>NC_133454.1:86011030-87266530 GCF_048565385.1 Saimiri boliviensis
TATAAATGGAAAATAAATCACTACAAAGTGATATGATCAGAGACCAGGTTCTAGAGAGACAGATTGTGGGAGCCCAGAAGAAGTAATACAAACCTCATTTTAGAGGGACAAGAGACATTGCGGAAGACTCACTTAACTGTGTCTTCAAGGATGAGTAGAAGTTTGTCTGGTAGAAATTTTAAAAAAGGATATTCTAAGATGTGCAAGGGCTGGGACATATAAAAGAGTATGGGTATATTCCAAGAAAAGGAAGAACTTCAAAGTTACTAAACTATGGAGTGCAAGGTGGGAAGTAGCAGGAAAAAATCTAGTAGGACAGAATGACAACAGACTGGAAAGGATTTCAAATGCAATTCAAAATAGTTTGGGTTTTATCTTCTGGTAAATAGAAAATCATTGCATTAACCTAGGGAGTAGTACGGTCTGAATTTCCCTTATGAAAAAAAATCTCTAGTGACCTTAGGAAGAATGACTCATCCAAAAGGTTGTATATATGTTTATACTCCTGTCATTTGTATTCATGTGTGCTTAGCTGTCCTTTTCTTATCTTGTCCCTGGTGTTCTGCTAGACATGTGGTACTGACCAGTTCCTCTCTACTTCCACATTCTTTCAAGTCTCTGTTTTCAGTCTCTACAACTGCCACTGATAAATGTTGTTGAAAGAAAGTAGATGAAAGGGGTAGGGAAGGAAGAGGAGGGAATAATATGAATAATCACAAATCAAATATCAGAGACAAAGAGAGAAGTTTTACTAATAAAAATAACAATGCAATAGTAAATGGTATTGAGTGCACACTATGTGACAAGCTCATTACTTTATGCCTCACAATACCTCATTAAATCTCAAATAACCCCACAACAAAGCTACAAATTTATCCTTATTTGCAGATGACCTAAGTGAAGCTTAGAAGTTGTTAAGTAACTTGGCTATGGTTATAAAGTAAATGAGAGAAAAGAGATTCAAGTAAGTCCTGTCTGACTCTAAATCCTATGCTTTTAACTTTTATACTATACTTCTAATAATATCAGTTACTGAATGTTAACCACATGTCAAAATCTATCCTAGATGCTTTGCCCAGACTACCTCTATGACCTACAATAACCCAAGAAAGTAAATATCATTGTCCCCATTTCACAGCAGAGGAAGGAGACTGACTGAGTAACGGATCTAAGGTTGTACAACTAGTAAGAGGCATCACCAGAGTTTGGGTGGTGATGCCTAGTCTGTCTGGATGTACCCTTTCCACTACATTATGATGTGTATATATTTCTGATTCTTTCCTTCCCTATAAACTCTTCCCCATTTCTACATTTCCAGATTCTACCTTCAAGGCTCAGTTAATATCTTACTCTTTCCAGAAGTCTGTCAACAAAATACCAGTTCACCATTGTATTCCTTTCTGAATTATTTGTGTTACATTCATTTAATTTGATCAGAATAGATATGTATTTGTTTCCTCCTATATGTTTACATTCTATATCTTCAGTCAGGCAACCCCACAGTACGTGTAGCAGGTTTCTCAGGCAGGATGTGCTGTCCATACATATCTTATACTACTCAGCTTCTAGAAGTGGACAAGAATTGTGCCATAATATTTTGTATCCCCCAAGATAACTAGCAGAAACCTAAGTATATGGTAGGGCTTAATAAAAATTGTGTTGAATAACTCCAACGTACTCTAATAGTATACAGTTTTCAATAATAATAGTAACAATAGCTAATTCTCCCTGTATGTATGGAGACTTTATATATATTCAATCCTTACAAAAGCCAGTAATGTAGGTAATGTTGTTACCTTTTTTTTACAGAGGAAACTCTGTTAAATCGAAAAAGTTAAGAGACTTGTTCAAGGTCATGCAGCCAATAAGGGTGGCAGAGTCAAGATTCAAGCCCATGCAGTCTCACTTCAGAGTCAGCATTCTTTTGACTACTTTACAATATGACCTGCACTCAATAGATGTTGTTCCAAGATTAAAGAACTATCACATCTTAAAAAAAAAAACTGTAAATGCACACATTACTTCTGATATAAACACTGGAAAAGATAGAAAGAAGAGTCTGTCTATATAAAGTAGAAAACCAGAGCAGTAGATACAAAAGTGCTAGGAAAAATAATAAGAACATTGAGAAGTATTTCTCTTAGTGTGTACCATTTTTGCATAATTTTCTCTGATTTATGAAGCATCCATGCCAACTTCCTCTCAATACACCACATTAGATAGCATAACTCAGAGTGAGCAGCCATTGTTAGCAAAGACCCTGAAACCCTATCCCAGAAACATGTAATCTTGAACCAGTGAAATACAACCACCTCTGCACTGACACAGAACAGCTGTTTAGGGTGTCCAAGGAATGGCCTGATGAAAATAGCAAGGAGAAATTGAAAAACTGAATATCAATTTCCAAATCTTTTAAACTTTATTAAGTTATTGCACAAGTCAGGAAATATATATATATATATACTTTTAAAGGAAAACAAGAAATTCTTGATAATTTCAAAATCATGAAAAATAGAGGTAAGTGATGTATGCTTGTATGTAATTCATAATTTACAATTTGCAAGACATTATCCTGTATATTATTTCTTTCAATTCACATAATAATTTGGTCAGATCAGAAGTATTATCATCTCTACAGAATCAGCCTCTACAAATGAAGTTTAGAGAAGATAATTTCCCACAGTTGTTTAGGTAGGAAGTGATGACACCTAAAATTCCAGTCCTCTAAAACAAAGCCCTTTTCCTTATAGCATGTTATGCCTCTCGAAGAAGGAAAGGGAAATAAGAGCACCTTGTGTTACAGAGGGGGAAAAAGTAACAGTGATTGCAAAATAGACAATGACTAAAGCATCGGAATGACAGGTCTTAGCTCTCTTTCTCTACCCTTTTAAGGAACCTCCACATTTCCCCTTTAAAAGTAAAATAAATAAAATAAGGGGTACAAGTTATACAAAATAAAGATCCTCCCAGTTGCTTTCCATCCCCATGTTGGCTAACTTCACTATTCCACTCTCTGAACCTTGTGGAACAATCACAGTAATATGGTACCACCAGAATTGTGTGATAGACACTCAAAAAAGCCCCATGACTCAATTCAAAGAAAATGCCAAAGGAAAGCCTGAGAAAACCTAGAACATGGAAAATAAAGCAATTTTCCCTTGTAGCACAGTGTGATAATTCTCCAGAGGAAAATATAATACAGCATGACTTTACAGAAGTATTGCATGGTATGCTATTTGTAGTGAAAAAATGGGGGCGCTAGAGTCTGGAAAATTGAAGAAAAATGAAAAAGCAAACAGCCCATCCAGAATCTGTTATGCCTACAGAACTCCATGCAACAGAGTAAAGAAAACTGCTTGCTTCAGAATTCTATAATTTTCTGGGGAATCAAGGTCAATAAGCATATCTACTCTTTCTCAGAACCAGCACATAAAAATTTTCAACATTCATAAGGAATGACAAGTCAGACATTTCACTGCAGAGGCAGCCACTATGAAAATGACCACAAAGGATATACCTGTGATATTTCTGGTCATAGAGATCTTTTTAAACCTTGGTACCATGACAGTAACATATAAACACATAGTTCCAGATATGGTCTCATTGTTCTTCTTTTATTAAATCATTCAGTAAATATATATACATATATTTATGCCTGACACTGTTCTAGCTGCTGACGATAAAGCAGTGAACAAGATAAAATACCTGCCCTAATATATTTTCATTCAAAGTCAAATTAAATCACCTACAAGATTTCTCCCAACTCTAAGATTTGTAAATTGCAAATGTCCCTGGTAGAAGAACCATATGGGCATTTAAAGGGCATTTGTGGGTATTCTAGCTTCAGTATCTAGCATAATGCTTAGCACTCAATAAAGGTATTTAAGTAAACGGAGAAAACCACTACATAGGTTGAGCATTCTCTAATCCGAAAATGCTCCAAAATCTGAAATTTTTTGAGCTCTGAAACAATGGTCAAAAGACATGCTCACTGAAGCATTTTGGATTTTAGATTTTTGGAAGAGAGATGTTCAACCCGGTATCTACAAATATTCCAAAATCCTCCCCCAAAAATCTGAAGTTTAAAACACTTTTGATCCCAAGCATTTTGGATAAGGGATACTCAACCTGTATTACAGATGTAGAAACAGATTCAGTTGGTTAAATAAATCATGATGGTAGGTGGTAGAGCTTTAAGAACTATGCCCTGATCGAGGGCTATTCTAGGAACACCTTATAATTTTGATAAAAACAGGTCAAAACTTTATTTTTAAGGGCTACTGGGTCACTAACAGTCAGTTCCACAATAGTTAGTCTCTAAATCTTTGCTTATCTGTGTACTTATTAGTACCATACAATTTAACACCTAGTTTTTCTCTAATTGGCATCAGGAAATAAGATTTGAACAAGTTTTAAGATTAAAAAATACTTGAGCAGTTATCTGGCTCTAGCCTCTCACTTTTCAGATGAGGGAACTAACCAGATAAGCATGGAAATTTTCTAACCCACTGCAGACCTAGCACAAAAACCCGTCTTCTGACACTTAGTCCAGTGTTTTTTTCCATCACCATACCATCTCTTCTAAGTTCCTTAATGGTAGGAACTATTTGCTAAATGTTTTAGGTATTTCCAAGAACACACAAAGTACATAATGGTATTGGCATATTATATTACCCTACAAATTAACTATAAAGAATTTTATTTTTCAAACCCGACTTTTCCTCCTCCCTGAAACTTCTCTAATCCTGTTGGGCTAGAAAATTTGTAACAGCTTCTGAACCAAGACCCTGTCCCAAAAGATTCCAGCAGGAATTTGCTAAGTTTAATGCAGAACAAGAATAACTATCCTAACATTCTTTTACCTGAAAAAAATTTCAGGACTTACAGGACAAGACCCTTCCAATTAGGTTTTTCCAAAAAATAACTGAGTAGCCCAAAGAGTCTTTCAGGAAAAGAGCCTATCTACTAGCCACCTGAAAGGAAATTTTCCTGAGCTGCTCTTACAAACTTCATCTACTCTCCAACCAGGCCTCCCTCAGGGAGGTGTCAGAGATTGCACAGGAGCACTAAATTGAGGGCAACAAGGCTGTTCTGGTTCTGTCACTTATAAGTTATTTGACATTGGGCAAAATCACTTATCCTCCCTATGTTTGTTTTTACCCGTCTGTAAAATAGAGATAATAATATTTACCCTGATTACCTCACAAGGTAATGAGGTAGAACACATGAGCTAATGGTCATAACATCAATTTGAAAAGTATAAAACACCATAGAAATGTAAGGTAGAGCAATTAATCATTAGTATTATCACTCGGAATGACTATGTATTTCAGAGGCCAGGAAGCTATCTTGTAAATCCAGTTAAGAAAAGGGCAGAGGCAGTGTGACACAACAGGAGTATCAAAACTCTAGAGTCAGATAACTACAGATATGAATCCAGACTCCACGACTTTGACAAGCTGTTCAAATTATTTAAGCCTCAATTTTCCCATCTGTAAAACTGGGGTAGTACTACTGTGGAACTACTATAAAGAACAAGTAACTTTTTTTTTTCAGCCATTATCCACAGTTTTGCTTTCTGTAGTTTCTGTTACCCACAGTCAACCACAGTCCAAAAGTAGGTGAGTATTACATGATAAGATATTTTAAGAGACACATTCACAGAATTTTTATTACAGTATATCATTATAATTGTTCTATTTCATTATTGTTGTTGTTCATCTCTTACTGTTCTTAATTTATAAATTAAAATTTACCATAGGTTTATGTGTATAGAAAAAAACAGTATGGGTAGGGTTCAGCACTAACTGTGGTTTCAGTCATCCACAGGGGGTCTTGGAACACATACCCAACAGATAAACAGGGAAGTACTCTGTGTCGTGTGTATGTGTATGTGTGTATCTTGTATGGTATAAAATAGTAATTATTATCATAAATTTCTTCTTCTAGAGGGCTTAGAACTTAGGGTTTTAACAAGCATTCCACCATGTAAACAGTTTTAATATCTATAATGTAAACGCCACCAACCACAGAAACAACATTCTTGATCAACATAGTAAAAAAAATTAGATGTTAATTAACTAGCATATTAGAAATCAGGCCAGAGTTTAGGAACCAGTTCTATCAATGGGTATTTTCTCAGTCACTCAGACAAACTGTTGTGCTTATTTCAAATCCAGTGCACTGAGGCTTTC
The DNA here is from genome assembly GCF_048565385.1 of Saimiri boliviensis. Taxonomy (NCBI): domain Eukaryota; kingdom Metazoa; phylum Chordata; class Mammalia; order Primates; family Cebidae; genus Saimiri; species Saimiri boliviensis. Next base: position 86,017,225 of record NC_133454.1, read on the forward strand.
TTTGTGACTGGATTGTTGGATTGCTGCCTGCATTTCTGTCTTCTGTAAAAATGCCACATGTATAGAAATTTCAGTCACCAGATTAGATGCTCATCTTAACAATATATTATGCTGTTTGGTGTCATGTTTACATCCTGTTGATGATGTTCATGACTTTTTATGCCTTAATTTTGTTCTTTGGTTTCACTAAAAAGTAAAAAGCTCTTAGACTAATGAATCCAAACTCTTTTCAGACACAGTGCTACTTCCCTTCCATGAGATCAGGGAAAAGGATATATTTCTGGTTGCAGACATATGTGGCACAGACATGAGATCACAGCTTTAAGCTTAATAGAAGAACATAACAATCTATTCACTGTTTACACTTTAGCCCAAAGGGCAGCTGGAAATCACAACCAGCCATATGCAGTGCCGAACAAGTGGTCATGACTTTATTAATAAAGCCAAGCATTGACAAATAAGATTCTGGGAATGGTACAGTGAGGGGTAGGAGTCTCTTACCCTAGGCCCCTCTAAGTACTAGGCATAGGGCCCAGGCTATTGTTGAGAATGTCCTTTGGGATTAGACTATTCTCTCTGCCAGGATTTCATTTGCCATCTTTCATATTTCCCAGTTCTCCCATACAGTGTTTAATCAGCTGCTGGTTGGAAAGGGCTCCCTATTCTTCTTGCATCCTGACATCCTGAAAAGGGAGCAAATTACAAAATAATCTACATGCAACTGAATCAAATCACACATATAGACATAGATTTTTTTGTACCATAAAGAACCATTTCAAGTAGAGAAAAAGATCCAAATAATCTCTCACTTAATCCTTCCAAGTCTATGACAGGTATGGGTAATATTATCCACAATCTATAATGATAACTGACATTGAGAAAGGCTTAAGGACACTGCAAGCAAATTGTAGAACAAAGATTTAAACCCAGGTCAAATTCCGTGTTTTCACCATTCAATGACTACCACAGAGAACTAATTACTTGATAATCCATATCCTATTACAATTACTTTCTGTCTTCATTGAGATACATACAAATTTAATAGGAAAACTTACTACTTAAAGTAAACCACTGTTTAAGACTGAAGGATTTCTTACATACACCAGTACCACAATTTAAAAAATTTCTATCTGGTTCCTTCACTTCCTTTCTATATCTAGCAGATACTATCAGGTGATAAATTTGTAACCCAAACATCATAACACAAATGTAAGAGCATAAAACCATCAAAACATGTACAAGCCTTCATCAAAGTGAACAAGCTCTATTATCAGGTCAGCAGAAATGAAATAATCAATAACTTTTATAAAGATGAGTGTACCCCTAAATATATTTTAAAAAGTTAAATTTAAAAATTTTTAAGATGACTGCTCATATAGATGGTACAGATATCTGATATTTGCTAGAATAACTAGTTCATCCAATGTAAAGTTTATTCAGATGTACTGGGTAGAGAAGGGAAATCTAAATTTACAGGCTAGCTCCTCAGACTGGGTCTAAGATATAGTTTAGATTTTGAGAAAGCACATTGTGCTTCTATGTGTGTTCTAATTCTGATTTTCGCTATTTCTGAAACAGAAGTGAAGTTCCTTGAAGTACACCATCTTTTTTATCAGAATTATTACTTTCAGGCTAAATATACATTTAGTTTTCAGTTGGGTCTAAATGAAGACTGTATTTAGAAAAACAAGAGCAGAGGAAAGACAATGCTCCAAATGCACTCTCCCTCACACCATGCTAGATTCATGATTGGCTAGAAGAGACAGTATACTTCATACTGAGATCTTTAATAATGCCACTGGTGGCCCAAGTTATTCACAAAGTTATGACACAGGGTATACCCACATTTTCTCCCTTGGGGCTTAAAGGAAAGAATCTGCTCCCAAAGTAAAGACAGTACTGTGTATCCAAAGTATGAAGCAAAAGGAAGAAAGAGAATAAGCCTAATGAAGTGTGAGATTTATCTCAGATAACTTTCCCAAAAATCATAAATCACTTTGGAAGACTGCTCTCAATCTCACAATTTAGATACATCACAAAATAAAATGCATAATTTACAAATCCTAGGAGCTTATCACCACAATAGTATGAATCAAAATGGCTCAATGGCTGAAATTTTCAGTGGACTAAACACCGATATTAGCATGAAGAGAAACTATTATCTAGCACCTTGGGGTCTGTAGATACACAAATAATATACATACATTATAAAAGTATCTTTCCTAGGAAGTATGAAATCTAACACAGTGGGAAAATCTTCACTTACCATCAATGGGTTCTTGAAAACTGAAACTTTAAGTAAAACAACCCATAACAAAACCAATTTTTTTTCTCATAGTTACAACAAAACATTATTCAAGGACTTTCCGTATGTCATTTCACTTAAAGTCACAGCTTCCATGAACCTATTGATGATATTAAGTGAGGACTTATTGTAGTCTCTTAATTGTCTATTGGCCACAAAATAATTCTTCAGTTGACTAGTGCTCAACATTATGTTGTGTAAATTATAGCAAACAACAAAGACATAGCAAAAAGAGCACTGAACACAATAAACTGCAATAAACTATAGGTTTCTAGTCTGTTTTTCCCCAATATCTAGATTTATTAAAAGTTCAGATTAAAGAAGGAAAAGATCAGCCTAACCAACAGAGCAAAACCCCATCTTGACAAAAAATGCAAACACTGGCCAGGCGTGGTGGCACACGCCTGTAGTCCCAACTACTCGGAAGGCTAAAGCAGGAGGATCATTTGTGCCCAGGAGGTCAAGTCTGCAGTGAGCTGTGACCACGCCCCTCCACTCCAGCCTGAGCACAGAGTAAGACCCTGTCTCAAAAAATAATAATAATAAATAATTTTTAAAAAATGAAAAAATATCTTTTCAACAAATGGTGCTGAGGAAACAGTGTATCTACATATTTTAAAAATAAAGTTTAACTGTTATACTTAACCCTTTAACTCTTATACTTAATTATATTTTTTAAATTAATTGAAAACGAATCTAAAACAAAATCTAAATCTATGGAACTCTGAGAAGAAAACTTAGAGGAAATCTTCATGACATTGAAGATTTCTTAAATATGACACAAGCAACCAAAAAACATCAGATAATTGAATTTCATCAAATTTAAAACTTTGGTGCGTCAAAGTAATTTATCAAGAGAATGGAAAGACAACAGAGAGAATGGGAGAAAAATTTGCAAGTCATATATCTAATAAGGGGTTAATATCTAGCATATATTTAAAAACTGCTACAACTCAACAATAACAAAAACAAAAACCCAATTCAAAAATGAGCAAAAAATGTGAATAGACATTTCTCCAAAGAATGTATACAGGCTAGGAGCTGTGGCTTATGCCTGTGATCCCATCTTTCAGGGAGGTGGCAGTGAGAGGATAGCTTGAGGAATTCAAGTCTAGCCTGGGCAACATAACAAGACTGTTCTCCACGAAAGGGAAACCAACCAAACAAAAGAGAATAAATACAAATGACAAACATATGAAAAGATGTTCAAGATCATCAGTCATTAGGCAAAGCAAATCAAAACAATGAGATACCACTTCACATCCATTAGGATGGCTATTACTAAAAAAGTGAAAAATAACATTTGCCTCACCTATGGCTAACTCCCTATTCAAGTCATTGCTCAAATGTCATATTGTCAGTGAGTTCTTCTCTGATCATCCTATTTAAAATTGTTTCTTTGCACCAATCTCGCTTATCCTAATCTCTATATTTTCTTTTTCTATAGCACTCATAAACTCCTAACATACTATATAATTTGCTTTCTTGTCATGCTTATTGTTGTCTGTTCCATGAGAACTAAAAGTATTTGTTTTATTCACTAATATATTTTAAGTATAAGAATCAATTAATTAGTTTCTTGCCTGGAGATAGAAAAGAGTGTAAAAGTTTAGTAAGCCACATCATTCTTTAGTCAGTTCTTATCTCTTTAACACCAAATATTATCTTCCATTTATCATAAACAAATAACCAAAATACAGTGGCTTAAAATGTAGTGTTCCACATTACTAATCATTTCAACAAAATGAGGTCTCAAAATTTTATTCATGCCCTAACATTCACAGTGCCATTTATCCACTTATTGTCTCTCGACACCCATATCACTCTTCAATTCTCTGCTTTGTGATGCTGGGGCACTATATTTCCCAGACTTCATTGCCATCTGGTTTTCTGTTAGGTTCTGACAATGAGAGAGATTAGTAAGAAATTAGAAGTTGGGAAGAGACAAGGGACTTCCTTCCTCTAACTACTGTCCATCATCCCTCCAGTAGCAAAAGATGCTTATGGCTGCACCATTTTATATTCCCACCAGCAATGGCTTCTTTTAGCCCTCCCAATATCAGCTGCCTAAGCCCCTCAGAAGTACCAGCACCAGCTGGCCACAACCCTCTCAGTGATTACAGCATAAATTATGCCACATTCTCCTCAGTGGTCTGAAAACAAGTCATGTAGCACATTCTCCCCTTCACAAGTCCAAGCCCCAATCACAGGCTTTTCCAAGCTTGCAGGTTTAAGTAACACAAAATTTTCCCATTTTCTTCCATCAGCCCCATGGCTGGTAGCTGCTCCCTATGGTTATTAATATCTGGGTTACCTCAGCCTCCTTTTTTGCTTTTATACTTTTCCAATGTCAACGAATTCCTTCAATTAAATCCCATCTATTTGAACTACTTATCATGTTTTTTGTCCTAACTAGACATGGCTGTATCTGGTAGAATATAACACTTCAGGTAGACCAAAAGATTGACAGTAGAATAAATTTATAATTTTGTCACTTAGAATTTATATAATTCAGATTCGTTATGTTATATTAACCAAAGAATGGTAAAATAGGTCTTTAAAATAGAACCAAAAAAAATATATTGATGTCCAGAAATGCTATGTTCACATCTGTACACTTTCATAGAGTTTATCTCCAACTCACTCCTCTCTCTTGCCTACTCCACATCTCCATTTAGAGGTCTAACCTGCATCTCAAACTTAACATGTCCAGAACTGAGCTCTTGATAATCCCTCCAAACCCTGTACCTTCCAAAGTCTTTCCCATCTTGCTTGCAACTCCATTCGTAGCTTCTCAGGCCAGAATCCTAGAATCATCCTTGATCCCTTTCTTTCTATCGTCCAACAAATCCAATCTGTCATAAACTCCTGTGAGTTCTTCATTCAACATATATTCAGAATATAACCACTTCTCACTACCTCCACTACTACTCAAAGCCACCAAGAACTCTCACTTAGGTTACTGTAATAGCCTCTTAAGTGGTCACACTGTTTCTACTCTTTTGCATCCCTATAATTTATTATTTTTATTTATTGCCAGCAACAACCAGAATGATCCTTTTAAAATAAACATGAGTCAGATTATACCATGTCTTTGCTCAGAATGTTCCAGTGGCTTCCAACCTTCCACAGAGTAAAAGCCAAATCCTCACAATGATGTACACATTCCTATGTGATCTGGCCCCTGTCATTTCTCTGACTTCATTTCCAATTATTTCCCCCTCACTCACTTGTCTCCAGCCACTCTGATCTCATCCCTCCCTGTACCTTGAATACACCAAGCATACTTCTACTTCAGAGTCTGCACAGGCCCCTCCCTCTGCCTGGCATGCTCTTCCCCTGGATGTCTGCATGGTTTCTTTTCTCCATACTTCAAGCTTTTAGGCAAAAATTTTCTTCTCAATGATATCTACTCTGACTATCTTATTTAAAATTGCACATATACCTCCACCCTGGGTGCTGCCTATCCTTGTTTCTTGTTTTATTTTCTCCATAGCATTTATCTTCCACCTTGCTACTTAATAATTTACTCGTTCAATTTTTAAAAATATATTGCCTGTTTCCCTCTGCTAGAATGTAAGCTCCTTGAGGGCAGAGATTTCTGTTTTGAACATTGATGTATCTCCAATCCCCAGTTGGTGCCTAGCATATAGGAAGTGCTTAGTCAACACTTGTTGAATAAAATTCCAAACTCCAAGGCACCAAAGAATGAATGAATATATGTGTATTTAGAAATACTGTGTGATACATGTTGCATATGTATAAATATTATCTTGCTTTTATTCTAAAGTGTAGAATTGTATTACAAACTCTAATACCATAGTATTACTACACCAAAATTACTATATTCCTTTGTTTTTACTGAGTCACATGAGATCAGGTGTAGGATTTTTCCACTTCTGGCATCATATTGGCACTCAAAACGTTTTAGATTTTGGAGCACTGCAGATTTTGAATTTTCAGATTATGGTTGCTCAGCCTGTAATACATTTATTTAAAGAACTTTAGCACAATTGCTGGGTCATAATGATACTAGGTATATGTTAGTGATCATTATTATAAAAGGCACCTAATATTTGTTAAATGACAGATAAAAGCTCCCAAACTCAGCATTTTATACTGCCTTAATTTGTTTATACTGTGAGTATACGAAAAGCAAGAATTATATTTTATGCTTCTTTTTTATCTGGCACTGTATTAAACATATTTGTTAAATAAATAATTGATTTATTGATTGATTAATGACATATATTGTTAAATCTACCAAAAATATAGATTGTGAAAGCCAGGTCACTCAAGATGACCAAAATAAATAAAACAGGATTTAAGAAAAGCAAGTTAGTCAATTCTGTCTCCTCATCACACTAACTAGGTATGATACTAAAGTATGCCAAATTCTTCTTTTTAATATATGATAGAGATATATGTATTTTCTATTAGAAAAGGAATAATGACAAATTAATGGCATAGGAATAAAAAAAATGATAAGTAGCGACAGATGGCAGACTTTAAAACTGAGGAGCCAACTAATCAAGGTTGTTAGAAGTCACCAAGGAGAACAAAGAACTAACAAAGAATTAAGTTGACAGCAAAGGGTGGGACTTCGTTGGAAAGGCTACTTCTCCAAAACACCACTCACAGATAAGCCCAGTTGAGTGACGGCTATAATAACTGACTCCAAAAGAAGTATATAGCTAACCACTGGTTATAAGAAGCTAGAACACTAGTCTTTCAGAGGAGAGGAACTGCAGAGGAATTTAAATAAAAGCACAGTAATAAGAGAATAAAATCAACATTAACCACCCTTGAGATGTTGATGGAGAGAGCCAGTAGAGATTAGTTAATTTGATATTACCAGCTGGAACCTAGATGGAATGACTGGAACTGAAAAATCCTTAGAAAAAAAAGTAAAATTAAGGTTCTGAAATAAAAATATGATTTCATTTATATGAACTGCTAACCATCACTTTGAAGACATTTCATTTTTTATCCTCATGCCATAAAAGTTAACATTGTTTAATGAAAACCATGTTCGGAACTTGCCATGTTCATACATATGATACACCATTTTTTTCACAAAGGTAATTTCATGGTGTGTAGATATATTTAGGAAGAAAAAATAGTGAGAGGAAAAACGGGCATTGCACAGAATGTTATTCCTAATGGTGTGTTAGATATGGACATGTGTACATCTATAAGCACGAGTGCACGAAAAGAAATAAAATTTCATCATAAAACTGTGGTTATGACAAAATTATCTGAACTTTTTGTCCCTAATATATTTTCATCCTTCACAGGCAGAATGACAATTCGCAATATACAGTTCTATATTTGTACAAAATGTAAAGCAGTAAGTTCTAGACACATGCCTAACACAGAGATGTGTCAGCAGTCAATCCAAGCAAACAGGTCCTTCTTCAATTTCTGTACCACTGTTTCAGGTGCCTTCCTTTACCTCACTCTTCCTTTCACACTTTGTTTTGTTTCTTGGGTCTAACTTCCTTCTTTGGGTTACTCTTTCACTACCAAATAAACTTAAGACTCCTGCTCTATTAGATAGTTCTTATCATCTGTAACATCTTCCCTTACTGCTTTAGAAACAGTAGATCTTGCAAGTAAGTGATGCAGTATCACACTTGAGGATTTAATTTATAGATTTCTATAATTTCCAGAGATGCAGTCATACCCAGGCATTGTCCAATTTTTATTGTAAAAAGTTTGTGAGTTTTCTGGTTGACATGTGCTTAACTCTAATCTGTAAGAATAAAGGTAAATAATAAGTACATTGAATAAACACATATTTGTATACATATTATATGTTCTGAACATTATGAGGTCATAACTATGCTGAAATGAAAAGAAAGGGAGATGGAGGGAGGGAGGGAGGGACAGAGGGAGGAAGTGAAAAAGGAAGGAAGGGAGGAAGGGAAGAAGGAAGGAAGCTAACTTATCTTAATTAGTACAGATATGTAGCCGTTAATACAGTTCATAAATATGCAAGGCTGTGCATCATTTACCCATCTTTAGCTCAATACAGTTACTATGGCTTCCATCCAGACATTATCTCAAAATATTATGCTATATCACAATGACTTAAGTCATAAAGCCAAATCTGTCTTTCTCTAAGCTCACTTATGTGTCTCTTCATTATTCAGAACATCCTAGACTGCATATGAACATAACTGGGAACTACCTCTTACAAAGCAATGAAAACCCTATGGAGGTCTACCCATAAATAAGAAAATCTGCAAAACCTGTTCCAAATGTTTTTATTGTCAGGATCTCAAATCTTTTTTAGTTCATTAGAATATCTGCTAATTGTAACATATAATAACTCTTAGTTATATTACCACTAATTCACAGGTCTGCAGTTTTCTTTCTAACTCTTCTGTATTCTTCAGATTCAGAGTTATTCAGACAAAATGATGACAATGTATTTCAAAGTAATTCTAAAAATTAACTTCTACAGCTATGCAAGTGGTATTCCAAATATCAGACATGGAATACATTTTTAAACAGAAAAAAATTAATATTAATGTCATTGTCTTTTTCTATTTAACACTTTAGGAGTCTTATTTAAGAAATACGTGCCACATATGATGCAAATACTGTAAATAATAAAAATGTTTAAAACGTGGTGAGGGTTTTTTTGTAATTAAACACACACTAACGTGGCAAAAAGAATTATGCCCCTGTCATAAATTTACTCATGCTATGCTGTATTCTCTATTCTTAGGCAATGTTCTATACTCCATAAATCCAAGAAACAATAAAATAAAATTGTGTTTGAAGGCCAGACAAATACTTAAATAGGAAACAGCAGGCTCATTTTTATTCCTTTCATATTCATATCCTCTCTCTCCCCATCTCACTCTTCAAACTTATCTCCATAATCATTTTTGTTATTATTAATGTTTCTATATTTGCTATCACTGTTTTAAGATAAGGAGACAACCGCAGTCCAAATTCACAAAATAAAAGTCTAACTTGAGGTAACACTATGCTTATTAGCAACTTTTAAGAATGGAACTTCAAAATGAAGCATCATCTAACAAACAAACAAAAAAAATACTGCTGCCATTAGGTGTTATATGAAAAAACAGATACAAATTCCACCAACTCATGTAAAAAAAAAAAAAAAAAAAAAAAAAAAAAAAGAAGCCTCAGAAATTTACTATTATTAACTAACACTTCAAAGCTATTTCAAACTTTCTGGCCCGCACCAATTAATTTTCCACCCTACCTACTCATACAAAAAAATATACATATTATTAAACAGAATAATGACATCTTCTCATCACACCTTATCTCTCCAATTGAAATCAGATATTTTGTATCACTGAACCAGAGAGGTTGTTACAAATGAAATCAAAGTGAGGCCTAGAGAGTTCAAATAATTTGTTCAAGTAATTAGTTAGATCAAACACCGTATATTCTCGCTCATAGGCGGGTGTTGAACAATGAGAACACATGGACACAGGGAGGGGAGCACTACACACTGGGATCCGTTGGGGGGAAATGGGGGAGGGGCGGGGGGGTGGGGAGGTGGGAAAAGATAGCATGGGGAGAAATGACAGATACAGGTGAGGGGACGGAAGGAAGCAAAGCACACTGCCATGTGTGTACCTATGCAACAATCTTGCATGTTCATCACATGTACCCCAAAACCTAAAATGCAATAAAAAAAAAAGAAAGAAAGAAATTACTAGCAGAGTTGAAACTAGAACTGAGTTCTCCAAACTCCAAAACACCAATCCAGATCTCCAAACTTCAAAGCACTAAGTACTATAGAGGGAAAAAAAGTTAAGAAATTGCCCTGGTCCTAAAGAACTCACTAAACCTCTAAAGTTGCATATTTCTGTGGTGAATATTATTTGGTCACCATAATGGAGGCAATTGAAGAGCTATTGGAAACAAATTTTTTAAAAGATTTGACTAATCCCAAATAATTTAAAGAGCTAATGCACACCCAGCAATCCCATTACTGTGTATATACCCAAAGGATTATAAATCATTCTGCTATAAACACACATGCACATACCCATCAATGATAGACTGGATAAAGAAAATGTAGCACATATACACCATGGAATACTATGCAGCCATAAAAATGAATGAGTTCTGGCCAGGCGCGGTGGCTCAAGCCTGTAATCCCAGCACTTTGGGAGGCCGAGGCGGGTGGATCATGAGGTCGAAAGATCGAGACCATCCTGGTCAACATGGTGAAACCCCGTCTCTACTAAAAACAAAAAAAATTAGCTGGGCATGGTGGCTCGTGCCTGTAATCCCAGCTACTTAGGAGGCTGAGGCAGGAGAATTGCCTGAGCCCAGAAGGCGGAGGTTGCAGTGAGCCGAGATCGCGCCATTGCACTCCAGCTTGGGTAACAAGAGCGAAACTCCGTCTCAGAAAAAAAAAAAAAATGAGTTCATGTCCTTTGTAGGGACATGGATGAAGCTGAAAACCATCATTCTCAGCAAACTAACACAGGAACAGAAAACAGAACACAAGGAAGGGAGCATCACACACCAGGGCCTGGTGGTGGGTAGAAGGCTAGGGGAGGGATAACATTAGGAGAAATACCTAATAGAGTTAGCTATGAAACATGCATGGATTATAAGTGAAATCCTTTGCCTACTTCCTCTACACTCCTGCCTTTTAATGGCTAAAACTTCACTTCAGAAGATGGGCACCAGGAATATAGGAAAAGGAAGGATATGCAAATTGAGTTTTAAAATCATAGCACTTTTGTTGACAGTAAGAATTTCACATGATCTCTATAAGGTTAAAGTAAGAAAATGAGGGAAGACTTTCTCATGGTCATCACTGAAACTCATGACTACATTCTGCAGACCCAGAACAGATCAACTTAAATTTCCCCCAGGCAACTGTTAAAAATGGGGAAAACTTACTGCACTACTTATAGAACATTTAGACTTCAGAATTAGCAAGTGCATATTTTTAAAGACTCACTAAATTTAAGAGAAGGGAAGGGAAAGGAGAGAATTGGGGTGAGAGAATATAAGAAGTAGAAGAGAGGGAAAATGAAAAGAAAAAAGAAAGAAGGGAATATAAAGGAGTGCTGTCTCAGGAAATGAAAATCTCATAAAGCAATCTACAAAGAAATCTTTTATTTTTTAAAAAAAGTTAAGTTGTTAGTTACAGTTGTTGAAGATGCTGGTATTTGTTTCCAGACAAGGAGTATTTCAATTTTAAAATATAGTGATAATAACTATATCATCAGGGTTGAGCCTTGTTCTCTTTTGGTGGTATATATACTGCATCAAGAGAAGGAAAAAGAGGAAGAGGGAAAAGTGAATAAGTAGATAAATAAAAACTGCAGGAAACAGGGTAAAACTCTTTGTTAATTAGGTTCTTACTGTACAACTACTCAAATCTGTAATGTTAGTTTCGTTGCTTATATCTCAGTTCCCAAGTATCAAAGACAAAAATTAATAAATGTGAATTTTCTTCTTCACCAAAAATTGACACCTTAATCCAGTTAATCATAGGAAGAATGAGGTTGGTTATGCTAGGTACCACTGAAAATATTTTGTCACAAAAAAAAAAGAACTAAAATCAAACAGACATAGATACTATACAGGCAACATAGATACTATACAGGCAACCAATGTTTGTTTTTATCAGAAGAGAGAAACAAGTAATTTTATTACAAAAAATAAAAAGAAAAACAATTCAAGATTTTAAAAAATCCACTTGAAGACATTATCCTAAAGTGATTTTAATTGTTTTCTCTTCATTGTTATTATCATCTTGTTCCTGTACATGTGACTCTGTCCCACCATGTAGAATCACATTTCCATTGATTGTGCTACTATCTATAGCAGAGGAGTCATGATTTTACTCGAAACTGAGCAAGTTTGATGTATCTTCTACCTCCTCCATACCCAGAAAATATAAACAAGCATTTAAAAAGTTAAAATGTTTCTTCTGCCATGAAATATTAATTTCAAACTCATTAGAAATTGGAACTGCATCTTACCATGAGGAGACAAATAAGCTGATCAAGACACTATGCTTTCAAACCATTGGGCAGAGTGTAAATTGGTGCATCCTTTCAATAAGGCAACTTGGCAATGTGTATAAAAACCAGTAAAAACACTCTCTGAACTAGCTATCTAGGAATTTACTCCACAGATATCATTATAGTAATGTTCAAAAAATTGTATGTTAAATATGTTCATTAACGTATTACTCATGATAGAGAAAACATCAAAACAACCTAAATGTTCAATAGTTAGTAAATATGAAAACATTTAACATTTATTCAACAAACGTGCTAAGTATTATGGATTTGCTAAATTAAAAATGTATCTTTAAAGTAAAATACAATGCATCCTGGGATGTTGTCATATGATCAAAAATTGTTTTACAAATTTAATATAATTCCATTAAAATCACAGAGATTTGGAAATGGGAGTGGGAGGAAAGACTTGATAAAATGACTCAAAAGTTCATGTGAAAAAGCAAATAATTGAGACTAACCGAGATAATTTTTAAATGAGGATAATTCAATTAAAAAGCACATAAAATATGACTAATTAAAATTTGCCAAATAAATGGGCAGATCCATTAAATAACTTAAAACGTAGACCCAAATAGTCATATAATGAAAATTATAGTGTTTAAAAGATGAATGCTATAACTGATATTGTTGAAATGATTGGTTCTTCACATCCTAATTGCTTATCACACAACAAAATAAATTCTAAATAGATTAGAAAAACTAAAGATTAAAAAAGATAACATTATAATAAAATATATGTGACCATTTACATAATGTAAGATCGAAAGAGATTTCTAAAAATGATTCTCAAGGCAGAAATCAAAAGCAAAACTTTAGATTTCATGAGAGAGATTTGATTTTCTAAAAATTTTAATTAGACAAAATGATAAAATTGAAAAAAGTCTAAATCATATATGACATAGGGTTACTATTTTAGCATATAAAGATCTCTTATAAATCAATAAGAATTAATTGCACATTAGAATAATGGGCAATTTTGTGATAGGCTATTCTAAATATTTTTATATATATTCATTAATTTCATCCTTGCAACAGACCTATGACATAATATTATTATTCCCACTTTACAGAAATGGAAACTGAGACACTGAGAAACTAAGTAAATGCTCAAGTTCACAGAGCCACTAAGTAATGATGATACAGCCAAAATTCAAACCCTGTCATCAGCAGTCTGACTCCAAAATCTATACTATCTCTCAAATAATATAAATAAGAAATTTATTTTTTAAAAATGAAATGCAGGCCCGTTGTGGTGGGTCATGCCTGTAATCCCAACACTTTGGGAGGCTGAGGCAGGTGGATCACCTGAGGTCAGGAGTTCAAGACCAGCCTGACCAACATGGAGAATCCCCATCTCTACTTAAAATACATAATTAGCCGGGTATGGTGGCACATGCCTGTAATCCCAGCCACTCGGGAGGCTGAGGCAGGAGAATCGCTTGAACCTGAGAGGTGGAGGTTGTGGTGAGCTGAGATAATGCCATTGCACTCCAGCATGGGCAACAAGAGAGCAATGCCGTCTCAAAAAAAATAATGCAAATAAATGAAGAAATATTCCATTTCGCTACTAAGGAAATGCGAATTACACTAAAAATAAGATGCAATTCTCTACTTGTCATATTGGCAATGGTTACAAATAATAATAATGTGTCAGAGAGGTTGAGAAAAAATGAGTACTCTTATATACTGTTGATAAGAGTAAAATGGTCAACTCTCCTGGAGGGCATTTTGGCAACATGAACCAAATTCTTTTAAAAAGGGATTACCCAACAATCCATTTGTATTAACTTAAACTAAAGAAATAATTACAGATGTGTGCAAAGATTTAGCTATAAAGGAGTTTACTGCAATATTGTTAGTAATAATGGAGAATCAAAAATAACCTTCCCTAAATCAGCTAAGCTATAAAATGGCCACAAATATAATAGTCTACAACCATTAAAATTAATCATGTAAAATAACAGGTGGTATCATAGAAACTGTAAATGATATACTATTAAATTAAACAGTAGTTTATAAAACATTTGATAGCATATGATGTCATTTTTGATGAAATATACATATATATGCACATTAGATTGGCAAAGACATGAAAACTTCAATACAAAATGTGAATATACCTTAATATAAAGTCAAAAGGTCTTTTTCTTTATTTTATATGTATTGCCTAAATTTCTTATATTCAATATCTATTACTTTTATAGTAAATACAAAGTTCATTTTAAAAAGAAAAGGTAGGTAGGAGAAGAGCATTTAATGGCATAGGGAAATGCATATGTTAACTTTTTTAAAGTAGATTGCAAAAACAGCATGTACAATAAGATCCCATTTTTCTTTTAATAAATATGTGCATCTAAATAGAAAAATGTCAAGGATATAATCAGAATAAACATGCTGAAGTAATTCTGAATGTCATTACAGAGCTTTCCTAATTTGTTTTTTATATTTTCTGATTGTCTCCAATAACCATAGTTTGTTTTTTTATCAGAAAAAAAAGTATTAAGAAAGACTATATTTACTGTTTTATCCAAATCCATTCTACCAACTAATTGTTTAACAAGCCCATAATTATGGCTAAAAGCAAAAAACAACAGAGTAACTTCTTACTGCCAAAACAAACACAAACAAATATGATAATTTTTCTAAGAAAAGCAAATCTCGTAAATGTACTGGTATATTCTATCCGACCAATCATAAATTTTATTTGATGATGAAACCACTTACATGTCAACTATATCAAGTTGCAAATGAATCATAAAAAGCAATCAAGCAAATCACCTTTATCTGTGTCTGTCTACTGATAGATGGAATAGATAGTTAGATATAGTAAAATAAAACAATTCCGAAATAGTTAAACAGGTGATAAAAATAATATACTGACACTGGTCATCAATATAGCAAGACAAAAAATAAGTAAACAGGAATCAATTAATTGGCCATGTGGCATTACTAAAATCCCAGCCCTAATTTCTAAACATATGATCTTGAGTAAACCAAATAATCTCTCCAAGTTTTAGAGTCCTTGTCTTTAAACTTACAGTAAAAAAAAAAAAAAAAAAAAAAAAAAAAAAAAAAAAAAAAAGATTCTTTAGCTTTATAATTATAGAAAAAATTGATACAAATGTAAAGAAGCTCCATATGACTAAGCTAATATAAACCCTGGAATACCTCTAAAATTAGTACTTACTTAATTAAACACAGACAAAGATGGTAATGCCATGAGACAAAAAGAGGATTTTAGAAAAAAAAGAAAATGAGAAGAGAGAAAAAAGTTGACATCCCTGATAGTGAAAAATTTCTGTAATAGGGAATCAAGGCTTGGGAAAACTCAGTAGCTTTTTCTTATTCCAGAAAAAGAACTGGGGACCAAATTTCTACATTTTGGCTGCTAGCCTCAAGCCTAACTAATCACCCAGTTGCACTTCTGCACATGGAGAAGCTGATATAGCATCAACAAATTCTTTATCAAAATAAACACTTTGTAACACTGAGAAAATTAAAAGTGTTGTAATCTATAAATGGCCTAGCCTGTTCTGTTAAAACTTTATCCCAATTGGACACTATGCTTAAAATATGTTCAATTTTTTTCTTTACCTCTGCTGCAATTTTTTAAGTCACATATATTTTCTTTCATCTCCAGAAAGTAATTTTGTTCTTATAATTTTTCAGATTATATTTATATACATTCGTCATGAAAATATGCATAATAGAGTCAGTTTCATTTTTTTTCTCACCAAAAGAGAAAACATGCTTGAAACCTTTTCTTTTTCAGTACAAAATTTCAGTCTGTTACATCATCTTTCACTGACTTCCATCTCTAAAATTTCTCCTTATTCCCAAGTCCCTCCTCAACCCAAGCATACACACACATACACACACAGCTAGAGGCACAATGGACACAATGCCAAGCTTTTAAAAATAAATATTTAGATATAAAATCACAGGAAGCTAGCACTAAGTTGGAAGCTATTTCTAAAACAGTTTGTTAAGGTAATGAAAAAAAAATAATAATAGATGTTCTAATCAAAGTCTGGTAATTTTTCTCTCCAAGTGAATATTATTAGCCAAAATAATAAAGCACCATCAAAACAAGACAATTTTTACAATTAATCATTATAAAAGAGAAGTAAAAGTAATTGCTTATCAAAATATTTTATTTTTACTTTACTAATTACAAGTTATCTGGATATCACAGGACTGCTTCTCTCCCAACTACCATCAAAACATCCAGAAAATACCTTTGTCAAATACAGTGTCACTTGGCTCATAAATAACAACATACCTGGCATCTGTACACATAAAGAGAAGCCTAAATGTTTAATCAAATACCTCAACTTCAGGAATTAACTTCTTGCCTTTGTCCTTCGGTGGCCACGGTATCTTCATTGCAAGCCTCTATTGGTGTCATTATTTCTAATTGAAATCATCCTCTACCTCCACACCCTTCCACGAAGGAAACATGGCTTTTATCTTTGTTTTGCACATGTACACAAGAGTGGGAGGGAGAATAATTTGCTATTTGCACTTTCAATAATAAAATAGCAAATTAATAAGGTTTCTTGTTATTATAGGATACCAAGCATGTTCAACACTCAATTCAGTTGAAAAGAACTGCAATGTAACCATTTTACCTAATATCATATTTTCAAAAGGGAGAGGAAATCTCTCAACTTGAGGGAAATTTTCCAAAGGTAAAGAGATGCTATATTTAATTCCTCACTTGAAGCTAGTGTCTATTCTCAATAAAATACTGCAACTTTGGTGCTTCTGTGCTTAGGTCTAAGAAATTGACCCAAAATGAAGTTAGAGAGTTCAACGTGGAGTCAATGTCAACTCCAGGACTAGTTGTACTAATGATGGAAGAGTCAGGATTTTAACCTAGGCAGACTAGCTAAAGACCAAGCTCTTAACCACAGCTTAATCTCTTAAGCCCCATAAAAAAAAAAAAAAAAAAAAAAAAAAAAAAAAAAAACACTAAACTTTTTGCTTCTTGAAATTACTCCCTTTTCATGTACAATTTGAAGTATATATTGAGATTAAATCCTGTTTCCCCGAGAAATGTAGCTATACAATGGTGTGTTAGCTAATTATTGTATTAACTTCTGTGTAAGTACCCTTTGATATAGGAAATTTAGCAAAGAATGCACTCACGATTCTATGAGTCATGAAAAAAGGCTTCTGTAATAATAATAATTGCTCCTTCCTTCATAAAATGTTTAAAGTTCATTCCTTTAGGATTAATTCAGCTTAAATATTGAGTTCCTTAGACTCTTCCACACTTATATCACGACATTGCTCCATACATTCCTTATACAGCAACATCCCTATAATACAGCAATAAGAAGAATCAGAAAGGCAGCAAAATCCAAAACAGATGTCTCAAGCTGATTTACTTTTCTTAAAGGAGAACTCCTCAGCTCAGAATCTATTTACTCTTAAACACAACTGTAGCATAATTTTAATTGTTTGAGGAGCACACTTAGGTTCAAATTCTGCTTCCACCACTTACCAATAATATAATCTTGGCCAAGTTGCTCAACTTCTCTGAGTCCAGGTTATCTATTTCTGTACAATAGTTCACCTTACTGGAGTAATGCAGGAATAAACCCAATAGATATATGTAATGAGTATTCTTAGCACAGTGCTTAGCATATACAAAGTGCTCAATAAATAGATCTTCAATATCCTTAAAATATAAACTAATAACAATTGAAGGAGTTATTTAGAGAATTAAATGGCATCACATTTGAAAGGACCTACGTTAGTGCTGTACAACAAAAAGGAGGCCTATAAAATGTTAGTTTTCCCTCTTATCTAATTTGACAGCCCACAGTCAAATAGAAGTAGCAGCTTATAAAGGCGAGTGGAAGGAGAACTGATACTGCTAAAGGCAAAAACATTAATTACAGAAAAATGACAACTTCAAGTCTGAAAAAGGCAAAGATAGGAAATAAAACTGCAGACACAAGAACTCAAAAAACACAGCAATTAGGAGATCACTCAATGTAGAGATAAATAGCCTTAACAGACCCTCAATTCAAGGACCAGCTCAGGAATCAGATGTTTGTAGTGATAGCTGAGTCATTGAGAAATGTTGTTAAAAAATTAAATTTAAAAATCGGAAGATAAAACTATGATATAACCTCACCCTCATATATATTACACCAAAATATTAACAGGAACTATTTCTGGTAATGAAATATAGGTTATTGTAATTATCTTCTTTAACCTTTCTATTTTTTCTAAATAATAAACTGTTTTGGAATCAGAATGTATAGTTAAATTGTAAAAAATAATGTTTGCACTTAAGGAGGCAGTCTTTAGAAACCTAAGAAACACACAAATGTACAATAGATTAACTCGTTCTATAGTGAGTTCCTGTTCAAATTGCCTCCATGACATCCTAGAATAAAGGTATTAAAATAATGTAACATATGAGAAAATTTGATTAATTGTTGCACAATAAGTTCACTTGAGGAAAAAAAATGCTAAAAGTAGATTCATCTTAGAGATACCATTTTAAACAGCAGTCAGTAACAACACAAACCTTTTAAGAACCATATATGATTACTTCTATCTTTGCTTGCAACAATTCTGACACATCCTCATTTTTAGAGTTAAAAAAAATGTTTAAACAACTCTATGAAAAAATAGAAATAAACGGATAAAATTAAGAAAGTTCAAGAAACATAGTCATAAGTGAAATGCAACTTTTTACATTCTAAAATAGAAATAAAAATGCTTTCGGCAAATTTAGCTATTACCATGTAATCACTGCCACAGAACAATGGACACAAAAAAGAATGGCAGCATTGAAAGCAAACTAAATATCAGAAATGAACATACGGCTCTTTTTGTCTTTCTGATCTGTAGTATGTATCTGTCTTTGGAACCGTCACACTGAAGACCATGTACAATTAATAGAGAACATGCCAGAGAGCTATACAGCAGGTCCTAAAGGACTTTTTCATCTAAAAAAAAGTGCATTTTCTCAGAATAGAAATCATGTTCCTTTTTCTTCACCAGAACTCTAACTTTAAAAGAGTGAAAAACAAGGGCAATGGATGCAGCAAAACACCACCACGGCATGTGTATACCTATGAACAAATCTGCACGATCTTACATGTACCCAAGAACTTAAAGTATAATAAAAAAAAAAACAAAAAGAGTGAAAACCAGAATAAAAAGGCACAAAGGACTAGGACATTGTAAACTCTCAATTACTTCAATTACTTCAAATACTGTTATTATTATTATCAGTAGTAATAATACAGGGCTAGTACAGATTTGAGATGAACTAAATGAAACACAGTCATACAGTTACTCTTTTGCAGAATCATAACTAGAATTTAGATTATGTGCTTCCCTGATCACAATTAATAGTTCACCCTTTCTATAATTTCCCCCAAAACTTGACATCTCCAGATCTACCTGTCACTTTAGCTGACTCAGCTGTGACTATGTTATTTCTTTTCTTGAATTCTGATTGTTAGTGGGTTAAAAGCAACATCAAACATTTTTAATACCAGAGGCATCTATATTTCATAACAAAAAGAGGGTAAGTCTAAATCATGCCTGTAAAATGTTTACTAAAGTGCATTTTATTCTTGGAAAATAAACAAAAATGCTCTTGAGGTATGCTTTACTCTCAGTAGTGTCATTATTTTCAAGTCTTATTTCCGTCATTTAAAAGAAAAACTTTTCGGTAAACAAAAAGGTAAAGAAAAACTAAAACAAATATCTTGCCTTTATTATTATGTTGGAAGCATATTTTAATACATTTTAAATTGGATACACCCAAGTCTTAGAAATGCAAACTCCTGGGATCACAAGAGACACTGAGTTCTTCATGATGCTTAAAAGGAAAGAAGAGCATAATAAATAAGTTTTTAGTTCTTACTCACTTTTTGCTCTTTTGAATTAATTGACAGTGTGTAAATCCCAGGCAACTGTTATATAATTTGTGACTGAATTGAGTCCAAAGGAGAAAAATATATAAAACATTATTGAATTAAAATTTTGCATTTTTTCTCTCCTACTTTCTTTCCTACTAGTCATTCAAACTAAGAGGATAGTTTCATGTTTGCTGCTGTTGAATTGCCTTAGGCCACATTAACATGTTGAGAGATCTGTGGTATCTGAAGCCATGTTGTTCTCTGGGGCCAACCCCTCGAGTATGGCTCTCAACCTTCCAGCCTTATTTTAAAGCTGTCTTTGGCAAAGTAGAATGTTCATAGGAAGACTCTGCTTGGAATACTAGCATAATTGGATTTTGTTGTTGTTCTTATACATGTGGTTTTGAGTTTAGCTTGGAAAGTGGGATAATAATGAGAATTGAAGGGTAAATCCATTCAACTTCAATCATATTACTGTAATGCAGGAAACACAAAACAAAGAAAAGTTTACTTTCCTGATTCTAAGTTGAGAATACCACATTGAAAAAAACCTTTTTTGCAGGGGGTATGGGGTAGTGGTGATGTAACTGAGTCATGGCCCTGAAACATAAAATCTAATCATTTCAATATCCTACTTAAAAACCTTCATTATTTTTCTATAACCTACAAGATATAGATTCCTTTTTATGGATATAACACTCATTAACAAGCTGATTCCACATTATCTTTCTATTCCTGACACATATACACACACTTAGCAAGGTAAGACCTGATCTTCTCTAACTATTCTCTGTTGATTGTTCTCTAAATCACTTTTCCCTGATATTTGTTCTTAGAGCTTACAAGATTCTTTTCCATTTATGATCCTCAAAAGTACTGTTCCCTCTTATCATTTATGTCTCAGCTTTAAAATCACTAATGTATAGTCATCATCCTTGATCCCAAACCTAATTAGATCTCCCTTTTCCTTCATAGTACTTATTATCCTATAATTATTTATTTAATGCCATCCTCTTATTTGGATTGTAAACTAGAAAAGGTACAACATACATGTTAGTTCACCATGGTCCATATATATTCTTGGCACTCAGTGGATTTAGGAGATTCTCTGGTTATCCAAATATTTATTATGTGAGTCACCAAAATTATATAGAAGGTAAAAGGCATTCATTAATAAACTTACCATTTGTGAAATTAGTCTTCACGTAAACATCCCTCACAGATTAACTTAACATGTATCTCACATATTTGGTTTAATGTCCTCATATCTTTGATAATCATTGCTTAGTGGTTTCAAACTTGTCTGCACACTGGAGTCACATGGAGACCTTTAAAAACTATTGATGCCTGGGTCCCATTTCAAAAGATTGATTTAACTGGTTGAAGTGTGTAACCTAAGCAAAAGAATACTTCTTAAAACTGCCATAAACCTGTAATATTTTTTCAGACAAGTTTGAGAATCAGGCTAGTCAATTACTGGATATTGCATTGTGGCAATCAAACCAGTATTCAAAATAAAAATGCAAGGTGAGTGCAAAGCAAAATCACAAATCTTGCAAAAGATGCAAGATTTCATGAAGCAAAGAAATATAGTATCAGAGAACAGCTCAAACCATGGACAAATCAACAATTTACAGTTAGACTTAAGATAAAAACAGAAGAACCAGAAACTGTCAAGAATGTTAGTCAATATGGTAGATTATTTGCAAAGAATTATTTGAATATATAAAGATTAAAGTCCTTAGGAAATTTTCTTTGCAAAAATGGCCTTTATTATGATGGATGGTACTACTTTGTGGAAATGAATCTTGCTTTCATAATATTTGACCTGAACAATTACTCTTAAAAACATGATCTCTCTTCTAAGAATTAATGCATAGTTAGAATTATAAATGAATATTGTCAATATATAAACTTTTTACTAACTTTAATTTGTAAAGGTTAAGTCAAAATGAAATCATTTTTCCCATTGTTTACCATGCAATTTTTAGCCCCAACCACTTAGTATTTTAAAATACTAAAGATATTACCCTTGTATCACATGACCTTCACAAAGATGCAGATACAGTTCTACTTTTTTCCTCTTGTATTATTACACTATTTGCTTCCTTGTCTTGCCTCACTCTAATGGTTAGGACCTTGAATACAATGTCAAGTAGGATGAATGAGCATGGACATTATCTTCTTTCCTATCTTGGGTAGAAAGCATTCACTATTTCACCATCAAATATGATGTTAGTTGTAGGTTTTTCATAGAAACCCTTTTCAGATTAAGAAAGTTATATTCTATTCCTACATTGCTGGAAGTTTTAAAATTATTAATGGATGTGGTCAACTGTTTTTTCTGCAACTACTGAAATGACACATGGTTTCTCATTTACTCTGTTAATACAGTGACATTTTCCAAATGTTAAACCAATCTTGTATTTCTGGACTAAACCCTACTTGGTTGTGATATTTCATCCTTTTTCTACATTGCTGGATTAAATTTGCTACTGTTTGTTAAAGATCTTTGCATCTATGACCATGAATCATATTGGTCGATAATTTTCCTTTTGTGTAATTTTTTTTCAGGTTTGATGTTAGGGTTATGCTGGTCTCATAAAATGAGGTAGAAATTGTTCCCTTCTTTCCTATTTTTTGGAAAGAGTTTATTTAAGAGTGGTGTTATTTCTTAAATGTTTGATAGAATCCACAAGTGAAATCATTTGGGCCTGGAGTTTCCTTTATAGAAATTTTTATTGTTATATGAACAAACTCAATTTCTTTCAGAAAGAGATATTTAGGTTTTGTTTCATCTTGTGTCAGTTTTTGTAAGTTATTATTTAAGAAATGTGTCTGTTTCATCTAAGTTGTATAACTTTTGATATAAAGATATTTATAATGTTCTCATTGTCTGTTTAATATCTGTAAGATATATAGTAATAATTCTTCTTTCATTCCTGATATTGATAAGTTGTGTTGTCTTTTTCTCTTGGTCTTTATAAAAGAAAAACAATTTTGCATGTACTATTTTCTTATTTCCAGCAATTTGACTATGATGTGTCTAGATGTACTTTTCTTTGCATTTATCTTGCTTGGAATTTGCTGAACTTCTTAAAACTGTACATACATATCTTGCACCAAATTTGGGAAATTTTGTGACATTATTTCTTCAATTATTTTCCCTGCCCCAACATCATTCCCTTTTATTTTCTGGGACTCATGTATGTTAGACCTTTTAATATTGTCACATATCCCTAAAGCTATATTCATTTTATTTTCCGATTTTTTTATCTGTCATTTAGGGGTTTTTTGTTTTTGTTCTTTAGAGACAGGGTCTCACTCTGACAACCAGGCAAGAGTGCAGGGGCACCATCTTAGCTCACTGCAGCCTTCAACTCCTGGGCTCAAGTGATCCTCCCACCTAAGCCTCCCAAGTAGCTAGGAATATAGGTTCATGTCACCACCCTGAGCTAAGTTTTATCACTTTGTAGAGACAGAGTCTTGCTACATTGCCCAGATTGGTCTCAAACTCCTAGTCTCAAGCAATCCTCCTACCTAGGCCTCCCAAAGTGCTGACATTGCAGGCTTGAGCCACCATGTCTGGCCTCTCTGTTCTTTAAACTGCACAATTTCTACTGATCTATCTTCAGTCTCTCTGAATTTTTGCTCTCATTTCTATTCTGCTGATTATTCTCTCAAGTGATTTTCTTATTTCAGATATTTTTTTTTTTTTTTAGTTTAAACTTCCCTTTTGGCTCTTAATAATTTATTTCTCTCTGCTGAGATGTCCTAATTTTTTTTCAAATTTTCCTGATTCTTCATATGTTGAGCAATTTTGGATTATATCTTAGACATTGCAACCACTATGCTGTGGAGGCTCTAGATTCATTTATAGTATTTCATTTGTAGTATTCTAAATAGTATTGTTGTTTGTTTAAGAAGCTTACTTGCTGAGACTAAAACTGCATATTTTGTCTTACCTGCAGTAAGCAGTAGCTCAAACATCTATTTAGCACTTTTAACCTTACGTGGACTACTTGAGATCAATCCTGCACATGGATGGTTTGGGGATCAGTCAGAGATTTGTAATATCGAAGTTGGGGCTCCCTTTCTGTGGCTTTTTCCTTGACAGGATTACCTCCTTACCTCTTAGGATTTGTGGTTGCCCAAAGTCTATTCCCTGATTCTCCAGGTCAAAAAAACTCTTCTTTTTTTTTTTTTTTCTTTTTTTTTTTTTCCAGCCTACCCTCATACTAGAAAGCTTGAAAATGGCAAACTTACCCAGTTTCTTTCCCTCCAGTCTTACAAAGCTCATTCTCCTCTCGAGATTTACTCTACTTCAAGTTGCTCGTCAGTGCCTTCAGAGAGCTGTGTTTTGTCCAGTTTTAGTTGTTATCCCTACTCAGTTTTCAGTGGATTAAGAGGCCCTTTCTCACTACCAATTACTCTCTAATAATAAATATTTCTTGTATTGCCTTAAAGACAATTAAATGACACCGTGCTTTTTCATTCCTTCATGACTTTACACATTCTATTCCTCTACCTCTAATGTCCTTTTCTTTGATCTGTTCAATGAAATGTTAATAAACTTTTAATGTTTAATCTCAACTGTTACCTCCTCCATGAAAACCTTCCCTGACTACTCATTTAGTTGTTCCCATCCCTGATTTACCCAAGCTCCTATCACATTATTCTGTATTTATTAGTTTATGTGTCTGTCTTGCTGACAAATTTGTAAGATTCTTGTATGTAAGAATCACATCTTTTTCATTTTATCCGCTTTGTGCCTGACTTATAGTAGGCATAAATTGATGTTTAGTCAGTGAATGAATTAATTCATTATTAGTAAACATGTTCTTATCAGCCAATCATTAAAGAACAATGGAGGGAAAAGCACTAAGTCAGTCAACACCTTCAACAGCCTTCAGATTGAGAATTAAAATGTCAGTATGCAATACAAATAACATATAGGGGAAGATGAAAATGAGGACGTGAGAGATAACATTTCTTTATTCTTTCAATCCTACCCTCATGCAAATGATTTAAGAGAAGATCGAAGGAAGAGTATTAATGCTTATTAAAGGTCCACCGAGTGCTAGGTGCCTTTATCTTTCTATTTAATTTTCATAACTCTACCAAGTACAAATTTTCTGTACCAATTTCATATATTTTAAAAGATGTCACATTTTGCCATCCTCAATACTGAAATGCCTAAAATTTCAGTTGAGAATATTTAAACTGGAAATAACTCAGATGTCTATTAATATGACAATGGTGCATATATAGTACAAAATATTATGTAGAAGAAAATGAGATAAAGCTATATAAACTGACATAGAGCTCCAAGCCATAATTTTAAGTGAAAAAAAGCATGTAAAATATAAAGCAATATGTGTAAAAGGGGAGACTGTTACCCTGACATGAAATAAAACTGCATGTTTCTATATAATGGTATATATTTATATGTGATTATAGAAGAAATTTGGAAGGATGCAAACAAAATTGGAAATAGCAGTTATGCTTGGGAAAAGAAATCACCTTTAGGATGAAAAAAGACATTAAGAAAAATTTCCCTCACCTTTTGTTCAATAATTATTAATTCAAGAAATGCTTAATGATAGTCCACTATGTGCGAGGCACTGCTTTACAACAAGAATGTATTTATGTCTTACTTGTTTAAGTTTAAAATATTCTTAATTTTTTAAATGAAATATTACCTCAATAAGAGAAACAAAAATAACAGAAAATCTCTAAAGTGCTTAAAATGTGATCTACTATCTTTTTAACGTGCCAGAAGATCGGAAGTTTTTTAAAGATAAGTAAATTAATTTATTATTACTTTTAAAATCTGTTCTTCCAAATGCAGATTAAAATTCTTATTTTCCACATCTGGACCCTATGGAGAAACAAAATGATTTATCTTTTTTCCTTTTATAATAACAGTTCCACTTACACCAATTCTTAAGAGGTTTGGGGATACATGGTGAAGTCTAAAGTTCTTACTTGAGGTAATTCCAGATATCAATTGGCTGTCTACAGATAAAAACACACCTTTTTTTATTATTCATATGCTTGAGCAACTCAGAAAGTACATCTGGCCTTCATGAACTTCATTCTTGGCTTCACATAATAGAGGAGTATATCTTTGTCCTTTAAGTTGACTCACTTCCCTGTCTTAGCCAGGTGACTCACAGAGGACATCTTCTCATAAACTTTAATACTGAAATAATTTGGAATAACTCAACATTTAATCTGTCTCCTCAATTCTTCTAGTGACAAGAACTTCATCATCTCAGCAAAAATCCCATTCCATTTTTGGTCCACCATAACTGTTACAAAGTTATTTCTTCTGCTTGCCTGTGACTTTGGTTCTGAGACTCAACTACTAACTCCAGTCTAGCACTCCACAGTATAAACTCTTTTGACTATGACAGCACTCTAGCCATCCCAGGATGCCTACTGAATTCTCCTAAGATTTCTGTTTTACAGAATAAACATGCCTTGTTCTTTTCACCTAAGGGAAGTTTTTGCCAGTGAGCCCAGGAAAGTGTGAGAAACTGAATTTCTCTGCAACCTGGCAATTTGTCCAATGGAAAAAACAAAACACAACAAGATTTGGCTTTTACCTTAATGAGGCAACAGCATTCTTGGGTAATCATTAAAAATACTTCCTGGCATTTGTTTTCAAAAAAAATATCCCTCTACCTACCTGCACATGTACATATACATGGCATACACATTGCTCTTTGTTGTCTCTTTTAAAATATCTTTTAAATGGGCACCAACCCATCTTCAGCTCATGTGACTTGGTTGTCAACCCAATAGGCTACTATCTTCTGCCTTATCACATGGCTTCTTTGAGCCACAGCTCATTTACTAAAAATTAAGATATTTCATTCTTTTAAGCCCACACCTGTTTCTCCTTATTTTTGGAACCCTAAAATATTGGGCAACAAATTAACCATTAAACTTCATCCAAGAAGGCTTAACTTATAATTAGGCTTAGTAATGTGTCTCTGTTAATTATATGCCTTTAACCATCTCAGTTCCTTATGCTGGAAATTGTTAACTACTTTGCATCTTTAGGAAATTAGAAAAAATAAAACCTTCAAATCTAGAAAACTTATGGAGGACATCCACCTAATTCATCCTGGTCCTTAGAAAAACAACCTCCAATCTAAATCTTTTGGGAAATGCAGGGGTGAGGTGAATATTTATCTTACCTAGAAAGTTACACCTATACATTTAAAAAGAAAAAAAAAAAAAAGGTTTTAGTCCTGGCTCTTGTCTGATTTCTGTCCCAGTTTTCCTAGCTGTGAAACAAAGGTAATAACAGCTCTACTTTAACCATCTCACAGGGTTACTATAAGGCCTCAGCGGAATCTACTGATTTTTCATCTTTGCAAATATTATGAGATTTACATTTTTAATTGTATTTTTACTATGAAGAAGAAATTTTTACATTGAATAAGATGAAAAAAGACACTATTATAATTCCATAGTCATTTACTGGTATAAAATAAAATGCAGATAAGTAAAAATAAATATATAAAATAATACAAGAAAAAGTTCACTTGCAAGTATAACATGTAATAAAAACATAAAGTGCAATGTTATTAATAATACAGGCACTTCAAGTGAGACACTATAAATCCCCTCCTTTTAACACCAAAACATTTTAATTAAATCCTCTTTTTTATCTCCTTTTCCCTCATCACCAACAAAAAAATATCCCAGCATAATCTTTTAGCCTTGGACTTAATTGCAAATGCCAGCAAAGATTTACATAGAATACAATATAAGTATATTCTGACATTTTATAAACCCAGCTATCCTCTCAGACTGACTTCATTTTCTTTTTCCTTTTTTATAACCTTTTCTATATTCTCCTGAAGAAAGTCTAGCAACATTTTAGCAACTGGAAACACTATGAATATTTTAGTTATTGTTATCTACCTTAAAACCCTTCCATGTGGTCTCATGGCTTTTCTCTACAAAAATACCAGGCCTTTTTATCTCAACTGTGTCCTAAATTTTTCCAGATTTTTAGAGCCCATTATAGCATTTCCACAATAAGATTATAGCCACTGGGGCTGCTCCACAAGTTTACAACTTGAAAGTTCAATTCCTGTGTCCAGGAATACAGATTCCCCAAAGCAGCGAGGACACAAAAGTGATAGACTGCACTGGAAAAAAAAAAAAAGAAAGAAAAAGAAAAAAAAATGAAGAAAAGCTGTTAAATGTTCTACAGCTAGATATTAAAAAAAAAAAATGTTTCTACCACCACCCTCACCCCAATCTTTGCTAGCATCAAGTTGCATAATTTTCTCTAAACACTATATCCAAACCAACCAACAGACTCTATTTTTATGTACTTTACTTTCTCTCAATCTCCCTTTTTTCACTCTTTCTCACTCACTACATTTCTCTCCCTGATAACAACAACAAATATTTACTGAATGCTTGTAATGTGCAAGACCATGTGTGCTACATGGTAAGTAAAACATCCAAGAAAAAAATGGGCCAGTCCAGAATGAAGGACAGACACTAAAAAATCACACAGATACATAATTTCAAACTGCAATATCTGCTATGAAATAAATTAAAGGATAAGAAACAAGATCTTCGCAGGGAGACAAGATCTGCACTGGAAGGAGCAGGGAGGGTTTCGCTGAAGAAATGACATTTAAACAGGGACCTAAAGAATGAATAGGAATCATTCTGATGAAGAGTGGAAAGAGGTGCATTCCAGTTGAGAAGACGGCATTATGTGAATACCTTGGTATAGAAAAGAATTTGGAAGGTCCAAGAAACTGGCAGTAGACTAGTACAGTAGCTGGATCAGAAAGAAGCATTTGGGAGAAAGGCAAGAACCGAGGCTGGCAATACAGGGGTCAGATTCTGCGGGGCCAGGGTCTTTTATGTTAAGAATAATTTTTGTTTGTTTAATTAAAGTATAATAGGAAGCCAAGAAAAAGTATTTCTTGGATCCCAAGGCATGGTAGGTGGAGTTTTCCCTACCATATAAGAAATATGGAATTTAAGCATAATGTTTTTTAAGAAGCCTGGGAATAAAAGACATCAAATTCAAGAGTCATTACCACTAGCATGAAGAGAAGGAGGCATAAAACTAGGAAAGGCTTCAACTGTATTAGTAGTGTTTTATTTCTTATAAACACATAGGTATTTATACCATTCTTTAAACATTTTTGTATGACTGAAATTTTCTTCATAAAAATTATTTAAAGAATTAATGAATGCTAAGAATTTGCTACTTCATTTCCTTTCCCTCTTCTTTCCCAGGCTCATATCAAATCTTCCAATTTTAAGAAATACAAGCATATAGAATTTAGGGACCTCCCCTCTTTTACATTTTGTTTCCTGGGCCTTTATTCTCCAGACTTTTAGCATCAGATGTTAGGGGTTCTTTAATTAGCTTATCTTTTGTTTTAGCATACACTATAATCCTTACAGCTTTCCAACAAGCACAGAGTTAATCTGAGGATTAAATGAGATTAAAAACACAGCATTTAGCACACAAGAGCTCAATAAATGTTAACTATTTTTATTATTTCACTTACAATAATCTACTATTCCCAGTCTTAAATATAGGCCAGAACATTAGAACTAACAAAAGCCGAGTATATAGGACTAAATGTACACTATTTAGTCCTATATACGTGCATTTTGAATGTATTTTGACAAATACACATACACAAACACAGGCACATATATCGTGTAGATTTCCAACATTGAATTTTTAGTTTTTGAAAAGATACTTTTTCTGTGCTCATTTAAGCATTAAATGACAAAATGTTAATTTGAATTGTTTTTATTCCTACTCAAGATGTATGTTGAAAGAAAAGATTTTAAAAATGTGCATTTGTTTGTGTGAAATTGCAATGTAAGTCATTTAATATATTTCTTAACTTCTCCCAAGTACAATAATAGTACATTGAAATGACTTATGATTACATAGTTTTAATAATATTCAATATTGTATGGTCCACATTATGTTTAAAAGGCTCATTTTTGTAATATGAAGTAATTCATGCAAAATCTCAATCTTATAGAATTAAATATTGTCATCAAAATTTCTTCTACAACAGGAGGAGCAGTCTTTAGTGGAAGAACATTATTAAAATCATATCTTTTCACTTAATTTTCTTTGTACAAATAGCACAGATCCTCTCATTTCTCTTTCCTTCCAATTCACAAATACCATAAAAGCTGTCTTTAGAAAAGTCCTTATTAAACATCATAATGAAATGAGTACTGGGGCCCAAAAAATATCAGAACCTATAACAGTTTTTGTTAACTAGACATCTGGAAAATAACTCAGTGAATCTTTATGTGAATATTTTACTTTAAATTACATTTTAATACCTAAGAATCCAGGACTTCCTCTTGTGAAAAAAACAAGAGAGTTTGTCACTCAAGATTCTTCAGTTTATATTCCTTGAGGTTTGGACTTAGATTGTTTTAGTAATCATTTATCCATGCCCACTTCCTTGTTCTTAATCACAAACCTAATCATGTATTTTTATAAATATTCAAAATTAAATATATTTATCTACTTACGTAAATACTTTTTAGTTACCATCTACCAATAGCATGTATGGGGATCTCATTAACAAACACATTTAGAACTTTTTAGATTTGTTACAGCAGCTTGTAAATTCATCTTAGACTTAATTGTTTAAATATATTAACATTCTAATCATTTTAAAAAGTGTATATAAAAGATTAAATCCAAGTTTTGTTTTACTTACCAAGCTCTGCCATTCCACCCTGCTGCCTGAACAATATTATCAGCTCTTCGGATACTCATTCTTGCTAAGTAAAAGGATATTTCTTCTCTAGCTGGATTAATAATCAACTTTCTAGATAGTTCATTTGTAATTCTCTTCTGGTTAACCCTTAGCATTACAGCAGTCTGCCCAACTCGTGCTAATCAATTTATGAAAGTGGAAGGAACAGGGGTAATTTAATCAGGCAGATATCAAAAGGAAAGTAAAAATGAGGGACAACTTAGATTAGGCCCAAAAGTATAATCAGCCTTACTTTTTTTACACTAAAAGGTATAAATCTTTGTTAGATATTACAAAAGCATTCAAGTCATAAACACAAGAAACAAGATACATGAAGAGAAAAACCTAACAGATTTACAGCATACCAGTCCAGTGCATATCAACCCATGTTTATTGCTTTCTTACATGCAGATAAACAAAACTCAGCTCTGGCACAAGACATACATTTTTCTCTTAGTAGAAAGTTCTGACTTTGAAATTCCAGATACCCCCTCTCTCAACAGTTGTAGTGACATGGCCCCTTATGCTACAATAAATGTCATCCTAGGTTTTATGGAAATTTTCTGCAAATTCAATCTATAAACATTTGCATCAGAATAACTTGGAATGCTTGCAAAAAATATAGACACCTGACCCCCACATGATAAGTCCTAACCACCCAAGTGATTCTTACATACCTCAAAAGTTAGAGAGCCAATGCTCTAGGACCACCTTAAATTCACCTAAGAAGGACTCCAACATAATTCCTTAGAACTTGGAATAAAATTATATACCTTATTGCTCGTTTGACCTTGACCTTTTGCCTTCATTCCAATAACTAAGATTCCACCTTGTTTTTCTGTACCTGAGTGCCAGTAGTCCATCTAAGACCATGACCATGCCCTGGTCTCTTAGCTACTTGTCCATTTCACATTTCTGGATGTGAAAAAGTAAGTCCTATTCACCACAGCAGATATGGGACAGAGTAGTAAAGGTCTACTAGGATAGGAACAGCCTCAGGAGAAAGTTAATACAGCAGCAGACACAATGTATTAGCTAAAAGATTGGATAATTGACACCAAAAACTATATTCCATTATAGAAAAATACTAGAATCTGTCCTTTAACTCCACTTTTTATCTATGGGTCTTATTGAGGCCTAGCTACCTATGTCTCTAAGTACCACTTACCCTAGGTTTTTTTTCCTTTCTCTGCTTTATGAAACTCTAATCTCCTGTTTCATGTCTTTCCTCTGTAAGGTCAAAAGGCAGACATGGCAGCCAGTAGTTTCACAAATTGCTACAAAAGGCCATGTTCATAGCCAGAATGAAGGAAAAGATAAAGACTATTAAAAAAAAAAAAAAAAGAACCACAAAAAAACTAAAGGAAAACCCCTGAGAACAAGAATGAATAGTAGACCGAAATAAAATTAAAAAAAAAAAATTCTAATCATTTATTTTCATTTTCATAGAATCTTTCAAGAAAGGTCAACAAAAAGATGATTTAAAACATGATTATGAGACGAAGTGAAAGTGACTAAAAGAAAAAAAAAGGTACTGAACTAGTAGAACTAAAAAAACTTAGATTTTTCGTGATCTTGCTTCCACTTCCTACATTTATGATCTAGACTAAGTCTTTTAACTTTTGTGTGCTTTGGTTCCTCATCTGTAAAAAGAATATAATAAACCAGGTCCTGTGTGTCTCATAGGGTTATAATTAAAAGGGATCATGTTTATTAAAAAGCTTTGAAACTATAAATACCATATAAATATAAGGGATTACTGTAGCTATATAAATTGCTATTGCATAAAAGATTTTAATTAACATATCCACAAATAACTTAAAGTGGTAATATGTTTATTGTTTTATATTATTTTTTTTTTTCAAGAAACTGGATCTCACTCTACTGACCAAGTTGGAATGCAGTGGCACTATCATAGTTAACTGCAACCTCAAATGCCTAAACTCAAAACAATTCTCTCACCTCAGCCTCCCAAGTACTATATTATTTTTAAAGAAAACTATAAACCATACATAGTGAAAAAGCAAATAAAAGTTTGTAAAATGTCTTTCCTAAGGAAACTTTAAGAATATGACCAATATTAGTTAGGGGAAGACTAAGGTAAAATCATCCCAAAGTACAGATAAATAATCAGATTAACCTGAGTTTGCCCAGTTCAGACCTAAGCCTCAAGATTCTTACCAGAAGGACTTCCAGATGAGGAAGGGGATTATTTGGAGTGATACTGGTGACATTACTCATCTAAAACCATCCACCTACCTAAAGACAGAGTTCAGACTGACTTGAAGGGGGTAAAATCTTGGGGTATTTGTTACAAGGCATTTGACGTTATCCAGCATAGGCCTAAGATTCAATCAAGTGCCATGATTTTATTTAACTGGATAACATGTACATGTTCAAAGGGAGAAAATGGAAGTTTTAGCCAGTGCAAAAATTGGTTGATGAGAGTTGCCCATGTGAAGAAAAAAGGATTCTGAAACTGAAGTAAGAATAATTTTTAAAAAGTTTCCTTTTTTAAAGTTTCAATAAACCATTCAATAAATGTTGCTGAACATGTACAATGTCTAGGCTTTGTTCAAGACATCGGGGAATACGAGCAACAAAAACAGTCTAGCATTATCTGCCATCATAGACCTTATATTCCAGTTGGACAGAAAGGTGATACGTTTAAAAGATACACAAATTATACGGTATGTTCAATATTGAAAAAAGATTCTGGAAACAGAACAGCATTAGAGAGAACAGGAATGTTTAGAGGGTTGTAATTTTAAATAGGATGGTCAAGGTAGATCTCAGTAAGAAGACATTTAAGCAAAAACTTGAAGGAGGTGACAAAGTTTGGTGAGATCATTATACTACAATCATGGGAGTTATTTTTCATCAATTTTAACATTTTTATCAGTTTAATAATAAACAAAATATTCTTATAAGTGGACTTTTGTACTATAATATTGAAAGTTCTAAGTCAGTAACGTAATGGTAAAACAAATTGTGGTACATCCATATGACAGTATAAAATGTAGTGATTTAAAATGTTCTGCCAGGCGTGGGGGCTCAAGCCTGTCTGTAATCCCAGCACTTTGGGAGGCCGAGGAGGGTGGATCACGAGGTCGAGAGATCGAGACCATCCTGGTCAACATGGTGAAACCCTGTCTCTACTAAAAATACAAAAAAAAATTAGCTGGGCATGGTGGCACGTGCCTGTAATCCCAGCTACTCAGGAGGCTGAGGCAGGAGAATTGCCTGAACCCAGGAGGTGGAGGTTGCGGTGAGCCGAGATCGCGCCATTGCACTCCAGCCTGGGTAACAAGAGCGAAAACTCCGTCTCAAAAAAAAAAAAAAGTTCTACAAGACTATTAACATAAAAAAATTTAATGAGTTTTTAAATATAAAAATGTACCTACCGTATGATCCAATCTTGCAGAATTTTTTTTTTTCATTTGCTCAACTATTTTTTAAGTACCTTCTATGAGCCAGGCACTATTATGGGCACCAGAGAGAGGGCAGTAAACAAGCTAGACATGTTCTTTCTTCTCATACATACATAGATAAAAAACTTACATGACATATATCAAAATATTACTAGGAAGTAAATTTCATAATGAAATAATAAGGTAAAATTATGGGTTATTTTATTTCCTCCTTTATGATTAAATATAGTCCCAAATTTCTAAATACTTTCTGAATGGTTCCAAAAATAAACCATGGCCTTTATATTGATCTAAATATTATAGTCCATATTTGTTTTTGTGATATCTGTGTTTGCATAAAGCACAAATTTGCAATCTTACAATACTCTGCCAAATGTATATTACATGTTTCAATCATATATCAATTCTTATGTCTCATAACATCTAATGAAATTGAATAACATTGGGTCCCTTTCTACAAATACAAAAACTAGGAAAAAGAACAGTTAACTAATTTACCACACTAGAAATAGTGTTCAAATCGTAAATTATAATAATGCTTATGAAAGTATCTCACACAGTGCCTGGACCAAGAAAGGTTTGCAGATTCTGGATCCTATGCCAGTACCTTCCCAGTTATGCTGGAGTTTGTTGTTGTCGTTGCTGTTGTTGTTGTTTGCTTTTGACAGAGAAAAAAAAATCTCCATTTATTTAAAATGGAGCTTTCATAGTTACCAAAAAAAATCTTATCTGAATCCCAAACCCCACCACCACTACCAGATGTTAGCTTTATTCCATCTCCCCTCAACCACTACAACAACCGGTAAACAAGTTAGACATGTTTTTATAATGCTTTTCTAGTCTTCTTTTGATTTCAGTGTTTATAGTTAAACCAGGTAGCAAATGGCAGCTGTCTACCTCTAATTAGTTAAGTTGTCTTGGGCAAGTCATTTCAACTTTCCAGTCTCACCTTCTAAATTTCTCAAATATAAGATTTGAACTAGGAGACCTCAAAAGTCATTAAGCTCTAAAGTTTCATTATATTACTTTAAGTCTATGAGGTAACTACAATAAATCAAAAGAACACAGCTTCTCAAAAGAATAAAGGCTACAGCAATA
The DNA here is from genome assembly GCF_048565385.1 of Saimiri boliviensis. Lineage (NCBI taxonomy): Eukaryota > Metazoa > Chordata > Mammalia > Primates > Cebidae > Saimiri > Saimiri boliviensis. The sequence continues at coordinate 86,052,796 of NC_133454.1, forward strand.
GGATGGTTGGCTAGAGCAAGAAAACAAAGACCAAGGATTAAAAGAGAATTTGAAAAATCTCCCCAACCCCCTGGACCAAGTCCAGCTTCAACCACACAAAGGTTTTTTTGGGACAATAGAGAAGAATAAATATAAAGTTTTCTTAAATCATCAAGAGATGATTTTTTTGCTTAGAAAAGATAAAGTACACTTGTTCCTATACACTTTGTAGTTCTTAAAACATACATACATGCATCACCACCACCAACAACCCTAAATGTTTTAATATTGATATGGAAGGAAAATACAAGTCATTCATTTTGCTGAAATAAAGTGTTTTAAACTCAGAAAGGGTGATTTTGCTTTGAGGGTTTAAAATATATATATATGTGTGTATATATATATATATACACACATATATATATATACACATATATATAACACTGTATTCACTCTTTTTCTATTGCCTCCTCTGTATACAAATCCCCAAAGCTCTTAAATTTGTGGCATTTTCCTACATACATATAGAAAAATTTGTGTCACTATTGCAGCAATATCTAAACAGTTTCCTGTCGCTATTGCAGCAATATCTAAACAGTTTCCTGTAAACTTTCTGTGATGGAAGCCATAGAATTTATGATAAAACCCTGTAGAGTGGTGAAACAAATTTCTTTCATATTTATCATTCATTTTATTCAGTGTACATTTGAAGGAAAACCTTTTAAGAACACCAATAATGTGAGAAAGCTACAACAACTAAATTTATTGTTAAGTATCACATCACTGGTCTCCTGGGAGTTCAGGAAGAAAGCTTAAATCACATTTCCTAACACATTGGAGAGCTTCCCAGAGTTGTGATGGCCCACAGAGGCAAACCACCCAAAGCATGCTGGAATCTCAGCGATGGTGGCAAAGAAATATCACTTTGTTTAATAAAAGCAAACTGGAGTTACCCTTTCATATTTTTTAACAAAATACAAACTTTCTCTTACCCCATTTTTCTTCTTTCCTTCCTCCACCCCCTCCTGTTTCACCTGACTAAACTGTAGGTATTTGTTCCATCACCTGACTTATGGGCTGGCTAGAAATATTAGAAAAAAAAACAATCTACCATTGTTACATGAGACAACAACCTTTCATGTCCTTGAAGCTCACCATGACCTTTCATCTTTCCTATCCCCAATGGTCTCTCCTAACAACTAAAACTACACTCAGTTGGGCTGAATTCCAGATTGTCATAAAAAGAATCCTGTCCTTTCAAAACAAAACCAATTTTTACACCAAGGTGGGGGAGAAACACAAGTCCATTGTTCCCTCACAGATGGAAGTTGGAGTTACTAAGGCAACTGCTCTAATCCTCCTTTTTTACCACCTTTTTCACATCACTGGCCTATCAAGTATGCTACCTTTTAACTCATAAGCTCAAAAGCTGGTAGTCTAACTGGCTGCCCTAATTAGCTACGATTTTCACACTACAGACAACATGATGAGCTAATCGAAATTTGCAAAATAATGACGTACCTCCAGCAAATATTCCTCCTCCTGAGGCCCAGTCTTAGAATAACAATAATGAGACCATTATTAGAGAAGGGCATTAAAATGCTGCACTGCTGCTAAACAGAGAACTTAATTGTTCTGGTCTTGTCCATTGAATCAACAACCTATTGTTGTGGACTTGAAAAATAAAGGACTGGAGAATGGGTGCCATGATGATTGGTCTGTGCGGCCATACCGGCACTCTGTAGAATTGTTTTCTTTTGAAACTCTTGATGGACTAGTAGTTTTGTTTAAAAGTAACATAAAAGGCGATTGTCTGGATAAAAAGTCCTATTTATTGAAATCCTTAGAAGCAGTTGCATGGATTTGTTCGTGACCTCTGAGATAAAAACATAGTGACCATAATAACACCATTTGTAGAGAGCCCTGTTACCACTGCCTACAGTAACATAAGATAAGAGACAGTCTTTTCTAACTACAGTAGGAAGGAAGGAAGTACTTCTGAGCAGAAAGCAAGAATGATAAAAGGTCAAATACTGGATAAAGCTCATTAATCACTGAAAGGGAGACCTTAAAAAATAATGCTAATTTAAGAATTCCGTACAATTGCTACAGATTCAGTCACATGTAAAAAGGCACACAGCTTGTTTTTTCTTTTCTTTTCCCACTTTTGAGCTTCTTTCCTTTGGCAACAAAAGAATTTTAAAAATTATTATTAAATAACTAAAGCAAGATGTCTCAGGATAACCTGGAGAACAAGAAACCCAAAGGTTTCAAGATAATTATTCTCATGGTCATCTCCAGTCTACATTGAGAATAACAAAATACTGAAGTTAAAGGTTAACTACTGTAGGATTCTTAGCCGAAGAAAAGCACTGTTTACACACTGTAAAGGTGTCTCCTATATGGAGACAGTACATGTTTTCCGTAAAGTCAAACCAAGATTTTAGTGTTGAATTGCGGAGAGGGGACATACTTTTGCTGTTAGTGAGTATTTGGGGTGAGGGTCTGTTTGTTTTTTACCAAGTGAAATCTGCATTATATAAAAATGTGTTAAATTGTAAATAAGACCTCTTGCTTCATTCAATCTGTGCTTTGCTTCATTTATCTTCATCTTGTTAGGCTAAATTAATTAACAATCTCACTATTGTACACTTTCTCTTTTCATTACATCAAATAATGGCCAGTATATTAAGAAAGCCCTCACCACGGGAATTCTGCAACACTACTGCTAAGAAGAGTTTCTGTGTAACAATGTAACAATATTCAATTTCAGAAGCAATTATTAAATGTACTTTTATTGTTAACAACCAATTAAGCACCCAAGTTCTTAACATGTTATCAATAGAAAGCCATTTTTTATTAAAAGCAAAACTAAAAGAGGCAAGACACTTTAAAAAGGAAAAATAAATCATTGTATGCCCACAACCAGGTTTCACCATGAACTTCACCTAAAATAAGAAGAAACACACGCAAATTTGACAGGTATGTTTTCACAGATACAAGACAACATTGCATAAAAGGTTTAAAAGACACACCCCAAGCTGTTCTGCTCCTTGCTGTGAAATGTCTAACGTGATAAATGGGATGATTAGAATTTCATTGGTAAATCCCATTATTTTAAATCTATAAGAATGAAATGTTCTAAACTCTTTTGTAAGTTTTATTTTCAACCTGAAACTCTGTGGCATATGGAGGTATGCAAATGGACAAAACACTAAAGCTCTTTTTAATCTTTTCCTTGATCAACCAGTGCTTCTTTCTCCAATCACAGCTTTGTGCGTGATATCTTTCTGCTAGCATTTCTTATTTAATTAAAACAGACACTGACAGAAGGACATGGATTAGTACTGTAATGATGCATTTACTTAGATTAATCGGAGGCTCCTTTTAGAGTAATGGCTTAAACAAAGAACAAAAGGAAATTGTTATGAAACAGCCTTTTATCCCAGGCAAAGGTCGCATTATGAGGTTTTTAATTTTGTCAGCTTCTGTTATACTCTGCCTTGCTAGTGGAACATGAGAAGTGCTTTTACCCCCAATAAAGCCAGTTATTATAAAAACAGCCATTAAAGCTGCAAATTAAAATGTCTGATTTTTAAAACAGGTTACTTAGCTTTCAGAATACTCTAATTAGCATGTTGTACATTGTTGGGAGGAAAAGAAGACTAAAATGCTAATGACCTACCGCCAGGTGACCACACTGCTGTGCGCAGTAATAAGGACCTTTCCAAGTAATATGATGAATTAACCAAGTACAGGTCCCCCATCTAACACCCCTTCTCCGAATACAGCTTCGGATGTATGGAGGGCCATGATTGTTTGGATATGTTCAGTAAGGCCCTACTTCTGTCCAGAAGACTCTCAGCCAGCTACTTTTCATATAATCACCAAAAGGCAGACTTCTTTCTATTACAAAAGAAAGTAAATGAAATAGCAATGCTACATACAACCTGAACTTAGAAAAGGCAACTGTCATCTGACTGCAAAGCACAATGAATTAAAGAACCATGCCCCAACAAAACCAACTCTTTGTCTCTTTTCATCCACCCTTCCCCAACCTATCTCTTATCCCTCAAGTTGGGCTTGCAGAATGTAAATGGAGCTAAGGTTTGAAAGTTCAGTCTTTGTTCATAGCGCTATTTTTACACCATGTTGTCTTTAACCAGCTCAAAGGTAAATCAAGTTTCCTTTTTCTAATCGTTGTTTTTGCCTTTTGTTTTACTGAACCCACCCACTGCTACCTCTCCTTGGTCAAAATTGCTCTCGACAAAGGATATTGTCCTTTGCATTTCCTACTATATGAACTTACCTCAATTGCTTGCCTACTTATAGGTATTTTCTGCTTTATCTTTCTTTATGAACTAAATGGTTCTGTGCCCCATAAGGCTACTATACATTAGGTTAATATGCGGACTGAATGGAAAATATCTTTAGAATTCCCCACAGACAAAACATAATCCACTTTAAGTCAAGTCTTATGTAAATACTCCTGAGTAGCTTGTTCTAGGAATTTCTTGAAACTAACATGAAATGTTGTCATTGGAACAAGAAGAAATCACTGAGGATCATCAGTGATATCTGTCCCATGGACTCCTTTAAAAAGGAGGGTTATTTGAGGTTGTATCAATTATCTAGAGCCAGAAGAATGCTACGGTTTGCCTACCCCAAAACTTAGTGGCTTAAAGCAATAAGCATTTATTTAGCTTGTGCATCTGTAGGTCAGCTGGACACCTCTCTGGTTACAGTTGAGCTCACTAACATGTCTTGTGGTTGACTGGCCTTGGCTGGGACTAGTAGGATTCAACTCTGCTCCATATGTCTTGTCCTCCAACAGGCTATTCTATCGTAACAGAAAAGAGCAAGAGTGTGAACAGAAATCTACAAGTGCCTTTACAAGCCTCTACATGTGTCACATACGTTAACGTCCCATTGGACAATGCAAGCTAAATGACTGATCTCAGAGTCAAGTCGTGAGGACAAATGCCCTATCGATATTGGAAGGGCACTGTAAAGTTTTATGGCAAAGGTCATAAATACAAAGAAGGATGAAGAAGAACTGGGCCTTTAAAGTATTCAGTCTTAGCAAAGAGGTCAAGGTCATTTGATGACTCCCTAAGATCTTCAGCAGAAGCTTCTGTTTTGTTCCATTTTAGCTAATGCTATCTACATAGCCAATCAAAATTGATGTCATTTTTATTTTAATAAGTGAGAAAAATTCTTAAAAAGTTAATTAACAAACAGCCCCATATACTTTATCTCCATTGACTTCCACTTTAGAAATTACAACTATTAAGCTAATCCTAAAATGTGACCTATACAAGTTTGCCATTTATTTTTGTGTACTACATTATTGTGAATCAGTTATACCTTAATAAGAGGTTTCAAAACTACCAACATTTTTGTCTCAGATGCTTCCCTTCCACTCACAGAAGCAGCTAAGTTTGAGGAGCTATCTAATGGATACTAGACCCAGAATTTTGTTCAATACTGTGTCTTAGAATGTATAGACAGTTTTATTCCACAGAATACCAGAATACAGTATTTCATGGCCCTTTACAACAGCAGATATAGCCAAAATAGCAGTGAAAATAAAAACTCTTTTGAAGTCCAATCCCTATCACTTACATCCCTATTGTTCCTCCAAGAGCTTTGTCTGTGAAAAAGGAAAGTGAAGAAAAGTAGCCCGAAGACACTACATGAGAAGGTGTCCTAGAGTAAGATAATTAAGAAGCTAATTTTAAGCTTTGCAAATTTGTTGTTTCTACGAAAGATCAATGAGGAAAGTATCCAGGATGACTGCATCAGTTTCCCCAAGTTAATCTAACAGGGTCCCTACATATAGCTTTAGGGATATGTCTTGAGCCAGTTATGTCTTTTCACTCACAGACACATATCCAACAGGAATAGGAGTGATTATTGGGCAGAATTCCTAACCCCTGTGGCAAGGGAAATACTATACTATGGCACCACTCAACAATTATCCCTCTGAGCAATTAAAATAACCAGTGAAGTGGGTCTCCAAAAGGAGCCTTCAGCCATTCCGTCATTTGAGCCAGCACTGACAATGAGGTTGCCAAAGCTGGCACTAACACCCGAGGAACAAGAAATAAAGGCCAGCAAAGCTCAATCTTGCATCCAAAGATATTTAAAAGGAAACTAAATGACATGGAAAAGACGTTCTTAAGAATTCACTAATACAGAAAGAAAAAATAAATAACATAATAAAATCCTTTTTATTACCTTTTCTTTTTTTCCACATTCCTTTACAACTTATTTTAATAATAATTGTGATGGTTTGCCTTTTATAAATAAGAATGATACCAGGCAAGAATGCAATTTGTCCTATTTTTCTAGTGTTCTGATCAACCAACTCCTCTCACCTGGTCTTTAGCAAGTATCAATCATTAGAGTAGTTATCCAAGGTCATGGAAAAGAGCAAAGCTAATTGGTCCATATAAAAATCAAGGCCAGCATTGTGCCCTTATTAATGCTGCGTTCTAAACAAACAATAGGCCCATGGTCAGAAAGCTGTACTAATTCTTCTCAATGGAAGCAGCTTAGGTTTGACTTAAAATTTCCTTTAAAAGTCTCTGCTTTGACAGAGAGGCAAAGAGAAACAAAAGTGCTTGGATATCAGAAAAGGAAAGGGCCATAAAGAACAAAGATGGAAAAGGAAAGCTCAAACTCCTTAAGAACATTGTCTCTGCATATCCATTCACTTGATTCTATCATTTCACACGTATATATTTCACACGCATACATATATCTTACCTGGTACATAGTATATGCTTAAAAGTTGTGTTAAGATTATCATACAATTAGAAGAACAAAAAAAAGTAAGCATACTCTCTTTAAAGAAATAACATCATCAGTCACATCAGCTAGTTAAGAAGCCCCACGTTTAGAGTTCCTAACACTTGTTTTAAACTATTTGTATAGGATTAAATAAGATGAAATATGGGTTAAATCATATGTGAAGCCACAGCTACCTCCCCAGATTTTTTTTTTCAGAGAGATACAGTCTCACTATGTTGCATAGGCTGGCCTTGAACTCCTGTTTTCAAGAAGTCTTCCTGCCTCAGCTTCCCTAGCAGTTGAGACTACAGACACACACCACCTCCCATCCTGATGTTTTATAGAGATAAAAATATGACTAAAACTAACCCCAAGGAAAGATTCAGATAAAGAATGAGGTCATAAATGGCTTAATGCAACCAATGGGGTAATTGTGGGGCCTGAAGAAGTTCTACCCTTTTGCCTTTATAAAGGACATTTGGTAAATAAACAGACCAAGTAAATGTCAGATCACCTTTAACTTCGGTGCAAGAGACTTTTTCTCTGTTCATTTAACACCTTCTCTGATAATAAATATCTTCCCTAGCTAATGCCATCAACCTACTATCTTCTTAATCCCAATTGATTAAACCATAGGTCTGACAAAAAAACAATCAAAGATAATCACCAAAATAATTGCATCGCTATGACAGAGTCTTATGGAAACAACCTTATTCTTTACCAACATTTTACTCTATCCCCAACTTTCTTCTTGCAATCCCCCAACCAAAAAAAAAAAAAAAAAAATCAGAGGTTTAAAGAGAACCAGCTATGTTAGGTTTATGTTTCAAAATTCTTTAAAATTAAAAAATTTTTCCTCCCAGTTAAGAGTTTTAACTTAAATTGATTGCAAATGCCTCGAGGAGAGGTAATATCATGAGTTTCTTCCACACTAAGACATATATGACTCTCAATTCATTTCATAAGGCTAGAGTATCTATCCTTGATTCCAAAATAAAATAAACACACTAGAAGAAGAGAAAATTACAGACTAACTTCATTTATGAACACAGTTACAAATATCCTTTAAATTTGGACTAATTCTATTGTGTAAATGAAAATCCACTAAGAACAAATAGGTTTTGTCCTGGTTATTCTAAATGGTTCAGAAAATCTACCAATAATACCATACTCAAAGATAAGGGAAGAAAAACTCTATAAGCATCCCAACAGATGCAATAGATACAAGATAAAACCTACCAAAAAGTGTACAGTTATTGGTAAAATTTAGGATGTACTGCCATCAAAGACAGGAACAATGTCTTCCCTCAGTTTAATTTTTAAAAAAAAGCTTCAGGCTAATTTTAAATAAAATAACTCAAGGTCAAGAGGAAGACTATCTAAAATAAGGCCCAATTATATAGAAAGACAAAAACCACATGGTTTCCTTATATGTGGAGTCTAAAACAACTGAACTCAATAGAAGCAGAAAGCAGTAGGTGGATACCAGAGGTTGGGTGGGGATGAGGAGGAATTAGGAGATGTTGGTTAAAGAGTACAAAGTTGCAGTTAAGCAGGAGGAACAAATGGTAGGTATTTAAGGTGATGGATAGGTTAGTTTGATTCCACCATTCCACACGTATACATTTCACATGCATACATATATCATATCACAGTGTATCTGAAAAATATATATAATTTACCCAAAAACTAAATAAATAAATTTCAAAAAATTTTAAATCTTAAATGAGTTTAAAACAATAAAATAAAGTAAGACCCAAATAGTAGTAATGACCCAAAAAAGGTAAGACACACCAGGGCTTCCCTAAATGTTTGTGTAGGTCATAACAAGCTCTTTGTGGTGGGAAATATTTATTATTTAACATTAAATTAAAAACACACAATGACATCTATGCTCTAATTCCAGTTATATTAAATTAGTTTTTAAAAGATATGAGCAAGGGGCCAGGCACGATGGCTCATGCCTGTAATACCAGCACTTTGAGAGACCAAGGTGGGAAGATTGTTTGAGCCTAGGCGTTAAAGATCAGCCTGGGCGGTGAAGTGAAACCTCATCTCTACAAAAAAAAAAAAAAAAAAAAAAAAAAAAAAAAAAAAAAAAGCAAAATTAGCCAGGCATGGTGGCGTGCCCTTCTAGTCCTAGCTGCTTGGGGGAGCTGAGACTAGAGGTGCATGTGATTACTGTGTGATACTCTCCTATGAACAGTTTACAGTAAGGGAGATAAATAGACAGTGAGAGACTGAAAAAAAAAATCACCACATAGAGGGGTTAAAGGAACAGGAAAGGGATAGTGTCAGAGAAGGCTCTTCCTAGATGAAATTTTATCCACTTTAAATTGTATTTGGTCTAGGTTGCAAATTTGGGGTCATTTGAGGAAAAGGGAAATTCTACATAATGACTCATAGTAAAACTGTAAAATCTACTACCTCTGAGAAACTACACCCATATAACTAAGTGAGCATGCCATTCCAAATGTTTGGTTGTCCCCATGGACTTCCAAAGTTAATTGGCTTCTTCAATTTTGGCTTGATCTTAAAATTGTTCTAATGAGGCCCTTACTCTCATAAACTAGTTAGCACCCCAGTCTTTTCCTAATGAGAGCATCAACACCCAAGGGACTGAGATCTAAGGCTCTTATAACTGAGGGACATATCTATAAGGGTTAGGGAAAAAACTGCCAACTTAAGACCTTGACACTTAAGGTTTGCCAGGTAAAAAAGACCAAATTTGATTCAGAATATACATCTTTTAATTTAATGGATAACAAAACAGGATCTTATTTAAATGTCAGGATTTTTTAAGTAATAAAATCTTACTACAAAATGGTACAGCCTGTGCTTAAGAGACATAATTAAACTATCAACCTAGTCTTTACATGCATATTTCAATATAAAAACATAAACAAAATGCAGACCTCCTAAAAAAGCAAGAAATCTAAATTAAAAACATTACTCCTTAAAAGTGACTTACCAAAGTCAAGCAGAATTTGCATAGCTATATTTGGAGAATAAATTTTCTTTCAAACCCAGATTATGTTTTCCAGGTGAACAGCAAAATGTGTACAATATTCCTTTTTGTTTTGTTTTCCAAACTAGTGAGATCTCTAATTTGAAGCAAATCCATTAAAGTTGATCTTAAGTACAATTATACATTAACAAAAAGGATTAACATATGAAAATGTCACAAGCAGAGAATATTTCTTAAGAGCATAGGCAGATAAAGTACTGTCTCCAATTCCCGTTGAACCTGTGTATCTAAGAAAATAACAAATTGCTACAAATAAGTGAATATCAAAAATATAAGCAAATTTCAACTTCTTTTATTTAGGAAAAAGGAAAGCTACATATGGAAGGCTATATATAGAAATTCCATAAATCTGCTCTATTTTCAAAATAATGTAAACTAAAAGTCTGGATTTTATCCATTTTATCTATTATCTATTTATATCATCTCATGGCATTTTATTCTTTGACAATGCTAATAACATTATTTCAGCTAAAACTATACTTGTTTAAACAGTAATGCATTTCATCATATCATCTGTATTCATTTACCCTCATGAAAAGTAAACTATAATAAATCGAAAATAATAGGTGAGCCAATGGACATCAAAATATTTATCCAAATCAGATATATCAATATATGCATCTACCATAACAGTTCTGCAGTCAGTTATGCAACTTTGGCTGTATTCATTACAACCTTAGTTGTGTAACTGATTAAAAAAAAAAACTCAAAGTAGCTTTTTTTAGTTAAAAAATAATTTGTTAGTTGGGCACTATGGCATGCACCTGCAGTCCTGGCTACTCAGGAGGCTAAGGCAGGAGGATCACTTGAGCCTGGATCACTTGAGAGCAGCCTAGGCAATACTGTGAGACCCCTAACTCTAATAAATAAATAAACAAACAGGCAAACAAAAAGTAGTTTATTAATTCACTTAATTGAAAATTTCTGCCTTCTAACACAGCTGGACTCAGTACTAAAATGGTACAGTTAGGAAACTGGGTTTTCTCCTCTTCTCTTTCAGGCAGGCTATCCTCCTTCAGTGGCAAAGATGACTATCAGAAGCTCAAGGTTAGAAACCTCATTAGAAAGACAGTGCTCCCTTCCCAATAATTCCAGCAAATATGGCAGGATTAAGTCTCACTGGCTTGGCCTGGATAGCATGTTTATTTCTGAACCAATCACTATTGTCAGGAGTATGAAATACCCACTCCCTATGACAGGAGCATAAAGGAAGCTCCACCTCAACCACATGAACCAAAAGTGAAAGAAGAGTTATTCCCCAAAAGAAAACCAGAACAAACGCTGCATAGTGAAAATACTAAACAGCATAATTCATAAGAATTTATTTTCACAGTAATTATTCCAGTGAGGTAATTTCAGAAGAAAATACAAAAACAATTGCAAACTTCATTTAATAGCAATTACGCAGCAAAAATTTCTTTGAATTGTTTCTAGTACTCCCAAAAGGGGGACAAAAAACATGAATCTAGCAATTCTTAAGGCAAATTAGAATAAAAGGATTCTTCTTTTGATAACTTTTTGTCCCTTCTCTTACTTCAGAGACAGCTACTCCAAATACTCATTCCATCATCCCCTTTCACTATTAAGTCTAAATTCTTAGAACTTTTGCAAAGCTTTAAAAAGGGCTATCTACCATCTCCAAAAATGTATATTTATGGATCCTCAAGCAATACAAAAACTGCTTAGAGGCCACTATAAACATGAATAAGGATCCCATATAACTTAATTCATTTATTTTAATTTTTATCTGAAAAGGCTTCTACTTCTTTTTTGGTGGGGGGATGGAGTTTCAGTTTTGTCATCCAGGCTGGAGTGCAGTGTCATGATCTCGGCTCACTGCAACCTCTACATCCTTGGTTTAAGTGATTCTCCAGCCTCAGCCTCCTGAGTAGCTGGGATTACAGGCACCCACCATCATGCCTGGCTAATTTTTGTATTTGTAGTACAGATCAGGTTTCATCATGTTGGCCAGGATGGTCTCAAACTCCTGACCTCAAGCGACCTGCCCACCTCAGCCTCCCAAAGTGCTGGGATTACAAGCGTAAGCCACTGCACCTGGCCAACTTCTACACTTTTAAATGCATATACCACAAAAGTCTAACTTTTATTGGCCGTTAATATGTTGGGTTGAGTATGGTCCTCCAATTCTTTCCTGAAAGGAGAGTTTTATATGAGGGACTGGAAGGAGAACATAAATGCAAAAGAAGCCTGAACTAACTGGAAAGCCATTAAAAGACAGAATGGCTGAGGTACCAAAAGCAACATTCACTGATGTCAAATTCATTCACCCATTCATTTTGTGCATACATTTAAAGCACTGACAATGAGCAAACTACCATGCTAGAGACCACGCAAAGAAACATGCTATAGTACCCACTCCTACAAAATCATAACTGGCCGCGGGAGAGAAGAAGCATGAGCAGTGATAATGACAGTGACATGCCAATTCCGTCTTCTTGTTTTCCCTCATTGAAAGCTCCAGATTTTGTTCAGGTCTTAGGATAAATAACACTCCTCACATTCTTTAAATTGTTTCATTTAACTCATCTGCAAATTCAAGAAACTACTTTTTGCATAACTTTCAGGATAACATGAAAATAGTAAATGCTAGCAGCATATATAAGAAAAACTAAATGTAAGAACAGCAATGCAAATTTGGTAAATTATGAAAAGATTTAGGAGTATGGAAATTTGCAGAATTTATAATTAATTTCCTTGGCAATTATCAACTGAGTGCTTATTGAATAGTGGGCATTACATGTTGTCATGTATTAAGATGAAATTAGACTTAACATCCCTGCAAGTTTAAAAAAAAAACCACAAAAGTTTCCATCAGAAACCAGTATTAATAAAAAGGACTGTTCACAAAAAAATACTAAAAAGATAAATTCTGACAAGAACAAAAAGAGAGAGACAAAATGCTATAGTAGTTCAGATCATAGACGTGAGATCACAGAAGACTACAAGTAGCTAGCTAGTCCTTGAAAGATGGATGAAATTCCTACAAGCAAATATGTAATTACAAATTATGCAAATTTCCATATTCCCAATTCTTTTCATAATTTACCAAATTTGCATTGCTCTTCTAACATTTAACTTTTCTCATATGTGCTGCTGGCTTTTGCTATTTTCATATTATCCTGAGAGTTAGGCAAAAAGTAGTTTCAAGAAGTATCCCAGGTACAAGAAACGACATGGAATATATCAAGAAAATACAAACTGCTTCTATTTCAGTCAGTTCCAAAGTATCTGTAGAATTTTGGATGAAGATAATATAAATAGAAGCTATTTTGCAATATTCTACATTTTAATGCATCTATTATTTAATATTAGAAGATTTTGAGAGCTATAAATAATGTATGTTAGAATACTTTGGTAGTCATTATATTCACAATGTACAAAGACTGGAACTCTTCAAATGTGTCTGTATTGGGCATTATATGCAGAAGATACCCAAGATACATGTTCTTTTTTCATTATTTTTATTTTGCAAATGACTAATAAAATATGAAGCCTCCCACATGTAATGGGAAGTATGTTTGAATGTTTGAGAGCCTAGACATGTAAATTACCTGCTTAACTCAGCATGTAAATAAAAATAACTGGGCCCTTACAGAGACTTTTGTTACCTTGTGACCAGCAAATAAAATACAACTATTTATTAAGTGAAATAAGCCAGGAACAGAAAGATAAATAGCGCATGTTCTCATTCTTATGTAGATGCAAAAAAAAAAAAAAAAAAAAAAAAAAAAAAAAAAAAAGCTGATTTCATAGTAAAGTAGAATAGTAACTACTGGATGATAGGAAAGATAACAGGGAGGAAAAAACAGAAAGAAGTTGGTTAAAGGATACAAAATTACACCTGGATAGGAGGAATTTCGATAGAATACTGCATTGGAGAAGCTAGTTTTCTATAGCACTGAAGGGTGACTATGGTTAAAAATTTACTGCATATTATTAAGTAGCTAGGAGAGAGCATGATTTTGAGTGTTCTCAAAACAAAGAAGTGATAAATGTTTGAGGTGATGGATATGTTAATTACCCTCATTTGATCACTACACATTGTATACCTGTATTGAAATATCACTGTGTACCCCATAAATATGCACAATTTTAATTAAAAATAATATGCACAAAGAACACCACAGAATACACAGGCAGAATAAATAATCAATCACGAGGAATACCAACAAACTTCAAGATTATCTGGCAATCTAAATAGCATGTCATTGAGGAAAATAATAGCAAAGAGAATATTAAAGAAAAAAATGCCCCGAGTATATCAATTCCTGGGTTTAAAAAGTAAAGTTATGAGGAACACTGGTGGGATTTGGGATTCTAGATAGTCCTTTGATTTTAAATATTCAGCATAAAGTTTAGCACATGTGACTTCACAAGGGATTTGTCCCAATATGTAGCTCTTTAAAGAATATACACTTATTCTTCTGTCTACCTCTCAGTACAATAAACATGATCACAGTGCTTACCCCATAAGGCATTAGCACCACAGTAGGCTAACAGAGTACTGGAGACAGTCTGCCTATCACATGTACTGTGGTTGACTTGAAAAATACACCTTCACATTTAGACCCACATGATTCACAATCAAACTTTAATAGAAAGAAAACCACGTTCAGAAAAAGACTTTTGCCAAGCTTCCTGTAGACAGAAATGCCAATTTTTCCTACTGGTGAGCATCATGCTTCTAGCAGTATTCTTTAACAAAGGAAATATAAAGCAACATATAGGTACAGACTTTTCCAAGAAGTCTCTAGTCTCTCTGGAACTACAAAAATTATTTATTCTGAATTGTAGGCAATCTTCCAAGTATAACATTTTAGAGGATTCCACTGCCTTCTGAAATATCAGATTTGGAAAACGGAATGCTACCTCAAAATTCTTGAAAACAAATAATGGCTAATTTGTACCAGCCTAAAAAAAAAAAGAAGTCTGAAAATCTGTCCCAAATTATTTAAATTAAGGAGTCTTCATTTCAACAGGTTACCAGCTAATCTCAGAATTTGGACTTCAAGTGTCCACAATGCTAAATCATTCTCAGCAGCATCTTTCAAGAACTTTATATTCTTTTCTTGTTAACATTTCCTACACTTTCACAAATTCAGTCAATTATTCATTCAACAAATATTTATTAGGTACTTACTATCTGCCAAGAACTGTAATTGACAAGAAACCAGAGATTTTTTTTTCCACTTTGGGGACTATGAAACCTTGACAGAATATCACAATAGTGTCCCATAAAGCCACTACCAAATACTTCAAATCTCAACTAGTAATTGGATGGGCAAGATGGAAAACATAGAGATAGAAGTATTCAATAGAACAATACCTTCTTTCTACTTTTCATGTTGAAGCATAGAATGGAGTCAGAACCCCCTATGTAAATTTGATGTTCTTCATACTGGACCAGTTTAGCTACCCTAAATAGCCAGCTTTAGTGGGAAAGTGGAAGTACTGTACTGCTTGAAGAAAGATAATGAGTTGCTTTTGATGAGGAGGAACTAAGCAATAGTATGCAGAACAGGAAAATCCAAATGTGCTTTGTAAAAAAAAAAAAAAAAAAAAAAAATCCATAGATTGTCACTTTCAGGTTTACCATGACTATCTAATTAACAAGAATGCTAATGGCAAAACATTTACATTAGGTTGCATCCAGACTGCAACTGCATTGCCTCCTAGCTATCCATACCTCTAGGCCATCCTATCAATGGACAGCATATTGTGTTTTCTCTCTGAAATGCCCAGACATAGGGCTAGAATGCCACTAATTCAGCAAAAATTCACAGCTGTGATTGGTGTAATAAGGGGTAAAGAGGTCAAAAAGATCCTTGGTAGGGCAGGCATTTACAACCCATCAGCCAGTTCAGGCTTCTGCCTGACAGTTGATGCCATAGTCTCTAGATTTAAGAGGATTCTCTTTTCCAAGAGGACCAACATCCATACTAAAAATAGACAGAGATGCAAAATGATAAGAACAAGAATGCAGCAGTGGGAAGTAAGAAAAGGAAAATATTTTCCTGCAATCTTCCAGTAAATTAATTTGGAAAAAAAAATTAGTGTTAGAATAGGCTTCTAATATTCATATCTGAATACACACCTCAGTTTTTAAAAGTTGAATGTCCCAACTATTTTTATGAAAGAAATATAAATATAGCCATGGAACACAATTGCTTAAACCTTATGCAGATATTGGTTTATATAATTTTAAAGTGTTTTGTCTATTATAAATTATTTCCCTTAGTTCATTCTGTAACCAACACTCTCTCACTGGGTAAGACATCTTGAAATATTTAAAGAAACTTTAATATTCCTTATACTAAAGCTTTTAAAAGTATGATGAAATTATGGAAAAAAAATGTACATTTCCTTGACTATTCATCTAGGTGGGTCCTTGTACATCATTCTATGCTTGTGAATGGTAAGAATCTTTCAGTTGTATATTATATTCACAGACATCTAAAAATGTGTTTGCCTTCCCTTTATAGTACCACATCCTGATAAAGCTCTGAAATTGCACATAATGCAGGAATCATGCTAATTCAAACATGGAGATTTGATCTCAAGTACTCCTGAAGTAAAAGGTATTTTGAAATTCATAAAATAACTAATTTTTAAAAAGTAATATGGTAATCATCATTAGTTCATTTTCTTCTGTTTTCTGTCACTACAAAAAGGAGAAACAGCCTAGGATCCAAATCCATTGCAAGAGATTCGAGAATTTAAGATGGAGAATTTTTACCTTGAGAACATGGGACTGGTACTCAGACAATGGTAGAACTACAAGGGAACTGTCAACTTAAAATAATACCATTGAATGTTTCTACTGTCAAGGCAGAATATAACAATTAGCCTTAAGAAAAGTGCATCAGGAATAAGAGAAATAGGAAGAAGTAACATGTAACTCGAGGCCAACTTCAACCTGTCAGAGTTCTCGATACATTCCTAACAGCATTCAATGAACCAGCTATCCTTATCTCTCTTAACTATTACTGTGGGATTAAAGTTAAAAAAAAAAAAAAAAACAGTGGTAGACAAAAATAGGGGGGCAACAAGAGAGGGAGGGAAGGGGTCAGGGGAAGGGAGGAGAGCAACTGAATGCCAAGCTTCAAACAGTTAAGCATGGGCACCTTCAACTAATATGGAAAGTTAAACAGAAATTTTTTACAAGCTGGCACCCCCTCACATAATGAGATGCATTGTCAGTCCTCACTAAGTGAAATATTTGTGTTGCCATGCAGCTAAACAAATGTCTTTTTTCACTCTCACTTAAGACAGTCCCCACTCCTATTTCTCTGAACAGTAGAGGTAGTCCTAGCTGGGTAGCATGTGCAGTCTGGCCAGCATGTTTCCTGCTGCCTCACAAAAAGGGTATTTATATTAACATTCCAGATTCATTGGGAATTACAGAAACTCCATGCATTCAAGTCAATGTAAAATTTCTGCTATTTTAATATCTTCACTTATCAATCAATGCAACTTGGCACACATTCAAGAGTGTGGCAACATTTTTTTCATGCCATTTGCACATTACTATTCATAATGTTACAACGATCTCCTGTATAAAATATGATGAATTCACAAGTATGATTATCAGATTTATGGTGTGTGCTCACTACACTACACATTATGGTTTTGTAGCTTGTTTGCCCTAAAGGAAAAAAGATTTGCATAGACTTTAAATGAGTATGGTCTGTACAAACTATAGTTAAAATATTATTACAGTTATATGCTTTTCCATATAAACTAGTAAAAAAATCATATTTCTTTCTTCTTTAGGGCAGTATTTTATTACAATTAAATGAAAAGCTTAGCTCTGCTATTTCTCTGAAAACAAAATCAAGACGAAAAGAGATACAGTTCAAGGATTAGACCTGAAAACCATAGTGAGAAATTTAAAAAATAAAAAACAATCCAATGAAAAATATCTTGTTTTCTCTAAAATAAAAACATTGTGCAAAAAGAAAAGAAAAAGACCTTCCCAACTACCTGACATCTAGATAATAATGATGAAAAATACCTGACACCTAGATTACAATGACATCAAGATAATAATGATGAATAATATAGCTGGGTTTTTCTCATCCATAAACTGCTACTTGGGGCAACCTGTTATTTTAAACCTCATTTTCAGAGCCCCTCCCATACTATCAACACCACGACAATAGTTGCCCTCCAGCTGCCTAACTCAACATAAGGCTCCCTGTACCTTATAAGTGGTTTTCCACAGAATTCGAATTCAGAGAGAATTCCAAACAGAACCTCTCTTTGATTTTAAGAACATCCCTACATGAGGGGGGTAAGGTGACAGAATGGATTTTTACATTCTTTCTTAGATTTCTCAAGGCAAATCAAACTCAAAAGTAATTCTACAATTCTGTTTTTAACATTAACTGGAAAATATATTTTATCTAGAATAATGTACAGCTAATTGACAATTGTCACGAATGTCATAGTTCTCGTCTTACTCTGATCTTTTTAAGCTCTTGCTCTGGTGAGAAGTTAAACCATGCTTAAAATAAACAAGACAAGATAAAAGAAAGTATCCAGGGTAAATATAAATTGAGAGAAAGGTCAAAAAAATGACTAAGACTGATGTGCTACAATTATTAAGTTTTTTAAAAGGAAGGTACATTTATCCTTCTTGTCTAATTCTGGATTGCATTTGCTTTCCATGAGTATTTGAGATGAATATTTGAAGAAAACTTTGTAAACCCTTCCAACCTGAGACAACAGCAGCTGACTACATTTTTCAAAGGGAAGTCTAAAATAAGTAAAAATGTGTATTCCTTTCCATTCTCATAAAATTTCAACATTGAAGCTGACATTTAAAGATGACTAGTTTCTGTGGCAAAGGGATATGTTCAATACAACTCCCCAAATACATTTGGGCAGAGAACTGTCTGATCTAATGTTAATCTCCTCAAGGGAAAGACAACTAGGGAAAGAAGGTAGATAAAAGGTAGGATTGTTATTCTAGAGAATTTCTCACAAACTAGTTTTTTAAAAAATATTTTTTTCTTCAGTATTAGGACTCCTCATATTTATATAACTAAGCTGGGTAAAAACTTAATTTTTGTATTGTATTCTTCAGCCTCTCCAGAATAAAAGAAAACTCTATTGCTTATTAAGATGTAAACTTGGGCCAACCACTGCTTAGAATACAGCATTGTTTGGTTTATCCCACATCTACATTGGGGTTCTTTATCAAAGATATCCAAGAGTGGGAGAGACAAAACAGACTAAGGACATTATGTCTTTCAAGCTCAGCAACATTCAGCAGATTCCTGGGCCTCCAAGGCCTAATATTTAGCTAAGACTTCTCATACAATCAGGTAAAAGGGGCCAGACTAGTTAGCAGATGTCTCATTCAGGTAACAAAGAGAATACTTTAGTGACAAAGTGAGAGGAAAAAATGGCAAAACTGATACAAACCCATCGAACCATGTTTCCCTTTTTGCTCTCAGAACTCACCATCGAGTCTAACAGGGACATTATCCATATTCTTGAGCAAATACGAAGATAATTGTACATATTTACAGGTACACCAAAACACACCAAAATAAAGTACTTAGAAGAAATCAGCACATAACTGTTAAGCAAGATAACTTATCTGAACTCCCAAAAGATTGGAGACAAACACAATGACTATACATTGACATTTGAGTCTCATAGAAAAAATAAAATAAAAAGATATCATAGTATTGCTGGACAATTTATCCTTGATTTTATTTCTAACTTAATCTTATCATCTAGTAAGTCCAATTTTAATGCATAAAATATAGAAAATGTGCAAATAAGAAATACTAATATTCTAGACTGTCTGATTTCATATCCCTGAAGAGGTAAAATTATTGTCATGTGAAAAAAGCCAACTTCAGCATTTGGTAAAGTCATTTCAGTTCCTACATGTAACTCTTCATGATACCCATTATCTCAGTTAAACCCTTCAGAAATAGCCATAGTAATGATGAAGATAATTCAATGACATTATACAAAAGAAAACAAGTTGGAGTATCTTTGACTTGATTTGTTTTGACTTCAAGTTAGGAACTATAATTGATCAAATTTAAATAAATAATAGTTTTTAGTTAGTTCACATTTCAAGTAAAATAAAAACTGTGAATGAAGGAACTTTACAAAGGCACTGTTAAGTACTGAAGTGAAAGCACTGTAAGAATTAGAGCCAGTTTAGACATTGCCCAACTTACTTTCTAACCATCTGCATTAAATATGCTTCATTAAAACAGAACCATATGGAAAATAAGCTAGCAATTAACACAGCTTCTGCACGTGCCTCTAATACAACAGATTTCAAACTTTTGTGAAACTGACTAAACTACTTCCATGCTGCTGCCATGTAGGACTTGGCAGCAGTCCCTAGACTTGCTCCATCCATATCATGTCATTTCAAGATATTGCTCCATTATTGAAATAAGGACATATGAAAAAAATCAAATATTTTATCACTTTCCTTACAGTTGGTATGAGCTATTAAAATTAGTCCTGGTACATTGAACTAGTCAGTCTCTTAGATGACAATTAATACATGACAGGAAATAAAGACATCCACTTTTATATAAGTCACACTAATGGCCTTTATATTTGACAGTTTATATCTCTTAACAATGGACATAAGCTGCTATAAGTAGATTTTATTAACATGCAGAACTATTTTGGAGCTCAGGAACTTCAGTAAAATGATCTGTGAAAAGGATTGACATAAAATAGTTTCATCATTCACCATCAACAAACCTCAGACTACAGCTAGGACACCATGTCAGGCACTACTAAAGCAAATAATAGGACATAGTTCTGGTCCTCAGTGACCTTATAGTCTATCTGGAGATATTAAATATATGTGAAGTATGAGGGCCTGGCTGAGAATAACAGAAATGAAAACTTTTTTTTTTTTGGTAAATTCACTAGAATTTCTTTCTTTTATATATATATATTTCATTGCATTTTAGGTTTTGGGGTACATGTGAAGAACATGCAATTGGGGGGAAATGGGGGAGGGATGGGGGTGGGGAGGTGGGAAGAGATAGCATGGGGAGAAATGACAGATACAGGCGAGGGAACGGAAGGAAATGAAAACATTTTTAGAATTCTTTTGCACTCCCTTCACCTCTATCCAAATGGTTGTGTACCATTATACCATTTATTCACTGCACAACGGCTCAGCTGAAGATACAAGTAGGCTGCAAACCTAGCCAGCACTGCTCACTAAACCATGCACCCTGCATAGGGCTGTAAATATCTATGGAAAAAACATCTCCAAGGAAAAGTTTTGCTAACTTGCAAAGTCATGCTAATCAAGGAAGTGGCATCTACTCAAAAAACCTTTCTTTTCTAATTTATGTATTCATAGTATGTACCATTCTCTGCTGCTATGAATCTAGTCCAAGCCATAACCACCTCTCATTCAAACACATTTATATTAGTCTCCTAACCGGTGTTTCTGCTTCCGAAACTGCTCTTCTATGGTCTATTCTTTTAATACCAGATTATTTTTTAAATGTAAATTGTATCATTTTGCTTCTCCAATTCTCCTATGGCTTCCCATCTCACTTACAGAAAGCCCAGAAAACCTCATCATGCTTTTGAGGAACTATCTAACCTAGCTACCAGCTATCTTTCTAATATTATCTCTAACTTCCCTTTTATTCACACATTTGACTCTCATCACTCCATTGGTGCCAACTTTTCTTTGAACGGACAAGCTCCTCACACTTCAAGGCCTTTAGATACATTTTTCCCTTTGCCTGAGAGCTCTTCTTCCAGTAATTTTCATGGCCTGCTCCCTCACTTTGTTCAGGTTTCTCTTCAAATCCTTCTGTATCAGAGAAGCCTTCTCTGACAACCCTATAAAAAATCGCACTACCATCACTCTCAATAAATATTTATTGAATAAATGGATTAATAAATGCAAATCACTAGAAAATAAGATCCTCATGAAGTTACTTTTGTCTGTTTTGTTTCACTTCAATATTCCTAGCATCTAGAATAGTGCTGTATGTGTAATGAATACCAAATAAACATTTGATGAACAAATGAGTGACCACAGCAGTGATATATAAAGAAAGAAGAGTCAACATATTTCTAAAGTCTCAAGTCTAGGTGACTAAGTGCTTGTATCACTGTCAAAAATACAAAAGGCTGAAAAATAGATTAATTTGGGGACAGAAATGGTAAACTTGCTGAATTTGAAGTCACAATGAGACATCCAGGTAAAAATATAGAGCTAAACAGGCAGAACTAAGGCTGAGGACAGAACTGGAAAAGTAGACGTGAGATCCATCCATGTAGAGTTAAAAGGCTTTAGAACAAATCAGACCTCCTAGAAAGCACAGAGTGAAAACAGCAGAGAAAGAACTAAACTTAAAGATGCATATATTTGTTTTATCAGCAGAAAAAATAGATTAATCTAAAAAGGTGTGGAATATTTATGTACTAAAACCTTGTTTAATACCTATTATGTGTTAAGTGCTGTGATAAGCCATTTTTAGTCAATGATATTAATTACTACAGAAAGTGAGAAGAGTGAGGCCTGAGAAAAAGACATTAAATATGGAATTAGACAATGTCTTGCAATCCTGAAGATAGCACATTCAATACAGTTAGCCAGAATGAATAGAAGCCAGATTTCAATAGACAGGAATAAGGAGATACAGATAGAAAACAAAGACCATTCTTTCAAGAGGTTTGACAGTAAAAGGAAGAAGGAAATAAGGATATTTCAAGGGTTACAAATATCGAGGAAAACTATGTTAAGAAGAAATCTGAATTATTTGCACACATAGGTTGTAATAATATCATCTTACATTTGAATGGTGTTTTCTAGCTTAAAGTGGATTCATATACACGATTGTAACTGACTCACTACAAACTTGCAAGGTTAGCAGGACAAATGGTATTTTAAGGTAAGACATTGAGACTCAAAAAAGGCAAATAACTCTTTCAACTTCCCAAAGCTAGAAAGTGGCAAATAAAAAATGGATGCTGAATCTCCAACACCGTGAGAAGTAAGAGAGGGGATCCTTTCTATAGGGAACGGAAGTAAAAAGGCGTAAGCGGTGATGTCACCTTCTGAACAGAGATGGAGCATTTCTTCTGAGAAAAAAGAAAAAAGATAAATAGTTTTAAGTGGCAAAAAAAAAAAAAAAAAAAAAAACCATGAAGCAGTGTCAAGTAAAGAAAACAGAAAAGATTATGGATGCAATTCCTACGAGTGAGATACACAAAGTTCCATTTCGAAGAGAAATATCTATAGATAGGCTGAACTACCAACTCAGAACCAGTAAGTCAAGAGATATTTTGTGTGTTCCACAAGCCATATTGCTCTGGGGACAAATTATCTGAGAGTGTCCAATAAGAAAAATGTTGGAGGAAAGGGAGTCGGTGAATGAATCAATTAAAGGGCACCAGAAAGGCATATTGACTGTGTTCTGCTTCCCAGGAAACAAAGTGGCTAAGTCAAAACAATGAGCAGGTGCGGGATAGCAAAGCAAAAAACTTCCAGGCCCAGGTTCTAGTGAAAGCTACTATGGAAGTTAGCCACCCAACTTTAGAACAAGAGCCTTCTTTTTCTCCTCCCTTCTTATCTATTCTAGTTTATAGCAAACTTATATTGAACCACTTATTCTTTCTGAGTTCTAGTTCCCCTTTAGCATTTCTTTTCTTCATTCCCTTTGGACCAGCCTGACGCTTTGGCCCCTTATCAAAACCTTCTCTAAGAAATAATCTGACAGCTCTAATTTGCATCTGGTTATGCAAGATGGTTAAGAACATGGACTGCTTAAGAACATGGACTTTGGAGTTAAATACAACTTTATTCAAATTCATTCTCTTATTTATTCATTCAGCAAATATTTAGTGAACATCTAACATGTGCTAGGCACCCTTCTAGTTGCTGAGGATACAGCTTCAAACAAAATAAGGTTTCTGCAAGGATGCCTTCTTTCATCACTCCTATTCAACATACTATTGGAAGTCCTAGACAGGGCAGTCAGGCAAGAGAAAGAAATAAAGGGCATTCAAATAGGAAGAGAGGAAGTCAAACTGTCCCTGTTTGCAGACAACATGATCCTATATATAGAAGACCCCATTGTCTCGGTCCAAAAGTTTCTTAAGCTGATAAACAACTTCAGCAAAGTCTTAGGATACAAAATCCATGTGCAAAACACAGTAGCATTCTTATGCACCAACAACAGTCAAGCTGAGAGCCAAATCAGAAATAAATTCCTATTGCCATACAAAGAGTAAAATATCTAGGAATACAGCTAACTCAGAAGATGAAAGATCTCTACAAGGAGAACTACAAACTACTGCTCAAAGAAATCAGAGATGACACATACATATGGAAAAATATTCCATGCTCATGGATAGGAAGAATTAATATTGCTAAACTGGCCATACTCTCCAAAGCAATTTATAGATTCAATGCTATTCCCGGTAAACTACCATTGAGATTCTTTATAGAACTAGAAAAAAAACTATTCAAAAATTCATATGGAATCAAAAAAGATCCTGAATAGCCAGGGCAATCCTATACAAAAAGAATAAAGCTGGATATATCATGCTTCCCATCTTCAAACTATACTACAGGGCTACAGTAATCAAATTAGCATGGTACTGGTACAAAAACAGACACATAGACCAATGGAACAGAATAGAGAAATCAGTAATAAGGCCACACACCTACAACTATCTGATCTTTGACAAACCTGACAAAAGCATGCAATGGGGAAAGGACTCCCTATTGAACAAATGATGCTGGCATAACTGGCTAGCCATATGCAGCAGATTACAAGTGGATTCCTTCCTTACACTGTATACAAAAATTAATTAAAGATAGAGTAAAGACTTAAATGTAAAACTCAAAATGATAAAAACCCTGAAAGACAACCTAGGCAGTATCATCCAGGACTTAGCATAGGCAAAGATTTCATGACTAAGACACCAAAAGCAATTGCAACAAGAGCAAAAATTGACAAATGAGATCTAATTAAACTAAAAAGCTTCTGCATGGTAAAAGAAGCTATCAACAGAGCAAACAAGCAACCTGTACAATGGGAGAAAAATTTTCCAAACTATACATCCAGCAAAGATCTAATATCCAGAATCTATAAGGAACTTAAACAAATCTGCAAGAAAAAACAAACAACCCCATCAAAAAGTGGGCAAAAAAACATGAACAGGCACTTTTCAAAAGAAGTCATACATGCAGCCAACAATCATATAAAAAAAGCTCAACATCACTGATCATTAGAGAAATGCAAATCTAAACCACAATGAGATATCATCTCACTCCAGTCAGAATCGCTATTACTAAAAAGTCAAAAAATAATAGATGTTGGCAAAGTTATGGAGAAAATGGAATGCTTATACACTATAGGTGAGAGTGTAAATTAGTGCAACCATTGTGGAAGACAGTGTGACAATTCCTCAAAGACCTGAAGACAAATACATTCAACCCAGCAATCCCAGGAATATAATTTGTTCTACTATAAAGACACATACAAGTGCATGCTCATTGCAGCACTATTCTCAATAGCAGAGACATGGATTCAACCTAAATGCCCATCAATAATAGACTGGATAAAGTGGTACATATATACCATGGAATACTATGCAGCCATTAAAAATAAATGAGACTGTACCCTTTGCAGGGACATGAATAAAGCTGAAGACTATTAACTTATGAGTACTAGGCTTAATACCTGGATAATGAAATAATCCGTACAACAAACCCCTATGACACAAGTCTACATACGTAACAAACATGTACACTTGAACTTAGAAGTCAAAAATAATAATAATAATAAGGTCTCTGCCTTCATTGAACTACCTGCACTCTGGTGAGGGTAGAAGGTAGCTATAATAAACAAACAAACCCATCTATGTCTTAGTAATCTGACTTTGGGCAAGTCACTTCACTTCTGTATGTTTAAATTTCCTCAACTATAAAACAGAAACAATAGAAACTACCTCGGACTATTGTGATAAATAAATAAAACACATTATATAATTAGCATATACATATTGGCTGAGTTTTGACCTCTCTAGCAATCTTCCAGTTCCTGGAACACAACATGTTCCTCCCACCATAGGAAATTTATATATATTCTTTCCTTTGCCTAAAATATTTTACATATTCCTTACCCTGACCTCATCCCTTTTACTTTGTCATTACCTGCTCTTCTTTCAGATCTTGTCTCAATCCCTACTTCCTCAGGGAAGACTTACCTAATTACATCAATTCTCATTATATTTGTTTAGAAAGACAGATATAATTCATATTTATTCAGTTGTTTGTTCATTCATTTTTCTCACTCATTCATCCAAGACCCCATCAACTTTTACCTGGTTTATTGCAAAAGCCTCTTTCTATAGTCTGAATATTTATGTCTCCCCAAAATTCATATGTTGAAATCCTCATCCTCAAAGTGATTGTATTAGGAGGTGGAACATCTGGAAGCTGATTAGATCATGGAGGCAGAGCCCTCTTGAATGGAATTAGTGCTTTTATAAAAAAGCCCCAAGAGACACCTCTTGCCCTGTCCACCTTGTAGAGTGAGAAAATGTCTATCTATGAGGAAGTGGGCCCTCACCAGACAATGGATCAGCTAGTGCTTTAATTTTGAACTTCCCAGCCTCCAGAACTGTAAAAAATAAATTTCTGTTCTTTATAAGCCACCCAGTCTACGGTATTTTGTTACAGCAGCCCAAGCAGACTGAGACACCTCCTAACTAGTCTCCCTGCTATAGTCCATAGTCAACACAGTTTCCTGCCAGAGCAAATCTTTCACCATGAAAGTCAGATCATGTCACTTTTCTGCTGAGAACCCATCTTGTTCAGGTTTCCCATCTTCCTCAGGGTAAAAGCCAAAGTCTTTACCATGGCCTACATCATGCCTGTCCTCACTGATCACATCACACAGCTATCATGGTCTCCTTACTGTTACTATTCTTCAAACTCATCAAGTTCACTCCTCTATGTAAGGATACTGGTTCTCTCTTTTTTAAAGAATGGTCGTCCCATCTTCCCCCAGATATCTGTATGATTTGCTTCTCCACTTCTTTCTGGGGTCAACTTAAATATCACCTTTTCTGTTGAAATGATCTCACTGTATTTTATAAAATAGCAAACTCCAACCATTGTGGAATACAGTGTGACAACTCCTCAAGGATCTAGAAATAGAAATACCATTTGATCCACCAATTACTGGGTATATACCCAAAGGATTACAAATAGTTCTATTATAAAGACACATGCACACATATGTTCACTGTGGCACTGTTTACAATAGTAAAGACCTGGAACCAACCCAAATGTCCATGAACAATAGACTGGATAAAGAAAATGTGGCACATATACACTGTGGAATACTATGCAGTCATAAAAAAAGATGAGTTCATGTCCTTTGCAGGGACATAGATGAAGCTGGAAACCATCATTCTCAGCAAACTGACACAAGAGCAGAAAACCAAACACTGCATGTTCTCACTCATAGGCAGGTGTTGAACAATGAGAACAGATGGACATAGGGAGGGGAACATCACACACTGTGGTCTGTTGGGGGTGGGAGGCTAGGGGAGAGATAGCGGTGGGTGGGGATGTTGGGGAGGGATAACATTGGGAGAAACGCCTGATGTAGGTGATGGGGGATGGAGGCAGCAAACCACCATGGCATGTGTGTACCTATGCAACAATCCTGCAAGTTCTGCGCATGTACGCCAGAACTTAAAGTATAATAAAAAATAAAAATACATTTAAAAATAGCAAACTCCTCACCTCAGCTCTCCCTACCACCTCTGTCGTGCTTGAAGTTTCTTCATAGCACTCATCACCTTTTAATATATTTTACTTGCTTATTTGCTGTTTTTTTACTATCTCCTCTACCACTACCACTAGAATATAAACTTAATGAGAGCAGGTATTTTCTTTATTCACTATCACCCCATTGTCTCAAACAGTACCCAGCACAGAGTTGACTCTACATCTAAGATGATAACTTCCATACAACAAATCAGACAAATTTTCAAAATAAACAATATATACAGCTGAAGAAAACTTTTTAAAGTTCTGGTCATCTCATAATAGGTATGCAACATCCCAATGCTCTCTGGGAATTTCAGGCCAAACTACAGTTAAGACGATACAAGGTAAAACAAAAACAAATTTAAATATTCCAATTTATAAACTAGATGAGGGGAAAAAAACATGAGAAAGAATAAAATGGAACTACAGATTATAAAAGAAAAAATAATGTACCTTTTAACAACTATGAAGCATATCAATGTTAATTGTTTTTGGTAGCTTGAATTTACTAAACCTCCTAGGGTTTTATTTGTCCCACTGTGGTTCAGATTTCATGTAAAGTATTTATCATAGATAACTTTCCCAATTTATAATATTCTATTGAATTATATAAGGCATTATTATCATGTTGACAGTTTTACTATTAAACACACTAACATTCAGTTAGACATTGCCAAGCGTTTCCCACATTCTGGTAATCATTAAATTCTTCATAGTAAATAAGATGTGAGATCATAAAAAGGAAGGAAAATAAAACTGTATTGTATTTAGAAACAAAGAAATGGTGCTGTTTGGGGATGTTTCCCTAAAAATTCCCTTAGCCAACCAATCACCACCAACTCTTACTAATTATACTTTCTCTATATTCAACTGGAATTCATTTCATGGAATTTCAGGTCACCTCTTTTACTTCCTATCCTTCTATGCCACTAACTGAAAAATATAGTTATCTTGATTGATAGAGATGGATAGCAATACTGTCTTTAATTAGCACCACTTCACTTATGACAAATATCTGGGCCACACCCAGTGAGCTAGGAACAATGAAAAGACACCAGCACCATTTTAAAAGCTCTTTAAGAAAGTTCAGAACTCTAGTTCTTAATTCAAAGGCACATGCCAAGCTAGTTATAGTTGAAAGCATAACTGTCTCTCTTTAAGTCAAAGGACTCAAGCAATTTGTGAATGACACTGAAATAATGACACTGAATTAGCTGTCCACATGCTGTCACTCTTAAGAGTTTTAAATATAAAACAAATGAATTAAAAAGATTATTTTTCAGTAAGAGTTATTTTAGATATATCTGTATCCAATGATCCAAACTGCCTTAATCAGAAACCTAATTTTACATTTGTCTTATTTTTTTTTTATCTCAGCTTTTTACCACATTACTTTTCTAGGATAGTGGGTCTCAATCTTTGTGATGATTAGAATCATCTTTAAAAGTCATTTAAATGAAGATTCCTGGGCATCTAGAGATTCTAATTTAAAAAGTTGGGGTGGGGCATCAAGAATCTGCCTTTATAACAAGCACCAAAATCCAGTTATTCAGTTAGTTAATCCAGTTAGTGGTGCTCAAATCATAGGAGGGGAAATGCTGATCTAGAAAGTGTTGGTAGTACGCCATTTCCTACCAATTCTTAACAAACTACTCTTCTCTCATGAATTTCAGCTCCTAGTACATTTCATTTTACATCCATGACTCAAATACTAAAACCATGTATCCAGTAGGCATTCTGTGAGGGCTTGCTGTACAATGAGTATTTTTCTAATATTTAAGGTGTATAGGGCTACATGATTTGTGCTTTGGGATTCAAAATGACATACCAAGGCCTTTAAAAATAATTATTCTCTCCCTACAGATACCTCTTGTGCCAGGTTGAACTGCCAAAGATAGACTAATCAAATCCTTTAATTTAGCTGTATTAATTTCACCTGAAACTATGAAGACAGCTAATATTTTTGCCCTTTTCTACCCTGAAAATGTTAACAATAGCAAATAGTTTTCTCATGACAAAACACATCTATTCATTATTTTTCCATTCTTTTCACCCTTTTGAAGAAAAAAAAAGCCATTCCAGAGATTTTTTAAAGATAGAGTGAACACTGAATTTATCAACAGAAATATGAAATATAGCAGTTAGTAACAAATATAATTCTGAATGTTTGATATGTAAGACGTTGTGCAAGAAGGTTTTGGTACGCAGATTAACTCTACAACATGTGGTCTATTAAAAGACTTTATTGGGTCAGCTAGATTTGGAACATGACCTATAAAAATGCAATCAACTTTCAATTATCAACCAATGGATCATACACTTGCCACTTCTAGTTATATTTTGGGTTATTAATATATCAATCCTATAAATAATAGCTTCCAATTTAATTATTAATTCTTCTTTTTCAATTTTTGGGTTTTTGTTATGTGCTATTTAACCCATCCCCCAAACTCAGGAGACTTGAGGAAGGTCATTTTGCTTTCCCAAGTTAATAAATTAATCCTGGCTATTCCCTACTTGGACTGAGCATCAAGTAATTAGGCAATATGAGCAGGATGAGGAATGGTGAATTTGTGTAACAGAATATTATGAAAAAGATAACATACAGTTTATAAGCTATTAAATGTCCTCTTCAGAGTGCCTTGCATATATGTTGTAGCTAATGTTCAGTAGCAAACTAAAATTTAACAACTCCCAATCACCTACAAGATAGTTCAAGCTCCTTAATAAGACACAAAGGACTTTAGTATTTTAACTATATGTATCCTTCTAGCCTTAGGCCACATCACGTTCTCAAAAAAGAAAAGTAATAATGGTTTAATAGTTTATTTAACACTTTTCATTTACCAGGCACTATATCCAGGCAATTTGTTTGGCAACATTGTAAATATTAATATTTTAAAGCAGGGAAACAGGCTCAGCATTTTAGCCACAATCATAA
This sequence comes from Saimiri boliviensis, assembly GCF_048565385.1. NCBI lineage: Eukaryota > Metazoa > Chordata > Mammalia > Primates > Cebidae > Saimiri > Saimiri boliviensis. Next base: position 86,083,378 of record NC_133454.1, read on the forward strand.
AGGTAGTATAAAATGAAGTCAACTCTGCTCTGACTGACTCCAAAGTAACACTCTCAGCCATCTTCCTTATTCCAGCCATGATAAACTACCATATGACCTTTGATGTCTCCACACTTTTGCTCAAGATTTTCTGCTTCTGGAATGTCCTTTTATTATCCTTGTCCACCCAGATTGTCAAAATTCAGAAAAGAAAATAGTTACTAAAGTGCCTGGCATTGTTACAGGCACAAGAGATAGACTAGTAAGCAAGATAAAAATGCTGCCATTCTGAGGCTTGCTCTTTCTCTGAGCTCCTACTCTTCTACTAACACCTGACTCAAAGTCACTGCTTTGATGACAATTCCCTTTACAGGCCTGCTTAATTTTTTCTGCTATTCTCTCATAGAACTTTATATAGACCTTTATTGCAGTATATCATGTTGTACTATCATTGTTTATATATCTATCTCATCTCCCCCTCCAGCCTACAAAATTCTTAGACATAAAAGGACCTTTTCTATTTAGATTTGTATCCTTAGCCCTTAGCAGAACACCTTGTTCATAAGTAAGTGCTCAATAAAAGTTTTGTAAGTGAATAGAAAACTAGACCAAATACTGGTCTGAGATGCCATATAAACTAAACATTACAAATACTTGAGAGAAAATGGGCTACAATTTATCAAATCAGCCACAAAAAAGTAGTAGTCACAAATATTTAAAGATATATTTACTTTTTGCCTTGGTGCTTTTTAGTGATCAAGTTCATATTAGATGTTATATTAAATATTCAATAATAACAGTCTAACTTACATATTTAACCAGATGACAAAAGTATACAACTATTACGCAGCCTCGTAGTTCAATAAGTAAGTTACATAATAGTATTCACCACAGTTGAAACTTAAAGTTATTATTGAGAGCTCAACTGCACTGCCAATGAAATTGCAGGTATTATTTTTTCAGTGTTCGATTGCAACGGCAAAGAAAATAACTATTGATTAAAAATAAAGGCATATAAATACCAATAATTGTTCAGGATATAAACAATTTGCATATGTATTTTTTTCTGTGTTAAATCACATGATTTTAAATGTAATCAAATTTAATTTCTTCTGAAGAGGATTGTAATTTTAAAAACTGCAAAGTTAGCCTTAGAACATATTTTATATTTATTTTTAATTGGTTTTTCTATATATTTTACAAATTCCAAATTATCTTTAAATTGTCTTCACATAATGATATACATATAAGACATTAACTTGCAGGATAATAGCAAAAGCACAAAACCTGTATGTAAGTTTCCCTTTAAGAATATGAACTATGTAATAATATAGTCTATTAGTCACAGAATCATAGAATTTTAGATCTAAAAGATCCAGTGACTGCCAGCAAACCACCAGAAGCTAGGAAGAGGGAAAAAAAAAAAAAAAAGATTCCCTACAGGTTTCAAAGGGATTATGGCCCTGCCAACACCTTGATTTCAGACTTCTAGCCTCCAGAACTGTGAGACAATACATTTCTGTTTGAAGCCACCCACTTTATGGTACTTTGTTACAGCAGCAAAAGCAAATTAGAAAATTAATGCACCTACCAAAAGTCTTCAAGCAAAACTATTTTAAGTAGCACAAAAAAATGTTTCTTCTCCCTTTTTTGTCTCTTCTTTTTGTTTTTATTTTCCTTCTTTCCTCTCTTTCTTTTCCTGTTGCCTTCCCACTGTTTACAAAGATTAATTATGTACTCCCTATCCCAAAAAAAGACCCTTCCTTCAGTGATCTCTCTCCACTAAGGAGCTGCCCCAGTCACTTGCTACCTCAGCTACCAACCTCCTTTAGAAAGTGTTCTATTTCTCTACCACTATTTCCTCATCAACATCCTCACAGTGCATTTTTGCCATCTAGCCCTGGTCTTAGCAACAAGTTCCTATTGATAAATCCTCATTCTTCTAATATTCTCAACAGAATTTGATACTAAAACATCAAATCAATACTGATTGCTGTTAAACCACCATGGCACATGTTTACCTATGTAACAAACCTGCATATTTCCACACGTTTATCTTGGAACTTAAAGTAAAATAAAACATAAATAAATAGTGATTGCTGTTGGTCACTTCCTTCTTACTGAAATTCTCTCCTCTTTTGACTTACATGACATAAAATCCTATTTTTCTCTATTCTTTCATTGCTCTTCTCCCTTTGTCCTTTATCATTCCCCCAGGGTTTCAAGCTTAAGGTATTCTATCTCTCAGTCTCTCTCTTGCTCTTTCCCTCTCTCCTTCCCTCTTTCTTCCCTTGCTCTCTGTCTTCAGGGATATATCATCTATCACTCCTTTGCATGTAACTCCCAAATCTCTATCTCTAGCCCAGAACTATTTTCAGAGTTCCCTACTCATATTTCCACACAATGTAATTTTGTAGTTAAGAGAACAACATCATGTACACCTAATTTTAAGTCCTGGCTCTGTCATCTGTCAACTCTGCAACTTCAGGTAAAATAGTTAATCTTTCTAAGTCTCAGTTTTCTTATCTGTAAAATAGGTTTTGTAATAATAATATCTACTTTACTAGGGTGTTGGAAGGATTAAATGAGAAAATAGATTCAGAGTAGTGAATAATTGTACCTCTTGCATAAGAAGTTTTCAGTAAATGACATCTTGTTGTCTTTTTAACTGTCTTACATCTCCATATATTGCTACAAGTAGCCTCTTAAATTCACTATGCATGAAACCACTCCACTATGTTCTTTCCTCAAACTATTATCTATTCATGGAATCCTAGCCTTCTCTGTGAACCAAGCATAAAATCTGGCCAAGAATGTAGGCACATTTAAGAATATAAGGGCCTGGCTAGCTGTGGTGGCTCACACCTGTAATCACAGCACTTTGGGAGGCCAAAACATTATGAGACTCCAACTTTACAAGAAATTTTTAAAAAATAGCCAGCATGGCATTGTACACTTGTAGTTTCAGCTACTTGGGAGGCTGAGATAGGTGGATTACTTGAGCCCAGGAGCTCAAGGCTGAAGGGAGCTATGATTGCACCACTGCACTCTGGCCTTGGTGCCAGAGCAAAACCCTGTCCCTATTTTTTTTTTTAAAGTTAAGGGCCTTAGAAATTCTCTCCTGAGCTATTTTAAAATTAATCTTTTTCTACCCAGTATTATAGTCATTATATATTTTCCCATATCCTCATACCCAACCCCACTAGATTGTAAGCTCCATGAGAGCAGAGACAGTTTTGCATACCTTGTAGTACCTAAAAGAGAACTTTATGTATTTCAAGTACTCAAAGAATATCTGTTTATGTGAATTAAGATTAAATCATAAGTACCTAGGTTCATAAACTAGGTTTAAACACTAAATAGTTTAGTTTGTCCATCATCTTCTCTTGAGGAAGTCTCCTAATGAGATTCTTGAAATTCAGGACCTATATAGCATTCTACCATAAGAACAGGGCAACTAACATTCAATGAAAGCTTACTATGTGCTAGCTACTGTTCTAAGCACTTGATATGTTAAAATATTCATTCTTCTACCTGTAAACTATGTACAGGGAAAATTATTTAACTTGTCTCTGCTGAGTTTCTTCATGTATAAAACTGCAAAAATAGATACAATGATAACTACCTCAAAGAGTTGCTTATAGTTTCACATGAGACAATTCATTTAAAGTGATTAGTACAGTGTGTGGCATACAGTATATGTTCAATAAAAGTTGTTATTGTAAAAATATAAGCATATGTGAGTATAGGGAAGACCTTTTTATTAACTATAGTCATCAATCGGTAAACAGAATTGAATAAGCCTATAAAATGAGTAAACTTCACTTATGAAACAAACTTACTAGTATAAAAAGAAGGAATCAATGAGTTTAATGAGGAAAGATAAATCAAATATAGGCCTTTTGGATGTATGTATGTGTTTGTGCATGTGACTGTGCATACGTATGTGTATACGTATATATACTATATATGCAAAATAAACTGTAATTTATTTTTAAATGAAATTTAACATATGTAACAATTTGCGTCAATTAAAATAAACAGTATATAGAAATACATGTAACAGTTTCCTATACATTAATCTGAAATTTTAATAAGAGATTTTTAAAAATTAAAATTACTGAAAACTGAACCTAAGCAACATTTTAAGAGAAAAAAATTCAAAACTGGGGAATATTTACCTCTTTTCATTTATTTTACTGGACACACTGATTGCAGCATCCTGAGATGGAAGCATGTAAAAATGTTTGCAGTTTCTTTCCTAGAAAGAGAATGGAACTAGGTATATGCAGAATTGGATATATAAGCAGCTTGATCTAACCTAGTCAAGGACTTTCTATGAATCCTTTATTTTGAAGAACATTAGGAATACAGGAAATCTTCAAGTTTTTCTTAGAACCCTTATTAATGGCATATTGGGCTCTGAAGAGAATCTGGTCTAATAGGGATCAGAACCTGATCTTGTTATTTCTGTTATTGGGTGCTAATGTTTCTATAATATCAGTAAGAAAAAAAAGGTGGGGGGCAGATGGGCAGCATATTTCCCTTCCTTCCCTAGGGCACAAAGGAGAAGTCCATGATCAGGAAATCTTGAACAACCGGTATAGTCTATGGGCCTAAGAAGGGATCCCCTTGCTCACTCCTTACCTCCTGATACCAGCTCTTACCCTTTAAATGCCACGAAAGCAGTAACCTTATAATAACCTTCTCCTGACAAGAAGTACAGGAGGGCATGTATGTGAATAAGAAGCATATTGTTATGTTCTTCTCAGTTTCCAGCCAAAAGAACTTTTTTCATCGGGCAAGTATAAGGGAAAGTTAAGACAGAGAGTTTTCATCATTTTCTTCACTGTTTATAATCTAAATCTGACAATAGCCTCCAGTAGATTGGTGGAGAGAATAAAATTAAATATCTAACAGCTGGATGAATAACAGAAAAAAATATGGGTAATATTAATACTATTTATCAGAATAATTATGCTACTATTCACGTTTTTCCTATTTAAGTTAAAATGTAAAGGGAATGTAATGCAGAGATACAGAACCAGATAAACAGAAAGCCTTAATTACAGTCACTCTAAATATAATTCTATTTCTTTTATTTAAGCTTAATTCTATTTCTATCTTCTTTTTACGTAGGAACTCATGCATTCATTTTTTTAATCACAATAAATAGCCAATGTGTAATGGCATTTATCAACTGCTCAATAAAACAAAGAAGTTGTATCAGGCTGACACAAATGGTCGACCTGATTAGAGAAATGTATATAACAGCTAGTTTCACAATAAAGATTACGGATAAAGTAGGTTATTTTGTAATTCTTCTAAAGAATTAGACCTTCCAATTAATCTGAATGAATAATAAGTTCCACAGCTACAGTACCAAAAAAATGACTTTAATCCTTTATCTCTCAAAGTACAGCTACTTCCTTCCTGGCAGAGTTCAGATCTTGAGATTCCTATTCCATAAAATTTTATTCACAAGCTGTCTTTTCATGATATCATTCCCTGTGTAAGAAACTGAATTTTTACAACTAAATTTACAGCAGGAAAACACAGTATACAGTTGTCTTTACACAGCAAGATTGTCCCAATAATTCCTACACTGTGTAATTTCAGTTAAAGCTGCCAACCATAGACTATAATTAAGTTTAACATTCAAGACCTCACTACACCTCTCTATAAAGTGTAAACACAATTTGGCATACAACTGGTATTTCTGAAGTGTCTGGATTCTCCTTCTTTCATACAGTTGAACTGTCTATTGCACACTTTAAGTTCCATATATAGACACCAAGCACTGAAGGAAACAGGAAACACTATGCTAACATGACTATAGCATTGATGAATAAAAAAACATAACCTGGAGGCTAAGCTGCCAAATAAGTAGTGAATTAATTTCTGTAAAGTACTCCAATATTACAAAGGTGTGTTGAAAGGTGTCTGCTCATGTTTCAAATTAAACGCACTGCTGGTCAGCATTAGCACCTCAGCTTTGAACACCAGCCATTTGCTTATAACACTTCAGGGGCTAGGAAAAACGGATTTGCCGTTCACACTGGAATAATTAGAACATGTCAGGAAGAATTAATTTCCTCATTTTTCAAAAGGATACACAGAAATTACCATGTTATTATATGACAGGGTCCCTTGGAGAATTATATTAAATTTAATTTCTAGCGCAGCCCACACAACAAATTAAAGTCATAAATAAGATGGAAAGAAGGGGGACGCAGAGCATATGTTTATGGCAATGAGTGAAGCCAAGGGACCAGAAACAACTATCTTCATTTCATTTTATTTAAATCAGCCAGACACTGTGTATCTGAATGACAGCACTTGTTAATGGTGCTGAGATTATAGGCTCCTTAATTTTAGAAAACAGAAGCAGTCAGTCAGTGTCTAAAATAGTACATTTCCTACAATGCAAAAATTAGTATAAATTTACTTCCCTTCCAAGTCCATTTCTTTTTGCCCTGCAGCAAGTTTAACAAAGATAAACTTATTTTTAATAATACTGTTTCTCTATTTGTCTTCACTTTGGGCAATTTTCTTGGATGAAAAAAAATGTAAGAAGTAAAACAGAAGAGTTACCAGGATAAGTGAAATCTGCAAACACAGTGTCATCCAGAATACAAGTTTCCTGCTCCATCCTGGAAATACATCTACCCGGGTATTCATGGCTGAGAGATAAATTTCTCCAAAGGAAAATTTGTTTTTCGTATTAAATGAAAAATGACTTTTTCATACTGCCTATTAAATTGGAGTGAAACTACTACAAGGGTATGGCTCAGCCACCCTAAAACCACTGGACTTTTTAACTATTCATGAAGCCCAAATATGTGTAGAACAGAAGAGATTCTAGAGCCCATTAATACTATAGCCGCCATTCATGTCACATCCAGAAACTTCCTGCTTAAGATTCTCTCCTCAGGCACCACCTCTTTTCCTTCCACCTCAGTTAGACATGTGCACTCAGTAAAGGATTCTTGCATATGACCATACCATCTACTCTGAACTCAGCCCAAGCACAGCGTAAAACCATTAATAAAACTAATAAATGTATTATAAAATATTAATGCCATTATTGATGTCCTCCCTTCTCAGTGCACATATACGTACACTTTTATTTGTTATTTAAATTATGCATAAATAACCAGACTAGAAGCAAGTATATGTGACTCTTAATTTTTTCCTATATGCTACAAAAAATATTCAAGGTGTCCTGTAGATATTGATACTCTTGCATTGAGAGGTCAGCACCTTCTCCAACACTGAAAGCTAGCATCAAGTTATACCTCCCTACAGCAATATAAATGCTTCAAATACCATTATCAAAACAATTTGTATTATTTACTCTTCAGAATTTCTTAAGAATGCATAATCATATTGTCTTTTAACATAAAGTATCATCAATGTAGGGTAAATATTAAAAAATTGTAAAGGGTGATGTTTAGTAAACTATTTAAGATGACTAAAGCAAAAGCAATGAAAAAGCTGTCACAAAAGAGATTATTAATAAACTTATATAACTTTTTTCCTCCTTCTAGCATAGATTTAATCTCCACATGTTCCCCTACAAATTCTAAATCATAAATGTTAAGATTACTCACAGCTCCAGAAACATGCTAGTATTTTATCATGCTTAATAACTGAAGACATTCTTAAGGTGCAAAAGGAATTTGTACACTTTAAGAAATGACTGTCGTGAAACTGAGCACTCCCTTGGGTGCAACAAACTTTAAATAATTTGTGAATCAATTAACTGGTGACTCTCTTCATAACACAGATTTCACACTCCCAGGTCACTGCATTATCAGCCTGATACGAATCATAACATTTTGGAGAAAAGTTCATAATTGAAATCATTAATTAATTTAACAGGACTTTTAGTTATGCATTGGATGAAACAGCTGTAAAGGAGCAGAGATTAATTAGTTGTTTCTCTGACAATTTTCACTGCTGCTATTACTTGGTGGAAAACTTTTCAACTTGGAAAGCCCATCATGCTCTCTATAATCTGGTAGTGACCTATCCAAGCAATTTCAAGTTGAAGGAATTATAATTTCTCTAAAATGAAGTCTGGAGCCTCTGAGGTGTTTCTCTGGAAGAAAAAAAATTAAATAACAAATATTGTAAAGCCTGACCTTATGCTTATGTAGAAATGAAAACGGCATCAAAGTATATATCACAAGCAACACAGAAATAAAGAAACCAAAGTTATGTCCAGCTAACATTTCCCTGAAGCTATTAAAATGATACGCATTCACATATTTTGTGTATTAATCTTTTTATCTTAAATATATAAATATAAATTACTAACCATAAATAAATTGTTTTTATGTGCATATTTAGTACCTTTTCTTCTTAGAATTTGGAACCATCTGACTGACCTACAGGTTGCTCTAGCAAATTAATTGGCTAGCAAAGTATAAGAAAATTCAAAAAGCTACTCAAAAAAGACCATTTTAAAGAAAAATGATTAGCAATTTTTGCAATACATCATTTCAAATTCCTTTCATATCACATCACACTCTGTACAACTTCATAATTTTAACATCTCATCTGCTATAAGAAAGGCACCAAAAAGTATACATCAAGAGATTATGATAAAACAGATAATTCCCTAGAAAAATACACATCTTATTAAAATCAATGAGTTGAAATTAAATATTTTCCAGGTTCCTATCAGGAAACAATCAATTGTGCTACTAAAATCTCAAGAATATTTTTTTCAGCCTAATCCTTTTCCCCATTCCCTCTGCTCCACATGCAGCAATCATACCAAACTTTTTAGAATTCCTAGAAGATACTAGTCTCTTTTAATGTCTGCTCTTACAAATACTATATCACCATCTTAGACTATTTTATCTCCATGTCCCCTCCAGATAATTCCCTATAGAAGGAGTTCAAATGTTAACCTACTGAATGGAGCTTTCCCCCAATTCTTCCCAACAAACTACAGATTTCTATGTATCTTTTTTCATTCATATCTCAGTTATAAGACTAATGTGTTATGATTTCTTTTTTGCTTGTCTCTACAATAGAACTTTAAGTTATTCACATTTAAATCTCAAAAATGTCTACCTGGAACATTTTAGGCCCTCCATAAATGTCTGTTTATTGAAAGAAAGAATGAATGAACATGCACACGTTTATCTCTATTTCATTTGAATAATATTTATTTAGCACCTGTTATAAACCAACCATAATGCTAGGTCCTTGATAAAAATCTCCACAAATTTTTTAAGTTAAAAAAGAAAAATCGTTTTTATTTTTTTCTTTTTTAAAATTTCTCTTTAAATTTTTTAATTGTAACTTTTATTTTAGGTTGTGGGGGTACATGTGTAGGTTTGCCATATGCATAAGTTGCATGTTGCTAGAGTTTGATGTACAAATGATCTGTCACCCTGACAGTGAGCATAGTACCCAATAGGTAGTGTCTGTATTTTTAACATTTGCCCTGACTTTTTTTATATAATTTTATTTAAAAATTAGTAATTATTACCTAATGAAATTTGGAATAAGAAAAGAAGAAGCAAAAACTGTTTAAAACAAAAAATAATGTAAGATGTTATAGTATGGCCGGGCACGGTGGCTCAAGCCTGTAATCCTAGCACTTTGGGAGGCCGAGGCGGGTGGATCACGAGCTCGAGAGATCGAGACCATCCTGGTGAACATAGTGAAACCCCGTCTCTACTAAAAATACAAAAAATTAGCTGGGCATGGTGGCGCGTGCCTGTAATCCCAGCTACTGAGGAGGCTGAGGCAGGAGAATTGCCTGAACCCAGGAGGCGGAGGTTGCGGTGAGCCGAGATCGCGCCATTGCACTCCAGCCTGGGTAACAAGACTGAAACTCCGTCTCAAAAAAAAAAAGATGTTTTAGTATGTTATTTTTTTCTGTCAAAATCCCTTTGCCATCAAAAGATCCATTTGCTAGAAGTCAAATTATATGAATGTGTTAAAAATGGTTTATGTCTGTGGGTCTGCCAACACTACTTACCTACTTTGGCAGAAAATGAATCTTTGTCTTTTCTGAGATAGCATGGTATAAAGAAATACTAATTACAGTATTATTTTCTCCCTTAGGTGCATTATTCCCATAATTCATTGTGGAGGTAAGGCAAATGGTAATGGCTCTTGTCTTATCTTTCACATTTTTCACTTATATCTTTACATCTTACTTATTTATTAGCCCACTATAATGGCAAGGATAAGCTGGCATCTTCTTAAAGTGTTAACCTTTACATAAGAATCTGTGGCAATTTTGTTCACAAAATTCATCTAGGAATTAAATGAGATAACATATGTATGTAAGTCAATACATGTTAGTTCCCTCCCTCCCTCTTAGCCTGAAAACACATATAAACTCATAAAATATGTCCTAAAGCAAGTTGTTATTATAGAATCATTCTGACATAGTGTGCACAATTGGTTTCCACTATGTAGATATTTGATGAAACTATTTAATAAAAGGTTAAAGAGAGAAGTATAATGAGTATCTTTGTTAGAAATAGTTGAATGGATAAAAAAATTAATAGTGAAATTAAGAGTGACAAAGAGTGAGGATGAGATCTGCCTAAGTGGGTTACAGATTGCTGGAAATGTGCTCACTTTCACTCAGCCAGTTCCTTGTGACCAAAAAGGCTGACCATGATTGGATTTAAAGCCCAAAGTCGTATAACAAAACAAAGTTAACTTCCACACAGACCTCATACTTATTTTTTTTCCATACTTGCCCAATCATAAAAATTAACTTGTCACCTTAATAACTAGTGAATCTAAGGTGCTATAGGTAAAAAATAGCGTGATATCATTATATGATTCTAAGACCCAGAAGAATCCTGAATCAAGAATAGAACACATTTCTAAAACTGAATGGGCTTGCATTCTACATAGAGATTCAAATTAAAATACATAATCAAGGTAACACTAGGGTAACATTAGACCTATTACTGTAGGCTCAATAAATCAGGGAAACTGCCATTCATATAATCCACCAACTCTGCAAATTATTTCTCAACAAATAGCGGTTACTGTTCTCCTTCATCTTCAGTCTCATCAGAATATATCAATGCTTTATTTCTTGTTCTGAAACTCACTCTACCTACCAACACACTTTGAATTGCCCTGCAATTTGCATATTTGTCCAACAGGGTTGCAGTCATGTATCTGTGGGCATTTTTATATCCTTATTCATAAACCATATCTGTGTGCCCACAAAACTATTGGAGAACATCTCAATATATCTCATTTACCTATCACTTGTCATGTTCTTACTGCACTGTATCATCACTGAAAGAACTCCTTATCTTCCTCTGGTCCTCAAGGCATATTTTTGTGCAATACCTTTAATCCAAGTTCATCCTATTCTTCTTTGTGTGATTACCCTTGAGAAGGCTGGTCTGAGAATCCTGACCTTGAGTTCAATGAAGCTTAAATCTAGTATACACCTGCCTGTTTTCAATTCTCCTCTGGGGTAGCATCACATAGCTATTACATATTGAACAAGTCTATCTCCTTGTATAAAAGTATGCCCACAAAGGTTTATTTATAGTTAATGCGGCAAGAAGTGCCTGGATTAATGCCAAATTTTACTGTGGAGTCTTTGATTTTTCTCTAATGGTCATATAATAACTACAGACAAATCTTACTCCTGAGAAGATAACAAAGTAAAGGACATCATTTCAACATTTTTCAGAAATAGGACAATAGATTTCTTTCTAAAAGTGTGTGTTTGGGATATGGGAGAAAGACAGAGATGCAAAAAGGCAGAATAGATGATATTTTTCTAGATTTATCTTTTTAACGAGCCAAAACAAGGCCCATTAGCACCTACCTTACCTAGAAGATTCAAGAATCATCTTATTAATAAAACAATGAAGGTTATAATGGAGATTATTATAAGGATTGTAAGAATGCAAAATGAAAGAAGGGGCAAAAGAGATGACAAGGTAGAGGAGACGGTGTTGGTGAGAGAACAAAAAGAGAGGAAAGAAAGGAGAGCAGAAGAGAAATAGAAGGGAAGAGAAAGAGACAGAAGGGAAAAGAAACAAAGATAGAAACAGTCTATTATTAAATTTGGGAAGGAGGAAGGGTTTGGAGAGAAGAAAAAAGAGATCATAAAAGCCAACTGCACCCATTACTTTCTTTTCAAAGTATTTCCTATTTTACAGAAAGGGACTGGAAAAAATGAGGTAAGCATATTACCTTCACAAATACCCATTCTTATTTTATTTAATTAGCTTCACAGATCTGATATCACCACACCTTGGTTAAGAATTTTAATGGTCATATTTCTGCAGATTCAAAGTGGTCCCAAACAATTTCTTCAATGTATTACACACATAAACAAGATTTTCTTCAAAACCAGGCATGATGGTCATTTTTTCCTACATTTTCTCTTCAACAAATACAGTTATTATAGAAAACGAAAGGAAAATTCCACTCTTCATTCATGTTTGAGTTCCTCTGACTTGCCACAATATATTGGCCTGTATCGTAAGATGTAATCCTATACTATCTATTTCTTTTTTACTTAAAAAGAAGACATATACAAAATTTAATTTTTAAGGTTTTAAAAGAGTAATAAGTGTTTCTATCCAGTGCTCTGGAGGGTCTATTTTTTGTTTGTTTGTTTTGTTTTTTCCTTCCTTCCGTCCTTCTTTCCTCCCTCCCTCTTTTTCTATTTCCCTCCCTCCCTCCTCCTTTTCCTTCTTTCTTCCATCTTTTCTTCCTCCCTCTCTCCCACCCTCCTTTCCTCGCTTCCTTCTTTTCTTTTTCTTTTCTTCCTTGCAGGGGAAAAAAGTTATTTTATCAAGAAGTTTCAACTTCATTAGAAACATGCAATAATCATCATTAAAAGCCTGTTTTTATTTGCTTTGCAATAAATACAGGTCACAAAAAATTAAAAATTACTTAAGTAATTTTTAAGCTAACATTAGGAAGTTATTAGGATTTATGAAAAGAGCATGGTCATTGAATAAACCAACCCCCAATGTGAATTCTGGCTCTATCATTAACTGTGTTACTCTCAGGAAAGTTTATGCTACTGATCCTCAATTTTTAAAACGGGTACAGTAATAGTTTCTACTTTACAGAGTGATTATGAGGATTAAATGAGAAAATTCATTCTCTCTCTCTCTCTCTCATCTCTCATCTCTGTTATATTCACTTTAGTATACATAAAGAGAGAGAGAGAGAGACCTGGCATAATTAATCACTTAATACATACTGTTAATAATAAATTATACTCTACTAGTAGAGTATGAAATTTATATTCCTAATGATTTTATCCAAACAGGCAATGAAATTAATGTCCTGTGGAGGAGACTCAGTTCTTTGAAAAGAATGGTAAACCAAAGATTATGAAGATCAAAAAAGGGGGAAAACACTTGTTTACTTTAATGCAATATTTTTCAAACTATGAGTTGAATGAGTGACAAAATGAATTTTTGGAGTCAACCAGCATGAGTGCTATACAACATAGTGATAGTGACAAGAAGAAGGGGCATATACGTGGTTGTATTCACTTCAGTCTTACATCCACCAAATCAGTATGGCAGTCAGCTGTCAGCCAAAGAGAACAAGGGCAGGAACAGAGCCAATCAACAATCAAGTTGTGTTAAGTAACTCAGTCATTGAACAGAAATCTGTACAGTTCGTGTTCCCTGGCAGTACAGCTGGAAACAGCACAGAAGTAATTTAAGGGATTTTCTATAGCATGCTTATGAGTTTGATTTCACTGTTGGCTTCTTGCCACTGCAACCTATACACTGGATAACTCTGTTTATGAGGAACCGAACGATGTGCTTAGATGACGAAGAATCCGATTTTTCACTTGGTTGGTGGGCATGAAGTCAGCTGAGTTTTCAGTTTGCCAAATGTATCTGAATACTTTTTCAAATGCTCCAGGTTATGAAAAATACATGATTTGTATTGCCAAGCACCTTTCCCCTATACTTTGAGCTAATGTGTTTCCTTAGGAAACTAAATTCTTTCTATTTTACTCTCATAACTCATCAAATTGTTTTCTTTAAACTAATAAATCTTTAGAGCCTTTTAAATATCAATCCTCTCATTTCCCCCCATTATTCTCCTTTTATTCACCTTTCCCCGCTTGGCAGTAAAAAAATTTCAATTTTCCAGATTTGAAGCGAAAGAAGTGAATATGATTCAAAATTTCTGAGTTTCAAGATTATGTGACCAAATAACTTTTCCATCACCTGCTTACACTTTCATATGACTTTCTTCTAATACTCTTAATAGATATAATATAATTAAAGAGTAATTAACTACTATTCTTCATAAAAAGTAATTACTATTCTTCATTTGAGTGAATTGTCCTATATTTAAGAATATTTAATTTTGGGTCAACCTCAGCTACTTCCTATATGCATATATCACCCTATCTCATATAAGACCTATTAAATAATACATTCCAGGCCAGGTACAATACTCATGCCTGTAATCCCTGCATTTTGGGAGGCCAAAGCAGGAGGATAACTTGAGCCCAGGAATTCAAGACCAGTCTGATCAACATAATAAGATCCTGTCTTTACAAAAAAATAACTTCAAAATTAGCTGTGAACAGTGATGTACACACACCTATAATCCCAGATAGTCAAAAGGCTCAGGCTTAAGGAACCCTTGAGCCTAGGACCTCAAGGCTACAGTGCAAGCTATGATTACACTACTGCACTTTACCTCACATGACAGAATGAGACCCTGTCTCTAGATAATGATAATAATAATATATTTCAAAACTATTCTGGTATTAGAAACTTAACTACTTTTACCTGTGCTACCATTTAAAAACCAAGAGTCAAAATTGTGGAGCATAGGGTGGTAGAGTAAGTAGAAGACATAAAATGAAAAAACTCAGAATATTCTGTGAGGAATGGTGAATGAGCAGAAGTACTGGTTTTCTCCATCCTTTGGCTAATCAGTGTAAAATTATAAAATGCTCCTTCTTTATTTTTAAAATATGTAAATCTCCAGTTGGATGCCTGCCATGTATAAGCAGACATATATCTCCACAATAGGGCCATGAGGATCATCAGTTCCTTCAAGTTTCAGTCAGGATGCTCACTTACTTTCTTTCTATACCTAGGGATATCAGTAAGTCCTTACCTCCCAAATTCCATCTCAATAGGTTTTTTTATTTCCATTGCTAGAATGCACTGTGAACTGCTGGAACAGAGGTAGAAAAGTTAAATCCCACTACCAAAAATTAATCATAATAATGCTATAAAAGCTAGATTTCAAAATGAGATTTCAAAATCACTTAAAAGACAGCATTTAGCTACTATAGCAATATCAATAATATTATTCAGCCACATTATGGAGTAAATGGGTTACCGTCAGTTTCTCAAGGAATGAAGTCACCATCTATAACTTGGTTCCTGTGAGACTATTCCAGACAATGAACTTACAACTTTCAGAACTTTACCTATTAGTAAGCTGGAAACTGCCTACAAATAGACCCCTGCACAAACTTCAGAGAAATCTTTTTGTGATATAAAGAAACATTAAAAATCCAGGTAACTATCAGCTGTTAAATAGGTCATATGCTTTAAAAAAGGAGAAGCACAATTTTTTTATTTCTTTTTTGTATATCATTTATTGACTTTCCATTATTGTAAGTAAAGATTTAAGTTTCTTTTTTTTCTCCCCAACCCCTGGTGTCCCTCCTCTAGCTCCCTACCCCCCAACAGACCCCAGTGTGTGATGTTTCCCTCTCTGTGCCCATGTGTTCTCATTGTTCAACCCCTGCCTATGAGTGAGAACATGGAGTATTAGGTTTTCTGTTCTTGTTTCAGTTTGCTCAGAATGATGGTTTCCAGATTCATCCATATCCCTACAAAGGTCATGAACTCATCCTTTTTTACGGCTGTGTAGTATTCCATGGTATATATGTGTCACATTTTCTTTATCCAGTCTATCACTAATGGGCATTTGGGTTGGTTCCAGGTCTTTGCTATTGTAAACAGTGCTGCAACAAACATATGTGTGCATGTGTCTTTACAACAGAACAATTTATGATCCTTTGGGTACATACCCAGTAATGCAATTGGTGGGTCAAATGGAATTTCTATTTTTAGATCCTTGAGGAACCATCACACTGTCTTCCACAATGGTTGAACTAATTTACACTCCAACCAACAATGTAAAAGTGTTCCTATTTCTCCACACCCTCTGCAGCATCTGTTGTCTCCAGATATTTTAATGATGGGGATTCTAACTGGCATGAGATGGTCTCTCAATGTGGTTTTGGTTTGTATTTCTCTAACGACCAGTGATGTCAAGCATTTTTTCATGTTTGTTGGCCTCATATATGTCTTCTTTCTAAAAGTGTCTGTTCGTATCCTTGGCCCACTTTCAATTGGTTTGTTTGTTTTTTTCTTGTAAATCTGTTTTAGTTCTTTGTAGATTCTGGATATTAGGCCTTTGCCAGATGGGTAGACTGCAATTTTTTTTTCCCATTCTATTTGGTTGCTGGTTCACTATAATGATTGTTTCTTTTGCTATACAGAAGCTCTGGAGTTTAATTAGATCCCATTTGTCTATTTTGGCTTTCATTGCCAATGCTTTTGGTGTTTTAGTCATGAAGTCCTTGCCTATGTCTATGTCCTGAAAGGTATTGCCTAGGTTTTCTTCTAGGGTTTTTATGATGTTACATCTTATGTTTAAATCTTTAATCCACCTGTAGTTAATTTTAGTGGAAAGTGTAAGGAAGGAGTCTCATTTCAGCTTTCTGCACATGGTTAGCCATTTTTCCCAAAACCATTTATTAAACAGGGAATCTTTTCCCCATTGCTTGTTTTTGTCAGGTTTGTCAAAGATCAGATGGTTGTAGATGTGTGACATTACTTCTGAGTCCGCTGTTCTGTTCCATTGGTCTATATCTCTGTTTTGGTACCAGCATCATGCTGTTTTGATTACTGTAGCCTTGTAGTATAGCTTGAAGTCAGGTAACACAATCTCTCAGACAACAGTGCAATTAAATTAGAACTCAGGATTAAGAAACTCACTAAAAACTGCACAACTCCATAGAGACTGAACAACTTGCTCCTGAATGATGACTGGATAAACAATGAAATGAAGGCAGAAAAAAAGATGTTCTTTGAAACCAATGAGAACAAAGACAAAATGTACCAGAATCTCTGGAACACATTTAAAGCAGTTTCTAGAGGGAAATTTATAGCAATAAATGCCCACATGAGAAGCAAGGAAAGATCTAAAATCGACAGCCTATTGTCAAAATTGAATGACCTAGAGAAGCAAGATCAAAAAAACTCAAAACTAGCAGAAGACAAGAAATAACTAAGACCAGAGCAGAACTGAAGGAGGCAGACACAAAAAATCCTTCAAAAAAATCAATAAACCCAGGAGGTGGTTTTTTGAAAAGATTAACAAAAGAGACTGCTAGCCAGACTAATAAAAAAGAAAAGGAAGAGGAATTGAATAGATGCAATAAAAAATGATAAAGGGGATGTCACCGTTCCCACGGAAATACAAGCCTCCATCAGAGATTACTACAAACAACCCTAAGCACATAAACCAATAAATCTAGAAGAAATGGATAAACTCCTGGACACTTACACTCTCCCAAGACTAAACCAGGAAGAAGTTGAATCCCTGAATAGACCAATAACAAGGTCTCAAGTTGAGGAAGCAATTAACAGCCTACTAACCACATGCCTATAGTCCCAGCTGCTTGGGAGGCTGAGGCAGGAGGATCATTTAGGCCAGAGATGCAGAGGTTGCAGTGAGCCAAGGTCATGCCATTGCACTCCAGCCTGGGAAACAGAGCAAGATCCTGTCTCAAAAAAATAATTTTGAGAAGAGAACTTTCTCTGAGGTAGCATAGATCATACTAAATATATTTTTAATATACTGGATTGAGACTTATAATATGAAATCAGAGTGTTGCCTGTGACTAACTGCACCCTGATGTTCTCATTTGTCTAATGAGCTTGAAGTCCCACAACAAGTGAAGACTGGATGTCTACTCAGGACTTCCAAAAACCTTCCCCCAGAGCACATGTGCTAGTGAACACTACATAGTACATGTTCCTTACTCATTCTTCAGCCACTCTCTTTGCCATTAGTAATCTCTTTCTTTACCAGCATGCTGTCCTTCAGCCATATAAGTTATACATTAAAATAAGAGTCCTACTAACCATCCTGCCAGTGCAGCTGGGGATGGAATGCCCATTTATTCAGCTGAATGATGTACTGAAGCAGTCCATCATTCTGGGTATTGTGTACCCGAATAAACTGTGAAGTATCCATTAAAGCAGCATGTTTAAGGCCAGGTGCACTGGCTCATGCCTCCCAGCACTTTGGGAGACCGAGGAGAAAGGATCGCTTGAGCCTAGGAGTTCGAGACCAGCGCTGGCAACAGAGTGAAACCCGGTCTCAACAAAAAATTTTAAAAATTAGCTAGACATGGTAGCATGCACCTGGAGCCCCAGCTACTTGAGCCATGGTCACACCACTGCACTCCAGCTTGAGTGTCAGAGCAAGACCCTAACTCGAAAAAAAAAAAAAAAAAAAAAGCATGTTTAAGTGATAAGGCCTTGTTTGTGATGAGGCAAAGGTATATGTGTGTTGAGTATAGTTGGAAAAAGAGGTGTGTATCTGCATAAGCACATATAAGTGCTGCATGGAACTGAATTTATCATTTTCCTCTTGAAGTATGTCATAGAACAAAAAGCAACAGTTAACGTGATATTTTATCAAATAAATCAATGTCTTTGAAGAGTCTTAATAAGACAACAGGGCAGACTCTCACATATCAGTTGGGCTTAGAGGAGGCAGGTTTTGTTCTTTCTTTGCATCCACAGCAAGAAATTAGAAAATAAATCTATTTGGAAAAAATTAATTTAGGTTTTCCAAAAAAAAAGATGAGTTAAGGAAGTTTGAGGCTTCATGTCCAAAAAAACTGACAGCAAGCCTTCACATTAGACATATGAGTTTATTCACAAAGATTATGCAAGTATGAGAAGAATATTCTTATCAGGAAAGTGAAGTTTAAATGAATTTTTTTTAAGGTTGATTTTGAGGAAGCTTCCACTGTTTGAAGTTTACTTCAGTAGTTCTAAAAAAAAAAATCTGTAGTTCTGTAGTGCTTTAAGTGAAATAAGGGTAAATGGCATTTCATTGCAATGTGCTGCTATGGCCTATACAACTTGAATTGTACAAAGGAGATTTCCTGGGACTTTGTTTTCCCTTAGAAAAGAAAAGACAAAAAAAAATTTACATAGTCATGAGGCACAGGGCAAGAAATGGACATATAAATAACTGTTAGCTCAGTGTAAGGGATCCCTGAAGAAAGGGAAGAAGCCCAGGAGATGAGCACATCAAATAAAAATGGAGAATATGGCTATATTTCAACTCAAACCGATATTCCCTTTTCAGGAATCATCCCCTCTGGCTCACTGCTGACAATCCATAGACAGCAAATGAGTGAGATGAGTTCATGAGTAAGATGAACAGGGGTGCTCCACGGCAGGTAAATAAATTTGTTTCCACTGAGATAATTATTCTTGCCATGTGTCACTGCTCTCATGGCATAAACAGGACAGGTGATGACATCCTATAAAACTTAATTTTTATTCTGATAACCCTGACATTGAGACATATGACTCATTCAGCTCTCATGACTTTTCTCCTCTGAAGCTATGAGTGGGTTTTTGTTACTATTGTTGTTGCTATTTTTGCCTTTTTCTAAAATACCATCATCAACTGTTGAGAAATTAGCAGCAGGGGGAAAATAGGACTGTTTTTATTTTAGGCTACCTAGTCCCATATAAAGGCTATATATATTATTATGTGAGAAAAGTGAATATCACTATCTTACTTGAATTTTTTAAAATTAACATCTGCATCTTATAATCCCTGTGTAGTACCTATATCCTCAAATCTATGCCCTCTTCCAAAACTTACCTCTTCTCAGTTCTAACCTAGGCAAGAAACAAGAAATCACAAGCCTTTGTACCAACAAATAATTTTTCCAACTATAATTCATTAGTACCTTATTCCAAAAGCATATGAATACTTACAAGATGGTTAATCCTCATTAAAAACTAAGATTACATGATATAATTACATGTAAATAAGAAAAATGAATTAAACTCTTACCCTTTCCTATGTCGGGCAC
Source organism: Saimiri boliviensis (assembly GCF_048565385.1). Classification (NCBI taxonomy): domain Eukaryota; kingdom Metazoa; phylum Chordata; class Mammalia; order Primates; family Cebidae; genus Saimiri; species Saimiri boliviensis. Next base: position 86,103,524 of record NC_133454.1, read on the forward strand.
TAGTTGTGAATCATATATACAATTAGAGTTATATTGCTAAGCTAAAAATATTGGTAAAGATCTAAAAATGACAAACAGTGCCTTTTAAATTAATGTCTTATTAGTTGAGTGAAGTACACTGACAAAGAATAATTTATGCTTATTCAAACTGCACTCGACATCTTCAGGTGTTTCCAAATGAGCTCACAGAAGAGTGATTAAATGCATCTGATAACAAGCCACACATTGCTGAAATTACTTACCGCCTCATTTTATGATTAATTAAACATGTAGATTAAAGTTGCAAAAGAATTTAGATTAATGAGCAAGTTAAGTCTTGCTGATATAAGTGAATTGGGAATTGGATGCTCTGTGGAACTTTATAAACATGCATTTTATAATGAATAAGACAAGGCTACATGCAGAATCGTGGCCACTAGGGCCTTTTGACGATGCAGTCTTTTTTAACATGGTTTGACAGCTTTCAAATAACATGCTTCTATAGACTTTAAACTTTGTGCTTTGCTGTAAAACACAAGACTACATAACTCATGTACCAGGAGTACGATTATTTTTTAACTCTCCAAGGTAATGACCCCCTGTAGCAGTAGCTGTTCAGAAAAAATTACAAGCTCAATTGTTATTTTAATCAGAGATAGTTTAGTAGTTAAAAGCAGTTATGCAACTTGTAAAATTATATGACACCTCATCAGTAGCTTCTCTTCAACACTCCTTCTTCCAAAAGTAAAATCATCCCAAAAAAGTCATAACTTTCCAAAGGACTTATTAGCAAAGCAGGGTGCTCAGTCATTCATAAAATATTCAAACTACATTTATTATTGTGGTTTCTGTACCAGGAAATGTAATGTTTAAATTTATGATGACTCTTATCAATTCTAAGAGTGTGTCAAAATATCTGATAGGGTTTGCTGAGTATCTGATTTTTCTCTTTTAAGATCAGCTTTACCTAATCCAAGCAGCTTAGACTGTGTCAAAAGGCAAGTTGGACTTTATGATTTTCCAGAGCAAGAGAAATTCAGGTTGTTAACAGAGATGTCATGCATTTTCCTTCACAAGGAATACAGAAGTGGAAAGAAATTGAGCCAAAGTAACCAAACTAGCTTACAGTTGAAAATCTATTCCCTTTGTACTACTAAGTTGTAGCACAATGCCATTTATTACTACCATAGCATAAGGAAGACACATCTACAAATTATTTTAATGGATCCAATCTGCTATTTAAAACATACTGATAATTCTTTTCTACTTATTTATAGACCTTATGCATTATTTCTTGGCAAGACTGAGATGTTTATAGTGCTAAATTTTTATTCTTTTAATTTATATCTCTTAGACTCTGAAGACTTAGCAAGAAAACTATAGAAATTTTTACCTATGGGTCAAAAGAATATACTTCATGACATAGGTGGCAAATTACCATCATTAACCCCACATATTTGTCATGTGGATATAATCTCCCATTTGAAGATTTATGTTAATAAAAATACAATATTTAAATAGAAATATCTGACTACTGAAATTTATTAAAAATTTAAATCAGTTTCATAAGAAGCAAAAACAAAATAGTCTCAATTTGATTTCTTTATTTCCTTTCAATTTTATTGTCTGTGTCTTTCACCAAGTAATGTAAAACACAGTTTATCACCACAAAAAATTACCTTAAATATTTTAAATGTATAAACCTAACTCCTTGTAGTTCAACTTGAAAATAATAATTAGGATTTGTAAATAGAAATATGAATTTGAATACTTCAAAGACTTTTACTTTGTATAAATACTTTTTCTTTATATAAAAGTTTAACTTCTTTAATTCTACTCTTTAAAATAGAAAATCTGACAGCAAAGTGGTCATATCAACCTGAAAGGGGCTGGGTTAGAGAAAGCTTAAAAATAACTCCTTTGCAATCATAAAGTGTTTTTGGTATGTATCAGAAAGACACAAATTATTCAGACAGCTCAAGAAATCAAATTTTAAGGAGCAGGATCTTTCCACCCCAGCCATTGCATATTATTTTTAGGCACCAACTAATTATGAGGTGTATCTGGAGCTATTAATAATTTAATAGAAATTGTGTCATTCCTGTGGAATTTTAATACAAGGAGATACATTTATTTCCCCATGAAAGTAATTTTTATAAAATAACTTTAAGTCCTAAGTACTGAATATACTTAGCTATTAGATGTATTTATTACTATTAACATGTGTTGTTTTTTCTAATAAATGCTTTATACAGTTTACCTGCATAGAGTACATAAATTTACTGGTTATTTAAAGATAAAAGTTATGTTTGCCTGAAGTGCCAAAATAGGTACTTCACCTGAAATTTTTAATAAATGGGCAATTAAAAATACCCCAAATCAGCCATGATGTGATATAGAAATTCTTAAACCTTATTTTCACTAAATCAAGATGTCAATTTATTGTAACACAAGTTTTATTTCATAACACATAGTCCAGTGGGCTATGAACCTTGTACGTCTCAGGCAAGATTAACATTTTTTCTATCTCATTTATAGGTTGAAAAAAGTATTAAAATTCTCACCAGATACTAAATTGAGATGATTAAATTCATTTTAGTGAAAGGTTTAGTCCACTTTAGTGATTGGGCCAAGGTTTATCAAGGTGAACTACAGATGCATTAATATCCACAGTGCTGCCAAATGCTGAATTATTAACAGGGTCAGCTCCTCAGTTTCAGTTAACTCTCTATAGAGGAGTCTTATGAGATTCATCAAAACAGTCTTGCAACATGTTTACCAGCATCCTGGAGGCAACATGTCTTCAACTGAAAATAAAATGACTCTCAACCAAAGAAACCATAATTGAGGCCAGACTAAGGTTCATAAATGCAAAGAACCAATCTGGAATGAAGGGAACAGATGAAGTCAGGTGACACTTCATGCCAGATCCATGCCAAGTCACTTGAGACAGGCAGATGGCTTCAGGTGGCTGTTCATTTGCCAGGATCAACAGCATTATGTACAAAATCTATTAGTTGTGTATGTCAATACAAGTATCTGAGGACCAAAAAAAGTGCTGAAAAATGGCTCCAAATGACAATGGTTTATCAATTTATTTTATTGACTGCAAATTCCTAGTTCTCTTAACGAAATATAGTAAGTTAACTGAAGGAGTCTTGAATTTTTCCTCCAGTAAAGAAATAAAAGATTTCCTTGTTAAGCTAGAACCATCTTTGAAGTTCCCATATATCCAAATTAGTTTTGTGGGTAAGTGCCTATTAACAGCAGTCTTTTATTTAACTAATTGGAACTTTAATGAATACAAAGCGTTCAAGACTTGGAAAAACTTAGGATTTCTGATATTCTTCACTATTCATTCAGTAGATATGCTGCCTATAAATAGAAGCATTCCTGGAAAATATTGAGTTGTGGTAGTAAAATGATTTAATTTGTGTATAAAATTTAACCAATAATCTTAATACATTTAAATACAAACCTAGAACATGTGAGAAACCTAGAATATGTGAGAAATTTAGGTATATAAATTATGTAGGCCTCCTTAACACTGGATCATAAAAATGCAATGAAATTCTAATTTTCATTGGAAATAGGAAATAAATGTGAACACTAGTTACATTCATGTATATTATACTTGAGCTCTGACACAAAGTGATAAGTAATCACAAAAGATAATGTCTAAAACAACAGAAACTAATAGTTAATGGGCCCACTATCACCAAATATAGAATAAATGTTATTCATTCATCATATAATCTTCTCAAAAACCACACCCATTTAACAGATGAAGGAATTGTGTTCGGGCCAAGTAATTTCATCAGAATCACATCAAGTAAAGCCCTAGTTTATTCAACTCCAAGGGCAACCTGTTCTTGTTGCTGTAATACACTTACTTAAGGCCTACACCATGTTTACATGCATGCTATTTTCTATTATCTAGAATTCTTTCCTGCTTCTTGGTTTATCCATCCCCACTGCTTTCTTCCAAGGTCCACTTACTCCAAAAAGTATGTTGTGTTTTAGCACTTTGTTTAAAAGCCGTTACAGCAATGGTTCAAGTTACACTGGCCCTCACAATTACATTTTGTGAAGTTACCAATGTTACCATTTATATTACAGCATTGTGCTGAAGGTATCACAAAATTGTTTCATGGACACATCACAATATATCTCTCCCATCTTCCACTCTATAATCCACTATACTCTCTCACCTTCTTAGGAATTTGATGGTGATGATGATGATGACTAACTTCCCTCTCTGCTTTCATTTTATTTAAATGTTCTCAGATTTCCAAATCACCTCTCTTTTCTTCCCAATCAAAAATTCTATTTCTGAAGGTTTCATAAAAAGTGTAAGATATCCTTAGTTTTTCATTTATGTAACAAATACCTAAGCAGTTGGATAGGAAGGCAGATATTTGTCTAAGAGCTTACAATCTGCCACAAGACACAGAAAACTAAACCAAAATTTGTAACATAGATTTGTAAGTGTTGCAATAAACGTATGCTGATCCATAAGTATATACACCTACTGTGTACCCACAAAAATTAAAAACTAAAAATTTATTTTAAAAGTATGCAAAAAAGTAATATGGGTACAAAGAATAAACAAAGCAATCACTTGGAAAAGAAGTAGTTCAGAAGGCTTCATATAAGAGGCTTGATAAGATAAAGCTTCACTGATGAACAGGAAGCAGGAAGAGAAATAGCAATAGTAACCATATTTTATTGAATACTTTCTATGTGTAAAGCACTCTTAATTAAAATGCATTATTTATATATTATATAACATTCCTCATATTTGTGAAGACTTCTGCCTCTGGCCAAGATAGACTAAGAGAGACCAGGTTTATCCTGCTGGGTTAAACTATGAAAAAACTGGGCAAAACATATGAAAACAGAAGCAGCAAAAAACAGTGATTCCTAAGAAAGGTAAAATAAATGAAGTCATTCCTACACTTGTCCCAGCTTACTGCACAGAGAGAGAAACTACTGACTACAATGCCCAGAGGTGAATTCTAATGATTTCAGTGAGTTAAAAAGATGGAGCTTGGAGTCTAGAGGGCCCAAGGTGTCTACAGTTTGTAGGGCAGAGCAATGGAGAAAAGAGACCTGCATAGAAAATTCCAGAGATATGCAAACAGTTCCTCACGAAAACTTAACCAATTATTGATTAGTACATGTATATGGAGAAACTAACCAAGATTAGGGATACACTTAAAAAGAACAGAAAGAACAAATCCCAGAGCTCATCGTAGGCCAGGAATAGGTCATTTTCCCATTATCAAAAGTGTAAAGCTTCATAATATAAGGGGCATTAATCAGAATACTAGAATGGTATTGTGTGAGTAGTGAAGACAATGATCCCTATACTAAAGGCCATCCTGGTTCCAAATGACAGAGCTTAAAAGCAAGAATCAAGCTATTTCCACCTTAACTACATCCCAGAAAAAAGTTCAAAAATATTTATAGAAATACAAAAATACTGAGCACTTAAAAATGCAAAATTTACAGTCTCTGGCATCCAATAAAAATTTGCCAGCCATACCAAGAAGCCATGCAAACAAAACACAACTCATAAAGAAAAACCAATCAATTGAAACTGATCCAGAAGTGACACAGATGATAAAACTAGTAGACAAGGATATTAAAACAGATATTATATATATATATATATATATATATATATAAAACAGCTATTTTATATATCTATAAATACACAATAGCTGTTATATATATATGTATATATCATTTGATATATATATATATATATCATTTGTTCATGGAGCTAAAAGACTGAATATATTAAGCAACAAACTAGCACATATTTTTAAAGATTCAAATTGAATTTATAATGATGAAAACAGAATATCTGAGATGAAAATTTAACTGGGTAGAATTAAAAGCAGATTAGACACTGCAGGAAAAAGATAAGTGAACTTGAAGACTTATAAATAGAAACAATCCAGAATGGAACAAAGTGTGGGGTGAAAAGATGAAAAAAATGAACAGAAAATCAGGAAGTTGCAGTGAGTTGTAGGAGAACTTCAAGCTGCATAATATACATGTATAATATGGAGGGGTATGAACAAAAATTTTTAAGATATTATGGCTGGAAATTTTCCAGATATAATGAAAACCATAAACCCACAGATCCAAGCATCTCAAAGAGCCTCAATCTCAAGAAACATTAAGAAAACTGCACCAAGGCACATGATAATCAAATTGCTTAAAACCAATGATAAAGAGGGGGAAAAAGCAGCCAGAGGAAAAGGGCATATTACATACAAAGAAACATATATAAGAATTACAGCAGACTGATTTTTGAAAATAATGCAAACTAAAAGACTGTGAATCAATCAACATGTTTAAAATACTGGACAACTAAAAAGCCCATCTAAAATTACTATGCCTACTGGAATAAAATTTTTTCAGAAATATAAAATGAGTTTCCCAAGGACAAATTACTAGGTTTTATATCAGTAGCCATATGTTTCATCTCCACTCACAAACTGATTATAAACTCCTAAGGACTAATACTTCCCTTTTTATTTTGAATCCCACCTCATGTCCAGAAGATTCCTGAATTCATATTTTTACAGAGTGATTGAATAAATGAATGTTAATGTTAGTATGAATGATACAGTAATATGAATGACAAGGATCCCCTACAAGGTCACTTTGGCTTTATTCTGTTTTTTTTTAAAACTTTTTAACCTTTTTAAATTTTTATTTCAATAAGTCTTTTCTCACTTATAAATATATTTCCCTGCACTATTCCCTCATCTTGAGAAGGACAAGTAGAAGAGAACCTGAATCTTAAGTATAATATTTGCTGCTATCACATCTTCTGTGGACAAGGACAGAATGTGGCAATACAACCAGGGAGTCATAGTCATCACTTTATCTGAGTGAGTTTTAAAAGTAATCAAATTCCGCATGCACCTGTTCTATTCTTCACAGATGCCATGCACTAATCCCTATGTGAGAGCCACCTGATGAAAATGCCATAATCTCAAGTATCTTCACTTTTCTCATACTTATGGTAGTCAAGTTTTACCTTACGTCTCTGAAATCAACAAGGTGCTGCCTATGCACTTTAGGTCCTAGTGTTAATATCTTTTGTGTTTATTTATGCCTCTAAATCCTCAAGGCAATTTTATCTTTAAGGATATCCTCGTTCCCTTAAAAATATATCTTTTTCCCAGTCTTCCATGGGAAGAAAAAAATCCTTAATTTTCAGTGAGGATCTAATTAATGAGACAGAAAAGGATTTGAACATTGACTAGAGATATTTAGTACAATCATTTCCCTCTGCTATTTCAAAAATTCAATACTGTGGTGAACAAGAAAGCAGTAGGAGTCACTTTAACTCCTCTCCCTTATGTTTCCCATAACATAGAGTCTTACCAGTCTTATTCATCACTTATTTAAACCTTTTACCTTCTACCTGCAGTAGTCCTCACCAGCTGCTTCTTTAGCTTGTTTTGTTTTTTTACCCTCCAATCAACTCTACTAACTATTCACTGAATTAATTTTTCAAAAGCGATGCTCTTACCATACTACTGGAGTATCTGATTATGATAGTCCCCTAAGATCTACCAAACACCTTAGCTTAGCCTTACAGATCACAATGATATGATCACACTAAATTTTCTAGCCTATACATATCTATACCTCAATCAACCTGCACATATTGTTTCCTATCCCATACTTACGTGCTTCCATTCATCTGCTGCATATTCCCCATGCTTCTGCTAGTCCCTTTACCAGCAGAATGCTCATTTCTTCATCTCCTATTCAAATGACAAAATTCCACCCAACTTTCAAAGAATATCAAAAAGTCACTTCCTAATGTACTTCCTCTTAAAGGGACATATCTCCAAGGTTTTTTTTTTTATATATATTCTAGAGTAGTATTTTTAACTCTCTTAAGGCATTTAACATATTCTGCATAGGAGATTCCATCTCCTCTTCTCTGTGCATCTCCTCTGCAATAATAAATGCAACTTAATTAACATTTCCTTCTTTGAGCCATGTACTGGTTCACTTAAACACTAGGAACACACAAAAAAGGAATAAGAGAGTTTAATAATTATGTCTAGACTCTAAGGTTCTTGAAGGCAGGGACTTTGTACAATACATTTGCATTTGTTTCCAATGCAGATGCAGCATATAATGCTGTGCTTTGAATAAAGTCAGTAATTAGTATATACTTGTGGAGCTGAATTAATTTCCAATAGATATAAAGCATTATTCTTGGAAGAAAACATTTGCTACCAAAAAAAAGATTTGTCTTAACTGGGAAAACAGACAATCACATCTTTAAATAGCTTTCAGAGGTCAAGTTGGAAATTAGATTGACCACTGGTTATACCATCCAGAATGAAGATCCTAATGGGGTCAGAATGTTTCTCACTATGCTATTAACTTCTAAGCAAGCCAGACTGCATCAAACAATAAATTACCATATGGCCCCAGCTTCAATATTGCAGTTTGGTCCAGGTAAAGATAGTTATTACTTCACATATGTTTCTGGTACTGTCTTGGAGAGTTTATATAGAACACTGTAAGTTGACTTCAAGATTTAAATAAGTATCTATTCAGTATATCTGGGAGATAGCCACTTCCAATTTGACCTAATCACATCCACAAAGTGTTTACTCTCATCATGCTTACATTTCCTCCTTTCCTGGAAAGAAAACTGGAAAGACAGAGTAAAGCTTTTTTAAAGATGGCATAAGGAATGAAAAGACATGAAAATGGGTGTTGAACAATGAGAACACACAGACACAGGGAGGGGAGCATCACACACTGGGGTCTGTCGGGGGGGGAAATAGAGGAAGGACAGTGGGAGGTGGGGAGCTGAGGAGAGATGGTATGTGGAGAAATGCCAGATATAGGTGATGGGGAGGAAGGCAGCAAATCACACTGCCATGTGTGCACACCTATACAACAATCTTGCATGTTCTTCACATGTACCCCAAAACCTAAAATGCAATTTAAAAAAAGAAACATATTTTGTAAAAAAAAAAAAAAAAAAGAAAAGAAAAGAAAGAAAGAAAGAAAAGAAAATGAATAAAAGCTTTATGCAAAAACAAAACAATTCTTGTCAATTATATTTCTTAATAACAATGAAAAATCAAGCAGCCCACCTGGAGTCACAGCTGAAAGACCAAACCAAGCCCCAATCCCTGGCACCTGCCAGGCTAAAATCTCATTTGGTTGAGCCCAACTTCTCTCACAGTGACACCGGAACAAACTCAGCAGAGCAGGCAACAATCACTCTGTCCCTTACTGAAAGTCAACTTAGCAGCCCAAGGACCTAAATTAAGGGTCAGTTGCAGAGAAAGAGGGGAAGAACTGCACTCTCTTTCAGTAAGAGGAACAGAAACTTAAAAATCCAGGCTCTGACATCTATATTTCTAGAGAGAACTATCAGCATAAGATGGTTGCAATATTCCAACAGGATGAGAAAAGGACTAGGCAGGCCTTTTTCATGACATTCAGCCTCAGACTAAAATATAACACTTCTGAGGCCAAATATTTGAGGTGCTCTGAAACAGCTCAGCCTATGAAAATTTTATTAGCTAACTTTGTAATTGAGAATATTCCAAATGAAATAAAACCCTGCTGGTGTACTGGAATGGGAACAAATCGGTTCCAAACTCAAATCAACTATTAAAATCCCAGCTCTGCCTTTTGATTTATTTTTATTTATTTGTCCTTTCATTCATTCCTTATCTTTATATATTTTTGTTCATTTACTCATTCTAAACATTTATTGGGAACATACTAAATATGTGCTAGAAACTCCACATACAAGTTTGAACAAAACAGTCGCGGTCTCTGCCCTGACAGAGCTTTTAGACTAGTGAAGAAACTACACATTAAATAAATATACAAATATATAATAAATGTCAATCGCTTTAAGTGCTAAGAAGGCAAATAAGAGATCAGAATTCAGAGAAAATAACTGGGTATTGCAGGGAAGGAAGCTATCTTACAATAGTGTTGAAAGGATTAAAAACAACCCATAAGTGCTTAGTGCAATGCCTAGCACATGCGGGTTCTTAACACAAGCAGCAACTGTTTTTTGCTAACTTCTCTATGCCACGTATAGACCCTTGACTGTCTATTCGCTCCCATTCCTCTCCGGCCACAGAAACTGGAAAGTGTTAGAGCATGTTAGGTACTGTTGTTGGAGAGTTGCAGGCTGTTTCCTCAAGATATTTCAAATTGCTTCACAGCTTGCCATTCTAACAGTCTTACATATAATTATAACTTCAACCAATACACAACCTTCTTTGAGGCATATTTGGTTTCATCTTTTGTGTAGTATCCTTGAGATAATTTATAAATTTTACCTTTTTGGTTCAATTGAATATTTATCCCTTTTATCCCTAAGTTAAATTACACTCAACAAATGATCAACATCAACAACTAAGATCAGGCGTCCCCAAACTTTTTACACAGGGGGCCAGTTTACTGTCCCTCAGACTGTTGGAGGGCCGCCACATACTGTGCTCCTCTCACTGACCACCAATGAAAGAGGTGCCCCTTCCTGAAGTGCGGCGGGGGCCGGATAAATGGCCTCAGGGGGCCGCATGCGGCCCGCAGGCTGTAGTTTGGGGACTCTTGACTAAGATGAACTCATTCTGTGTGGAAGATACACCAGAGAAACACAACTAAGGACATCCTGATGGTTATAACTGTATGGTTATATAGGATATCTCACTATGAAAGATCTTTCTAAAAACTTTAAATTCTCCTTTTTAGATCACAATTATTTCTCTATTCTGTTCCTAGAAAGCAACCCTTCAATAAGCCTTAAAATTTCACAAATCCTAACTCAAGTTTAGTAAACTGCTGGCCCAATAAAGACTATAATTTCTTTCTAATTATCCTATCTTTGTCACCACAAAATAGTAAAACTAATTCCAACAGTTCCTCAGTTTCTTTGATTGCCCAGAGTGGACTAGAGTGCCTTTAGTTTATATGAGAAACCCAATCAGTACACTTCAGTTCTTAATCAAAAAGGTGACCCTGCATACAATTTAAGAGACATGTGTTAGGTATTATCATACAACTTGGTGCATAGCATACAGACTAATTAGAAACAAACTCTTTCTACATGATAAAAAGAAAGTATAGAAGGGAGAGGAGAAAGGAAGAGGAAGGGGAAGTGAAAAGAAGATTCATTACACTGTAAGTCACTTGGCAGAAAAGTGATTCCAAAGAGTTTCCCAACCCCCAAAACTAAAAATATCATATATCATGTTAGAAACATAATTTCCCTGACTCTTTGATCTATTAGATATAAGGATGCTTCTTGGTCATAGTTATAATGAATGAGAACTTTCTAAAGGTCTCCCATATACAATGTCAGAGTATAATACATAGATTATTATTTTCACACACATTTACATCAATCTTTACCCAGAGGAAAAAAAAATTGTTCTCATTGGTTTTTACCAGGCAAGCACACATTTCATAAAATTCCTAAAGCTGTACTTAGAAGACACCAAGTCGAAATCAATAAACTTTACATAAATTAGGTGGTAAAAACCTATAGAGCCCTTTTACATTGCTATTGTCTGATCCAAACAAGTATTTTCACATCTTAAAAAACAGTCCTAAAATCCATTCTGTGATTCTACAAAAATCTCTTATTTCAATCATTTACTGTTTAACTTATCTCTCTGCCTTTTTATCCTCTTCTTAATTACTACAACGAAGTAGAAGGAATAGGTATTTCCTCCATTTGTTCAACCACATTGTCTCAAAAAGCTTCAAGGCCCTCAAAGTTTTCTGACACTCAACTTTCTTATTTCTACCCACATTTTTCATGTCTCACTTTCTCAGCCTTCTCTCAGATATTGCCATTTAGTTATCTGTCTTGTGACTACAATTCCAGAGAAAAACTCTAACTAGTCACAAAGTCAACATAATCAGTGGCTTCCACCTACTGCCTCTACCAGGACAAAGCTCAGAATGTTTTAATCCCTTAAAACCATCAGCCATCCAGTGAGCGTATACTTACTACTATATCAGACATCAAAATATGTGAGATCAATATCACCTCTAAAACAATCCATTCTGATTAATGATTCTATAATATACGTAATAGTGGAAGAAAAATAATATATCTGGATTTCTTCATTTTGTTCAGTGAAACTCAGAACATTAGTGGCAGTAATTAAAACTAAGTAATAGGCTTGTCACCAGCCTGCCTTAGCTTTAAGGAAAGAAAGAGTCTATATTATGCCCAATGTAGGCATTTATAAGTGTGCAACTTGGGTTCCATTAATACTGTAGCTTAATTATCTCTGATGTCAGGATAAAAAAGTGACAAATAATAATTAACTGTAAAACATACCTTTTGCTGTGCTTGTGTGCTCCAAAGGTATAAAATAGCCCAGAGGTGAAATAAAAATAGAAAATCTGCTTTTATTAATGAATTCATTCACTTAAGTTTATATCAAAATGTGTGAGCTGAAAAGAAAGAGAAAGAGCTAACTCCAGTACAGTTTGCATCCAAAGAAAACTCCACCCACATAAACTCTGTAGTAACATAACAAGTTTTAAGCCCTTGGGGTAGAAACCATCTTTTCATCTCTTATAAGCACTATGCCAAGCAAATAATAATAATAACAAGCATTACATCACATGAACAAACTTTTCTGAATAATTAAACATTAAGAATATTATCTTTTGCCAGTTATCTATGAAAGGTGGTGCTTTGGAAATTAATTTTTCTACACTGTAATTGTCTCATGTCTTTGACTACCTCCAGCAAGAAATATGTAAGTCATACTCAAAGAGAGAAAGAGAATACACAAAATGTTTTACCTTTACTGGAAATCTTTAACTCACATTTTGATGCTTTGGAGCTAGCAACAATTTGGTGAAATGATAATCATTTATACCAATATTCCAAAATAACATAAAATATGGACTTCAGATAAAACTATATGCTCAAAGTGATACATTTTATTTATTATTCCATCTTTATATGCTGAATAGTTACTAAAATATTTGTCTAAATACCTGAGTAATCAATGACTTCACTTTTTCCTGAATTATAGACAGACTATATTTCACATCTTATAGATTGTTGTAATAAAATAAAAGCAAAAATTGACAAATGGGATTTAATTAAAGACCTTCTGTGCAACAAAAGAAACTATCAACAGAGTAAACAAACAACCTACAGAATGGGAGAAGATTTTTGCAAACTATATATCTGATAAAGGTCTAATATCCAGCATCTGTTAGGAACATAAACAAAATTACAAGAAAAAAAACCAACAACTCCATGAAAAAGTGGGCAAAGGACATGAACAAACACTTCTCAAAAGAAAACATACGTGTGGCCAACCATCACATGAAAAAAAAAATAGTTCAACATCATTGATCATTAGAGAATGCAAATCAAAACCACAATGAGATGCCACCTTATATCAGGAATGGTTATTATTAAAAAGTCAAAAAGTAACAGATGCTGGTAACATTGTGGAGAAAAAGGAATGCTTATACACTGTTGTGGGAGTGTAAATTACTTCAACCATTGTGGAAGACAGTGTGACGACTCTTCAAAGACCTAAAGACAAAAATACCATTCAACCCCGCAATCCCATTACAAGGAATATACCCAAAGGAATATAAATCATTCTATTATAAAGACACATGCATGCATATGTTAATTGCAGCACTATTCACAATAGCAAAGACAATCAATCAACCTAAATGATTATCAATGATAGATTGAATAAAGAAAATATGGTAGATACAGGCTACAGAATACTATGCAGCCATAAAAACAAAGAGATCATGTCCTTTGCAGGGACATGGATGGAGCTGGAGGCCATTGTCCTTGGCAAACTAATGCAGAAACAGAAAATCAAATATCGCATGTTCTTACTTATAAGTGGGATCTAGGTGATGAGAACACATGGACACATAGAGGAAACAACACACACTGGGGCTTCTCAGAGGGTGGAGGGTGGGAGAAGGAAGAGGATCAGAAAAAATAACTAATTGGCTTAATACCTGGAGGATGAAATAATCTGTACAACAAATCTTCATGACACAAGTTTACCTATGTAACAAACCTGCACATGTACCCCCAAACTTAAAAGCTAAAAACAAACAAACAAAAAGACATGCTAACAGTTAAATAACAACAAAAAAGCCAGCTATACCAAATTACTGTATTTATTGACACTTCTTCACTTCTTTATACACGAGACCACCATTAAGCTCAAATAATGGCTTTATTTCCCCTTCTCTAAATGCGTTTAGTTCCTTTCAATATTAATGAAAGCTATGTAAAAATACTAGAAGGTGATTAAGCTTATCTTCTTGGTTAAAAACAAGTTCAGAAAGCAGCTTTTTGGGGAAATATTCAAATATATTAGCAGCTCTTAGAAAATTGCCCCCAAGCCCCACATTGTTTTCAATCTCAAGTTAAAAAGAATTTTTCTCCATTGGGCACTGAATCACTTTAATGTTGACTCTTGTGCAACTCTACTCCACCTTCAAATGTATCCAGTAAATTCAACTTTACTACAGTACTATAAAAATGTGAAAGAACCATAATAGCATCTTAAAAAAAAAAGAGCTGTTGGTACTATATTAGTTTAGAGAAAACCCTAAACTGAATACTAATGCAAAAATTTAATGATAGTTTGCCTAGTTGACAAAAGAGTTACAATAATTATTTTGCTATAATGTAGAAGTTATCTTGAAGGCATCTGAGAACACCAGTGTGTAGGATTCAGAGTAAGTCCCTGAAGTGTCATTTTTCTTGTTTGTTTTTCAGTATCAATCAATCATCAATATACGATCTTCACTGTAACACTGTCCTCTGATTAGAGGATTGCCTTATGAATGAATAAATGTTATAAACAGATTATTCTGCTTCTTTATTAAGTCAGCTTCCTTGATTGGCATCCAACATGGATCCACCTCACACCAATTCCACTTTAGGGTGAATATAGGATTGTGAGGTTATGGTAAAACATTCAGACAGAATCAATACAGTTCTACTTCCATTTTCCTTTATAAGCCACAACCAAATTTTTAGAGTTGAAAAGTAAACCAAGATCAAATTTAGACATGTTGTTTGAAATTAGCGAAGATGAAACACTTCAGTGCCAGACAAAAGCCCTGATTTTAAGAGTAGGTTTTTGCCTTCCTGAAATGCCTAGCTCAGGCTGTGTATTTTTATGCCTGCAGATATTGGCATGTTTCACATTTAAGATTATGACACACCAACTTATTTTGAAATTTTGAAAATCTTCCACTGCGCATGTTTCAAATGTTTCATGACTATCACTGATAATTGAGCAATTAACTTGAAATTACCAAATGTGCTGTGGTGGCACAATATGTAGTAAGCAACATGAAAGAATAAAGAACAGAGGAACTTGGTACAGTGGAAAAAAAAGTAATAAAGGGTAAAATAGGCCATAATAATAATAATAATAGTACTGAGTAAATTTTAATGGTCCCAGGTCTCAGTGGTTTAATAGTGCCAGTAAGATGGTTTAATGAAACAAGACCAGAGTATTAACAAACTTCAGAGCAGTTTGTTCTGCTGCTACACAAATGAAGCCTCTTTCTAACTGGTCTTGTGTAATATTCAGGGACTGGTCCAAAAAGTAAGTGTGGGAGTTTCATTAGACAACAAGCACAAAACAACTAGGTTAAAAATCCTGACAGATTCTTAAGAAATACAAGTTCACACACACACACACAAAAAAAAAATAGATGGAAGGTCTTACTTTAAGTGTAAGACAGGCAAAGCAAAAATTCAAGGGTTAAAGATGACCTCAAGAAGTCATCAAGCTATTGTGAATCTATTTGCAAGTCAAAAATTAAGACACATGGCTTGACATGAAGACTGAAAGATGAAACTCAGCTATACTGGAAAAACCAGAATGCCTCTTCACTGTTCAGTCCATTAAGGTCTCTAATACTGGGCTTTTCTGACTAAAACCATAGTGTGACAATAAAGAGTAGCTTTTTTGTGCTTAAATACAGTCAGTAAAGCAAATTCCATAAGCCTAAATCCTACCTTATTTTGGTGGCAGGCCATTGTAAAGGTTTACAAGAAAAAAACGTAATTTAGAAAGTCAGAGAGGGAAAAAAAAGATTCAAAACTACAGCTAATAAAAAGCACTACTAAAAATATTTTTTTCTCAAAATTCCATCAATACAGCTCCAAAACACCACTAGGAGATTAAAAATAGTCCAGGCTGTCCTTTCAGGTATAAATTAGAAACAGAAATAGAGAGGGCAGAAAGAACAAGTATCTAAGGACTCTAGTATATAAAATTTAAAAGCTTAAAATGTAATGGGTATACACATTCAGATTAGCAAACTCCTTTCAATTAAAGTAGATTCCTGGCCACAGTTCACAAATGTATAGTAGCTGTGTGTATTAATGTAGATACTTCAAATGTCAGTATATCTCTAATTAACATGAGCACACAACTGTAAAACTGAGAAGGCACAATTTTAAATTCCTTACATTCCCAGCATTAATGCTTTCATGGGGCAGCTCCCGTTGTCATGGAAAATGGCATTCAAGTCCTATTTGTGGATTTTCACAGCTCATCTTTTTTATTTACCTGCTCTATGTCAAGATTAGCCTGGAATAATATTTTTTAAAGATAACGTACTTAGACCTACTTGTCCTTAAAATCACAGATGTTCTCACTGAGGGATCTTTGGTCTGGGCTATGCTCAGTTTTAAACAGATTTCTTTCCATTTTAACATGCCACACAGACATGAATTTGTGATTTTTGTTTGTTTGTTTCCTAAAAATCTATGTAATTCAAAAAATTTCAGCTGAAGCACAACATGTGGCAGTTTTGGAATAAAGGAGTAGGAAAATATCAGGGAGGACCAAATGGTCCACGAACCCGAGAAAATGAAGTAAGTGGTAGAAGTGTCTCTATAATCTCTTCCCTGACTTAGTCTATCTCAAATTTTCAAAAATATTCATACAGCAACCAAGTGAAGACTGAGATAGTGATCAAAAACAAAAGAGAGCTGAAATTTTCTCTGAAAGAGGACAGCATAGTGTTATGAAAGGAACACTAAATTTATACCATGAATTCCAGGTTTGAATCCTGCTACTCTACAAAAATAAAGATAATTTGTACTCATTCCACAGAATTTTTGTGAAATTCAGCCAATTAAATGTCTGCAAAATCAAGTGTTATACTATCTTAAAACTCTGTTGGTATTATTATTTCCTCAAGCCTGAAGTTAGGCAACAATCACTTTTTGTACTAGACAATAAAATCCTTGTCAGAGACCTGAGGAAAAAGATTGGAGACCAGGAGCAGAGATAGAATTTTTTAAAAAGGGATTCATTATCAAATTACCAGAAAGACTTGGGTTATCTGAAAAAGCAGGGTAGCTAATAAACCATGTCTGGGTTTTGTTTTTTTTTTCTTTAGCCAATCATTTACTGCTCTGGTAAAATTACCAGATCAAAATTACATAGTTATTTTTCATTAGAGATAAAAAAAATCAAATGTGAGATAACAACATGCAAAACAAGGCAATCTTCCACAATGTCTACTTTAGGAAAAGAAAAAAAAAAGAAGCTTTATATTTTGAAGAAAAAAAAAAGATTAAAACACTAGCATAAGATGTAGCTTCTGAAGAGATAGCCATTTTTCTTCACTGTGTTTTCTTCTTCTGGCCTGGGTAGTTGATTTGAGTAGCAAAGATTCCAATCGGTTCTCACACACTCTTGGTGTGGCCCATTCATTATGGATGTGCAAAACAATATCCCATCTTCCTTATCTCACAGACAGACTTGCACACCTTACTAAGAAACCTTCCCATAGCCATGAGGTATAACTTTCTGCCTTAGATCATGTAGCAAATAAGCAGTTCTAGGACATGGAAATTAAGATTCATAAAAAAGCCATTGTCGCTGAACCCACTTGCTTATTCTTAGGCCTGACTAGATAAATATTTCTATTGTTTTAAATGTCTCATCTTTCAGTATTAGTGGGCAGTTTCCACATCAAGTGAGAGAAATAGAAACTCAAGAATTTTGGATGCCATGTTAATTTTGTCTGACTTATCTTAGTCATAATATCTGGCTATATTTCTTTAATCAAAAGGTTCTGCAGTCAGGAGACAGCCCTAGCAAAACCTGAGATGACTGACCAAAGGAACACCAAAGTCCATGCCCTTAAATAAGCATATAGAAATTCTCAAGACTATAAAATAATTGCTGTATCACTAGCATGACTTCTGCCTAAGTGACCAAACAAAAACTGACTAAAGGCTTTTCGGGTTTTTTGTTGTTGTTGTTGTTTCTTTGTTTTGTTTTTAAGTGGAACTCCAGAAATAACCATACAGAAACTACATCAACAGTGTCCCTTCTAATTTTAGCCTTTCTCTTTGTTAAATCAAAAGAAAATGCTCAATTACTTGGATCACCACCATTCAAAGTTAGTCTAAATATGTCTTGGTGGAGGGAATAAGTTGAAGAATTCAGGAAACAGAGCCTTTGGGTGATAAGAAATGTAAACTATATTTTAATGAAGGCCATCTTGGTTGAGATGCTGGTAATTGTATTTATCACTTCAGAAACTTTACTCATCCTAAAAACTTACTGAAGGGAATGACTAAATAATATGAAATAAGAGAGAAAGGAAGTAAAGAAGAGACAAAGCAACTAAGATCTGGACAGCTCAAAATTATTTCCCTTCATTCAGATTTCCAATAGAATAAGTTCAGTTCCATAGAATCTTCTGTTTTCACAAAGAGCCCTTCGAAGATACTTTATATTTCTTTCTCTATCTTCTTTGCCTCCTAATCCTCACCACAATATCTTGTATAAATTAACAGCTTATGTTTAATCCAAGTGACCTCACAGTTTATATAATTTTGTGCTTTACATAAGACTTAAGTATAAAAATAATAAAAAGTGAATTGATAGTTTCATAAAAGAACTATTTATTATTAAAGCATTAAAAATACATAAAGTGTGTTAAACTATATTAAACATGAACATCTATTTTTTTAACTGGTTCAAAATGCCTGTCCTAATCAATACTACTATTAAAAGAAAGGTAAAGATGATATTAAATACATTTTCAATAGCTCTGCTTAAATACAGAATCACTTAAACTCTAATTTATAACACTGCTTATTTCAAATAATTTCCTAGAAGTATATTCTTTAAAACTCCTTTAGAGCAGTACACTGACAAAGGAAAAGTTTCCTAAGTCTTTTCTGTTATCAAATGTAAAAAAGCCCCCTAAATACCAATAGTTCACAACAATGTATACATACACATATATTTTAAACTCAAGTTACTTAAATATAGGTTTAAATACACACAGACATTTTTAATATCTGCCACATACTCTACACCACTTCTATATAATAAATATATATCAATTAATTTCAAGTACTTTAATAGATCTTTAAAGTTCATTCAATTTTTTTCTTGAAATGTGCCTTCTTTACTTATAAAAAGTACCTTTGTTCTTCAAAATATTATTTAAAATATAGTGGTGTTTTGTGGATAAGGAAGAGTACAGTATGCCTTAGTATAGGCATACCTTGGAGATATTGCAGGTTTGATCCAGATCACTGCAATAAGGCAAATATTGTGATAAAGCAAGTCACACAACCTTTTTCGTTTCCCAGTGTATGTAAGTTATGTTGACACTATACTATACTATAAAGTGTGCAATGGCATGATGTCTAAAAAACAATGTATATACCTTAATTAAAAATACTTTATTGCTAAAAAATAATAACGATCATTTAAGCCTTCAGTGAGACATAATCTTTTTTTATGGGTGAATGCTCTCGCTTTGATGTTGATGGCCGCTGACTGATCAAGGTGGTAGTTGCAGAAGGTTGGGTGGCTGTGGCAATTTCTTAAAATGAGACAACGGCATTTGCCTCACTAATTGACTCTTCCTTTACAAAATACTTTTCTGTAACATACAATGCTGTTCGATAGCATTTTACCCACAGCAGAACATCATTCAAAGTTGAGTCAATCCTCTCAAACCCTGCTGCTCTTTTATCAACTAAGTTCATGTAATATTCTAAAACTTTTGTTGTCATTTAAACAATGTTCACACAGCATCTTCCACCAGGGTAGATTGCATCTCAAGAAACCACTTTCTTTGCTCACAAAGAAGAAGCAACTTCTCATCTGTTCAACTTGTAGCATGAGATTGTAGAAATTCAGTAACATCTTTAGGCTCCACTTCTCATTCTACTTCTAATTCGACTTCTCTTGCTATTTCTACCACATCTGCAGTTACCTCCTCCAATGATGTCTTGATCCCTTGAAAGTCATCCATGAGGGCGGAAATAAATTTCTTTCAAATTCTTCTTAATATTGCTATTTTTTGACTTCCTCCCATGAATTACAAATATTCTTAATGGTATCTAGAATGGTGACTCCTTCATAGAAAGTTTTCAATTTACATTGCCCATATTCATTAGCAGAATCACTATGTATGGCAACCACAGCCTTACAAAATGTACTTCTGAAATAATAAGACTTGAAAGTTGAAATTAGTCCTTGATCCATAGGCTACAGCACAGATGTTGTGTTAGCAGGCATAAAAACAACATTAATCTCTGTGTACATCTCAACCTGAGTTCTTGATGACCAGGTGCATTTTCAACGAGAAATAATATCTCTAAGGGAATCTTTAAGTAGTAGGTCTCAACCATGGGTTTAAAATATTCAGCAAACCATGCTATAAACAAGTGTGCTGTCACTCAGGCATCCTTATTCCACTTATAGAACACAGGCAGAGTTCATTCCTAAAGGCCCTAAGATTTTCAGAATGTTAAATAAACATGGGCTTCAAGTTAAATTCACCAGCCACATTAGCCTCTAACAAAAGAGTTCACCTATCCTTTGAAGCCTTGAAGCCAGGTGTTGACTTCTCCTCTCCAGCTATAAAAGTCCTACATAGCATTTTCTTCCTACATAAGGCTGTTTTATCTACATTGAAAATTTGTATTTTGATGTAGTCACTTTCATCAATGGTCTTACCTAGATCTTCTGGATAACTTGATGCAGTTTCTCCATTAGCACTTGCTGCTTCACCTTCACTTTTATGCTACGGAGACTGCTATTTTCCTTAAACCTTGTGAACCAATCTCTGCTAGCTTCAAACTTTCTTCTGCAGCTTCCTCACTTCTCTCAGCCTTCACAAAAATTGAAGAGAGTTAGGGCCTTGCTCTGGATTAGGCTTTGCCTTAAGGGAATGTCGTGGCTTATTTGTTCTTCTATCCAGACCACTCAAACTTTCTCCATATCAGCAGTAAGGCTATTTTGCTTTCTTATTATAGTTGTAGCACTTTGCATTTCCTTCAAGAACTTTACCTTTGCATTCACAACTTGGCTAACTGGTACAAGAGGCCTAGCTTTTGACCTGTCTCAGCTTTCAACATGCCTTTCTCACAAAGTTGAATCAGTTGCAGCTGTTGATTTCATGTGAGACTTTAATATCCTTCTCCTTTCACTTGAACACTTAGACATCATTGTAGGGTTATTAATTGGCCCAATTTCAATATTGTTGTGCCTCAGAGAATAGGGTGGCTTGAGGAGAGGGAGAAGGATGGGAGAACAGCCAGTTGGCGGAACAATCAGAACACACACAATACACACAAGTTCACCACCTTTTATAGGCCTGTTTGGTGGGGCCCCATAATAATTACAATAGTGACATCAAGATCACCGATTATGGATCATCATAACAGACATAATAATAATAAGACAGTTTAAAATATTGTGAGAGTTACAAAAATGTAACAGACATGAAGTGAGCACAAGCTGTTGGAAAAATGGTGCCAAAAGATTTGCCCAATGCAGGGTTGCCACAAACCTCTAATTTGTCCAAAAAAAAAAAAATCTGCAAAGCACAATAAAACAAAGTACAATAACATGAGGATTGCCTGTATATAATCTCCTCATGTGCTAACAGCTCTTTGAATTCTTTATCATCCCACATCTTCCCTATGGGCATAGATAGGCACATAGCACTTTTCAAGTACAGATAACCAGAAGACTATCAGAAGTTATCAGGGTAAATTATTCATGTGTATATAGACTACACTCTTTAAGATAACTCATTCCTACAATTGAGCCCTATTCTCAAAGAGTAAGACAGTTATTCTTTAAGCTTATTATAACAGGCCCTGCATTGTGTTATTTCACTTGAAATTACAACAAATCGAGGCTTTTTATTACCAGCTGGTACTTCTTTCTATGCTCCTCCCAAGAAAACACTTATCAAAAAATAATAATTACAAAATGATTGCAGAACAACTAATAAAAATTCACAAACACTAGAAGTTAAGAACTTGTTTATAAACTATAACTGCATCATTACACAATGAGGAAAGTGATAAATAAACCAATACTTACAAATCTGCCCAAAAAATATCAGCCCCAGCACCCAGAAATCACTGGTAAATTGCCTTTGAATTCATGAAAGTGACCTGAAATTTTAATAGAAAATAAAATAAAAAGGATAAGTAAATTGCATTTATATGCTTTATTAAAGAAGTATACTTTCTGGCTAAAAATCATACACTTTTTAATTCAGGCAGTTGTCCCAATCTACTGTAAAAACTTTTTCCAAGATGATAATGACAAAAAAAACACAATTATTTTATTGTTCTACATCTAAGAATGCCACATCTCCTTCCAATATTGCTTTTTAAAAAAAATTGTTGGTAATAAAGTAGACGTTGAAAGTACAAATAAGTAAAAACAAAAGGGAAAAATATTAAGAGAAAGAAATAGGCTTATAATTTATATTTGAAAAACACGTTTAATTTATGTCTGCAAGTTGAAATGAATTAGCTTCACAGAGAATATCTTAAATGTGTTAGACAGGAATATCTTGTAGGAAGAATTAATAAGAAAGGATGGAGTGTTTGTTCTACCTAAGGTGTGGAACTCATTAGATGCTTAGGCTATATACAGTGCATTCTGTATAAGCCATAATTCAATCCAAAATCATTTTGCTCACATACACTTTAGCTCTGGCTGAAGAGGTAACAGATGCAACTCAAACACACAGGGCTAGCCTTATAATAATTTTTAACATACTAAGAGTCATTTTATGCCTCTAAATATCTATTATTTCCTCTATCCAGAACCCCCATGCATTAGAAGGTAGTTTGGTAGTTTATTGTTATTGTTTGGTCTAAATACAGCATATTTTTAGTTCCATTAAAACAAAGAAACTTTGTAACAGAGGCTGTATTCTTTCAAAAATGTGAGGATGGCTGTGAGTAGTAGTCAACTAAAAATAATAATAGAGCTTGGGTTCCTAATTTAGGTCAGAAACTTTCCTAGGCTTTGGGGATTGGTTTGATTCAATCTGCAGTTTTTAAATATAGCCAGTAAATATCTAGGCTAGTTACAGCTAACTAGATTTAAATAAAATCTTTCTGAAAAAAAACAATGGATCTTGATCGACATCATTTGTAGGGAACCACTGCACCCAACTTTGCAATTATAGCACAAATGACCTTAATAGTTTAGGTATAGGCATCTGAAATTAAAATTATATATGAAATAAATATCTAACTCAGCCCTCTCCAACCCCCAAATTATGCTTTTGCCTAAATGATCCAGATAATTTATTCTATTTTCTAGTCAAGATTGACATAATAGAGCTGGGTGCAGTGGCTCATGCCTATAATCCCAGCACTTTGGGAGGTTGAGGCAAGTGGATAGCTTGAGTCCAAGAGTTCAAAACCCAACTAGGCAACATGGCAAGACCCCATCTATAAAAAATTTTTTTTAAAGATTGATAGATGACAAAGGTCTGGGGATTTGGACAGCTTTAAGCATTGACAGCTAACATAGCCACTAGACTTCTTCACAACACCTTCTTGTCCTTGTAGGAAACGGTGTCTCAGGGCTTCCCCACTCAAGTTTCACCAGTTTCCAGCAACTCTGTAATGCCTACTTCCACAGTGCAAGAAGTACAGGATAGTCTGGCCAAAGGGACATATCTCTGTCATTAATTTCTGGTATTATGTCCTTTTCATCCTCATGGCTTCACTGTTTGGAGATCTGGGAGAGTAATTTTATCTGGGACACCACACAAGCCTACCCGGACATACTATGTGTAGTATTCAAAACCATCAAAGAGTACTAGTTCTGATACAAACCATCCTGACATTCTATCCCCCACTGAGTTATAAATTATAATTTCCTTATAAAAAAGTTACCCACAAAAAAATTTTTACAGCAAAATGCTGTATATCCAAAAGTTTAAATTCTAGAATCCAAAAGAGTTTTTAGTACTTATACATTTTTAAATACCACACCTTGTTTTTCTGGCAACTACTTTTTTTAAAGCATTAATTGGAATTATGCTATATACATAATACATCCTATTCCTTCACTTCCGCATAATGAATGGGAAGCTAAAAGAAAATGCAGCCTAAAAAAGAAAAAAAAAAAAAGAGGAAAGAAAATGCAGCCAGAAAGATATTGTGGTCAGGATGGATTTAATTTTTTAATCCATGAACTGTCTCAAAATTAAGATCTCTAACTTTGGAAATATTTTTAATTTTGGAACAAGTCAGATTCCAGACATTTAGAACAAATAACATTTTAACATACAACATACAAAGTCAGTAAATCTTATTCGACGTATCAGTGAAGTCCTGCTACATATGGTAAAAGCAACTGTGAATCTTATTATCAACTGATTTGCACTATTGGTGAAGTTTAGAGCAAAGAATTTAAAAATAATAAGTTCCTATGGTCAAAGAGTACATTATTACATAATTTTAAAAATGACTTTAATGCATACTTCCACATGCAGATAACTAAAGGCTAAACAAGCAACATTTTATGAGGGGCAGAGTTAAGAACTGATACACACGCAACTTGAAATAAGGTACCTTTCTAACAACTAGAAAAGGTTATTCTAAAAAGACATTTCAAAAAATAAAACCAGTCACTATGGTCCCGAAGGCAGCACAAATGTGAGAAGATAGAAAATGAAATGCCAGAGCAAATCATTACATGTTCTGGAAAATCTCAATGTTTAGCAAAATGAATCCTCAGATCACCCATTTACCCAAGGACTGTTCCAGTCCTCTATTTGCTCATTTATACATTCAGCAAATAGTGACCATGGGTTAAAGATCACACTGTACAGTAAGAACACAAAAATTTACATTGAAAAAATACGGCCTTTCCCATCAAGGATTTCAAACAATCAATAATCCAACCTGGGTCACAGTCTATTACACATCTGACCATGGTGGTAATTTGCTCCATAACATTTAGACATCAAGTCTTTGACATATTCTTAATGTACTAAATAAAAAATACATTGCTACAAATGCTTCAATATAAAAATGTACAAGGGGCAAGTGTGGTGGCTCATGCCTGTAATCCCAACATTTTGGGAGGCCAAGGCAGGTGGATCACTTGAGGCTAGGAATTTGATACTAGCCTGGCCAACATGGTGAAACCCTATCTCTACTAAAAATAGAAAAATTAGCCGGGCATGGTAGTGCATGCCTGTAATACCAGCTACTGAGGAGGCTAAGACCCAAAAATTACTTGAACCCAGAAGCCAGAGGTTGTAGTGAGCTGAGATTGCATCACTGCACTCCAGCCTTGGCAACAGAGCAAGACTGTGTCTCAAAAAAAAAAAAAAAAACAAGGGATATAAGAAGAAATGTACAAATGAAGAAGTGCAAATTTCCAATAATATAAAAATGTGTGCAATCTACCAAATAGCCAAAGAAATGTAAACAAAATATCTTCACTCATAATATTTGCAAAACATTTTATAAACCAGACAAAAACTGGTGTTTGTAAGAGTGTCAAAAAATAAGCACTTTCATTTACTATGGATGGGATTATAAATGTATGCCTTCTTAATGGTAATTTTACAGTAAGTTTTAAAACTTTTACTGTCCATATCCTTTGAGTTTGCAATGCTACTTTCAAAATTTATCCTAAGCAGCTCATTACAAATATGATAAAGATAATACATTTAAAATGTATATTCATTATAGTTTTTTATAATAGCCAAAAATTTGGAATAACCTATTGATTGAATAAGTAAATTGTGGTACATACATATAACACTACTCTGCAACTATTAAAAATCATTATATAAATCTATATTTATTGACAGAAAAGATGGCCACAATACATTTTTGAATAAAAAATACATGTATGATAAAAGCCCATCAATTTATAGAATAGCAAATATTTACATGGAAATCAAATATATATGCATGTATAAGTTTCATGAAATTTAATTTAAAAAAAATGTTAACATTGGGCAAGGTGCTATAGGTTATTTTCACTTTCTTACCCTTATGGTTTGATATTATTTAGATTTTTTATACTTAACATGTCTAACGTGTCCCAAAACAAAGAAGCTATTTCTAAAATTCAGTGTATCACTTAGACATTCAAAAGAAATCATCCAGATCTAGGACAATTTGCTATTAGTCTGGGAGCAAAAGCCAAATATTAATATTAGTTTTAAAAACTCTCAAAATTACAGGGCATCTTCAAATGAGTATCTTAACATCAAATGAAGAAACCACAAATACTTTCACAAAAGCATGTCCTATTCTACCAAAAATAGGTAATAGATCAAAGGTAAATAGCAAATAAAAACATTGCCACCTCCCTGTATAATTAGACTTTAAAAGCTTTCAAGCTACATTTTTAAATCCTGCTTAAAGCTCTCTCTTTCAGCCACACCCATTTCTATTTTGAGTTACTCCCCCTTACCTTCTTTTTATTACTTGAGTTAGCAAGAAAGTTCAAGCATCAAATAGGTGATTGGATTAAATGACCTTACAGCCCTGAGATTAAATGATTCTAATGTATTATTTAAGGTACTAAAGTACTTCCAAAACACCTGTAACAAATTTTGTCCACTTTTACATTAAATCATAGCACTGCATGATTAAAACTGGTCATTAATTAAATAACTTTTTAAATTTATTGATGCATTGATTTTACTATTATACATAGCGAGTCACTGAATTAAAACAACTGTCTTAAAAGCATTTATTTTCTCAACTAACTTTTGGGACAAGATCGATGCCTGGTATTTTATATATGAAAATAAAAATTCACATTAAAAATATCTTGTATGCAAATTCACATGGGTTTTCTGGGACATGTGATTGTTGCATTAAAACTATTGTTATTAGAAAAAGGTGGATCAAAGATGGCCAAATAGGAACAGCTCTGGAGTGCAGCTCCTGGCCAGAACATAGAAAGGAGTGATCACTTCATTTCCAAGAGGAATTTTTACTGCTCACAGACCAGGAAATTGCTGGGCAGAAAAGCACCACGAGTCTCCAGCATGGCTGTTTCAGCTGGCACAGTGGGTCTTTGCACAAAAACGCACACAAATCTGGGCGGTCATTTCAACTGGCACTTGGAATGCCTGGGAGACAGAGTCACCCATTCAACTGAATAAAGAAGGGCTGAAACAGGAAACCAGGTGATCCGGCTCAGCAGATCCCACCCCCACAAAGACTAGCAATCTAAAATGCTCTGGATTGAGAGTTTCACAGTAAGCACAGCTGGACAAGGCACAGTCCAACTCTGTGGGTGGAAAGGCATCTGCCATTACCGAGGCAATCCACCACTAACGAGGTAGCCCACCATTACTGAGGCAGTCCATCATTACTGAAGCAGTCTGCCATAACAGAGACAATCTGCCATTACCAAGGCAGTCCTCCATTACAGAGACAGTCCACCATTACTGAGGCAGACTGCCATTATTGAGGCAGTTTTTCTATAAACAAAACCACAAGGACGCTCACACAGGAGCTGGGCAGAGCCCACAGCAGCTCAGCAATACCTCTGCTGGCAGACTGTGATTAGGCTATGTCCTTGCTGGGCAGGGCATCTCCGAAAAAAGGCAGCAGCATGTCAGTGGCTTATAAATAAAGACCCACCTTCCCAGGACAAAGAACCTGGGAAAAAAAAAAAAAGGTGGTTATGAAGTCTGCTGCAGCAGACTTAAATGTACCTACCCAGCAGCTCTGACCAAAACAATGGAGCTCACAGCCTAGCACCTGAGCTCCTATAAGGGACAAACTGTCTCCTGAAGCAGCTCCCCAACCCCCATATATACAAAGAGACACCTCATAAAGGAGAGCTCAGGCCAACATCTGGTGGGTATCCTTCTGAGACAAAGATAACAGAAGAAGAAACTGGCAGCAACCCATACTGCTCTGCAGCCACCACAGGTGATCCCAGGCAAGCAGGGTCTGGCGTGGGCCTCCAGCAGTCGTAGAGCAGAGGCACCTGACTGTTAGAAGGAAAACTAAAAAACAGAAAGAAATAACTTCATCATCAACAAAAAGGGCATCCACTCAGAGACCCAATCCAAAAGTCACCAACTACAAAGACCACAGGTAAATAAACCCAGAAACATGGGAAGAAACCAG
Source organism: Saimiri boliviensis (assembly GCF_048565385.1). Classification (NCBI taxonomy): domain Eukaryota; kingdom Metazoa; phylum Chordata; class Mammalia; order Primates; family Cebidae; genus Saimiri; species Saimiri boliviensis. The sequence goes on from NC_133454.1 coordinate 86,131,998, forward strand.
TGCAAAAAGGATGAAAACATCAAAAATCAGAATACCTCTCCTCCTCCGAGGGATCATAACTCCTCATCAGCAAGGAAACAAAGCTGGATGGAGAGTGAGTCTGATGAATTGACAGAAACAGACTTCAGAAAGTGGGTAATAACAAACGTCTCTGAGCTAAAAGAACATGTTCTAACCTAATGCAAATAAACTAAGAACTTTGAAAAAAGGTTTGACAAAATGTTAATGAGAATAAACCGCTTAAAGAAGAATATAAAAGACTTAATGGAGCTGAAAAGCACAACAGTAGAACTTCACAAATCATATACAAGTTCCAATAGCTGAAATGACCAAGCAGACAAAAGGATATCAAAGATTGAAGATCAACTCAATAAAATAAAACAAAAAGGCAAGATTAGAGGAAAAGGACTAAAAAGAAATGAACAAAGCCTCCAAGAAATATGGGATTATGTGAAAAGACCTAATCTACGTTTGATAGGTGTACCTGAATGACGGAGAGAATGAATCCAAGTCGGAAAACACTCTTCAGGATATTATCCAGGAAAACTTCCCCAACCTAGCAAGACAGGCCAATATTCAAGTCCAGGAAATACAGAGAACACCACAAAAATATTCCTCAAGAAGAGCAACCCCAAGGCACTTAATTGTCAGATTCACCAGGGTTGATATGTAGGAAAAAATGCTAAGGGCAGCCAGAGAGAAAGGTGGGTTACCCACAAAGGGAAGCCCATCAGACACACAGTGGACCTCTTGGCAGAAACCCTACAAACCAGAACAGAGTGGGGCCAATATTCAACATCCTTAAAGAGAAGAACTTTCAACCTAGAATTTCATACCTAGCCAAACTAAGCTTCATAAGTGAAAGAAAAATAAAATACTTTACAATCAAGCAATTGCTCTGAGATTTCATCACCACCAGGCCTACCTTACAAGAGCTCCTGAAAGAAGCACTAAACATAGAAAGTAACAACCAGTACCAGCCACTCCAAAAATGTACAGAATGGTAAAGAGCATCAACACAATGAAACAACTGCAGCAGCTAATGGGGAAAACAACCACCTAGCATCAAAATGGAAGGGTCATATTCACACATAACAATACTAACCTTAAATGTAAATGGGCCAAATGCCCCAATCAAAAGACACAGACGAGCAAATTGGATAAAAATTCAAAACCCATTCAGTTGTGCTCTATTCAGGAAACCCATCTCACATGCAAGGACACACATAGGCACAAAATAAAGGGATGGAGAAAGGTTTATCAAGCAAATAGAAAGCAAAAAAAAAAAAAAAAAAAAAAAAAAAGCAGGAGTTGCAATTCTAGTCTCTGGTAAAATAGACTTTAAACCAACAAAGATCAAAAGAGACAAAGAAGGCCGTTACATAATGGTAAAAGGATCAATGCAACAAGAAGACCTAACTATCCTAAATATATGCACACCCAACACAGGAGCACCCACATACATAAAGCAAGTTCGTAATGATCTACAAAGAGACTGAGATTCCCACACGATAATTGTGGGGGACTTTAACACTCCAGTGTCAATATTACACAGATCAATGGGACAAAAAATTAACAAGGATATCCAGGTCTTGAACTCAGATTTGGACCAAGCAGACCTAAAAGACATTTACAGAACTCTCCAACACAAATCCACAGACTATACATTCTTCTCAGCAACACATCACACCTACTCTAAAATTGGCCACATAATTGGAACTAAACCACTCCTCAGCAAATGCAAAGAACAGAAATCATAACAAACAGTCTCAGACCACAGTGGAATCAAATTAGAACTCAGGATTAAGAAACTCACTCAGAACTGCACAACATCATAAAATGAAATGAAGGCAGAAATAAAAATGTTCTTTGAAACCAACTAGAATGAAGATACATACAAGATACATACAAGACTCTCTGGGACACATTTAAAGAAGTGTCTAGAGGAAAATTTGTAGCAATAAATGCTCACATGAGAAGCAAAGAAAGATCTAAAATTGACACCCTATCATCAAAATTGAAAGAGCTAGAGGAGCAAGATAAAAAAAAAAAAACTCAAAAGCTAGCAGAAGACAAGAAATAACTAAGATCAGAGCAGAACTGAAGGAGATAGAGATACAAAAAACCCTTCAAAAAATTAATAAATCCGGGAGGTGGTTTTTTTAAAAGATCAACAAAATAGACAGACTGCTAGCCAGATTAATAAAAAAGAAAAGGGAGAAGAACCAAATAGATGCAATAAAAAATGATAAAGGGGATATCACCACTGATTCCACCAAAATACAAACTACCATCAGAGATTACTACAAACAACTTTACGCATATAAACCAGTAAACCTGAAAGAAATGGATAAATTCCTAGACACTTGCACCTTCCCAAGCCTAAACCAGGAAGAAGTTGAAACCCTGAATAGACCAGTAACAAGGGCTCAAGTTGAGGCAGCAATTAATATCCTATCAAAAAAAAAAGCCCAGGTCCAGAGGGGTTCACAGTTGAATTCTACCAGACATACAAAGAAGAGCTAGTACCACTCTTTCTGAAACTATTCCAAACAATCCAAAAAGAGGGAATCCTTCCTAAATCAACTTATGAGACCAACACCATCCTCATACCAAAACCCGGCAGAGACTCAACAAGAAAAGAAAACTTCAGGCCAATATCCATGATTAACATAGATGCAAAAATCTTCAATAAAATACTGGCAAACCAATTGCAACAGCACACCAAAAAGCTTATCCCTCATGATTAAGTAGGCTTCACCCCAGGGATGCAAGGCTGGTTCAGCATACACAAGTCTATACACATAATTCACCGCATAAACAGAACAAAAGACAAAAACAACATGATTATCTCAATTGATGCAGAGAAGGCATTTGACAAAATTCAACAGCCCTTTAATGACTTTTTTGTACTAGATAATTCTATCTTTCTGTAATAATTTAAATTTTTCATTTCCAACTAATTTAATTTAATATGTTAAAAACTCTTAACAAACCAGGTATCAATGGAACATATCACATAATAAAAAAAGCTATTTATGACAAGTCCACAGCCAAAATCATACTGAATGGGCAAAAACTGGAAGCAGTCCTTTGACATCTGGCACTAGACAAGGATGCCCTCTCTCACCACTCCTATTCAATATAGTATTGGAAGTTCTAGCCAGAGCAATCAGGCAAGAAAAATAAATAAAGGGTATTTAATTAGGAAAGGAGGAAGTCAAATTGTCTCTATTTGCAGATGACATGATTGTATATTTAGAAGACCCCATCATCTCAGCCCAGAATCTCCTGAAACCGATAAGTAACTTCAGCAAAGTCTCAGGATACAAAATCAATATGCAGAAATCAAAAGCATTCCTATACACCAATAACAGACTTAAAGAGAGCCAAATCAAAAATGAACTGCCATTCACAATTGCTACAAAGAGAATAAAATACCTAGGAATACAACTAACAAAGGTTGTAAAGGACCTCTTCAAGGAGAACTACAAACCACTGCTCAAGGATAATAAGAGAGGACACAAACAGATGGAGAAACATTCCATGTTCATGATTAGGAAGAATCAATATTGTGAAAATGGCCATATGCCCAAGGTAATTTATACATTCAACGCTATCCCCATCAAGCTACCTATGACCCTATTCACAGAACTGGAAAAGAAAAACACCTGAAACTTCATATGGAACCAAAAGAGAGCCTGCATAGCCAAGTCCATTCTAAGCAAAAATAACAAAGCTGGAGACATCACACTACCTGACTTCAAACTATACTACAAGGCTACAGTAATCAAAACAGCATGGTACTGGTACCAAAACAGAGATATAGATCAATGGAACAGAACAGAGGCCTCGGAGGCAATGCCACACATCTACAGCCATCTGATCATGGACAAACACAAGCAATGAAGAAAGGATTCCCTGTTTAATAAATGGTGTTGGGAAAATTGGCTAGCCATGTGCAGAAAGTAGAAACTGGGCCCCTTCCTGACACCTTACACTAAAATTAACTCCAGATGGATTAAAGACTTAAACATAAGACCTAACACACCATAGAACCCCTAGAAGAAAAACTAGGCAATACCATTCAGGACATAGACATAGGCAAGGACTTCATGGCTAAAACACCAAAAGCAATGGCAACAAAAGCCAAAATAGACCAATGGAATCTAAATTCCAGAGCTTCTGCACAACAAAAGAAACAATCATTAGAGTGAACTGGAAACCACAGAATGGGAAAAAAAAATTTGCAATCTACTCATCTGAGAAAGGCCTAATATCCAGAATCTACAAAGAACTAAAACAGATTTACAAGAAAAAAAACAAACAAACCCATTCAAAAGTGGGTGAAGGATATGAACAGGCACTTTTCAAAAGAAGACATTTATGCAGCCAAAAAACATATGAAAAAATGCTCATCATCACTGGTCATTAGAGAAATGCAAATCAAAACCACATTGAGATACCATCTCACACCAGTTAGAATGCCAATCATTACAAAATCTGGAGACAACAGATGCTGGAGAGGACGTAGAGAAATGGAAACACTTTTACACTGTTGGTGGGAGTATAAATTAGTTCAACCATTGTGGAAGACAGTATGGAGATTCCGCAAGGACCTAGAAATAGAAACTCCATTTGATCCAGCAATCCTATTACTGGGTATATATCCAAAGAATTATACATCGATTTATTATAAAGACACATGCATACATATGTTCACTGTGGCGTTGTTTACAATAGCAAAGACTTGGAACCAACTGAAATGCCAATCGATGATAGACCAGACAAGGAAAATGTGGCACATATACGCCATGGAATACTATGCATAAAAAATGATGAGTTCATGTCCTTTGTAGGAACATGGATGAAACTAGAAACTGTCATTCTCAGCAACCTGACACAAGAACAGAAAATCAAAGCCCACATGTTCTCACTCACAGGCAGGTGTCGAACAATGAGAACACATGGACACAGGGAGGGGACCATCACAAACTGGAGTCTGTTGGGGGGGACTAGGAGAGGGACAGTGCGAAGTAGAGAGTTGGGAAGGGATAACATAGGGAGAAGTGCCAGATATAGGTGATGGGGATGCAGGCAGCAAACCAGATTGCCATGTATGTACCTATGCAACAATCCTGCATGTTCTCCACATGCACTCCAGAACCTAAAGTGCAATAAAATATATATACATATGTAACAAAAAACTATTGCTATTTCCTGCAAAACTGCATCAATTAAAAAATTTCTATTTTTAGCCGGGCACGGTGGCTCAAGCCTGTAATCCCAGCACTTTGGGAGGCCGAAGCGGGTGGATCACAAGGTCGAGAGTTCGAGACCATCCTGGTCAACATGGTGAAACCCCATCTCTACTAAAAATACAAAAAATCAGCTGGGCATGGTGGCGTGTGCCTGTAATCCCAGCTACTCAGGAGGCTGAGGCAGGAGAATTGCCTGAACCCAGGAGGCAGAGGTTGCGGTGAGCCGAGATCACGCCATTGTACTCCAGCCTGGGTAACAAGAGCGAAACTCCGTCTCAAAAAAAAAAAAAAATCTATTTTTAAAGCTATTATCAGTTTTTTTGTTTATAGCTTTACTAGATTAAACTCATGTTTACTGAACTTCATAATGCTTAGTTTTCTTTTTTCCTTAATAATCATAATAAATTATGCAGAATTTGAATTAACTATAAATAACAAAATGTGAAATTTGATTTTCAGTAGAACTGACATTAAGCTAACGTCCAACTTTTTTTTTAATGCAGTTGCTAATAACTAAGAACATCACAATACTGAATAGAAAAGGAGGGTTCAGTTATTCATATTTATGTCTTCTAATGCAAAAGGTTAGAGTATTTGTGAGGTACCAAGGAAGACAACTTAAGATGCTACCTAGTCCACCACTCTGCTTTTCTGGAAGAACTTGTTTCCTCAAAGAAATAGGAATTTCTCCTATTCTCAAAAGTCTCCAAAGGTAGTTATTATTGAAGCCACCTCATAGTAGCGTATTTATGTATTCTATGCTGCTCAACATATATCTCTTCAATGTTATTTTGGTATTGAGGGCCACGACTTAGAAGGCACATTGACAAAGCATTCAGAGGTGAATGACTAGAAAACATTACAGAAACCATGTTACAATAGAATGGTTGCATCTTCCAATTATGGTAGTTGAAATGAACTTGGAGATCATCTAGTCCAGTGATTACCAAACTCTTTGGTCTCAGGACTCCTTTATATTCCTAAAAATTAATGAGAGTCCCAAAGAGCTATTGTTACACTTACCAATATTTACTATATTAGAAATTAAAACTTTAAAATTTTTAAATAGTTATTTTAAATAACAAAAATAAACCTATTACATAGTAATATGAAGTATTTTATGAAATATAAGCACATTTTCCAAAAGAAAAAATAGAAAGAAAACTAGCATTGCTTTACATTTTTGCAAATCTCCTAAATGTCTGGTTTAGAAAAATACAGCTAGATTATCATAGGTGCTACTGCATCTGTTGTGATATGTTGGTTTGGTGGAAGTATGTGGAAAGTATCCATTTTCACACAGATAGATAGTTAGAAAGAGGCAGAATATTTTAATATCCTTTTAAAATAATTGTGGCTATTCTTTTATATTATATCAAAATTTGACAAGTAATCATTTCTCAAAAGTTAATTGCAATATGGAATCTAAACCTTGAATATCAATTAACTTTTTGTATTCCATTACTCTAAAATCAAATAGCCTTTGAATGGATCTTTTAGCCATGCATGACTTTGTAACATCATACATTATTAGTTCATTTGAGAAATATTGGCTAACTGAGTTATGCAGATCTTTAAAACACTGACATATTTTATTATGCAATATTGTTAAAACCACATTTCTTAATATTACCACTGAATCTTATCAGAAAAGTTTTTAAGTATTGGGAAGCCATCATGATTGTGGTGTTGAGTAAAAGCTTTCCGAAATATTAATTTTCTCTTGGAAGCTCAAATTTTATTTATAAAAAAAAAAAAAAAAAAAAAAAAAAAAAAAAACTTGTTTTCCTCAAAATAGACAGGCTCACTTTGTTTATTTTTGAGAATATGTCTGCCAGGTTTTTAAGTCTAAATAACCATTGTGTGTTTGTTAGTTGTTCTTTCAAGTAAAAAATGGCATTCTATAAAAAAAAGTAGTTCAACTCAACTACTGATTTTTTTAATCACTCAACAAGTGATTTTCCTTAAGATAACCATCGTACTTGAATATGTAGTGTAAGTCCTTTATGCATACTTCCCATTTCAGCACACAGAGAATTAAAGAAAGGTCAAGAGTTTATAAAATTAATAAATGTACTGTTTCATCTACAATGTTCTTAAGTGAAACTGGCATTTTGTTTGTTTTTTTCTGTGAGTGGTAAGGATAAAGAATTCAATGACTACTAATATAATTTTGTGCCACTGTCTTGATGTGTGCTAAAGCACCAGCAGTTTTAACCCAAAATTGCTATGTCTCCTCAGCGCAAATGTCAATACAGTGAAAAAGACAAGTAACAATTTCACATTATGATGAAAATAGTTTTGACAACAAGCCCTCTAAAAGGGTCTTAGGTATCCTCAGTGTTCACAGACCACATTTTGATAACCACTGGTCTACTCCAATACTCCATTTTGCAGCCAAGGAAATTAACCTAGTTTAATATTTTCAAGCACACAAATAGGAGGCAATGATACCTAACACAGCAAGTGTAATATAATAAATGCTGATCAAAAGTGGGTGGAAATTACAAAGTGGTAGGTTTCAGTTCAGTCCAAGATAAATCTTTTTTTTTTTTTTTTTCAAGCTCACGAAAGCACTTTTTATTTGAGGCAAAGAGAAGTCTTGCTGAAAGGATTACAGGTCCAAGCAATCAAAACTCAACTGTTAGTGGCACTATTTTGACCTGGTAGATTTTGCTTCTCTTTGGTCAGAAAAGGGTATTCAGGTTATACTTTTCCCAGTGGCGCAAAAAGAACAGCAAAGCAAACTGAAAGAGACTTCTGCTCTGCTGACAGTGCTCTTCAGATCCAACATCAAGCTAGACACTCCCTCACTGGCCACTCCACAAGTTGCTATTCCACTTCTGAGTGACACAGGCCATACTATATTTGCAAGGAAAAAAATTAGGCAGGAAACACAGGTATAAGTCACTTAGGGACAAGCAGGCATCCACAGCTTCAAAACTCTTCATGAAAGGAGTAATCCTTGTGGGAGGCACAGCTCACCAAGGCACAGGCCCTCCAGTTCCTGTGGAAGCTGAGTAATGTGGTCATATCCTGCCTGCTCAGTTCAAAATCAAAGACCTTACAGTTCTCAGCAATGTGTTCTGCTGTCACAGACTTAGGGATCACCACCAAGTTCTTCTGCATGGGGAATCGGATCAGGACCTGGATTGTACTTTTATTGTGTTTGGCTGTGATCGCCTTGATCCTGGGATCCTCCAGGAGGGAAGGAAGGGTCTATGGACTTGTCCCAGTGCCTGTTGGGAGAGCCAAGAGGGCTGTAAGTGGTCACCACAATGCCTTTGGACTGGCAGTACTGGATTAACTTCTCCTGAGTGAAGTATGGGTGGCACTCAATCTGGTAAACTGCAGGCTTATACTTTAAGCCGATTGTTTATCCTCTCCACCTGGTGATGGTTGAAGTTGGCGATGCCAATAGCTTTCACCAGCCCTTCATCCACCAGCTCTTCCATGGCCACCCACGCGTCCAGAATGTTGTCGTCACTAGGAACCACGTTGCACGACTCATCTAGTGGGGAAAATCCCTTCCCAGGCTTAAAGCCAGTCGGCCAGTGAATAAGGTGGAGGTCCAGGTAGTCCAGCTTCAGGTCACTGAGTATCTTCTGGCAGGCTCCTTTCACCATGCCCTTCTCCTGGTACATGCACCACAGCTTGCTGATGACAAAGAGCTCCTCGCACTTCACCACCTGCTCCCTGACCTTCTCCTAAATGGCCACCCCACCTCATTCTCATTCTGGTACATGTGGGCACAGTTGATGTGGTGGTACCTGATGTCAGTGGCCACCTTCACAGTCTCAGTCATCTGGCCTGGAGGGATCTCTAGGTGCCCAGCCCCAGGATGGGCATCTTGGCACCATTTTTGAGCACAAGGCAACTTGCCATGGCTGCTGCGCTCCCCTACCCCGCCAGAACTGTGCCTAGTTCAGTCCAAGATAAATCTTTTAAAGCAATGAAATAAGTTGACTCATCAAATAGAAGTTGTCAAAGTTGGGAGTGCATGACTCTTTATAAGGAATGTTGTAGAAACAATTCTTAGAGTTGAAAGGTGTACCAAAACTTAGCTGATTACACAACCACCTAGAAAGATTTTATAAAATTCAAATTTCCGGGTCCCACTCCAGACCTCCTAAACCAGATTCTCCTTGAGTGGACCAGGAGTTCACATCTTTTTAAAAGCTCTGGCGATGACTGTTACAGCTCACTTGGATGTAGATTTGTATTTAGGAACTGCTATGTCAGTTCTCCTCTAAAGTAACTACTGCTCTAAGATTCTACAGCTTTATACTATCCACATCCACTAGGAAGAATATCTTTACACTTTAATGTAACATATCCTAAGCCTACTTTAATAAATTGAATGGTCAGAATCAAGGTATTTCTTGGTCAAAAGAGGAGAAATTATTTTTGCATTTCCGTAGGCCCACCATTTATCTCTGCCAACATATGTAGCTGAATTGTAAATCAGAGATAGGATTGCATAATTTCGACACATTTTCACAATTGCCAACACTTTATTGCTCTCCTGAAAAAATAATTCAATAAGAGCTGTCTGTGAACAAAGATGGTCAGTATAAAAATAGTATGTACACAAAACAAAACAAAAAATGAGCACCAGGTGCAGTGATTCGCATCTGTTATCCCAGCACTTTGGGAGACCGAGGTGGGAAGGTCGTTTAAGGTGAGGAGTTCAAAACCAGCCTGGACAACAAAGTGAGACCCTGTATCTACACAAGAAATTTAAAAATTAGCTAGGCAGCCGGGTGTGGTGGCTCATACCTGTAATCCCAGCACTTTGGGAGGCCAAGGCAGGCAGATCACGAGGTCAGGAGTTCGAGACCAGCCTGGCCAACATGGTGAAACTCCATCTCTACTAAAGATACAAAAAGTTTGTCAGGCATATTGGTGCATGTCTGTAATCCCAGCTACTCAGGAGGCTGAGGCAGGAGAATTTTTTTGAACCCAGGAGGCAGAGGTTATAGTGAGCCAAGATCATGCCACTGCACTCCAGCCTGGGCAGCAGAGCAAGATTCCATCTCAAAAACAAAAAATATTAGCCAGGCATCGTGACACACACCTGCAGTCCCAGCTACTCAGGAGGCTGATGCAGGGAGACTGCTTGAGCCCAGGAGGTTGGGACTGCAGTGAATTATGATCACGCCACTGTATGCTAGCCTGGGCAACAGAGTGAGAACCTGTTAAGACAAACAAGAGACAAGAGAGAAGAAGGAAAGAAAGAAAGAAAAGAAAAGAAAAGAAAAGAAAGAAAGAAAGAAAGAAAGAAAGAAAGAAAGAAAGAAAGAAAGAAAGAAAGAAAGAAAGAAAGAAGGAAAGAAAGAGAGGGAGGAAGGAAGAAAGGAAGGAAGGAGGGAGGGAGGGAGATTATTTAGGTTACAGAATGTCAGTATTTTATAAAGGTATTTTACAAAGAGAGCTTATCACTATGATCCAAGATCAAAATATAGACCACAAACTTCCAAAAGCTATTTACAAAATCACCATGTGACTTAATCCGCAAAACTTGTATTTTGACATCTTGACTACTGAAAAATTCCACATACTTCATAAACACAAGGCAGCAAGGCAACCTGACCAAAATCAAATAAAAATTTGGCAGTGGGTAAAAAAGAATATATTTTATAACTTTTCACACAATAAACTTGTTCTTTATTGCTTCATGCCCCTTGCTTTTCTTATCAAAATACACTTCCTTGAAATAACACTTATTATTGTGTTTTTTATAATCTTTCTTCTTACAGCCTGATTTCATAGATAACAGCTTAATAGTAATAGTTTTTTAAAAGGCAAAGAGGGTCTTGTATGAGTAGAACTAGAGAAAAAAAAGTCATCATCAAAACATAATCCACAGACTATCTATATCAGAACCACCTAGAGTGCTTATAAAAATAAAAAGTGTGTGGCCAGGTGCGGTGACTCATGCCTGTAATCCCAACACGTTGGGAGGTGGAGGCAGGCAAATCACTTGAGGTCAGAAGTACGAGACCAGCCTGGTCAACATGGTGAAACCCCGTCTCTACTAAAAATACAAAGATTAGTTGGGTCTAGTGGCACAGGCCTGTAGTATCAAGCTACAGGGGAGGCTGAAGCAGAAGAATTGCTTGAACACTGGAGGTGGAGGCAGCAGTGAGCCAAGATCACGCCACTGCACTCCAGTCTGGGCAACAAGCAAGACTCCATCTCAAAAAATAAAATAAAATAAATAAATTTAAATATTATTAAAGCTCCACCCAAACCAATTGATTCTGAGAGTTGGCCCATGAATCTAATTTAAAGCATTATCCTCAGGTAATTCCTAGCATACTAGAATTCAAAAACTCCTGGGCTAGAGAGTAACTGAGCTAAATGTAGGTATACTCACAAAAACTTTTGTGGAAAAATGAAAATTTTGTAACTCTATAAAATGTCTTATATTACTGAAAAGATTCTCAATGATTTCAGAGTTCTTGTTTTTTAAAAATAAAATAACAATGTTTCCTCAAATATAAGGAGGTATTAGAAACTAGACATGAAATTTAGCTCAAAAATTAAGTCTTAGTTATTGCAGGGTGCTCTTTTAAAAAATCTGAGATAAAGATACAATAAATTCTTCAGCAATTCAATTAACATTTCTAAGAGCCCACAGGATACATGGCACGAATACGGATATTTAGGGATACAGGACAATGAAGCATAATCCCAGACCTCCAGGAATGACAATTTGGATTCATTGTAAGATAGATGCTATAGTTAGAATAGTCTTGCATTTGCAGTGCACTATCATATCCAGAAAGAGGAGAGGATTCCTATCCCTGCTGAATTTTCTCTTCCTGAGTTCGGCTCACAAGATAGAGTAACAGTAGAGTGGCAGAGCATTTAAAAAGCAATCATTTAACAAAATCTTGCAAATAAATTCTAATTTTTAAGTCCACACCTCTTTTTAATCAGTATAGTATTTTATATAGAGTAAATATATAGAAAAAACTAAGGCAGGGCCATTCTTTGTATTTGTTCTAGATAGTTAAAGCAAAATAAATTTAAAGACAGCTAAAGATGGCCAATTTAATCCTCATTTTTTAATAGTCTTCTTATTACCACTCTCAGTACCACTCCCTTTTAACCACAAATAATGACTTCAGTAATGGAGCTCTGTAATTTAAAAGTATCAGGCAAATAACAGCAAGTAACTTAGAGGAGTTGACACCGCCTGTTGTGCAAATATGTACTTAGATTACTATAAAAATAACAGCTGCATTATCAACTGGACACAGACCAGAACAACTTATGGGAATACAGAGTCAACATAGTCTGAACTTGCGTGTATGTGGCACTTTACGTTTTTCAAGCATTTCTAAATTCATCGTAGAAATTAAAAGGAAGAGAGGTGCTGAAAGAAGAGAAAAATAAAGATTTGGTAACTATGGGCTAATTACCTAAGAGTCCTAATTCTTAGAGTAAATCATCCTTACTCATCATTTACTGGATGTTTGCTCTGTGCCAGGCACTGTGTTAAGCCCTGAAAAAAACAAAAATGAATGCAGTAGAGTTGGTGACTTCAAGGAGTTCACAGCCTAGTAAAGAAGACAAATAATTATAGTTTTGTGTGAAACATGTAAAAAGAAGAAAGTAAATTATAAAACTATATAATCTCGCTTTCTAAAATAAAGAAAATTATTTTAAAGGTGAAGATGTTAACATTTACCTCCCCAAGTTTTTGTGGAGATTCAACATATAAAAATACTTCTAGATGGAGGTATGCCTTCTGTAAATGTAACTCCCTTTCTGCTTTTTCCCTAAGACTCAAATGAACTGTGCTCAAGTCACACCTTAGGTGATGTGGTGGCTAGCATAGTCACCCACTTTTTAAAGAGGAAAGCCTTAAGGGTATCAGACCCTACAGTTGTGTCCTTGCCAATGCTACCACATGATCACACCTAACAAATAAACACTGTAGACCTACTAGGAGCTTAGTTGCACACTACAGGTTAGTCCTTCTCAGCCTTAATTGGGTCACTCTCAAAAACAAAGAAACAAAGAGGATCATGTGGAGATATCCTGCTTATCACTTTACTGTATCTTTTTCATAACAATTTGAAGATTTCACCTTAAGTCTAAACAAGATCTGGCCTAGCCTCAGAGGTTGCCTCACATCCTAAGTAAAAATATCAGGGATAACAGAATGAGATGTGCCCAAGTTTACAGGCAAGGAAACAGACAAATAACTCACTCAAGAAAACAGACATATAGCTCACTTAGGACCACATGACAAGTTGCTGACAGAGCTTTCATTTTAAGTCAGAGTTTCCCATTACTAGGCATACAATGTAAAGCCAAAAAGGAGGGACAAAAATTATATTCATATATTTTTTAAAAATAATAAAAGACCATGTTTTTAGGAAAAGGACTGAGAGGAATAAGCTGTTAACAAAGGCTGCCACTGGGCATAGGACAATAGGTAAACTGTTTCCATTTTTCACACTTTCCTAATTTCCGTAATGCTGAACATTTTCAATTGGAAAAAAATTAAGCAAAAAAAAAAAAAAAGGTTCTACTATTTTATACAGAGTTCACACTTGCATAGGTCACAATCTTGAGTGACATTCAGAGTATTTGGTCGTTCACTCCTCTCCACAAAGGATGTGAAAGACCTCTTCAAGGAGAACTACAAACCACTGATCAAGGAAATAAGAGAGGATGCAAACAGATGGAAAAACATTCCATGCTCATGGTTAGGAAGAATCAATATCATGAAAATGGCCATGCTGGCCAAAGTAATTTATAGATTCAATGCTATCCCCATCAAGCTACCTTCTTCATAGATCTGGAAAAAAAAAAACTTTAAACTTCATATGGAACCAAAAGAGAGCCCACATAGCCAAGACAATCCTAAGTAAAAAGAACAAAGCTGGAGGCATCACGCTACCTGACTTCAAACTATACTACAAGGCTACAGTAATCAAAACAGCATGGTACTAGTGCCAGAACAGAGATATACACCAATGGAACAGAACAGAGGCCTCAGAAGTAACACCACACATCTACAACCATCTGATCTCTGACAAACTTGACAAAAACAAGCAACGGGGAAAAGATTCCCTGTTTAATAAATGGTGTTGGGAAAAATGGCTAGCCATATGCAGAAAGCTGAAACTGGACCCCTTCCTGACACCTTACACTAAATTAACTACAGATGGATTAAATATTTAAACCTAAGTCCTAACATCATAAAAACCCTAGAAGAAAACCTAGGCAATACCATTCAGGACCTAGGCATAGGTAACGACATCATGACTAAAACACAAAAAGCAATGGCAACAAAAGCCAAAATAGACAAGTGGAACCTAATTAAACTTAAGAGTTTCTACACAGCAAAAGAAACAATCATTAGAATGAACCAGCAACCAACAGAATGGGAAAAAATTTTTACAATCTACCCATCTGACAAAGGCCTAATATCCAGAATCTACAAAAAACTAAAACAGACTTACAAGAAAAAAAAAAACAAACAAACCCATTCAAATGTAGGTGAAGGATATGAACAGACACTTTTCAAAAGAAGACATATATGTGGCCAAAAAACATATGAAAAAATGCTCAACATCACTAGTCATTAGAGAAATGCAAATGAAAATCACATTGAGATACCATCCCACACCAGTTAGAATGGTGATCATTAAAAATTCTGGAGACAACAGATGCTTGAGAGGACGTGGAGAAATAGCAACGCTTTTACACTATTGGTGGGAGTGTAAATTAGTTCAACCATTGTGGAAGACAGTGTGGCAATTCCTCAAGGATCTAGCATTTGATCCAGCATTCCCATTACTGGGTATATATCTAAAGGATTATAAATCAATCTATTATAAAGACACATGCACACGTATGTTCACTGTGGCACTGTTTACAATAGCAAAGACTTGGAACCGACACAAATGTCCATCAGTGAGAGACTGGATAAAGAAAACATGGCACATATACACCATGGAATACTATGCAGTCACAAAAAAGGATGAGTTCATGTCTCTTGTAGGGATATGGATGAATCTGGGAACCATCATTCTCAGCAAACTGACACAAGAACAGAAAACCAAACAAAGCATGTTCTCATTCATAGGCGGGTGTTGAACAATGAGAACACATGGGCACAGGGAGGGCAACATCACACACTGGGGTCTGTTGGGGTGTGTGGGGCTAGGAGAGGGACAGCATTGGAAGAAATGCCTGATGTAGGTGATGGGGGAATGGAGGCAGCAAACCACCATGGCATGTGTGTACCTATGCAACAATCCTGCAAGATCTGCACATGTACCCTAGAACTTAAAGTATAATTTTTTTTAATGCAACTAAATCTCCTAATCAATAATTTGAGTTCTATATCCTACATCCAAAAATAAGGGAAAGTTTAAAATACAGCTCACTCACTAGGCATAATATTGTGTCAGTATATGGTTATTAAAACTTTTATTTGGAATCCTAGACAACAGCATGAGAAAACATTTGTAGTGTGTATCTGCTGTATTATATAACAGAAATAGTCAATAGAGTTATCTAACTTCCTTTAAATTGCAATATTCCTCTGAAAGTAGGAATATTGATTATTCTATCTCAGAATATTGATTTAATCTATCTCAGATTAAAGTCTGAGATAGATTAACTACTTTTTCCTTGAAGAATAAATTCAATTTCCTCATCTATAAAATGCACACAGATTCACTGCTAAAATAGAATGAGATACCATATAAAGCAATTAGTACAGTATCCTGGCACTTAACAGGTATACTTCACAAAGCTAACCTCCTAGAGTAACAATGGCACTACAAAGAATGAGTTTTTTAACCTTCTTTATTTATTCCATTACTTCACACTCTACCAAAACAATAGGAACCAGAAGGCAGTCTAGTATAGTGACAATGTGAAGGCTAGGTGGTAGATCTAGCTTCAAGCCCTGATTCTGACATTTACTAGATATGTGACCATGGGCAATTATTTAATTTCTCTACATCTTAGTTTCCTCATTTGCAAAATAAACACAATCATCTCACCTACCTTAAGAGATTTTTAGGATAATAAAATGAGATTATCTACATAAAATATCTGGCAACATATTGAGCCCACAAAGTAATAAGTATTCAACAATTTTTGGCAATTATTAGCAGGACAATAATTGCCAAATTTTCTGTAAAAGGCCAGATAGTAAATAATTTAAGTTTTGACAGCCACATGGACTCTCTACTCAACTCTGCCATCATAGACAAAAGCAATTATAGAAATTACATAAATAAGTGGGCATAGCTGTATTCCAATAAAATTTTATTTACAAGAACAGGTAGTATGCCAGATTGGGCTCCCTGGATATAGTTTGCTTAGCCCTGCTTTAATGGACTCCCCATCTGGAAATATCTAAATAGCTCTCTCATCTATGACCCCCTAGGTATACTCTTTCAATAATCATATCTTTTAGATCACTATTTTACAAAGTATGTTTTATATACCACTTGTTTCCTGAGATACCAATAGATATTATGCCTTGATAAAATTCTATGTTCACATAAGTTTAGAAAATTCTGAGTTAAATAGATTTTAGTTTTGGTACAAGCACTAAGCAAAAGAAAACTCTAATATCAGACAAAAAAGGGTAAAAGGCAAATAGCATTATTAGAGATAAAGATAATAGTAACAATAATAGTAACAGCAATAGTAATGATTACAAAGTCAATTCATCAATAAGATATAACAGTTCTAAGTGTAAAATAAACCTAATGCCATATTCTCAAAATATTTAGCTAAGCTTGATAGAAATATAAGACAAGTCCATAACTGAAAGTAAACATTTTAAAATATTCTCTGGATAAATAATAAAATAAGTAGACTTTTAAAGGCAGAAAAATATAAAAGACTTAATTATTGTGACCAACAAATTTGATATAAGTGACAGATTTATACTGGTACACCCAACAACTGCAGCAAGTGCACAGAAAAACAGTATTTTTAAGCAAACATCATGCCATCATTCTTAATGATAAAATGTGAACAGCATTTTCTTTGAGAGAGAGAATGCAATAAAGATGTCCACTACTTCTATTCTCAACATTGCAATGGAAGTACTAAATAGTATAATAAGGCAAGAAAAATACATTAAAAATATAAAAATTTAAAAGAAGAAATCAAATTGTCATAATGTGCAGATATGATTATATAGAAAGAAAATTCAAGAGAACCTACAGATAAAGAATTGTAATTAAAAAATAGGTTTGACAACTTTGTTTTATGCAAGAGCACTGTACAAAAAATATATATTGCTTTTCTACACACAATCCCAAGCAGAATGTAATTTATAAATATAATTTATATAAAACTATCACAAATATCAAATACCTATGTAAGATCTATAATGAAAAATATTCAAGGCCTCACTGCAATAAACTATATAAGATTTTTGAGAATAAGTTAGGACCTAGCAAGTAGAGAGCTATAGTATGTCATGGATTGGAAGACTCAAAATTGTAAAGATGTCAATTTCCCCAAATTAATTTAGAGATTAAATGCAATTCCAATCTGAATTCCAACAGTCTATTTGTGTGTGTGTGTGTGTGTGTGTGTGTGTGTATAATATGCTAAGTTCATTCTGAAATTTATATGAAAATCCAAGCATCCAAGAAAATCTTGAGCACAAAAAATAGACTTGATCTATTGGATATAAAGATAACTATAAAGCAACAGTAATAAATACAGAGTAACTGGCACAAGAGGAGAAAAACATTCCTTTGGAACAAAATAAGGAGCACAGAAGAAGGAAGAAACTAAGCAGATATATGTACTTGATTTATAACAAGTTGGCACTACTAAACAATGAGGAAAATATGAGGTTTTGGTTTTTTGTTTTTCAATAAATGATGCTGGATCAATTAGACATCCATATGAAAAAATAAAATAAAACTTGCTCCCTATCTCATATCATATGACACAAAGATCAGTTTCAGGTGATCTATGGGTCTAAATTTAAAAGGCCAAACAATGACTAGAGATTCATAACTTGTGATCAGTAAAATACTAGGGGTTCTATGGAAGGGCTTCAAAAGTTCCACAAACACCTTAAAGTTATATAAAATGGTTTGTATTTTTCTGGAGAAGTTACTCATATACTTCATCTCCTTCTCAAAAAAGTACACTACCTTAAAAAGTAGCTTAAAAATGTCCTCACTAATTCAGAGTAAGAAAAGATTTTTTAAACAAAATATTGAAAGCATTACCCAAAATTGAAAAAGTAGGTCCATTTTATTTGATTACATAAATAATATTAAGCATTTCCATTCTTAAAAAGACACCATAAAAGAGTAAAAGGCATCTTTAGTGTGGGAAAAAAGGTATCTAAAAAACAGAAAGGATGCCATTGGTGCTGCTACTTAAGAGTTCCTTGGCTAGTTCTGATTTTAGCCAGAGCTGCAATGGACAGTTCCATGTGAGCACAGACTCACCTCTCAAGTATCTCATCTCAAGCAATCACTGAACATTCTAATGCCTTCTGCTTCAGGACCTTCTCTGAAGGCCATAGAAATATGTTTAGCCCAGCACAAGCTCAGCATGGGAGACGGGGGAGTAAACACCACTGGAAGAAACTTTTAATTAGCATTAAATAAGTGCTTCAGATTCTCCTTCAGCAAGGCTTTCTGTGCTTCTCAGAGGTTCTAGAAGAGTCCAGTTCCCATTGCCTATAGTGTGACCTTAATAAGAAGGTGACTTTTTCCTTCTTCCAAACATCACTACTCCCTCACTTCTACTTCCTGGGATTATCTCCCTAAAGGCTATCTGTACCACAGTCCTCATCACAAGGCTCTACTTTTGTTGGAATCTAAACTAAGACTATAAACTGAATGCATTAAAACTCCAGTAAGAAAAAGACAAAAAATTGAATAGAAAAATGGACCTAAAAAATGGATTCATAAAAGAGGATTTATATATATCCAATAAATATCAAAATGTGTTTAACTTCATTAATATTTAAGGAACTGAAAATTAACATTATGAGTTGTCACTTTATATCCACCAGAATGTTTAAACTATAAAGACTGATAATATAAATAGTGGGAGAAAGTATATGATAACAGGAACTCTCATACTTTACTGGTGGAAGTATAAATTAGAAGAATTTGTAAAACAGCTTGACATTATCTAATATAGATAAAAATACTACATCCTATCATCCAGAAATTCTACTTCTAAGAATTTACCCAAGAGAGATGCAGGCACTTGCACATCAAGTATGCAAGAATGCATTATTCATATTATTCTCAAACTGGAAATGTCTGTCAACAGCAGAATGGACAAACTGTGATATAATCATAGACTGGAATATCATAAAACAATGAAAATGAGCAAATTACCACTACACAAAATAACAAGAATATATCTCACAAATATATGAAATGAAAGGACCCAGAAACAAAAGGATATATAAAGTTCATTTATATAAAGTATATAACAGACAGACCCAACACTGTGTTGTATGCTCTGGGGGTGAAAGTATAAAGAAAACAAAGATGTGATTAGCATGAAAGAGAGGTATTAATGTTTTTCCCTTTGGAGGAGGAAAGGGAGTAATGGTTGGTATAGAAACAAGAAAGGCTTCTGGGTTATATAAACATTCTATTTCTTAACCTGGGTGGTAGTCACACAGATATTCACTTTATGATAAAATTTCTTCTTTTGTACACATTTCTATGTGGTATTTGGGTATTATAGAAAAACAAGTTTTTCTCAAATGCCTAATATTTAAACATAATATAAACAATCTAATTTGAAATGATAAAAATACAAACTAAAACAATGAGTTTTCACCTGTATGGTCCAGGGTACACAGAAACAGGCACTCTCAAACATTGTTAGGAGTACAAATTGACACAGCAGCTATGAAAGGCAATTTCATAATCTTTATCTAAAATTTAAGTTGAATATAACTTTTAACCCACAATTCCATCTCTAGAAATTTTTCCTACATATAGATTTGTACAAGAAGAAAAAGGAGGATATACAAGAATATTCACTGCAATATTGTTAGTAATACCAAAAGATTAGAACCAATCAAAAAGTCCATTAATGAGGATGGGTTAAATACGTTATAGTACACCCAGACACAGGAATATAATGTAGTCATTTAAAAGAAATGAGAGGCCAGGCACAGTGGTTCATGCCTGTAATCCCAGAATTTTGGGAGGCCGAAGTGGGCAGATCACTTGAGGTCAGGGGTTCAAGACCAGCCTGGCCAACATGGTGAAACCCCATCTCTACTAAAAATACAAAATTAGCTGGACATGGTGGTGTACGCCTGTAGTCCCAGCTACTCAGGAGGCTGAGGTAGAAGAATCCCTTGAATCCAGAAGGTAAAGGTTGCAGTGAGCTGAGATCCCACCATTGCACTCCAGCCTGGGCAACAAAGCGAGACTCAGTTTCAAAATAAAAAAAAAATAAAAAAAAAAAAAAAAAAAAAAGAATGAGAAAGCTCTACAGATGCCGGTACATATATCCTCAATACGTATTGTGAAATTTTTAAAAAGTGATATACAGGCAAATATGCATAATAAAGTACCATTTGTGTTAAGGAAATAAAAAGGGGCTTCAAGATGGCTGACTAGAGACATCTGGTAGGCCTTCTACACAAAGAGGAACCAAAGCATGAAGTAGATAATCACACTTCAAATAGATCACCTAAGAGAGAACACTGGAATTCAAAAGGGAAGTAATAGTAAACACCTAAGGCAAGGAAGAAAAGGGAAACCAGGCAGTCTGCTTGGCAGTATCAGCTGGGAGCTTGGAGAAGTACCCCAAAGTAGGAAAGTGGAAGTGGAAGATCCTCAGTGGTCCATATTCCCAGAGTGAACTCTTGCAATCCTAATCACAGGGGAACTTGTCGACCATAGCGGGCACTGAGACTAACATAGGAAGCTGCCAGGAGACTATGTGACAAAATTGCTCCAAAGAGGGAGCTCACATTGGCTCTCACACACTGCCCCAAGTCCTAAGCAACTACAGCAAGATGCCATTATGAGAGTCCAGCACCCACCAGACTGCATCCTGCCTTGGAGTACAACAGCCCCTGCATCTCCACATTCCTGGATCCTATTGACACCCTCCACCTGCAGCCAGTCACTGCTGTTGGCTGCCACTGCCAAAGCTGAAAGATAAGCTACTGGCAGTAACCCCACCATTCCCAGTAGCAGGGCCAGAGTTCACTTACAAGCATCCTAAGGACAGACAACCCTGCCCATAGCCACTACCTGCACCCGAAGCACATGCTCCCTGGCCACCTGTCTATAGCTGCTGCCACTGAAAACACCCCCATAAGCCCCAAAAGTAGGGCTGCAGCAAGCCACTGTTGTCCCCACTTAAACATTCTGCCATGAGTCTGGAAGTCATCCTGCCCCTACCTGTCAAAAACAGTGCCATCAAGGAGGACTTGGGACAATTCCACTTGGCACAGCTCTGCCCCACCAAGTACCACATCAATTGGGTGCTTGGGGATTGCTCTGCCCTAGCCACCATGATTGGCCCCCAAGCACTCCTCCTGGGAACCTGAGGACAAGCCTACCCAATATACCACAACTACAATAGCTAGCACCCACCCACATGTGCCACCTGTGGTCCAACGACTGCCTACCAAGCCTGTCATAGCTACTGCCAACACAAGCACAGATCTATTGAGAGCCAAAAGGTTATTCCCCCTCTGCTACTGCCATTGCCCACATGACACCCACTGGCCAGGGATCCAAAGACCCTTCCACCCACCCAGGCCACCATTACCACTCCTGACACCCAAGAAGCTACTTGAAGGCCTAAGAATCAGCCCACCTAGATCCACTAGCACCAGTGTCAATGTATAACACTCTGGGGCCCTAGAACAGGCACGCTTAGCCTACCACAGTAACCATTGGGGAAAAGAACTGGCTCATCTGGTGTCCCTGTTTCTGACAATATATCACCACAGCCTCCACTAACAACCACAACCTAAGCCACTGAGGAAATCTCAGACACCATTGACACTGTTTACAGCCAAAGAAAACACACAGAGACTATACTAATGCAGGTACCCAGTATCAAAGCCAAAGTGTTCTACTCGACCAACCCAATAGGTACAGCTTTGAGAAACTGTATGAACTCTACTATGAATGTAAATTCAGAAAATTATTAGTAATTATTAAGCCAGATGTGCAGATAGCAATGCAAAGACACAAAAACATGAAAAAGCAAGAAAATATGACATGTCCAATGAAACACAATAATTCTCTAGCAACATATTTCAATGAAAAAAACTTACAAAATCCTGGAAAAATAATTCAAAATAATAATATTAAAGAAGACCAATGAAGAGAACATGGAAAACAAACAAACAAACAAACAAACAGAAAACAGAAAAAAAAAATCAGAAAAACAATTCAGGATAGAAATGAGAAATTTACCAAAGAAATAAATATCATTTTAAAAAATTCTGTAACTGAGGAATTCATTAAATTTAAAAAAATACATTTGAAAACTTCAATCATACACTATATCAAGTAGAAGAACAAATTTCAGAAACTCGAAGACATGTCTGTTAAAATAACCCAGTCAGAAGAAAATAAAGAAAAAAAAAAAAACCTTTTAAGAATGAAAAAAGAGTATGTGACCTGTGGGACACCATAACGTGACCAAATACTCAAATTTTCAGTGTCTCAGAAGCTGAAGGGAAAACAAACAGGATAGAAAACGTATTTAAGAAATTAATAGCTAAAAACTTCTCAAATCTAGCAAGAGAATTAAACATCCAGATATAAGAAGCTCAGAGATCCTCAAATAGATGCAAGTTAAAAAGGTTTTGTCCACAGTACATTATAGTCAAACTGTCAAAAGTTAAAGAGGGAGTTCAAAAAACAGCAAGAGAAAAGTGCCCAGTAACTTATAAAAGTACCCCCATCAGACTAATAGCAGATTTATCAGCAGAAATCTTACAGGCCAGAGGAGAATGGGATGATATATTCAAAAGGCTAAAATAAAAAAAAATTAAAAAAAAAAAACTGCCACTAAGTATACTATGCCCAGCAAAGTTATACTTCATAGGTGAAAGAGAAATAAAGCCTTTTCTAGACAAGCAAAAGCTGAGATAATTCATCACAAGACAAGCTCTGCAAGAAATTCTTATGAAGTTCTACCCACTGAAGTGCTAAGGCAATATCTACCATCATGAAAAAAAAAACATGAAAATATAAAACTGGTAGAGCAAATACATAAATAAGAGAAAGGATTCAAAGGTTATCACTACAGAAAACTACCAAACCACAACATTAAACAAAAACAAAAAAAGAAACAAAAGGTAGACAAAGCAAACAGAAATCAATTCATAAAATGACAGAAGTAAGCTTCCACATATCAATAATAACCTTTAATGTAAAAGGATAAACTTTCTTCTCAAAACATACAGACTGGTTGAATGAACACAAAATATAGCCCAAGTATATGCTGTCTACAAGAAACTCACGTCACCTGTGAAGACACATAGAAACTGAAAGTAAAGGGATGGAAAAGATATTCCATCCAAAGGAATACCAAAGTGAGCAGGAGTAGCTATACTTAGGTCAGATAACAAAGACTTTAAGTCAAAAACAGTAAGCAAAAAGAGACAAAAATATCATATAATGATAAAGGGAACAACTCAGCAAGAGGGTGTAAGAATTCTAAACTTATATGCGCTCAATACCAGAGCTCCCAAATATATAAAGCAAATATAAATAAATTTAAAGAACTTTCTTCTAATAACTAGAACAAGACAAGCATGCCTATTTTTCACCACTCCTATTCAACATAATACCAAAAGTTCTAGCAAGAAAAATTAAGCAAAAGAAAGAAATAAATGGTATACAATTTGAAAAACAAGTCAAATTGACACTCTATGCAAAGGACATAATCTTATATCTAGAAAAAGCTAAAGACTACCAAAACTCTTACATCTAAGTACCAAGTTTAGTGAAGGTGCAGGATACAAAATCAATATATAAAAATCAGAAGTAATTCTATATATCAATAATAAATTAGCTGAGAAAGAAATCAAGAGGGTAATATTATTTATAATTGCTACAAAAAAATTACCTAGAAATAAATTTAATCAAGGATGAAAGACCTCTAAAGAAAACTGTAGAACACTGATTTTAAAAAAAAATGGAAGAGGACACAAACAAATAGAAAGACATCCCATGCGGCCGGGCGTGGTGGCTCAAGCCTGTAATCCCAGAACTTTGGGAGGCCGAGGCGGGTGGATCACGAGGTCGAGAGATCGAGACCATCCTGGTCAACACCGTGAAACCCCATCTCTACTAAAAATACAAAAAATTAGCTGGGCATGGTGGCGGGTGCCTGTAATCCCAGCTACTCAGGAGGCTGAGGCAGGAGAATTGCCTGAACCTCGGAGGCGGAGGTTGCAGTGAGCCGAGATCGCGCCATTGCACTCCAGCCTGGGTAACAAGTGCGAAACTCCGTCTCAAAAAAAAAAAAAAAAAAAAAAAAAAAGAAAGACATCCCATGCTCATGGACTGGAAGAATTAATATTGTTAAAATGACTGATATGGTTTGGCTCTGTGTCCCCCCACCCCAACCAAATCTCATTTAAATTGTAATCTACAATATTGGAGAAAAGGCCTCGTGGGAGGTGACTGAATCATGAGAGCATATGTCCCCCTTGCTCTTCTTTGGTTAGAGTTCTCCTCAGATCTGCTTGTTTAAATGTGTGTAGCACTTCCCTCCACTCCTGTTGACAATGTAAAGATGTGCCTGCTTCCCCTTCACATTCCACCAAAATTATAAGTTTACTGAGGCCTCCCCAGAAGCAAAATCCTGTAAAGCTCACAGAACCATGAGCCAATTAAACACCTTTTCTTTATAAATTACCCAATTTCAGGTATTCCATTATAGCAATGTGAGAATAAACTAATACAGAAAATTGAAAGCAGGGAAGTGGGACATTTCTATAAAGATACTTGAAAATGTGGAAGCAGCTTCAAAACCAGGGAACAAGCAAAGGTTGCAACAGTTTGGAGGGCACAGTGGAAGGTAGAAAGACAAAAGAACATTTGGAACTTCCTAAAGACTCGTTGAATGGTTGTGGCCAAAATGCTGATAGTCATATGGACAGTGAAGTCCAGGCTGAGGTGGTCTCATGGTCTCAGATGGAGGTGAGGAACTTATTGGAAACTGGAACAAAGGTCACTCTTGCTATGGTTTAGTAAAGAGACTGGTGGCATTGTGCCCCTGCCCTAGAGATATGTAAAACTTTCAACATGAGGGAGATGACTTAGAGTATCTGGCAGAAGAAACTTCTAAGCAGCAAAGCATTCAAGATGTCACCTGGCTGCTTCTAACAGCATATGTTTATATTCGTGAGCAAAGACATAATCTCAAACTGGAATTTATATTTAAAATGGAACCAAAGTAGAAAAGTTTGAAAAATTAACAGCCTGGCCATGTGGTAGAAAAGAAAAAATAAAATAAAATAAAATAAAAATAAAAATAAAATAAAATAAAATAAATTTTCTGGGGAGGAATTCAAGTCAGCTGCAGAAATTTGCATAAGTAAAGAGGATCTGAATGTTAACAGCTAAGACAATGGGGAAAATGCCTCCAAGGCATTTTAGAGACCTTCATGGCAGCCTATCCCATCACACACCTGGAGGTGTAAGAGGGAAAAATGGTTCTGTGAGCCATAACCAGGGTCCCCACTTTTCTATGCAGTCTCAGGACATAGCACCCTGCATCCCAGCTGCTCCAGATCCAGTCATTACTAAATGAGCCCAGATACATCTAAGGCCACTACTCCAGAGGATGCAAGCTGGGAACCACCAAGGCTTCCACGTGGTGTTAAGCCTGCAGGTGTATAGAGGGCAAGAATTGAGGCTTCAGAGCCTCTCCCTGGATTTCAGAGGATGTATGGGAACACCTAAATGTCCAGGAAGAAGTCTGCTGCAGGGTCAGAGCACTCATAGCGAACCTCTACTAGGGCAGTGTGGAAGGGTTGGAACCCCTACACAGAGTCCCCACTGGGGCATGGCCTAGTAGAGCTGTGAGAAGGGGGCCACTGTACTCTATACCCTAGAATGGTAGATCCAGCAACAACTTGCATTGTGCACCTGGAAAAATCACAGGCACTGAACACCAGTTCATGAAAGCAGCTATGGAAGCTGCTTTGGGTTGGAGCTGCCCAAGATCTTTGGAGACCACCTATTGCATCAGTGTGACCTGAATGAGAGACAGGGAGTCAAAGGAGATTATTTTGAAGATTTAAGATTTAACGACTGCTCTGCTAGGTTTCAGACTTGCATGGAGCCCTTTGTTTTTGCCAAATTCTCCCTTTTGGAAAGGAAATATTTACCCAATGCCTACACCCCCATTGAATCTTTAAAGCAGCTGCTTTGTTTCCTATTTTACAGGCTCATAGGTGGAAGGGACTTACCTTGTCTCAGGTGAGACTTTGGACATGGAGTTTTGAGTTAATGCTGATATGAGTTAAGACTTGGAGGACTGCTGACTTGGAGGACTGCTATTTGGTATTTAAGAAGGCCTGATTGTGATTTGAAATGTGAGAAGGACATGAGATCTGGCAGGAGCCAAGGGCAGAATGATATGGTTTGGTTCTGACCAAACTTCATGTCAAATTGCATTCCCCAGTGTTGGAGGAGGGACCTGGTAGGAGATGACTAAATCACAGAGACGAATTTCCCCCTTGCTGTTCTTGTAGTAGAGTTCCCCCAAGATCTCCTTGTTTGAAAGTGTGCAACAGTGCCAAGCACAGTAGCTCCACCCATAATCCAAGCACTTTGGGAGGCCAAGGAGGGTAGATCACTTGAGGTGGGGTGTTTGAGACCAACCTGACAAACTTGCTGAAACCCCACCTCTACTAAAAATACAAAAATTAGTTGGGCATGGTGGCAGATGCCTGTAATCCCAGCTACACAAGAGGCTGAGACATGAGAATCACTTGACCCTAGAAGGCCGAGGTTGCAATGAGCCTAGATCATGCCATTGCACTTTAGCCTGGATAACAAAGGGAAATTCTATTTCAAAAAAAAATAAATAAATAAAATAAGTGTGTAAAACCTCTTCCTGACAGCCACATGTGCCTTATTCCTCTTTGCCCTTTCACCATAATTGTACATTTCCTGAGGCCTCCACAGAAACAGAAGCCTGTACAGCCTGCAAAACTGTGACCTGATTAAACCTTTTTTCTCTATAGATTTCCCAGTTTCAGGTATTTCTTTACAGCAGTATAAGAACAAGTTAATACAATAACCATACTACCCAAACCGACCTGTGGATTCAATGTAATCCCTATCAAAATACCAATGTCATTTTTTCACAGAACTAGAAGAGAAGACTCCTAAAATTTTTTTGAAACTAAAACAAGGCTGAAATAGCCAAACCAATACTAACCGAAAAGAAAAAGGCTCAAGGCATAATGCTACCTTACTTCAAAATATATTACAAGGCTATAGAAAACAAAACAGTATGGTACTGATATAGAAACAGACATAGACAAATGGAACAATACAGAGAACCCAGAAATAAATCCACATATTTACAGACAACTGATTTTTGACAAATGTGCCAAGAACATACATTGGGAAAAAGACACTCGTTTCTAGAAATGATGCTGGGAAAATTAGAAATCCACATGCAAAAGAATGAAATGAGATCCCACTCTCTCACAATATACAAAAATCAACTCAAGATGAATTAAAGACTTAAACATACGACCTGAAACTATAAAACTACTAGGATAAATACTTCAAGACATGGGTCTAGGCAAAGATTTTATGGCTAAGATTTCAAAAGCAATGGAAATGAAACCAAATATAGACAAAAGTGACTATGTTAAACCAAAAATCCTCTGCACAGCAAAGGAAACAATGAACAGAGTGAAGAGACAATACGTGGAATGGGAGAAAATATTTGTAAACTAGTAATGTGACAACGGACCAATATCCAGAATTTACAAGGAACTAAAACAACTCAACTACAAAAAAAAGACAAATAATCCTACTAAAAAGTAGACAGAGGACATGAATACATAAATAACCAATTCTCAATAGAAAACATACTATCAGCCAACAGATATATGAAAAAATGTTCAACATCACTACTCATCAAAAAAATACAAATAAAAACCACAATAAAATATCATCTTACTGCACTTAGAATGGCTATTACTTAAAAAGACAAAAAATATAACAGATGCTGGTGAGGAGGATGTGGAGAAAAGAAGACTCTTCTAAATGCAGAGTTCTCAAAAAGCCAAAAACAGAACTATCCTAGCATCCAGCAAGCCAGCTACTAAGTATTTATCCAAAGGAAAAGAAATCAGTATATCAAAGAGATACCTACACCTCTATGTTTACTGCAGCACTATTCACAATAGCAAAGTCATAAAATCAACTTCAGTGCCCGTCAATGGACAAATGGATTTTCAAAATGGTCCATATACACAATGGAATACTCTTTGGCCATAAAAAAGAATAAATCATGTCATTTTCTGCAACATGGATAGAACTGGAGGCCATTATGTTAAGTGAGATAAGCCAGGCACAGAAAGAAGAATACTGCATATCTGTCTCATACGTGAGAGCTAAAAAATTTAATCATCATGGAGAGAGAGGGTAAACCAGAGGCTACGAATAATGTGTGGGTAGGAGGGTGGAAGATATTAAAGGTTGATTAATGAGTACAAACATATAGCTAGAAGTGAAAAGTGCTATGTTCAATAGCAGAGTAGGATGACTATCATTAACAATGTATGGTTTATGTCAAAATAGCTAGAAGAGAGGACCCAAAATATTCTCAACACATAGAAATAATAAATACTTAGAGTGATAAGTTCTAAATACCCTGACTTGATCATTATACATTCTAGGCATATATAAGAAAATAACATGTACACTCCATAAATATATACAAATATTATGTACCAATAAGGCAGTAAAAATTAAATAAAAAAATTAATAGAACATATTTAGACAAATACATTAAAAACTGGTAATGGACATGGCTTCCAGGGAGAGAACCTGAGAACTGAGGAAATTGCACGAAATAAATAAGAGACCTGTTTTCAGTCCATATCTATTTACCTTTAAAAATGTTTAACATATATGTGTATTTATTTAATTGTATCTATTTCATTGAATTTATATATTTATACCAAATATATTCAATTACATAAACAAATTTGTTTCAAAAATAAATTTCAGAGAAGTCCTCACAATTCTTGACACATTATTATTTAATCTATTTAATAATAGTGATATAAAGGTTATCTGGTAAGGCTTTATTTTTAAAGTACCTATAGCGGGGTCCCCAAACTTTTTACACAGGGGGCCAGTTCACTGTCCCTCAGACCATTGGAGGGCCGGACTATGCAAGGTGTGACACCCTTCACAGCCAGCGCTGCTGCCTCCACTATCCCAGACAACGGTATACAGTGTCACAAGCCCAGCACCACCTCCAGTGCTGTATACAGGGATGGTGGTGATCAGCCTGTGACACTGTGTATACAGTGTCCTGGACATCCGCAGCAGTGGGAGACCTCTTCTGTGGGAAGCCCACTGCTGCATGTTTCCCCTATTATAAGACATCTCCTAAAAATAAGACAGCCCCCATCTTTTATGGGTAAAATTAATGTAAGACAGGGTCTTATAATAGGGGAAACACAGTGTGTAGTAATATGAGGGAGACTTTTGGGCAAAGGGAGGTTATAGGGGCCATTATGTTGTTACGCATTTGGGGGAATATGGGGGCCATTGTACTGTGTAGTGATGGTTATAGTGCTTTGCCTTTCTTCCTACTTCTGCTGTTATTTCACACTGCTTCCGGTGATGTGGGGCGCTGCAGCCACAGACCGGATGTGCGTCATATGACGCACTTCCGGAGCCATGACCGTGCATCCCGTGTCACTGGAAGTAGTACTGTACATAAGCGATGCCACACTTTGTGGCGCCGCCACATACGGTACTCCAGGAGCACAGGATGTGG
The DNA here is from genome assembly GCF_048565385.1 of Saimiri boliviensis. Classification (NCBI taxonomy): domain Eukaryota; kingdom Metazoa; phylum Chordata; class Mammalia; order Primates; family Cebidae; genus Saimiri; species Saimiri boliviensis. The sequence goes on from NC_133454.1 coordinate 86,162,291, forward strand.
ATGCATCCTGTGCTCCTCTGACTGACCACCAATGAAAGAGGTCCCCCTTCCTGAAGTGTGGCGGGGGCCAGATAAATGGCCTCAGGGGGCCACATGCAGCCTGCGGGCCATAGTTTGAGGACCCCTGACCTATAATATGCACAGTTAATGTGTTTTATGCTACAATATGCACAGTGTATTAATTGCAAGCATCTTTCACATTCCCCTCAAGTCAGTACAACTGAATAAATCAAAAATACAGTGTTAGGATTGATATTTCTGGGATTGTGGTCTAAGCATAATGGAAATACTTTTAATATTACATGCTATTTTTCAGATATAAAACAAAATATTGTTAGACCAAAAAAGATGAGAGAGATTTTAGTGGTGTGCTAATAAACACCACAGTAAACACCATACAACAAGTTAATATAAGTGACAGGAGAACAAGTCATGATTATGCCCAGACAGGTCCACAGAAAATATACTCCCTTTTTAAATTTTTAACAGTTTTTAATTTTTATTTTAATCAGGCATATTGAGCAATAAACAGCATTTTGTTCCAGCTAACTTTGCCCACTTTCTGGCATATATACCCATTGGGACTATTTATCCATTTATGCAAAACTAAAATGGTTGCTATAAAACAGGTTGAATCAAGCAGATAATTTCAACTTAACTCCTTTCTCTGTAAACAAAACTCAATAAACATAACAACACTGTAGATATCATTTTTACAGGACATTTCATTTTAATGCTCTGAAATCTAACTTTATTGTGGCTTTTATGAATATCTTTCATTTCAGTTAATCTCATATCTGTCTTTTAAGATAATTCAGTATCTACAGACTTCATTTGTATATAATCATGAAGAGTATGAAAGATTTACCAATCTAATGTCATATCAGAACAAACAGAAATGAATGACAACTGAGAAAGGAAAAGGTTACCACTCTCAAAATTCAGAAGCTGTTAATTCACAAATTAGTACATTGCATCATGATTCCACCCCATTTTTTGTGCACTTCAAAGACTACAAGCTCCTGAATTTACATTTAAACATATAGGTAATTTTACTTATTTACTTCCTTTTTAAAATCAAGAAAAATTTATCATTCTGAACGAGTTGGAGTCAATGGCCTATTTATCTTAATTCTATACCTGCCTTTTTTTTTTCCTTCAACTTGCATTAATTGAGTACCTGATCCTCGCCTACATGAATGGGGCAACTCTTACATTGTTTCAGTATGCATTTCTTCAGACTGTAAAGCCTCTTAAGGGTTATTTTCTTCTTCCTTTTACAAATTTATGCACTAACTTAGTATAAAGTCTTCAATAAATTTTGATTACATCACATTTGTAAAGCAAGAACAATTTAGTTAACCAACTTGATTAAAAAGAAAAATTTCATTGTATAGTATATCAACTTACTTATCAAAGTCCATTTTTTAAATAAGCCATCTTTTATGATAAATTGTGATTATTAACACCATGGCTCTTGCTTCCAATAAGATATGTTGAAAGGTAGATTATGCTGAACTTACTATGTTGTCAGAATTGTTATTATATATGGTTACATCTTAGAGACTGATACCATCATTGCTTTAGATTTGGTGTGAATTACAGAGACATTTCTGGTGTAGCAATTATTTTTATTCTCCATTTTCCATCTGGGTAAACTGACTGGGGAGTGGGTGATAGAGGAAAGCAACCAATCCTTGCAGGCTAACCGAAGACAAATATAATAAAACTCCAATATTTTTTATCTCAGTTAAGAATCTGATCTTGTTGAATAAAAAAATTAGTTTGCAATTTGAAATTATTGTTAGGGAAAAGGGAAAGACAGTAAGGAAAAAACTAAGTTTTCAAGGAAATATATATAAACAGAATTCTTTGATAATTAAAAGAGGAGTTTCATTCTAATTGATGACTTCTTACTGCATGACAGACAGTTTACAAGCAACCCAAACTCACTGTTTGGAGGTAAAAGTATTTTTAACCTATAAATGTTGTTTAATTGTTTGTTCTTCTGTCTCAACAGCACATAGATGTATTCTATAGATGATGATGATTACAGAGCTACAAAGTTTACCAAAGCTTCAGTCATCAGTGCTCCCACCCATAGAGTGTCATCCTCAGAAACCATCTGGTGCTCCTTCTGCATAATTAGTAAAATATTGACTTAGCACTTAACACTCCAGGGAGGATTAAACCAATTTTTTTAAGCAATAAAAATTCCAGCCAAGTCAAAACAGAATTGCAATGTATCAAAACTTTCTCTAAAGGAGATTTTTTATATGCCCAGGCTTTACCTGTTTTGTTTTGTTTTGTTTTGTTTAAGGTAATACCTGAATTCTACAAATAGATATTCACTGAGTAGAATGCTGGCAATGCAGATGTTGCCCCTTGCATCCACCCACTGAATTATTATTTCCAATTTGGTTGTCTGTAGCGGTGAAGCAGAGCAAGGTGACTCAGTCAAACTAATGACAAGAAATTTAAGCTACACTTGCCTTACAGTGTTTACCTTGAAATAAGACTATTAAGGTACTAAAACTTAAAAGCACAGGAGCTAGCCAAGTTGCAAAATAACATGCAGGATGAGACCATTGCATCATAATTTCTCTAATTGTTGTTCTTAGAGCAGATGTCTAAGATGAGTTCCACACATTAAAAACAAAAGGAAGGAGATTAAGGTTTTGAACTATGGCTCTGACAAGCCCATTCGAGTGTCTTACAGTCATCAGAATACATTCAAGAAGAAAGCAATAAGCATAGCAAAACATACCTAAACAAAGTATGGCACTTTAAAATGTCCTGTCTCAGAACAGCAGATTGTATATATGTTCTTCTTTTGTGCCAACTTCTATGAATCAGACATTTGCCTAAGTACAATGGAAACAAACCAAAACCTACCATCTTCCAAACACTTGATGTACACCAGAAAACATGATGTCAAGGTAGACAAGAAAATAATACTAAGGGCTATATGTGTCAAATTGTGTACACGGCACCCGAAGACACCATAAAGAAGTCATAGAAGGACTGTGGGATATCTTAACTTCTTAAGAGAAACAGTAACACATGATATTTGTTGATCAGTTAGTGAACTACAAACACAAATCAGTTTATGGTTTCAACATTACATCATACTAGATTCATTTCTATGACACCACATCTTTGCAAAGCTGAGTTTTCAGTAGTTCCTGAGATAAAAAACAACTATGCTAAAATCGATGTGAAAGAAGAAAAGAGGAGGGCAATATTCAATCTGTTTGCAGTGTCTGAAAAGTCTGCAGTGCTCAAGCACACACATCTCATTAATAACTGTGATTATTTAAGAATGAAATTAAAGTAGTGCTTATGGTTTCAATATATCTGTATTATTTATTCAAGGAGCTACTAAGTTATTAGTATATAAATATTCAAGTTCTTTTTTTATCCCAACCGTGTAGTGAAATAAACTGTTAGGTATTTCTTTTGGACCAAAATCACTGTAACAAAATTACTGACACACTAAAGACACCGTGAATACAGAAAATTTGACAACTTCTGGCATGGGACCTTAAAGCCTGCTTGATCGTGAATGTTAAAAACTCAGGTAAATAAATGCAAATCACTGGTGATAAGTAAAGGAAAATAGCAAAAGTATCTGAAAATGCACTTTTATAACCACTGCCTGAGTAATCAGGTCCAGAGGAAGGGAATGACTCCAAGAGTACTGTAAATAAAATCAATAGTCTCAATGTCAGTACCAAATAAATCAGTTCCTTGAAATGTACATTCAATCTAGAAAGGAAACATATGGGAAGGAAGCAATGAGACAACCTGAAAAAAGTAAATCAGCAACACTTTACATACTAAAAGAAAAACTCACTATCTAGTTTCTAGTTTCTACACCACATTGTTAGGTTAGAAAGTGACAGAGACAAAAAGAAGCATTTGTGCAACTTCGCACTCAAGAGGTCTCCTGGCAGTAGTATCTGGTGGCTTTTTCTGATCCCAAACTAAAATGTAACTAGGAAAATGCACATGAGCTAACAAGAGAGACAGATACTTTAAAAAGAAATAAAACAAAATTATAGGGCTTTAAAGCACTCACACACAGGGAATAAAGCAAAACAGTGGAAAGGGGCCGGGTGCAGTGTCTCACGCCTATAACCCCAGCACTTTGGGAGGCCAATGCAGGTAGATCACTTGAGGCCAGAAGTTGGAGACCAGTCTGGCCAACATGATGAAACCACCTCTCTATTAAAAATACAAAAATTAGCCAGCGAGGTGGCATGTGCCTGTAATCACAGCTACTTGTAGGCTGAGGCAAGAGAACTGCTTGAATGCAGGAGGCAGAGTTCACAGTGAGTGGAGATCATGACACTGCACTCCAGCCTGGGCAAGAAAGCAAGACTCCTTCTCAAATAAATAAATAAATAAACAAAGAAACAGTGTAAGAGGAAGAATCATCTCAGCATAGAGTAATGTTGCTCAGAGGATGTTGTTGGAATCATAGATCTTGGCATTACCTGAACTGTGATTCAGACAAGAACACCACTAGAACATTACAGCAAAGCACAATGCCAACATATACAAAGTAATGACTCTTATTCCACAAATAAAAAACATGAGACTCAAATCTAATTGAGTTTTACATTCTTAATAGGTACACAGATTTTTAGTGTAAAAGTAAAAATGCCATCTAAATATAAGACTGCAAACTGCTTTGATTACACCTGTAATCCCAGCACTTTGGTAGGCCAAGGCAGAAGACTTGCTTGAGCACAGAAGTTCGAGACAAGCCTGGGCAACACAGTGAGACCCCATCTCTATGGAAAAAATATTTTAATTAGCCAAACATGCTATCCCATGCCTGTAGTTTTCAGCTAGTCAGGAGGCTGAGGTGACAGAATCATCTGAGCCCAGATGGTCAAGGCTGCAGTAAGCCAGGATCGTAACACTGCCCTCCAGCCTGGGCAACAGTGCAAGTCCTTGGCTAGAAAAAAAAAAAGTGTGTGGTCTAAAAAAAAAATTTACATATTGTTATATGCTCTTTAAATGAATTAGAGGCAACAGAGGAGTTATCTGTGACATCCATGCAGTTATTTCACCAAAACTAGGTCAACCCAAAAGAAAAACTGATAAATGTGGTAAAAGCAGAGTAACATTGGTACAAATAGTTGTCACTAGCCCAAAAAAGTACACTATCTTGCTTTCCCTCCTATTAGCTAACTGTGTAACCTCTGAAATGTCACTTAATCTTATGGTTTCTCAATTTCCCTGTATTTATAAAATAGATGATATATAATATTTATTATGTCAGGGTTATTGTAAGAATGGGATGTGATGATAGAATGAAAATTCTTTGAAAATATAAAATTTTACAATCAAAGACATCTATAACCACTCAAAATAGTACTTTTGCTTTCATTCTCATATGAACTTAGGAAGAGCCAGACATGCTAGCAATGCAGTATCAATACTTCTTACATATAACCTATACATTTAACATCTATCTATCTATCTATCTATATAGATATAGATATAGATATAGATATAGATATATTACAACCAATGTCAGGACTTAAACTCATGGCCACATCAGACACCTGAGCATCAAAGATCAAGAAAATATAACTGTCACCTTCATGAGATTATTTTAAAGTCCATTAAAAGTATAACTAGTTACCTAATCTTCTGAATAACTAGTTACCTAATCTAATCTATATCTAAAATATGCATATTGAGTCAGAAAACTAATCTGTCATTAGGTTCATTTCCAAATGAAATATTTGTTATTATTTATGACATTTCCAAAATGATTCTCAAATTTAACTACTTTCTGTTCTCTCTCACTGACTTTGACTAACCCCTTATGGCCCCTCAACTAAACTTCTAAGCAGCCTAATTGATACTGCTAAGTCCAATATCTTCTCCTGTCAACTGATTGCTTATCCCATCCATAATCTTTCCAGTTATCTTCCTTAAATATAAATAAGATCATGTCACTGCTATGTTCGAAGTCTATTTGGTTCCACAATACTCCTACCCATAAAACCTGAAATCTTTACTGTCCTGTTAAAGGCCTTCATAAATCTGACCAAAATTTCCTTCACAGCTTCATCTTGAAGAAGACAGACAAAAATTCTGTCAAATAAGATTGTTCATTGCTTCCTCAAAATAGACTGCATTTTCCTACTTTCAGGTTTTTGTTCATATTCTTTCCTCAAAACAAGTGGAATGTCATCCCCCTTCAACTCTCCTGTTAAATACGAAATGCTACTTATTCCATGAAGAAGTTAAAACTTTCCCAACTGGAGTTAATCTCTTATTCCTTAGCATAATGATAGCATGAGATTTATACTTTGCTTGGACAGATACATTTTGCTTTACATTACAATAATTTATATAATATCTACTGTCTCCTTCACTAGGCTGTAAGTTCATTCATGGGAGAAGACTTGTCTTACTTATTTTAATTTCCCCCATAAAGCCTAGAAGAGTTCTCTAAATATCCAGAGCTCTGTAATAAGTTAAAAATGGAAATTGTTATGCAAAAATTTATCCAGAAAAAAAATCATAGCTAAGAAATTAATATGAACACATTACCATGATAGTTGAAAGGAAATACTTGCTGTGCTATGTGCCATATCACATTTTATATCTTGTCTATGTAAGGTCTTTTAGGCTGACTGATGACACCATGGATGCTGCGGTGACCCCTGTGACCTGCATGTACACCTCTGGAGGGCCTTCCAGAATTAGAAAACCTGAAATAACTGGAAGACCATGAAAAGAGGAAGAATGATCAGCCCCTGCCGTGCCTAACTTGAGACATTCTTCTATTGTTTCTTATTCTGGCCCCAACTGATAAGGTCATTGGACTTTGTAACCGACTTGGTCAACCTCATGACTCCAGATCCTACAACACCCTCCCAGCTTGCAAACCTATGACCCCCTCCCAGCTTGCAAAAAAACACCCTAAACTGTAACTTCTGTAACTTTCCACTGCTTACCCCAAACCTATAAAACCAACTCCTATGCCACCACCCTCTGCTGAATCACTTTTCAAACTCAGCCCACCCTCACCCAAGTGAATAAACAGCCATGTTGTTCATACAAAGCCTGTTTGAGGGGTCTCTTCATTCAGAGCATGTATTTCAACAGTCTACTTCAACCACTGGCAACTATTTTCAAAACAAACAAACAAAAAAACTTAAATAAGCTGTACTTATATCCTTTATTTTCGAAAATACAACAGTGACTTGTTCAATAATTGTTTCAAGGCAAAAAAAAAAAAAATGTATCTGCCTTTCAAAAAACCTCTATTTCTTGAATTCAATTCCTGAACATAAGTCATTATCCTTCAAAAGCTGGAAAGAAAAGTAAATTCACTATCCAAAGTATATACAATTCACATATGAGCAGACCTCTCCTTTCTACTTACGTTACTAACAAACAGTACTCCTGTTATACCTTTCTTCTAAAAGCAAAGTGCTTTCAAATCCACTAATACATGTCCCAGTAAGAAAGACAGAAAGGCTATTGATCTCCACTTAGCAGATTTTGAGACAATGGTGATCAATGAAGAAGAAAACATAAATGAACTTTCATTTTCAGTGGGTAGACTACAATTCCAATTTTTTTGTTAATTCAGGGGGTACATGTGCAGGTTTGTTACCTGGGTATATTGCATAATGGTGACACTTGGGATCCTGTTGGTTTTGTCACTCAAACAGCAAACAATGTACCCAATAGGTAATTTTTTAACCCTTGCCTCCCTCCAGCCCTCTCCTTTTTGGAGTCCCTGGTGTCTATCATTTCCATCTTTGTGTCCCCATGTACTCATTGTTTAGCTCCTGATTATACACAAGAACATGCAGCATTTCTTTTCCTGAGTTATTTCACTTAGGGTAATGGCCTCCATCCAGCTCCATCCATGATGCTACAAAGGATATAATTTCATTCTTTTTTATGCTTGAGTAGTATTCTATGATATATATATATGTATACACACCACATTTTCTTTATCCAGTCAACCACTGATGGACACTTAGTTTGATTCAATGACTTTGCCATTGAGAATAGTGTGCAGTCAACAGTTGAGTACAGGTGTCTTTTTGATAAAATGATTTCTTTTCCTTTGGGTAGATATCTACTAGTGAGATGGCTGGGTAAGATAACAGTAGTTTTATTTTTAGCTCTTTGAGAAATTTTCATACTGTTTTCCATAGAGGTTAATTTACATTGCCACCAACAATATATAAGTGCACCCTTTTTTCCATGTCTTCACCAACATCTGTTATTTTTGACTTTTTAATAGCCATTTTGGCTGGTATGAAATGCTAACTTGTTGTGGCTTTTAACTTGCATTTCTCTAATGAATAAGTGATGTTGAACATTTTTTCATTTATTTTTTAGCCACTTACATGTCTTCTTTTTTTTTCTTTTGCAGTGAATAAAAATGTTTAATATTGTTTCATTGAGTGTTTCTTTTTTTTTTTTTTTTTTTGCATTTTAGGTTTTGGGGTACATGTGATGAACATGCAAGATTGTTGCATAGGTACACACTTGGCAGTGTGGTTTGCTGCCTTCCGTCCCCTCACCTGTGTCTGTCATTTCTCCCCATGCTATCTCTTCCCACCTCCCCACCCCCCCGTCCGTCCCCCATTTCCCCCCAATGGACCCCAGTGTGTAGTGCTCCCCTCCCTGTGTCCATGTGTTCTCATTGTTCAACACCCGCCTATGAGTGAGAATATATGGTGTTTGATTTTCTGCTCTTGTGTCAGTTTGCTGAGAATGATGGTTTCCAGGTTCATCCATGTCCCTACAAAGGACGTGAACTCATCATTTTTGATGGCTGTGTAATATTCCATGGTGTATATGTACCACATTTTCCCTATCCAGTCTATCATCGTTGGGCATTTGGGTTGGTTCCAGGTCTTTGCTATTGTAAACAGTGCTGCAATGAACATTCGTGTGCATGTGTCCTTGTAGTAGAATGATTTATAATCCTTTGGATATATACCCAGTAATGGGATTGCTGGGTCAAATGGGATTTCTATTTTTAGGTCCTTGAGGAATCGCCACACTGTCTTCCACAATGGTTGAATTAATTTACATTCCCACCAACAGTGTAAAAGTGTTCCTATTTCTCCACATCCTCTCCAGCATCTGTTGTTTCCTGATTTTTTAATGATCGCCATTCTAATTGGTGTGAGATGGTATCTCAATGTGGTTTTGATTTGCATTTCTCTGATGACCAGTGATGATGAGCATTTTTTCATATGTTTGTTGGCCTCCTGTATGTCTTCTTTTGTAAAGTATCTGTTCATATCCTTCGCCCAGTTTTGAATGGGCTTGTTTGTTTTTTTCTTGTAGATCTGCTTTAGTTCTTTGTAAATTCTGGATATCAGCCCCTTGTCAGATGGGTAGGCTGCAAAAATTTTTTCCCATTCTGTTGGTTGCCAATTCACTCTACTGACTGTTTCTTTTGCCATGCAGAAGCTGTGGAGTTTGATTAGGTCCCATTTGTCTATTTTGGCTTTTGTTGCCATTGCTTTTGGCGTTTTGGTCATGAAGTCCTTGCCTACACCTATGTCCTGAATGGTTTTGCCTAGATTTTCTTCTAAGGTTTTTATGGTAATAGGTCTGATGTTTAAGTCTTTAATCCATCTGGAGTTAATTTTAGTGTAAGGTGTCAGGAAGGGGTCCTGTTTCTGCTTTCTGCACATGGCTAGCCAGTTTTCCCAACACCATTTATTAAACAGGAAGTCCTTTCCCCATTGCTTGTTTTTGTCAGGTTTGTCGAAGATCAGATGGTTGTGGGTGTGTTGTATTTCCTGTGAGGCCTCTGTTCTGTTCCATTGGTCTATATCTCTGTTTTGGTACCAGTACCATGCTGTTTTGATTACTGTAGCCTTGTAGTATAGTTTGAAGTCCGGTAGTGTGATGCCTCCTGCTTTGTTCTTTTTGCTTAGAATTGACTTGGCTATGCAGGCTCTCTTTTGGTTCCATATGAAGTTTAAAGTGTTTTTTTCCAGTTCTGTGAAGAAGGTCATTGGTAGCTTGATGGGAATAGCATTGAATCTGTAAATTACTTTGGGCAGTATGGCCATTTTCACGATGTTGATTCTTCCTAACCATGAACATGGAATGTTTCTCCATCTGTTTGTATCCTCTCTTTCTTCGTTGAGCAATGGCTTGTAGTTCTCCTTGAAGAGGTCCTTTACGTTCCTTGTTAGTTGTATTCCTAGGTATTTCATTCTCTTTGTAGCAATTGTGAATGGCAGTTCATTCTTGACTTGGCTCTCTTGAAGTCTATTACTGGTGTATAGGAATGCTTGTGATTTTTGCACGTTGATTTTGTATCCTGAGACTTTGCTGAAGTTGTTTATCAGTTTCAGGAGATTTTGGGCTGAGATGATGGGGTCTTCCAGATATACAATCATGTCATCTGCAAATAGAGACAATTTGATTTCCTCCTTTCCAATTTGGATACCCTTTATTTCTTTTTCTTGCCTGATTGCTCTGGCTAGAACTTCCAGTACTATATTGAATAGGAGTGGTGAGAGAGAGCACCCTTGTCTAGTGCCAGATTTCAAAGGGAATGCTTCCAGTTTTTGCCCATTCAGTATGATATTGGCTGTTGGTTTGTCGTACATAGCTTTTATTGTTTTGAGATACGTTCTGTCAATACCTAGTTTATTGAGGGTTTTTAGCATAAAGGGTTGTTGAATTTTGTCAAAAGCCTTCTCTGCATCAATTGAGATAATCATGTGGTTTTTGTCTTTGGTTCTGTTTATGTGGTGAATTACGTTTATGGACTTGCGTATGTTGAACCAGCCTTGCATCCCCGGGATGAATCCTACTTGATCATGGTGGATGAGCTTTTTGATATGCTGTTGCAATCGGTTTGCCAGTATTTTATTGAAGATTTTTGCATCTATGTTCATCATGGATATTGGCCTGAAATTTACTTTTCTTGTTGAGTCTCTGCCGGATTTTGGTATCAGGATGATGTTTGTCTCATAAAATGATTTGGGAAGGATTCCCTCTTTTTGGATTGTCTGGAATAGTTTCAGAAGGAATGGTATCAGCTCCTCTTTGTATGTCTGGTAGAATTCAGCTGTGAACCCATCTGGACCTGGGCTTTTTTTTGGGTGGTAGGCTCTTTATTGCTGCCTCGACTTCAGACCATGTTATTGGTCTATTCAGGGTTTCGGCTTCTTCCAGGTTTAGGCTTGGGAGGTTGCAGGTGTCCAGGAATTTATCCATTTCTTCCAGGTTTACTAGTTTATGTGCATAGAGTTGTTTGTAATAATCTCTGATGATGGTTTGGATTTCTGTGGAATCTGTGGTGATATCCCCTTTATCGTTTTTTATTGCATCAATTTGGTTATTCTCTCTTTTCTTTTTTATTAATCTGGCTAGTGGTCTGTCTATTTTGTTGATCTTTTCAAAGAACCAGCTCCTGGATTTATTGATTTTTTGAAGAGTTTTTGTGTCTCTATTTCCTTCAGTTCTGCTCTGATCTTAGTTATTTCCTGTCTTCTGCTAGGTTTTGAGTTTTTTTGATCTTGCTCCTCTAGCTCTTTCAATTTTGATGATAGGGTGTTAATTTTAGATCTCTCCTTTCTTCTCATGTGGGCACTCATTGCTATATATTTTCCTCTAGAGACTGCTTTAAATGTGTCCCAGAGATTCTGGTATGTTGTGTCTTCGTTCTCATTGGTTTCGAAGAACATCTTTATTTCTGCCTTCATTTCATTGTTTATCCAGTCAACATTCAAGAGCAAGTTGTTCAGTTTCCATGAAGCTGTGCGGTTCTGAGTTAGTTTCTGCATTCTGAGTTCTAACTCGATTGCACTGTGGTCTGAGAGACTTTGTTATGATTTCCGTTCTTTTGCATTTGCTGAGGAGTGATTTATTGCCAATTATGTGGTCAATTTTAGAGTAGGTGTGATGTGGTGCTGAGAAGAATGTATATTCTGTGGATTTGGGGTGGAGAGTTCTGTAAACGTCTATCAGGTTTGCTTGTTCCAGGTCTGTGTTCAGGTCCTGGATATGCTTGTTGATTTTCTGTCTGGATGATCTGTCTAATATTGACAATGGGGTGTTAAAGTCTCCCACTATTATTGTGTGGGAGTCTAAGTCTCTTTGTAAGTCATTAAGAACTTGCCTTATGTATCTGGGTGCTCCTGTATTGGGTGCGTATATATTTAGGATCGTTAGCTCTTCTTGTTGCAGTGATCCTTTTACCATTATGTAATGTCCTTCTTTGTCTCTTTTGATCTTTGTTGCTTTAAAGTCTATTTTATCAGAGATGAGAATTGCAACTCCTGCCTTTTTTTGCTCTCCATTTGCTTGGTAGATCTTCCTCCATCCCTTTATTTTGAGCCTTTGTGTATCCTTGCATGTAAGATGGGTTTCCTGGATACAGCACACTGATGGGTTTTGGCTTTTTATCCAATTTGCCAGTCTGTGTCTTTTGATTGGGGCATTTAGTCCATTGACATTTAGGGATAAAATTGTTAGGTGTGAATTTGATGCTGTCATTTTGATGCTACCTGGCTGTTTTGTTGGTTAGTTGATGCAGATTCTTGATTGTGTTGATGCTCTTTTACCATTTGGTGTGCTTTTGGAGTGGCAGGTACTGGTTGTTCCTTTATATGTGTAGAGCCTCTTTCAGGAGTTCTTTTAGAGCAGGTTTGGTGGTGATGAAATCTCTGAGTGCTTGCTTGTTCACAAAGGATTTTATTTTTCCTTCACTTATGAAGCTTAGTTTGGCTGGATAGGAGATTCTGGGTTGAAAGTTCTTTTCTTTAAGGATGTTGAATATTGGCCCCCAATCTCTTCTGGCTTGTAGGGTTTCTGCTGAGAGATCTGCTGTGAGTCTAATGGGCTTCCCTTTGTGGGTAACCCGACCTTTCTCTCTGGCTGCCCTTAGCATTTTCTCTTTCATTTCAACCCTGGTGAATCTGACGATTATGTGCCTTGGGGTTGCTCTTCTTGAGGAATATCTTTGTGGTGTTCTCTGTATTTCCTGGATTTGAATATTGGTCTGCCTTGCTAGGTTGGGGAAGTTTTCCTGGATAATATCCTGAAGAGTTTTTTCCAGCTTGGATTCATTCTCCTCATCACATTCAGGTACACCTATCAGACGTAGATTAGGTCTTTTCACATAGTCTCACATTTCTTGAAGATTTTGTTCATTCCTTTTTGTGCTTTTTTCTCTGTTCTTGCCTTCTCTTTTTATTTCATTGAGTTGATCTTCGACCTCTGATATCCTTTCTTCTGCTTGGTCAATTCGGCTGTTGAAGCTTGTGCATGCTTCACGAAGTTCTCGTGTTGCGTTTTTCAGCTCCATCAATTCACTTATACTCCTCTCTATGCTGTCCATTCTCGTCAGCAGTTCGTCCAATCTTTTTTCAAGGTTCCTATTTTCTTTGCGTTGGGTTAGAACATGGTCTTTTAGCTCATTGTAGTTTCTTACTACCCACCTTCTGAAGTCTGATTCTGTCATTTCATCACCCTCCTTCTCCATCCGGTCTGGTTCCCTTGCTGGTGAGGAGTTGTGATCCCTTTTAGGAGGAGAGGTGTTCTGGTTTCGGGAGTTTTCATCCTTTTTGCGCTGGTTTCTTCCCATTTTTGTGGGTTTATCCACCTGTTGTCTGTCTCTGTCCCAGGGAGTTGGAGCTTTATGAGTTTCCGTTGCACTACTGCCTTTTTTGATTTTTCTTTCAGGTCTGACCCGCCCAGCTAGCAGCACACCTAGCCACTGCCTGCCCGCAGGGGTTTTGCTGAGCTGCTGTGGGCTCCACCCAGCTGCCCTGAGCTCTTCCCTGTAGTCCTTTTTATATGGGAGTAGTTAGAACTGTCTCAGCCACGGTGGCCCCGCCTCTGTTATGGCGGACTCTCTCTGTTGTGGCAGGTTGCCTCGGCAACGGCGGGTTGCCTCAGCAACGGCAGCCTGCCTCCATAGCGGTGGAGAGTCTCAGTAATGGTGGAAGCTCCTCCCCCACGGAGCCGGACAGTCCCGGTTCAGCTGTGCTTGGTTTGGAGGGCTCAACCCAGAGGGTTTCCAATTACTGTTTTTGTTTTCGTTGTTGTTGGGGGTGGAGGGGTGGGACCAACCGAGCCTGATCACCTGGCTCCCTGACTCAGAGTCTTTTCTTTTAAGTTGAACGACCCCGCGTTTCGGTCCCTTGTTGAAAAGGTGCCGGGATCTCCCATGCTGCGATTCACGGAGTTGGCTCAAACTGCGGCGCCGGCTCCTGGCGGATTTTTTGCCTAGGAATCTCCTGGCCTGACTCGCTATTTCAGATGAGTGGGGAACTCTGCCGTCTCAGGGCTCTGCTCGCCAGCTAAGAGGGCTCCCAGACCAGTGGCTTTTGTACAGAGAACCGCAGCAACAGGGCGTGGTCACAGCAGCCGCGCGGGCGGAATCAGCCCCACAGGGGCCAAAACAGCCGCACTGGCTGGGACTGCGACGCTGGCAACCCCTCTGCCTGGGTATCTCCTGGGCTGTGGGCAATAAGAGTTCGTCTGGAAATGCGGCGTCCACTCACCCTCTGCACCTTCACTGGGAGCTGAAGTCCTGAGCTGTTCTTAGGCGGCCATCTTCCCAGCATTCTACATTTCTTCTTTTGAGAAGTGTCTGTTCTTGTTCTTTGCCCAAATTTTAATGGAGTTATTTGTTTTATTCTTGTTGACTTGTGTAAATTCCTTATAGATTCTGGATATCTGTCCTTTGTTAGATGCATAGTTTCCAAATATTCTCCAATTCTGTAGGTTGTCTGTTTAATCTGTTGATTGTTTCTTTTGCTGTACAGGAGAGGAGCTCTTTAGTTTAATTAAGTTCCATTTGTCAGTTTTTGTTCATTGTTGTTGTTGTTGTTGCATTTGCTTTTGAGGCCACAGTCATGAATTCTTTGCCTAGGCCAATGATGGAAAAAGTTTTTCCTAAGTTTTCTTCCAGAATTTTTATAGATTCAGATCTTATATTTAAGTCTTTAATCCATTTTGAATTAATTCTTGTATATGGTGAGATACAGGGATTGTTTCTATCTTCTGCATATGGCTAGCCATCAATTTATTTATTAACCATGTCTTCCAAATTCTTTTCACTAGGTTCTACTTCCTTTTTTTTTTTTTTTTTTTTTTTTTTTTTTTTTTTTTTTTTTTTTTTTGAGACAGAGTCTCATTCTGTTAGCAGGTGCCACTGGAGTGCAGTGGCACAATCTCGGCTCGCTGCAATCTCTGCCTCCTGAATTCAATCAATTCTCCTACCTCAGCCTCCCGAGTAGCTGGGACCACAGGTGCACACCACCACACCCAGCTAATTTTTCTACTTTTTTAGTAGAGATGGGGTTTCACTGTATTGGCCAGGATGGTCTCAATCTCTTGACCTCGTGATCCACCCGCCTCAGCCTCCCAAAGTGTTGGGATTACAAGCGTGAGCCACCATGCCCAGTCTAGTTCAACTTCTGAAAGTAAACCTCTCTCCCAAATTTCATGATGTGATACTAAGTTTAAAAGGTACTAATTTATCTAAATATTAATCCATCTTTTCCTATATCAATTTTGCTTAAAATAAGACCCAGATATTTTTAAACTGGCAAGAAAATAGAAACATAGAACACAAAAGAGAAATTAAGGTCACAGAATGAACTTAAATGTGCTATTAAGGACTACAGTCCTCTTAATTCTATAAATTTTTAGGTTTTTCCCCAGACACCTTCTAAAATACCCTTACCCACATCTACATGCATAAATGTAGAGAAAATGATCTATGGTAGGTTATATAATTGAAATACTTTTTAAATGAGCTTTCATGCCCTAATACAGTGGATGCCAATCCAAAGAAGAAACTCCAGTGGCCAAAAGGACTTTTCAAGCAGGAGCAACAACCAGATTGCACATATCAGCTGTTCGTTGCAAGTATCCTCACTGGCATCTCAGTTACTTTAAAGAGGCTCATAAAAATTCCTAGAGCATTAAGAGAGGGAAAAAAATCAACCTAGGCAATTAGTCAAAAGAAAAGGGTCACTGCCACAGACACTTCATTTTAGAATCCTGGAAACTGACAGCTTCATAAAATTTCATTTCTAAGATGAAAAGTTTCCCCCAATGCTTTCTGGAAATCATAATCTGCATGGATCAAATCCACTTTCTTAAATTTAACTATTTCTTTACTCTTTTTTGTTGCAACCCTCAGTTGGAACCTGCTCTGGGAACATTATTTAATTTCTACCTTGGATGAAATTAAGTTAATCTAATTTAACTGTCCCAGATGTATTCATATATTATACCTGCTCAGTAATCCTGAAACGGGAGGATAAGTGCTGAAGAGAAAAGGAATCTAACATGTATTAGAAGCCTAACACATGTGGTAGGTTGTATTATGTTCCAAATTATCTTTTCCCACCCTTTGCCATGTGACTTCTAGTGCCTCCCAGTAGATGAAATATATTTCTTTGCGCCTCATCACAAGGTTTAGATGTATGAACTGGCCAATAGAATATGAGAAGATGTAACATATGCCATATCTGTATGAAAACTATAAATGTATTTGCATGGTTTGGTTCAGCCATTTGTATGCTTGGCCTCTGTTTGGAGAACAGCGTGTCCCATATAGGAGCTGCTCCTTGAATCCACATCACAGACTGAAATGACATATAGCCAAACAGAGCCAAGCAGAGCCACAGCCAACCTGCAAACCCATCACTGAGAAATAAATGTCTGTTGCTTTAAGTTACTGGGGCTTTGGGAGTAATTGTGACTGAAGCAAAGCTCAAAAATACAGAAATTGGTAAAAGAAATGGTTTTATGGCACATAACAACCTCAAAATCTTAGTGACTTACAATAACAAATATTTATTTCTCAAGTCGTATTATATGTTGGTGGATGCAGGTCAGTTTCTGTGTCTCTGCTAAAGGTGGTGAGTCAGATTGAAGTCTGCTCCATTCTTTTCTTATTCTAGATCTCAGTTTGCAAATACATCCCATGTATGAAACATGCCCTTCTTGTAGCAGAAGGCACAGGAATAAGACACTTAACAATGCTTCTAAGAGTCTGCTCATAAATTACATGACCAAAGCCCAAAATCAATGGGAAGGAGACAATATACTTACACTATAAGAAAAGAATAAATAAATAATTGTGATAAATAGTACAGTATGTCACACTGTTCTAGTCATTGTACTTGCTGTGTTTTACCTAAGTTATCTCACTCACATCTCATACCAATCTTGTTCTTTCTTTTTTTTTTTTTATTTTTTTTTATTTTTGAGACAGAGTCTCACTTTGTTGCCAGGCTGGAGTGCAGTGGTGCAATATCAGCTCACTGCAACCTCCGCCTACCGGGTTCAAGCGATTCACTTGCCTCAGCCTCCTGAGTAGCTGGGACTACAGGTGAGCACTACCATGACCAGCTAATCTCTGTATTTTTAGTAGAGACGAGATTTCGCCATGTTGACCAAGATGGTCTTGATCTCTTGACCTCATGATCCATCCGCCTCAGCTTCCCAAAGTGCTGTGATTACCACCATGAGCCACCACGCCCAGCCTCATACCAATCGTCTAAGGAAAACTTTATTCTCATCTTTTAGAAAACTGAGACTCAGAGAAGTAATCTAACTTGTCCAAAGTTATTCAGAAGGTGTGTGAAGGGAGGGCTAGTGTCCCAGTCCACAATATGTGACTCCAAAGAATTTGCTCTTACCTCCACCCACACTCACACAGTTTTTCTCTGTCAAGTTATAAGCATTAACTTAACAGATGGGATCTGTCCTTGTGTAAAACCAGTATTGGCTATAACAGACTTCAATAATAAGCAACTCTCTAAGGAAATAGGGAAATGTAAGGGTAGTGAAAAAGAGGGTAACATCTATGAAAACAGACTTATGGAAAGATAGGCAGAAATGAGCACAACAATGAGAAGGTATGAGAATGAGAACCCAAGAACTGGAAAATAAGAAGAGAAATTGATAGCACTTCTCTGGGCAAGAGCACTTTCAAAAATAGCTTGCCTCAGGGGAAAACTTTTTAGACTCTGATTTCACAGGCCATAAGAAAAGCACTTGGGTGTTTCCCTTTCCTTTAAAAAGTACACACCCAGTTGTTTTGTTTGTTTTTGTTTTTGTTTTGCAGCTGCCTGAATACTACCATCTATTCACTCTAGAGACTGGCAGTCTCCTAGATTATGGGCATGGAGTGCTTTTTAAAAATCTAAAACCCATACCATCCTGATGCACCTGGATGGGCTGCTATCAACACATTTTTCATCTGAGTCACATCTTTGGAGCTTCAGACCATGATATGTCTGCCAATTTCTACCACAGTTTTAATCTAGTTGAAATATTAATGTACTATAATAGCAATGTAACTTCTAAGTTGTTATTGTTGATATCAATAATTCAAGAATTAAAACACTGAATATATTATTATGCCAGCAGAAAATTATCTAACCAGCAGGTAAATAATAATTAGAGTTATAGAAGCACCATAGGATATTAGTACTTGAAACAGAAGGCTGGAAAATCTTATAGTAGGCTTCCAAGCCAGATAGCCAGACTGCCAAAATCTCCAAGTGATACAGTACATTACCACTAATTAAGCCTTGTACAAGCATTCCATGCTATTTTGTTTGGCTATATTGGAAGATCCTGTTACTCTAACACACAATGGAGAATAAAAAGAAAAATGGGAAAATATTTTCCCAGGCATGAGAAGAAAACTGTGGCAGTCAATTCTTGTCCATACAACTTGGCCTAACTACTCTCCTCTTCAAACCCCACATTTGTCCCCAAATGTTGCTATCCAGCTAACCACTTATAATCTTCCAGCAAAATAACTAAGTTGTATTTAACTATCATGGCTTTATATGCTTTTCTGTAATTCAGAATGTTAAATAAATTACATGGTAGATTAAATAAGAATGGAATCAATTGGTGCATAAATAATGTATCTCAGAAATATTACCTTGTTCATTCTCAGGCATCATTGGACTATAGTTGGTGGCACTCAGACCCAGAGTTCCACTGATCCCTTTAACAGATAATCCAAAGGAGAGAAAAATCTTACTAATGCAGAATGTGTCTGTGCATACTCAGATGCAAACCATCAAAGTAAATTTATGATCTATTATTATTATTGCTTATATGTGTGGGTGGATAAAGTGTACAGAAACATTTATTAAATCTAAATTAGCCAAAAGGTGGCAGTAGAAAGTCTAACTATGAAACACAGCATAAAATCTCATTTGTCCAAAATTTGTGATTATCTAAACAAGAACTGGATGAAATATGAGAAAAAAATACAGCTTAGCAGTCAGATAGATGTAGCTTCTAATCCCAGATCTATTACTGTGTGAGGCTGGGCAATCAGCTTCTCTGAGCCTCAGATTTCTAATCTTTAAATGAGACAACATTGAAAATATACAGGATTTTTAAGGATCAAGAGAAATAATAGATGCATAAACCTCATTGAACAAGGCTTAACACATGGCAGATACTAAGTAAATGATAGAAAATGCTTGACATAAAAGAAGTAGAGGATATAAACTTTATTTAAGTGACAGTTCAGAATTCTTGTTAAAGTGAAGAAATAATAGCAATTTTTTCTTTACTCTTCTTCTTTGGAAACAACTAAAAAGAATGAAAAATGGGAGATGGAAGACTCTTCAATGATACAATAAAACAAATACAAGCTCAAACCACAATATGAAGAATATCTGCCAAATACATTGATATCTGAGAGTAAGGGATAATACAAGCTGACACCAACCACTTAATATTCAAGTAAGAATAAATTTATCTGAAAGTATGAAAGGACATCAAATTATCCTTTTATTAAAGTGGTAAGATTTAGGGACATCAGAGACAACAGAGCTACTAGGAAATATCCCTGTGAAGAAACATCCCAACTCCACACTAACAAATTGCAGGTAAAGTAGAGCTGAATAAAGAAGAAAAATGCAGACAGATCATCTTGTCTATAATCTAATCTCCTAAGACACTGTCTGAGGTGAAGGAAAGGAAGCAGAGATGACCAGATCACAACACAGATAGCCTGACTTAAGGTGATTCGTTGTAAGCCACACCAAACTTCTAATGCCAAAAACTAAGGTGAGGTATAGGAAAATAATGTAAATATATATATAGAGAGAGAGAGAATGTAAATATACAATGTTAAAAATATATTATATTTATATATGTATTCCTATATGTATATATTCCTCTGTAGATATATAGATAACTGAATAGATGTACATCTCTATATAGATATACAGATATATATTTCAGTTTAAATTAAACTTCTGTACATTTTGGTGATTACTGCAACAAGGACACATCAAAGAAAGGGAAGAGAATGTTTCCTCATATATGTGTGTGTGTATATATATGTATATATATATATATATATATATATATATATAGAGAGAGAGAGAGAGAGAGAGAGAGAGAGAGAGAGAGTAAAAATATACATGTATGAGGATTTTTTAAAAAGACAAATCCCAGTTAAATCTGCTGGGACTTTTAAAAGCCGCCCCTACACAACCCCTCCTAATATTGTTTTATAGCAAATAGCTATGTAGTATTAAAATGTCCCCATTTGAAGATAAGCAATATAAAAAAATTAGCACTAGACCCATATATACATATATAATAAAAATTTAATATAATTTAAAGACAAGAGATGAGCATATATTTAATTCAAGCTGAATGTATTAAGTTCTACTGTGTCATGTTTTTTTACTCATATCATAACAAATCTAACCTTACTTTATATATATCAACCTTGTGGAATAAATACTAGATTCCTATTTTTTTGTTGTTTTTTTGGTTTTTGGTTTTGTTTTTTGTTTGTTTGTTTGTTTGTTTTTTGTTTTTTGTTTTTTGTGGTTTTTTTTTTTTTGAGACAGTCTTGCTCTGTTGCCAGGCGGGAGGTGCAATCACGGCTCACTGTAACCTCTGCCTCCTGGGTTCAAGTGATTCTTCCGCCTCAGCCTTCCTAGTAGCTGGGACTATAGGCGCATGCCACCACACCCAGCTAATTTTTGTATTTTTAGTAGAGACAGGGTTTCACTATGTTGGCCAGGATGAAACCCCATTATCTCTTGACCCCATGATCTGCCTACCTTGGCCTCCCAAAGTGCTGAAATTACAGGCGTGAGCCACTGCTACCGGCCACTATTTTTTTTTTAATGAGGAAACTTGAAGTTTAAAGTCTACTTGCAGCTGTTAAATGTTAGAATCTGGATATAAATCCACGTCTTCTGAATTAAAAGCCCATACTCTAAATAAACCTTTCATGAGTACTTATACTTAAATAACATCCACTCTCAGACTTGGTCTTCCCACACTAAAGGCTTACATTATGTATAGTCTATATTAATGTGAATTCACTCATACTCTAATGATTTTCTTGATTTCTTTTGATCTCTATTTAATATACATAACGAAACCCGTTTTCCAGTTTGCTACTACATTATTTTGCCTAAGGACAAGATTCTATTGTATTTTGTTTCTAATATTTTTCCTCATGACATCCAGTATTTCCTCTGAGTCTTTGGTCACATACAAACAGAAATCTCTAAAATAATTCTGCCTAATTTAAGTAGTAAGAGTTACACTTTGTTGTGTTTGTCTTAAATATAAATAAAAATGAAAATAATCTCCACTTGGGCAAGTGAAGATTTTTTTTGCCATTTTCTTCTTATTTTCCTATCTTTGGTATTCTTTTTATATTATCCATTCATAACTAGCATTTTTCTACCTGAAAAAGCTTGTAATATGCGTCTCATTCCAAGGAAATAAGAGATTTCTTTATACTTCCTCTTCAAATTCATTTTTTTTTAAGTGACTAGTCTTAGAACAAATCCCAAAGAATCCTCTCTGTTAACACTACTCTATTTAGGAAAGGGTCTATTTATCCTTACTCTTCAGTTTTTTAATCCACTATATGATCAAGAAAGGAGACAAAGCTAGCTCACTGGCTTAAAATCCTATGACTTTATCTCTTCTGCACTGGGCTCTAAATTCAATTCTTCAGAAATCATAAAAACGTATTCAATTCTGTAACAAATGTTCAATCCTGGTGTTTAATATACAATTATAGCTCATAGTAATCTTGTTCTCTTAATATAAAAAGAAAATTTTGGTTTCTTGCAGTCTCCTTAACAAATCTCAACTACTGAATCCTACTTAGAACATGTCCACTACATCATGATTCAAAACATTTTAAAATAACAATACGTATTCCAGAGTGATTGAAGGAAAATCCTTTATAAAAACAGACCTAGACATAATGTATCTTAAGATTTAAGCCCAAAATAAAATCCAGTCTAAATATCAACTTCTAGTCTCAATGATCTAACGATAAGGTTCAAAAATACCTTAAATGTCTTTTGAAGCATGATAGGTCAATATTTTCAGGCACTGAACACACAAAGCTGAGCTGTGAATTACAAAGGTCTTAAAACAAATTTACAAAGTATAATTACTCTTCATAGGTGAGATATTCTGTTTATTCTATGGAGAATATTTCAGTTTAAATTAAATATCTGTGTATTTTGGTGATTGTTGCAATAAGAACACACCAAGGGAAAGAGAAGAGAATGTTTCAGCATGTTTAGCGTAATGCAAGTATAATGTGAATTTCTGATAGAAATATTTTCAAGAAAATGAAATCACTAAATTAAAATTTCATTTAATATTGATGCCCTGTATCATCAAAAAAAAAATACTTAGACACAAAATTACAGATTGGCATCTTTTTAAAACATAATACTTAGCATACTGATTATATTCCTTCAGCAAAAAAATTAAAATATTCAACATAAATTAAAAGTATATAATATCAGTACCTTGCAATGGAAACATAATATTTAAAGCTAAATGAATATAACTTTAATATCTTTGGCATACTTTAGTGTATGAAGCTGAGTAAGATAATAGGTAACCAAAAAACCGTTTAACTCCTAAAAATTAAGTAAAATAGAGAATTAATATAAATCTCAATAAAGAGAATCAAAACCAAAAAAAATTGCATCTTGAGATCTGAGAAGTCATATTATGAAATTTGAATTCTGAAGATATTAAAGGTAGAAAACATGCTTAAAAGTCACCTATTAACTCCTTGTCATTCCTTTGCTGAAGAAGCAAATGCTTGCTACATTTTTCACTCTAAGTTGAAGATACTTAAAATGAGAAAAGTTTTTTTGAATTATTATACTTTAAGTTCTGGGGTACATGTGCAGAACATGCAGGTTTGTTACATAGTTATACATATGCCATGGTGGTGTGTTGCATCCATCACCCCATCATCTACATTAGGTATTTCAAAGTGAGAGAAGTTTTAAAGGTGGTAGACCCTCACTGAAAATGTGAAATTTTGTCTTCTGTAAAAGAGTAATATTACTAACTTTTAACTTTGTCTTATTGGGATGAACGTTTGAACAGGAGAGAGAGATAATAAGAAAAACCTAAATACTAACATGAAAATCTCCAAACACAAGAAAAATCATGTTATATCATTTGGTGACAATACATTTGTTTGTGTCATTTTTTTAAATAAACATATGTTTTCTTCTTTTTTATTTATAACCAAAAAGATATAAAGTAAAAATTTACATAAAGATAAAGTTCATCATTCCAAACAAAGATAATGTTGATGATTATTTATTTATTTATTTTTAATTGTACTTTAGGCTCTGGGGTACACATGTAGATCATGCAGGATTGTTGCATAGGTACACACGTGGCAATGTGGTTTGTTGCCTCCATCCCCCCGTCACCTACATCTGGCATTTCTCCCAATGTTATCACTTCCTGACCTCCCCACCCCCATGCTATATCTCCCTTGCCTGCCCCAACAGATCCCAGTGTGTGATGTTCCCCTCCCTGTGTCCATGTGTTCTCATTTGTTCAACACCCACCTATGAGTGAGAACATGCAGTGTTTGACTTTCCATTCTGTGTCAGTTTGCTGAGAATGATGGTTTCCAGATTCATCCATGTCCCTACAAAGGACATGAACTCATCGTTTTTTAGGGCTGCATAGTGTTCCATGTTGTACATGTGCCACATTTTCCTTGTCCAATCTATAGTCCATGGGCATTTGGGTTGGTTCCAGGTCTTTGTTATTGTAAACAGTGCCACTGTGAACATACGCTGTGCATGTGTCTTTATAATAGAATGATATATAATCCTTTGGGTATATATCCAGTAATGGGATTGCTGGGTCAAATGCAATTTCTATTTCTAGGTCCTTGAGGAAGTGTCACACTGTCTTCCACAATGGCTGAATTAGTTTACATTCACACCAACAGTGTTAAAGTATTCCTATTTCTCCACATCCTCTCCAGCATCTGTTGTCTCCCGATTTTTTAATGATCGCCATTCTAACTGGCATGAGGTGGTATCTCAATGTAGTTTTGATTGCATTTCTCTCATAATCAGTGATGATGAGCATTTTTTCATATGTTTGTTGGCCTCGTATATGTCTTCTTTTGAAAAGTATATTTTCATATCCTTCTCCCACTTTTGGATGGGTATGTTTGTTTTTTTCTTGTAAATCTGTTTTAGTTCTTTATAGATTCTGGTTATTAGCCCTTTGTCAGATGGATAGATTGCAAAACTTTTTTCCATTATGTTGGTGGCCAGTTCACTCCAATGATTCTTTCTTTTGCTGTACAGAAGCTCTGGAGTATAATCAGATCCCATTGTCTACTTGGCTTTTGTTGTCAGGGCTTTTGATGTTTTAGTCATGAAGTCCTTGCCTATGCCTATGTCCTGAATGGTTTTGCCTAGGTTTTCTTCTAGAGTTTTTATGGTGTTAGGTCTTTTGTTTAAGTCTATAATCCATCTGGAGTTAATTTTAGTGTAAGGTGTAAGGAAGGAGTCGAGTTTCTGCTTTCTGGACACTGCTAGCCAGTTTTCCCAACACCATTTATTAAACAGATAATCCTTTCCCCATTGCTTGTTTTTGTCAGGTTTCTCGAATATCAGATAGTTGTAGATGTGTGGTATTGCCTCCAAGGCCTCTGTTCTGTTCCATTGGTCTATATCTCTGTTTTGGTACCAGTACCATGCTGTTTTGATTACTGTAGCCTTGTAGTATAGTTTGAAATCACGTAGCATGATGCCTCCAGCTTTGTTCCTTTTGCTTAGGATTGTCTTGGCTATGTGGGCTCTCTTTTGGTTCCATATGAAGTTTAAGGTGGTTTTTTCCAGTTCTGTGAAGAAGGTCATTGGTAGCTTGATGGAAATAGCATTGAATCCATAAATTACTTTGGGCAGTATGGCCATTTTCACAATACTGATTTTTCCTAACCACAAGCATGGAATGTTTCTACACTTGTGTCCTTTCTTACTTCCCTGAGCAGTGGTCTGTAGTTCTCCTTGAAGAGGTCCTTTACATCCTTTGTTAGTTGTGTTCCTAGGTATTTTATTCTCTTTGTAGCAATTGTGAATGGCAGCTCGTTCTTGATTTGGCTCTCTTTAAGACTGTTATTGGTGTATAGAAATGCTTGTGATTTCTGCACACTGATTTTGTATCCTGAGATTTTGCTGAAGTTGCTTATCAGTTTCAGGAGATTTTGGTATGAGACAATGGGGTCTTCTAAATATACAATCATGTCATCTGCAAATAGAGACAATTTGACTTCCTTTTTTCCTAGTTGAATACCCTTTATTTCTTTTTCTTGCCTAATTGCTCTGGCTAGAACTTCCAGTACTATATTGAATAGGAGTGGTGAGAGAGGGCATCCTTGTCTAGTGCCAGATTTCAAAGGGAATGCTTCCAGATTTTGCCCATTCAATACAATATTGGCTGTAGGCATGTCATAAATAGCTTTTTTTATTTTGAGATAGTTTCCTTCTATACCTAGTTTATTGAGAATTTTTAGCATAAAGTGCTGTTGAATTTTGTTGAAGGACTTCTCTGTATCTATCGAGATAATCATGTGGTTTTTGTCATTGGTTCTGTTTATGTGGTGGATTACATTTATAGACTTGCATATGTTGAACCAGTCTTGAGGTCCTGAATGAAGCCTACTTGATCATGATGGATAAGCTCTTTGATGTGCTGTTGCAATCAGTTTGCCAGTATTTTATTGAAGATTTTTGCATCTATTTTCATTATGGATATTGGCCTGAAGTTTTCTTTTTTGTTGAGTCTCTGCCGGGTTTTGGTATCAGGATGATGTTGATCTCGTAAAGTGATTTAAGAAGGATTCCCTCTTTTTGTATTGTTTGGAATAGTTTCAGAAGGAATGGTACTAGCTCCTCTTTGCACATCTGGTAGAATTCAGCTGTGAACTTGTCTGGACCTGGACTTTTTTTTGTTGGTAGGCTATTAATTGCTGCCTCAACTTCAGCCCTTGTTATTGGTCTGTTCAAGGTTTCAACATCTTCCTGGTTTAGGTTTGGAAGAGTGCAAGTGTCCAAAAATTTATCCATTTCTTCCAAGTTTACTGGTTTATGTGCATAGAGTTGTTTGTAGTAATCTCTAATGGTAGTTTATATTTCTGTGGAATTGGTGGTGATATCCCCTTTATCGTTTTTTATTGCATCTATTTGATTCTTCTCCCATTTCTTTTCTATTAATCTGGCTAGCAGTCTATTTTGTTACCAGCTCCTGGATTTATTAGATATTTTGAAGGACTTTTTGTGTCTCTATCTCCTTCAGTTCTGCTATGATCTATTTCTCATCTTCTGCTAGCTTTTGAGTTTTTTTTGATCTTGCTCCTCTAGATGTTTCAATTTTGACCATAGGGTGTTGACTTCAGATCTTTCCTCGCTTCTCCTGTGGGCATTTATTGCTATCAGTTTCTCTCTAGACACTGCTTTAAATGTGTCCTAGAGATTCTGGTATGTTGTGTCTTTGTTCTCTTTGGTTTCAAAGAACATCTTTATTTCTGCCTTCATTTCATTGTTTACCCAGTTGACACTCAGGAGCCAGTTGTTCAGTTTCCACGGAGTTGTGCAGTTCTGATTAGTTTCTTAATTCTAAGTTCTAATTTGATTGCACTGTGGTCTAAGAGACTGTTTGTTATGATTTCTGTTCTTTTGCATTTGCTGAGGAGTGATTTACTTCCAATTATGTGGTCAGTTTTAGAGTAGGTGTGAACTGTTGCTGGGAAGACTGTATATTCTGTGGATTTGGGGTGGAGATTTCTGTAGATGTCTATTAGGTCCACTTGGTCCAGATCTGAGTTCAAGACCTGGATATCCTTGTTAATTTTCTGTCCCATTGATCTATCTAATATTGACAGTGGAGTGTTAAAGTCTACCATTATTATTGCGTGGGAGTCTAAGTCTCTCTGTAGGTCATTAAGATCTTGCTTTATGTATCTGGGTGCTCCTGTATTAAGTGTGTATATATTTAGGACAGTTAGCTCTTCTTGTTGCATTGATCCTTTTACCATTATGAAATGCCCTTCTTTGTCTCTTTTGATCTTTGTTGGTTTAACGTCTATTTTATCAGAGACTAGGAATGCAACTCCTGCTTTTTTTTTTTTTTCTGTCCATTTGCTTGGTACACCTTCCTCCATCCCTTTATTTTTAGTCTATGTATGTCCTTGCATGGAGGACAAGGAGATGGGTTTCCTGAATACAGCACACAGATGGGTTTTGACTTTTTATCCATTTTGCCAGTCTATGTCTTTTGACTGAGGCAATTAGTCCACTTACATTTATGGTTAATATTGTTATGTGTGAATTTGATCCTGCCATTTTGATGCTAGCTGGATGTTTTGCCCATTAGTTGACACATTTTCTTCATTGTATTAATAGTCTTTACCATTTGGTACATTTTTGGAGTGGCTGATACTGGTTGTTCCTTTCCTTGTTTAGTGCTTATTTCAGGAGCTCTTGTAAGGCAGGCCTGGTGGTGACAAAATCTCTCAGCAATTGCTTGTCCATAAAGGATTTTCTTTCTCCTTCGCTTATGAAGCTTAGTCTGGTTGGATATAAAATTCTAGGTTGAAAGTTCTTTTCTTTAAGGATGTTGAATATTGGCCTCCACTCTCTTTTGGCTTGTAGGGTATCTGCTGAGAGATCCACTGTGAGTCTGATGGGCTTCCCTTTGTGGGAAACCTGTCCTTTCTTTGTGGCTGCCATTAGCATGCTTTCCTTCATTTCAACCCTGGTGAATATGACAATTGCATGCCTTGGGGTTGCTCTTCTTGAGGAATATCTTTGTGGTGTTCTCTGTATTTCCTGGACTGGAATACACGGCAAGTACAACCTGCCTTGCTAGGTTGGAGAAGTTCTCCTGGATAATAATCTGAAGATTGTTTTCCAGCTTGGATTCATTCTCTCCATCATATTCAGGTACACCTATCAAACATAGATTAGGTCTTTTCACATAATCCCATATTTCTTGGAGGCTTTCTTCATTTCTTTTCACTCTTTTTTCTCTAATCTTGCCTTCTCATTTTATTCCATTGAGTTGATCTTCAATCTCTGATATCTTTTCTTCTGTTTGTTTGATTTGCCTATTGAAACTTGTATATGCTTTGCAAAGTTCTCGTGCTGTGTTTTTCAGCTCCATCACATCATTTATATTCTTCTCTAAGCTGTTTATTCTAGTTAGCATCTCATCTAACCTTTTCTTGGTTCTTCATTTCTTTGCATTGGGTTAGCACATGTTCTTTTAGCTCTGAGAAGTTTCTCATTACCCACCTTCTGAAGCCTGTTTCTGTCAATTCATCAGATTCATTCTCCATCCATCTAGCTGGTGAGGAGTTGTGATTCCTCGGAGGAGGAAAGGCATTCTGGTTTTTGGTGTTTTCTTACTTTTTGCACTGGTTTCTTCCCATCTTAGTGGCTTTACCTATCTACTTGTGGTCTTTATAGTTGGTGACTTTTGGATTAGGTCTCTGAGTGGCCATCCTTTTTGTTGATGTTGAAGCTATTTCTGCTTCTTAGTTTTCCTTCTAACAGTCAGGCTCCTCTGCTGCAGGACTGCTGGAGATTCACTCCAGACCCTGCTTGTCTTGGGATCGCCCGTGGGGGCTGCAGAACAGCAAGGGCTGCCACCAGTTTCTTTCTCTGCTATCCTTATCCCAGAAGGGTACCCACCAGATGTCGACATGAGCTCTCCTTTATGTGGTGTCTCTTTGGATATACAGGGGTCAAGGTGTTGCTTGGGGAGACAGTCTGTCCCTTATAGGAGCTCAAGTGCTGTGCTGAGAGCTACGACGTTCTGTGCAGAACTGCTGGGCAGATACCTTTAAGGCTGCTGCAGTTGAACTCATTACTGCCTCTTTTCCCAGGTGCTCTGTCCTAGGAAGGTAGGCTTTATTTATAAGTTCCTGTCACACTGCTCCCTTTTTTCATAGATGCCCTGCCCCACACGGAGCAGCCTAGTCAGAGTCTGCCAGCAGAGGTGTTGCTGAGCTGCTGCAGGCTCTGCCCAGCTGCTGCGTGAACTGCCTTGGTAGTGGCGGACTGCCTTGATAGTGGGGGATGCCCTAACCCCCTCTGAGTTGGATCTTCCTGGGTCTAGTTGCACTTTCTGTGAAATTCTCAATCCAGAGCATTTCAGATTGCTTGTTTTGTGGAGGTGGTACCCACCAAGCCAGATCACCTGGCTCCCTGTCTCAGCCCCCTCCCTTTCAGTTGAATGGGCAGCTCTGTCTCCCAAGTGTTCCAGGTGCCAGTAAAAACGGCCACCCAGATTTGTGTGAGTTTCTGTGCACCAATCTAGTACCAGCTGAAACCACCACACTGAAAACTCATGGTGCTTTCTGGCCCAGGAATCTCCTGGTCTGTGGGCCGGGAAAACTTGTTTGGAAATACAGTGAGCACTCACCCTCTGTGCTGTTCTCACTGGAACATGCACTCCAGAGCTGTTCCTATTTGGCCATCTTGGATCCTTCCCCTGATCATCAGCTTTTTAAAACAAATAACACTACATCTGTTGAGCACATGTCCTTGTCTTGTGTGCATCTTACATACCAGTCTATGTCTCAAAAGCACATGTAGTTTCAAAGTAAGACACAATTAGAATTTTTTAAAATGTATGAATTCAGGATTGATAGCTGGCAATTAAAAGTAGTGACTTGCCCACCCTAACACATTTTCAACACTATATTAGATAGAATGACATAGCAGAACCAATAAGTCCAATAAAACATACAAATTCTTATTCATCTTTTAATCTATATATCACACAATATTGGTTGGTGATGCAGGAGTCCTCATATAGAGAAACCTAGAAAATTCTCAAATGGTGGCTTCTTAGGCCTGCACATCACAGAACAATGAAAATTTTAAAAACCAAGGGTCTAGGAACCTAAAAGAAATAAAGCTATAGATAACACTGAATTTTTAAAACAGTTTTTAATAAGATCACATTTTTTTCCAGCCAAATTGGACTTAGATTTCTTCTAGAACTTGCCTTGTATATAAAATAAACTTGAAATAAATGAATTCCAAGTTCCCTCCAATTCTAAAACAATGCAGTTTTATAGACTTTGGAAATATCAGAAGTCCCCAACACACAAATGGATTTAGTTCCAAAAGTTCTTAGAGTTTGGAATGTACTTTCCCATAGAAACAATAATACCAATAGTAGTTAGAATCCTATGCAACTTCACTCATAGAATGGCTGAGCACTGAATTAAAACACTAGCTTCTATAAGAAAATATACACTGAGTTTTATCTGGGGACCCCAAGAACAAATTGTCCTCCTGACCCTCATTTCCCTACTACTACAAGAGGGAAAAGAACTTCACTGATGTCTTCAGCAGCAATTCTAAGGGCCAAGCAAGAGACATTAGAAAAGATTCATCTATCTCACCTTCAACTGGAGCCTTGATACCATCTTTTCTTACTTCTTCTACAAAGGTCCTATCAGTGGAGACTTCATCAGCAATTATAGCTATAGTATTAACATCCACATAATTGCTGCAGAGGGAAAGGTTTCTGCAGACGCTATAAGCTGAGTATTCACTAGCTAGGAATTATCTTTAACCTAAGCCACAAGCAGACATATGTCAATGTTTTTATAATACAGGGTCTTCATAATGATAGAATTTGACCTACAGATTGGAGCAGTAGTACATTGTTAGTTTAGTTTGAGACACTCATGTTCACTCACTGAATATATCATCACTAGGATCTTTCTAAAAATTGATATGTTGAAGAAAATCATGCAAGATCATGAAAATATTTACCACATGATGGTATCTTTTAATTTATCTATAAAATTTATATAATTAGCTGACAGACAACCCTCCAAGTAAACCCAGAGCAGATATTTTCTAAAAAGAAAAGCTATTATTTTTTAATACATGCTTCAAAAAATTCATCTTGGCCAGGCACAATGGCTCTTGCCTGTGTCCCAGCACTTTGAGAGGCCAGGACGGGCATATCACTTATCTCAGGAGTTTGAGACCAGCCTGAGGAACATGGCAAAACCTCACCTCTACAAAAAATCCAAAAATTAGTTGGGAATGGTGCCCCATGCCTGTAGTTCTAGCTACCTAATAGGCTAAGGTGAGAAGATCCCTTGAGTCTGAGAGGAAGAGGTTGCAGTGATCCAAGATCGCATCACTGCAGTCTAGCCTAGGTGAAAGAGTGAGACCTTGTCTTGAAAAACAATAATAATACAAAAGTCTTAAATGCTAAATAAATTAATTTTTACTTTCCATAAATGCAACAGTTGGGAATCCCTAAATCTAGGCATTGGTTAGCATGCTTTTCTAGTTGTAAAAATTATCAAACACTGATTCAGGAAGTCTATCAGGAACTTAATAGACAAGTATATTACCAATCAACAATTCTACCTGAAAAAGGCATTGTGAGTCAGGCATCTGTTAATATCTTCTTCACTCAAAATATTTTGTTAGATAAGTTGTTTTTAGTACTTTAGGACATGATCCAAGCATATTTTAATTTCTGCAACTTCAATTTGCAAATGTTATTTTCCGTCTTGCTAGGACATTGTTATTCTCCAGATCACCCTCACATGAGGAGACTATTATTGATTGTGAAAGCACAACAGGTGGGTCACATCAAAGGTCACATTAGTTTTGTTCACAGGGCCAGACACAAGGTTTTCATTATCCTTAATAAAAACAGAAGCTAGTAATAAAAATATATCCTTGAAATAA
Organism: Saimiri boliviensis; assembly: GCF_048565385.1. Classification (NCBI taxonomy): domain Eukaryota; kingdom Metazoa; phylum Chordata; class Mammalia; order Primates; family Cebidae; genus Saimiri; species Saimiri boliviensis. Next base: position 86,194,390 of record NC_133454.1, read on the forward strand.
TATTTCTCTTCATTCATATGCAATAACTTTACACACTTGAATGTACCATTTCCAAAATCTGCTGCTGGTGATATTATGATGGTTATTTTGTGACATTTGTTGTAAAAATAGTGGTATGAATCATGACTTGACAAACAAATTTCTACAGCAATTGTTTGAACTATTAAGTTAAACTGTTGATTGACAAAGCCTCCCAGAAAAAAAAGCCTGTCCCACAGAATTTAGCTAGGTAAAAAATTTTGAGAACTTTAATCAACAGCATGAGTGAGTTTTTAATAACTCAAATTATTAAACAGAAAATCAAGATGACTCCAGAATGAGTTATACAGCTCCATTTAAATTCTGTTGAGCCAAAACAGAAATATTATTCAATCCTAACATTACATGAATAAAAACATTTCTTAAGCACCCCCAGTGCTCTGCACCATTAGAATTTGAAAGTTCATCCAACAAACAGATTTTATTTTGAAAACTGTGATTGATGCGGTGGATTGTTTTCTTTTTCAGAATCAGGTACCAGTAATTGGCAAATGATGGCTAGTATTTAATTATCCATAACTGTTCTACTAACTCTACTTCTGAAAAAGTATATTTTATTTCCAAATCAAGAACAGTCTGCATACATACACTTGCACAGACACACACATACACACACACACACATACACACGCACACACACACACACAAATACACAAACTGCTATAAGAAAACTTAAAAATTAATTAAGTAGTAAAATTAATTGAGCACCTACTAACATGCCAGGCAATGTACATTATTAAGGAACTCTTATCTTGGAACTATTTATCTTAAATGCAGATAGGTGTGTGCCTTCATGCCAACCTTGGAAGTGAACTAAGCAAAATTAAATGAGCATGCAAATTTCTTGGAATACATTTACTATATAGAACAATATACACCACCATCTATTTTAGTTCAAACTTTAACTGTAATATCACTTTTGGAATTTAACAATATCAATAATTTGAGTCTCTATTGAAAATGTGAATGGCAATGATATAGTCCTTTTTGTTTCTAAGCCAGTTTTTAAAAATCATCTGAATTCCCTTTTAGTTCTCAGTATTGAAGTCCCCAGTGATGACATGACATATCTAAGAAGAAAAGGTATGCCAGCTAATGTGTAAGTTTCACAGGGCCAAAATTCTTTGTGGAGCTATATTCCTAACGCAACTCTAGGTTCAACTCTTCATGCTAAGGATATTCAAAGTTAGGGAGTCCATGTATAATTTGATATTAAATTAGATAAATATTTTTATAACTTTAAATTTCTTTATCTAATCCCCTAAATGACTCTTCACATAATAAAAAAAATAATGATCATGATTAAGATGATAATAATGGTTCACACTTATTTTAACAGTATATAGCTGGCACTATTCTAAACACATTACAAATATCAGTTCACTTAATACTCACATTCAGAGATTTTTTTTTTTAATTGGAACACAGAGAATTTAAAGTTACATCTCCCCTTAAATTTTCCAGGAACACCTTTCATTTACTCCATTAGAATGACATGCCTTGGCCAGGTGGTGACTCATGCCCGTAATCCTGGCACTATGATAAGCTGAGGCGAGCGGATCATTTGAGAGCAGGAGTTCATGACCAGATTGGGCAACATAGTGAGACCCTGACTAAAAAAACAATAATATATCTTTAATGTTAAATTTGTTTAAAAAAAAAAAAAACTTAATGTTAGAGACATTTACTTTGCCATTAAGCTAGCATTTACGTGTAAATGGCATAATATTATTAATTACCATCAGTATGTATACACATTCTAACATAAATCATTGTTTTATTTTGGCATTTGACCCTTCAAATCTCATGTTGAAATCTGATCCCCAATGTTGGAGGTGGAGCCTAGTGGGAGGGATTTGAGTCACAGAGGGGCATCCCAAATAAACAGATTAATGCCATGGTAAGTGATGGTAAATAAGTTCTCACTGTTAGTTACCAAGAGAGTTGGTTGTTTAAAAAAGCTGGGCACCTCCCCATTTGCAGCCTTGCTTCCTCTCCTGCCATATGATCTCCACACAAACACTCTTCACCTTCCATCATGAGTGGAAGCAGCTATATGACATCATTTGAAGCAGATACTGCTATAATGCTTCTTGTACAGCCTGCAGAACCATGAGACAAATAAACCTCTTTTATTTATAAATTGCCCAGCCTGAGGTATTCCTTTATAGCAATACAAACAAACTAAAACAACAGTTTTTTTGTTTTTCTGTTTTTTGTTTTTTTTGAGACAGAGTCCCACTCTGTCACCAGGCTGGATTGCAGTGGCACAATCTCGGCTCACTGCAACCTCTGCCTTCTGGGTTCAAGCAATTCTCCTGCCTCAGTATCCCGAGTAGCTAGGACTACAGCCATGTGCCACCATGCCTAGCTAATTTTTTGTATTTTTAGTTGAGATGGGGCTTGATGCGTTAGTCAGGATGGTCTCAATCTCCTGACATCGTGATCCACCTGCCTCAGCCTTCCAATCTCCTGGGATTACAGGCGTGAGCCACTGCACCTGGCCGAACTAAGACAATCTTTTAAGGAAGAGAATATCTAAATTCTTCCAGGCACTACCCAAGAATTAAGATGATCTCCTCTTCATTTTATATCAATGAAAGTTCAATTTGACTTTTCTCTGGCACAGTGATTAATAACTTCTACTTTTCACAACAATGAAATAAAATAACAAAAATTAGATTTACCTTTATGCTTTAAACAACTAGAAAACCAGCCAAAATTTGTGAAACTTACTTTTAGAAACTAAGGAATGGGCAAGACAGGACTGTGATTTTTGAGAAAAGTGAAACAAATGAGGTAAGCATATAGTTGACCCTGAAGTCTTCAAGTTACAGTACAGCCAGGGGGAGTCCCATATAGAGACCAGAGGTCTAGCTGAGTCGAGGTAGAAAATATTGAATATTAGAAAGATTAAGAAGAATTAATAGGAAAGATTATAAAAAGAAATGCACAGAGAAAACATCTCAGAGATGTGCATAAGTGTCTTGTTCAATCTTCAGTTGAATTAATATCCATCATAGGTCAAAGAAAATTATCCTAGTTTCAAAAAACAACCACTAAAAAGCAATAGTTTGAAAAATATATGAAGCATAGCCAGGTGTGGTGGCTAATTCCTGTGATCCCAGCACTTTGGGAGGCTGAGGCAGGCAGATCACTTGAGGTCAGGAGTTGAAGACCAGCCTGACCAACATGGCAAAACACCTGTCTCTACTAAAAATACAAAAATGCTAGGCATAGTGGTGTACATCTGTAATCACAGCTACTCAAAAGACTGAAGCAGGAGAATCACTTGAACCCAGGAGGCAGAGGTTGCAGTGAGCTGAGATCCCGCCACTGTGCTCCAGTATGGGTGACACAGAGACACTGTCTCAAAAGAAAAAAGAAAAACACATGAACCTCATATAAAGCTAAAAACAGTTCATGCTCCCACCAGCCACATTGAAAAGACCTCATAATACATGGACACTGAGATAATTTGGATGTATGTCTCCTCCAAATCTCATGTTGAAATGTAATCTCCAAGGTTGGAGGTGCAGCCTGATGGGAGGTGTTAGGGTCATGAGGACAGATCGCCCATGAATAGTTTGTTGCCATTATCGAGTGAATGAGTAAGTTCTAACTCTGAGTTCACATGAGATCTGTTTGTCTTTAAAAGCCTGAAACTTCTTCCTCTCTCTGTCTTATTCTCTCTCTCTCACCTTGGGATACATCAGCTCCCACTTTGCCTTCCAACATGATTGTAAGCTTCTTGAAGCCCTCACCAGGAGCAGATGCTGGTACCATGCTCCTCGTACAGCCTGCAGAACTGTAAGCCAAAATAAACATATTTTATTTATAAATTACCCAGCCTCAGGTATTCCTTTATAGAAATGGCAACAGACTAGCACAGACACTGAGCAAAAGGGTCTCACTAAGTAGTGGAACTAAATTATTCCTAGCACACGCTGCATCACTCACAAAGCTGAAAAGCAAGCCTTGTTAACTAATTTCAAGTAACCTAACTGTGTACCAGACACATCACAATATTACTTAAAGGAGTAAAACAAAATCTAGCACCCAACATCATAAAATTCACAAAGCTCATCATCCAATAAAAAATTACAGGCCTTACAAAACATTACTGAAAGAAATCAAATACCTAAATAAATAAGAAATCTGTATTCACAGATTGGAAGAGTTACTATTGTTACGATGGCAATACTCATCAAATGGATCTATAGATTCAATTCAATCCCTATCAAAACCCAAGAGCCTTTATTTGAAAAGCGAAAAATCTGATCCACAAATTTACATAACATTAAAAGGAACCCCAAGTAGCCAAAACTATCTTGAAAAATAACAAAGCTGGAGACTTACACTCTCTAATTTCAAATTTTACCACTAAGTTACAGTAATCAAAACAATGTGGTACTGTTATAAGGACAAACATACAGATCAATTGAAAAGAAATGAAAGTCTAGAAATAAACACATGCATTTATGATCAATTGAGTTTGAACCGCAGTTCCAAGATCATTTAGTGCAAAAACAACAGTCTCTTCAACAAAAGGCATTTCAAAAACTTGATATCCATGTGCAAAAGAGTCTTATCTCACACTATATACAAAAAAATTCACTCAAAATAGATCAAAGTCCTAAATATAAAAACTAGAACTACAGAAATCTTAGAAGAAAACACAAAAGTAACATTTCACGGCCTTTGGCAATAATTTGTTAGATATGACACCAAAAACACAAGTAACAAAACAAGAAATAAATTAATTAAATGTCATCAAAATTGAAAAAATTTTTTGTATATCAAAGAACACTATCAAGAAAGTGAAAAGATCCAGAGTCTGAAGAATTTATTTGCAAATCATATCTAAGTAGAGTTTACTACCCATAATGTATAAAGAACTCAAACAACCTAACAATTTTTTAAAAGCCATTTTTAAAGGTTATAAAATTTATAAAACTAAGCAGGTAGCTTACTATTTTCTCAGTAATCTTTATATATTAAGGCACATTTGCAATTTTTTAAAAATTATACTTTAAGTTCTGGGATACATGTGCAGAATGTGCAGGTTTGTTACATAGGTATACACGTGCCATGGTGGTTTGCTGCACCCATCAACTCGTCATCTACATTAGGTATTTCTCTTAATGCTATCCCTCCCCTAGGCTGCCACCCCACAACAGACTGAGTGTGTGATGTTCCCCTCCCTGTGTCCATGTGTTCTCATTATTCAGCACCCACATATGAGTGAGAATATGCGGTGTTTGGTTTTCTGTTCCTGTGTTAGTTTGCTGAGAATGCTGGTTTCCAGCTTCATCCATGTCCCTGCAAAGGACATGAATTCATCCTTTATGGCTGTATAGTATTCCAAGGTGTGTATGTGCCACATTTTCTTTATTCAGTCTGTCATTGATGGGCATTTGAGTTGGTTCCAAGTCTTTGCTATTGTGAACAGTGCCACAGTAAACATACATGTGCATGTGTCTTTATAGCATAATGATTTACAGTCCTTTGGGTATACACTCAGTAATGGGATTGCTGGGTCAAATGGTATTTCTGGTTTTAGATCCTTGAGGGGTCAAATGGTATTTCTGGTTTTCGATCCTTGAGGCATCACCACAGTGTCGTCCTCAATAGTTGAACTAATTTATACTCCCACTAGCAGTGTAAAAGCATTCCTATTTCCCCACATTGACTCCAGCATCTGTTGTTTCCTGACTTTTTAATGATCGTCATTCTATCTGGTGTGAGATGGTATTTCACTGTGGTTTTGATTTGCATTTCTCTAATGACCAGCGATGGTAAGCTTTTTTTTATATGTTCGTTGACAAACCAATTTTTAAATGACCAAAAGGCTTAACTAGTCATTTCCCGAAAAAAAAAAAGCATAAATGGCCAGCAAGCCCATGAAAAGACACTCAAAATCATTATTCATTAGGAAAATATGAATCAAAATCACAACTAAAAACTCACTAAAATAGAAATTAGAACACTCAATACATTGCTGGTAGGAATATAAGATGTGCACCCACTGTGGAAAACAATTTGGTGCTTCCTCAAAAAGTTAAATGGGAAATACCATACGACCCAACAATTATACTCCTAAGTATCTTTCTAAAGAAAAAAGTTGCTCAGACATAAATGTATACACATATATTCATAACAGCACTATTCACAATAACTAAAGGGTATAGGAATGCCTGTTGACAGATGAATAGATAAGCAGATTGAGGTATAGCTACACAATGAAATATTATTCAAATTGAGGTATAGCTACACAATGAAATATTATTCAAATTGAGGTATAGCTACACAATGAAATATTATTCAAACTGAGGTATAGCTACACAATGAAATAGTATAATGTACTCTATTATACATTAGAAATAAAGTACTGAATAATGCTAAAAAATGGATAAACCTAGAAAACATATTTAGCAAAGGAAGCTAAAAACAAAGTCCACATATCACGATTCCATTTATATGAAATATCTAGAATAGATAATTACATTGAGACGGATAAATTATTATTGCCTCGGGATTGAGGAAAGGAGAAATGGAGAGTGACTACTTAAAAAGTAGTTTTGGGTTTTGTCTTGTTTTATTTTGTTTTCTGGAGACAGGGTCTTGCTGGAGTGCAGTGGCATTATCACGGCTCACTGAAGCCTTAATCTCCTGGGTTCAACAATCCTCCCATCTCATCCTCTAAAGTATCTGAAATTATAGGCATGAGCTACAATGCCTGGTTAATTTTTTAATATTTGGATAGAGAAGGCCATCCACTTGTTGACTAAACTGGTCTCAAACTTCTGGACTCAAGAAATCCTTCTACCTTGGCTTTGCAAAGTGCTGGGATTACAAATGTGAGCCACCACAAACAGGCAAAAAGTGGTTTTATTTTTGGAGTGACGAAATGATCTGGAACTGGATAGTGGTAGTGGTTGTACAACAGTATAAATGTTCTAAATATCACTGAATTGAGCATTTAAATTTGCTGAAGTAGTGAGTTTATGTTATGTGAATATTACCACAATAATTTTTTAAAACTTTTTTTAATGTACAGGCTTGCAAAGAAGCAGAAAAATACTACCCATGACAAGGAGAAAAATCAATCAATAAAAACAGACCCAAAAATAATTAAATTAGCAAGTATGTTAAAACAGCTGTTAAAATGTACTCCATGTCTTGAAAAATGCAAAGGAAAGGAAATCAGCATGTCAAAAGGATATCTGCACCCCCATGTTTACTGCAGCACTATTCACAATAGTAAAGCTATGGAACCAACCTAAGTGTCCATCAATGGATGAAAAGATAAAGAAATATATGTGCAAACATATATATACATATATATGTGTGTATATATATTCACACATATATATGTATGTATAGAGGAACACACACACACACACACACACACACACACACACACACAATGGAATACTATTCAGCCATTTAAAAAATAACGAAATCATGTCATTTGTTGCCACATGGATAGAACTGGAGGTCATTATGTGAAATAGGTAGGACAGGCACAAAAAGACTCATATGTGAGAGCTGCAAGACTTGATCATGAGAATGTCAAACAGAGGTTAGGAAGAATGTCAACCAGAGGTTAGGAAGAATTGGAGGGTGCAGTGGCAGAATCTCAGATCACTGCCACCTCCACCTCCTGGGATCAAGCAATTCTCCTGCCTCAGCCTCCAGAGTAGCTGGGACTACAGGAATGTGCCACCATGCTCAGTGAATTTTTTTATTTATAGTAGAGATGGGGTTTCACCATTTTGGTTAGGATAGTCTTGATCTCTTCATCTTGTGATCCACCCACCTTGGTTTCCCAAAGTGCTAGGATTACAGGCATGAGCCACTGCACTTGGCCTAATTTTTGTATTTTTTTAGTAGAGATGAGTTTCATCATGTTGGCCAGGCTGGTCTTGAACTCCTGACATCAGGTGATCTACCCACCTTGGACTCCCAAAGTGCTGGGATTACAGGCATGAGCCACCATCCCCAGCCTGAAAAATTTATTCAAAAACAAAATTAATCAAATAAAATATACTATGTATGTCTTAGATTAACAAGTCAAGGGGTATTCTTGACCATTTTTAAAAAAATTTATAGTGTACATCTTTCTTACCCATCTATCAGATACATTTTCTATTTTCCCAATTTTGTATATTTCATTGAAACCTGAATATTGTATATTGTATACAGAGAATCATTACAGTAATGCCTAATATTTTTTCCAACAAAACATTAACATATATGGCCCCCAAAAAAATTAGTACTTTTTGACAAATCATAAAGTAAAACACCGAGGTTAAATGTTGCTTTAAAAAAAAAACTCTCTGAATCATAAAAAATCCACTGAGCTACAGTCAAAACAGAAAAATACATGCTGCATAGCTGACATTTTACAAATAAAGTCCACTATAAAAACTTCCATGTGCAAAGCAAATTCTCCAGACTGAAAGTAAGATGTATGTAATTAACAAAGGTCACTCTCATTTCCCCCCTCCCAAATAACACACGCAATCACAATATATTTCACTCCATGGGTTACTGTAGAAGGGTTTTATTTTTGGAATTTATTTATATTTTAAGGGTCTATTAGTCTGGGAAAATGAATAAGGTAAGCCAAACATTTATTGCATCTAGCCACAGTTAGAGCCTTCCACAAATAAAAGCGATTTTTCTAAACACTAGTAACAAGATATTGCTACCCATTACACTTAATAAAGTATGTAAATAAAAAAGAAAAGAGAGAATAACCAAATTGATGTAATAAAAAACGATAAAGGGGAAATCACCACAGATTCCACAGAAATTTAAACCATCATCAGAGATTATTACAACTCAATGCACATAAACTAGTAAACCTGGAAGAAATTGATAAATTCCTGGACACTTGCCTCCTCCCAAGCCTAAACCTGGAAGAAGCTGAAACCCTGAATAGACCAATAACAAGATCTGAAGCTGAGGCAGCAATTAAGAGCCTACCACCCAAAAAAAGCCCAGGTCCAGATGGGTTCACAGCCAAATTCTACCAGATGTACAAAGAGGAGCTGGTACCATTCCTTCTGAAATTATTCCAAATAATCCAAAAAGAGGAAATCCTTCTCAAATCATTTTATGAGACAAACATCATCCTGATACCAAAACCTAGCAGAGACTCAACAAGAAAAGAAAACTTCAGGCCAATATCCATGATGAACATAAATGCAAAAATCTTCAATAAAATGCTGGCATGCTGATTGCAACAGCACATCAAAAAGCTTATCCATCACGATCAAGTAGGCTTCATCCCAGGGATGCAAGGCTGATTCAACCAACACAAGTCTATAAACGTAATTCACCACAAACAACCAAAGACAAAAAACACATGATTATCTCAACTGATGCAGAGAAGGCCTTTGACAAAATTCAACAGCCCTTTATGCTAAAAACCCTCAATAAACTAGGTATTGACGGAACGTATCTCAAAATAGTAAAAGCTATTTACAACAAACCAACAACCAATATCATACTGCATTGGCAAAAACTGGAAGCATTCCCTTTGAAATCTGGCACTAAAGAAGGATGCCCTCACCACTCCTATTCAATATAGTACTGGAAGTTCTAGCCAGAGCAATCAGGCAAGAAAAAGAAATAAAGGTATTCAAATAGGAAAGAAGGAAGTCAAATTGTCTCTATTTGCAGACGACATGATTGTATATCTAGAAGACCCCATCATCTCAGCCCAAAATCTTATGAGACTGATAAGCAACTTCAGCAAAGTCTCAGGATACAAAATAAATGTACAAAAATCACAAGCATTCCTATACACCAATAACAGACTTAAAGAGAGCCAAATCAAAAACGAATTGCCATTCACAATTGCCACAAAGAGAATAAAATACCTAGCAATACAATGAACAAGGAACATAAAGGACCTCTTCAAGGAGAACTGCAAGCCACTGCTCAATGAAATAAGAGAGGACACAAACAGATAGAGAAACATTCCATGCTCATGGTTAGGAAGACTAAATATTGTGAAAATGGCCATACTGCCCAAAGTAATTTACAGATTCAACGCCATTCCCATCAAGCTACCAGTGACCTTCTTCACAGAACTGGAAAAAAACACCTTAAACTTCATATGGAACCAAAAGACAGCCCGCATAGCCAAGTCAATTCTAAGCAAAAACAACAAAGCCGGAGGCATCACACTACCGGACTTCAAACTATACTACAAGGGTACAGTAATCAAAACAGCATGGTGCTGGTATCAAAACAGAGATATAGACCAGTGGAACAGAACAGAGGCCTCAGAGGCAACACAACATATCTACAACCATCCGATCTTTGACAAATCTGACAAAAACAAGCAATGGGGAAAGGATTCCCTGTTTAATAAATAGTGTTGGGAAAACTGGCCAGCCATGTGCAGAAAGCAGAAACTGGACCCCTTCCTGACACCTTACACTAAAATTAACTCCAGATGGATTAAAGACTTAAACATAAGACCTAACACCATAAAAACCCTAGAAGAAAATCTTGGCAAAACCATTCAGGACATAGGCATAGGCAAGGGCTTCATGACCAAAACACCAAAAGCATTGGCAACAAAAGCCAAAATAGACAAATGGGACCTAATCAAACTCCACAGCTTCTGCACAGCAAAAGAAACAGTCATTAGAGCGAATCGGCAATAACAGAATGGGAAAAAAATTTTGCAGTCTACCCATCTGACAGAGAGCTGATATCCAGAATTTACAAAGAACTAAAACAGATCTACAAGAAAAAAACAAACAAGCCCATTCAAAAGTGGGCAAAGGATATGAACAGACAATTTATAAAAGAAGACATACATGAGGCCCACAAACACATGAAAAAATGCTCATCATCACTGGTCATTAGAGAAACGCAAATCAAAACTACATTGAGATACCATCTCATGCCAGTTAGAATGGCCATCATTAAAAAATCTGAAGACAACAGATGCTAGAGAGGATGTGGAGAAATAGGAACACTCTTACACTGTTAGTGGGAGTGTAAATTAGTTCAACCATTGTGGAAGACAGTGTGGAAATTCCTTAAGGATCTAGAAATAGAAATTCCATTTGACCCAGCAATCCCATTACTGGGTATATATCCAAAGGATTATAAATCATTCTGCTATAAGGACACATGCACACAAATGTTCACTGCAGCACTATTTACAATAGCAAAGACCTGGAACCAACCCAAATGTCCATCGATGATAGACTGGACAAGGAAAATGTGGTACATATACACCATGGAATATTATGCAGCCATCAAAAACGATGAGTTTGTGTCCTTTGTAGGGACATAGATGAACCTGGAAAGCATCATTCTCAGTAAACTGACACAAGAACAGAAAATCAAACACCGCATGTTCTCACTCATAGGTGGGTGTTGAACAGTGAGAACACATGGACACAGAGAGGGGAGCATCACACACTGGGGTCTGTTGGAGGGGAATGGGGGAGGGTCAGGGGAGTGGGGACGTGGGGAGAGATAGCATGGAGAGAAGTGCCAGATATAGGTGAAGGGGAGGAAGGCAACAAATCACACTGCCATGTGTGTACCTATGCAACAATCTTGCATGTTCTTCACATGTACCCCAAAACTTAAAATGCAATAAAAAATAATAATAAAAATAATAATTTTTAAAAAAGAAATATGTACTTTAAATTGTCCAATTCTGGGAGTTACAGAAGTGATGTTCAGGTCTCCAAGCATTATAGAGGTTTGAAATTTTTTATTTGTCTTTTTTACTAAAAAAATTATATAATATTTGTAAAAGTTATCAAAGAAGATCTAAAAGGTTAGAATGGGATTTTCTGTGACATAAACATTTACAGCCTTTCTCTAGGCTGGCACTCCTAAGTAAGGTTGATTTGGTAAAATTACAGAAGTCTGACACAATTGGAGAATCAGGAAAATTGAAATGGCATTGTATAATACCTATCTTGAAGTGAGGAAGAATCTCTCATAGATATGAAAGTATTTGGTAAATAATGTTAGGGGAACATGGAAATCATTTTTATACAATGATAATTATTGCATTGTATAATAAAAAGAATTATTGATCATCAATGTCAACTAAAGCATTGAAACATGGACTTTAAACCCAAGAATTTATCATCTAAAAAACAATTTTTTTAGAACTTCCTCCTAGTAACACAAGACAAGTGAGCAAAAAAATTGGGGCTTAGCCTAGAAGGTTCTTGGCTTTGCCTAGGAAAAAATTAAAAGGCACATCAATGGTGTTAGATAGTAACCTTTTATTGAATGGTACTTCTCCCTGTGGAGCAGGCCAACTCATAGCCTGTGCACCTAAAGTCGGCAAAGCATGGGTTGTTGGGAACTTTATTTATACTCATGTATATCCACTTTCAATTATATGCAAATTAAGGGGCAGGCTAATGTGAATTGATGGGCAGGTTAATTAGAACTTTCTAGGAAAGGAGCAGTAACTTCCAGGACATTGCCATGGAAAAGAGTGGTGACTTCAAAGTTGTTGCCATAGCACTTGTAAACTGTCATGGGGCTGGTGGAAGTGTCCTATGCTAATGAACAACGAGGGCAGCCAGGGATCACTTTTGTCACTAAATTAACAATAAATAAAATGACAAGAAATGCATAAAGATTGGATAGATGACTTTCATTGCTGAATTATGAACTCTATTATTCAGGTCCTATGCCAGTCCTAAATTTCAACACCATTTCATCAACAGCCATATCTAAAAGATGAAAAATAGACCACTTTCTGCTAATGGACTAACCAGTGAATGGCCTTGACTCTCAAATAGCACATATATGTTACAGAATATCTGAAGTGTCTTAGGATGGCCAACATAGTTTAGGACATGTAGACCCTACTACAAGGTAGTACCCAGTTGATTCAAAAGGAGAATTGGTCTCAGGGAGCTGTAGTTTCAAAAGAAAAGACAATAAATATGGTAATAGTCATCATCAAAGCTTTCCTTGAAATATTACATGCAAATTGAGTCTTGTTATTCCCATTCTCACTCAACAAAAATGAGCAGGAAGAAAAAGAATTGAGTCACTGTGAACTAATAACAAAAGTGCTTATAACCCTTTGATAACAGGTTTCTCAAAGTTATACCATGTTCATGCTCAGTAGAAAGATCATATTTCTGTTTATTAGTCTGGAAGGGCAATGCAAATGCATCAGCCAAAACAATCACAACAGAATGACCTGGAATTTATCACTTTGTCCAATCAACTTGGGTTTTCTTCTACTTTTTTTCTTCTCTCCCATCCTATCTTCCTTTACTCTTACAGTAACTACTATATTACCACTATGTGCCAGGCACAATACTGCATACAAGGTCAGAGCAGTTAAAAAGACATAGTCCCTGCCTTCATGTTGCTCACATTTGATTTTATTCCAAAAGCAGCAACTGTGGCAGGTAATTACACAATGTTTCATCCAAGTCTTTATAATGATCCCAAAAGTTACCCAAAATGTTCCTTACGCTCTTAACAAACTGTAAACAAATGTGAAGGATTTCTGAAAAGATGAAGCAATTATAAACATATTAACTTCCCTTTGTCTTTCTGCTATTTCTTATAAACTATTAGAATTAAAATTAAATATTTCAAGAAAGAGGTCAGTCTGAACTGTTCCAATAAATCCTACGTGAGATCAAAACAGGAAAGGGGAAAGAGAGAGGAGAAAAGAAAAAAAAAACTTTTATACCTGCCAGAAGTCAGCAGTTGTGTGATCTCTTACAAATCAGTTGTTTTGCATGTAGTGATATAATGAGAGGGGAAAAAGTAATTATAATTAGGTATGTATTTTGATTCCTCTCTTCATAGTATCAGTATTGAATGTCATTTGATTTTGGCAAAAGATAAGGTCATTGACTGCTTAAAAGATGTACAGGACTACTTCTCTAAATGTTCCACATAGAAATACCTAAAAAATTAAAAACACCTCAATTTCAATCACATACTAGCCAGCAGGACAATTTGCAAATTGACAGCCAAAAACAAATAGATAAACAAGCAAACAGAATCTGTGGCCTCAATAACATTAAAAAATCCAACAGTCTGAAGTAAGAAAGAATTTTTAACTTATACGTTAAAAACTTGACAATGCTATGAAAACTTATTAAATCATTCAGTGGTGTATGATTAGTGAATCTAAATTACTACTAATTGCTGATCATCTAACAACATAACTATAATTATTTCTTTTTTTAAACTATTTTTGCTCAGGTATGATCAGTATTTACATGCTTCTTAAATAAAATATATTATCGTTATTATTATATATAATGTCTTTTTTAAACTTTATTGATATGTAACAGTTGCATATATTTTGGGGGTACATGTGATATTTTGATACTTGTATATAATGTGTAATGATCACATCAGGGTACTTCTAACATTTATTTTTTCTTTGTGTTGTGAAGATTACAAATCTTCTCTTCTTGCTATTTTGAAATATACAATAAATTATTTTTAACTGTAATTTTCCTACTATACTATTGAATACAAAAATATAGTTAGAAAGAATACATATAAAGTCTTAGACACATAAACATTTTTATCAGAGAATTTCATCCACCAAAGTTAAGTCACTGCAAAAGAAGTAGAGATATAATGAATATATTAATAAGCAGAAGTGCCTTCCACCATGTGCCCTTGACTAGTTAGGTAAATATGAGCAAATTCATATTTACCAATAATCCAATAAAATGTTTTGTTAAGTCTGCATCCAAATAATTCTTTTAATATAAATATTTCTCCTCAAGATTCTGATTTTGATATCTTGTTTGGAAAAACTGACATACCACTTCTGGGTTTCTTATATTTTTATTTTTATGTAAAAGAAAAATAATTAAAACTTTATGCTTAATTTAAAATGAAGACTTACTCAAAAGAATGCCATAGCTCTTAATCGTATTCTAGAGTAACTCACATCTCAAGCATCTAACAAAAATCCTTAAATAAATAAAAAATCATCACTAGATACAGACTATCTAGTAACATGTTCAAGTTGCCAGAACGGCTGGGGATATAACTCAGTCATAATTATTAGAAATTCATTACAGCCATAGCCTACAAATGAGAAATAAAGCAAATCAAAGACACTGATATTCCACATCCCCAAACAAACAAAACTCTCAGTAAAATCTGAATAAAATAAATGGAAATATGGCTTAAAGCTATAATAAATGATTATATGTTCTTAAAACTACTGCAATGCTAATCTAACTCATTTTTATCTCAGAAAACATTGCATTTTCCTTACTTCCTCCCACAAAAATAAAAGTGCTTCAAATTCATCCCTTGGCCCAAATGTTCAAATATAATCAAAAGATAACTGTAGCATCCTTTTTATAGAAATAGTTCAAATATAACCACAGAATCACATGCAGAAGAGAGCATTAAAACATTAGTTTTTAATCTAAGGCAAATACCTGTAACATTTTCTATTAAAATATTTAACATTTCAGATTGATGAATACCCAGCATCAAGCCACATAGTATGGCTTTGCTTTCAGCAAATAACATTTTATAATCATAAATTTACTTTCATTCAAATTGCTGCTAATATTTAAAGATTATTGTTCTTGTACTTTGTTTTATTGCTTTTTGCATATAATAAAAAGCATGGAAGATAAATTCATAAAATACAGAAGGCAAAAATTTTATTCTGCAGACCAATAACATAACTATTCATAGGCCAATTCATAGGTCTTAGTTGATAATACCTTTGAGATCAAGTTAAGTAGCTTCAGAAATGCTGACTTTAACTATACTCTACCTTTTCTTTATTCTTACATACCACAACTTGATTACCACACATAGTTTTCCTTTTTCAGTGACAGGTAAATGTCTTCCAAACTTCAGAAGCCCATGACTTCTGATGGCATTTTCAAAATGTGGTGTTTCCCTTTAGTCTTATTAAATATTTTGATCACAACTACTGAATACTAAAAATTATAGTTTCTCATAAAATTTCATCTTTCCACTCCAACTTCACTCAAATACTGAAAAATGTCATCAAACATGTCAAAAGTCTCCTGGGTATAATTAACAATTATGTATATGTGTTCACATGAAATGTAAAGATGGACAAAGTAAGGCTATAAACTTTTCCATATGGCATCTGTATTGCATTTTACAAATTTCTGAAATGCTTATTCTTCTCCAGTTTATCCCTAGCTCTTTCTTCTCCCTATCTCACACCCTAAACTCTCCTCTGGAAAATGTACTCCACATTAAATGTATCCACTAAACTCATTCCCACATTCAGCTTTTTTCTTAACTATACACCACCCTCTGAAATGTCCTCCCTGGCTAGCCCCAGCTTGTCAACTTACCTTTCTTTTGTGAAGCTTCTTCTGATTTAATTAATATAATGGCTGGCGATCTCCAATGAGAGTTAATCTAAACATAAAATTCCATGACTCTTTTGTTTACCATTCTGTAATTACTTCTTTGCTTATATAGAATATTCCTAGGTATCTATTTCTACATCCATATTTCTCACCTGAAACTGTTACCTTTATATATTATACAATATTAACAACATTGTTATTCTTTATTATTATTGTAAATGATAATATCAATAACATTCTTATAATCATTATTAGCTCCTACAAGTCTATGGAACTACTTTGTGTGTTAAGTAGCCCAAGAACTGTTTCTATTTCAGATCAAATTGTCACCTTATTGGGGTGATAAAGCCATTTGATAAGCCCTTTCGTTATACAGCTACAACATAATGACTTATAAAGGCCAACTTAGTCATGTGATTAGCTCAGTCTACTAAAGAACCCTGTTAAGTTTCAGATGCTGGCTCTGTTCTTAAGAAGTCAAAACACAATTTCAAAAATTAGCCAAACATCTAAATTATTTGTTCTCTACAATTTTTCCAACTATCGAGAACTTCTGCATGTATCTCTGACTTAACTAGTTGTTTTGACATCATGTAAATGGCCTCTGAAACTAAAGCAGGAAGAGATATTCTGGAAGAACATTTTCCTGAACAGTGGTCACAGTAGGAGTGGGATAGCTCTATAAACTCTGATTGCTACCAAAATCTTTAAGATATTCAAGTAATTTATTTTCAACTCCCCAACTCCCTGCCTTCATAAACCAACTGTTCTAGGATTCACTTGGAAAACTTCCTTGATACCACTCGGAAATCTTTAAGCTTTCAACCTGCTAAATATTCTCCAGAAAGACATTCTACCTCTTTCTGTGCCCAGTCTTCAAGAAATGACAAGAATTACTCTCATACTATTCAAGTCCTGCTGACCAGGGTCTAAGTAGAAAAGATTATTACAAAGAACAAAGCTATTCACTATGAACTACAATCACTGCTCTGCAACCAAGAATTTATTCAGGTGCATACATCCCTCTGAGAACTTTTACCCAAAGCAGAAACTTAACTTCTTTCTCAATATTTCCAACATTCTAAATATAAAGGAGTTGTACTCTAGTAGTAAGCTGATAAGGCAAGGTTAAGATCCCTGGTTTTTCAACTGTGATTAGACCAATGCTCTAGTCCAAGGATTGAATGAACTAGTTATGAAACCTAACCCTTATGGGCAAACTAGCCTGTTCAGCAGTACAGTAAGTATACACTCCTCTGATTTTCTTTTTTTTTTTTTTATTGCATTTTAGGTTTTGGGGTACATGTGATGAACATGCAAGATTGTTGCACAGGTACACACATGGCAGTGTGGTTTGCTGCCTTCCGTCCCCTCACCTGTATCTGTCATTTCTCCCCATGCTATCTCTTGCACCTCCCCACTCCCCCGCCCCTCCCCCATTTCCCCCCAACGGACCCCAGTGTGTAGTGCTCCCCTCCCTGTGTCCATGTGTTCTCATTGTTCAACACCCGCCTATGAGTGAGAATATACGGTGTTTGATTTTCTGCTCTTGTGTCAGTTTGCTGAGAATGATGGTTTCCAGGTTCATCCATGTCCCTACAAAGGACGTGAACTCATCGTTTTTGATGGCTGCGTAATATTCCATGGTGTATATGTACGACATTTTCCCTATCCAGTCTATCATCGTTGGGCATTTGGGTTGGTTCCAGGTCTTTGCTATTGTAAACAGTGCTGCAATGAACTCTGATTTTCTATATGGAGGGGCGATTTAAGAAATAAGAATTCTCAGCTAAATAGCATCTTTTTCTTTCAAAGTAAAAAACAAAGGCCCTCTCACAGTGCTTACATTTGCAATACATCTGTAAAAAGTGATTTTTTAGCATCAGAAAGCATTTTAATTGTAGTAAACTGAACAATGCAGAAATTGTTTGAAGATTAAATTTAATGAAATTCACAAACAACCCCTTTTAGAAAGTAACAACAATTTTTTGAACATTAAAGAGGAGCTCATTATATCAAGACAACTCCACTGTAAAAAGCAGTCTGACTTCAATCACTGCATATCTACATGTTAATGAACTTGCCTTATAAAGCAGAGAGTGAACAGAAAAAGTAATAGGAAAACTGACTTAACACATATTTGCTAGGAAAAAAAAATCTCCTTTAATCAATAAAATACCTTTTCACTAGTATCATAATAGTAACTGAAACTCCTTCAAACAACACAAAAGGAAGATGATACTTGAAAGTTTCTTTAAGACATTACACAGCTCACACTTTCTTGCCGTGTTCACATGCTGTCAGCATCACAGTTCCAAAGACTTTCAAGTTTTAACAGACAGATACAGGCTAGTACAAAGTCTTTGTCATAAAAATTTCGTTGCTGCCCCCAATCAAACATAGACAAATCTGAAACTGAAAAATGAGAACCAATCAGTGACCTCTGATTAGAAACACAAGCCTAGGTTTTAATAAAATGCCTCATTCATTGCTTTTTGGTGCCAACAAGAAAGGTGTGTTGTAGACTGAAAAAAGCAGTCAATACACCATTTACATCTGTACAATGATTTCCATTATTCACCCTTGAAATTTGTGATTGTAGCAAGTAAGACATAGGTGTCTTAAACTAGCAAAATACAACATAAAAACACAGCTTTCTACCTTTAAAATAAATAAATGACTTTGCCTTTACCCCCTTCCTCTCATTTTCTTGCTACTGGCTTTCATGCCTTATTAATTGTATTGTACTAGTCTTTCCAAAGCTGTAATTTGCACAATATTTATTTGTGCTATTCCTTAGAGCCTAAGAAACGCTGGCAATATTCACTTTTGAACCCCTGGTTTCCCTAGCATATTAATGCACTATTCAAATGCATATCTGTAAAGTCCATTTTAATTAAACCAAATGCTTTAAACTTTGGTTTATTTTATTTTGCCATTTTGAGGAAAGTCAAGAAAAAAAAAGAGTGCCAGAATACAACCATAGTTAGCACATTTTGATGCCTAATGTCAGACTACCCTTAAGAGCAATGGCTCAAGAAAATGCAAGTCAAGTCTAATTTTTATGAGTTAGATGCTGGGAATGAAAGAAAGGGTGGAGATGTTTTCAAAGCCAATGCATTCATTAGTGTTATGGTGGATTCATTAAAAAAAAACTGTTAACCCCAGTTAAAACTGGAAGCTACAATGGTTAGGGACCTGCAAGCTCTACAGTACATGCTTTAGTGATCTCTATAAGCCATGACACTAAAATATTCTAACTCTTACTCTAAGACTAAAGGGCTTCACATATAATTGCTGGAGTTATTGCTAGGGCCTAGCATTGTGCCTAAAATGTAGTAGATGCCTTGTTTTACATACGAATATGTAAATATATACGTAAATGTAAACCTAAATAAAATGAATAATGAAGTGTAAAACTTTGCCATGACGAAAGTGGACTAAGAATTGGAAATGCAATCTGAGGAAACAATCTACCTACAACTCAAACTGGAAAAAAGGAAAGTAAGAAAGAAGGAAGAAATACCATTATTTCATTCCTTTTTATGGCTAAGTAGTATTCCATGGTATTTATATAAGTGAAGTAACTCAGGAATGGAAAACCAAATATCATATGTTTTCACTTTTAAGTGTAAAGTAAGCTATAAGGATGCAAAGGCATAAGAATTATATTATGGTCTTTAGGATCTTGGGGAAAATATGGAAGTGGGGTGAAAAATAAAAGACCAAACATCGGATACAGTGTACACTGCTCGGATGAAGGGTGCACCAAAGTCTCAGAAATCACTACTAAAGAACTTATCCATGTAACCAAAACCACCTGCTCCCCTAAAAACTACTGAAATATTTTTTAAAAAGAAGAAGAAGAAATAAAGAAAGGCAGAAATAAGGGAGAGGAATAAGAAAGGGAATAAGACAATGAGGAAAAGAGGATAAATCATGTACAAAATCATGCTGTCTGTACTACAGCTAAGTATTGCTATCTACCCTCCATCAGTCACTGCCTCTGAGCATCACAGTGGGCTAAATAGCCTGAACTTCTCCTGTGAATGACCACCACTATACTGTTTCACCTACTGTAAATAAACAGTCACATACACAAACCCAGACACTTCCTAAGACATGATTGCAAGAATTTAGTTTAGGCAAACAGAAGACTCATGACTTCATTCAGTTGCCAAACAAATTGACCCAAAAAACTCAAGGCTCGTGAGGGCAGGGACTTCCTCTATCTCATACATGATTATATCCCCTGACTCAGATCATTGGCAAAATATATAGATTTCAAGCAAAAATATATGGATTTCAAGCAAAAATCACTGTCACACCAAGAACCAGAAATATCTCAAATTAAATGAAAAGGACAATCACTAGATGCCAACACCAAGATGTTAGAATTATCTGACAAATATGTTAAAGTAGCAATGACAAAAATACTTAAATGAACAATTATGAACACACTTGAAACAAATAAAGGACATAGAAAGCTTCAGCAAAGAAACAGAAAATACAAAGAAGAACCAAATGAAAAAATGTAAAACTGAAAACTAAAATAACTAAAATAAAAAGTTGAATAGTAAATTTTTTTATTGCATTTTAGGTTTTGGTGTACATGTGAAGAACATGCAAGATTGTTGCACAGGTACACACACAGCAGTGTGATGTGCTGCCTTCCTCCCCATCGTCTATGGCACTGCTCCCCATGCTATCTCTCCCCAACTCCCCACCCCGCACTGTCTCTCCCCTATTTCTCCCTGACAGACCCCAGTGTGTGATGCACCCCTCCCTGTGTCCATGTGTTCTCATTGTTCAACACCCACCTATGAGTGAGAACATGCAGTGTTTGATTTTCTGTTCTTGTGTCAGTTTGCTGAGAATGATGGTTTCCAGGTTCATCCATGTCCCTACAAAGGACATGAACTCATCGTTTTTGATGGCTGCATAGTATTCCATGGTGTATATGTGCCACATTTTCCCTGTCCAGTCTATCATCGATGGGCATTTGGGTTGGTTCCAGGTCTTTGCTATTGTAAACAGTGCCAATAGTAATTCTTTTTAATTAGCTGGATTTGGCTGGTGCATGCCTATAGTTCTAGCTACTCGAGAGGCTAAGACAAGAGGATTACTTAAGCCTAGGAGTTTAAAGAGGCAGTATGCTATGATCATACCAATGCATTCTAGCCTGGATGAAAGAGCGACACCCTGTCTCTGTTTAAAACAAATGAACAAACAAATCTAGAAGCTCAATAGAAGGGCTCAAATGTAGAATGTAAAGCACTAAATCAGTGAACCAGAAGATAGAACAACAGAATATGTCCAATCTAAATAACAGAGAGAAAACAGACTTCAAGAAAAAAATGAACCAAATGTCAGGAATCTTTGAGACTATAGCAAGATATCTAATATTCATGTCTTCAGAGTCCTGGAGGACAGAAGAAAGGGAGTGACACTGAAAATGTACTCAAAGGAATAAAAGTTGAAAACGTCCTAATTATAGTCACACACATATATAAATCTACAGTTAAGCAAATCCCAAGCAGGATAAATTCAAGGAAATTCATGCAAAGATATATCATATTAAACTTCTGAAAACTAAAAACAAAGAAAAAATTGTAAAAGCAGCCAGAGAAAAATGATACCTTACCTACAGGGGGAAAATAATTCAAATGACAGCAGATTTCTCATCAGAAAACATAGAAGCCAGAAAGAAGTGGCATAATATTTTCCAAGTGCTGAAAGAAATGACTAGTCAACCCAAAATCCCATACCCAATGAAAATATCCTTTAGGAATGTAGGGGAAATCAAAACATTCTCAAATGAAGGAAAACTATGAGAGTTTATCACCAGCAGACTCAACCTAAAACAATGACTAAAGGAAGTTCTCTAAACAGAAAGGACACAATGAAAGAAGAAATGTTGAAACATCAGGAAGGAAGAAAGAATAAGAGAGGCAAAATATGGTAAAGTGAATAAATACAATAGGCTTTCCTTCTCCTCCTGAATTTTCTAAATTATGTTTGATGCTTAATGCACACCGCCTAATGTGGTTCTAAATGCATGAAAACAGGTAAGACAATTACACTATAAACAGGGAAATTAATGGGATATAAAGGAAGATAAGGTTCTTAAACTTGATGCAAACTGGTAAAATGACTATTCAAATAGTCAAAGATTGATAGAACTGGACAGACAGAAAGAATACAGAAGAATTCAACAACCTGATCAACAGAATTTAATCAACATTTATAGAACCCTCAATTCAACAACATAATACTTTTTTAGTGTGCCCCTAGAACATATACCAAGATAGACGACAAACTAGGCCATAAAACAAAACTCAATAAATTTTTAAAAACTGAAATCATACAGAGCATGTTCTCTGACCACATGGGATTAAACTAGAAAACAATAACAAAGATAGAACAATCTCCAAATCCTTGGAAACTAAGCAACACACTTCTAAATAATCCATGAGTCAAAACAAAATTTCAACAGAATTTTTTTTAAAAATCCACTTAAGTGAAAATGAAAATCTATCAAAATTTCTGGGGCATGGCTAAAGTAGTGCTGAGAAAGACATTTATAACAGTAAATGAAGCATTAGAAAAGAAGAAAAATCTTAAATCAATAATTTAAACTCCCATCTCTAGAACCTAGAAAAACAAGAGCGCAAAATCAGCCCAAAGCAAGCAGAAGGAAGAAAATGATAAAGAGCAAAAACCAATAAAATTGAAAACAGAAAAACAATAGAAAAAATAAAGCAAAAAAATTGGTTCTTTGAAATGATCAATAATATTGGCAAGCCTCTATCAAGACTGACAAAGAAAGAAAACACAAATTACCAATATCAGTAATGAAACCAGGGATATCATTATAGACCAAGCAGACATAAAAAGAATAGTAAGTGAATCTTAGTAATAACTCTACACATGTCACTTTGACAACTTAGATGAAATGGACCACTTGCTCAGAAAACAGAATTACTACAACTCACTCAACATGAAATGAAATATGTAGTTTGAATAGCCCGATAGCTCTTGAGAAAATTGAATTCTCATGTTTAAATACCCCCAAAAAGAAATCCCCAGGCCCAAATGTCTACCAAGTGTTTAAAAATTAGCACCAATTCCACATAATCTCTTCCAGAAAATAGAAGAGAGGGAAACACTACCAAATTCATTTTATGAAGCTAGTATTATCCTGATAACAAAATCATACTGAAACAAATACAACACCAAAAACACAAAGCTTCACACCAATACTCCCCATGAATCCTTATTGTTTTGCTTCAAAAGAACCCACTAAACAAGTATCCACGGTAACTCCGTAACACACTCTCTTCTTGATGGGCAAAAAGAATTTTAAAGTAAACAAACTCATTAACAGAAAGAAATTCCAATGCAGTAAATATCAATTGAACTAGACCCCATACACAAAAGCTTTGGGAGTTCTAATTAATTTTTAAGAATGCAAAGAGATCCTGGGAATAAAAAGTTTGAGAACCTCTGATTTAGGGCACTAGCTCCTCAGTTTACTAATGGTCACCTAAAGTGCTATAGCAGAAGTCTTCATGAACCTTCTGAAATATGAGCAAAACCTCTTTAGGGCCATTTTCAAAGTGAGTTCAGTGAAGATACAAAAAACAATATTACCAACCTTTGAAATATTTCATAAGCCCTGGAGGAGTTAGAATCCTGCCCTTGTGACAGGAGATTCTGAGCAATAAACAATACCATGAAGTATGGAAGTTTGGTCAGCCAAGAGGTATCTCTGGTAAACTAGTGATAATTCCTGCTAAGGGAAAAGAAATAGGTTGAGTCGGCTAAGCTTATCGTATCTCATCCAATCAGGAGTCAGCCAAATCCATTATTGCCCTATGGTTTTTCATAGATCTTCAGCTCTCTACCTTCAAGAAATAGGCATCAAAACAGTATGACACACCTGCTAGGGTGGCTATAATGTTTTTTAATTGAAAACAAGTGTTTGCAAAAATATAGAGAAATTGAAACCTTTATACATGACTTGTGAAAAGGCAAATTGATGCAGCTGCTGTGGAAAACAGTTTGGCACTTTCTCCAAAAGTTAAACATGATACTACTATTTGACCCAATTCCACACCTAGATATATACGCAAAAGGAGAGAAAACAGGTGTTCAAACAAAAACTTATACACAAATGTTCATAGGAGCACTATTCACAATAGCGAAAAAGTGGAAACAACCTAAATGTCCATCAGTAGAGGAATGGATAATCAAACTGTGGTACATATTATGGAATATTATTCAGTTAAAAAGGAATGAAGTGCAGGTGAAACATCCCTAATCCAAAAATCTGAAATCCAAAATGCTCCAAAATCTGAAACTTCTTGAGTGCCAACTTGGCAATACAAGTAGAAAATTCCACACCTGACCTCTTCTGACAAGTCAACTCTACAGAAAAAAAAAAAAAAAAAAAAAAAAACCTATAGATGGCAGAGTGAAAATATGTGGTGGGCTTATTGAAATACAACAGTACTGCACAAAAAAACAGAATAAGAAATCATGTCGGTTTACAAAATCAAAGAGAGACTTTCAGGACAAAAACTATTGTTTTTTGGTTTTTGTCTTTTTGTTTTTTTTTTTTGAGACGGAGTTTCGCTGTTGTTACCCAAGCTGGAGTGCAATGGCACGATCTCAGCTCACTGCAACCTCCGCCTCCTGGGTTCAAGCAATTCTCCTGCCTCAGCCTCCCGAGTAGCTGGGACTACAGGCGTGCACCACCACGCCCGGCTAATTTTTGTATTTTTAGTAGAGACGGGGTTTCACCTTGTTGACCAAGATGGTCTCGATCTCCTGACCTCGTGATCCACCTGCCTCGGCCTCCGAAAGTGCTGGGATTACAGGTGTGAGCCACCACGGCCGTCCGACAAAAACTATTGTTAATGAGGCAGATGACTCTGAAGGAAATATTTTTAAAAGCCAACTAGCTCATCCCTAGAGGATCCTCTTCCTAGTCCTTCAACTATTTCTTCTCGCCTAAAAAAAAATAAAATACAGTGTATGATAACTTTTCAATTAAAACACAACATCGGTGGAGACTTCCACTGTTAGTTGCCATTGTTGTTTAACAACTGATACAGGCATTGTGGTCATGCTACTGTACTGCTAGTTACCCTAAATACATTGTTTCCCTGGATTAATGGTATGGCATATTTTTTGCTGTTAAAAACTTACATGTGAATAAGTATAAGAAAATGATTTCTTAATGATAGCATATAAATTCAGAGTCAGAAATGACAGTGAGGCCAAATAACCACCGACTGTCCACATGGGTGGCTAAAATAGTGACACTTTTGCTTTCTGATGGTTTATGTACACAGATTTTGTTCCATGCACAAAATTATTTTAAATTGTGTAAAAATTACCCTCAGGCTATCTGTGTAAGTGAATTACTTGTATAGGCTTGGGTCCCATCCCCATGATATCTCATTATGTACATGCAAATATTCCAAAATCCAAAAAAAAAATCCAAAATTCAAAACACTTCTGAACTTATGCAATTCAGATAAGGGATACTCAATCTGTAGTGATGTGTTATAAGGTATTAATAGATACATTTAGAAAACATTATGCTAAGTGAAAAGAGCCAGACACAAAAAGGTTACATATTATATCATGGCATTTATAGAAAACATCAAGAATATAACAAATCCATAGAGACAGAAAGTAGATTTGGGAGAAGAGAGGAATGAGGATTAACTGCTTAGTAGTTATGGAGTTTTCTTTTCGGATGAAAATGTTTTAGAACAAGATAGGTGTGATGGTTGCATAACACTGTGAATGTACTAAATGGCACTAACATGTTCATGTTAAAATGAATAATTTTATGTAATATAAATTTTACCTCAATTTTTAAAATGTGAAAATAAGGACAAGGACAAATTGGCTTGATCTCATGAAGTAAGCAATAAAAAATTCATATTATATATATTTAAAATATATTGAAGAATCTTTCACTTAGTCAAAATTAACATTTCCTCCTATGTGCTCAACAGCCCTTTATTCATTACTCCATTAAAATATTCATAACATTAAAGAATATGGAAATATTTTGATGCCTTTTACACTGTCCACCCTTA
The DNA here is from genome assembly GCF_048565385.1 of Saimiri boliviensis. Taxonomy (NCBI): domain Eukaryota; kingdom Metazoa; phylum Chordata; class Mammalia; order Primates; family Cebidae; genus Saimiri; species Saimiri boliviensis. Next base: position 86,220,926 of record NC_133454.1, read on the forward strand.
CTCTCCCAAACGTATCTCTTACTTCTACCTTTCTTCCTTCTCAATCTTCCCTCTCCCATCCCCCAATTGTGAGTTTATCCAGGCCAGTAATCTTTTACTTTTCATCCTTATATCCTTGGTGCCTAGCACAATGTATATGCTAAATAAATGTGTTAACTGAATGAAAGAAAAAACAAATTAATAAGTGCAAGGTGGATCAGCATGTAAGCATCACAAGGTTGAAGAGCATTATCAAATTATCTTTTGAATCTTGAGTTAGAATTTTCTTTTTACTTTTTGGTGGGGAGGGACAGAGTTTCCCTCTGTCATCCAAGCTGGAGTGCAGTGGCACTATCTTGGCTGACTACAACCTCTACCTCCCAGGTTAAGCGATTCTCCTGCCTCAGCCTCCTGAGTAGCTGGGATTACAGGTGGATGTCACCACACCTGGCTAATTTTTGTATTTTTAGTAGAGACAGGGGTTTCTTCATGTTGGTCAGGCTGGTCTCGAACTCCTGACCTCAGGTGATCCACCCACCTCAGCCTTCCAAAGTGCTGGAATTACAGGCATGAGCCACCGCGCTCAGCCTTGAGTTGAAATTTTTACACCAATAAACTCCAATCCCAGGTCTTTGACTGATTTTTTTTTAGCATGCCACGCCCACTCTAATTTTTTTAAACTTTTGCAAAATTCTTTTAAAAATTTTGAAATTAAAATTAATTTCAATCATTAAAATTTTTAAATAAATGCATCTCAGCACGTTTTTGAAAGTTAGGGAATATATCAAAATTAAACAAAACAAAATGCCAGTGCAATAAAACAGTCAAAGCTCACTCTATTCACTGGTGCCCATTTAAAAGGCAAAGAAATTTAAATATCAGCCAAAATAATTATCTGTTTCAACGTCCATCTAATTAGGTGTTAAGAGAAATTTTTGGGGGTGCTCCAGTGGCACAATCAGCACATAGTACGTATACAGCAGCAGTGTGTGCAAAATTATTTTAAACATAAGAATTATAAAAATCATTACAGGATCATCCCTTTAACTGAATATTTCCACCAAAAATCAGAAAAATACATAAGTGATACATTTTGTTTCTTGGATATAGCAATGTAACATCTTGCATAAACGAGACTATTAAAATGATTATATTTCTCTTACTTTGTTTGATCTTCATAGGGAAATCTTTGGTTTGAATGTTTTCTTTTGCTTTAGGTAAAAAGAAAATATGCCTAATTGAATAAAAGTAACTGAAACTAATTTTTTTTTTTTTTTTTTTTTATGAGACGGAATTTCTTTCGTTACCCAGGCTGGAGTGCAATGGCGCGATCTCGGCTCACCACAACCTCCGCCTCCTGGGTTCAGGCAATTCTCCTGCCTCAGCCTCTTGAGTAGCTGGGATTATAGGCACACGCCACCACGCCCAGCTAATTTTTTGTATTTTGAGTAGAAACGGGGTTTCACCATGTTGACCAGGATGGTCTCGATCTCTCAACCTCGTGATCCACCCACCTCGGCCTCCCAAAGTGCTGGGATTACAGGCTTGAGCCACCGCGCCCGGCCCTGAAACTAATATTGAGATCTTAACTCATACCTCAGTGATTTCATTTTTAGGTAAGTTTAAGATGAACTTCAACTTTTGGATCTCTTGGCATTTGCCAGATACATATTTATAATGTGATAAAAACATAAATTGAGATTGAATACTAATAACAATCTCTGATCCAGAGAACTGTAAAAATTTGCCAAGGACTACATAATATGATTATGAGATTCCTTTTATAAAAAGATTTAAAAGAGACTTAATACAATCTATGCAATGTGTTACATTTGCAGCAGAAAGGCAAAGACAGTTTCCTAAAAAAAAAAAAAAAGGACGAAGAAGAAGAAAAAAATGTTTTCCTTCAGCCTTTCAAGATCTTCCCTTATCCTTCAATTACCAAATAATATTGAAAACTGGATTTTGAGGATTCACCTCAATTACATGACCTGTTTACTGGTGGAACTTTCAAGTCATTGTTGCTGCTATGCATTAAAAGAGAATCAAAGATAACATGTTAGTTTAAAAAGATATATTATACAGAAAACTAGGCTTCTGGATGTTTAGTGGGGACAAATTCTAAATGTATTTCCCTTAACAAATTTAACCAGTTAATAGAAGCCCAAAGAAAAGTGCCCAGATGATATAAATTTGCAAACATAGCAAAGACAAAGGAAAACTCCCTCATTCTGAGATGTTCACCCCTCAGCAATGCCCATCTAAATCTTATAGTGCCTTAAGTTGCAATGGAAAAGTTTACTTACTAAAGCCTACTCTGATTCCTATAACTGAATTTATTCTTTCTCGTCTTGAAGTTACAGTCTTACAATATATGCTAGCAATTGACCGTATACTCTCTGGTATTGTCCTAGCAACTATTAAATTCACTGAGCTCAGAGATGCATGATAATTATTTTCTATCCCCATGAGAACTGACATATAATCAGTTGACTTGTTGACTGGGAAAAGCATTAACATATTTAAACTTAATACACATAAATTTGGTAAAAATTTCTACTTGCATAGGTTTTTCAATGGAAAAAAAAAAACTTGTATTTAAAAAGAAAACTATGTCTTTTAAATGTCCAACTAATTCTCTTTTTATTCTCTGGGAATGTATTTCCCAGAAGCCTTTAATTTAAATGCACTAAATTTTCAAACATAAATAAACAGATACTTTTTCTCTAACATTCACTTAGCAGCTTCTTGTGAAGGGTTGACTGCATCTGTAATTAGCTCTCTTGGGAGCACTACTGATCAATTGTTTCATATACAGTGTACCTAACTAGACTTTAAATGGTTTTCAAAACTGTTCAAATTAGTTGAAATACTGATACCTTCCTTCATCATATGAAAAAGATTAACATTCTTTAGTCTCTCAGTCCTTCAGTTAATAAATATACATACTAGAAACTTCCAAATATACCTGTGTTGCGTTTAGCCAGCTAATGGCAACATTACGACACTATATGTACCCTGTTAGAAGAGTGACAATTTAAAGCATTTTGAATTAGGATTTCTGTAGCTGGCAGAAGTAAAAGGATTGAAATAATATTGACAATATAAATATTTGTACAGGTATATTGCTTTTTAATGAGTAAACATCTATCCCAATATTCTCCCCTTTTTCCTACCAAATACTGTACTTGAAATTATAACATTTTTTAAAGGAAAATACTTAATCTACTTGAACACTTCTAGAATATAAGACTTCAGGGTCTTCAGAGAAGATACCAGAAAATTTTTCATACTTGGGCTGCTGCTTCTTTTGAATTGTTGCCAATGCATTTTGTCATGCCAAGAATAAAAACAAAACAAAAATTTTCAAAGATGAAAGCATTTTTATATATTTGAATCCACTTCAGAAATACAAGTTGAAGTATCTCACTTTCAACAAGTGGCAAGAGGAATACAGCAGAGCTCCTTAGGCGTTTTATTTTAGAGTAATCATTCTTAATGATTTAAAGGATATAGCACTATTTCCCTGTGCAATTTAATCTGTATGAACAACTATCGGATACATGCCACAGCAAAGACCTTTATGACCAGTTTTTTGTTGGTTTGTTTCTGTTTTTTAGAGACAAGGTCTCGCTACGTTGCCCAGGCTAGAGTGCAGTGACTATTCACAGGTGGGATCATGGCATACTACAATCTGGAATTCCTAGGCTCAAGCAATCTTCCCACTTTAGCCTCCTTAGTAGTTGGAACTACAGCTGTGCTACATTCCATTTGTTTGTTGGTTCGTTTGAGGGTTTTGTTGTTGTTGTTCGTTTTTTTAAGACAGAGTCTTGCTCTGTCACCCAGGCTAGAGTGCTGTAGTGCAATCTCAGCTCACTGCAATCTCCACCTCCGGGATTAAGCAATTCTCCTGCTTCAGCCTCCCTAGTAATTGGTATCACAGGAACACTCTACCATGCCTGGCTAATTTTTTTGTACTTTTAGTAGAAACAACGTTTCACCATGTTGGCCATGCTGGTCTCAAACTCTTGACCTCAAGTGATCCACCCACTTTGGTCTCCCAAAGTGCTGGGATTATAGGTGTAAGCCACCGTGCCTGGCCCAACATTTAGTTTTTTAAACAACTGTTTTCACAACTATATTATGGATTATTTTGAACTGGATGAAAATTTTTTTGAAACATAATCAAACACCCAAATACCTATAAACGTTTCTTCTTTGTTCCAGTTACTTCTCAACTTACAATGTCAGTATTATATTATTTAAAATAAATGTATTGTGGTATACTTCATTTATAATAGAAAAAAGTTTTGTTTACTATTACTTTAGCAAAAGGAAAACTAAAATACTAAGAACATGCATTTTAACATGATTTACTTAATCTCAAACAAAATTATTATAATTATATTGTCTTAAATGTACAGACATTGAATTGTGCTTCTAAAATTAACTGACATTTCATAATCCCAAGATTTTCATTAATATGTCATAGTAATGTTATAGTTACAGCAACTGACTGCACTACAAAAAAAAATTTAAGAAATACTTGAAGCCATAATGCCTAATTTATTTTTTAAACAGAAAACCTATACAGATAAACATGACTAATATTTCTCAACAGTTAACAAAAGCCTTTTCAAAAGACAACATTGTAATCTGATTAATGTTAAAGTCAGCTGTATTTGTACAACTGCAATGTAAAATTAAGTCTTTTCAGTTACGAGACTTCTCATCTCTCCACTTGCCATCTAAATTGTACTCCTATAATTTCAATAGAGTGTGTAGTTTGATTCTTTTAACTAATTAGTGGATCTGCAAACAGGAAGTCAGGCCATTGCAATTACTGTCCACATGTTCATTTACATCAAATACTCTACAGGTCAACCTAACCATTTTTATTTCACAAAAAGCTACTTTTTCCTTATTCAAAATGTCTTTCTGGAAACTATCAACTACCCTAGCATTAACATAATGGCCATTTGTACTTGTTGAAGAAATAAAAGGTAATAAAATTTGGCTTAAACAAGCAGAGATAAAGCAGATAGCCCATAAACTAATGATTTCTGCAACTTTCCTTAAACCACTCTAATTCTGTCTCTATCTTTTATATTAAAGTCTGATCATATATATTTAATTCCATTCTTTAAAATTTCAGTAGACAACTTCAGTGCTAACCTAGCACTGCCCTGTCAGGAAATCTTTGATGTCACAGTATAATAGCTCCTGAAAGAACAGCACTAATACTTAATGTAACATGAAACCAGGGCTCTGCAATGGGGCTGGCTGCTGTCAGGAACAAACAATTTCACTACTGTTCCCCAATAGTGACAAGGTTGGGACCTATCTGTTCAGTATCCCTGACTACTAACAGAGATTTATTTTTGTTAGGAATTAAGAAGGCCAGTTTTATTTAAATATGCCAATCTCTATTTTGACAATACAGAATAAATTACATTTTAACTTAAAACAATGCACATGACTCAATTTTCCCCTGGAGCTCATATGTTATGCACTTAAGAAGGCCTCTGATGTTTCAAAAAAAATAGGCCAATGGAAATGGCTAAACTTACTACTAAGAGGCAACTCATGCATTATTTCATTTCAGAAGTCACACCAAATATTTATGTTTCAAAGACTCACAACATATTTGAGTTGGAAATTACTATGCAAGATATACATACATGTTACCAAAATATCTGCTAAACCTAACCATTTCAGGAAAAATAAAAATCTATCAATAGGGGGAAAAAAAGGAAACTAAAATAGTGGCTGTGGAGTTAGTCAATAAAACAACTAATACATTAATTTATTTTTAAATTATTAATCAACTGAAAATAAGCCATGTCCAGACCTGTATAACACTCATGAGGGAATAAAGATATTACTTAATTAATATTTGACCAAATAATTTTTAGTGTAAGCTGTTATGAAACACTAAGACATATTTGTTCCTCTTATGAATATTTAAGCCATTGTTTGTATTGTTCATTTAGCAAATAACTTTTTAACTTCTCTGTTACTACTGTCTTGAACTGTTAAATTTTCTAATGTTCATGTTGTATAAGACCGGTACAAAAAAAATTATAAAGTTTATTGGGAGATGTTACAGAAGACTAAAATAACTGGAGAGAAAAAATATGTTAATGTATTGGAAGATTCTAAGTTATCAAGGTATCATTTCCATAAATATGTACTTATAGATTAAATGCAAACGGAATTGAAAATCCCAATAGGTTTTTTCATGTGTGTGGAACTCAACAAGTTAATTCTAAATTTATATGGAAATGTAAAGGGCCAAGAAGTATCAAGACACTTGAAAGATAAGAATAAGATGGCAGGACCTACTCTACAATATAATAACACTAATTATAAAGTAAATATAATTAAGTCAGGGTATTACGGATGCAGTGATTGACACACATCAAGAGAAAATAACCCCAAAATAAACCCATGTTCATATGGTTATTTGACATATAATAAAAGTAATCCTATAGAGCAGTCAGGAAAAGATAATAAATTATCTCAGAAAGCTGGACATCCTTAAGAGAAAAAAACAGAAACAACAGCCTACTTTAGACAATATACCAAAACAGCTTCAGGTGTATTAAAGGCCATTGTGAAAGTCACTGGGATTATATTCATGACCTCAGATAGGAAATATTTTCCTAAACAGCTCAGGAAGATCATTAACCAAAAAAGAAGAGATCAATAAATATCCAATTATATTAAAAATGAGAACATCTGTTCATCAAAAGATACCATAAAGAAAGTGAAAAGACAAGACAAAGTAGAAGATATCTGCAATACATGTAAACAAAAACTCATATGTAGAATTGTATAGAATTCATATACAGATTTGTAGAAAACTACAAATCTTTTTTTAAAATTTTTTGTAGCATTTTAGGGTTTCGGGTACATGTGAAGAACATGCAAGATTGTTGCATAAGTACACAAGTGGCAGTGTGATTTGCTGCCTTCCCCCGCTTCACCTATATCTGGCATTTCTCCCCATGCTATCTCTCCCCAACTCCCCACCCCGCACTGTCCCTCCCCTATTTTCCCCACAACAGACTCCAGTGTGTAGTGCTCCCCTCCCCCTTCCTGTGTCCATGTGTTCTCATTATTCAACACCCGCCTATGAGTGAGAACATGCGATGTTTTATTTTCTGCTCTTGTGTCAGTTTGCTGAGAATGATGGTTACCAGGTTCGTCCATGTCCCTATAAAGGACACAAACTCATCGTTTTTGATGGCTGCAAAATATTCCATGGTGTATATGTGCCACATTTTCCCTGTCCAGTCTATCATCGATGGGCATTTGGGTTGGTTCCAGGTCTTTGCTATTGTAAACTGTGCTGCAATGAACATTTGCGTGCATGTGTCCTTATAGTAGAACGATTTATAATCCTTTGGATATATACCCAGTAATGGGATTGCTGGGTCAAATGGAATTTCTGTTTCTAGGTCCTTGAGGAATTGCCACACTGACTTCCACAATGGTTGAACTAATTTACACTCCCACCAACAGTGTAAAAGTGTTTCTATTTCTCAAATTCCTCTCGAGCATCTATTGTCTCCCGATTTTTTAATGATCGCCATTCCAACTGGCTTAGGATGGTAATTCAATGTAGTTTTGATTTGCATTTCTCCAATGAACAGGGATGATGAGCATTTTTTCATGTGTTTGTTGGCCTCATGTATGTCTTCTTTTATAAATTGTCTGTTCATATCCTTTGCCCACTTTTGAATGGGCTTGTTTTTTTCTTGTAAATCTGTTTTAGTTCTTTGTAAATTCTGGATATCAGCCCTCTGTCAGATGGGTAAACTGCAAATTTCTTTTCCCATTCTAATGTTGCCAATTCACTCTAATGACTGTTTCTTTTGCTGTGCAGAAGCTATGGAGTTTGATTAGGTCCCATTTGTCTATTTTGGCTTTGGTGCCAATGCTTTGGTTTTTTGGTCATGAAGTCCTTGCCTATGCCTATGTCCTGAATGGTTTTGCCAAGATTTTCTTCAAAGGTTTTTATGTTGTTAGGTCTTATGTTTAAGTCTTTAGTTTATTTTATTGTAAGTTTATTTTATTTTAGTGTAAGGTGTCAGGAAGGGGTCTAGTTTCTGCTTTCTGCACATGGCTGGCCAGTTTTCCCAACACCGTTTATTAAACAGGGAATCCTTTCCCCATTGCTTGTTTTTGTCAGATTTGTCAAAGATCGGATGGTTGTAGATATGTTGTGTTGCCTCTGAGGCCTCTGTTCTGTTCCACTGGTCTATATCTCTGTTTTGTTACCAGCACCATGCTGTTTTGATTACTGTACTCTTGTAGTACAGTTTGAAGTCCGGTAGTGTGATGCCTCCAGCTTTGTTGTTTTTGCTTAGAATTGACTTGGCTATGCGGGCTCTCTTTTGGTTCCATATGAAGTTTAAGGTGTTTTTTACCAGTTCTGTGAAGAAGGTCATTGGTAGCTTGATGAGGATAGCGTTGAATCTGTAAATTACTTTGGGCAGTATGGCCATTTTCACAATAGTGAGTCTTCCTAACCATGAACATGGAATGTTTCTCCGTCTGTTGGTGTCCCCTCTTATTTCATTGAGCAGTGGCTTGCAGTTCTCCTTGAAGAGGTCCTTTATGTTCCTTGTTAGTTGTATTCCTAGGTATTTTATTCTCTTTGTGGCAATTGTGAATAGCAGTTCGTTCTTGATTTGGCTCTCTTTGAGTCTGTTATTGGTGTATAGGAATGCTTGTGATTTCTGCACATTGATTTTGTATCCTGAGACTTTGCTGAAGTGGCTTATCAGTCTCATAAGATTTTGGGCTGAGATGATGGGGTCTTCTAGATATACAATAATGTTGTCTGCAAATAGAGACAATTTGACTTACTCTTTTCCTATCTGAATACCCTTTATTTCTTTTTCTTGCCTGATTGCTCTGACTAGAACTTCCAGTACTATATTGAATAGGAGTGGTGAGAGAGGGAATCCTTGTCTAGTGCCAGATTTCAAAGGGAATGCTTCCAGTTTTTGCCCATTCAGTATGATATTGGCTCTTGGTTCGTCATAAATAGCTTTATTATTTTGAGATACGTTCCATCAATATCTAGTTTATTGAAGGTTTTTAACATAAAGGGCTGCTGAATTTTGTCAAAGGCCTCCGCATCAATTGAGATATTCCTGTGGTTTTTTTCTTTGGTTCTGTTTATGTTGTGAATTATGTTTATACACTTCCGTAGGTTGAATCAGCCTTGCATCCCTGGGATGAATCCTAGTGATCATGGTGGATAAGCTTTTTGATGTGCTGCTGCAATCGGCTTGCCAGTATTTTATTGAAGATTTTTGCAACTAGGTTCATCATGAATATTGGCCTGAAGTTTTCTTTTCTTGTAGAGTCTCTGCCGGGTTTTGGTATCAGGATGATGTTGGTCTCATAAAATGATTTGGGAAAGATTCCCTCTTTTTGGGTTATTTGGAATAGTTTCAGAAGAAATGGTACCAGCTCCTCTTTGTATGTCTGGTAGAGCCTTGGTGTATCCTTGCATGTGAGATAAGTTTCCTGGGTACAGCACACTGATGGGTTTTGGCTTTTTATTCCAGTCTGCTAGTCTGTGCCTTTTGATTGGGGCATTTAGTCCATTTACATTGAGGGTTAATATTGTTATGTGTGAATTTGATACTGCCATTTTGATGCTATCTGGCTGTTTTGCCTGTTAGTTGATGCAGATTCTTCATTTTGTTGCTGCTCTTTATCATTTGGTATGTTTTTGGAGTGGCTGGTACTGGTTGTTCCTCTCTATGTGCACGGCCTCTTTCAGGAGCTCTTGTAAAGCAGGCCTCGTGGTGATGAAATCTCTGAGTACTTGCTTGTTCACAAAGGATTTTATTTTCCTTCACTTATGAAGTTTAGTTTGGCTGGATATGAAATTCTGGGTTGAAAGTTCTTTTCTTTAAGAATGTTGAATACTGGCCCCCACTCTCTTCTGGCTTGTAGGGTTTATGCTGAGAGATCTGCTGTGAGTCTGATGGGCTTCCCTTTGTGGGTAACCTGACCTTTCTCTCTGGCTGCCCTTAGCTTTTTCTCCTTCATTTCAACCCTGGTGAATCTGATAATTATGTGTCTTGGGGTTGCTCTTCTTGAGGAATATCTTTGTGGTGTTCTCTGTATTTCATGGACTTGAATATTGGCCTGCCTTGCTAGGTTGGGGAAGTTTTCCTGGATGATATCCTTAAAAGTATTTTCCAGCTTGGATTCATTCTCTTTGTCACATTCAGGTAAACCTATCAAATGTAGATTTGGTCTTTTCACATAGTCCCACATTTCTTGGTGACTTTGTTCATTCCTTTTTACCCTTTTTTTCTCTAATCTTGCCTTCTCGTTTTATTTCATTGAGTTGATCTTCGACCTGTGATATCGTTTCTTCTGCTTGGTCAATTCGGCTGTTGAAACTTGTGCATGCTTCGCGAAGTTCTTGGGTTGTATTTTTCAGCTCCATCAATTCACTTATATTCCTCTCTAAGTTGTCCATTCTCATTAGCATTTCATCAAATCTTTTCTCAAGGTTCTTAGTTTCTTTGCATTGGGTTAGACCATGTTCCTTTAGCTCACAGAAGTTTCTTATTATCCACCTTCTGAAGCCTGATTCTGTAAATTCATCACACTCATTCTCCATCCAGCCTTGTTCCCTTACTGGTGAGGAGCTGTGATCCCTTGTAGGAGGACAGGTGTTCTGGTTTTGGGTGTTTTCATCCTTTTAGCGCTGGTTTCTTCCCATCTTTGTAGATTTATCCCCCTGTCGTCTTTGTAGTTGTTGACTTTCAAATTGGGTCTCTGAGTGGACATCCAGTTTGTTGATGAAGAAGTTATTTCTGTTTCTTAGTTTCCCTTCTAACAGTCTGGCCCCTCTGCTGTAAGGCTGCTGAGGTCCACTCCAGGCCCTGCTTGCCTGGGGATAACCTGCAGCAGCTGTGGAACAGTAAGGGTTGCTACCAGTTTCTTCTGCTGCTATTTTTGTCCCAGAAGGATACCCACCAAATATCAGTCTGAGCTCTCCTTTAAGAGGTGACTCTTTGGATATACTTTGGATATACGGGGATCAGAGAGCTGCTTGCGGAGACAGTCTGTCCTTTATAGGAGCTCAAGTGTTTAGCTGTGATTGCTGTTGTTCATTTAGAGCTGCTAGGCAGGTACATTTAGATCTACTGCAGCAGAACTCATAAACACCTTTTTTTTCCCCAAGTGCTCTGTCCCAGGGAGTTAGGGCTTTATTTATGAGTTTTCATTGTGCTGCTGCCTTTTTTTCAGGGCTGCCCTGCCCAGTGAGGAGGCTGCCTAGTCACTGTCTGCCTGCAGAGGCTTTGCTGAGCTGCTGAGGGCTCCGCTCAGCTGCCATGGGAACTTCCCTGCAGTTCAGTTTATATGGGGGTAGTTAGAACTGCCTCAGCAATTGTGGCTCACCTCTGTAATGGTGGACTCTCTCTATAATGGCAGGTTGCCTTGGCAATGGTGGGTTGCCTCAGCAACAGTGGGCTGCCTCAGCAATGGTGGACTACTTCCATAGTGGTGGAGTGCATCAGTAATGGCAGACGCCCCCCCCCCCCAACAGAGCTGAACTGTCCTGGGTTCAGCTGTGCTTGATGTAAAACTCTCAACCCAGATCGTTTCCAATTGCTGGGTTTTTTTGTGGGGGTGGAACCAGCTGAGCCTGAGCACCTGGATCCCTGCCTCTGAGCCTTTTTTTTTTTTTTTAGATGAATGGTCATCTCTCTCCCAGGTGTTCCAGTCACCTGTTGAAAAGGTGCCAGGATCTGTGTGATTTCCCATGCAGCGACTCACTGCACCAGCTGAAACAGTGGTGCTGAGATTCGTGCAGCTTTTTTTGCCCAGGAATCTCCTGGCCTGGCTCCCCGTTTCAGTCCCCCTTTTAATCAGATGAATGGGTGACTGTGCCTTCCTGGGGCTCCAATTGCCAGCTAAAAGGGCACCTGGCCCAGTGTATTTTGTATGGAGGACTGCCGCGCCAGGGTGCCGGCAAAGCAGCCATACCAGCCAAAATAGCCACGCCGACCAAAACAGCTGTGCTGGTGACCCGTGGGTCCTCTGCCTGGGAATCTCCTTGTCTGTGAGCAATAAAAATCTGTCTATAAATGCAGCGTCCACTCACCCTCTGCACTTTCACTGGGAGCTGCAATCCTGAGCTGTTCTTTTAGGTGCTCTACTTCTTTTATTAAAATTAAAATTTTATTAACATATAGAAGATAAAAAGAGGTAATGCACTAATCCTAAATTCAGTCAATCAATGTACTTGGTGAGTTTTTACAAACGTATTCTCCCATATAATTATCGCCTAGACCAAGCTATAAAACATACCCAGTACCCCAGAAGGTTCTCACATTCCTCTTCCCAATTAACTACCCATCCAAAGATAACCACTATTCTGACTTCTATCATTGTAAAGTAGTTGTGCCTTAACTTAATAAATGAAATCACAGTATATATTCTACCTTTACTGTCTACCTCCCTCTAATCTTTAGCTGTTTCTCTCTTTACTTCTCTATGCTCCATATAATGTCTGTGAGATTCATCTATGTAATTACAAGTATCAGGTTTTAATTGCTGAATAGTCTTCCACTGAGTAAGTATACCACAATTAATGTACTCTCCTGTTGTGGACATATGGGTTGTTTACAGTTTGTGGCTATTATAAACAAAATTGCTATGAACAAGCTGTTCATGTCTTTTGGTAGACAAATACATTCATTTCTCTTAGGTATATACCTGGAAGTATAATTTCTGGTCACAGAATAGGCACATGTTTAACTTTAATAAATACTGCCAAACAGTATTCAAAATCAGTTATAAAAATTTACACTCCTAGCAGCAATGTGTGAGAGTTCCAGTTATTGTTTACCCTCATCAACATGTGAGGCATTGTCAGTCTTTTAAATTTTAGCCTAAATGCTCTATTTGTTAATTTTATGAATCTGTAGCTTTACTAATTATAAAACAGAACGTATGTAATCCTCTGTCCTATAACTCTAAGCTACTTAAAGTGTAGTTACAGCCAGGAGCACTGATGAAAAGCAGTAAAGACATTACCTGGGTCATTGATTCCTATGCCCCACCACAAACCTATGGAATCTGAATCCACATTTTAATTAAGATCCCAGGTGAATTGCATGACTGCTAAAATATAAAAAGCACTTCTCTGGTTGATAAAATTTATAAATTTCTGGAATGGTTTAAATGTCCTCTAAAAATCTTTCTAATAGACTCTATTAATGAGCAAGACATGTTCTAGTAATAGATTCCCTATATAAATTCAATTACCAGGACAAAATCCTAAAACTGACCATGTACAAGGAAAACGGGTAATGTTTAGGCCCAAATACAGGATCACCAAAAAAAAAAAAAAATCAGATCCTGTTTTATTAGCCCCTTTTTTCTCTTTCTCAGGAAGACTTTTTGGAAAATAAATCATTCTACCAAAAAGACATATCCACTCGTATGCTCATCGCAGCACTATTCACAACAGCAAAGACATGAAATCAACCTACCTGCCCATCAACGATGGACTGGATAAAGAAAATGTGGTGCATCCACAAAAGAAACTATCATTAGAGTGAACAGGCAATATACATAATGAGAGAAAAATTTTGCAATCTACACATCTGACAAATATCTAATATCTAGAATCTACAAGGAACTTAAACAAATTTAGAAAAAAAAAATCCCATCAAAAAGCGGACAAAGGATATGAACAAATGCTTCTCAAAAGAAGACATTTATGCAGCCAACAAACATATGGAAAAAAAGCTCAACATCATTGATCGTTAGAGAAATACAAATCAAAACCACAATGAGATACCATCTCAAACCAGTCAGAATCGTGATTATTAAAAAGTCAAGAAACAACAGATGTTGACAGGCTGGGGGAAAATAGGGATGCTTTACACTCTTGGTAGGAATGTAAATTAGTTCAACCACCATGGAAGACAGTGTGGCAATTCCCTAAGGATCTAGGACCAATAATAACATTTGATCCAGCAATCTCATTACTGGGTATATAATGAAAAGAACATAAATCATTCTATTATAAAAATACATGCACACATATGTTTATTGCAGCACTATTTATAATAGCAAAAACCTGGAACCAACCCAAATGCCCATGACTGATAGACTGGATAAAGAAAATGTGGCACATATAGGCACATATACCCCACAGAATACTATGCAGCCATAAAAAGGAATGAGATCATGTCCTTTGCAGGGACATGGATGAAGCTGGAAGCCATTTTCCTCAGCAAACGAACACAGACACAGAAAACCAAACACCACATGTTCTCACTCCTAAGTGGGAGGTGAACAATGAGAATACATGGACACAGGAAGGGGAACAACACACACCAGGGCCTGTCAGGTGTTGGGGAGGAAGGGAAAGCATCAGGACAAATAGCTAATGCATGTGAAGCTTAAAACCTAGATGACAGGTTGATAGGTGCAACAAACCACCATGGCACACATATCCCTATGTAACAAACCTGCACATTCTGCACATGTATCCCAGAACTTAATGTAAAATAAAAATTTTTAATGTGGTACATATACCCCATGGAATACCATAATACTATACAGCCACAAAAATGAATGAAATCATGGCCTTTGCAGCAACATGGATGCAGCTAGAGGTCATTATCCTAAGCAAGTTAACATAGGAACAGAAAACTAAATACTACATGTTCTCACTTTTAAGTGGAAGCTAAGCATTGGGTACACATAGACACAAAAATTAAAATAATAAACACCAGGAGCTACTTGGGGAGGAAGTAAAAGGGTAAAGACTGAAAAACTACCTACTGGTTACTATGCTCAGCACCTGGGTAGCAACATTAATCACACCCCAAACCTCAGCAACACACAATCTATCTTCATGTGTATCCCCTGAATCTAAAATAAAAGTTGATTTAAAAAAAAAAAAAAAAAAAAAAAAAAAAAACTACTTTTTTGTTGGGTAAGTGATCCATTACAAATAACATATCTGGATTTCAGCCAAGCATTTGACAAATGGTCTCAAATATCTTTACTGTACTATAAATTTTTATAGTAGGCCCTGTTTTAATCATCTTTTGTATCTTTAGCATCTAACTGTCATATAAAATAAACATTTGTTGAATTTAATTAATCAAGCCTTGTGGATATAAGAATAAATGCAAGCTAAATGCTAGCATGCTCAATACAGTTTCTAATAATATGTAAAATGACAGAATTAGGATCCCAAACTATCTCCAAAAAAATTAAAACCATAAAGAATAATAAAGAGGATATAACCACAGACACAAAAAAGAAGAAAAGAAAATAACATGTCAACTTTGTGCCAATATATTTTTTAAATCTAGATAAAATAGCAGGTTTCCCGGCAAATCCTAATTACCAACCATCTCAAGAAACAATAAAAAATATGAATACACCAGTAAAATACTGTTAAATATCTACCTCTTTAAAAAGTACAAAGATCAAATGGTTTTATAGGAAAGATTTTTTAACCTTTAAGAACTAATAAATCCTATGCTCTCCAAAGTATTCCAGAGCACAAAGATGAAAACTTCCTATTCATTTTACAAAGATAAAAAGATGCTACTGTCAAAACCCTTATAAAGATTGAACCAAAATAAATAAATCATAGATACAGATTCATATATACAAAATTCAAATGCAGCAATATGATTATATATATGTGCATATACATATACTATAACCAAGTAGCTTATTTGCGGAATACAAAGATAGTTAAGCACTAGAAAATCTATCAACATTTTACACAATATTAACAAAAATGAGTAAAAATATGATTTGATAAATAAATGCCAAAAAATACTTGATGAAATTTTAAAACCATACTAACTCAAATACCTTAATAAAGAATAATCAAATTAATATAATCAGAGAAAATGTATCCAGAATAAGTTCATGCTCCTGCACTTGGGTCCTAAACAACCAGCAGCTCAAGTACAGGATAAGAACATGAGGATGAGATATTGACATTTCCTTGTGAATTTTAGTTGACATGACAGTAAGATTAATGAGTCAACAATACAATGTGGCTTCCTTAATAATTTGGAATCTTTTAATAGAAGAAAGTTATCTAGGACAAGAAGGTAATAATTCCATAATATAATGTAGTGATTATACATATAGGTTCAAATCCTGACCATTATGTTTTCATATCATCTTAAGAAAATTACTTAATGCTTAAGTGTCAATTTACTAATCGGTAAGTTGGGAATAATATATACTTCAGAGGGGTAAGGTAAGCCTTAGATAATGCTTGATACATAATAGTGTTCAATACATAAAATAAAGCTTTTGTATTATTTTTCAATTGACATATAATAATTGTACACGTTTACAAGGTATATATTGATATTTTGATACATGTATACAACGTGTAATGATCAAAATCAGGGTAATATCCATCACCTCAAAGATTTATCATTTGTGTTGGGAACATTCAATCCTCGCTTCTAGCTATTTGAAAATATATAATAAATTACTGTTAGCTATAGTCACCATGCAGTGCTACAGAACACTAGAACTTATTCCTTCTGTCTAGCTATAATTTTATATCTGTTAATGAACCTCTGCCTATCCCCTCTGCCCCTCTATCCTTCTCAGCCTTCAGTAACCACTATTCTACTGTCACTTTTATGAGATCAATTTTTCATGTGTGTGTGTATATATATACACACACACTGCATTTCCTTTATCCATTTTACCTGTTGATAGACACTTAGGTTGATTCCATGTTGTTGTGAATAGTACTGTAATAAACATGAGAGCGCAGATATCTCTTCTATATACTGATTCCCTTTCCTTTGGACAGATGCCAAACAATGGAATTGCTGGATCATATGATAGTCCTACTTTTAGTTTTTTGAGGATCCTCTATACTGTTTCTCATAATGGCTGTACTAGTATACATTCCTACCAGTAGTATAGAAGAGTTTCTTTTCTCCGCATTCTCATTAACATTGTTTTTGTCTTTTTGATTATAGCCATTCTAATTGGGGTGAGATAATATCACCTTGCAGTTCTGATTTGCATTTCCCTGATGATTAGTCATGTTGAGCATTTCATAAAACAAAACTTTTTAGCCAAGTTGTCCAAGCATTCTTTCATTCTATGTGCCTATTAAGTGTCATGCACTGCTCCAGTCACTAAAAATGAAACAATGAACAAACCAATAAAATTCCTGTCTACATGAAGCTTACATTCTGGTGGAAAAGAGAAAGTAATTCCCTATCGTTGCTCCCCAAGCATAGATTGGATGATCACTTAAATGGAATCACACCACAAAAAAAGGAAACAGGAACACCCTTTCAATTCTGAGGTTCCATAATGCAAAGACTATGAGTTTATGATTTGAGGTACAAATACCCAAAGGCATTCCCAAACTCTAACAGATCCATGAAAGGCTTGTAACAACTGCCATACCACTACCATCTCCTCCAGTATCATCATCATGACATTATTGCCTGCAGGCAGCCCCTTTGACTTTATAGCTTCCTGCTCAGATACTATGTCATCTACCCCTTTAGATGGTGAACGCATAGATACCCCCACTGCTACAGCTACTATCGCTTCTCCACTGCTGCCTTCACCAAGAAAACGGTATGGAATTATTAGTTAAATTGTTTAGCTATTGTCATGAGATAAACCTGGGTTCAAAACCTAGATCTAACATAGCCAGTCTGCTGCTTCCAATAAGGAACCTTCTGGGACCTAGAGGTTGACTTTAGCATTTTTCGCAATGTTGGGCTGAAACGAAGCACCTCCTGAGCCACTGGAGTCTTCATCAAAAAAGAATGACAGAAATAGAGGGTTACCAACTCAACACCATAGCTACCTCCACCCATAGCCTTCTAGGGCCTAGAAATCTAGTCTGCAGTCACTGGCCAAGCCAGGCTGCACATAGGCCTGCCCTAGGAAATGCCTTCTGAGTCAAGCATCCTCTGCACTAGCTGCTGCTTCTTTAAACTACCACTGCTTCTTCAGTTATTGCTACAGTCACAAATCCATCCCTGAGAAAATTCCTATCCAAACTCACTCTGTGCCCAAGTCAACTAGTTTCCACAAATTATGAAACTCAAAAATGAAGAGGTCATAATAAAGGAATTTTAGTTCCAATAGATTTGTTGATTTGCAGTTGAAGTGGTTCTCAAAGTACCTATTACTATAGAATAGCTAGAATTATCTCAAAGGCACTCTAGAGTCCCTGATGTTGGGAAAATTGTAGGATTCGTTTGTATTACATTTTAGTAGTATTGATTTTTGTCCTTTAAATAAAGTATTTTGAATATTGTACTCCTTACTTTGGGTCAAATTCTTCTTTAAAGACATTCATTTTAATAATAGCTAATGCTTATATGGCACCTATTCTTATGTGTGTGAGGCACTGCTCTAAGCACTTATATGTACTCATTTAACCCTTAAAACAACCCTCAGAAGTACCTACTATTTTACAGATAAGGTAACTGAGGCCTGAAGAGATCAAAATAACAGACCCAAGTTCACACTGTTAGAAAGTGATGGAGTATGCTTTATACCACAAACTCATTTCACCCCAAGCTAACTCTCTAGCACTGTAAAGGTTAGAGAAATAAAATTCAAGTCAGTGTGGGATTTTTACTCTTCAAGATACGTGACAAAGAATACTAAAAACAGGTTTTAAAACACAGACACAGTCTTAGTGAGGCAGAGGTGGAAATGAAAACTCAAAGGAGGAGGACAGATCGAAGATGGCCAATTAGAAGCAGCTCAGGATTGCAGTTCCCAGAAAAATCACGGAGGGTGAGTGGATGCCACATTTCTAGATGGATTTTTATTGCCCACAGACCAGGAGATTCCCAGGAGAAGTAGCCCCATGGGTCGCCAGCATGGCTGTTTTGGCCAGCGTGGCTGGTGCAGCTGTTTTGCCAGCACCTCGGCACAGCAGTTCTCCATACAAAATACACGGGTCCCAGTGCCCTTTTAGCTGGTGACTGGAGCTCCTGGGAGACAGAATCACCCATTCAACTGATTAAAAAGGGGACTGAAACAGGGGGCCAGGCCAGGAGATTCCAGGGCAATAAAGCGCCAAGAATCTCAGTGCAGCTGTATCAGCCGAAGCAGTGGGTCACCACACATGAAATCACATAGATCCCAGCACCTTTTCAACAGGCAACAGGAACACCTGGGAGACAGAGTCAACCATTCAACTAAAAAAAGGGGGGGCGCTCTGAGGCAAGGATTTAGGTGATCAGGCTTGGCTGGTCCCGCCACCACAAAAAAAAAAAACAGTAATTGGAAATGCTCTGGTTGAGAGTTTCACAGCAAGCACAGCTGAACCTGGGATGGTCCAGCTCTGTGGAGGAAGGGCGTCTACTGTTACTGAGGCAGTCCACCACTATGGAGATAGTCTGCCATTGCTGAGGCAGCCCACCATTGCCGAGGCAGCCTGCCATTACAGAGAGAGTCTGCCATTATAGAGGTGGGCCACCATTGCTGAGGCAGTTCTAATTACACCCATATAAACAGGACAGCAGGAAAGTCCACAAGGCAGCTGAACGGAGCCCAGAGCAGCTCAGCAAAGCCTCTGCAGGCAGACAGGGACTAGGCTGCCTCCTCACTGGGCAGGGCAGTCCTGAAAAAAGGCAGCAGCACAACAGAAACTCATAAAGCCCTAAATCCCCAGGACAGAGCACCTGGGGGGAAAAAAAGGGAGGGGGGGTTATGAGTTCTGCTGCTGCAGCCTTAAACGTACCTGCCCAGCAGCTCTAACTGAACAATGGAGCTCACAGCTCAGCATTTGAGCTCCTATAAAAGGACAGACTGTCTCCTCAAGCAGCTCCCTGGGCCCCATATATCCAAAGAGTCACCTCATAAAGGAGAGCTCAGACTGACATCTGGCAGGTATCCTGCTGAGACAAAGACAACAGAAGAAGAAACTGGTAGCAACCCATACTGTTCTGCAGCCACTGCAGGTGATCCCCAGGCAGGCAGGGCAGTCCTACAGTCTAGACCTCAGCAGTCCAACAGCAGAGGGGCCTGACTGTTAGAAGGAAAACTAAGACAAAGAAATAACTTCACCATCAACAAACTGGACATCCACTCAGAGACCCAATCTGAAAGTCAACAACTACAAAGACAACAGGGGGATAAATCCACAAAGATGGAAAGAAACCAGCGCTAAAAGGATGAAGACACCCGAAACCAGAATGCCTCTCCTTCTACAAGGGACCACAACTGCTCACCATAAAGGGAATAAGGCTGGATGAAGGAGTGTGATGAATTAACAGAATCAGGCTTCAGAAGGTGGGTAATAAGAAACTTCTGTGAGCTAAAAGAACATGGTCTAACCCAATGCAAAGAAACTAAGAACCTTGAGAAAAGATTTGATGAAATGCTAATGAGAATGGACAACTTAGAGAGGAATATAAGTGAATTGATGGAGCTGAAAAACACAACAAAAGAAATTCACGAAGCATACACAAGTTTCAACAACTGAATCGACCAAGCAGAAGAAAGGATATCATAGGTCAAAGATCAACTCAATGAAATAAAACGAGAAGGCAAGATTAGAGAAAAAAGGGTAAAAAGGAATGAACAAAGTCTCCAAGAAATATGGGACTATGTGAAAAGACCAAATCTACGTTTGATAGGTTTACCTGAATGTGACAAAGAGAATGAATCCAAGCTGGAAAACACTCTTCAGGATATTATCCAGGAAAACTTCCCCAACCTAGCAAGGCAGGCCAATATTCAAGTCCATGAAATACAGAGAACACCACAAAGATATTCCTCAAGAAGAGCAACCCCAAGACACATAATTATCAGATTCACCAGGGTTGAAATGAAGGAGAAAAAGCTAAGGGCAGCCAGAGAGAAAGGTCAGGTTACCCACAAAGGGAAGCCCATCAGACTCACAGCAGATGTCTCAACAGAAACTCTACAAGCCAGAAGAGAGTGGGGGCCAATATTCAACATCCTTAAAGAAAAGAATTTTCAACACAGAATTTCATATCCAGCCAAACTAAGTTTCATAAGCGAAGGAAAATAAAATCCTTTGTGAACAAGCAAGTACTCAGAGATTTCATCACCACGAGGCCTGCTTTACAAGAGCTCCTGAAAGAGGCACTAAACATAGATAGGAACAACCAGTATCAACCACTCCGAAAACATACCAGATGGTAAAGAGCATAAACACAATGAAGAAACTGCATCAACTAATGGGCAAAACAGCCAGATAGCATCAAAATGGCAGAATCAAAATCACACATAAAAACATTAACCCTAAATGTAAATGGGCTAAATGCCCCAATCAAAACACACAGACTGGCAAATTGGATAAAAAGCCAAAACCCATCAGTGTGCTGTATCCAGGAAACCCATCTCACATGCAAGGATACATAAAGGCTCAAAATAAAGGGATGGAGGAAGATTTACCAAGCAAATGGAGAGCAAATAAAGCAGGAGTTGCAATTCTCATCTCTGATAAAATAGACTTTAAACCAACAAAGATCAAAGAGACAAAGAAGGACATTACATAATGGTAAAAGGATCAATGCAACAAGAAAAGCTAACGATCCTAAATATATACACACCCAATACAGGAGCACCCAGACACATAAGGCAAGTTCTTAATGACTTACAAAGAGACTTAGACTCCCACACAATAATTGTGGGAGACTTTAACACTCCATTGTCAATATTAGACAGATCAACCAGACAGAAAATTAACAAGGATATACAGGACTTGAACTCAGACCTGGAACAAGCAAACCTAATAGACATTTATAGAACATTCCACCCCAAATCCATAGAATAGACATTCTTCTCAGCACCACATCACACCTACTCTAAAACTGACCACATAATTGGAAGTAAATCACTCCTCAGCAAATGCAAAAGAATAGAAATCATAACAAACAGTCTCTCAGACCACAGTGCAATCAAGTTAGAACTCAGAATTCAGAAACTAACTCAGAACTGCACAGACTCATGGAAACTGAACAACTTGCTCTTGAATGTTGACTGGATAAACAATGAAATGAAGGCAGAAATAAAGATGTTCTTCAAAACCAACGAGAATGAAGACACAACATACCAGAATTTCTAGGACACATTTAAAGCAGTCTCTAGAGGAAAATATATAGCAATAAGTGCCCACATGAGAAGAAAAGAGAGATCTAAAATTGACACCCTATTGTCAAAAATGAAAGAGGTAGAGGAGCAAGATCAAAAAAACTCAAAACCTAGCAGAAGACAAGAAATAATTATGATCAGAGCAGAACAGAATGAGATAGAGACACAAAAAAACCTTCAAAAAATCAATATATCCAGGAGCTGGTTTTTCGAAAATATCAACAAAATAGACCACTAACCACATGAATAAAAAAGAAAAGAGAGAATAATCAAATAGATGCAATAATAAACAATAAAGGGGATATTACCACACATTCCACAGAAATACAAACCATTGTCAAAGATTATTACAAACAACTCTATGCACATAAACTAGTAAACCTGGAAGAAATGGATAAATTCCTGGACACTTGTCTCCTCCCAAGCCTAAACCAG
Organism: Saimiri boliviensis; assembly: GCF_048565385.1. NCBI lineage: Eukaryota > Metazoa > Chordata > Mammalia > Primates > Cebidae > Saimiri > Saimiri boliviensis. The sequence goes on from NC_133454.1 coordinate 86,243,510, forward strand.
GAAGAAGTTGAAACCCTGAATAGACCAATAACAAGGTCTGAAGTTGAGGCAGCAATTAAGAGCCTATCACCCAAAAAAAAGCCCAGGTCCAGATGGGTTCACAGCCAAATTCTACCAGACATACAAAGAGGAGCTGGTACCATTCCTTCTGAAACTATTCCAAACAATACAAAAAGAGGGAATCCTTTCCAAATCATTTTATAAGACCAACATCATGCTGATACCAAAACCCGGCAGAGACTCAGCAAGAAAAGAAAACTTCAGGCAAATATCCACGATGAACATAGATGCAAACATCTTCAACAAAATACTGACAACCTGAATGAAACAGCACATCAAAAAGCTTATCCACCATGATCAAGTAGGCTTCATCCCAGGGATGCAAAGCTAGTTCAACATACGCAAGTCTATAAACATAATTCACCACATAAACAGAACCAAAGAAAAAAACCACGATTATCTCAATTGATGCAGAGAAAGCCTTTGACAAAATTGAACAGCTCTTTATGCTAAAAACCTTCAATAAACTAGGTATTGACAGAATGTATCTCAAAGTAATAAAAGCTATTTATGACAAACCAAGAGCCAATATCATACTGAATGGGCAAAAACTGGAAGAATTCCCTTTGAAATCTGGCACTAGACAAGGATGCCCTCTCTCACCACTCCTATTCAATATAGTACTGGAAGTTCTAGTCAGAGCAATCAGGCAAGAAAAAGAAATAAAGGGTATTCAAATAGGAAAGGAGGAAGTCAAATTTTCTCTATTTGCAGACAACATGATTGTATATCTAGAAGACCCCATCGTCTCAGCCCAAAATCTCCTGAAACTGATCAGCAACTTCAGCAAAGTCTCAGGATACAAAATCAATGTGCAGAAAACACAAGCGTTTCTATACACCAATAACAGACTTAAAGAGAGCCAAATCAAGAACGAGCTGCCATTCATAGTTGCCGCAAAGAGAATAAAATACCTAGGAATACAACTAACAAGGAACATAAACGACCTCTTCAAGGAGAACTACAAACCACTGCTCACGAAATAAGAGAGGACACCAACAGATGGAGAAACATTCCATGTTCATGGATAGGAACAATCAATATTGTGAAAATGGCCATACTGCCCAAAGTAATTTACAGATTCAACGCTACCCCATCAAGCTACCAGTGAACTTCTTCACAGAACTGGAAAAAAAAAACACATATGGAACCAAAAGAGAGCCCGCATAGCCAAGTCAATTCTAAGGAAAAAGAACAAAGTAGGAGGCATCACACTACCAGACTTCAAACTATACTACAAGGCTACAATAATCAAAACAGCATGGTGCTGGTAACAAAACAGAAATATAGACCAATGGAACAGAACAGAGGCCTCAGAGGCAACACAACACATCTACAACCATCCGAACTTTGACAAACCTGACTAAAACAAGCAATGGGGAAAGGATCCCCTGTTTAATAAATGGTGTTGGGAAAACTGGCCAGCCATGTGCAGAAAACTGACTAGCCTTCCTGACACCTTACACTAAAATTAACTCCAGATGGATTAAAGACTTAAACATAAGACCTAACACCATAAAAACCTTTGAAGAACACCTAGGCAAAACCATTCAGGACATAGGCATAGGCAAGCACTTCATGACCAAAACACCAAAAGCATTGGCAACAAAAGCCAAAATAGACAAATGGCACCTAATCAAACTCCACAGCTTCTGCACAGCAAAAGAAACAGTCATTAGAGTGATTTGGCAACCAACAGAATGGGAAAAAAATTTTGCAGTTTACCCATCTGACAAAGGGCTGATATCCAGAATCTACAAAGAAATAAAACAGATTTACAAGAAAAAAACAAACAAGCCCATTCAAAAGTGGGCAAAGGATATGAACAGACACTTTACAAAAGAAGACATACATGAGGCCAACAAACACATGAAAAAATGCTCATCATCCCTGTTCATTGGAGAAATGCAAATCAAAACTACATTGAGATACCATCCTAAGCCAGTTGGAATGGCGATCATTAAAAAATCGGGAGACAACAGATGCTGGAGAGGATTTTTAGAAATAGGAACACTTTTACACTATTGGTGGGAGTGTAAATTAGTTCAACCATTGTGGAAGACAGTGTGGCAATTCCTCAAGGACCTAGAAACAGAAATTCCATTTGACCCAGCAATCCCATTACTGGGTATATATCCAAAGGATTATAAATCATTCTACTATAAGGACACATGCACACAAATGTTCATTGCAGCACTGTTTACAATAGCAAAGACCTGGAACCAACCCAAATGCCCATTGATGATAGACTGGACAGGGAAAATGTGGCACATATACACCATGGAATAATACATGCCATCAAAAACAATGAGTTCATGTCCTTTGTAGGGACATGGATGAACCTGGAAACCATCATTCTCAGCAAACTGACACAAGAACAGAAAATCAAACACCACGTGTTCTCACTCATAGGTCGGGGTTGAACAATGAGAAGACATGGACACAGGGAGGGGAGCATCACACACTGGGGTCTGTCAGGGGGAAATAGGGGAGGGACAGCAGGGGGTGAGGTGTTGGGGAGAGATAGCATGGGGAGCAATGCCAGATATAGGTAATGGGGAGGAAGGCAGCAAATCACACTGCCATGTGTGTACCTATGCAACAATCTTGCATGTTCTTCACATGTACCCCAAAAATGAAAATGCAATTTTAAAAAAGACTCAAATGAGAATTTTTTTACTTTTTTTTTTTTTTTTTTTTTTTTTTTGAGGCAGGGTCTTACTCTGTCACCCAGGCTGGAGTGCAGTGGCATGATCATGGCTCACAACAGCCAGGACCATTCAGTCTCAAGCAATCCTCCCACCTCAACCTCTGGAGTTGCTGGAACTACAGGTACATGCCACCATACCTGACTAATTTTATTATTTGTTGTAGAGACAGGGTTTTGACATGTTTCCCAGACTGGTTTCAAACTTTTGGGCTTAAGCAATCCACCTGTCTCAGCCTCCCAAACTCCCGGGATTGCAGACGTGATCCACTGTGTCCAGCTGAGAATATTCTAAACTTTGGGGATAAGGAAACATTCAAAGCTTCAGTCTTTTAAATATTACCTTGCTCTAAAACTGAAATCTATGCAATAACCTCCAGGCTGAAATGATTACTAAGTGCTTAAAAAGAATTTAAGCATCTATATCTAAAAGGAAATTTTAAAAGGCCCAGTTCTTGCTTAATGGCTGCTCACTGTCTACTGCAATAAATCACTTTTCATATAATAAAATGCCAACTGAGAGATAACTGACCTCAGTGGCCTCCCTGTACATTGCTAAAACAGGAAAAAAAATAACATCAATTCAGAAAAAAAGTTTAGAGATAATAAAAGGCGGGGGAAACTAAAGATAAAAAAGAAATAAGTGTTTCTAAGTACTGAGAGAGATCTACTACTGGATACAATAAATATTAGAGATGCTGTGCCTATAAGCCAAGAGCCAAGTATCAATGACCTTCAAGAACTTACTTATACAACACGGTACTCTCCCTTAGCAGGAGCAGAGTCTTAGAAGAAAAAAGATAGCCTGGGTAAGACAGTGAGACCCCTGTCTCTACAAATAAATTTTCTTTTGATTAGCTGGACATAGTAGTGTTCACCTACAGTCCTGGCCACTCCAGAGGATGAAGTAATAGGATCCCTTGAGCCCAGGAGTTCAAGAATGCAGTGAGCTGTGATCATACCACTGCACTCCAGCCTGGGTGAGAGAGTGCGAGGTTGTCCAAAAAAAGATAATGGGTCATAAAATAGAAATGAATTCTCTAACTAGTCCAAAGGAAAGGTAATTTGAGAATTTCCATACGTGAATGTGAAATTCATGGAAGTAGGGACAGTCCTTGCTTTGTATTGTACCATAACTGAAATTAGTGAATATTGCAGCTATATCCTCACTTTGCATGATTCTGTCATAACTAAGATCAAACCATGACATGACAATTGTGTAAAGTTGAAATCAGAGCTATACAAAGTGAAAACAAGGTTATGATGTACAAGACTTTCAGTTAACACCATACCGTGCAAAGCAAGGACTGCCTTCATAACCACACCTGCTGAAATTCAATACCATATAATAATATGTTCAGTTCTTGATTATCCCCATTATCTAAGCTCCTCCTTATCTGGCCTGTAGATTATCTGGGGAAAATCTCTTAGCTTAACTTGCTTGTTACAGGGAGTTGCATTTATACAGCAGAAATGCCATAGAACTTCAAAGTAGGATATCTAGATTTAGATTTCGGTTCTGCTATGTAATGGCTATGTAAACTCAGGCATGTCATTTTTCCTTTCTAAGCCTTAAGTTCCTTTCCTATAAAACTAAAATAATGATATCTACCTCCCAGAGCTGTTGTGTAGATTAAATAATAAAATAATAATCACTAATGCATAATTAGTTCTTACAACATATCAAGCACTCTTCCAAATGTATTAGCTTAATAAAACCTCTCAAAAATTATTATATAGGTACTATTATTATCACCATCTTATGAAAGCATTCAGAAATATGTCTGTATGTGAAAACTGCTCAATATATATTTGGCAATATGCATCCAGTTCATTAACAATATTATTTCCATCCATAAAAATAAATGGATACTGAAAAGAAAGTGAGAAAAACAGAAATCTGTTCATTTATTAAATGCTTCAAAAAACTGGTATAAGAGGAGAACTAAGTTGTTAAGGAAAACAGGGGTGTTTTTTATTCCTAGAGATTCCTTCATCCTCCTTCTCTTGAGTGCTAGTTGTACTCTAAGATTCTGGAAGAGGTTAACTAACAGACTTCAAAGACAGCCAACTCTGCTGGTGACAGAAACCATACTCAAAAAACCTGGCACTGGCCACTGCTGCCAGCCCAGCCAAACACATGCAATGAATTGATGGCCGTGTCCCAATACCCTGCCTATTTCATCCAGCCCAATCTCCTTCACAGGCACAACCCTTCAGATGCTAATACTTCCTTCCTTCCTAAAGTTCTCATTAGACACTTTGGGTTAGGAAGCAAGGGCACTTTCCAGGAGCACACTATGGAAATATACTCTATGAAAAGCTGTATGGAAAAGTGAAGAAAAGCAGCTAGAAATATTGTATCATTTTTGCTCATGAGTCTACTTGCATGAATTCATATATTAAATTAGATTCCTAGCATTTGTCACTTTAGACGACACAGTGGACATGGTGCTTGGAAGTTCTATATAAAGGGGCAGCACAGAACAGTATCCCAGATGGATACCAACAGGGTATCAGAGCTCAAACCCCTTTGGAGATCATCAAACTTCCCAATCACCAATGAAAGAACTAATTCCTAGAGAGAAATGACTTAGCCAAAGTCGCCCAAAGTTTATTGGTAGAGCTGAAACTCCCAAACTGGATTTTTGCTACTATATCAAATTGCCCAGGAATTACACCAATGACTTAGAGAAAAGGAGAAAATGGGGAAGAGAGTACTGATAATAATGTTTGCCTACACTATCCCTAACTGCTGCCTTACTGTGCTTTCCCAACTTCTGCTCTGATTTTACCGAAACCCAAGGAAAGGTGGGTGCAGAAACAATAAAGAATCCCAGACATTCCGGAGAGTAGTAATTCTCCACTTGTCCCCCTCTCCTGAACATGTTAAATACACTTAACTATGGAACTCTGATGACCCGCTCACACCAACAAAATGACTCAAACTGCTTTTTAAAGCATAAATCTGCTTTAAAGTTAAATCTGCTTCCTCTCTCATATTAAAAATGTCACACTAGGCCAGCCACCGTGGCTTATGCCTATAATCCCAGCATTTGGGGAGGCTAAAGCCGGAGGATTGCTTGAGATCGGGAGTTCAAGCATCAGAGCAACACACTGTCTCTTTTTTGAAAATTAAAAAATTAGCACAGCATGATGGCCTATCATCCCAGCACTGTTGGAGGCTGAGGCAGGAGGATCACTTGAGCCCAGAAGTTTGAGGCTGAGTGAGCTATGATCATGCCACTGCACTCCAGCCTCAGTGACAGAGTGAGACCAAAAAAAATTCCCACCTCCCCCACGAAAAAAAATATATAGACCATACTCCTGCTTTCTAAACCTCAATACCAGTCAACCTGTAGTCCCACTTCCTGCTCTAGGTTTTTAGTAATGGCTAAATTCTTCAGAGGGACTATGTACCAGAAGAGTTTCATCTAGAGACTCCTTGACTCATCATGCTCTCACCTCTCTTTCCCAGTTTTATCTATTTCAGTAGTCTCCAAAGTGCATACACACATCCTAAAAGTATACTATATAAATATACTGGGGTATATTTATTTATTTTAAATGTAAGAAAAACTAACCCTTACCTAGATTTAAGTACAGATTGGCAGATTGAGTCTATATGTCTTAATGTGCAACATCCAATATCAGAAGTATCATGGGTAAAGAGAGTAATTGTAGATAATATAATCTAGTTTTTGGCTAAATTAACCCTGAGCAAATGCCCAAGTGGTTTAAAATGATCATTCCAAATAAACTATAGCTTAAGGATAATATTAATAATGTAGGCCTTGGCTGGGCACAGTGGCTCACACCTGTAATCCTAGCACTTTGGGAGGCTGAGGTAGGTGGATCACCTGAGGTCAGGGATTTGAGAACAGGCAGGCCAACATGGCAAAATCCCATCTCTACTAAAAATACAAAAACTAGCCTGCATGGTGGCACAAGCTTGTAGTCCCAGCTATTCAGGAGGCTGAGGCAGAAGGGTCACTTGGGCCCAGGAGGCAGAGATTGCGGTGAGCTGAGATCTCATCACTGCACTCCAGCCTAGGTGACAGAGTGAGACTCTGTCTCAAAAGAATAAATAAATAAATAAATAATGTAAGCCTTAATGATAACAAGACCATGACCAAGCTGACATTTGTACTACTAGTAGTAGCTCAATAGCAGGCATATTACAGGATAGAAACAATGATGATCCATATATATCTGACCAAAAAAATAGGCCAAAATTTGTTTAATTATCAAGAAGACAATTTGAGATAGAGATTTATATCTAGTATCATTTACAGTATATTTTACCCTATTTTATTTTCAGATATTAAGTAATATGAACACTTTACACTCAGCAAGACATTTAAAAACTAAGTACATCAATATAAATGTATATTGCTGCGATTTTTCCAACAATGTTTAAAATCATACTCAATGCTCAAACAGTATTTTGCAAAATTTCACCAAACTTAAATGTTTTGAAACGTCTTCTTAGGTTCTTTTATAGAAGATAAAAAGTTACATGCTATCAGAAGAGTATTTGTTCTTTCTGCTGCTATCAAAAAAAGTTAAAATAATTCACAAAAAAATAATATAACAACAACCTTAAATACATTCCCTTAACTAAAAATCAGCACTGCGTAATGCACAACTCTGGAGTCACCATTTAACCTATAATGCAATGTGAATTATGTCTTCTGGGGTTGTATAGTAGGTAGTGCCCAAATGTTGAAAGACACATAGAAAACTTGGCTGAAAATCTGCAAAAAGAAATGTCACACAGGATGCTTGCTTTTCAGAGGAATGAATGTACATATTTCTCAACATGCCTCACTTTATGTTTGATAGGCAAAGGGCTAATTTTTAGTGAGCCACTTAAATATGTACCAGGAAAGATTCTATCTCAACAAATTCCTTTTTTTTTTTTTAAGAAAAAGAAATTTTTAAGGGAAACTAAGAATTTAACAAAATTCTTTCTATACATTTGTATACTGAACTAAAGGAACAAAGGGATAAGATTACAGAGATAGTACCATAATACCATGGGACTTCACTAACTACATTTTTCACAATCAAGCAGTTGTAGCAAATATTGAAGCCAAGTGCTACATGATAATGGAATTACTTTTAAAAACAGGCTTATAAGATAAATGAATAAAGAAAATGTGGTACACATACACAAGGAGTACTATTTAGCCAAAAAAAGAATGAAATCCTGTCATTTGCAACAACACGAATGGAACTGGAGGTCATAATATTCACTGAAACAAGCCAGGCACAAAAGACAAACTTCATATGTTACCACTTACATGTAGGAGCTAAAAACATTAAAACAACTGAACTTGTGGAGACAAAGAGTAGAATGATTGTTACCAGAGGCTGGGAAGGGTAGTCAGGGAGGTGGGCAAGTGGATATGGTTAATGGTACAAAAATATAGATAGATCAAGTATTTGATAGCACAACAGGGTGATACAGTCAACAATAATTAATCATACATTTTTAAATAACTAAAGTATAATTGGACTGTTTGTAATACAAAGAAAGAAAAAATTATTGAGGTGATAGATACCTCATTTACCCTGTTAAGATTATTATGCAATGTATGCCTATATCAAAATATCCATGTACCATATAAATAGATACACCTATGTAGACACAAAAATTAATTTTAAAGAGGCCTATAAACCATAGTAAAATCTTCACAATGCTTTGAAGTGAGAAAGGGCATAAACATGAGAATTGTTTGCACCATCCAGCAGTTCCATTGCTTATCTTATAGCAGTTTCCCAAACCTGAGAATAAGGTTTAAAAAAAAAAAAAAAAAAAACTAATGCGCCAAATGTGCTAAACATTTATGTGATGAAAAGAAGCTATGAGTTTATGTTACCAAACACAGAGACTGGATAAATGGACGGACAGATAGATAGACTTCAGAAAGGTAATTAGGTATATATAAACATAGAAGCAAACAAACTAACTTAATCTGTTCTTCAAGACAAAGATGATATTTTATCAAATGAGACAGTAAATGCTTTTCCAAATGGATTTATGTTATGAAAGAATATTTTGAAAACATGTTTGGAAATGACTCCATCATAGTGTGATATTTGTTACCAAAAATTCTATGCTATCACCTATTAAAATTTTCATCTATTTTCGATTTAAAAATTGGTAACAGAATATTCTAACCTATTTAGTGATGTTCCAAAAAGTTTCAATGGGTTTTGAGTACATGTGTTAAAAAATATAAAAATGCTATACCTTCAATGTCACTGGCAAAAACAGTGTCAGGGAAGACAGAGGCTACTATCCGAATTTTAACGAAATTCTTTACATATATTTGTATGTAATCAATTTATGCAGTCAATGACTTTCTTCTCCCATTTGCATTTATTTTTCTTTCTGAAATACCATTTTCAGCTGTGGCAGCATTAAAGCCATGTACCAAAGTAAAATGAACTTAAAATCAGATCTTTAAATCGCCATCCAGCAGTATTACACTGAGACTTTTTAAAATAGCAAAGTATATTTGATTATAGGATTTGGGGGACAACAATTTGTTTTAAAATATTATTTCATCTATATAGAATCTATATAGCTTTCTTTTATTCACTACCTACGAACAGGTTTATAGCATGTATTAGTAAAATAGCACATGTTTAAATTTTGAGATACATATGTACATGTTATTACGGCTCGTGAGCATTTTCCTAAGGGTGTGCTCTATCCAAAATGTGGCAACCACTATTCTGTCGGAAGTTCTTCCAAACAAATCTTAAAATTGTCTTGCCAGAGGAATTCTTCCAGACTCACCCATACCAACAATATTATCCTGCTTCACTTAGGCTATCTAGGATACCTAAGAACTCTATTTTCTCTCCATGAATATACTAAGTTATGCCCCTTTGACCTCAGGTACTGAAAATGTTTCCTACATCCACACCAATCAAGCAGGGAAGATACCAGCTATAGGTTACTATGTGATAACACTGAAACAAGCATTTTGTTAATTATCAAAGATATTTACTTTTAAGATGCACTAGCAATATATATACTGCTTAAATACATATATTAAATAGAGACCTCTTTTGGGACAAGTTAGAATGACCATATAATTTAATACCTCCCTTATTAAATTTAATAAAATCTTATTTCTGTCTTTTAAATTGTCTCAGATATAAACTTGTTAAATAAGCAAAGGTAGTATCTATATAAGCATAACCTCATAAAATGTAAAGAACGTTGATACAAATGTCCTATTTTATTGGCATTTAAATTGCAGAAACCAGCATATGTACGAATCAAAAAAGAAGAGTAACAACCCAAAGACGTGAAACTAGTGCGAAGAAAATGCAGAAGAATGTGGCAAGGCTAATGGAAATCCTCTCTACAAGAGTTCCCCTTCATTCTAGGCCTCAGAGAATCCCTGCAAATAATATTCCGAGGAACATGATCAGCTCATTGAAATAAAAACAAAACAAAACAGCAAAGCATAAGAGAAAATAAGGTGCCTTGAGCAAGAATCTTAAGAAAAAGCAGAGACCAGCTATGGCTCTCGGTAGTGAAATTATAGATGCTAGAGTTATCAGCAAGCAAATAAATAGGTTAAAGAAATAAAAGATAAGCTTAAAGCACATATAGATAGATATTCCTATATCTGTCTATAAAGATTACCTCACCAATTTGAAAAAAATCATTTGAATACCCAAAATGAAAAATATGATAAAATTAAATTTTCAAAGGATAAGTTTAATAGCACATTAAATAGGGCTGATAAGAACAAGTGGCAAAGAGCAGACAGTTATAAAAATAGGGGAGTGCCCATCATCTTCCCAACATCCTTCTTTACTCAGGGTGATCCATGACAAATGAGTAATGAAATACTTTCTATAAACAGGGATGGATTTTGAGTGTCACAGATAAAGATGATCAGCTTTTAACACAGTGTAAAAGTAAAGACACCAAAACCATGATTTCTAGACTGTATCTTTGGCCTTGATCACCTTTATAATGAGTAAGTATCCCTGCTTACTTAAAGGATGGGAAGAAAGTTAAACAAATCAAAATCCACCTTTAGAAAAAAAAAAATCAGAATGCTTACCATATACGTTAGAAGTTTCTTCCCAAGTATTTAATTATACCATTCTCTTTTAAGATGAAAATGAATGCAAAGGGCATAAAGTGATATTTTTGTACTGTAATCAGACTTTCATAGAAAAATAACAACCAAGCACTTATTACGAACCAAACAAGGTACTAAGTGTTTTATACACATCATCTTCTCAACTCTCACAATATCCTAGGAAGAAGGCATTAATATTCTCATTTAACACTTAAGGAAATAGATTCAGAGAGGATAAATAAATTGTAAATGGTAGAACAAAATTTGATCCCGAGTGTGCTGATTCAAAAGCCCAAGCTCTTAATACCTAAAACAGTATTGTTTTATATAAATAAATTCAGAATTTAAAAAGAAAAAAGTTCATGTACAATATAAAGGGGTATATTTTTATACACTCTATTTACATGGCTCCTGATAACACTGATGAGCTTTCCATGTAGATATAAAAAAGAAATCAAACACAAAACTTCACAACTTAGACACAGCTAATTATGAATCCTTTGGAAAACAGCCCAAGGTGTCATAATTAAGTTAAGCTGTTTCACATCCTTTCCCTGTCATGCCCTATGTAAGAATATGAGTCTCTAAGTTCACTAGTCCTACCCAACACAGGTTGTTTATGTGTGTATATATATATATCTCAAATAATATATATGTATCTCATAGAAAATAAACCTGTTACAAAATGCCACACAATTTAGAACACAGAAGTCAATAGTATTCAGTGTACATGTGCCTACATTAGCATAGCTGTAAAATTACACAAACCTACACAAATGGACGCATTCTCTGGACTTACTGTTATCTGTAAACATTTAAAGAATCTGGTATCAGAAAAGCTGACAATTTCCCTTCAAATGCCTTTAAGGGTTCCAAAATTAAAATCCTCTTTTAAACCTCAATATATCTACTTTCGTTGTGCATCGTTGTAGTGGGAAGGGAGTACAGCTAAGAAATTTTAAAACAGTAAAATTTTCCTTCCGTATGTATATAGGTCTCCAGAGTCAAGGGTAAAAAATGTTTCTGAGACTCCGTTGATTAATATGCTGTGTTCCAAGTTATTTAAACTTTGTTCAGCTGCTATATTATTTCAATTTTTATTTTCTTTTTCTTTTGTTTTTGCTTCTTTAATTAAAGAACTTAACTGAAAAATCTTAAAGGAAGATGTTACTTAAATATGATGCTTTTAGCATCATAACTAATTTAATAAGACCAAGAGGATGTTTTTAAACTGTTTTCTATAACTTTCACCACTTTTTCCCCCTCCTTTACTGACTTTCAGAATCTTTCTTTTTAATGTAGAGGTTTCAACATTTTTTTTCACAGCATTACCAACAATGCAAGTCTCCAGGCGGCCAAAGCAGTGGTGAGGAAAATACGTTAAAGCCATTGTACACCAGGGCCATAGCTTTTCTAACCTATGTGACCACCAATCTCTTTTCAGAAAGTGATTATGTCACAGTCATAAAAGCTGCAAAACTCAGTAACTGTGTTTACCTTGGAGAAACAAATTAAACACCAGAGAGCATCCAAACTAAAAATATCTAAGAAGGCCTGCTGGCTCAGAGAAAAGGCATTCAAAAGTTACTAGAAAACATGAGTTTCCAGATTACAAAATTAGGTGGGCATGATGGCCAGAAGTTCAAAAACAGTGTGGGCAACAGAGTGAGATCGCACCTGTACCAAAAAAAAAAAAAAACATTAGCCAGGCCTGGTGGTGGACTTCTGCAGTCCCAGTTACTCAGGAAACTGAGGCAGAAGGATTGCTTGAGGCCAGGAGTGGCTGCAGTGAGCCATGATTGTACCACTGTGATCCAGCGTGGGCAACAGAGCAAGACCCCATCTCTTAAAAACACTAACAAACAGAAAGCTTAAAAAAAACAAAAAACTAATAAGTGGATTTATCATCCCTATTGGAAAGTTTTCAGGAGTAGAGAGGGTTTACCGCTGCTACTGCTGCTGCTGCCACTACCGCTGTTTCATGAACAGCATTGTATAATCAAAATTTGTATTTCTTCTAAAAACCTCAAATCATCACTCTGAGGATTAATTTATTTTCATATTATCCCTCAATAAAAAAGAAGCTATGATAGATGCCAACTTTACAATTGGAAAAACTTCATTATAAATATGAGGCACCTAAAGATCAGCAACACATAAGGGAAACAGAAATAACAACTAGATCTAAAAGCTTTCAGACACAGCTCTTTCTCTAAGATCATGCTTGTCCATTTTCTAAAAGTGTATTACAGTGTAAGATATAAGATTTTATTAACTCACAGCCCTGATCATCAGTTCATATATTAATAAGCCACTTACTGCAATTTTCATACTTAGTTGACATATTTGAAGGAAAGTAACAATTTGAAAGATTCCTCTGTCCCTTAAAATGCATTCAGAATGTTCCTGACCACAAAACTGATCTAAAAAAGAGAAGTGAAGTGGCTAAGCTGCTGGGTTATGTCCATATCACATTCATGACAGACACGGCCTTTCTAGGAATCACAAAAAAACATGTACGAGACATTTCAGTGTCAGATCTACAGAAAAGCTAGTTATACTATCAAATGTTCCCCCATGTTCAGTGTTCTTTAGGATGTTACCTAAAGCCAATGCCTCATCATCCTTTAAATCACAGATCAAAGGCCATCTTCTGTTAGAAGATTTCCCTGACACAGGTACTTCTGCTCTTATACATAACACCAGTATAGTAATTAGCACTGTATAGAATCACCTGTATGCATACCTCTTCACTAGTACCATGCATTTTCATCCTTAAAATTATATAAGCAAGTGCTTCTCAGCCTTTTCACCATCAAAGATTCTTTTATTAATTCTCCCTCATGACCTCCATATTTTGAAAGACTGTTTTCTATCAAACTTGCCACACTTATAATAGTTAAGTAATTTTGTAATTTGTATTAATCAAAAACATATAGAACTGATGCTTAATGCTTCTGATCGCATGGTATTATTCTTTTACATTGGTGTATGGGAAATGCAGCAATAATTTGGCTCTGGAAGTAAGTTTGAAAATACAATAAACGAGCACTGACCTTACATCAAAGAAATTAGAAAACAAGAGTGTCAAAAAAGCCAGTTCTAATTTATAACATACAAGCTTTGTCTGGAGTAAGCAATATCCTGAAGCAAAACCCAACTGAAAAATTGATTCGTATCAAGTAGAAAGTTAGTAAGTAGTAAGTAGAAAGTGGGTAAGTTTATCTACTTCACATACCTTTTACTGAATGAGGCAATGAATATGAAAGCACTTTAAAGGCTTAGGAGTTCTACAAATATAAGAGAATTAAGAGCCTTTCTCATGCCATAGTTCTTGTACTGATCATATAACTATTGTCACTTTACCCTAACACAGTTGTCCAGAACTGTTCTACCCACTTACGTATATATACAGCATCTTCAAACTTAATCTTTCTAACAACCCATGGAATAAATTATATCACCATCACTATGTTTAAAATCAGAAAATTGAGATTTGGAAAGTTTACATTACTTTTCCAAGGTCACACAACTAGTTTAGAAAATAAAGCAAAAGGAAATATTCAAAAAAATCAAAATTGGAAGTTTAATTTTGGTCTTCACACATATAGGTCCATCATTCAAATGAAGAAAACTGTCTGCTTTCATTTTTTGTTAAAATGAAAGCAAGAGAAAACAGACGGATATCTGTATATCTGACACAAAGAAATTCCTGGTGTCAATCATTGATACATATAACCAAAGATTATAAAGTCTCCTCTTGGCAGGCTTTCAAAATAAAGAGAAATTCTTAACTGATTAGAATGGAGAAAGAGTGATCAATATCATATGACAATGACAAATGAAATTACCTTTCAAAATCTCTTCTAGGCCTTAGAATTGTAGTTTTATCAAATTTGAGAAGTTGAACATGTAAATTCTGCATTTAGTCACTACTCTATCCCAGGTCTTCCAGACCATAGATTAATTCTCCTTTCAAGGAAAGAAAGTTAAGAATCTATATTGCTATTTTTATTTTATATAACATGAAAAGAAGCAAGTTATGTAACTTCCCAAAGATTATATAGCAATTATGTAGTAAAGCTGGAATGGGAAGCCAGATCCAGATAATTTTAAGTGTAGAACCACCACTTCAACCGTAACAGATAACATGTATTAAATGTTTATTTTATACCAATCCCTCAGCTTAGTGCTTTACAATCATTTATTTCATGTAATCCTCACAACAACACTACGATGTAGATATTATTATTATTCCCATTTTATAGATAAGGAAACTGAGGCTTAAGGATTATACCGTGAATATATTGGGAGAAGAGCTGACTTCTCATACACAGACAGTTCAGTGCCCATGAACAGAATTGAAAATTATTTCTGAGAAAATAAAAATATTCCTGACCCTCTATATTCGTTCCCAAGAAAAAACAATTAACTACTCTCTCTCAGCTGGGGGCATTCTTACTCAGTTCTATAAATAACCTGGTTAGCATCAAGACAATCACAGCTAAGTTTCCCCACCTACCAAATATGAAAATCTTCAGAAGAAGAGAAAATCTTTAAGAAGCAAAGATCCATGGCTTCAAAAATGCTCTTCAGGGTGTCTAGAACTTAGTAAGTGTTCACATTAGTAAATGACCTATTTGTAAACTATAATATGTAGCATTTGCAACTATGCCTGAGAACGAGTATGCTCTTAAAAAAAAAAATCTGTTGCATTTCCCTTTTTCTGCATATTGGGCTTGTGCAGCCTTGGAAAGTGAAGCATCTTTAATTTTCTTTGTCTAATTTTAAAGAGCTACTTTTCAAAAAGCAAAGAAATTGTGCTCGGTGAAGTCAAAATCACAAACAGCATAAAGTCCCTTCTGCTTTTTTACATTTGAATAGACATATTAAAGATAGACAATTCATCTGTTTTTAAAATGACTAGAAACAACAAATTATTGAAGGTAGCAAGGATAACAGATGATTTCAAAGGTTATCATGGGAGATTTTTCTGAGAAGAAAGAGATCAAGAGAGAACCGAGAGAACATAGAATGTTTGTATACACTCTTAAATGTACATCATACAGTGCACTTTGAATTTATCTTATATTTATTATGCCTATTTATATGTATCATCATTGAAGAGCATCAAATCAATATGCTTAAGTAATTTGATTTAAAATAGTTAAAACACACAAAACTCTTAAATGATTTAATAATATCACATTAGGTTTCTTCAATACATGGTGCTTCAATCCAGAGAAATCTTTAGAAGGTTTTATAGACCATGGGAGCTTAGTAAATAAAATACATCAATGAATTCCTCACCACATGCACAACAACGAAGTGTTCATAGAAAGAGAGCAAATACAGAAATAGAAAATACAGAGCAGCAAACTGAAGTTGGTCACCAAAGATGTAAAAATTTCTAAAATGTATACAACATGCGACTACCAATTGTTAGATTTTGTATTTCACTATTTTATCTCCAAATAATTGCAGGCTAAAATATTAATTCAGTTCTTTACAAACAAAATCAAACATCTCCCTATAAATAGAAAGAGATAACTCTTTAGATAAATACAAAGATTTCTATAGTTTCAATTGATTGTTGTTCACTTGAAGTATCATGAAAGAGAATGCCACTACACATTTTCATGCCATTTAGATGAAAAGAAACATTTCAGAATTTTTCTTTAAGCATCTTAAAAAGGATTTTTTTCTAATACATGTATTGTGCAAATTTGTGAGGATTACTAAATATATTAGCATTATAAAGTAGAAATAAGTAGGCAGTTGATTTTTAATGTGGTTTATTAGTTTATAATAGATTACAGCATCTACAATTAACCTCAGAAAATAACTCACATCTTTCCTAAAAATGAAAGTTTTTTTAGTGAATAATAAAATATGAGTGATATATTAGGGGTCTTAGAGGAGCAAGAAGAGATTCTGAATATAAACAAGCCATCATTCTGGTAAAAAGAAATACAAACAAGAAGAATAAAAATAGTTGATGCACAAAAGCCATAATGAGGGGGTAGCTCAAAAAATAACTTCTACTTTGAATGGTTTGGATGAAATACAAATTATCCACAGAAAAGTGTGGACTGGCATAAATGTTTGTACAAAATTATAAGTGTATTTCAAGAAGTATGCAAGAGGCAACCGCCTGCATGATGCACAAGGTCCCAGCAATGCTCTGCTTAAGTGCTAGTGCACAGAGTCCAAACCACTGCATTTTAATTACCATGCAGCTTCAGATATATTGCCTTTGATATGGAAATGTTCTTGTTCTCTCATCTTCACATATGGTCTCATGCACAGAAATCTTTATCTGATTCATAAAAAATAAACTAGAATCCAATCTCAACACCTGACCTCAGTGCTTAGAAGTTTTTTACTAAGCATGGTATCACTATAAAAAGAATGGCTAATATTGGTGTAAAGTTGGATATTTTGAGCAAAGATATGAAGGATTTGCAGTTAGGAACTGAATCGATACTGCTTCTCTGAGGTTTTAGGGTTTCATGTTCCCTTTTTTAAGACTACCACAGATTTGAGGAAAGACAGACCAGCACTCTTTTTTGGAGCTGAAAGAGTCTGCAGTAGATTTAAATGATATTCCATTTACACCTTCCACCCACATTCTTCAATTGATATTTCTATCCAAACTATTACTACGAATACTTAAAATTTGAAAAGCTCTATCAAAAACCATAATGCAAATTTTGAACTATTTCCAGTTTGTTTAAATGTCTAAACAAAATAATTAACTGAAAAGCTTTTACCCTTTTCCACAGAACAAGGAAAATAAAAACACTTTCCTGTGAATAAATATTGAATATATAATGAAAGGATGATGAGAGTTTCTGATACAACACTCACCAAAACAATAAGTTTTTGGATCACAGTTGAAGAACTTCAGGCCAAAAGGATATGCTACATATTTAAAATGAGCTTACATTAATAAAAATTGCTTTTCCTACAGTATATAGGAGCACTAGGATTTTTACTTGAATGTTGAGATTCAGGGCATAATCAATAGAAAATGTACAGTCAGAATGAATACAGTCAGGATGAAAATGTTTTAATACCTTATTTTTCCTTATTAGAAAAAAATAATAGAGAGGCATATTTCTTAAGAAGCAATCCAAACCCAACAATAGTCCACTGCTTCCTCTAGACAGCAGTGAATGTTTGTTCATTTTTAGCAGGTTTTTATAATAAAATCTGTTCTCATTAAATCTTATATACCTATATAACTCGATTAATTTTTTAATGGTAATATGGCCTATCTAACCTCATGGCAGCAGATAATACATCCCATCTGCAAATTGTCTTGCTGTAAGTTATCTGTGTTTTATCATTTCTAGTACCTGTCTGTGCCTGATATGGTATTCTCAGACACATTAGCTTGATGGAATGTTTCACTTGACTTCAAAAACATCAATTGATATATAGGCATCCCTAAACTATATTAAAACAAATAGCTCTTAGATAAAACAAAATTTTTGGTTTTCTATTCTGTAATTTCATAGACTGTTGCTTGTAAATAGTGAAAAATATATGTACATATGAATTCTCTCACTAACAAGAGAGAGAATTTCAAATATGGAAAGAGATACATAACCAAACAAAACAGAAAAGCATAGAAAATATTAAAAGTAGGGGTTAAAGCCAAAGTATATTATCGTGTTCAAAAGAAAACTCATTTACTCCAGTACCTATTGTACTAATTGAAAAAAAGTTATTTAAAAGTCACTAATATCTTCAATATAAGATAGATATGTGCAGCAAATTCATCAGTGACCAATAACTAAATAATTCCTAAAAGAGATCAAATAGAAACAAACATAAAATCTCAATAATGCCACCAACATTTATCATTTATGTTTTTACAGTAATATATTTTAAATCATTATAAAAGAAAGATTTGCCAGTTATGTTAACATATCGTACATATATGCTTTTTCCCTAAAATGAAAAATATCTGTTGTTTTCTGCTACTATTGAAAAAGTGCCCAACAGACAATATAATATGCCTACTTAATTTCATTTCTTCTAGGCATTCAGTTACCAAATCCATTATAGTATCGGTTTAAGGTATAATACTTGATATTGTTTTATTAACATTTTTATATTTGTCTTTGTAATATAATGTTGTATTGTAGTGACACAAAATATTATAGGACTTTATATCATGCTCCATAATAAAGAATTCAATTTTTTGTACATTTTAAGAAATACATATATAGTAAGAGAAAGTTCCTTCTCATAACTTCCAAAACAACAAACAAAAGCAACAATAAACAGAATAAACAATAAACAAAAAGCTATCTAGTTTTGCCACTGTAACTGAAGGAATATGGTGGAAAAGAGAAGAGAAGGGAGGTGTTGGAAGTACATGAGAAGAGCAACAGAGACTGTCAGTATGTCTTTGGAATTAATGCCCTGGTACTTGATATCTGGATCCTAGTTACTTAGTATCTTTGATCTTAAACTAGACCTAATAATGCTTTCAGAGTTTGAAAGATTTTTTTTTTTTTGGTTGTTCGCTTTTTTAAATTTTTTTAAGAATAGGAACAATTTATCTGGACTTACGGGGTTTTCAAGAATGTAGGAGGAAAAAAATTTACATGTCATTTGGCCTACTGCCCATGTGTTCACATATGTGTATTCAAGAAGATACTTTCAAAACTGCACAGAAGATACATAAATCAGTCATAACTTTTCTCTTATTATAAGAAAATGAAATATTTCATCAGTTCAATAAGAAGCAAATGCAACTTAATAAACTGTGTCCCTATTTCCCACCAAGAAATGTGCACTCTTGCTACCATAGAAAAGCTAACCCTGGGCCTGGCTCAGTGGCTCACACCTGTAATCCCGGCACTTTGAGAGGCCGAAGTGGGTGGATCACCTGAGGTCAGGAGTTCAAGACATGGTGAAACTCTGTCTCTACAAAAATACAAAAATTAGCTGGGCGTGGTGGCGTGTGCCTGTTATCTCGGCTACTCGGGAGGCTGAGGCAGAAGAATCGCTTGAACCCGGGAGGCGGAGGTTGCAGTGAGCGGAGATTGTGCCACTGCACTCCAGCCTGGGCGACAGAGTGAGACTCCGTCTCAGAAAGAAAAAAGAAAGAAAAGCTAACCCTGTCCCACTAAGCTTGTGAAAGGTTTAGGATGTTTGCTTGTTTCTTTGTTTTGAAATAAAAAAGAATCCTCTAGTAGGTTTAACGCATATGTAAGTGGTCTAGAAACAAGAGGAGGAGGAAGACTGATGCAAATGCCTAATGCTGAGTGTTGAATTCCAGGTTAACTGCACAGGGTGACAGAGGGAAAATCATGTTCACGGCTGCAGAAATCTGGTCTCTGCCAGAGAGTGCAAGCTAAAGCAAACCTGAGACCTGGGATCTGGGAAGCTAGGTAGGAAGCTCAAGCAACAAGCTGGGCAGAGAGAACAAGGCACTGCTCCTAAGAACCCCAGGCAGAACAAGAGTGAGACAGGGAAAGACAGCAGATCTGTCCAGGCTTTCCCACAGTGATCACTAGCAGCCCCAAGCGGCTAGGCCTGGAGGGGGAAACCAGAAGCTGCAATCAGAGCGCAGATACTAACTTTCTGAGAAACCTTTGGGAGTGGGGGCTGAAGGGAGCGCAGAGACAGGTGAACAGTCCAACCTAGAAGCCTGAAGTCCCTACCCAAGCTAGGACATACAATGCCGAGCCTGGGGTGGTCTTACTGGGTTGGTGAGACACAGGGGCACTAGCAGCCCTTTCCCAAGGGTGGGGTGTGAAGAATAGGTATGTTGCCAGATTTTCTCTGCATCTCCTTTCCCCATTCAGTCTGCACTCTGCGCTGTTGTTCAGTACCCCTCTTACCAATAGTTTCTCAACAGCCGAAAAACAAGAAGATAAAATAGGAAGAGAAGAAAAGAGAAAAAAATCCAAGACAAGGCTACATTGTCACATTCTTCTCAATCACGGCCTCCCGAGGCTGCCCTAGCCGGTTCGGCCCTCACTCGGGAATCCTGGAACCCAGAACGGAGCTGAGCTGACCGGGTCGGCCAAGCCCGTGCCTGCGGGCCTCGGGGACGAGGTGCTGAGTGCGCAGGCTAATTATACATGTGGCATTTGGGCAGCCGACTGTCCAGTGACACCTTACCTTATGAGGAAACGTCAACCCCAGTAACTGTTCAAAACAAAATGCCATTGCAGGATCAGCTTCGCCGGCCCTTGGCCGGTTCAGGATTGCTTTTCCCACAGCCTCTCGCACTTAGCGTAAGAATGTGGCCTAGGGAGGCCAGCCGTGGGCGGGAAGGATGGCCAGGGTCGGGGGGACAGGCAGGGCAGGCCTTGCCAGGTGTCCGTCCTGTCCCCCCTCGCCAAGAACCAGCTCGCAGACGCGACCACTTAATCTTTTTTATTCACCAAACCCACCTCCTAGAAATAGACTGGGCGGGGCTGGGTGTCCGTTCTCCTCGGGACCCGGGGAAAAACCTGGGCATGTGACTAGAAAGGGCAGGAGACAGAAGACTCTGGTAGGCGGGAGTGGAGGGGCCCTCTCTCATGTCTACTCCCCCAGGTTGCTGGCTTGGCCGCCCAGCCAGGGCCAAAGCCCGGCAGCAGGAGTACGCGGCGGGCACCGGCGCCCCGGGACGCGGACGTCATCCGAGCGCCCATTGACAGTGCAGCGGGAGGTCCGGAGCCCAGCCCAGTTTGCCGCAAAGACGGCTTCGGGCAACCTCGAACCCTAAACTTCAAGCGCGGCCCTCGCAGGGTCTCACACACAAAAGCAGCCCAGGATAGCCCGTCTCGCTAACAACCCAGCCCCGTCACTTAAGTCGAACACTTATTTTTAGTTCCCAAATAGAGACCGCATTCAATATCTGGCGATTCACACAAAACAAGGTTTTCAAACTTGGTCAGCCTAAGACAGCGTAAATAAAACTCAAAACACGCTGGCGACAGCCACCTTTTATCTGCTCCGAACACACCACTTCTTTTTATCTTAAAGCTCGGTGGAGCGCCCGGGAAGCAGCCGGGCACAGAGCTAATCTGTTCTCAGCAGCCCCGGGCTGCTCCTCCAGGCGTCCGAACACACAACCCCAGCAGCCTTTGCACAACCCCTTTCCCTTCTCTGTCCGGCCCTTTAAGGGAGAAGGAAAAAAGCAGCTCCCGCGGGAGCGACCGGGCTCGGGCTGGGCCCCGGAGCGGGTGGCAGCACCGCCCCCTGCCCTCGCCCGAGCCCGGGAGCAGCGGACCTCGTCTGGGGCTACAGGGGAACAGCGGGCGGCGGGGCCCGGGCAGGACGCCGAGCAGGACGGAGGGCGCCGGCTGGGCTCAGGGACGCGGGGCGGGGAAGAAACGTGCCGGAGACGGTGCTCTCGGCCAGCGGACTCCGTGGCGAAGTCCGCGCCCGGTGGGACTGCGCTACCCCTCGCCCCTGCTCCTGCCAGGTCAGGCACCACTGCCCTCGCAGCCAGGGTAAAGAAGACCACAGTTTAGTTAGCACTTGGATTTTGGATGGGCTTGGAATTTGGTGTGTTTATTCCTGAAAAGACCATTAAAAAGTGCTGTCCAAAAACGGGGGGAGGGGAAGAAAGGGAGAAAAGCGGAGGGAGCCGGAGGCAACTCGTGCAGCGTCCGGGGAAAGTTGCCGCGGAGCGGCAGTGGGGTGAGGGTGGGAGGAGGGAGCGCACGCGTTTTCTAGCGACCCGGGTTTTCTTTATGAACTCCTCCGAGTAAACTTCATCCCGGCGAGAGAGCGGCGGAGATCCTCGACTCCCGCCCGCCCTCGGCCAGCGTCAAACCCACAAACAGCCAGTTTCCAAACCCAAATGGGGGTGGGGTGGGGGTAGCGTTAAGAAGCCCAGCAGCTCAGCGGGTCCTCCCGACCTCCCGCACCCAGAGCCTGGCTGACGCGGAAGCGCTCCGAACACTGTGGCGTCGCAGTCACACAGCGAATCAACCCAACACTTTTCAAGAAAACAAAATATTTGCTTCGAAACTTACTTTGCATTTAGTCTGTATTCTTTGGGGGATGCGGTTTAGGTCGGCTCGCAAGGGAAGCCCGTTTTGTCCAGGTTGGATATTGTCTACTTATGGATCAGCCCTTGGATGAGGGTTTATTTTAATTTATGGCTTATGCATTCTTTTAAGGTCGATTTACATGACCTCCGGCTACAACTAAGACAGCCGAGGAGGGCACTCCAGTCGTCAGTCGGCCAAACCCACAATTAAAACAGCCCTCCCCCTAGTCTCGGTGTGACTAGGGCTCTCCCCCGGTAGGCTGGCCGCCTGCCTTTCTCTTTCTTACTCTCTTCTCTCTTCACTTCCCTTTTTTTTTCTTTTTTTAATGTATCTTTCTTTTTTTAGTATCGCGAAATAAGATGTGATATCAGTTTTTTTAGAAGTTTCAGTATAACTTTCTCTAAACCCAAGCCTGCAGCGATAACCAGAGATACGGCGCTCACAAAGCCCTCAGGATGTTGCCCTCTTGTGGACACAGGGGGCATTACCGCCCAGCGGTCCCATCTGAACCTTCAAAGCGGACACGCATTTGCTTACAGAACGAGGGGGGATGACTACACCCGCAGCCACACAAGCTTCTCTATCACACACTTGCGCGAACTTCAATGAAATACCTACCTCAAACTTCACGGAGACTTACAAATTCATTCTCTAAGCCACCTGACTTCTTTTTCACAACATTCCCAATTATATAGATTAGAATATCTATGCGGGGAGGCGGAGGTGGAGGAGTGAGGTGGGCCGAGAGGGCAGACAGATTTCCGGACGAATACTTAGGATGGCGATAACAGCCTTCTGTTGTCAAAGGTTGCGTTGTGTCCCTGCCCTTGCCCTTTTGCCTTAGTGTCCTACGCACAGTTATCTACGGCTACGTATGTTTTCTCAGAGTGAATTTTTTAGCAGGGAGGTGGAGGGGAGAAAACCAGAAGCCCGCCACGCAGATCTGTCACCGGCTCCGGAACAAGGCGCAACTCTCCGAGAGGGGGACGCATCCTTGGGATCCGCGCGTCCGCCTGCGAGCGGCGGGCGCCCGGGCCCCTTTCTCTCCCTCCACTCCCCCTCCGCGTCGGCCCCTCAGAGCGCCCTCCTCCCGCTCCTCCTCCTCCTTTCCCCTCCCCAGGCAAGTACGCAAACCCGCCCCGGCCGGGCAGCCGGCGGCTCCCGGCCACCCGAGCCCTCTCAGGGCTCTGCTCACTCGGCTGTCGTCCCTCCGCCTGTCCTGCCCCAGCCCCTCGGTCCCAGCTCACAGAAACTAACCCTGGAGTGCCCGGAAGGGCAGGAGCGGAAGGCTCCGAGGGACGGCGGCCCGGCACTGGGCTCCGGCCCCCTGCCCCCTCCGGCGCCCCAACAGGTAGCTCACAGCGGGCCGCTAGCCCTGGCTCTGCCTCCCAAGCTCTCGAAATCGCTCGCTCCGTCCCGGTTACCTGGGCGGGCTCCAGGATGGTACCGCACGGGAGGGTTCCTTGTGCGCTGCGCCGCGGGAGTAAATGGCATTAAAGAAAAAGGGAAAGATACAAATAAAAAAAATTAAAAGGAAGGGGAGTCGGTGCTAGGTCAATTGGCACAGCCCGGGGAGCAAGGGAACAGAACCCCCCAGCGGCGCGGCCGGCTCGGCCCGTTAACTCAAGTCTGCGGGGGTGTCCCGCCCCGGGTGGGGGCAGCGCAGAGCGGCAGAAGTTTGCCGCCGGGGTGCCAGGAGGTGCGGGCAGAGCGGGGTGACTAGGGGCTTCACCCTGGAACAAGTGAAGGCGATGGTTAGTGCTGTCAATCTTGGCAATCAGTGTGAGCGGCCATGTCGTAAGTATTCAAAGCATTTCCCGTCGTGCAACATCAGAAAGTGAGTGGCCAGGGCATTGATCTGAGCGAGGGAGAGGAGGCAGGGCTCCCCTCCCAGACAACACAGGCAAGACGAGACAAGAGGCGAGGGAGGCAGCGAGCCAGGCAGAGAAGCTGGGAGGGAGGAGGGCGGGCCGGGGGAAGAAGGAGGGGAGAGCGGGAGGCAAAGGCAAGAGAGAGCCGCAATGAGAGAGGAGGGCAGAGAGACCAGCGAGACCAGAGGTTGGAATTGGAGAAAGCGCCTGAAAAGAGACGGTGAAGCAACTATTAGGAGATAACTGGAAGGAGACAATAAAGAGAGAGAGTCGGGGTCAGAGGAGAATGGGGACAAGCACTAGGTGGGGGAGAGGCAGCCTGAGGGGAAAAGGACCAAAAGAGCGCTATTGGGGCTCGGGCTGCTGGGAGGAGGAGTCACGAAAAGGCAAACTGTAGCCGGGAAAAGGTAGACAACCGGGGGTGGGGAAAAAAACAGAAGCAAACTGGAGAAAGTGAGGAAGTCAAATGGTAAAGGAAAACGTAGGAATGGTAGCTTGTGCTTTGGAAAAGTTAGGTGACAGAAGGAGGTATGGGCTGAATGTTAAGTTCTAAGAGATAGAACTGGACCACAAAAGTCAGTTGTGAGACAGAGAAGGGGAACAGGCAGATCAGGGAGAAGACAAGAAGGGTGGATATTAGGTTGAACAATAAGAAGGATTAAGGAAAATGAAAAAGAGAGGCAGTCAAAAGAGAGAAAAGAAAGAGAGGAAGGAAGCAGCGATGAAAACACACCAGTTAGTAGGATCTCAGCAAATGGGGGAAGAGAAACATTTTAAACGATGGAGGAGGAGGCATTGAAAGAAAAAAAGTAAAAGCAATTCACACAGGAGATTCCTAACATATATAGGTGGCAGTGTTCTTGGGGGCCATATGGATTATGTAGTTTATAGGTTCAAATTATTATAAATAACAGGACATGTACAAACCACCAAAGAAAAGTTATTATACTTTCACAACAATAAATAGAATAGTTCCACAATTGTTATATGGATAAGTCTGCATTGTACGGGATTGAGTGGGTGATATATGTATATTATCTCAACTTTGTAGAGGAAAAGATTTGGAGAAACAATTTCAAAATGGGTGGATTAAAGATTGTTGAAGATGAAAACAGTTTCAGTCACCCAGGATGACATATATAAATTCCTGTCATGTGTAGAAAATTATGTTAATAAAAGACCCCCCCAAAAAAAGATCCCCTTTGATTCATGTGTAGGGTAGACAGATTTGAAGGCTACAGAATGTCATAAAGAAGTAGACACCTGAAACTGTCTCAGTGAAAAAAAAAAAAAAAAAAAAAAAAAAAAAAAAAAAAAAAAAAAAAAAACCTGGAGGACCAGGTCAGGGAATAATCATGGTCTCACATAGCAGAGATGCAGAATATAAACGATAGATGGGAAAACTAGCTTTGATAGCGGCCCAGGACTAACTAGAGGCAGTGTGCACAAGGTGAGGTTGGCCTATCTTAAACCTGACCCAAAGAAATAGACTAGATTTAAGAAACTGAGGTCAGTGGCAAGTCAAAACTACATCAAGATAAAAGCTGGGAAAGAGGTGCTGAAGCACCAGCATAACCCACAGAGATTTGTGAAGGAGAGAGCCTTACTGTATAGAAACTGATATGAGATGGCCTCTTTAAGATACTTCATTGAAAGATACTTATGAAAGGACATATGGACCAGAAGAGAAGAGTCAGGAATGGTGACTAGAGAAATCAGAAAGTTGCACAGCAATTAAAGTTTCCAACAGGAGGAAGAACTCCCACAGATGAAGTGATCAAAGATAAAGGGGAGAAAGTCTCATTCCTGTTACATTAACTTTGAAGAAAACGGAGACAGGATGCAAACACAGAAGATGGAACAAGCTGAGCTGTCGATCATATACTGCCTTTTCAAAGTATTCTCCAGGATGGTTTCATATAAACTCCAGATAAGAAAAAGACAGAGATAAGAGTGAAGATGAGCACCTAGGATCAGTGGGGCAGAAGGAACAGTCATATGCTCCTAGCCCAGGAGGAAATACAAAGCTTGGGGGCTGTGAGTTAAACTGCCTTGATGATTTTTGGGAGGCGAGTTAGTCCCCAGCGAGAAATCTTGTTTCTCCACCACCCACAGTGACTTTCAGGACTGGAAAAGTCTGTCTTTAGGCACCAGAGCCTGGAGGCCGAGAGGTAAGCCCTGGCACCTCGATGGGCAGCTCTTAAAGGCCAGGGCTCCCAGAACTGCCTACTGGCCCTTTGACCTCTAAGGCCCAAGGGGCAAGCTCAGACTGGTGTTTCTAGCCCAAACAGGAGTCAGATCTCCTCTGTGTGTGTACAAGAGTGGTTGGGCCTGGAACAGAGCCCCACACTCCTCAACTGTCTGTCCTGGAACTCAACCACAAGGGCCAAAAAAAACCTCTCCAAAGCCTAAAGAGGTCTATATTGAAGGACCTGTCCTAAATGCCTGCAGAGAGAAGAGGGGTGTAGATTAAGTCTCAAAGACTAAGTCCTCAGGGAAGAGCCACCTAGAGAGGTGAAACATCAGGGACCGAAAGGCTGGAGTGCGACTGGGTCCTCCAATTTGCTGCGACAAGTTTGGCTTTCCAAATACCAGCGCGTCTTTTTAAATCACAGAGCACTTGGGGTTCTGGTGGGCAAGACTGGCCCTGCCGACCAGACGCAGGCCGCTGGCCGGAGGCAAGAAAGAAGGAAAAGAAGGAGACATTATCAAGATCTCTGGCCTCCAAGGCCCTAATACGCGGCCGATGAACCTTCCGAAAAGGAGCGGCAGAAATCCTTTTTAGATTTTATCTGATAAACTGATAGCAAAGTAAATTGATAAGGCGGAACCCGGAACAACCAACAATATTGATCCCTAAAGAAAGGAAACTAAAGTTTGGGGTCTCGATGCCGCACTTCAGGCTGTGCAAGGAGTGACACGTGGCCCTGGGGGCGGGGGTGCGAGATAAGGGTTTCCTCTAAAGCCTCGGGCGCTGGCTCTACCAAGCACTGGGAGAGGCGGAAAGCGCAGCAGCCCGCTAAAGTGCTGGGCTCTCCACCTACCTGGTCCAAACCGGCCTGCGGGCTCGGAGAAGTACCCGGAGGCGCAGAGGGCACCCAGGCACACCGTAGCCAGATCCAGGCACTCATAAGCTCACATCCCTTGTTAGAGCCCCGCGCGACGAAGGGATCCCAGGAGCTGAGATGGGGGGAACCTGGGCAGGATGGAGGGGCGAGCCGGTGAGGCTGACTTACCTGCCCGCAGCAGTCGCTGCCTCTGTGCTGTCTGAATGTCCCTGCGCACCGCAACCAGCAAAGGCAATTCGGCTTTGCTAACTTTGGCCTCGCACCTACAGAGAAGAGGCGCGAACTCGCAAAAGGAAAGGCGCGCACGGTCCCTGGAGAGAGGTCCCCCTGAACTTGGGAAGTACAACGTAATTAATTCTGCTCGATAAGTTAATATTTAAAACACCCACGCAAAAATCATAACGGCTATTAAAACCTCGAATTCCCGCTTTGAAAGACTCCTTACACCATCCGGGCGGACAATTCAGACCTACGTGATTTCATATCGCTAACTTCTTTCAGGAAGGACTTCATTGCTACTGTATGAATTGGACAAGCATAAATGTCAATCACTCCCAAACACCGAGAACTTTTACTGAAACGAAGAATAAATGAGAGAGTGTAAAAGCCAGACGGGAAGAAGTTTAAAACTTTAAGTACAGTACGGAGAAGTTTTAGCAATTGGTTTCCTTAAACGGGGATAACAAACATACCAACACTCCAGCTGCCCATCGCACTTCATTTAAGTTTGAAGTAACCAAATAACCTGAACTCCCAAATAATAGTGCCCTTGGGACTCTGCCTCAAAGAGGTCGGAACTCGTGTTTCAGCCACAAAAGCAAAAAGCAAACTGAATAATGTCCTGAGTTCTTTAAGACGTCTTTTTGCAAAAGGACAAGGCATCGTCCCTCGACTTTAAATGGATAGAGAATAACATTAAATTTCATTTGAATCTGCGTGTCATTCTGTTAGGAAGATCACAGCGGTATCGACAGTAGCGGCAGAGCACCGCCACAAAGGAGGTGGGGAAAAAGTGGTAAAAATGCATGAACTTTTTTCCAAAGAAAAAGAAAGATAAATCAAAAATTAGTTTCACAGACATGCCTTTCCTAGCTTAGGAAAGTTAATTTTTAAATGCGCTTCTGCTGTCTAAGGTGCAAAGCCAGGCTAAGGGAGTGCGTGGCTGGAATCTGCATGCTGATAAGAGAAGGCTGATGTACTTACAGTGACAGAGGGCAGGCTGCGGGAGAAAAGCTGTTTGTGTTAGCCTGCGAGTTACCCAGGGCTGCAGTGAGAGCAGAAGGGAGGAGTGGGAGTGCCAGTCTGCGTACACCTTCACCGCGTCTCATTACATCTGCCAGCCTCTCTCTCCCTCTCTCTTTCATTTCCACATTCCCTTTGTTCCTGGGGAAAAAAAAAAAAAATCTACACGTCACATCAGAGTCCCCAGATGCAGTCTACACCAAAGAAAAAAAAATGAATAATTCAATCAAACTGTGCATAGTCTCTAAGGCAATAAATCTATTGCACTTAAAGAAACGAAGGGTAATTACCACCATAAAATTAGAATAAGGCCAAAGACCAGAGATGTCGCTGAGTCTCTGGATAAACTCCTCCGTAAATAAAGTTTCATTTATCTAATCCTTTTGGCATCTCAAATGGAAAGTCAAAGAAAGAATTTTAACTTATTTTAGAAGAGTATTCACTTCTTTTTAAACACATTGAAGTGGGTGGGGGGCGAGGGGGATGGCGATGAAGAAGGGAAGAGAAAGCCTGACGTTTACTACCTTGTTCAAAAAGCCCCCAAAGGCAGCGTAGACGGCACAGACACGAACTATGACAATGTGTGTCTGTGAAGCCTGTACAGGGTCCATTTCTCCCCCACGTCACCCTCCTCCATTCCCCTCTAATCAGAGGTGGATCACCCTCCACTCTCACCGCCACTGCAGCTCTGCACAAGGGCAGCTGGAAGCTGGGAACCTTACCTGCAGCACCAAAACCTAAGAGAAATCGCGCTTCCCTGACACCAACACCCCATGCCATCCCCACGCACTCTGCCAAAGTCCTGTAACCATCTACTTCTTCCATCTGCCTAAGAGAAACTGTAAACGGGATTTTCCCCCCACGACTGAATGGAAGCTCTGTACTGTACCGACTTCTGGATTTGCCCTGGGTTGAGTTTAGGGAATGTCTGGAAAGAAAAAAAAAAGGAGGAAAAAAGGAGGGGGGAAGCTCAAGCCTAGTCCAAGTTAGTCAGAAGGCGTTGTTAGGCAGGAAAGCGCCTACGGGAAAAACAGCTGGGATGCAGACGGGCTATGGAAATCTCAGTTCTAGGAACCGTGTCCTTTCCTCCCGGAGGTAAGATTGTGTGACTGCCGCACGTTTATTCTTTCGCTGTCTGTTTCTCTCTTCCCCACCCCCAACTACTCCTGCCACTCAGATCAGCCGGCATGCACTCTGGAGAAGGGCACAAGCACGGCTACGGGCTTTATGTTTCAGGTCTCTCCACTCATAAATTATGGGTGTCACTAAAACGAGATTAGCAAATCTACCGCTGGCGGCAGGGACCAGAGCCTCTCTGTCTTGCTAGTCGCGCACTCTGAGACATCTCGGGGAGCAGAATGATTCCGAAGCCCCAGCCCTCTGTGTCGCTCGGCCTGAGGGCTCAGGTGATGCAGGAGAGGCTTGCGGCGTCCCAAACGGGTTCGGCCAAGGGTTTCCACCCCATCGCCACTTCCCGCTGCCTCCACGAGCGCGCGAGGACACACAAGCACACGCATACTCACACAGAGACACACACAGAGAGAGAGAGAGACGCGCGCGCGCGTATTCTGAAATTCTACCGAACTCATCTAAACGGAAGTCCCTTTACAGTCAGTTCAGCCCGCTTTCGAGAGCATCGGGGAAACTAGACTGTTCCGTGGATGAACCGCGAGGGTGCCGGCGGTCAGGCTTGGCCGCGCTTTGTTGACGTGCCTCAGTCGCCACCTGGAGGTCGAGGGGAAGACTGCGCCCAGCTAGGGGCCGAGAGGCAAACCCAGCTGACACCGGCCCAGCAGCCTTGGAGACCTCCCGGGACCGCTTGAAAGAGAAGCAGACGGAGGGCGCCCTGTGGGCGAGCGTGCCCAGCTAGGCGCCGTCTGCACTCAGAGACTCGGGCTGAGAAGAGTGAGAGCTAAAACTTCCAACTAGATGAAACCAGGAGTCCGGAATCCGGCGAAGGCGAACTCTCCCAGCAAAGTACAAAGCTCCGGGCCAAAGCGTCTGTAAGCACCAAGACGGGCTGTGGCTCCGAAACTCCAAACACTAACTCCCAGTGGCAGAGGGTGGGGGCAGCTTCAAAGAGGCACACCAACTGCTCCGGTCCTGGCCAAAGACCGAGCTCTCTTCTGCAGTAACCTCGGCTCAGAGCTGACTCCGTACTCCCGGGGACTCATCTCCCGCTTCCTCTCCACCTTCGGGACAGGAGACAGACAAAGGGACTCAGGGACGCGGCCAGACCCAGGGTCACAAATGGAGGTCTCCGAGATCTGAATTGCGTGCACGAGAAGGACGTTCAGGCAGCCCCGCCGCCTGCTGCGAGAGCTAAGCATTTCCCAGCTCTATAGTCGCCCATTTTTCAGGAAATCAGTCCTTCTGAGTGTCTAGCAATGGATTAGGTAAAATGATAATGATTGTTATTAATTATATCAATACTTTTCTATCTTCCCATTCTAACACTATGGAAGCCTTTTTCGCTCACCGTTCTTCCTATGTTCACGCCTTGCACTAAAAGAATGCCAGGCTTAAGAACCTCCTAACTAAATCCTGAAATAACTTATTGTGGTTGTTCTTTGTTACTCCTGGTCACTGCCTGTAAGGCTTGGGGACATCTGTAAGGCCACACTGAAGGTCCTTCTCAGTGAACGGTGCCCCAAGGGTTCCTCAGTCATGTCCCTGCTACTTGGATGCATAGACATTGTTTATACTTTATAAATTGAGAAGAATTCTATTTATCTCAAGAAAAAGGGACACTAGGGAACTATTTTGTTTTATATGAGTGTAAATCAGCCCTGGCTGACTTCGCCTGAGCCATTCAGTATTTTGGTCAGCAATAAATATATAAATAATGGAATAAATTAAAATTTAAAAATATAGCCACAGCAACCCAGTGCTAATGGACAACAAGAAATGTCTTCTCCAAGAAAGCAAGCAACAGGCCCCCAAGCCAGACCCCACTCCCTGTTTCATGCTAGCCTATCAAATTAAAGTTGGATAGCTCTTCCATTTATGTGGAAAGCTGAATGTTATTGAGAACAGTGCTGAATTTTCCCAGGGAATCCCAATTATAGAAACACCTGTGCTAAGTAATGCTATTCTAATCCACTATGAAAACCTTAAGTATGTAATAGCCCTCAAATCATCTCATTTCTTAGTTGCAGTGGGGTGAGCCAACCTCATACAAGAACATTAGACTTGTACAATGTCCCGAGAGCCTTAACTCAGAGGGCTCTTGGTTTTACCATACATAATCCTGGCAGTTCATTTTATCTTAAATGGAAAATATATACACATGAAGTTTAATGTAACTGGCAGAAACTAAACCAGGGTAGGAATTAAACAAATCCAGTGACTACAAAACTAGGACACACAACACATATGCAGTCAGGAACTAATTCCATGATTTTTAATCAAAAATTCTACAACATAGGAGTTGTCACTATTCAGTCTATATATTCCACTTTACCATAAATAGAATATTAATGGCAAAATACAAGGAAATGAAAACACCATAAATAATGTGATTGAAACCATCACATTGTAAACTCCTACCAATTTACCAAAAAACACGTCAGCTATATTTTTAACAATATCAGACCTAATATTTTTAAAGTGCTATCTGAAAAATATATTTTTTTTAAGGTAATCATTGTTTTATTGCTTAAGGCAGCCAAAACTAACACTCTGAAACATCCAGATGAAGAGTGAAATTTCTATCACTTACCTGAATGTTTCTCTTACAATGATACATAGAATTTTGAAATTTTTTCTAACTAAAAGCGATCTAAATAATTACACAAGTAAGAATGATTATCACAACAAAACACAGAAAGGAAAAATATAAGGAAGGGTTATAGGATAATAACCACAGAAATAAACTTTTGTCACTAAAGTTCAAAGTAGCCCTCATGATAACATCCTTCTGAGATGCTATGTTATCTTTTCACCATCAAGTAATGTTAAAGCACGCGCATTCCTTCATACGTGCCTTTCTCTGTTTATAGACCCACTTGCCTCTTCCCAAATCTGAGGTTGGCCATTCACAGAGATGACCACCATTTCATTCATTATACATTTTAGCCAGCCTAGAAAAAATTTGGTAAATCAGTATAGATCCTTTCCAATACCTAATAAAAGACAAACAAGGAACACAAAAATAATGCTGTAAAACTTCCCACCAATAAATATGAAACAATAAAACAATAATTTACTGCTAGTCTTTAAAAATTTGATCATTTACCTCAGCAATTTTGTTTTATCATTTCTTAGCATTGTGTTTAAAACTGAATTTGACTAAATTCTCTAATTTTAAATTTTGTTACTTAAAAATCTTCTTTGAAATACCATAGTATTTTTTAAATTTCTAAATACAGGATTTCTTTTGTGTGCATATTTTTTTAACATTACAATCATATTGGAGACTTTTTGCTTGTTTTCCACAATTTTATTCACACTTAAATAGTTACCAAGTGCCTAGTATGTGTAAAACAAACAATTCAAAGTTTGTTAACTAAGGATTTATCTTGTTACTTTTATGATTTAATAAATATTAATTAAAAATCTATTGCATAGGGGAAGGAGAGCATTAGGACAAATACCTAATGCATGCTGAGCTTAAAACCCAGATGACAGGCTGATAGGTGCTGCAAACTATGTAACAAACCTGCACATTCAGCACGTGTATCTCAAAACTAAAGTAAAATAAAAATTAAAAAATTTGAAAAAAAATCTATTGCATATATACTTAAAATTAATGTTTATTAAGTATGCCAGCAGAAGCATTCTTTTCAATATTTGATAATTCCATATGATAATATTTCATTGTATTTGGCACGTTATTGAAATTACCTGTTATTTTTATTAATCAACAAATTGTATATATTTCTAAAAATAAGTTTTCTGACTTATCAAATGATATATCTGTAAAAAAAACCTTTATTTAAAACTAGGATGTATAGTTATAAGCCAACTCCAAATAGCATCTTTGACTTTTAAATCAATTCTAAAAGAAAACTCAAATTGTATTTCAAGTCAAAGTATTTAATATAATTGCTATGCAAAATTATTCCATAACTTGATAAGTTTTATGCATTTAGCATGTATCATAATGATACATATAAGATAGAGATGTTATCTTCCCAAATTCAAACAAACAAATGAAAGCTAAAAAATAAGTCAGTGTTCCCAAGTATCTGGATGTTTGCTAATATTTAAATAACTCACTGGGTTTTATTGAATTTTTACACTTTCATCAGAATGTTTTCTATGAGTTTGAATATATTACCTTTAAAATGGGGGAGTGGAGGAAAAAAACAATAGTGAGAATCTGCAACAATGATCATCCTCAGGTTCATTCGTGTCTGTTTAACATAATAACACATGAAAAGCTTCACTTATTCACACTTAAAGTTCTAGAATATTAGACTTCTAGGGGAAAATATTAAACTCAAAAGCTCAATACAAAACCCTCTTTTAATTGCACACAATATGTTATCAACCTACTTTCAAAGTTGATGAAGTTTAGTACTAAACTGAATATTAAGCAAGTAAGTGTTAACTATGTTCACTAGAATTAGCATATTTCAGATATTTTTAAGAGCATCAGCATCATGATATGGTTGTCATAGAAACTGCAACAATATGTCATTTCAATTAATTTTATATGCAGTGATAAGGCCTAGTTCTATATCACTTCAATACAAGTTTGAAAAGCAAAAACTGAAAAGCAGATATAAATAGTGAATAGTAAGTTTCCAATTTCTACCCAGTTAGAAATAGAACGTGAGCCTTTTAAAAAGAAAAATTCACAATGCATTCCAATAGCATGAAAAAGATAGCATTTTAATAAAGATTACAAAATATTTTAAAAGAGTACATTCTAAAGAAAAAGTTTTTACTAATAACCAACCACTTCTCTTAATATTCCATACTCTTGTTATTTAGGTCTATTAATAGGTAAGAAAAATTATTGGTTATTACATTACTTAATTATTAAATTATGGATGCTCTTTCTGTTCTCAAGAGATAGGTACATTTGCTTTTACATTATAAATTCAGAACAACTAGAGCAGAATTTTAATATTTTTAAAGTAATTATTGCAAGAGATCCTTTTCATTTAGAAGGAAATCACACTGTATTATTGCAAAAGCCTTCTTAGTATATCACTGCGAGAGACATTCCATTGACATTAATGGCTTGATTATTGGAACAGAAAAAGCCTATGAAAATAAAGCATATGTTTCCTAGAGAATAAGTATGGCTGAAGATTTGGAGCTCTATATTAATTTGTTATTTAGCTACCAAGTACCTAGTCTTTATGTTTTCTTTTATTGCACATTTCAATATGGAATATGCCCAAGAAAACTATGAACATGATTTGAAAAGACACATTATATTTAAGTCTATATTTATCATGCACCTTTTTAACATATAATATGGCCCATGTTGCCTATCTAATTACTACAAAGCAGTATCCTCAAAATATCTATTGAAATAGTATAATCTTAAAAGTAATTTTTAGAAAGTGGATGAATACTATGTGTGTATTTTTTTAATGAAGTCTAAAGGAACAATCTACAGAAGAAAAGATAAACATATGCAACTTATTCTCCTTGATAGGATTATGAGAATTCCAAAGAAGCATTTAAATTCCCAGTTTTCCTGACAATTAACAATGAAAAACAGATGTTTACAAAGCTGTTTCATATGCGGTCTTAAAGGACGATAAAAGATGGTTTGTGGATAGTAAGAAGGAAGAGCCAGATAACTGCTTGCCGGGTGTATATTTAAAAAGCATTTTCATTGGCTCAGTTATTGTTAATAGTGAAAGAAAACACTTTGTGCTGCACATACTGCATGACTGTGACTATAGAAAACTGCCATCATAAAGTCCTCAAAAACTCTTAAGATGTAATTTACAAAGATAATAATAACACAGAATTATTTCACTTCTCTGAATGCTACACATTTGCATACCAGGACTGTGTACAATATACTCATAATGCACATTCATAATAACAAGGACTTCTTAACTCTGTAACTACAGCATAAGATCTGTGCAGTAGACAATCCATCTTACCAAGTTTTACTTATTGGTGTGAAAGTGTTAGTCTCAGTAAGCCAGGTGTTAGCTGTTTACGAAATTGAAGACCACATTAACTACTACACCACAATTGTGAGAAAATACAATGATAAAACTGAAAATTTTGTGCTTTTGCAAGACAATAACAGTACTAGCTATCTAATATAATGTCAAATGAATATTTCAGGAGTTGGATGTGATCATGAGCCTATACTACCAAAAAAAAAAAAGACTAAAAATGAATGAAGTTTAATTGTCTTTGGTATTATTTATGAAACCAGGCACCAGGCTCTGTGCTTTTTAAAAAAATATTTAAGTTTTAAAATATTCATTTGGGTATTTTTCTTTACTCAAAATGATGAATCTTCTTTATGAGGCATTAATCTCCCGCCTATGGCCTAGTAACTGCGTATTTGGTATCCCCTAGAGAAACCAAATAAATTCTAATTTTGGTTATTGCCTATGATGTATTTTATTTTTATTCAGCAGGGAATAAGTATAGTCTAATAAATTACAGAAATATGTTGTTTCTATTGCCTAGATGAGTTATTTTCTAAATTTACTTCTGATACTTTTATATTAGTCTAAAAGGAAAAGATTTTTTTAAACAAAGAGAAGAACAATGAAGCAAGTGGTACAATATGTAACAGTACCTGGATTTGCACAAACTGAGCAAATATATCTAATTAGGAAAAATTTCTGAAATTACTAACACATTTACATATTCAAAATTAAAATTTCATTTACCATGAAAAAATGCAACGTGAAATAATTACTTGTCCTTACAATTTTTATTCAATATTCACCACTCATAGGCATTTATTTATGTGGATATTATTATTGAAATTGAATGTTTTTTGCTGTTAAGTTTGAACTATCTCTAAAATTATAATAATGAATAAAACATATTCATGTATTTGACTTTATTCAATTAAGAGTTTTTTAAATGTAAGCTGATTATAAAAATGAGCATTACAATTCATATTAAGACCATTATTACTTAAACATAAGGAGCGAAGAAACTACTTTGAACCAGCAACATTTTGGTCCTTGATATTATATTAGCTAAAAGATGGTTACAAATCACCAGTAGACTTCTATAATCCTACCTTTACAGCTCAGGTTTAATACACAACAAGGAGAAATTTGTAAAAGTACTTTGGTTTTCAAAATCAATACTAGTACAAAATCTCTTATGTAATATGTCTAAATTTTCAGTGGAATTCCCAGGTTTGCTTCTATTCTCTTTTTAAAATAGCTTTTTTTAGATTAACATTTTATCCATTAATGTTTAAGAAATAATTTGGCAAAGCCAATAAAAGATATAATATGAATTTTCATATGAATATATGTTATCTATCTGGACATGACAATAGAGGAAATTACAAGGACCTCCTGGATGGCAGGCAGTGAAACACATTATAATCATCAGCACTGAAAAACTCTACCTTATGTTGCCCCAGATGGACTCGAACTCCAGGGATCACTCCTACCTCAGCTTCCTGAGTAGCTCAGACTACAGGCCATGCCACCATGCCTGACTTGGAAAACTCTTTAAGTACAAGAAACACTCAAAGTTTTTGACAAAATCAAGTAATTACATTTAATATCAATAAAACAATATATATCTATGTAAGACAAGTGATCATATATAATTATTTTAACTTGTAGTCTTTTGACTCAGAATTTCTGCAATTTTGTGATTTTTCCAAATATAGCAATAGGAAAATGAAGTACCAACCCACCTTTCCTGGAATAAGGCCATATCAATTGGATCTAGGATAACAGGTATAGGGCCTGCTCTTTTTTAATTCATTAACCGTTTTTTTGCCATAATTTTATTTGAGCCGCTTCAGCTACCAACCAGCACAATTTTGTGGACTTGTTCTTATTTTAATATATTTCCTACTGTTTCACAAATTTCTTCTGTGCAGTTATTAAAAATACGATTTCCATTTTATCATTTGACAAATCTAAGCACTTGAAATGTGAACTTTCTCATTCTGCTTTCATTTGTGTGCCTATATTTGTAAGAGAATGGAGATTTAATTTTTTTTCTACCAAGATTAACAGTATTTGTAAACTTACATAAGAGGCGTGTTGTAATTAGCAAACTTGTTTTTGGTCTGTTTGTAACAATATTTCACAAGCAAAGTCATGCATACAACAGTTAACATTCACTACTCTACAGTTACACAAGGAGGGCTCATGAACTCCTTGTGGTGTTTGTATTTATTTTCTGATACCCTTAAGGTAAACCAAAAATCCTAAAATGAAAGAACTAAGAATGATTTATCTGTGCTACTTCCAAATGTGTAGGTGTGCATGCTAAGATATAAAAAGAGTAAGAAAAAAATATATGGTATTTACATTCCATGAGTGTACAGTTTGCAACCATTGCAAGTCATTCCAACAGTTGCATGGAATACATTGACTCGCATGGTCATTCAAATGTCACAAGAAAAACATACAACCTACAAGTAGTGGGAGTAATATCTCATTTTTCCTGAGAGTATAAGGTTGTACATGAAGATGAGCTAGAATATTAGATCATCTTAATAGTATAGTTTTATATTCATCGACTATGTATATGTAGATACTATGCTAAACAAGAGACTAGCATATAGTTTAATAAATGAACTATTAAAATTATGTATACAAATCATTCAATTGCAGAATTTTTTTCAGGTTTCCAAGTTTGTGGTGCCCTATAACATACCTATTAATAACCCTTCATTCTAAGTCATTCCTATCTCCTAACTACTGCTTCTACATTTACAATTGAGAAAATAAAAGCATTCCTCATAGCAGGCATCGTAAGAATGCCTATATGCAA
This sequence comes from Saimiri boliviensis, assembly GCF_048565385.1. Classification (NCBI taxonomy): domain Eukaryota; kingdom Metazoa; phylum Chordata; class Mammalia; order Primates; family Cebidae; genus Saimiri; species Saimiri boliviensis. The sequence continues at coordinate 86,282,507 of NC_133454.1, forward strand.
AGACTCTCATGAAATTCTATCAGAAAGAGAGGCAGAAATCTTGATATTTCTTGTAGACTTAATGTCAAGTTATCTAATTTCACTTTTTTTTTTTTTTTTTTTTTTTGCTCAGGCCTGATTTCTTTTAAGTCCTAAGAATATACTTATTTTCACTTATTCGTTAAAATCAGTAAAAAAAAAAAAAAAAAAAAATTGCTAGGTCATCTTGTAAATGCTTTTTATTTTGAATTGATTTTACTTTTCTTGAAATAATGCTTGCAGAAAGCAAAACATTCAGTTTTATTAAAAAGCTTATATGGCAATGGACCTCTACCACACATTTTCCCACCCTCATTCGTAGGACCCAAAGGCAATAACTCTCAAGTATTTTAAATGTTACTTTGGGTATTTAGCTCCACATTTCTAAACAATGTGCTTATAAGTATATTTTAGCTATTGTATATTTACTCATTTATTTATTTCAATAGGTTTTTGGGAAACAGGTAGAGTTTGGTTCCATGAACAAGTTCTTTAGCAGTGATTTCTAAGATTTGGGAATACCCATCACCCAAGCAGTGTATGCTGTACCCAGTGTGTAATCTTTTAACCATCATCCTCTCCCACCCTTTCCCCTAAGTCCCCAGAGTCCATTGTATCATTTTTATGCCTTTGCCTTCTCATAGCTTAGTTCACACTTATGAGAACATACAATGTTTGGTTTTCCATTCCTGAGTTACTTCACTTACAATAATAGTCTCCAATTCCATCCAGCTTGCTGTGAATGCCATTATTTCATTCCTTTTTAAGGCTGAGTAGTATTCCATAATATATATACCACGATTTCTTTATCTACTTGTTGACTGATGGGTGTTTGGGCTGGTTCCATATTTTTGCAATGGTGAACTGTGCCGCTATAAACATGCATGTGCAAGTATCTTTTCATAAAATGACTTCTTTTCCTCTGGGTAGATACCCAGTAGTGGGATTGCTGGATCAAATGGTAGTTTCTTTTAGTTATTTAGGGAATCTCCACACTGTTTTCCATAGCAGTTGTACTAGTTTACATTCCCACCAGCAGTGTAAAATTGTTCCCTTTTCACCTCATCCATGCCAACATCTATTATTTTTTGGTTTTTTAATTATCGCCATTCCTAAAAAAGTAAGGTAATATTTCATTGAGGTTTTGGTTTTGATTTGCATTTCCCTGATCATTAGTGATATTGAGTTTTGTTTTTTTTTTTTCTTGAGACAGAGTCTCACTCTGTCACCCAGCCTGGAGTGCAGCAGCATGATCTTGGCTCACTGCAACCTCTGCCTCCCAGGTTCAAGTGATTCTCCCACCTCAGCCTCCCCAGTAGCTGGGATTACAGGTGTGCATCACCATGTCTGGCTAATTTCTGCATTTTTAGTAGAGATGGGCTTTCACCATGTTGGCCAGGCTGGTCTGGAATTCCTGACCTCAGGTGATCGACCCACCTCAGCCTCCCAAAGTGCTGGAATTACAGGCATGAGCCACCACTCCCAGCCATTGAGGATTTTTTAATATGTTTTTTGGCAATTTGTATGTCTTCTTTGGAGAACTGTCTATTCATGTTCTTGGCCCACTTTTTTATAAAACTTTTTTTCTTGCTAATTTGTTTGAGTTTCTTGTAGATTCTGGATATTAGTCCTTTGTCGGATGTATAGATTGTGAAGATTTTCTCCCATTTAGTGGGTTGTCTGTTTACTTGACTGATTGTTTCTTTGCTGTGCAGAAGCTTTTCACTTTAATTAAGTCCCATCTATTTATCTTTGTGTGGGGTTTTTTTTGTTTGTTTTTTGGTTTTTGGTTTTTTTTGCATTTGCTTTTAGTTTCTTGGTCATGAACTCTTTACATAAGCCAATGTCTAGAAGCGTTTTTCTGATGCCATCTTCTAGAATTTTTATGGATTCGGGTGTTAGATTTAAGTCTTTGATCCATCTTGAGTTTATTTTTGTATAAGGTTAGAGATGAGGATCCAAATGCATTCTTATACATGTGGCTTGCCAGTTATCCCAGCACCAATTATTGACTTGCCACGTCCATTTATATGAAGTCTCTATGTCTATATTGGTCTGTTTTTTGCCTTTGTATTCTAATTTATTTATCTATTTTATAAAACTCTACATCCATATAAACCCACTCTATCAACATATTGAAGGTTTCCATGATCCCAAAAAGATATCTCCTGCCCCTTCTCAGTCAATACCTACCCCTTCAGAGGCAATCATTATTGTGAATGCTATCACAATAGATTCACCTGGCCTATTCTTGTTCATTACAAATTCTTGTTCTTCATATAAATTCAGTATGTCCTCTTTCATATAGCTTTGTTTATCCAACAAAATGTTTTGAATTTCATCCATGCTGTCATGCATTTCAGTGAAAGATTAATTTTTATTTTTGAGTAGTATCCCATTCTGTGTATATAGGACCATTTATTTATCACCCTGCATTGATGAACATTTGAATTGTTTCCAGTTTTGGCTAATATGAATAAAAGTTCTATAAACATGCTTGTACAAATGTTTTTGTAAACATGTTTTCTTGGGTAAAATCTTAGAACCGAATTTCTAGATTTTAGTCAGATTTATGTTTAACTTTATAAGTTGCCAAACCAATTTCCAAAGTGGTCATATCATTTTATATTCCCACGAGCAATGTGTGAGAATTTCAATTGTCTCACATTTTACCTATATTTGATATTGTCCAGTTTGTTTGGTCAGTTTTTAAAAAGTATTAGCCATTCTAGAGAATGTGTTTTAGTTTGAATTCTCCAGATACTAATGGCATTGAGCACTTTATCATATATTTATTAGCCATTTGCATATAATGCTTTCTGAGATGCCTATTAAAGGTCTTTGATCTTTTTCTGGTGGGGGAGGGTTAATTGTCTAATTTTATTGAGTTACATAATTGCTTACAATTGTAAATACAAGACCTTTGTCAGACATGTTTTTGCAATATTTTCTACATAGCTGTGACATCCCTATTCATTCTCTTAACAATATATTTTGATGACTAGATGTTTTCAATTGTGATAAAGTCCACATTATTAATTTTTTTCTTTTATCATTGGTGCTTTCTAGGTTCTGTCTAAAAAAATAAATTCCATTATCTTGTATTAATGTTGCAAGACTGCAAAAATAGCCTCTTATGTTTTTATCTAGAGATTTTATAGTTTTAGCTTTTACATTAAAGTCCCTAGCCATCTTAAATTAATTTTTTGTATAGTGTGAAATATAGGTTTGGGTTTGAAATAATATGAAATCCATATATTGGTCTCTGCCCCCAGTTCCTGATACAGAGTTCCTAAAGCCCCATTGTAATTTCTTAACTGATAGGAGTGCTAGGAGCATCTTTTGTTCTGATACTTTATCTTTAACCTTGGTTCCTGACAACAGAGTTCCTAAACCACTTGAAGTTTCCTGTGTGATAGCAGCATCTTTTGTTCTAATAAGGTCACTCTTGATGGCATCCTGGATTGAGACTGCTCACCAGAAAGACCAAGCCATGATTATAAGCTTTGAAATTTTATTCCCTTCCGCCATCCTCTGGGGAAAAAGGAGGGGATACGGACTGAATTAGTAGTTCATCATGCCTATGTAGTGAAGTCCTCCCAAAAATCCCTAAAAGATTGGCTTTGGAGAACTTCCAGATTGGTAAACACATGGAGGTGCTGAGAGGGTGGCTATGTGAAGAGGGCATAGAAGCTCCACACTCCTTCCCTATGCATCTTTTCCATCTGGCTATTTCTAAGTTGTATCCTTTTATAATAAACCAGTAATCTAGTAAGCAAACTATTTTCCTGAGTGCTTTGAGCCATTCTAGAAAACTAATGGATCAAAAGATGGCATTGTGGGAACTTCTTATTTACAGCAGACTGGCAGAGAAACACAAATGACAATCTGGATTCACAACTTGTGTCTGAGGTGGTGGCAGTGTTGTGGTATTGAACTCTTAAGCTGTGGAAGCTGACATAATCTCTAGGTAGATCATCTCATAACTGAATTAAATGCTAGGACACATACTCAATGTCTGCCAAAAAGTGAAGAATTGCTTGGTGTGGGAAAAATTAATCCCACACATCTGGTGTCAGAAGTGAGGTATTCAGAGTAGACATAGAGTAGTGATCGAAATGGGAGTTTTACTTCCAACAGGCGAAGTTCTTTTTTTTTTTTTTCCCCATACAGATAGCCAGTTGTTCTGACAGCATTTTTTAGACTATCATTTTCTTTGGAATTGCTTTGGCACTTTGGTTGAAAATCAATTGAAAACATAAATGTGGATCTATTTCTGAACCCGCTATTCTGTTCCAGTTGCCTGTCTACACATAAATACTACAGTCTTGATTACCATAACATTACACTAAGTCTTGAAGTCAGAAAGTCTAAGTTCTCCAAATTTATTCTTTTGGTTGTTGTTATTTTAGGACACTTTCAATTGCATATGAATTTTAGAATCAGCTTGTCAACTTTTACCCCCCAAGAATGCCTGCTGGGATTTTTATTGAGATTTTATTTAATCTATAGATAAATTTTGAGGAAATTGATATTTAACACCACTCAGTCTTTCAGTCTGTGAAAATAGCATGTCTCTCCAGTTAGATCATCTTTAAATTATTTCAGTAATATTTTGTATATTCAATGCAGAGGTCTTAAACATATTTCATTAAATATATCCCTACATATTTTATGCCTGGATCTTATTATAAATAGTATTTTTTTAATTTATTTTTTCCAACTTTTATTTTGGATTCAGGAGATACACGTGCAGGTGTGTTACCTGCATATACTGCATGATGCTGAGGTTTTTGGTATGCATTATCCCATCACAGGCAGTTAACATAACATCCAATAGTTTTTCAACCCATTCCCACCTCCCTCCCTTCTCAGATTAGTAGTCCCAGTTTCTATTCCTGTAATATTTATGTACATATGCATTCAATATTTAGCCCCCAATTATTAGTGAGAACATGTGGCATTTGGTTTTCTGTTCCTGTGTTAATTTGCTTAGGATAATGACCTCCAGCTGCATCCACATTGCTGCAAAAGACATGATTTCATTCTCTTTTATGGTTGCATAGTATTCTATGTTGTACACATACCACATTTTCTTTATCCAGTCCACTGTTGATGGGCACCTAGATTGATTCCATGTCTTCGTTATTGTGAAGGGTGCTGCAATGAACATGCAAGTGCATGTGTCTTTTTGGTAGAATAATTTGTTTGCTTTTAGAAATACACCAACTAATAGGATAGCTGGGTTGAACAGTAGTTCTAAGTTCTTTGAGAACTCTCCAAACTGCTCTTCTCAATAACTGAACTAATTTACATTCCCACCAACAATATAAGCCTTGCCAGCATTTTTTTTTTCTAACTTAATAACAGCCATTCCGACTGGAAAGAGATGATATTTCATTGTAGTGTTTATTTGCATTTTTCCAATGATCAGTGATGTGGAACATTTTTTTATGTTTGTTGGCCCCTTGCATGCCTTCTTTTGTGAAGTGTCTGTTCATGTCTTTTGCCCATTTTTAATGGGGTTATTTGTGTTTTGCTTGTTCAATTGTTTAAGCTTCTTATGGATTCTGGATATTAGACATTTGTTAGATGCATAGTTTGTGAATATTTTCTCCCATTCTGTGCGTTGTCTGTTTACTCTGTTAATAATTTCTTTTGCATGCAGAAGCTCTTCAGTTTAATTGGGCCCCACTTTTCAATTTTTGTTTTTGTTGCAATTGCTTTTGAGAACTTAGTCATAAATTTTTTTATCAAGGCTGATGTCCAGAATGGTGTTTCCTAGGTTTTCTTTTAGGATTCTTGTAGTTTGAGATTTTATATTTAAATCTTTAATCCATCTTGAGTTAATTATTATATATGGTGAAAGGTACAGGTTCAGTTTCATTCTTCTGCATATGACTAGCCAACTCTCCCAGAATCATTTATTGAATAGGAATTCCTTTCCCCATTGCTTATTTTTGCCAGTTTTGTCAAAAATCAGATGGTTGTAGGTGTGTGGCCTTATTTCTGAGTTCTCTATTCTGTTCCATTGGTCTATGAATCTGTTTTTATGGCAGTAACATGCTGTTTTGGTTACTGTAGTCTTATAGTATGGTTGGAAGTCAAGTAATGTGATTCCTCCAGCTTTGTTCTTTTTCCTTAAGATCGCTTTGGCTATTTGGGCTCTTTTCTGGTTCCACATGAATTTTAGAATAGTCTTTTCTAGTTCTGTGAAAAATGACATTGGGGCTGAGCATGGTTACCATGTCTGTAATCCCAGAACTTTGGGAGGCTGAGATGGGTGGATCACTTGAAGTCAGGAGTTCAAGACCAGCCAAGCCAATATGTTGAAAACCCATCTCTCCTAAAAATACCAAAAAAAAATCGCTGTATAGTACACACCAGTAGTCACAACTACTCAGGAGGCTGAGGAAGAAGAATCTCTTGAACACAGGAGGCAGAGATTACAGTGAGCTGAGATCACACCACTGCACTCCAGTCTGGGCGACAGAGCAAGCCTCCATCTCAAAAAAAGAAAATGAAAAAGAAAAATGACATTGGTATTTTGATAGGGATTGCAATGAATCCGTAATTGGCTTTGAGGAGTATGGCAATTTTAACAATATTGATTCTTCCAACCCATAAGCATGAAATGTTTTTCCATGTGTTTGTGTCATCTATGATTTCTTTTACCAGTGTTTTGTATTTCTCCTTGTAGAGATCCTTCACCTCCTTGGTTAGATACATTCCTAGATATGACTACTGTAAGTGGGACTGCATTCTTCATTTGACTCTCAGTTTGAACATTATTGGTATATAGAGATGCTACTGATTTTTGTATGTTGATTTTGTATCCCGTAACTTTACTGAAGTCGTTTATCCGTTCCAGAAGCCTTCTGAAGAGTCTTCAGGATTTTCTAGGTATAGACTCATATCATCTGTGAAGAGAGTTTGACTTCTTTTCCTATTTGGTTGACTTTCATCTCTGTCTCTTGCCTGACTGGTCTGGCTAACACTTCCAGTACCATGTTGAATAGGAGTGGTGACAGTGGGCATTCTTGTGTTATTCCAGTTCTCAAGGGGAATGCTTCTAGTTTTTGCCCATTCAGCATGACATTGGCTGTGCTGTGTAATAGATGGGTCTTATTATTTTGAGATATATTCCTTTGATTCCTAGTTTCTTGAGAATTTTTATCTTAAAGCGATGTTGGATTTTATCAAAAGCTTTTACCACATCTATTGAGATGATAATATGTTTTTTGTTTTTAACTGTTTATGTGGTGAATCACATTTATTAACTTGTGTATGTTAAACAAACCTTGCATTTGAGGAATGAAACCTGCATTATCATGGTGAATTAACTTTTTGATGTACTGTTGGGTTGAGTCTGCTGTTATTTTCTTGAAGACTTTTGTGTCTATATTCACCAGAAATATTAGCTCATTGTTTTCTTTTTGCACTGTGCCTTTGCCAGGTTTTGGTATCAGGGGGATTCCAGCCTGGTACCATTCATAGAATGAGGTAGGAAGGAGTCCTTCCCCCTCATTTTTCTCAATTTTGGGGAATAGTTTTAGTCGAATTGGTACCAGATCTTCTTTGCTCATATGGTAGAATTTGGCTGTGAATCCATCCATCCTGGGGCTTTTTTTTTTTTTTTTTTTTAGACTTCTTATTACTGATTCTAATTCAGAAGTCAGGTCTTGGTCTATTCAGGGTTCCAATTGCTTCCTTATTCAATCATGGGAGGTTGTGTGCTTCTGGTAATTTAACAATTTTCTCTAGATTTTATAGTTTGTGTGCATAGAGGTGTTCATAATATTCTCCATGGATATTTTGTATTTCTGTGGGATCAACTGTAATGTCACCTTTTGTCATTTCTGATGGTGTTTATTTGGATCTTCTCTCTTTTTTCTCTGTTAATCTAGCTAATGGTCTATCGATTTTATTTATCTTTTCAAATAACCAGCTTTTAGTTTGTTGATTCTTTGTATGGATTTTGGGGTCTCAATTCCATTCAGTTCCACTCAGATTTTAATTATTTCTTTTCTTCTGTTAGCTTTGGGGTTCATTTGTTCTTATTTTTCTAGTTCTTCTAGGTGTAACGTTAGATCATTAATTTGAGATCTTGCTAAATTTTTGAGGTAGGCAATTAGCACTATAAACTTTCCTCTTAACATTGCTTTTTCTGCATCCCAGAGATTTTGGTATGTTGTGCCTCTGTTTTCATTTACTTCAAATAATTTGTTTATTTCTGCCTTAATTTCATTGTTTACCCAAAAGTCGTTCAGGTGTACATTGTTTCATTTATTTATAAGTGTGTGCTTTTGAAGGACCTTTTGGTATTCATTTCTATTTTTATTCCATTGTGGTCTGAGAGTATGATTGGTATAATTTTGAATTTTTTTTTAATTTATTGAGACTTGATTTATGGTCAAGCATGTGTTTGATCTTGGAGTATGTTCTACATGCAGATGAGAAGAATATATATTCTGGTTGATGCGTGGAGTATTCTGTAGATGCCTATTAGGTCCAATGGACCAAGCAACAAGTTTAAGTCTAAAATTTCTTAGTTTTCTGCCTCAATGCCCTGTCTAATGCTGACAGTTGGGATGCTGAAGTTCCCCATTATTATTGTGTAACTGTCTAAGTCTTTTTGTAGGTCTAGAAGTATTTGTTCTACAAATCTGAGTGCTCCACTGTTGAATGTGTGTGTATGTATGTAGGATAGTTAAGACTTGTTTTTGAATTGAACCCTTTATCATTATGTAATGCCTTTATTTGTCCTTTTTTACTATTGTTGGCCTAAAGTCTGTTTTATCTGATGTAAGAATAGTGACCTCTGCTCTTTTTTTTTTTTTTTTTTTTTTCCATTTTCATGACACATCTTTCTCTAACCCTCTACTTAGAGTCTATGGATGTTGTTATGTATGAGATGGGTGTCTTCAAGACAGCAGACAAATGAGTCTTGTGTTTCAATCCAAACTTTCCACTCTGTACCTTTTAAGTGGAGCATTTAAAGTATTTACATTCAAGGCTAATATTGATATGTGAGGTTTTGATCCTATCATGAGGTTGTTAGTTGGTTGCTTTGTAGTTTCTATTGTGTGGTTGCTTTATAAGGTCTTTGGGCTATGAACTTAAGTGTGTTTTGCTGGTAGATGGTATCATTCTTTTGTATCTATGTTTGGAACTCCCTTAAAAATCTCTTTTAAGGCTAGTCTAATGGTAACAAATTCACTTAGTGTTAGCTTGTCTAGAAAATATTTTTTATTTCTCCTTTGTTTATGAATCTTCCTTGCAGGATATGAAGTTTTTGGTTGGAATTTCTTTCCTTTAAAAAATGCTAAAAATAGGCCCCCAAACTCTCCTGGCTTGTGAGGTTTCTACTGAAAAGTCCACTATTAGCCTGATGGGATTCCCTTTGTACATGACTTTTCTCTAGCTGCTTTTAAGATTTTTTCCTTAACATTGACCTTGGACAGTCTGGTGACAATATACCTTGGTGAAGTTCATTTTGTATATTATTAGGCAGGTGTTCTCTGGATTTCTTATATTTGGATGTCTACCTCTCTAGCAAGATTAAATAAATTTTCTTGAATCATTCCCTCAAATATATTTTCCACGTTGTTTACTTTTTCTCCTTCTCTCTCAGGAATGCCAATAATTCATAGGCTTGGTTGCTTTACATAACCCCATATTTCTTGATGACTTTGTATATTTTTTTTTAATTCTTTTTGTCTAACTGGGTTGGTTACAAAGACTAGTCTTCAAGCTCCGAAATTATTTTTTCTTCTTGGTCCAGTTTATTGATAAAGATTTCAATTGTATTTCAAAATTCCTTAAGTGAGTTTTTCAATTGCAAAAGCTCTGATTTATTTTTTTTAAGACATTTATATCTTCCTTCATTTCCAGGATTGCTTGAGAAGTTTCTTTGTGTTGATTTTCAACCTTGTCTTGGATCTCATTAAGCTTCCTTGCAATCCATGCTTTGAATTCTTTATCTGTCATTGCTGAGTTTCCATTTTAGTTAGGGTCCACTGCTAGAGAGCTAATGTGATCCTTGTGGTGCTACTACATTCAGATTTTTCACGGTGCCAAAATTCTTCCATTGGTTCCTTCTCATCTGGAGACACTGGCACTTCTAATTTTTGTAATTATTTTCATGTGGATAGGATTTTTTTTCTTTTTCTCTCTTTCCCTGTATTATTGGGGATTTTTTCTTTCCCTTTCCCCCAAGGTCTCCCAGCTTTGCTTCTATAGCTTGATGTACTTCTTTGGGCAGGTTTTAAATTAGACTGTGTAGTTTGACCTACAAGCCAGTAGATGGCACTTACAGATAATAGTCAGCTGCAGTTAACACAGCTGGGTACATATTTGATCTTGTTAACTGGCCAAAGCTCTCTGTTGCCTCAACTTCTGGGCTGATTACTGTGCAGTGGTCTGAGCTCAGCCCTGGAGCAGATTGAAGGGACCACTGTGGGCAGGATCAGACTGGGCAGGTCTCTGCCTAAAGGTCCCCAGATGGCAGACACAAGCACCAGCACTGAGACAGAATTCATAGACAAGCACCAAGCACTCAGACATCTGCCTAAGTGTGAAGCTAGGCAACCTCCTTGGCCCTCCTCAGCAAAGAAATGGGGTACAGCCTGAATTTCTAATCCAAAAGAATAGTCCAGATGTTCAGAGATCTGCCTAGGCATGGAGTGGAAAGGGCCCCCCTGCACCAAGATTTCTGCACAGGAGAAGTGAAGTGACTCAGGCTTCTGAACCAGGCAAGCAGATCCTCTGAATGCCTGAGGATCTGCCTGGGCATGTAGCAGGATCCTGCATCAGGATCTCTGCACAGGAAGGGTAGGGTGGCTCAGGTTGCTGATCCAAGTGAGCTGGTAGTCCAAATTCTTGGATATCAGCCTGTGCATGAACCGGAGAGGGCCTCCCTGCACAAGGATCTCTGTACAGAAAGATGGGGTGAGTCAAGCTGCTGAACCAGGGTAACAGGTGCTCCAAATGCCTGGATATACAGCTGGACATGGAGCTGAGAGGGCCCTGCCACACCATGATCTAAATAGTATTGTTAATACTGTTAATTTGTTGGCCGGGTGCGGTGGCTCAAGCCTGTAATCCCAGCACTTTGGGAGGCCGAGGCAGGTGGATCATCGGGTCAAGAGATCGAGACCATCCTGGTCAACATGGTGAAACCCCGTCTCTACCAAAAATACAAAAAATTAGCTGGGCATGGTGGCATGTGCCTGTAATCCCAGCTACTCAGGAGGCTGAGGCAGGAGAATTGCCTGAACCCAGGAGGCGGAGGTTGCGGTGAGCTGAGATCGTGCCATTGCACTCCAGCCTGGGTAACAAGAGTGAAACTCCGTCTCAAAAAAAAATAAATAAATAAAAAATACTGTTAATTTGTTGTTTGTTAATATTTTATTCAGAATTTTCCTATAGAACTGCATAAGTGACATTGAGCATAGTATTTTACTTCCTAGAACTACCTTATTCATTTTGTTCAACATGAATAAAATGTTCATTCAACACTATACTACCTGCAAAATTAAATTTATGGACGTATGTTCCTCTCTTTATGTAGTCTCTGAAACAGTTTAAAATCAGAATTATTGCCACTTCCAGTATGAGGAAGTAAACTAACAGGACCACAGGAACTTACCTTCCACAGATAACAACTATAAAGTGTGACAACAACAACAAAAAAAAACAAACAAGAAAAAACAAAAAAACTACCTAAGAGTTCTGAAGAATAAACAAAAGCAGAATGGAAACTTGGAAAAAGCTATGGGTATAAGTGATTTTCCCATTTTCTGTGGCTTTGCCTTGAAGGACCTAGAGTAGCATGGAACAGCTAAAACTTCAATAGAAAGTACAGTGTCTTTCTAGCTGGGAGAAGCAGGGTGAAGAGTCAAGGTAATCAGGGCCACGAGAGAGTAAGGGAAGAATCCTCAATAGGAGACAGCCAGGGAACAGGAACTCCAAATTCCATATATAACTCTTGCCTAAGTCTCTAGCCTATATGGGGCTGACTGAAATCAATTAGAAATAACAGTTGAGCTATTCCCAATCAAAGGCAAGAGAAATTTCTCAGTTTAAATCTAACCAAGTTAATTGCCTGATAAAATAAAAACATCAGCTTCATTTGTAGGACTACAAAAGATTCCAAAGGCTATGCAACATGATATCATAATGATCAAGATTCAATCCACAATTTCTAGACCTGAAGGATCAGGAAAATGTGGCTCATTTTCAAGAGAAAAGATGATCAACAAACACCAATTATAAAATGAACTAGATGCTGAAATTATCAGACAAGAACTTTAAAGCTGCTATTATAAATATGCTTAATGAAATAAAAGAAAATATGTTTATAATCAATGAAAAAGTAGGAGATCTAAGCAGAGAAGTAGGAAATACAAAAAGGAACAAAAGAGAAACTTAGGACTAAAAAATCGCAAATCTCACATAAAGTTAACTATATGACCCTAGTAAAATACAGGTGATGGGGAGAAAAGTCTGTGAATTTGTATATCAATAAAATCAATTGGAAGAAAAGAAAAATTAAAAGAGAAAATAATAGTGCCTCTGGAATTTGCAAGGCAATATCAAAAGATCAAACATGTAAGCTGGAGTCTCAGAAAGAGGGGAAAGAGAGAATGGGAAAATAAGAATATTTGATAAAATAATGGCCAACGAATTCTCAAATTTGGTGAAAAATAGAAATTATTTGTTCCTCACATACAAAACTGAGCATAACTGTGAGTCAATTAAACATTTTTCCTTTATAAATTACCCAGTCTTTGGTATGTCCTTATAGCACCATGAGAATGAACTAATATAGTAAATTGGTGTTGGAAATGGGTTTATAACTTTGGGGAAAATCCACATCGAGACAATGATTACTCAGCAAGGCTAGTTTACTCTCCAGTAGTCTTGCCATGAGAGCACGCCTGAACAAAGGAGACAGGAATATTTATAACTTTCATAATCTGACAGAATCACCCTACTGCTGTGTCCAGTTTCCACTGGCTGGAATGGGACTTCACATTCTATGCTTGACCCAATTGGCTAAAAACTTGGAAATTTTCTAAAGGGGTAAAGGCAGAGGAGAACAAAGGAAAAGAGAAAGTAACTTGAGGAATGCTTAGAGAAGCAATAACATTTCCAAATAAAGAAGGGGAATAAGATGTGACTGAAGACTCACCTGGGCTTTTCCAGGCATGTCAGGGCACATATCTAGGTTAAAGCGTAAGAACTAAGAGCACAGGATGCACTTATTTCTTTATTATGACTAATAGCTACTTTAAGATTATTAGCAAAAGTTTTAAAGTAAATTAACCTTTGAAGAAACTGTTATTTATTCATAATGAACTAGGAGGAAAGCTCTGGAGAAGAACCTTTTATTTATTCTTATTCTCTACATTGATACCAGGTAGTGGGATGCTGCTGTAAAGACACCCAAAAATGTGAAAGCAACTTTGAAACTGGATAACAGGCAGAGGTCAGAACAGTTTGGAGGGTTCAGAAGAAGACAGGAAAATGTGGGAAAATCTGGACCTTCCTAGAGACTTGGAGGGCTCAGAAGACAAGAAGATGTAGGAAAGTTTGGAACTTCCTAGAGACTTGTTGAATGGCTTTGACCAAAATGCTGATGCTAATATGAACAATAAAGGCCAAGCTAAGGTGACCTCAGATGAAGATGAGAAACTTGTTGGGAACTGGAGTAAAGAACTCTTGCTGTGAAGAGACTCTTGGCATTTTGCCCCTGCCATAGAGATCTGTGGAACTTTGAACTTAAGACAGATGACTTAGGGTATCCAGGAGAAGAAATTTTAAACCAGAAAGCATTCAAGAGGTGACAAAGCATAAAAGTTTGGAAATTTTGCAGCCTAATAATGCAGTAAAAAAGAAAGACCCATTCTCTGGGGGGAAATTCAAGCCAGCTACAGAAATTTAAATAAATAAGCAGGAACCAAATGCTAATCACCAAGACAACAGGGAAAATGTCTACACAGTGTGTCAGAAACCTTCACAGCAGGCCCACCCATCACAGGCCCAAAAGCCTAGAAGGGAAAATGGTTACATGGGTGAGGTCCAGGGCCCCCCTCTTGTGTGCAGCCTCTGGACTTGCTGCCCTGCATCCCAGCCACTCCAGCTGTGGCTAAAAGGAGCTGAGGTCATTGCTTCAGAGGATGTAAGCTCCAAGCCTTGGCAGCTTCCACGTGGTGTTAGTCCTGCAGTTGTGCAGAAACCAAGAATTGAGGTTTGGGAACCCCTGCCTAGCTTTCAGATGATGTCTGGAAATAGCTGAATGTCCATGCAGAGGTGTGCTGCAGGGGCAGACCCTCATGGAGAACCTCTATTAGGTCAGTATAGAAGGCAATTGTGGGGTCAGAGCCCCCACACAGAGTCCCTAGTGCGGCACTCCCTAGTGAAGCTGTCAGCAGAAGGCCACCATCCTCCAGACTCCAGAATGGTAGAATCACTGACAGCTTGCACCATGCTCCTGGGAAAGCCACATTCAACACCAGTCATGAAACAGCTGGGATGGGGGCTGTGTCCTGCAAAGCTACAGGGTCAGAGCTGCCCAAGGTCTTAGGAGTACACCTCTTGCATTAACAAGAGCTGGACGTGAGACATAGAATCAACAGAAATCATTTTGGAGCTTTAAGATTTGACTGCCCCACTGGATTTCAGACTTGCATGGGGCCTGTAGCCTCTTCATTTTGGCCAATTTCTCCCATTAGAAATGGCTGTATTTACCCAATGCCTGTATCCTCATGGCACCTAGGAAGTAAATAACTTGCTTTTGATTTTACAGTCTTACAGGTAGAAGGGACTTGCCTGGTCTCAAATGAGACTTTGCACTTGGACTTTTGAGTTAATGCTGGAATGAGTTAAGACTTTGGGGAACTGTTGGGAAGCCATGATTGTATTTTTAAATATGAGGACATGAGATCTGAGAGGGGCCAGGGCAAAATTATATGGTTTGACTTTGTCCCCACTCAAATCTCATCTTAAACTATGTGCAGAAAACAAGAATTGAGGGTGTGCAGAAAACAAGAATTTGAGGTTTGGGAACCTCTGTCTAGATTTCAAATGATGTATAGAAACAGCTGGATGTGCAGGCAGAGGTGTGCTGCAGGGGCAGAGCCCTCATGGAGACCCTCTACTAGGGCAGTGTGGAAGGGAATTGTGGGGTCAGAGCCCCCACACAGAGTCCCCAGTGGGGCACTCCCTAGTGAAGCTGTGAAATCCCCATTTGTTGTGAGAGGGACCTGGCGGGAGATGACTGAATCATGGGGGTGGTTACCTTCATGCTGCTTTTGTGATAGGGAGAGAGTTCTCATAAGATTGGATGGTTTTATAATGGAGTTTTCCCACCCTTCACTCTGCACATCACCTTGCTGCTGCCATGCAAGAAGGACATGTTCGCTTCCCTTTATGCCATGATTGTAACTTTCCTGAGGCCTCCCAAGCCCCATGGTACTGTGAGTCAATTAAACTTCTTTCCTTTATACATTACCCAGTTTCAGGTATGGCCTTATAGCAGCTTGAGAAAGACTAATACACTAATTATACCCTCCTTTTTTTCTAGTGTTTAATGGTATCTTCATTATTTTTGCTGTTAATTAGTCTTTCTGGAGATTGGTTTATTGTTTTTTAAAACAACAAGCGTTTGGTTTCTTGATCTCTATTGTTTCTTCCTTACTTTCCCATTAATTTATATTCTTCATTTCTCATTTCTAGTTCTTTTTTTTTTAATTTACTATTATTCTTCCAGCTTCTTCAGCCAAATACTTATTTTCAATTTTTTTTTTTCTTTCTGAGATGGAGTCTTGCTGTGTCACCCAGGCTGGAGTTCAGTGACATGATCTTGGCTCACTGCAGCCCTGCCTGTTGGGTTCCAACGAGTCTCCTGCCTCAGCCTCTCAAGCAGCTGGGACTACAGGTATGCACCAACATGCTTGACTAATTTTTGTATTTTTAGTAGAGACAGGATTTTATCATGTTGGCCATGCTGGTCTCAAATTCCTGACCTCATGATCCACCCACCTTGGCCTCCCAAATGGTATTACAGGTGGGAGCCACCGCACCTGGCCTATTTTCAATACTTTCCAAATAAATTTATTAAACTAAAAACTTCCCCAAATAAGTGTTTTAGTTAGGTCCAAAAAGCATTGGATGTCAATTAGGGTAAATGAATGAACTGCAATAATACAGAGAATCCAACAAATGATGGATCAAATGAGATACTTTACTTCCTCCTCACCTAAAAATGAAAGTGGGTATTCCAAGTTCACAGATATATCTGGATCCTAAGCTAATGTATCCTTTGCCATCCTTAAAACATATTTCTCAAGGTCACTTTGGTCACCATCAGGAAAGGTAAAGCATGGAGGAATATGTGCGCAATGTTTTACATGCAAGGCCTGGAAGGAAGAATGTTTTTTCCATTCACTTTTTTTTTTTTACATAGGTTCTCACTCTGTCACCCAGGCTGGAGTGCAATGGCACAATCATGGCTGCAGCCTCAATTTCCCAGGCTCAAGCAATCCTCCCACCTTGGCCTCCCAAGTATCTAGGACCCCAGGCATGTACCACCACACCTGGCTAATTTTTATATTTTTTTGTAGACACAGGGTTTCACCTTTTTTCCCAGGCTGGTCTCAAACCCCAGAGCTCAAGATATCCACCTATCTCAGCCTCCCAAAGTGCTAGGATAACAGGTATCATCCACCATTTCCAGTCACATTCTTTTGATATAAATCAAGTCACATAACCACATCTAGCAGCAAAGTATGCTGAAAATCCAGTCTTTGGTGAGACAACCTCATTATAGCACTATTGCAATAAACAGGAAAATTTTTGCAGTAGTCTCTGTTACATGTGTCTTTACTGATGTTCATAGCTGTAATTCCTATTAAAATTTCTTTTTATTTCATGAATTATTGACAAGTGCATTCATTTCATTTCAAGGTTATTGGGGGGTGGGGGTAGAGATTTAAACTATTTATTGTTGATTCATAAGCTAATGACACTGTGTTAATTCTAGTGTGCATAATATTCTCTGAAATTTGTGTGGCATTATAGAATCAATTGTCTTGAAAACTCCATAGATACTTGAAAAGACTATATATTCTTTGTTTGTTGGATGTAAGAGTCCATAATATCTATAGATTGAACTTGCTAATTGTATTTTTCAAATCTTTGATATGCTTTCTAAATTTTTTCACTTGGTCTATCAGCCCACAATATGCCTGCTCATTTCCATTGGCAAAATTTTGTCACATTGTCTAGGATAAAGTAAATGGGGCAGAGGAGTATACTCTAGTAGAATGGATGTCCTAGAGACCATTTAATCCAATCAGGGGGTTTAATAAAAGATGTGATTGATATACTGCTTTTAATTATGTCCTTTCCCTAAGGCTATATCTTAATTTGGAGCTCATTCAGCCTTCATGTATGGAGAACATATTTCTCAATATGTTTCATTGGTTGGAGATGAGAAATATTCATTTTTCATCCTTACTATCACAGACTTCCTCAATTCTGTTTTTCTTTTCATCCCAGCTTTCAACCAAATATTTTTTTTCTGTGTTTTATTAAATGCCACTAATACCAACCAATTCAAGCTGGCAACATACTATCTCCAAATCTCTTTGCACAAATCACAAGTTCACTTGTTATATTTTCTGCTTTACCCAATGTTTCACCACTACAAAACATGTCCATGTTTACATGTTCCTAGAATAGTTTCACCACCTACATCTTGGTCACCACATATCTTGGGTTTTTATTCATAAACATCCAATTTCTAGACATCAATTTATGTATTCGTGTTATGGGTTGAACTGTTGTCCCCACACTGAAAAAAAAATATGTTGATGCTAACCACAAAGACCTCAGAATATGACCTTACTTGGTGGAAACAGGGTGATTGCAGATGTAATTAGTTAAGATGATGTCATACCAGAGCAGGGTGGGTCCCTAATCCAATGGGACTAGTGTTCTCATAACAAGATGGCCACGTGAGAACACAAACACAGAGAGAATGCCATATGGCAAAAAGGCAGAGATTGGGAATTATGCAGCTGCAAGCCAAGGAACACCAAAAATTTCTAACAAACCAGCAGAAGCTAAGAAGAGGCCAGGAAGGATTCTGCCAGTTTTCAGGTGGAGACTGACCCACTAGCACCTTGATCTCAGACCTCTGGTCTCTAGAACTGTGAGAATAAAATTATGTTGTTTTAAACCATTCAGTTTGTGGTACTTTGTTACAGCAGCCCTAGAAAACAAATACAATTAGTGAACAAGTGTTGCAGTAAAGCTGAATTTATTAAAAATCAACAAACTCAATGGTTTAAAAAAATAAATTTTATCTTATTCTCTCAGATATGTGTGTTGGCTGTGACTCTGCTGGGCTCTGCTAGACTTGGCTGGGCTCAGCTTCAAACTTGAAGTAACTTTCAGATATTCTCCATGTATCTTTCCATTCTGGGTTCCAGGCTGAATTAGCAGCCTCACCTGGGACAAGGTGTTTTTACACAGAGGGCAAAAGCACAAGAGGTCAAGACAAATCACACAAACATATTTAAAGCCTCTGCTCATATGCGGCATCGGACACATTCCCATATACTCTACTGGCAAAACAAAGATACACAGACTTGTGTCAAAGCTCTAAGTCAATGGCGAAGAGAAGCATTGCCTTCAGGTAAGTGTAGGAAGGTAAGAAAGGTATAAATAATAATTAATATATGTTGTGTTTGTTCTATTTATATTTATTGTGATTACTCGTGTGCTGCTATTCATATCATCTAATTTTGTGTCATATGTTTATAGTTCTTTTATATATCTTTTGTGTGTTTGTTTTCTTTTTTATTATTATAATTTCCATAGGTTTTGGGGGAACATGTAGTATTTGGTTACATGAGTAAGGTCTTTAGTGGTGATTTGTAAGATTCTGATGCACCCATCACCCAAGGAGTATACACTAAACCCAATTTGTAGTCTTTTATCCCTCACGCCCCCCCACCCTTTTCCCTGAGTCCCCAAAGTCCATTGTATGATTCTTATGCCTTTGCAACCTCATAGCTTATTTCCCACTTATGAATGAGAACATACAATGTTTGGTTTTTCCATTCCTGAGTTACCTCACTTAGAATAATCGTCTCCAGTTCGATCCAGGTTGCTGTGAATGCCATTATTTTGTTCCTTTTTATGGCTAAGTAGTGTTCCATTGTGTGTGTGTGTGTGTGTGTGTGTGTGTGTGTGTGTATAATAGATATTGTATACATAATATACACATTATATATTGTATATATATATAAAGATATTGTAGATATTGTATATATATAAAGGATATTGTGTATATATGTATAGAAATTGTATATATATATATATATATATATATATCCAATTGTGTGTATGTATATATACATATGTATATATATATGTGTGTATATATATACAATTTCTTTATGTACTCATTGACTGATGGGCATTTGGCTGGTTTCATATTTTTACAATTGCAAATCATACTACTATAAGTATGCATGTGCAAGTATATTTTCCATAAAATGGCTTCTTTTCCTCTGGGTAGATACCCAGTAGTGGGATTACTGGATCAAATGGTAGTTCTATCTTTACTTCTTTAAGTAATCTCCACACTGTTTTCCATGATGGTTGTACTAGTTTACATTCCCACCAGCAGTGTATAAGTGTTCCCTTCTCACTACATCCACACCAACATCTTTTTTTTTTTATTTTTGATTATAGCCATTCTTGCATAAGTAAGTTAGTATTGCATTGTGGTTTATTTGCATTTCTGGATATTAGTCCTTTGTTGGATGCAGAGATTGTGAGGCTTTTCACTCACTCTGTGAATTGTCTGTTTACTCTGCTGACTGTTCCTTTTGCTGTGCAGAAGCTCTTTAGTTTTATCCTACTTTCCTGTCTTCTTGAGACTCATATGATTTTTATGCCCTTCCCCCTTTCCCTCTCTGCTAATTTGAATGCTATAGACAGTATTCCATTTATTTAATAGTTACCCTTAATACTTTTAACATGCTTGACTTAAATATTTTAAAATATCTAAAGGAATTCAGTATATATAGCCTCCTCTTTAAGTAACATGACCCTTGTCATGCTTTACCCAATAAAAGACAAATTCTCAAGAAGCAGGGAAGACCGCACACAGAAGACAGGGCTAACATGCAGCTCCCACGTGGACAGACAAAACAGTGTGTGGAGACTCACACCATGATCTTTTGCTCCAGTACCACAGAAGAAATGTACTAGAAAAAACTAAAAAATTCACAGACTCTTTGAAAGAAGCAACATCCTGCTGTAAGTTCCATGAAACAAGCAAAAACTGTGAGTTCCCAAAGTGCAAGGTGGGGGACCTACCTCTGAACCCACATCCCCACTGGGGACT
This sequence comes from Saimiri boliviensis, assembly GCF_048565385.1. Lineage (NCBI taxonomy): Eukaryota > Metazoa > Chordata > Mammalia > Primates > Cebidae > Saimiri > Saimiri boliviensis. The sequence continues at coordinate 86,302,953 of NC_133454.1, forward strand.
CTTAAAATTCAAATCTCAGGAGAAGAACTTAACCTTACCTAGAAATGAAACAGATTTAGGGAGTCATGAAAAATATAAAAATAGAAGTAGCAGCAGGAAGTGCCTTGCATGCACTCCCAGTCTCCAGCTTGAGCCCAGGAAAGCCATCCCTGATTAGATCTTACAAGACCTCTTGGGGAAGCCAGCCAGTGGAAATGGGGATGGTGGGGGGGGACTGGGAGAGTTCCACAGGGTAAAGGAAGTTTCCAACTGAAATTGGTAGTGAAGAAGTTTCAAACTGAAATTGGTAGTGGGTTCAACTGGGCGCAAATTTTCTTGAGCAGAGTCCAAGGGACAAATGGGAGCAGCTGTGGATACAAGGGAGTGCGGGAGTGCAGGAGCTGCTGCAGACAGAGTAGGAAGACTGGAAGGGGTGAAGTCTGAAAAGCCATGCCATTTCTCAGCAGGGGAGCTCATGGCCTGAGGCAAGATTTCAGCATGGCATCATGGAGTGAGACTAGCCTTTCCAACTATGTGGGAGCTGGCTGAGGCCACTTGCTACTACTGTCCCCACTTGCCTCGACACAGCAAAGGCAGCCATAATCCCAACTAGAATATAAACCCATTGACCTGAGAACCACCCCTGACCCCCACAGTGGCCATGGAAGTCCCCACTCAAGGAGAGTCTGAGCCTAGACCCACTTAATCCTGCCCCCACCTGATGGCATTTCCCTACCCACCCTGGTAACCAAACACAAAACAGAAACTCCTGGAAGCCCACCACCTGAGAAGCCAAAATACTTACCTGGGACATGTTAGGGCAAGCCCCCTACCATTACAGCAGCTAGTGCTCTCTTGAAAATGCAACTTCCTGGCTAAAGGCCAGCCAACTCAGGCCATTACAGCAACTCATTACAGAATAACCCTGATCCCAGGAAGAAGATAATACCTAATGCCATTGCCTATAACATCCTGAAATAGTCTACCCAAATGAGAAAGATGTAGAAAAGTACTTCTGATAATATGACAAAATAGGGTTCTATAACATCCCCAAAATATCCCCAGCAATAAATCCAAACCAAGAACAAATCTCTGAATTGCCAGATAAAAAATTCAGAAGGTTGATTATTAAGTTACTCAAGAAGATATCAAAGAAAGGTAAAAACCAACTTAAATAATTTTTTTAAAATACATGATGTGGATGAAAAATTCTCCAGATAAATATTACACAGCCATCAAAAACGATGAGTTCATGTCCTTTGTAGGGACATGGATGAACCTGGAAACCATCATTCTCAGCAAACTGACACAAGAGCAGAAAATCAAACACCGAATGTTCTCACTCATAGGCGGGTGTTGAACAATGAGAACACATGGACACAGGGAAGGGAGCACTACACACTGGGGTCCGTTGGGGGGAAATGGGGGAGGGACGGGGGGCTGGGGAGGTGGGAAGAGATAGCATGGGGAGAAAGGACAGATACCGGTGAGGGGACGGAAGGCAGAAAACCACACTGCCATGTGTGTACCTATGCAACAATCTTGCATGTTCTTCACATGTACCCCAAAACCCAAAATGCAATAAATAAATTTAAAAAAATATATATGGAAGTATATGATAAAAAAAAAGAAAAATTCTCCAGATAAATATGTATCAAAAAGAAAAACTAATCACAACTTCTGGAAATGAAAGACATATGTAGAGAAATACAAAATGCCTGGAAAGTTTTAACAATAAACCAGAACAAGTAGAAGAAAGAACTTCAGAGCTCAAAGACATGGCTTTTAAATTAACCCAATCAGATAGAGACAAAGAAAAAAGAACAAAGTCTCCAAAAATTTGGGATTATGTTATGACCAAACCTAAGAATAATTGGTGTTCCTGTGGAAGAAAATAAATTTATAAGTTTGGAAAACTTATTTGAGGGAATAATTGAGGAAAACTTCTTTGGCCCTGCTAGCGATCTAGACATCCAAATCAAATCATCCAAATCATCCAATTGAGGAAAACATCTTTGGCCCTGCTAGCAATCTAGACATCTCAAAGAACACCTGGGAAATTCACTGCAAAAAGATCATCACCCAGGCACATATTCATCAGGCTGTCTAGATGATCAAAAGGATCTTTAGAGCTGTGAACGAAAAGCATCAAGTGGACTATAAAGGAAAACCTATCAGATTAACAGCAGACTTCTCAGCAGAAGACTTACAAAGCCAGAGGGAATTGAGGTCCCATCTTTAGCCTCCTGAGACAAAACAATTGTCAAACAAGAATTTTGTAAACAGCAAAACTAAGTTTCATGAATGAAGGTAAAATAGTCTTTTTCAGACAAACATATGCTGAGAGAATTTGCCAATACTAAGTCAGCACTATAAGAAAGGTCAAAAGGAGTTCTAAATATTGAAGAAAAAGAACCTCAAAATACACCAAAATAAAACTCCTTAGAGCATAAATTTCACATGATCTAAAAAGCAATAACTTAATAGAAAATAAGGTTGTAAGGCAACAGTTAACATGATGAATAGAACAGTACACCACATCTCAATACTTAAACGTTTAATGTAAACGGCCTAAATGTTCTCTAAAATATATGGAATGGCAGAATGGTTAAAAATCCACCAATCAAGTACCTGCTGTCTTCAAAAGACTCACTTAACACATAAGGAGTCACATAAACTAAAGGTAAAGGGGTAGAAAAGGATATTCCATGCAAATGAAAATCAAAAGTGAGCAAGTGTAGTTATTCTTATATCAGTCAAAATAGGCTTTAAAGCAACAGTATAAAAAGACTAAGAGGGATATTATATAATGATAAAAGAAATAGTCCAACAGGAAAATGTCATAAGCCTAAATACACATGCACCTAACACTGGAGCTTCCAAATTTATAAAACAATTACTACTAGACCTAATAAATGATACAGACAGCAAAACAAAAATAGTGGGGAACTTCAATACTCCACTGACAACACTAGATAGGTCATCAAGACAGAAAATCAACAAACAATGGACTTAAACTACACCCTAGAACAAATGGACTAAACAGATATTTACAGAACATTCAACCCAACAACTGCAAAATACACATTCTTTTCTTTGGCACATGAAACATTCCCCAAGATAGACCATATGACAGGTCACAAAAAAAGTCTCAATAAATTTAAGAAAATCAAAATTATACCAACTATCCTCTCAGACCATAGTGGAATAAAACTGGAAAATAACTCCTAAAGATACTCTCAAAACCATCCAAATACATGGAAATTAAATAGTCTGCTCTTGAATTATTTTGGGGCCAACAATGCAATCAAGATACAAATTTAAAAATTCTTTCAGCTGAATGATAATAGTAACATGACATTTAAAAAGCCTCTGGGATACAATAAAAGCTGTGCTAAAAGTTCATACTATTAAATGCCTACATCGAAAAGTCTGAAAGAGCACAAGTAGACAATATAAGGCCACACCTCAGGGAACTACAGAAACAACAAGAACAAGCCAAACCCCAAACCAGAAGAAAAGAAATAACCAAGATCAGAGCAGAACTAAAAGTAATTGAAAAAAAGCAATACAAAAGATAAATGAAACAAAAAGCTTGTTTTCTGAAACGATAAATAAAACTGATAGACCATTAGCAAGATTAACCAAGAAAAGAAGAGAGAAGATTCAAATAAGCTCAATTAGAAATGAAATGGTGATATTGCAACCAATATCACAGAAATATAAAAGATCATTCCAGGCTACTATGAATACCTTATGCACACAAACTGGAAAATTTAGAAGAGATAAATTCCAGGAAATATACAAACCTCCTAGATTAAATCATGAAGAAATAGAAACAGATAGTGAGATTGAAACAGTAATTTTTAAAATTGCCTACAAAAAAAAGTCCAGGACCATAGATTCACAGATAAATTCTTTCAGATATTCAAAGAAAAATCAGTATCAAGCTTACTAAAACTATTCCAAAAAAAAAAATAGAGAAAGAGGGAATCCTCCCTAAAGATTATTCTATGAAGCCAGTATCACCCTAACTCCAAAACCAGGAAAGAAAAAAACAAAAAAAAAGAAAGCTGCAGACCAATATCCCTGATTGAACATAGATCTAAAAATCCTCAACAAAATATAGCTAACTGAATCCAACAGCATATCAAAAAGCTAACACCATGATCAACTGGGTTTCATAACAGGAATGTAGGGATGGTTTGACAACTGCAAGTCAATAAATGTGATACATCACATACACAAAACTAAAAACAAAAATCATATGATCATCTCAATAAAAGCAGAAAAAGCACTTGACAAAATCCAGAATCCTTTATGATTAAAACCCTCAGCAAAACTGGCATAGAAGGGACTTATCTGAAAGTAATAAAAGCCATCTATTACAAACCCACAGCCAACATTGTACTGACCAGAAAAAACTTGAAAGCATTCCCCTTGAGAACTGAAACAAGACAAGGATGCCCATGCTCACCACTTCTATTCAACATAATACTGGAATTCCTAGCCAGAGCAATCAGACAAGAGAAAGAAAGGGCATCCACACAGGTAAAGAGAAAGTCAAATTGTCACTGTTCATAGATGATACGATCATATACCTAGAAAACCTTAAAGACTCATCCAAAAAATTTGTAGATCTGATAAATGAATAAAGTTTCAGAATAAAAAATTAATATACACAAATCATTAGCACTGCTATATACCAACAATGACCAAGCTGAGAAACAAATTAAAAATTCAGTGCCTTTTAAAACAGCTGCAAAAATAAAAAATAAAAATAAATAAATAAATAAAAAATCAGGAATATACCTAACTAAGGAGGTGAAAGATATCTACAAAGAAAAGTACAAAACACTGCTGAAAAAAATTATTGATGACAGAAACAAATGGAAACACATTCTATGCTCATGGATGGATAGACTCAATATTGTGAACATGATCATACAGCCAAAAGCAAGCTACAGATTCAATGCAATTAGCATCAAAGTACTATCATTATTCTTTAGAGAACTAGGAAAAATAATCCTAAAATTCATATGGAATCAAAAAAATCCCTGCATAGCCAAAGCAATACTAAGCAAAAAGAACAAATATGGAGGTATCACTTCAACTGACTTCAAACTATACTACAAGGCTACAGTTACTAAAACAGCATGGTACTGGTATAAAAATGAACATGTAGACCAATGAAACAGAATAGAGAACCCAGAAATAAAGCCAAATACTTAACAGCCAACTGATCTTTGGTAAAGCAAACAAAAACATAAAGTGAGCAAAGAACACCTTATTTAACAAATAGTGTTGGGATAATTGGCAAGCCACATGTACAAGGATGAAACGGGATCCTCATCACTTACTTTATATAAAAATCAACCCAAGATGGATCAAAGACTTAAATCTAATACCTGAAACCATTAATATTCTAGAAGATAACGTGGATAAAATTCTTTTAGACATTGACTTATGCAGAGTTCATGACCAAGAACCCAACAGCAAATGCAACAAAAACAAAACTAAATAGATGGGACCTAATTAAACTAAAAAGCTTCACTGCAGCAACAGAAATAATCAGCAGAGTAAAAAGACAACCCACAGAATAGGAGAAAATATTCACAAACTATGCATCCAACAAAGGACTTATATCTAGAATCTTTAAAGAACTCAAATCAGCAAGAAAGAAACAAATAGCCACATCAAACAATGGGCTAACGACATGAATAGACAATTCTCAAAAGAAGATATACAAATGGCCAACAAACATAAAAATGCTCAATATCACTAATTATCAGGAAAATACAAATTTAAACCACAATGAGCTACCACCTTACTCCTGCAAGAATGACCATAATAAAAAAAAATCAAAAAATAATAGATGTTGGCATGGATGCAGTGAAAAGGGAACACTTATACACTGCTGGTGGGAATGTAAACTAGTACAACTACTATGGAAAACAGTATGGAGATTCCTTAAAGAACTAAAAATAGATCTACTATTTGATCCAGCAATCTTATTATTGGGTATCTACCCAGAGGAAAAGAAATCATAATATGAAAAAGACACTTGCAAGCACATGTTTATAGTAGCATAATATGCAAGTATAACAATATGGAACCAGCCTAAAAGCCCACTGGCCAACGAGTGGATAAAGAAAATGCGGTATATATACACCACAGAACACTACTCAGCCAAAAAAAAAAAAAGGAATGAAATAATGGCATTCATAGAAAACTGGACTGAGTTGGAGACCATTATTCTAAATGAAGTAACTCAGGAATGGAAAACCAAACATTGTATGTTTTCACTCATAAGTGAGAAATAAGCTATGAGAATGCAAAGGCCTAAGAATTATACAATGGACTTTGGGGACTAGGGGAAGTGGGTAAGAGGATGAGGGATGATAATGCACTACACACTGGGTACAGTGTACACTGCTTGGGTGATAGGTGCACCAAAATCTCAGAAATTACCGCTAAGTAACTTATCCATGTAACAAAAATCCATCTTCCCCAAAAATTATTGAAATAAAAAATAAAATGAAATGCAACTTCTTCAACTCATTATTGCTGTCTAAAGTTTTACATTTGATCTTAGCCAAAAGGCCAAAAAGAATGCATAGAGTTTTAGAGCTTTATGTTTTATCATAAAATAATATAATATTTATGTAACATTATATAAAATATTTAATTAAAAAGTATAAAATAAGAATTTAACACAAAATAATCTGATTTTAAGTCAAAATTTATTAAATTCACCACTATATTTTATTAATGTTTCTTCTAATCATTTTCTAACCACTTTTCTAAACTTCACTCTGACTTCATCTTCTTGCTAGAGTGTATTATTTTTTAAATAGTTCTACAATCTATAGACAATAAGTGATTTTTGAATTTGTATGTCTCAAAAGTGCTACATATTGTCATCTCTCTTTTTTTATTTAGAGACAGGCTCCAACTCTGTTACCCAGGCTGAAGTGCAATGGCCTGATCTTTGCTCACTGTAGTCTTGACCTTTTCAGGCTCAAGCAACCTTCCCAGGTGAGCCTCTCAAGTAGCTGAAACTATAGGCATATACCACTAGGTTTGGCAATTTTTTTTTTTTTTTTTTTTTTTTTTTTTTTTGCGACGAGGTCTCACTTGTTGCTCAGGCTGTTCTCAAACTCCTGGGCTGAAGCAATACTTCTGCCTTGACCTCCCAAAGTGTTGGAAGCCACCATGCCTAGTTTTGTTTTTTGTTTTTTTGGTTTTTGGTTATTTTTTTGGAAGCAGGGTTTTACTATGTTGCCCAAGCTGGGCTCAAACTCCTGGTCTCAAGCACACTTTCCATCTCAACCTCCCAAATCACTGTGATTATGGACATGAGCCATTGCACTTAGCCCTGACATCACTCTTGAATGATGGCATAAAACTAAGGATAAAATTCTAAGCTATATATATCCATAATAATTAAAAATTAATTTTAAAAAAAAATCTAGGCTAATAATTGTATCCTTCAGCATTTAAAAGTTACTGTTTCATTGTCTTCTAGCATCTATTATCACTGCTAAAAAGTGTTCTGTTAGGCCAACATTGATTATATTATGTTCTCTTCATTACTTCATTACTGATATTCTTCAGTTTTACTATGATGAAACTGTTGAGGAATAGTTACTATGAGACAAATATTTGATCAGAAGACCCTGCTGAAGGGGTCTTATTCATATCTGTCCAAGTCACTCTTCCCCTTTTCTAATAATAAGTCATCAACCTACACAGGAATGATGAACACAAGGAGGTGCTCCTTATGTAAAGGTAAAAGTTTGTAACCTCTGGGGATAGGCAGGCAGAGCAAAGGTGGTGGAAGGAAAAAAAAATTTCTATAGAATATAGAAATTGAGTAAAGGGAGAATTCACCCAAAATCTCATGGGACTTGTCTACTTCTCCAGGAACATTGATACTGGGATTCTAGGATGAGGATGGTAGAGATTATATAAAAGTTCCAGAGCTTGTGGTGAAAGGATTGACATTTCGTTCCCTATAACTTGAGGAGGAGGCAGTAAAGGCAAGACACAAGAGGACTAAGTGCCCATACTTTATCCCAGCTAAGTCATTCTTCCCAGCATTCCACCCAAAAATGATTGTGACAACATTGTTAAATGAAACTGGGAAGTAAAGATTAGGATCAGTGGAGCCAGATCTGAATCCAGATAACACGGCTTAAGGAAAAAGAAGAAACGGGAAAGTGTGATAAAAAAAAAAAAAAAAAAAAGCAAAAGAAAGAAATGGAGTCTGAAGACATTTACAGGCAGGATTAACAAAAACTGAGTATGAGTCCTGCAATTCACAGTTCTAAAACTATTTTTCATTTATCCTACTCAGTACTCAAAAGTGTATTTTTGATTAGAATAGATCTTTTCTCAATTCTGGAAAAATTTTAGTTATCATTGTTTACAATATTGCTTTTCCTAAATTTTCTTCATTCTCTTGCTCTGGCACTTATACTAGAAATATGTTAGCATTGCTGATCTTTCCTACATGCCCCTTAACTGGCTCTTTCATGTTTTTTATCTCCAGGTTCCAGATGAAATCCATAGTACTAGCTAGCTAATTCACTCATCTGTTCCTTAATAATGCCTAGTAAAGAACATTATTTTGGCCAGGCATGGTGGCATGCACCTGCTTGAGAGTCTGAAGCAGAAGGATCACTTGAGCCCAGGAGTTCAAGGCTGCAGTGAGCTATGACTGTACCACTGCATTCCAACCTGGGTGACAGAGTGAGACCCTGTCTCATTAAAAAAAAAAAAAAAAAAAAAAAAGAATTTATCCTATCACTTTTTCATATTTTTCCAGAATTCTGAAATGCCAAGTTGGCATCCAGGAAAATATATTACTCATCCGTGTCACAAAAAAGTGTTGCATTTTAAAATTAGTACATGACATACCAGGAGAGTCTCTATGGTTCATGGATACACAGTGGACCACACTCACAGAAACAGTATTTTAGCTTAACTCTGGTTAAGCTAAAACTCATTTTAAACAATTTTTCAGACTTTAGACTTTTAATTTAGAGAGTTTTGCATATTATAATGTTCATGGCATATATATAATCTCAAAATTTTCCAATAATTTATACTTGAAGTTTAGAAGAGTATATTTAAATAAAATTTTACTTCTAAAGCCAATGACCATAAATTGCTTTTGTTAGTATATATATTTTTTACTATATATGTTTTTTGGCACTTCTTAAATAAAAAATTTATTATGTGTTGTTACATAACTATGAAAGAAAAAATAATCTATTGCATTGTTCTTAAATTAATGGATTTTTTTAAATAAAAGTTTTAGGTTTACAGAAAATTGGTTAGACAAAAAGTGCTCACATATCCCACTATCCTGGCTCACAGTTCCCCCTATTATTAACATCTTGCATTAGTGTGATACATTTGTTACACCTGATGAACCAGTGCTGACATATTATTGTAAACTGAAGTTCATAGTTTACATTACCATTTACTCTATGTTCTACATTTCTATGTGTTTTCACACTCCTTGATGTCATGTATCCACCATTAAAGTATCATACAGAATCCTTTCACTGTCCTAAAAATCCTCTGAGCTTTGCCTGTTCATTCCTCCATCCCTCCATCCCTCTAACCCTTGGCAACTACTGATCATTTTACTGTCTCCATAGTTTTGTTTTTTCCAAAATGCCATATAATTGGAAACATAAACTCTTTTCAGAACAGCTTCTTTCACTCAGTAATGTGCATTTAGGTTCCTTCCATATATTTTCATGGCTTGATAGCTCATTTATTTTTAACACAATAATATTCTATTGTCTGGATGTACCACAGTTTATCTATTTACCTGCTGAAGGATATCTTGATTTCTCCCAAGTTTTGGCAATTATGAATAAAGCTGCTATAAATAGTGCAGGTGTTTATATGAACATAAATATTCAACCCATTTGGGAACATAACCAGGAATGCAATTGCTAGATCATATGGTAAGAGTATGTTTAGTTTTGTAAGAAACAGCCAAACTGTTTTCCAAACTGGCTGTACCATCTTGCATTCCAATGAACAATGAATGAGAGAGTTCCTGTTGCGATATGTCTTCACCGGCATTTGGCATTGTCAGGTTTTTGTGTTGCTGTTTGTTGAGGTGTTTTGTTTATTTTTTGTTTTTTAGCCATCCTAGTAAGTGTATAGTGGTATCTCATTGTGGTATTAATTTTCATTCCCTAGTGACATATAATGTTGAGCATCTATTCACATGCTTTTTTGCCATATATTCTTTAGTGAGATGTCTATCCAGATCTTTTGTCCCTTTTCTAATCGGGCTGTTTGTTTTCTTACTATTATAAGAGTTCCTTATATGAAGGTTCTGCAACATGCATTTTTATTCAGTATAATGTTTCTAAGAGTCATCTATGTTGTAGCACATAACTGGAGTTTATTCATTTTCTCTGCTATACAATATTACATTATTTCCCTGATGGGGTGTTTCCAGTTTTTGTTAATATAAATACATATGGATATCTCATAAAAATCTCTTTGCATATGAAAAAGTATTCAAGATAATGCCAAATGTTTTTCCGACGTGGCTGTACAATGTACTTTCTCACCAGCAATACAAAAGATTTCCCATTTTTCTCATCCTTTCCAATGCTTTATATGGTCAAAGTTGTTGATTTTTGTCAATCTAATGGGTATAAAAGATCTAATTGTGGTTCTACTTGGTATTTCCCTGGTTACTAGTGGGACAGAGTGTCTCTTCTTATTGTTATATGTCATATATATTTCCTCTTTGGTGAAATGCCAGTTCATATCTTTTGCCTATTTTCCAATGGTGTGGTCATCTATCTTAAAGGTTTATATATCATTGCATATATTCTATACTAATCCTTCATTGGTGATACATATTAAAATATGTTCTCCTGAGTTTGACTTGACTTTTATTTTCTTTAGGTCACTTTTAAAGAGGTCTTCAAAATGTAAAACATATGAAAGCCCTAAAATTAATCCTATTTCTAATTATAAAAATGTTCAAATTGAAAACTCATTAAGATTATATAAGTAGTTACCCTTTTAGCTAACATGTTTGTTTTCACTTTCTTTTAAGTAAAGTTCTTTATATGCTTCAGATACAAATCTTTATCAAATATATATTTTACAAATATTATCTCCTACTTTCTGGCTTGTTCTGGCTTGTTTTTTCCTTCTTTCAACAATGTCATCTGCAGAAAAGTTTTAATCTTAATAAAGTTCAACTTAACAATTTTTTCTTTTATGGATTGTGCTTTTTGGTGGTATCTAAAAAAATTGTGGCCAGAGCCGAGGTCACCTAGATTTTCTTTGATGATATCATCTAGAAGTTTTACAGTTTGGCATTTTATATTTAAGGCTATGATCCACAATCAGTTAATTTTTGTGGATAGTGTAAGGTCAGTATCTAAATTCATTTTTTTTTGCATATAGATATCAAGTTTTTCCAGTATCATTTTTCCAAAAGACTGTCTCTCTATTGAATTGCCTTTGCACCTTTTGCCAAAGATCAGTTATTTGTATTTGGATAGTTCTATTTCTCGGCTCTCTATCCGGTTTCATTGATTTATTTGCCTCTTCTTTTGCAAATACCATACTGTCTTGGTTACCGTAGTTTATGAAGCCAGATAGAGTCAGTCTCCAACTCTCTTATTCTCCTTCAATAATATATTGGCTATTCTGGGTTTCTGCCCTTCCATATTAACTTTAGAATCAGTTTATTGATAGCTACAAAACAGCACTAGGCTTTTGACCAGGATTGCATCGAACCTATAGATCAAGTTGGGAAGAAGTGACATCTTAGTGCTGGCCACATAGAATGAGTTAGGAAGTATTCCTTTTGCTTCTATTTTCTGGAAGAGATAGTTAAGAATCAGTATGATTTCTTGTTTGGATGGTTGGTAGAATCTACCAGTGAAACCTGGGCCTGGTACTTTGTGTTTAGAAAGTTATTACTAACTCAATTTTTTTTATAGATGAGGGCCTATTCAGATTATCTGTTGCTCCTTATGTGAGTTTTAGTAGATTAGATCTTTCAAGGAATTGGTCTATTTCATATGTTATCAAATTTGGGGCATTGAGAGTTTATAATCACCTTTGTTTTCCCTTTAATGTTCATGGAAACAGTAGTGTTGGTCTCACTTTCATTTTTTCATATTAGTAATGTGTGTCTTCTCTCTTTTTTCCTTGGTTAGACTATCTGGAGGTTTATCAATTTTATTAATCTTTTCAAAGAGCCACCTTTGGTTTTGTTGATTTTCTCTATTGTTCCCCTATTTTCAATTCCATTGACTTCTACCCTTTTATTATTTCTTTTCTTCTATTTGTTTGAGGTTTATATTGTTCTTCTTTCTCAGTTTCCTAAGGTGGAAATTTGGATCATTTATTTTAAATCTTTCTTCTTTTTAATATATGCATTTAGCGCTATAAATGTTTTTTACTGCATCCCACAAATATTGATAAGTTACATTTTTATTTTAATTTACCTCAAAATATTTTTAATTTCTCTTGAGACTGATTCTTTAACCCTTGTGTTGTTTATAAGTGTGTTGTTTCATCTCCAAATATTTTGGAACTTTTCCACTATCTTTCTGTTATTTATTTCTAGCTTAATTTTACTGTGGTCTGAGAGCACGTTTTTTAAGGTTTCTATTCTAAATTTGTTGGTTTTCATGGCCCAGAATGTGGTCTATCTAGGTGAATGCTCTATGTGAGCTTTAGAAGAATGTGTACTCTGCCAGTATTGAATGAAGTATTCTCTAAATGTCTGCTTTGATCTCAATGTTGCGTTTCCCCAAAATTAATATGTTGAAATACTAACCTACAAGATGATGGTACTGGAGGTGGGGTCCTTTAGGAGATGAAGTTTATAAAGGCAGAGGTCTTATGGATGGGATTAGTACCCTCATAAAAGAGATCCCAGATAGCTGCCTTGCCCTTCCACCATGATAACAAATAAACAGGGTGCCATGTATGAGGAATGGGCCCTCAACAGACACCAAATAATCTAGTGCCTTGATCCTGAACTTTTCTGCCCCTAGAATTGTGAGAAATAAATGTTTGTTGTTTAAAAGTTACCCTGTTTTTGGTATTTTTGTTACAGCAGCCCAAAAAGACTAAGACAAAGTCAATTAGATTCAGTTAGTTGAGAGTGCTGTTCAGTTCAACTATATCCTTGCTAATTTTCTAACTACTGAACCTGTCTTTTACTGATAAATGCGTGTTAAAGATTCCAACAATAATAGTGGATTTGTTTGTTTCCCCTTGTAGTTCTATCAGTTTTTACCTAATGCAATTTGATGCTTTGTTACTAGGCATATACATATTAAGGATAGTTGGTGTCTTCTTACAGAATGACCCAATTATCATGTCATGTTCTTCTTTATTCCTGATAGTTTTTCTTGTTCTGAAGGCTGCTTTGTCTAAAGATAAAGTGGCTATCACAGGTTTCTTTCGATTTGTGTTAATATGGCATATCTTTATCTCCTTTTAATTTTCTGTGTCTTAATATTTAAATTGGGTTTCCTGTAAATGAAACATAATAGAATCATTTTCCTATCCACTCTGTCAGTCTCTTTATGTACTTACACCAGTCACATTTAAAGTGATTATTGATGTATTTGGATTAATATCTACCATAATTATAATCATTTGCTATGTGCTGCACTTGTTTTTTCTTTTTTTAAAAAAATCTTCACCTCTTTTCTGCCTTCTCTGGTCTTTTTTTTTTTTTTTTTTTCTTTTTTGAAACAAGATCCTACTCTGTCACCCAGGCTGAAGTATGGTGGTGTGGTCATAGCTCACCACAGCCTCAAACTCCTAGACTTAAGGAATCCTCCCATCTCAGCCTCCAATGTAGTTAGGACTACAGGCAAAAGTCACTAAATGCGGCCAATTTTTTTTATTTTATGTAAAGATGGAGATTTTACTATGTTGCTCAGGCTGGTCTTGAACTCCTAGCTGCAAATGATCCTCCCACCTTGGCCTCCCAGAAGGCTGGGAGACTCTAGGGATTACAGGCTCTAGTCCTAATTGAGCATTTTATATGATTATAGATTCTCCTTTCTTTCCATGCCACTTCAAATTCAGATATCTTATAACAGACTATTCCCAATTTCTCTCATCTGTCCCCTGTAACAATGCTGTCATTCATTTCACTTATCCATAAACTATATTTACCAAATACATTTGTTGCTATTATGTTAAATGAATAGTTATCTATTAAATCATCCAAGAATAAGAAAAATAAAAGGTCTTAGTTTTTATCTCCATTCATTCTTTCTGTAAGATTCTTTCTTTCTCTATGTAGATCTGAGTTTCTGACCTACACTCTTTTCCTTCTCTCCAAAAAACTTTTGAAATTTCTTGCAAGGCAGATAGACTAGCAACAAATTCCCTCACTTTTTGTTTATCTGAGAAAGTCATTATCTTGCCTTCACTTTGAAGGATAATTTTGCTGAATATAGAATTCTAAGTTGGTAGGGGTTTTTTCTTCTTTCAACATTTAAAATATTTCACTCAACTGTCTTCTTGTTTGTGAAAAGAATTTAATATAATTCTTAACCTTAGTCCTCTGTAGATAAGGTGGATTTTTTCCCTCTGGTTTCTTTCAAAACTTTCTATTTATCTTTAGTATTCTGCAGTTTAAATATCCCTCATAGAAACAGATACAAAAATCCTTAACAAAATATTGGTAAATCAAATCCAATAATATCATGTTTTTTAAAAGGATAATAATGACAAAGTAAGAATTCAAGATTAGTTTAACATTCAAAAACCAATGATATTTGCCATATTAGCAGAACAAAGGAGAAAAATATATAATTTTAATAAATGCAAAAAAATTGGACAAAATTCAAAAGAAATCCACGATTTTAAGAAACTTTATATTTTCTTTTCAGACAGGGTCTCACTCTGTCACCCAGGTGGTTGTACAATGACACAATCATGGTTCACTGAAGCCTCAACCTCCTGGGTTCAAGTGATCCTCCTACCTCAGCCTCCTGGGTAATCATCATGCCTGTCTTTTTTTTTTTTTTTTTTTTTTTTGAGAGAGACAGTGTCTCCCTATGTTTCCCAGGCTACTCGTGAATTCCTGTCCTTATGCAATTCTCCCACCTTGGCCTCCCAAAGTATTGGGATTACACATGTGAGCCAGCATATCCATCCTAAAAAACATCTTAGCAAAACAAAAATATCCATTCTTAAAGGTCTCAGTAAAAGAAAGAAAAAGAACAAACCAAAAGTAGAAGAAAATCTCATTAATCTTATAAAAGGTATCTATGGCAGGGTGAGTTATAATTAACATTCTTAGTAGTAAAATACTGAACAAAGATCAGGAAAAAGGCAATGATGCTCTGGCTCAACAATTCTATTCAACATAGCACTGAAGGTCTTAGCCATTACAATATGACAAGAATAGAAAATAAAAGAAAAAAATTTAAGTAAAACTACTTATTTTTGAATATGTAAGGAATATGTTTTGTTTTTCTTATTTTTGAGACAGGATTTCACTTTGTCACCCAGCCTGGAGTGCAATGGTACAAACATAACACTGCAGCATCAACCTCCTGGGCTCAAGGGATCCTTCTGCTTAAGCCCCCCAAGTGGCTGGGACTACAGCTGCATGACACCATGCTCAGCTAATGTATATATTTTTTGTAGATACGGGGTATCACCATGTTCCCCAGGCTGGTCTTGAACTCCTGAGCTAAAGCAATCCACCCAACTCGGCCCCTACAAAGTGCTGGGATTACAGGTATGAGCTGCCATGCTCAGCCTATTTTTTAAAAGTCTAAGAAATCTACCAATCATGATACTTAAAAAGTAAATTTAGCAAGATCACAGGACACAAGGTTAATATTTGAAAACTAAAGGATTTGTATATATTAGCAGCAAACAATTAGAAAATAAAGTTAATACCAACTATTCTTGTTAAATTTCTTCCAGGTATGTTTTCATAATTTCTAATCCTTTTTGTTATGTCCTCTTTAATCATTTTGGACATCATAAACTTGCTTACTTTAAAGCCTTTAACAAATTCTTTTTTTTTTTTTTTTTTTTTTGAGACGGAGTTTCACTCTTGTTATCCAGGCTGGAGTGCAATGGCGCGATCTCGGCTCACCGCAACCTCCGTCTCCTGGGTTCAAGCAATGCTCCTGCCTCAGCCTCCCGAGTAGCTGGGACTACAGGTGTGCACCACCATGCCCAGCTAATTTTTGTATTTTTAGTAGAGACGGGGTTTCACCATGTTGACCAGGATGGTCTCGATCTCTTGACCTCGTGATCCACCCGCCTTAGCCTCCCAAAGTGCTGGGATTGCAGGCTTGAGCCACCGCGCCTGGCAACAAATTCTTACAAAATCATTTTAATACACAGCACATTTATATTTCAATTATTGATTTTGGTTGACTTAAGATCAATATAGATTCAGGAGATGGAGCAAAATGGCCGAACAGAAGACTCCAGTGGCAAGGTGTGATGGCTTATGCCTATAATCCCAGGATTTTAGGAGTCCAGGGCAGGAGAAGCACTCAAGCCTAAAAGTTCAAGACAAGCCTAGGCAACATAGCAAGACCCCATCTCTCTAAAAAAAAAAAAAAAAAAAAAAAAAAAAAAAAAAAAAAAAGGAAGCCTCCACTAGAACACCAAATTGAACAACCATCTACACACAAAAAAGCACAAGCATAAGAAACAAAAATCAGGTAAGCAATCACCTAATTTTAACTTCTGATCACTGAAAGAGTCACTGAAGACGGTGGAAACGACAGTCTTGACTTTTCATGCCACCCCTATCATCCCCTGGCATAGGCCACATGGCATGGAGTAAGAACCTGTATACTTGGGGGAGAGACAGCACAGTGATTGTGGGACTTAGCATTGAAACTCAGTGCTGCCCTGTCATAGCAGAAAGCAACACCAGGCAGAACTCAGCTGATGCCCATGGAGGGAGCATTTAGATCAGAACTAACCAGAAGGGAATTACCCATCCCAGCAGTCAGACTCTGAGTTCTGGCAAGCTTTACCACCACAGGCTAACATCCTCTAGGATCCTAAATAAACTTGAAAGGCAGTCTAGGCCACAAGGACATTATTCCTGGGCTGTGCTGGACTCAGAGCCAGGGGACTTGGGCAGGCACATGACCTAGTGAACCACCAGCCAGTGAAGCCAAGGGAGTGCTTGTGCCACGCCTGCCTGGTGCTGTGCTGGACTCAGAGCCAGTAAACTTGGGGGGCACATGACCTAGTGAACCACCAACCAGGGAAGCCAAGGGAGTGCTTGTGCCACCTCTGCCTCAACCACAGGCAGTATAGCCCACAGCTCTAGGAAAAACTCCTTCCTTCTGCTTGAGGAAAAGGGAGCAAAGAGCAAAGAGGACTTTCTCTTGCAACTTGGATACTAGCTCAGTCACAGTAGGCAAGGGCACCAGGCAGGGTATTGAGACCCCTATTCCAGGTCCTTTCTCTTGGGTGACATCTCTAGATACACCCTGGGCCAGAAGAGAACCTGATACCTTGAAGGTAAAGACCTAGTCCTAGGATTCATCATCTGCTAACTTAAGAGACTTTGGGCCTGAATAATCAGCAGGAGTACCCAGACAGTACTTCCCACAGGTCTTGGGTAAAACTGAGAGACTTGCTGGCTTCAAGTGTGACCCACCAGATTCCCAGTTGTGGTGGGATGTGGGGAGAGACTCCTTCTGCTTGAGAAAAGGAGAGAGAAGAGTAAAGGGGACTGTCTTATAGCTTTGATACCAGTGGGGTCAAGCACCAAGCAGGCTCTTAAGGTCCCCAGTTCCCAGGCTTTGTTCTTCAGCGGCATTTATGGACCTGCTCAGGGCCAGAGGGGAGCCCACTGACCTAAAGAGAAACTCCAAGGCCTGGTAGCATTCACCACAAGCTGACTAAGGAGACCTTGGGCCTTGAACGAACATTTGTGGTAGCAAGGCAGTATGTGCCATGGGGCAGAGGTGCCACAGGGAAAAACTCCTGTTTGTGGAAAGGAGAGAAAACAGCAGGAAGGAATTTGTCTTGTGGCTTGGGTGCCAGCTCAGCCATAGTAGAATATGGCACCAGGTAGATTCCTAAGGTTTCTGACTTCAGACCCTGGCTGCTGGACAGCATCTCTAGATATGCCCAGGACTGGACGGCGGGGATCTTGCTACCCTGAAGGGAAGGACACAGCCTGGCTGGCTTCACCTCCTGCTTATTGTAGAGGACTAGAGCATTCAGAAAACATAGGCAATAGGCAGGCAGTGGTTGCTGCAGGCCTTGGGCCAGACTCAGGGCTGTGCTAGCTTTAGGTCTAACCTAGTGCAGTCACAGTGGTGGTGGCCACAGTGGTTCTTGTGTGACCCCTGTCCCAAACCCAGGAAGTTCATCATAGGAAGACTCTGTTTGTTTGGAAGAAAGTAAGGAAAAAGAACAAGTGTCTCTGCCTGGTAATACAGAGAATTCTTCTGGCTCTTATCCAAGACCACCATGTTGGCACATTTATGAGTCTGCAAGTACCACAGCATTATTTGGCTGACCATTACTGATACCTAATGCAGATACAGCTGCATTGACCAAAAACTGAGATTATAGCACCCAAATCCCTTCAAATACTTTCAAATCCTCCCCATGAAGCACAGATACAAACAAGCCCAGACTGCAAAGACTACAGTGAATACTCAGCTCTTGAGTGCCCAGATACTGACAAATATTCACAGGCATCAACACCATCCAGGAAAACATGACCAAAATTATGACTTCACCAAACAAATGAAATAAGGCACCAGTGACAAATTCTGGAGAGAGAGAGATATGTGACCTTTCAGAAAGAGTGTTCAAGACAGCTGTTTGAGGAAATGCAACAAAATTCAAGATAACACAGAGAAGAAATTCAAAATCCTATCAGATAAATTTAACAAAAAGAAAATAATTCAAAAGAATCAAATGGAAATTCTGGAGTTGAAAAATGCAACTAACATGCTGAAAAATGCAAATGACATGCTTAAGAGCATCAGCGTCTCTTAACAGCAGAATTGATCAAGCAGAAGAAAGAATTAGTGAGCTTTAAGACAGGCTACTTAAAAATATAGTCAGGTGGGTGCAATGGCTCATGCCTGTAATCCCAGCTCTTTGGAAGGCCAAGCCAGGCAGATCACTTGATATCAGGAGTTTAAGACCAGCCTGGCCAATATGGCAAAACCCATCCCTACTAAAAATTGAAAAATTAGCCAGGCATGGTGGCAGGTGTCTATAATCCCAGCTACTCAGGAGGCTGAGGCAGGAGTATCACTCGAATCTGGGAACACACAGGTTGCAGTGAACTGAGATTATGGCACTGCACTCCAACCTGGATTACAGAGTGGGATTCCATCAAAGAGAGAGAGAGAGAAGAAAAGAAGAAAGAAAGAAAGAGGTGCGGAAGGAAGGAAAAATATAGAGTCAAAGGAGACAAAAGAATAAAAAAGAAGCATGCCTATGAGACCCAGAAAATAGTCTTAAAAGGGCAAATCTATGAAATATTGTCCTTAAAGAGAAAGTGGAAGGAGAGATAGGGATACAAAGTTTATTTAAAATGTAATAACAGCTTTGCTTGGTGGCTCAGGCCTATAATCCTAGCACATTGGGAAGCCAAGTCCAGAAGTTCAAGACCAGCTTGGACAACAGGGCAAAACCCCATCTCTAACAAAAACAAAAACAAAAAAATTAGCAAAGTGTAGTGGTGCACATTTGTCCCAGCTGAGTAGTCCCAGATACTCAGGAGGTTTAGGTGGAAGGATGGTTTGATTCCAAAAGATGAAGTTTGCAGTGAACTGAGATCACATCACTGCTTTCCAGCCTGGGCAACAGCCAGACCCTGTCTCAATAAGCAAACAAACCAAAACAGGATAATAACAGAGAAATTCCCAAACCTAGAGAAATGTATCAATATTGAAATACAAAAAGGTTATAGAACACCAGGCAGATATAACACAAAGAAGACTACCTCAAGACATTTAATAAGCAAACTCCCACAGGTCAAGGATGAAGGTTAAAAACAGAGTCCTAAGCAGGGAGCCAAGATGGCTGAGAAGAGGCAACACCAGAATGCAGCTCCCAGCAAATGAGACACAGAGGGCTAGAGGACTTCAGATTCCAAGTGAGATGCCAGGTTAGTTGTGGTGGGACTGAGAGGATTCTGAAAATAGCCCAGGCAAGGCGAGCAAGAAACAGGGTGAGTGCAGCCCAGGGAGGGTGAACTGAGACAGGGTGGAGCACATCCCCACCTGGAAAGTGTAGCCAGCTTGAAGGGTCAGGGATTTCACCCCCTTGGTCCTCCAATTTGGATCCTGTGGCTCCCCCATCCCTCCTGCAACCCATGGTCCACAAGAACCCCACTGGACTGAGGGGTGCCGTGCATTGTTGATGCAAATCTGAGTGACAGCTTCTTCCTGGTGCCACAAGTTGGCACGGACCTGGGTGGAAGTGTGGACTAATACCAGTGGGGCAAAACTACCTGTCCCACAGAAAGAGGCAGAGTTGAAAGCAGGGAAACAGGCCATAAGGCCTGGCAGGCCCCACCCCCAAAAAATTCAAACTGAAGCCTGCAGGCTAGAGAGCTTCCCAGTGAAAACACCAGTTTGACCCCAACCAGGAAGATAGAGTTCAGGGAAGGAGATACACCATTGGGAAGGCGGGGCTAATCTCACCTGCCTAAACAAACTCCAGGAGAAGACCACCCATCCAGCATCCTGACTGAATCTGAGGCAGCCCAGCAGCACCTCTACAGGCCATAAAAGATATAGCTCCAACCTCAACAAAAAGCACAAACACTCAAAGATTCCATCCCAAATCACCAACTTCAAAGATCAAAGGGAGATAAATCCATCAAGATGGGGGAAAAAACAGCGCAAAAAGGATGAACCCATCAAAGACCAGAACACCTCTTCCCCTCCTAGGGATCACAGCTCCTCACCATGAAGGGAACAAAACAACACAGAGAATGAGTTTGACGAATTGACAGAAGCAGGCTTCAGTCAGAAGGTGGGTAATAACAAACTTCTCTGAGTTAAAAGACAATGTTCTAACCCAATGCAAAGAAACTAGAAACCTTGAAAAAAGGTTAGACAAAATTCTAACTAGAATAACCAGCACAGAGAAGAACATAAATGACTTGATGGAGCTGCAAAACACAGCACAAGAACTTCGCAAGGCATACACAAGTTTCAACAACCAAATTGATCAAGCAGAAGAAAGGATATCAGAGATTGAAGATGAAATCAATGAAATAAAATAAGAAGGCAAGATTAGAGAAAAAAGAGTGAAGAAAGGAACAAAGCCTCCAATAACTATTGGATTAGGTAAAAAGACATAATCTACGCTTGATCAACATAACTGAATGTGACAGGGAGAATGACTCCAAGCTGGAAAACACTCTTCAAGAACATTATCCAACAGAACTTCCCCAACCTAACAAGGCAGGCCAACATTCAAATACAGGAAATTCAGAGAACACCACAAAGATACTCCTCAGGAAGAGCAACCCAAAAGCACATAATCAGCAGATTTACCAGGGTTGAAATGAAGGAAAAAATCCTAAGGGCAGCCAGAGAAAAAGGATGAATCACTCACAAAGAAAAGACCAGCAGACTCACAGCAGATCTGTCAGTAGAAACCCTGCAAGCTAGGAGGGAGTGGGGGCCAATATTCAACATCCTTAAATAAAAAAACTTTCAATCCAGAATTTCATATCCAGCCAAACTAAGCTTCATAAGTGAAGGAGAAAGAAAATCATTTATGGAAAAGCAATTGCTGAGAGATTTCACCACTACAAGACCTGCCTTAGAAGAGCTCCTGAAGGAAGTACTAAACATGGAAAGGAACAACCAGTACCAGTCACTGCAAAAATGTACCAAATGGTAAGGAATTTGATGAAGAAATCACATCAACTAATGGACAAAGCAACCAGTCAGTAACAAAATGGTAGGATCAAATTCAAATATAACAATATTAACACTCAATGTAAATGGCCTAAATGCCACAATCAAAAGACTGACAAACTGGATAAAAAGTCAAGACCCATTGGTGTGTTGTATTCAAGAAACCCATCTCACATGCAAAGACTCACACAGACCCAAAATAAAGGGATGAAAGAAGATTTACCAAGCAAATGGACAGCAAAAAAAGGCAGGGGTAGCAATCCTAGACTCTGATAAAATGGACTTTAAACCAACAAAGATCAAAAGAGACAAAGAAGGGCACTACATAATGGTAAAAGGATCAATGCAACAAGAAGGGCTATCCTAAATATATATGTACCCAGTGCAGGAGCACCCAGATGCATAATGCAAGTTCTTCATGACCTACAAAGAGATTTATATTCCCAGACAATAATAGTGGGAGACTTTAACACTCCACTGACAATACTGGACAGATCAACAAGACAGAAAGTTAAAAGGGATATCCAGGACTTGAACACAGATCTGGACCAAGTGGACCTAATAGACATTTACAGAACACTCCATCCCAAATCCACAGAATACACATTCTTCTCAGCACCTTGACGAATTGACACTTACTCTAAAATTGACTACATAATTGGAAGTAAATTACTCCTCAGCAAATGCAAAAGAACAGAAACCATAACAAATAGTCTCTCAGACCACAGTGCAATCAAATTAGAACTCAGGATTAAGACACTCACTCAAAACCACACAACTACATGAAAACTAAACAACCTGCTCCTGAATGACTACTGGGTAAATAATGAAATGAAGGCAGTAATAAAGATATTCTTTGAAACCAATGAGGATGAAGACACAACATACCAGAATCTCTAGGACACATTTAAAGCAGTGTCTAGAGGGAAATTTATAGCAATAAATGCTCACGCAAGAAATAAGGAAAGATGTAAAATTGACACTCTATTGTCAAAATTGAAAGAGCTAGAGGAGCAAGATCAAAAAAACTCAAAAGCAAACAGAAGACAAGAAATAACTAAGATCAGAGCAGAACTGAAGGAGATAGAGACACAAAAAAAAAACCCTTCAAAAAAACAATAAATCCAGGAGATCAACAAAGATCAACAAAATAGACAGACCACTAGCTAGACTAATAAAAAAGAAAAGAAAGAAGACTTGAATAGATACAATAAAAAACAAAAAAGGGGAGATCACTACAGAAATACAAACTACCATCACAGATTACTACAAACAGCTCTATGCACATAAAACAGTAAATCTGGAAGAAAAGGATAAATTCCTAGACACTTGCACACTCTCAAGACTAAGCCAGGAAGAAGTTGAAACCATGAATAGAGCAATAACAAGGTCTGAAGTTGAAGCAGAAATTAATAACCTACCAACAAAAAAAGTCCAGGTCCAGAGGGTTCACAGCCGAATTCAACCAGACATACAAAGAGGAGCTGTTACCATTCCTGTTGAAACTATTCCAAACCATACAAAAAGAGGGAATCCTCCCTAACTCTTTCTATGAGACCACCATCATCCTGATACCAAAACCCGGCAGAGACACAACTAAAAAGCAAACTACAGGCCAATATCCATAATGAACATTGATGCAAAAATCTTCAATAAAATACTGGCAAAACAAATCCAACAGCACATCAAAAAGCTTATCAACCATGATCAACTAGGCTTCATCCTGGGGATGCAAGGCTGGTTCAACATATGCAAATCTATAAATGTAATCCACCACATAAACAGAACCAAAGACAAAAACTACAAGATTATCTCAATAGATAAAGAGAAGGCCTTTGACAAAATTCAACAGCCCTTTATTCTAAAAACGTTCAATAAACTAGGTATCAATGGAACGTATCTCAAAATAATAAAAGCTATTTATGACAAAACCACAGCCAATATCTTACTGAATAGGAAAAAGAAGCATTCCCTTTAGAAACTGGCACTAGACAAGGATGCCCTTTCTCACCACTACTATTCAACATAGTATTGGAAGTTCTAGCCAGAGCAATTAGGCAAGAAAAAGAAATAAACTGTATTCAATTAGGAAAAGAAGAAGTCACATTGTCCCTATTTGCAGATGACATGATTGTATATTTAGAAGACCCCACCGTCTCAGTCCAAAATCTCCTCAAGCTAATAAGCAACTTTAGTGAAGTCTCAAGATACAAAATCAACGTGCAGAAATCACAAGCATTCCTATACCAACAACAGACAAACAGAGAGCCAAATCATGAGCAAAATCCCATTTACAATTGCTACAAAGAGAATAAATTACCTAGGACTACAACTAACAGAGGATGTAAAAGATCTCTTCAAGCAGAACTACAAACCACTGCTCCAGGAAATAAGAGAGGACACAAACAGATGGAGAAACATTCCATGCTCATGGTTAGGAAGAATCAATATTGTAAAATGGCCATACCGCCCAAAGTAATTTATAGAGTTAATGCTATCCCCATCAAGCTACCATCGACCTTCTTCATAGATCTGGAAAAAAACACTTTAAACTTCAAATGGAATCAAAAGAGAACCTGCATACCCAAGACAATCCTAAGCGAAAAGAACAAAGCTGGAGCCATCAAGCTACCTGACTTCAAACTATACTACAAGGCTACAGTAATCAAAACAGCATGATAATAGTACTAAAACAGAGATATAGACCAATAGAACAGAACAGAGGCCTCAGAAGCAACATTACACATCTACAAGCATCTGATCTTTGACAAACTGGACAAAAACAAGCAATGGGTAAAGAACTCCCTGTTTAATAAATCTTATTGGGAAAACTGGTTAGCCATATGTAAAAAGCTGAAAATGGACTCCTTCCTTATATCTTATATAAAAATTAACTCCAGATGGATTAAAGATTTAAACATAAGAACTAACACCATAAAAACTTTAGAGGAAAACCTAGGCAAAACCATTTGGGACATGGGCACAGGCAAGGACTTCATGACTAAAACACCAAAAGCAATGGCAACAAAAGTCAAAATAGATAAATGGGATCTAACTAAACTTAAAAGCTTCTGCACAGCAAAAGAAACAATCATCAGAGTGAACCAGCAACCAACAGAATGGAAAAAAATTTTTGCAGTCTACCCATCTGACAAAGGGCTAATATCTAGAACCTACAAAGAATTAAAGCAGATTTACAAGGAAAAAAAAAAATTCAAAAGTGGGTGAAGGATATGAACAGACACTTTTGAAAAGAAGACATTTATGCGGCCAACAAACACATGAAAAATGCTCATCATCGTTGGTCATTAGAGAAATGCAAATCAAAACCACATTGAGATACCATCTCACACCAGTTAGAATGCCAATCATTCAAAAATCTGGAAACAGATGCTGGAGAGGATGTGGAGCAAAGGAACACTTTTACACGATTGGTGGGAGTGTAAATTAGTTCAACCATTATGGAAGACAGTGTGGCAATTCCTCAAAGTTCTAGATATAGAAATTCAATTTCACCCAGCAATCACATTACTGGGTATATACTCAAAGTATTATAAATCGTTCTATTTTAAAGACACATGCACACATATGTTCATTGTGGCACTGTTTATGATAACAAAGACCTGGAATCAACCCAAATGTCCATCAGTGATAGACTGGACAAAGAAAATGTGGCACATATACACCACGGAATTCTATACAGTCATAAAAAATAACAAGTTTGTGTCTTTTGTAGAGACATGGATGAATATGAAACAATCATTCTCGGCAAACTGACACAAGCACAGAAAACCAAATACTGCATGTTTTCATTCAGAGGCAGTGATGAACAATTAGAACACTTGGGCCCTGGGAAGGAAACAACACTCACTGGATTAGGTGGGGAGGGGGAGGGGAGGGGAGGGACAGTGAGGGGCAGGGCGGATGTGGGGGGATAACACCAGGAGAAATGCCCGATGTAGGCTACAGCAAGGTGGGGGAGATGTGGCATGTATGTACTTACGCAACAATCCTGTAGGATGCAGGATGTGCACATGTACCCCAGAGCCCAAAAGTATAATAAAAAAAAATAGAGTCCTAAAATCAACAAGAGAAAAGAAACACATAGCATACAAAGGATCTCCAATATGTCTAGCAGCAGACTTTTTAGTGCAAACATTATAACCCAGGAGAGAGTGGCATGAATTATTTAAAGTGCTGAAGGAAAAAAAACTTTTATCCTGGAATAGTATATTCAGTGAGAATATCCTCCAAACATGGAGAAACATGTTCCCAGATGAACAAAAGGTAAGGTATTTCATCAACATGAGACCTATCCCATAAAAAATGCTAAAGAGAGTTCTTAATCTAAAACAAAAGGATGTTAATGAGAAAGAAATTATCTTAAGGAACAAAACTCACTGGTAATAGTAAGTACATAGAAAAATGCAGATTATTAGGTCAGAAATAAATGAGATCTTCGCTAAAAAAAAAAAGAATGAATGAAAAATAAGAAAAATGCAGATTATTATAACACTGTAAATGTGGTGGACAAACTACTCACATCTTCAGTAGAAAGACTAAAAGATAAACCCACCAAAAGTAATAATAACAACAAGTTTTCAATAAATAGTACAATAAATATATAATATATACATGTAGTATAATGGTATAGTATAGTATAGTATAGTATAATAGACAGTATAATAATATAGTAACAACAAAAAGTTAAAAAGCAGGGGGATGAAGTTAAAGTGTAATGCTTTTATTCATTTTCTTTTGCTTGTTCATTTGTTTACTTGTTTATGCAATCGGTGTTATCAGTTTAAAATAATAAGTTATAAGATAGCATTTGCAAGCCTTGTAATAACCTCAAATCAAAAACATACAACAGACCAGCATGGTGGCTCAAATTTGTAATCCCAGCACTTTGGAAGGTTGAGACAGGTGGATCATTTTGATGTCAGGAGTTCAAGACCAGCCTGGCCAACATCTTGAAATCCCTTCTCTACCACAAAATACAAAAAAAAAATAATAATAATAATAACCAGCATGGGGATGCATGCCTGTAGACCCAACTACTTCAGAGGACAAGGCAGGAGAATCACTTGAACATGGGAAACAGAGGGTGCAGTGAACAGAGATAGTGCCACTGCACTCCAGCCTGGGTGACACAGGGGGACTCCATCTCAAAAAAAAAAAAAACAGATATACAAAAAATAAAAAGCAAGAAATTAAAAATTATCACCTGAGAAAAATCACCTTCACTAAAAGGAAGGCAGAGAGAAAGGACAATAGAAAGAGAAGACCATAAACCAACCAAAAAACAAATAACAAAATGTCAGGAGTAAGTCCTTACATACCAATATTAATACTATATGTACATAAACTAAACTCTCTAATCAAAATACACAGAACAGATGAATATATTAAACAAACAAGGCCCAACCATCTGTTGCCTATAGTAAACACACTTCACCTATAAAAACACATATACACTAAAAATTAAAAAATGAAAAAAACCATTCCATGCCAATAGAAACCAAAAAGTGTAGGACTAGCTACACTTAGACAAAATACATTTCAAGACAAAAAGTATTTAAAAAGACAAAGAAAGTCATTATATGATAAAGGGGTCAATTCAGCAAGAGGATATAACAATTATAAAATTATATGCACCAAACACTTGGAGCAGCCAGATATGTAAAGCAAATATTATTAGTGCTAAGAAGAAAAATAGACCCCAATACAATATTAGCTGGAGACTTTAACAACCCACTTTCAGCAGTGAACAAATAATTCAGAAACAAAATAAACAAAGAAACACTGGACTAAATCTGCACTATAGAACAAATGGACCAAATGGATATTTACAGAACATTTCATCTAACAGTTGCAGAATAAACATTCTTCTCAGCACAAATGGACCAAATAGATATTTACAGAATATTTCATCTAATAGTTGCAGAATAAACATTCTTCTCAGCACATGAACCATTCTCAAGAATAGACCACATATTAGGCCAAAAAACAAATCCTTAAAAATTGAAAGAAAAAAAATGAAGTTACAGCAAGTATCTTCTCTAACCATAATAGAATAAAAGGATATCAATAACAAGAGGAATCTTGGAAACTATAAAAATACATGACAATTATATAATATGCTCCTGAATGACAGGGGGTCAATTGACAGGGGGCAGGGGGAGGGGCCAACAAAGAAATTAAAAAGAAAATTAAAACTTCTGAAAGCAAGACAGGACAACAATCCATCCCAGAGTAACATGGAGTCAGGGGAACCTCCTCCACCAAGAGAAGTGGTACTGGAAAATCCAAGATGACTAGGGACTGGAGCAGAACCCCAGCATACTGCAACAGCCCTACAGAAAAGTGGCCAGAGTGTTACATGGGTGCCTGTTTCCCTATCTCCTCACTGGGCAGGTCCCAGGCCCTGGACCTCCAGCCAACCCCTGCTGGGGTTATTGAGCCAGTGGCATCTCTGCAATTCCCTGGACAGAACTTCCAGTAGGAGAGATGGGTTGCCATCTTTGTTTTCTTACTGCCCTTGCCCTTGCTGTCTCCAGACTTGGGAGAGTCTGTGGAAACCAGGGGATCATCCAAACCCCCAGCACAGAGCAACCACCTCACAGAAAAGTGGCCAGACTGTTTTCCATGCAGATCCCACTCCTCATTTCTCCTTACTTGGCAGAGCCACCCAACTTGGAACTCCAACTGATCACCACAATCAGAGACAGCCTAGCATTTATCTGAGGAGAAAATCCCAAAGTAAACCCATAACTGCTCTGCCACTACAGTTGCAGTCATACAACCTAACAACCCTCAAACTAGAAAGAAACAAAGGGCCTAATCATTATGCTGGCACCCCCAGCACACCACAGCTACCATAGGGAGAGGAGTTCAGTCCCCTTCCCTGGGAATCCCCACCCCAACTCTTCACCAGGCAAGGCCCCCAACTCAGACACAAAACAGCTGCCACACTCACAGCTAAGCATACCTACTTGTAGTGCCTGGAGTTTCCCTGGTGATAGGATCCCAGAAGCATAAAACATCCCCTCTGCCACTGACACAGTAACAGTTATATCCCTGCAGCCCTTGTCCTAGGGAAGAAACAAACAGATTGAGGACTACACCTAAGCTTACAGCACACCATACACACCATACAGAGAGGAAACCAATCTCTCCTCCCTGTGAGCTTTCAACCCCATCCTCCCCAGTAAGCAGACCCCCAAGCTCATACCAAGAGTGTGGCCCCCCCACCCTACTGGCTGAACACGCCCCAATAGCAGTGGCTCCATGTTTCTTGAAGGTGGAGCCCTAGGGCAACTGATATCCTCTCTGCAGTGAAACTGCCCTTGTTACACTTGGGCTAATGAAGGAACCAAGACCCTAAGTACTTTATCCACACCTCCAACAAACTGCAGCAAGTCCAAGGAGAGGAGGCCAGTCCATCTCCCATGGGTCACACCCACTCCTCCTGCTTGTCACCAGACAGGGAACCCCCAACTTGGGCCAACAGCACAAACTCCATTCTGCACTGATTGCAGAACAATTGCTGACCTGCATTTCTCTGAAGTGGAACCCTCAGAAGACAAGCAAAAGGCCCTTCTTCTGCCGCCTAAAAGTTAGGGAAGAAATATAAACCCTGAGATCTTGCCAGAACTGCAATGGGCAGCTCAGGAGTGCAAAGCCATGAACTACAGCCATCACTCAATGGAAAGAAGAGCCCCATCACTCAATGAGAGGGATCATGGCTGCAACTGTAAGAAAATATAGGAAAGCCACACAACTGAGCAAGAGCCTACCAACTGACCAATATGCCTAAGTGTCACCTACTAAATCATACTAAAAAGCTGCAACACCAAAAGCACCTCAGTAACATACCCTGCTATGAAACAAAAGACAAAAAGTAGGCTATAAATAAAGACCCTGCACAAAGCCTCAGCCCTGTGAAAACATCCAGAAAAGAAGTCTATTGACTATACTCAATCTGCACTGCAGTTAAAAAAAACAGCCACATGCAGAGATGAGCCCCAGTCAGAGACTTATAGATAAAACCCCCCTCTCCCTGAGACAGAGCACCTGTGGAAAGGGGCAGCTGTGAGTGCAACTTCAGCAGACTTAAACATCCCTGCCTGATAGCTCTGAAGAGAGCAGTAGTTCCCTCAGCACAGCATACAAGCTCTGATAAGAACAGACTGCCTCCTCAAGTGGACTTAAATGTCCCTGTCTGACAGTTTTGAAGAGAGCAGTGGTTCTCCCAACACAGGGTTTGAGTTCTGGTAAGGGACAGACTGCCTCCTCAAGTGGGTCCCTGACCCTGTGTATCCTGACTGGCAGACACCTCCCAGTAGGGGCCAACAGACACTTCATACAGGAGAATTCTGACTGGCATCTGGCAGGTGACCCTCTGGGATGAAGCTTCCAGAGGAAGGAAGAGGCAGCAATCTTTGCTGTTCTGCAGCCTCTGCTGGTGATACCCAGGCAAACAGGGTTTGGCATAGACCTCCCACAAACTCCAGCAGATGTGCAGCCGAGGGTTCTGACTGTCAGAAGGAGAACTAACAAACAAGAATAGTGTCAACATCAACAAAAAGGATGTCCACTCAGAGACCCCCTCTGAAGGTCACCAACTTTAAAGACCAAAGGTAGATAAATCCATGAAGATGGAAAGAAACTAGTGCAAAAAGGCTGAAAATTCCAAAAAACCAGGATTCCTCTTCTCCTCCAAAAGATCACAATTCCTCAGTAACAAGGGAACAGAAGTGGATGGAGAATGAGTTTGATGAATTGACAGAAGTAAGCTTCAGAAGGTGGGTAATAACAAACTCCTACAAGCTAAAGGAGCATGTTCTAACCCAATGCAAGGAAGCTAAGAATCTTGAAAAAAGGTTAGAAAAATTGCTAACTAGAATAACCAGTTTAGAGAAGAACATAAATGACATGATGCAGCTGAAAAACATAGCACAAGAACTTCATGAAGCATACACAAGTATCAAAGCCAAATCGATCAAGTAGAAGAAAGGTTATCAGAGATTGAAGATTAACTCAGTGAAATAAAGCAAGAAGGTAAGATTAGAGAAAAAAGAATGAAAAGAAACTAACAAAGTCTCCAAGAAATATAGGACTATGTGAAAAGACCAAACCTACGTTTGATTGGTGTACCTGAAAGTGATGGGGAGAATGGAACCAAGTTGGAAAACACTCTTCAGGATATTATCCAGAACTTCCCCAACCTAGCAAGGCAGACCAACATTCAAATTCAGGAAGTACAGAGAACACCACAAAGATACTCCTCAAGAAGAGCAACCCCAATACACAAAATCATCAGATTCACCAAATGAAGGAAAAAATGTTAAGGGAAGCCAGAGAGAAAGCTCAGGTTACCCACAAAGGGAAACCCATCAGACTAACAGTGGATCTCTCTGCAGAAAACCTACAAGACACAAGAGAGTGGGAGCCAATAGTCAACATTCTTAAAGAATGTAGAAATAAGCAAATGATGACCTCTCTAAAATTTTAATGATTTAGAAAGTAAACAGTCTTCTTAGTTGGAAAACAAAACAAATAAATATAAATTATCTAGAAACTAATGAAAAGAAAAGTATTCTATACCAAAACCTATCGAACTCAGTTAAGGCTATTCATGTAGTAAACTTTTAAGATATTTAAATTTAGGTGGACATTTATTTATTTATCTAGTGAATGCAAAGCATTCTTAAAGAAAGTAATTTTCAACCCAGATTTTTATATCCAGCCAAATTAAGCTTCATAAGTGAAGGAGAAATAAAATCCTTTACAGAGAAGAAAATGCACCTGGCCTTGTCCCATGATTTTTTTCCATCCATGAAGTGTTTTTATCTTCTCTGAGTATACTAGGAGATACGTCATTCCTCTCTCTGTGGCTTATTACATAAACTAAAGGATCTGAATCCCCAGGGATGTTAGCCCATGAAGCTTAAAATTCTGTTCTCTCTCCAGGCTATTATCTCTTTCACCAGTTTTATAGAGCCTGTTTTAGAATTCAAAGCCAAGATTTTGACTCTTTATTCTTGTTTAGTTTTTTTCTGTCTCCTCTGCAAAAAAGCCTGCCTCAGAATCTAGTTTTAATAGAATAAGAGATACAATCAAGGTAAAAAAGAATTGCCAAAAAGGGAAAATTTCTACAACATTTCAAAATGGTAGCCCACTACATATTTTGAAAATTATACTTTTTTTAAAAATCTCATTACGTGGCATAATTCCTTAATTCCTTAATTTCCCTCCATGGAGAGCGATGCAGGGAAACATTCTGTCTTTGGAGTGTAGAAGAATTGGCATTGCTGGCCATTTCCAAGTTGGATTAGCTGGGACAGGTTACTTAAACTTTATTATATCATTTGTAAAGTACGAATAATAATTTTTGGCCTGTGAGTATTAAATTGGTTGTTATACGTCAAGTACCTGCCACCATAAATGACATGTAATAACCTTGATTATTCTTAGGTAAGAATAATACTTTAGTAAGAAAATACTTTTACAAAGTCAAAAAAATCTATCAGTGATTTAGATAGAGGTCAAAGGCTTTATTCAGCTAATGTACATTAGGAAGCATCTGAAGATTAAGTAACTCCCCAGTGGAAGCAAGATCAGCATGTCTACAAGGTAGGGGAAACTATGAGTCCTTGCAGTTTTGACTTAGGTAGCAGATTTTTTGTTCTTTGTTTTTTACTTTAACTGAAACTCAAAATTGAGGATCATTCCTGTTTTCACGCCCCTCTTTGGGGTTAGTTGGCACAAACCTGATAACCATCAAAACAGTATTTTCTGAGAATTGTTTCTGCAAGTTACTTAACGTATTCGATAATCACAGTTCATAACGCAGCAGAGGAATCCAGCAAATGCAAAAGTAGGAGGCAAGGGAGAAACTGGGGACACTGTCATATTTATTTTAGACCATTTACGAAGGCAAGCAAATTAAGGAATATTAGAATGATGTTTCCCGGGAAATGATGGGAAGACGGCCGCCTAAGAACAGCTCAGGACTTCAGCTCCCAGTGAAAGTGCAGAGGGTGAGTGGACGCCGCATTTCCAGACGAATTTTTATTGCCCACAGACCAGGAGATACCCAGGCAGAGGGGTCGCCAGCACTGCAGTCCCAGCCGGTGCGGCTGTTTTGGTCCCCAGGGGGCTGATTCAGCCCTCGGGGCTGTTGTGACCACGCCCTGTTGCAGCGGTTCTCCGTACAAAAGCCACTGGTCTGGGAGCCCTCTTAGCTGGCGATCGGAGCCCTGAGATGGCAGAGTTGCCCATTCATCTGAAATAGCGAGCCAGGCCAGGAGATTCCTAGGCAAAAAATCCGCCAGGAGCCGGCTCCGCTGTTTGAGCCGACTCAGTGAGTCGCAGCGCGGGAGACCCTGGCGCCTTTTCAACAAGTGACTGGAACGTGAGGTTGTTCAACTTAAAAGAAAAGACTCTGAGTCAGGGAGCCAGGTGATCAGGCTCGGTTGGCCCCAGCCCCCCACCCCAACAACAACAAAAACAAAAACAGTAATTGGAAACCCTCTGGGTTGAGCCCTTCAAACCAAGCACAGCTGAACCCGGGATGGTCCGGCTCGGTGGGGGAGGGGCTTCTGATATTACTGAGACTCTCCACCACTATGGAGGCAGGCCACCGTTGCCGAGGCAACCTGCCACAACAGAGAGAGTCCGCCATAATAGAGGCGGGGCCACCATTGCTGAGACAGTTCTAACTACGCCCATATAAACAGGACGGCAGGGAAGAGCACAGGGCAGCTGGGCGGAGCCCACAGCAGCTCGGCAAAGCCTCTGCGGGCAGGCAGTGGCTAGGTGTGCTGCTAGCTGGGTGGGTCAGACCTGAAAGAAAAATCAAAAAAGGCAGTAGTGCAACGGAAACTCATAAAGCTCCAACTCCCCGGGACAGAGCACCTGGGAACAAAAAGTGCTTTATGAGTTCAGCTGCAGCAGACCTAAACGTACCTGCCCAGCAGCTCTGAACGAACAACGGAGCTCACAGCTCAGGACTTAAGCCCCAATAAAAGATAGACTGTCTCCTCAAGTAGCTCCCTGACCCCCATAGATCCAAAGACTCACCTCATAAAGGAGAGAACAGACTGACAGTAGGCGAGTATCCTTCTGGGACAAAGATAGCGGAAGAGGAAACTGGTAGCAACCCTTACTGTTCGGCAGCTGCTGCAGGTGAGCCCCAGGCAAGCAGGGCCCAGAGAGGACCTCAGCAGTCCTACAGCAGAGGGGCCAGACTGTTAGAAGAAAAGCTTAAAAAAAAAAAAAAAAAAAAAAAAAAAAAAAAAAAAAGAAGTAACTTCAGCATCCATGAACTAGAAGCTCACTCAGAGACCCAATCTGAAAGACAGTAACTACAAAGACAACAGGTGGATAAACCCACAAAAATGGGAAGAAACCAGTGCAAAAAGGATGAAAACTCCCAAAACCAGAACACCTCTCCTCCTAAAAGGGATTACAACTCCTCACCAGCAAGGGAACCAGACCGGATGGAGAAGGAGGGTGATGAAATGACAGAATCAGACTTCAGAAGGTGGGTAGTAAGAAACTACAGTGAGCTAAAAGAACATGTTCTAAACCAACGCAAAGAAACTAGGAACCTTGAAAAAAGATTGGACAAAATGCTAACAAGAATGGACAGCATAGAGAGGAATATAAGTGAATTGATGGAGCTGAAAAACACAACATGAAAACTTCGTGAAGCATACACAAGCTTCAACAGCCGAATTGACCAAGCAGAAGAAAGGATATCAGAGGTCGAAGATCAACTCAATGAAATAAAAAGAGAAGGCAAGAACAGAGAAAAAAGCACAAAAAGGAATGAACAAAATCTTCAAGAAATGTGGGACTATGTGAAAAGATCTAATCTACGTTTGATAGGTGTACCTGAATGTGATGAAGAGAATGAATCCAAGCTGGAAAAAACTCTTCAGGATATTATCCAGGAAAACTTCCCCAACCTAGCAAGGCAGACCAATATTCAAATACAGGAAATACAGAGAACAACACAAAGATATTCCCCAAGAAGAGCAACCCCAAGGCACATAATCATCAGATTCACCAGGGTTGAAATGAAAGAGAAAATGCTAAGGGCAGCCAGAGAGAAAGGTCGGGTTACCCACAAAGGGAAGCCCATTAGACTCACAGCAGATCTCTCAGCAGAAACCCTACAAGCCAGAAGAGATTAGGGGCCAATATTCAACATCCTTAAAGAAAAGAACTTTCAACCCAGAATCTCCTATCCAGCCAAACTAAGCTTCATAAGTGAAGGAAAAATAAAACCCTTTGTGAACAAGCAAGCACTCAGAGATTTCATCACCACCAAACCTGCTCTACAAGAACTCCTGAAAGAGGCTCTACACATATAAAGGAACAACCAGTACCAGCCACTCCAAAAACACACCAAATGGTAAAAGAGCATCAACACAATCAAGAAGCTGCATCAACTAACCAACAAAACAGCCAGGTAGCATCAAAATGACAGCATCAAATTCACACATAACACTACTATCCCTAAATGTCAATGGACTAAATGCCCCAATCAAAAGACACAGACTGGCAAATTGGATAAAAAGCCAAAACCCATCAGTGTGCTGTATCCAGGAAACCCATCTCACATGCAAGGATACACAAAGGCTCAAAATAAAGGGATGGAGGAAGATCTACCAAGCAAATGGAGAGCAAAAAAAAGCAGGAGTTGCAATTCTCATCTCTGATAAAATAGACTTTAAAGCAACAAAGATCAAAAGAGACAAAGAAGGACATTACATAATGGTAAAAGGATCACTGCAACAAGAAGAGCTAATGATCCTAAATATATGCGCACCCAATACAGGAGCACCCAGATACATAAGGCAAGTTCTTAATGACTTACAAAGAGACTTAAACTCCCACACAATAATAGTGGGAGACTTTAACACCCCATTGTCAATATTAGACAGATCAACCAGACAGAAAATCAACAAGGATATCCAGGACCTGAACTCAGACCTGGAACAAGCAAACCTAATAGACATTTACAGAACTCTCCACCCCAAATCCACAGAATATACATTCTTCTCAGCACCACATCAAACCTACTCTAAAATTGACCACATAATTGGCAATAAATCACTCCTCAGCAAATGCAAAAGAACGGAAATCATAACAAACAGTCTCTCAGACCACAGTGCAATCGAGTTAGAACTCAGAATGCAGAAACTAACTCAGAACCGCACAGCTTCATGGAGAATGAACAACTTGCTCTTGAATGTTGACTGGATAAACAATGAAATGAAGGCAGAAATAAAGATGTTCTTTGAAACCAATGAGAACGAAGACACAACATACCAGAATCTCTGGGACACATTTAAAGCAGTCTCTAGAGGAAAATATATAGCAATGAGTGCCCACATGAGAAGAAAGGAGAGATCTAAAATTGACACCCTATCATCAAAATTGAAAGAGCTAGAGGAGCAAGATCAAAAAAACTCAAAACCTAGCAGAACACAGGAAATAACTAAGATCAGAGCAGAACTGAAGGAAATAGAGACACAAAAAACTCTTCAAAAAATCAATAAATCCAGGAGCTGGTTTTTCGAAAAGATCAACAAAATAGACAGACCACTAGCCAGATTAATAAAAAAGAAAAGAGAGAATAACCAAATTGATGCAATAAAAAACGATAAAGGGGATATCACCACAGATTCCACAGAAATCCAAACCATCATCAGAGATTATTACAAACAACTCTATGCACATAAACTAGTAAACCTGGAAGAAATGGATAAATTCCTGGACACCTGCATCCTCCCAAGCCTAAACCCGGAAGAAGTCGAAACCCTGAATAGACCAATAACATGGTCTGAAGTCGAGGCAGCAATAAAGAGCCTACCACCCAAAAAAAGCCCAGGTCCAGATGGGTTCACAGCCAAATTCTACCAGACATACAAAGAGGAGCTGATACCATTCCTTCTGAAACTATTTCAGACAATCCAAAAAGAGGGAATCCTTCCCAAATCATTTTACGAGACAAACATCATCCTGATACCAAAACCCGGCAGAGACTCAACAAGAAAAGTAAATTTCAGGCCAATATCCATGGTGAACATAGATGCAAAAATCTTCAATAAAATACTGGCAAACCGATTGCAGCAGCATATCAAAAAGCTCATCCACCATGATCAAGTAGGATTCATTCCGGGGATGCAAGGCTGGTTCAACATAACAAGTCCATAAACGTAATTCACCACATAAACAGAACCAAAGACAAAAACCACATGATTATCTCAATTGATGCAGAGAAGGCTTTTGACAAAATTCAACAACCCTTTATGCTAAAAACCCTCAATAAACTAGGTATTGACAGAACGTATCTCAAAACAATAAAAGCTATGTACGACAAACCAACAGCCAATATCATACTGAATGGGCAAAAACTGGAAGCATTCCCTTTGAAATCTGGCACTAGACAAGGATGCCCTCTCTCACCACTCCTATTCAATATAGTACTGGAAGTTCTAGCCAGAGCAATCAGGCAAGAAAAAGAAATAAAGGGTATCCAAATTGGAAAGGAGGAAATCAAATTGTCTCTATTTGCAGATGACATGATTGTATATCTAAAAGACCCCATCATCTCAGCCCAAAATCTCCTGAAACTGATAAACAACTTCAGCAAAGTCTCAGGATACAAAATCAATGTGCAAAAATCACAAGCATTCCTATACACCAGTAATAGACTTAAAGAGAGCCAAATCAAGAACAATGCCATTCACAATTGCCACAAAGAGAATAAAATACCTAGGAATACAACTAACAAGAAACATAAAGGCCCTCTTCAAGGAGAACTACAAGCCATTGCTCAACGAAATAAGAGAGGATACAAAAAGATGGAGAAACATTCCATGTTCATGGTTAGAAAGAATCGACATCATGAAAATGGCCATACTGCCCAAAGTAATTTACAGATTCAACACTATTCCCATCAAGCTACCAATGACCTTCTTCACAGAACTGGTAAAAAAAACACCTTAAACTTCATATGGAACCAAAAGAGAGCCCGCATAGCCAAGTCAATTCTAAGCAAAAAGAACAAAGCTGGAGGCATCACACTACCGGACTTCAAACTATACTACAAGGCTACAGTAATCAAAACAGCATGGTACTGGTACCAAAACAGAGATATAGACCAATGGAACAGAACAGAGGCCTCAGAGGAAATACAACATACCCACAACCATCTGATCTTTGACAAACCTGACAAAAACAAGCAATGGGGAAAGGATTCCCTGTTTAATAAATGGTGTTGGGAAAACTGGCTAGCCATGTGCAGAAAGCAGAAACAGGACTCCTTCCTGACACCTTACACCAAAATTAACTCCAGATGGATTAAAGACTTAAACATCAGACCTAACACCATAAAAACCCTAGAAGAAAATCTAGGCAAAACCATTCAGGACATAGGCGTAGGCAAGGACTTCATGACCAAAACGCCAAAAGCAATGGCAACAAAAGCCAAAATAGACAAATGGGACCTAATCAAACTCCACAGCTTTGCACGGCAAAAGAAACAGTCAGTAGAGTGAATCGGCAACCAACAGAATGGGAAAAAAATTTTGCAGTCTACCCATCTGACAAGGGGCTGATATCCAGAATTTACAAAGAACTAAAACAGATCTACAAGAAAAAAACAAACAAGCCCATTCAAAAATGGGCGAAGGATATGAACAGATACTTTACAAAAGAAGACATACAGGGGGCCAGCAAACATATGAAAAAATGCTCATCATCACTGGTCGTTAGAGAAATGCAAATCAAAACCACATTGAGATACCATCTCACACCAGTTAGAATGGCGATCATTAAAAAATCTGGAAACAACAGATGCTGGAGAGGATATGGAGAAATACGAACACTTTTACACTGTTGGTGGGAATGTAAATTAATTCAACCATTGTGGAAGACAGTGTGGCGATTCCTTAAGGACCTAAAAATAGAAATCCCATTTGACCCAGCAATCCCATTACTGGGTATATATCCAAAGGATTATATATCATTCTACTATAAGGACACATGCACACGAATGTTCATTGCAGCACTGTTTACAATAGCAAAGACCTGGAACCAACCCAAATGCCCAACGATGATAGACTGGATAGGGAAAATGTGGTACATATACACCATGGAATATTACGCAGCCATCAAAAACGATGAGTTCACGTCCTTTGTAGGGACATGGATGAACCTGGAAACCATCATTCTCAGCAAACTGACACAAGAGCTGAAAATCAAACACCGCATATTCTCACTCATAGGCGGGTGTTGAACAATGAGAACACATGGACACAGGGAGGGGAGCACTACACACTGGGGTCTGTTGGGGGGAAATGGGGGAGGGATGGGGGTGGGGAGGTGGGAAGAGATAGCATGGGGAGAAATGACAGATACAGGTGAGGGGATGGAAGGCAGCAAATCACACTGCCATGTGTGTACCTATGCAACAATCTTGCATGTTCTTCACATGTACCCCAAAACCAAAATGCAATAAAAAAAAAGAATGATGTTTCCCATTATATTAATGACAATTCACTTATAGTGGAGCGAGGCAACCAAACCAAGGCATCAAAGAGAAAGATCTTTTTCTTCTGAGACTTTTATCTAACTTCATGATTACAAAAGCAATACATTTAAAGAATAAAACAGAAGTACAAAGAAGGAAAAAAACTGGCTGGGCATGGTAGCTCAGGCCTTTAATTCCAGCACTTTTGGAGGCCGAGGCGGGCAGATCACTTGGGCTCAGGAGTTCGAGACCAGCCTGGGCAACATGGTGAAAATCCATCTCTACAAAAAATACAAAAATTAGCCAGATACAGTGGCATGCACCTGTATTCCCAGCTATTTGGGGAGGCTGAGGCAAAAGAATCACTTGAGCCTAGGAGATGGAGGTTGCAGTGAGCCAAGATTGCACCACTGTATTCCATCCTGGGCAACAGGAGTAAAATCCTGCCTCAAAATGGAAAAAGGGAAAAATAAAGCAAATCACCATCACTCAAGATAATAATCATTAATATCTTGGATTACATCTCTCTGGTTCTTCTATGCATTTGTAAACCAGATACATCTACTCCCTCATTAGCTGGCTCTGCAGTCCTAGAAAGTATTTCTCCACTTACCTCCGTTTTCAGATTGTCTGTCTCTCTCTAAAAAAAAAGAGAAAGAAAGAAAAGAAAGAACGAACGAAAAAGAAAAAAGGCTTTATTTAGTAGTAATCAATTAGACTTCACTGAAGGTTTTTTTCGTTGGCGGGGGTTTTGACACAAAGTCTCACCCTGTCACCCAGGCTGAAGTGCAGCGATGCAATCTTGGCTCCCTGCAAACTCTTCCTCCAAGCTCAAGCCATTCTCCTGCCTCAGTGCCCAGTAGCTGGGACGGCAGGAACACATCACCATGCCCAAGTAATTTCTGTATATTTAGTAGAGACAGGGTTTCGCAATGTAGGCCAGGTTGGTCTCCAACTCCTGACCTCAGGTGACCCTCTGCCTCAGCCTTCCAAAGTGCTGGGATTACAGGTGTGAACTATGGCAGTCAGCTCATTGAAGATTTTTTAGTGAGCTTTCTCCATAGCTAACAAATTTAGAATCCTCCTTAGACATTTTTATTCTCTCAAACCCCTCTTTAATGCAGCCTGTCCTAACCTCCTAAGTAGCGCTTCCTTCCCACCTTTGCTTTCATTTGTTTCCCCCTGCAGAGGTCTTCTCTAGGTCCCAAACTTATATATAAACAAAACAAGAGACTCTCTATTTAGAAGACAGTTTACCAACTTTTGAACTTGAATATCCATCTTGGAGTCCGAAAAATCACTCCAAGCAGTTTATTAAGGATTTTCTCCAAATAAATAAGGGCTCTCCCCAAAAGGTGTTTTGGTGAATCTTTTTTTATATCACTCCATATGTGTACATATATGTATATATACACATATGTATATATGTGTATATATACACATATGTATATATATATATACACACACACACATTGTTTTTTCTTTTACAAAATCAGTATTGTCCTATTTATAAAGTTTTATATCCTACTTTCGTAGTCTCTGATATAGTGAGCATTTTTCATTTTATTAGAGATTATTTATAAACACCATTTTATATCTGCATAAAATTTGACCATATCATAGCCACAATATTATCCATTATACTGAATCAGATGAAATTGATGTTCTTAAATATTAATAACAACAAATACTGACACTTTCATACAATTCGTTCCAATAATTATCTCTTACTGTTGGGTATTTAGAACATTTTCCACTTTTCATTTTCTTTTTCCATTAATAATGTAATGAGTATACTTATCCACAAATCTTTTGTTATTTCTGGTTAATATTTTAAGCCCTATTCCTAGAAGTAAGGTTGAACTAGGTCAAATTGTAAACAATAAAAATAAGAATAAACTACTTTTTATAAATGTTGTACCAATTCGTAGTCTCACTAGTAGTTCTGGGAGTATCTCCATCTTACCATACTCTGAACAGCATTATTGTCACTAAAAATTTCAGACGTGACAAAGAGCATTTCAGCATTATTTATCTTTGATGGTGATTTGATTTACCTTTTATTTATTTGATTATAATTATTTGACTAATTTTCATGTTTACTCACTATATACAATTTTGTGTGTGTGATTCTTCTAGTGATGTTTTCTATCCAGTTTTTTCATTAATATTATTTTCAAAATAAGAATCCTAATTCTCTATCATATCAGTTATAAATATTTTATCACAATTTGAAATTTATCTTTCAATTTTAGGAATTTTTAATATGTAAAAGAAGCTTTAACTTTTCATTTAATCCCATCTCTTTTGATGTTTAAATAGTTTCTTAAGACCAGAGTACACTAAACGTTCTTTGTCACAATTTTCAACATAATAAAAGTTAACTTTTATTCTAAAATTATACTCCTAGATGTAAATGCCATGGTTTCCAATATTAAACCATATGAACAAATATAAGTGTATTTGTAAATCTCCTCATCATTAAGAATCAAAAAATTTCTAAGTCCATATTCTGATAGTACAGCATAATTATTATTTACATATAATGAGGAAAATAATACACTCATAGATACCTGTCATTTTTCCTTCAACTCAAGTATGATTCAATTCATGGCATCAATTTCAAAATTTAAGATATTTTAGGTTCTAAAAAATAAATTCATGTAACATTCTATGCTAGGAAAGTAATTAATTCTCCTAGCTAAGTATTATTCTTCTTTTCTTCCTAAACCAAGAATCTAACTTGTTTTCAACATAAATAAACTTATGACCTCTACCTAACACAACAGATGAGTCCTGCCTATGAAAACCATTAATCTATCCCTAACAGTCTCTTTGTAATCAGTATTGTCAAACTTAAGAAACAAGGATTTAGTATTTAAAGCCATGATTTCTGTACTGTGGGGAAAATAAAGTACATGCCAATTCTTTAAAAATAAGGTACTTCCAGAGCCAGGCATGGTGGCTCACATTGGTAATCCCAACAGTTTGGGAGGCCATGACAGGAGGATGGCTTAAGAGCAAGAATTCAAGACCAGCCTGGCAACACAGAGACTGTGCCACTATAAAATCAAATTAGCTGGGTTTGGTGATGGATACCTGTAGTCCCAGCTACTCAGGAGGCTAAGACAGGAGGATCGCTTGAGCCCAGGAGTTTGAGTGCAGTGAACTATGATAGTGCCTCTGCACTGTAGCCTGGGCAACAGAGTAAGATCCTGTCTCTATTTAAAAAATAATAATAAATAAAAGGGTGATTCCTAACCCCAGAAAAGTACAGAGATACTATTTACAAGAAAATTTTAAATCTTTACATAATGGCATTATGCCTTTAAAATGTCAGAAGTCTTATTACTCATACTGTCTTACATAACTGGTGAGTAGGAGGAAAAATGGATGGACAAACATACCATATAGCACCTGCCAAAGTTCATCTATCACTCTAAAGTAACACATAGTTAGTCCTCTGTAGCCACAGGTTCTGCATCTGTGCACTCAACCAACAAAAGACTGAAATGTTTTGGGAAAAAAAGAATGCTGCATCCATACTGAACAAGTACAGGCTTTTTCCTTGTCATTATTCCCTAAACAAACAGTATAACAACTATATACATAGCTTCTACATTGTATTAGGCATTATAAGTAATTTAGGGATAATGTTAAATATATGGGAGGATATGCATAGGTTATATGCAAATACTATTTTATAAAAGAGACTTGTGCATATGTGGATTTTGGTATCCACAGGAGGTCTTGAAATCAATCCCCCACGGACACCAAGGGATGACTGTAGTTCCCCAGAAAGAAGCCAGTTCTCTATATGTAATTCACCAAAGGAAAAAGATCTCTGAGAATTGCATCAGAAATAAAAAGAAGACTTTCATCAATAGATATATTTCCATAGCTCCCATACACTGCTGTAGTGAAACAGATTGCACAAAGGTAAATTCTGCATTTTATATTTATCAAATCTAGAAATGAAAAAAAAAATTGTATCCAACACAAAATAAGCAAAATTTTCATTAAATCTTCAGACCCAGTAATCTAAGAAGCCTAACAGAGAAGTAATCAAAACTAGAGCATAAGCATAATACAGCAGAATAAAATAAAGAAGTTAAAACTGAAATAAAATAAAGAAGTTAATCAAAACTAGAATGTAAGCATAATATAGCAGAATAAAATAAAATGAAATGACTTTGTAGTTGTTGGATTCTGTTTGTTTGTTTGTTTGTTTGTTTATATATTTGTTGGGATGGAGACTTGCTCATTCTGTCACTCAGGCTAGAGTGAAGTTGCATGATCTTGGCTCACTAAAACTTCCACTTCCCATTCTGCTTTATTATGTGTGATAGCATTATATCTTAAAAACAATATATGGGCGGGGCGCGGTGGCTCACGCCTGTAATCCCAGCACTTTGGGAGGCCGAGGCAGGTGGATCACAAGGTCAATAGATCGAGACAATCCCGGCCAACATGGTGAAACCCCATCTCTACTAAAAATACAAAAATTAGCCTGGCATTTAGCACGCGCCTGTAGTCCCAGCTACTTGGGAGGCTGAGGTGGAAGAATCGCTTGAACCAGGTAGGCAGAGGTTGCAGTGAGCTGAGACTGCACCACTGTGCTCCAGCCTGGCAACAGAGCAAGACTTCGTCTTAAAAAAAAAAAAAAAAAAAAAAAAAAAATTGTATGTACCTTAATTAAAAATACTTTATTGCTGAAAAATGCTAATAATCATCTGAGCTTTCAAGAGACAATCTTTTTGCTGGTGGAGGTTCTTGCCTTCTTCTAATATAAAGCTGTTTCATCTACAGTGAAAATCTGTAATTAGTATAGTCATCTTCATAAATGATCTTAGCTAGATCTTCTGGGTAAATTGCTGCAGTTTTTTCATCAGCACTTGCACTTTTATGTTACAGAGACAGCTACTTTTCTTAAACCTCATGAACCAAACTGCTAGCTTCAAACTTTTCTTCTGCAGTTTCCTCACCTCTCTCAGGCTTCATAGAATTGGGAGAGTTGGGATTTTGTTCTGGATTAGGCTTTGACTTAAGGGAATGTTGTGCCTGGTCTGATCTTCCATCTAGACCACCAAAGCTTTCCCTTTATCAGCAATAAGGCTGTTTTCGTTTCCGATCATTCTTGTGTTCACACTGAAGTAGAGTAGCACTTTGAAATTTCCTTCAAGAACTTTCCCTTTGCATTCACAACTTGGCTAACTGGTGTAAAAGGCCTAGTTTTCAGCCTATGTCAGCTTTCAACATGGCTTCTTCCCTAAATTTAATCATTTATAGCTTTTAATTGAAAGTGAGAG
This sequence comes from Saimiri boliviensis, assembly GCF_048565385.1. Classification (NCBI taxonomy): domain Eukaryota; kingdom Metazoa; phylum Chordata; class Mammalia; order Primates; family Cebidae; genus Saimiri; species Saimiri boliviensis. The sequence continues at coordinate 86,347,730 of NC_133454.1, forward strand.
GCAAGTCGTTCTTTAACTTGAATGAGAGCCACTGTAGGCTTATTCATTGGCCTAATTTCAATATTGTTGTGTTTCAGGGAATAGGGAGACCTGAGGAGAGGGAGAGAGACAGGCAAACGGCTGGCCGGTAGAACAGTTAGAACACGCAATGCTTATCAGTCAGGTGCATCATCATTTACGAGAGAGAGGTTTGTGGCACTCCAAAATAATTACAATAGCAACATCAAAAATCGCTGATCAGAGGTCACTGTAACAGATATAATAACAATGAAAAAGGTTGAAATATTGCAAGAGTTATCTAAATGTGACACAGAGATATGAGGTGAGCATATACTATTAGGAAAATGGCACTGACAGACTTGCTGTATACTAGGTTGCCACAAACCTTCAATTTGCAAAAGATGCAATATCTGCAAAGCACAATAAAATGAGGTATGCTTGTATGATCTATGCACCAGGTTAAATGCTGACAATCAAAAACTAACTCTACCATTTACTGAAGATTTATATGACATGAATGGTAGTAAGTGCTTGGTATACACTTTCTCATTTTTTTTTTTGTTTTGACTCCACAATAGTCTTAAGAATTGGATATTACCATAGTGCATTTTATAGCCAAAAGTTTCTGACCTAGTTAGCAGGGGAACCAAGATTCAAACCCAAGAATCTCTGACTCCCAACCCTTATGTTTAACCAGAACATCATGCTGCCACCAAGAAGTTTGTGGTCATGTTTTTCTAAATCATTTGTGTCTGAATTACTTAGGGTGCTTATTTAGAATGCAAATTTTCAGGCTTGTTCTACTCAAGTTCTACTGAAATTGCTATCTCTGGAGTGGAGCCTGTGTTTTAAACAAGTGATTCTGTTCTGATGATTCCTGTGTATGCTCATTTTGAAGTCTAATATACAGTTTATAATTTGTCTACACACATTAAATATTTAATGAATGCCCATTATGTACAAGTCAGGCTATACTAGATACTGTGTTAGACACATTGTTGTATGATACATTTTGTGTCTTATTGCAAGCAAGAGACTTGACAATAAGACACATACAAATACATCACAGAACATTCTTGGAAACTGTGAGATCCTGCTTTAACTGCTATAATTGCTGTCCTATAATTGCTCTTATATTATTTATTCATGCACATATTATCTTTGTCACACAGAATGCAAATTCTTTGGAGGCTGCTATTCATCTTCTATTTTCATTTGCCCTTTCAGCAAATATTTATTAAGTACCCATTGAGTACAAAACATGTGGACACTAGAACTATATTGGTGACCAAAAACAGACTCAGTTCCTTCATGGAGCTTTTCCTCTAGTGTGCAGGAAGCCATTTGTTAAATAATCAGACACATGTAAATAATGTAAATAATCAGAAATGTACCATGTATAAATTACTACTATGATACATGATACAAAGAAATGGTACTCTTGGCTAAAATAACTTACTTTTTAAAAGGGTTGGTCTGGTCAAAGAGATCAGGAAAATCTTCCCCATGGAAGCAAATTTTGAATTAAAATTTGAAATATATATAAATACTAATAGGTAAAATGGAAGGAAAGGGAAGAAATATCTAAGAAAAGGGTATACAGCACATGGAAAGGCATTTGTAACAGATGGAAACAAGAACAAAGCACTGATAAAAGCCATACACATGGAATGGAGAGAATGAAAAAGAGATGGAGAGTTCACTGGGCGTCAGTCTAGGGTCATGTGAGGAATTTTGTGTTAATCCTGGAAACAATGCAAAGCAATAAGGCGATGTACTAGTCACTCTCCATTTGCTTTGTCCCATCCCCAGACTCATTCTCCACTTAGAGCCCTGGGAGGCTGACCCCATGGACTGCATCATCTGGTCTCCTAGTCCAACTTCTGTTTGGATTTGGACAATGGGAAGCACATGCAGGAGACCAGTGAGAAGAACGAAAAGAAAGTCAGAGCATTTCTTCTCCACTCCCACTCTACTTTAGGGTCTCAGTTCTAATACTGTTTGCATACCTGAAAAATGATGACTCCTGCCCACCAGGCCCTCTTCTAGGGCTCTAGACTCCAATAACACTATTTTAGTCCTCTGAAATCCCTTCAGGCCTGAGCACAATAATGGCTTCCTGCTATTGCTGGTCTCTGGGTGCCCCACCATTTCTTGATTTTCTTAACCCTGCTCACACCTTTGAAGGTAGTTCCTCTTCATTAAAGTCCTTTCCTCTGAGTTTAATTTCCTGCTAGGACCATAAGGTTTGTGGTATCAATACTAGGTTTCAGTTTAAAAAAAAAAAATGTATAATGCAACACTCAAAAATATTTGACAATCAAATAACCAGACTGACATTTTCCCATTATAGAACAGTCCATGGAATTTTCTTTTGCCTCTTACTTACACTTACGACTTTATTGTTAATAGTTGGTCTTCTTAATTATTAAAAGATTCTTGGAGGACTATAATCATTATCACTCATGCAAACAGATTTCTTGTCATCCAAAGGAATTAGGGTGAATAAGGCCTTTATAGTGTAGACAAAAAAAGCATGGACTCAGAGCTGACAGACCTGGATTTAGTTCTTTGCTCTGGCACTTAGTATTGGTATGCCCATACACATGTTTTATAAGCACTCTGAATCTGTTTTCTATGTAAAAATGGGAATGTTTATTCTTATCTTACAGGATTTTTGTGAATATTAAAGAAAATTATGTTAGGGGACTGGTAGAGAGAAAGTGCTTAATAAGCAGTAACTATTGTTACTATTACACCTATTTAATCATGGATTAAAAAAAGAAATTGACAAGTTTTTAGAATTGACATATGTTCATGGTTTAAATAAAAAACCAACATGGAAGAATATAAAGTTCAAAATAAAAATTCCTTATTTCTTTCCTTCACCTCCTAATTCCACTTCTCAGAGTGCTGCTATTAAAAGTTGGATATCCACCTTTACAGAAATTTTCTATGCTATATTCAGCATTTGGAGCATGAAGATGAAATAACATATGTGGGAAGAAGAATCTGTACTCCTGTTCTTTATGATTGAGATATTCAGAGAAGCATGTGTATCACAACACTACCAAAGAATTCAGATACCACCCTAATATCAATGCAGTTCATAAAGAAGTACAATTTTGGAAATAGAATGAACAAATTTCTTTTCCTTTTTTTTACATTTTACTTTAAGTTCTGCAGTACATGTGCAGATCTTGCAGGATTGCTCCATAGGTATACACATACCATGGTGGTTTGCTACCTCCATTCCCCCGTCACCTACATTAGGTATTTCTCCTAATGTTATCCCTCCCCAATCCCCCCACCACCTGCTATCCCTCCCCTAGCTGCACATGCCCCAACAGACCCTAGTGTGTGAAGTTCCCTCTCTGTGACCATGTGTTCTCATTGTTCAACATCGACTTATGAGTGAGAACATGCAGTGTTTGGTTTTCTGCTCTTGTGTCAGTTTGCTGAGAATGAAGGTTTCCAGTTTCATCCATGTCCCTGCAAAGGACATGAACTCATCCTTTTTTATAAATGCATAGTATTCCATGGTGTATATGTCCCACATTTTCTTTATCCAGTCTATCTTTGATGTGCATCTGGGTTGGCTCCAAGTCTTTGCTATTGTAAATAGTGCTGCAGTGAACATACATGTGCATGTGTCCTTATAACAGATCAATTTATAATCCTTTAGGTATATACCCAGTAATGGATTTGCTGGGTCAAATGGTATTTCTAGTTCTAGATCCTTGAGAAATCACCACACTGTCTTCCACAATGATTGAACTAATTTACATTCTTACCAACAGTGTAAAACCATTCCTATTTCTCCACATCCTCTCCAGCATCTGTTGTCTCCAGATTTTTCAATGATCGCCATTCTAACTGGCATGAGATGACATCTCAATATGGTCTTGATCTGCATTTCTGGAATGACCAATGATGATGGGCATTTTTTCATATGCTTGGTCTCATAAATGTCTTCTTTTGAAAAGTGTCAGTTCATATCTTTTGCCCACTTCTTGATGGAGTTGTTTGATTTTTTTCTTGTATATTTGTTTTAGTTCTTTGTAGATTTTGGATATTAGCCCTTTGTTAGATGGGTAGCTTACAAAAAAAATTTCCCATTCTATTGGTTTCTGGTTCACTCTAATGATTGTATCTTTTCCTGTGCAGAAGCTCATAATTTTAATTAGACCCCGTTTGTCTATTTTGGTTTTTGTTGCCATTGCTTTTGGTGTTTTAGTCATGAAGTCCTTGCCTGTGCCTATGTCCTGAATGGTAATGCCTAGGTTTTCTTCTAGGGTTTTTATGGTGTTAAGTCTTATGTTTAAATCTTTAATCCTTCTATAGTTAATTTTTCTATAAAGATGTAAGGAAGGGGTCCAGTTTCAGCTTTCTGCAAATGGCCAGCCAGTTTTTCCAACACCATTTATTAAACAGGTAGTCCCTTCCCCTTTGCTTGTTTTTGTCTGGTTTGTCCAAGATCAGATGGTTGTAGATGTGTGGTATTACTTCCAAGGCCTCTGTTGTGTTTCATTGGTTTATACCTGTTTTGGTACCAGTACCATGCTGTTTTGATTACTATAACCTTGTAGAATAGTTTGAAGTCAGGCAGCATGATGCCTCCAGCTTTGTTCTTTTTGCTTAGGATTGTCTTGGCTCTTTTTTGTGGGCTCTTTCTTGGTTCCATATGAAGTTTAAGGTGTTTTTTTCCAGTTCTGTGAAGAAGGTCAATGGTTGTTTGATGGGGATAGCATTAAATCTATAAATTACTTTGGGCAGTATGACCATTTTCACAATATTGATTCTTACTAACCATGAACATGGAATGTTTCTCCATCTGTTTGTGTCGTCTCTTATTTCGTTGAGCAGTGGTTTGTTCTCCTTGAAGATGTCCTTCATGTCCTTTGTCAGTTGTATTCCTAGGTATTTTATTTTCTTTGTAGCAATTGTGAACGGGAGTTCACTCATGATTTGGCTTTCTATTTGTCTGTTATTGGTGTATAGGAATGCTTGTAATTTTTGCACATTGATTTGGTATCCTGAGACTTTGCTGCAGTTGCTTATCATCGTAAGGAGATTTTAGGTTGAGACAATGGGGTCTTTGAAATATACAATCATGTCATCTGCAAATAGAGACAATTTGACTTCCTCTTTTCCTAATTGAATACGCTTTATTTCCTTTTTTTTTTTTTTTTTTTTTTTTTTTTTTTTTGCCTGATTGCTCTGGCTAGAACTTCCAATACTATGTTGAATAGGGAGGGTGAGAGAGGGTACCACTGTCCTAGTGCCAGTTTTGAAAGGGAATGCTTCCAGTTTTTGCCCATTCAGTATGATATTAGCTGTGGGTTTGTCATAAATAACTTTTATTATGTTGAGATACATTCCATTGATACCTAGTTTATTAAGAGTTTTTAGCATAAAGTGCTGTTGAATGTTGCTGAAGGCTTTCTCTGCATCTATTGAGATAATCAGGTGGTTTTTGTCTTTCACTCTGTTTATATGATGGATTACATTTATTGATTTGCATATGTTGAACCAGCCTTGCATCCCTGGGATGAAGCCAACTTGATCGTGATGGATAAGCTTTTTGATATGCTGTTGCATTTGGTTTGCCAGTATTTTATTGAAGATTTTTTCATCGATGTTCATCGTGGATATTGGCCTGAAATTTTTTTTTTTTTAGTTGTATCTCTGCCAGGTTTTGGTATCAGGATGACATTGGTTTCATAAAATGAGTTAGGGAGAATTCCCTCTTTTTGTATTGTTTGCAATAATTTCAGAAGCAATGGTGCCAGTTCCTCTTTGTACATCTGGTAGAATTCAGCTGTAAACCCGTCTGGACCTGGACTTTTTTGGCTTGGTATTAATTGCTGCCTCTATTTCAGACCTGTTATTGATCTATTCAGGGATTCAACTTCTTTCTGCTTTAATCTTGGGAGGGTGTAAGTGTCCAGGAATGTATCCATTTCTTCTAGATTCTGGTTATTTGCAGAGTTGTTTGAAGTAATCTAGTCTGTATTTCTGTGCAATCAGTGGTGATATCCCTTTATCAATTTTTATTGCATCTATTCGATTCTTCTCTTTTTTTTAATTGCATTTTAAGTTTTGGGGTACACGTGAAGAACATGCAAGATTGTTGCATAGGTACACACATGGCAGTATGATTTGCTGCCTTCCTCCCCTTCACCTATATCTGACATTTCTCCCCATGCTATCTCTCCCCAACTCCCCTCCCCCCACTGTCCCTCCCCTATTTCCCCCCAACAGTCCCCAGTGTGTGATGCTCCCCTCCCTGTGTCCATGTGTTCTCATTGTTCAACACCCACCTATGAGTGAGAACATGTAGTGTTTGATTTTCTGTTTTTCTTTTTTATTAGTCTGGCTAGTGGTCTATCTATTTTGTTGAGCTTTTCAAAAAACCACCTCCTGGATTTATCGATATTTTGAAGGGTTTTGTTATGTCTCTATCTCCTTCAGTTCTGCTCTGATCTTAGTTATTTCCTGTCTTCTGCTAACTTTTGAATTTGTTTGATACTACTCCTCTAGCTCTTTTAATTTTGACAACAGGGTGTCAATTTTAAATCTTTCCTTGCTTCTCATATGGGCTTTTAGTGCTATAAATTTTCCTCTAGACACTGCTTTAAATGTTTCCCAGATATTCTGGTATGTTGTGTCTTCATCCTCATTGGTTTCAAAGAATATTGTTATTACTGCCTTCATTTCATTATTTATCCAGTAGTCATTCAGGAGTAGGTTGTTTAGTTTCCATGTAGTTGTGTAGTTTTGAGTACGTTTCTCAATCCTGAGTTCTAATTTGATTGCACTGTGGTCTAAGAGACTATTTGTTATGATTTCTGTTCTTCTGCATTTGCTGAGGAGTGATTTACTTCCAATTATGTGGTCAGTTTTAGAGTAAGTGTGATGTGGTGCTGAGAAGAATGTATATTCTGTAGATTTGGGGTGGAGAGTTCTGTAGATGTCTATTAGGTCCACTTGGTCCAGATCTGAGTTCAAGTCCTGGATATCCTTGTTAATTTTCTGTTTCATTGATCTGTCTAATATTGTCAGTGGAGTGTTAAAGTCTCCCACTATTATTGTGTGGGAGTCTAAGTCTCTTTGTAGGGACTTATAAAAAGTTCTTTCTTAATTAAGAACTTGCTTTATGTATCTGGGTGCTCCTGTACGGGGTGCTTATATATTTAGGATAATGATAGCTCTTCCTGTTGCATTGATCTTTTTACCATTATGTAATGCCCTTCTTTGTCTCTTTTGATCTTTGTTGGTTTAAAGTCCATTTTAACAAAGATTAGGACTGCAACCCCCACTTTTTTTTCTTTCCATTTGCTTGGTAAATCTTCCTCTATACCTTTATTTTGAGTCTATGTGTGTCTTTGCACATAAGATGGGTCTCCTGGATACAGCACACCAATGGGTCTTGACTTTTTATCCAATTTGCCAGTCTGTGTCTTTTAACTGGGACATTTAGCCTATTTACATTTAAGGTTAATATTGCTGTGTGTGAAATTGATCCTGCCATTTTGATACTAGTTGGTTATTTTCCCCATTAGTTGATGCAGTTTCTTCGTTTTATCGATGGCCTTTAACATTTGGTATGTTTTTGGAGTGGGTGGTACTCGTTCCTTTCCATGTTTAGTGCTCCCTTCAGTAGCTCTTATAAGGCAGGACTGATGGTGATGAACTCTCAGCAATTGCTTGTTTCTCAAGGATTTTATTTCTCCTTCACTTATGAAGCTTAGTTTGGCTGGATATAAAATTCTGGATTGAAAGTTTTCTTTTCTTTTCTTTACAGATGTTGAATATTGGCCCCCACTCTCATCTGGCTTATAGGGTTTCTGCCAAGAGATCCACCAAGTCTGATAGGTTTCCCTTTGTAGGTAACCTGACCTTTCTCTCTGGCTGCCCTTAGGATTTTTTCCTTCATTTCAACCCTGGTGAATCTGATGATTATGTGCCTTGGGGTTGCTCTTCCTGAGGAATATCTTCGTGGTGTTCTCTGTATTTCCTGGATTTTAATATTGGCTTGACTTGCTAGTTTGGGGAAGTTCTCCTGGAAAATATCCTGAAGAGTGTTTTCCAGCTTGGATTTATTCTCCCAGTCACATTCAAGTACACCAATCAAACATAGATTCCGTCTTTTGAGATAATCCCATATTTCTCGGAGGCTTTGTTCATTTCTTTTCACTCTTTTTTCTCCAATCTTGCTTTCTCATTTCATTTTATTGAGTTGGTCTTCAATCTCTGATATCCTTTCTTCTACTTGATTGATTTGGCTATTGAAACTTGTGTATGCTTCTCAAAGTTCTCGTGCTGTGTTTTTCAGCTCCATCAATTCATTTATATTCTTCTCCAAGCTGGTTATTCTAGTTAACATTTCATCTAACCTTTTTTTTAAGGTTCTTAGTTTCTTTACATTAGGTTAGAACATGTTACTTTAGCTCAGAGAAGTTCTTATCACCCACCTTCTAAAGCCTGCTTCTGACAATTCATCAAACTCATTCTCCATCCAGTTTTGTTCCCTTGCTGGTGAGGAGCTGTGATCCCTTGGAGAAGGACAGGAGTTCTGGTTTTTGGTGATTTCATCATTTTTTTGCTGGTTTCTTCCCATCTTCATGGATTTACCTACCTTTGGTCTTTGAAGTTGGTGACTTTCAGATGGGGTCTCTGAGTGGATGTCTTTTCTGTTGATGTTGAAGCTATTTCTTTCTACTTTTTAGTTTTCCTTCTAATAGGCCTCTTTTCTGCAGGACTGCTGGAGGTCCACTCCAGACCCTGCTTACCTGGGACCTGCAGAACAGTAAGTGTTGCTGCCTGTTCCTTCTTCTGGTATCTTTGTCCCAGATGGGTACCCACCAGATGTCAGCCAGAGCTCTCCTTTATGAGGTGCCTCTTTGGATATATGGGGGTCAGAGAGCTGCTTAAGGAGGCAGTCTGTCCCTTATCAGAGCTCAAGTGCTGTAGTGGGAGCTTCGTTATTCTGTTCAGAGCTGCTGAGCAGGGATGTTTAAGCCTGCTGCAGCAGAACTGACAAGTGCCTCTTTTCCTAGGTGCTCTGTCCTGGAAAAGTGGGGCTTTATTTATAAGTCCCTGACATGCTGCTGCCTTTCTTCAGTGATGCCCTGCCCAGCAAGGAGGGAGTGTAATCACAGTCTGCCTGCAGAGGCATTGCCGAGCTACAGCAGGCTCTATTCAGCTGCTGTGTAAATATCCTTGCCATTTTGTTTACATCCACCATTACCGAGGCAGTAAAGTTAGAACTGCCTCGGTAATGGTGGATGCCCTTCCCCCCACGGAGCTCAACCGTCCCAGGTGGAGATCAAACTGCTGTGCTGGCGTGAAACTCTCAAGCCAGTGTGTTTCAGATTGCTGGTCTTTGTGGGGGTGGGAGCTGCAGAGTCAGATCACCTGGCTCCCTGCCTTTAGCCCCTCTCTTTCAGGAGAATGTGCAACTCTGTCTTGCAGGAGTTCCAGATGCCAATTAAAATGGTTGCCCAGATTTGTGCAGGTCTTTGTGCTGGAAACCCACAACGCTTGTCAGCTTGTGGGAATCTCCTAGTCTGTGCGCTATAAAGACTGCAGGAGAAGTGCAGTATCTGAACTGGAGTGCTGGAGAAAAAGCCCCCAGTGGCCTCTATTGGGTGGGAGGGGAGTCCTCCAGTCCATTGCACTTCCCAGGTGAGGCTGCACCCCACCCTGCCTCAGCTTGCCTTCCTTGGGCTACCCCCACTGTCCAACCAGTCCCATTGAGATGCATCTGGTACCTCAGTTGGAAATGTGGCAATCACTCACCCTCTGTGTTGCTCTCACTGGGAACTACACTCTGGAGCTGTTCCTATTTGGCCATCTTGGCAGAGCTCCAACAAATTTTTATATCTATATCTCTGGCTGGACTAGTTTAGCACAGATAGTGAATACTTCTGATTCTTGATACCAAAACTTTAGGCAGCTGAAATGAAACGATATAAAGCTGAAAAGCTTATAAGTACTGGAACAATGGGAAAACACTGTCAAAAATGATTCTGATCATTTTACTCAGAACCCAAAGATTGGATTCAGGTATCTTATATCAACCTATAGAAGTAAGTAATTTCCAATCAATTACTACAGAACATGTTTTTTTAATCCTCTACTGGTCTTTTTTAGAACAGGTCGTTTCTCTGAATTCCTTAAACCTTTCTATTAAATAAAGCATGCGTCCATGTACCAACAAGTAATGAAAATGATACTTAGAGAAAACTTGGTGACTATGTAAATTGGTAAATTTATTCTACGTGTTTTCTGGGTCAGACCACTGGAAGACATTCCTACAAACATCAGAACCTTCTACTTTCAGAACTTCTTGCAGTCCAAGGACACTGGCTAGCTCTGAAATTCACTTTTTCCCATTAGCATCCTCTCTCATTCCCTTTAGCCATGGGGAATTTGGAAAACTCCCCATTCCAAGCCCACTGGCCAGCCTTCTTTTCCTGAGTCCCAAATCTTCTGAAGGTGTTTGATGTCCCAGACACCTTCAGAAAGCCTGTGTTGTACTGTAATATTTTATGAACAAGAAAGGAAAAATCCTGAATATTGTATTTTACATGCCAACTGAAATGGTCCATGTCAAAGAAACCACCTAAACTATATATATATATATATATATATATATATATATATATATATATATATATTCATTATTTCCCACACATATCTTTAAGGAATATGTTTGCCTTGAACACTTAGCAAATAAATAAATGAATAAAACAATTATTGTAAGATGAGAAATGGTATGAAATTTAAATTTACTACACCATTTAAAATGTATCATATATGCTTGTATTTTAATAAGTTACATAGTATATGCAGAGCATATGTTTACTACATGATCAAATCAAATTGATCAGTTTGAAATGCAAAGTAGAAAATACATAGTTTACAAATATAAACATCTATGAGGGTATCTACAATTATTCCATATACACCAATGCCCAAATTACATTTGTAAACTGGTTCATGTAAGATTCTCAGAACACCTGGTAATTAAAATACTTTAGTATTTTTATGGATGAATAATGTCTCACCATTGCCAGAAGCATTCTTTTAAATTTTTATTTAATTAAAAATGGCTCTTGAATAGTTTTTATGGAAAAGACTATTCAAAATAGAGACCTCTGTGCCAAGTTCTAGTCCAAAAAAAAATTTTAATTGCAAAGCCTTCTTTAAATTACAAAGACAGTTTTTTCCTTTCAGTTTCTCGAAGTATTTCATAATAATATAAACTAGAAATAGAAAGTAAACAGGCAAAGATAGTGTGTTGAATGCTGTTAAATAAACAATATGTCTGCTTTTACTCCTCTCTCTTCAAAAACAAACTATAAACATTTATTTGTGCTTTTGTGTCTGTTATTTCATCTTTTTTACAATTTTAAAACATAACCTAATAGCTTATGTTTTAAAATTTTACCCATGGAGCATCACTTATGAATCCCAACACAGAAGAATTTGTATTTCTTTCAATAGCATCACTGTGTAATATACCTCAAATAGTGGTATAAATCTAAACTTTTCTTTTTTTCTCTGACCCCAGACACACAACAAATACTTGTAGAATGATTGAACGAATAAAGCTCAGTGAAATATCCTATGTTACCAGTAATACAACTTCCATCTAACCTCTCACTTTTGAACAGCTCTTTTGTCAAATCAAATCTAATCTGCTGCTGAAGGTACTGCCAAACTCAGAATCAGTTACATAAAGAACAATGCAATTAACTTCCTTTTAGAGTTGAATGATAAACAAAAGTTTCTATCATTTGAGAAACACATATGCTTTCCTTTTATTAAATAACAATACTATGATATTCATTTATTCCCGATTGCCAGTAAGCCTAAAACCAAATATTGTACTCAATTCAGCTAAAGTGATCTTCATTTCATTCCTTGAAAATAATTTACTTTGTTTCATGAATTACAATGAGTTTCCCTTCTAAAAATACATGGAAACCTACTGTGTGCAAATTATTGTAACAAATAAGACAAGTTCCCTATTCTCCTGCTTACATTTCTACTGCTAATTACAATGCAAAAAATGCAAAAGACCAAAGGGATAGTAGAGTGACAACAAGCTAGGCAAACAATAGCAGCCTTTAAAAAAAAAAAAAGTATGTTACCATTTATTGAAAATCTTTGTATCCAGGACTTTGGTAAACATTTTATATATACCAGCACAATAATCCTGCAAAACAGGTATCATTGTGCTCGTATTGATATCAGAAAACAGGCTCTTAGCATAGTACTTTGCATATACCAGGTATTCAATAAACACATGAAGAATGAATAAAGCTTAGTGAAGTTCCCTAATTACACAGGTAACAACAGGGTGTAAAGAACTATCTTTACCTTCAGAATGTCCAAATTCAGTTTTGTAAATTAATTAATCTAAACTGAATTCTACCCAATTTATAGGTGGACTTTATAAAACATATTTCAGTAATCAGCCTTCTGGATACCATCTGAATAAATTAGGGTACCTTCTGGATAAACTAGGGTACCAAATTACAGGGAATTTTTTGGAAAAGAAAGAAAATTTAAAGAATTTTCCAGCAAGAATATTCAAATACACTCTTGACAACTTTTTAAAACATACTCCTGAAGCAAACTAAAAGAAACTAGGTAACAGGACAGGTGTGGTGGCTTACGCCTGTAAGCATATCACCTGAGGTCAGGAGTTTGAGACCACTAGGCTAACATGGTGAAATCTCATCTCTACTAAAAATACAAAAGTCAGCTGGGAGTGGTGGTGGGCACATGTAATCCCAGCTACTTGGGAGGCTGAGGCAGGAGAATCGCTTGAACCCAGGAGGCTGAGGTTGCAGTGAACCAAGATCAAGCCATTGTACTCCAGCCTGGGTGATAGAGCAAGATTTTGTCTCAAAAAAAAAAAAAAAGAAAAGAAAAAGAAACTAGAAATCATCTAGTCTTTCATCCCTTCTGCTTATATTCATAAAGAATTAGGCATTTAGGCCAGGTGTGGTGGCTCACATCTGTAATCCCAATATTTTGAGAGGCCAAGGCAGGAGGGTCACTTGAGGCCAGGAATTCAAGACCAGCCTGGGCAATATAGCGAGACCTCATCTCTACAAAACAAATTTAAAAATTAACTAGGCATAGTGGTATGCACCCATAGTCTTAGCTACTTGGGAGGCTGAGGAGGGAAGATGGCCCAGGAGTTCAAGGTTATAGTGAGCTATGATAGTGCCACTGCACTCCAACCTGGGCAACAGACCAGGTAAAACCCCACCTCTAGGAAAAAAAAAAAAAAAAAAAAAAAAAAAAAAAAACTATGTCGATGGGCACACAATTTATAAAGATGTAATTTGTCACAATAAAAACATAAAGAGGCAAAAATGGAGCTATATAGAAGAAAAGTTTTGTATTCTATAGAATTCAAGTTGGTAGTAATTCATTCTACATTGTTATATATTAAGATGTTAATCGTAATCTCCAGGGAAATCATTAAGAAAACAATCAAAATATATTTTAGTAAAAGAAATGAGAAAGGAATAAAAACAGTGCAATAGAACATATCTAATTAACAAAAAAGAAGGTAGTAATGGAGAAATGTGAGCAAAGAAATGACACATAGAAAACGAAAAGCAAAATGGCAGAAGTACATCCTTCTTTATCAGTAATTATACTAGCTATAAGTGGATTAAAGTCGCCAATTGAAAGGGGGAAATTTACAGAATGGAGAATCTGTAATTTTGTTATGCAAATCTGATCGTGACCAAAGTTTAAATCAATAAGACCAGCAGGGCTGATTATTGTGTCCATTTATTCTATAAGATATTGTGAGAGCAGCCAAGCATGGTGGCTCACACCTGTAATCCCAGCATTTGGAAGACCAAGGCAGGTGGATCACCTGAGGTCAGAAGTTCGAGACCAGCCTGACCAACATGAAGAAACCCCATCTCTACTAAAAATACAAAATTAGCCGGGCATAGTGGCGCTTGCCTGTAATCCCAGCTACTCAGGAGGCTGAGGCAAGAGAATGGCTTGAACCTGAGAGGCAGAGGTTGCAGTGAGCCGAGATAGTGCCACTGCACTCCAGCCTGGGCAACAAGGGCAAAACTCCATCTCAAAAAAAAAAAAAAGATATTGTGAGGGGAGGCTGGGTCCAGTAGCTCACATCTGTAATCCCAGCTCTTTGACAGGCTAAAGCTGGAGGATCACTTGAGGCCCCCACTTTGAGATCAGCCTGGACAACAAGGGATACCTCATTTAAAAAAAAAAAAAAATTAGCTGTGGCATTGTAACACATTCCTATGGTCTCAGCTACTCAGGAGGCTGAAGCTGGAGAATCACTTAAGCCTGAGAGGTCAAAGCTGCAGTAAGCTATGATTACATCACTACACATTTCAGCCTGGGTGAAAGAGTGAGAACCTATCCAAAAAAAAAAAAAAACTTGTGAGATGGTATTTTCTAGTAATGGTCGTGTTTAGAAAAGGGCAGTGGATAAATGGGAAAAGAGGCCAGCAAACATGCAGGAGAAGGAGATGCAGGGAGGGGTTAGGTGGGGGAAGCTAAGATATAGGGGGTAGGAGGGAGGTCACTCCAGCTTTCCAGAATTGAGTCTGGAGGGAGAAAGGAGTTTAAGTTTGGATTTTTAGATTTGGGATCCTGTACATTTTCACTAATATGATAAATTATTTAGCTATTTTACTATACATAATTATTTCAATAGCATACCATTAGAAAACCATTTTTTTCTGCTATATGTGGATGGCCCTAATAAATTATTCTAGGCAAAAATTCTCCTATCTGTGCATTGACTCTTTGTCATGTTCACTGTCATTTTTTTTCTCTATGTTACTGGTTTATTTTCCATTTTGGATTTTGTTTTTACTTTTAGAATGAAAAAATACACACTGGTGAATAAATGTACCTTTCTATAATAGTGTTATCACTTTAAACAAGCAAAATCATTCAATAATGGGTTGATCTTAAAGGCAGTGGTCTACTTCCTAGTTATAACCCAATTCTTTACTTTTTCCCAGTAGCACTCCAAAATAAATGCCAAATAAAATCCTTAATATGGAATTCCAGTTAGAATACTTATAAATTAAGCAAAGAAGTCAGTGTTTTATTTAAAATAAATTAGTCACTTTTTCCATGTTCTGTTTCAGCCATAAGAAATGAGATAGAGTTAATTTTAAATGTAAAACTTAGTACACTATGCAAATCATGTCTGTGTGTCAAAGAAAAATAACGAACTTAATGAGGAATGTTTAAAAAAAAAAAAAAAAAAGCAGAACCCATTAGTTTAAAGATACATAGGAACAGCCAAAGATGACAAACATACATAAAATTCAAAACATGGTGGGAAAGGGAATAGGCACTGAAACACATAAATCAGTGTTTTGAATTCTTTTTCTCTGTGGGTATAATTGTACCTTAGTTTCTTATAATGATTTATTGAGGTAAATATTCTGTATGGTTTAACAGCTACGGCTTCAAAGTGTCAGGCACAAGCTCTCCTTTATTCATGAGGCAGCTGAGTATTGGGATGTGAATTCACTTCTGTATTCTGGGACTTGGCAAAGTTTGTTTTTAAGGTCCTTATAAAGAATTCATGTTGATGCAGTCTATTCAAATGTGAAAAACACTATGCTGTAAGTAGTGAAATAGAAAACCTTTACAGTAATTCTGGAGAAAAAAGTAAATAAATTGAAGTAAGCCACACAGAATTACTTTCAGCAAAGTAAAGAATGCCCCTGAGTTCATCTTAATCTACTTTTTCAGATTTAGGGATGCCTACAAACCCTCTTCATCAGATAGGTTACTAAATTGGGAACTGGATCTAAAATCAAAACAAAAAGAAAATAATCAGAGAGAAATAGAATTAAGTTTCTGTTTATAAAATTCAGATAAGAAAGTCTTTTGGGTTGATTTTCAATTTACACATGTTGCTGCTCTGAGACCAAGGTATGTCCAACAGCAAACAGTAATAACACTTACACAGTAGTTTATTAAATCTACCATATAGCAACTTTATAGTTTGGATGGGGGAAATGAGTAATTTACCAAATATATTTCCTTTGAAAGTATTATGCCAGTGGAGGTTATACATGGATACTTCAGGCATAGAAACCTAAGAACCTTGGAATTCATTGGTCTTATGCTTGTTTATATCACGCTTTTCAGCAGAAAATTCAGATTTTTGCCAAGAAATACATGTGCCTTAGATGTATAAGCTCAATATGAAATAGAGATTTTGACCTGCCTAGACTGTGGTTCTCTGACGCATCCACATTTCTGCATATCTGCCCAAATGGCTTTATGATTCCCCACAAGGTAGTTTGACAGTTTGAGGATATAGGGGCCAAGTAAAAGTAAATTTAAAGGAAATTAAAACACATAATTTAAAAATATACCTACATTTTGTTTGTAATGAGATTCTCTCATTTACAGGTAATGTATCTTATGCTTTCAAATTTTGTCCAGTTGAGGAAGTATTTTACCTTAGAGAGATGCCACTAATAAATGGCTTTTGCCTTCTTGCTAATTCCCTTCACAGATAAATAGCTAGGCCAGGCACTGTGGCTTACGCCTGTAAGCCCCCTAACACTCCAGGAGGCCGAGGTAGATGGATTACTTGAGCTCAGGAGTTCGAGACCAAACTGGGAAACATGGTGAAACCCCATCTCTACTAAAACACACACACACACACACACACACACACACACACACACAAAATAGCTGGGCATGGCGGTATGTACCTGTAGTCCTAGCTACTCAGGAGGCTGAGGCAGGATTTTTTCACACACAAAAAAATCACTAAATAAATACACTATAAGATGTGATGTTTTGACACTACTTTCTGGCAAAACACTAATTTACTCAATACAACTGCTAGTCAGAGAATATCATCTGAAAAAATATGCACTGTATACCATGTTTAAATGACCCAAAATGTTTTGCATTGCCAATATAGAATGAAGAGGTGGCATCTTATACAACTCTACAAGTAGCTAATACTGTTGGATATTTATCCTCACCCAAATCTCATGCCGAAATGTAATTCCCAGTATTGAAGGAGGGGCCTGGTGGGAGGTGACTGGGTCATGAGGGTGGATCTCTCATGAATGTCTTATTGCTGTCCTCGTGATAGTAACTTCTCATGAGATCTGGTTTTTAAGTGTGTGGCACCTGGCCAGGAGTGCTGGCTCACACGTGTAATCTCAGCACTTTGAAAGGCTGAAGAGGGTGGATCACTTGAGGTCAGGAGTTCGAGACCAGCCCAGCAAACATAACTAAATCCAGTCTCCATTAAAAATGCAAACATTAACTGGGCATGGTCACATGCACTGGTAATCCCAGCTGCTTGGGAGGCTGAGGCACCAGAATCATTTGAACCCAAGAGGTAGAGGTTGCAGTGAGCTGAGATCACGCCACTGCACTCCAGCCTGGTTAACAGAGCAAGACTCAATCTCAGAAAAAAGAAGTGTGTGGTACCTGCCCCCTTCTCTTGCTCCCTTCTCACCATGTGAGAAGGCTGATCCCCCTTGGCCTTCCACTATGAGAAGAAGCTCCCTGAGGCCTCCCCAGAAGCCAAGCAGATGCCACTGCCAGGCTTTCTGTGCAACCTGCAGAACTGTGAGCCCTTAAACCTCTTTTCTTTATACATTTCCCAGTCTCAGGCATTTCCTTATAGCAATGCAAGAATGGCCTAAAACAGTAACTTTCTGTGCTATAACTTCAAGTTAAGTTCATGTGAAGCCAAGATAATCATGAGCTCCTACAGGTCTGAAAAAAACTGATATAGAAAATGGTACAAAAAGAAGAATGCCCCTTCCAAAGAATGAAAACCTCACACTCCTCAACAAGTCATCCATTATCAATTCTTTAATTCATTCAACAAATACAATAAAACTTTATTCTTTATAACTTAATGTATAATCTATATTTATTTACTTTCAAATGCTATTTATTACTTATTTAAGCTTGCTTTCATTGTTCATCAAATGCTATATTTTTTTGTGAAAAGAGAGGGTATCTTGGGTTGGTATAAAATGCACCGTAATTTTTCCTATTAGAATTAATGAAAATATTTTCTATTTTATAGCTTTTCACTAAACAGCAGAATTTTCCTAAACAAATTAACATCTTGAAGGAAGAGACAGGTGTACCCTATTCAAAGTTTATAAAAGTATCATAAACTGAAAAGAAAAGTATTAATATCAACTCTGCATCCCATATTATTCAGGTAGTATCCAAGTAAATACGTGTTAGTTCATTAATCCTTAAAATAACCCCATGTGGATCTGTTGGGGGGAAATAAGGGAGGGACAGCAGTGGGTGGGGAGTTGGGGAGAGATAGCATGGGGAGAAATGACAGATATAGGTGATGGGGAGGAAGGCAGCAAATCACACTGTCACGTGTGTACCTATGCAACAATCTTTCGTGTTCTTCACATGTACCCCAAAACCTAAAATGCAATAAAATAAAATTAAATTAAAAAATAAATAAATAGCCGGGCGCGGTGGCTCAAGCCTGTAATCCCAGCACTTTGGGAGGCTGAGGCGGGTGGATCACAAGGTCAAGAGATCGAGACCATCCTGGTCAACATGGTGAAACCCCGTCTCTACTAAAAATACAAAAAAATCAGCTGGGCATGGTGGCGCGTGCCTGTAATCCCAGCTACTCAGGAGGCTGAGGCAGGAGAATTGCCTGAACCCAGGAGGCAGAGGTTGCGGTGAGCCGAGATCGCGCCATTGCACTCCAGCCTGGGGTAACAAGAGCGAAACTCCGTCTCAAAAATAAATAAATAAATAAATAACCCCATGTGAGAAGTACCTTTTGAGAAGGTGAGAAAACTGAGACTCAATGATATGAAATGAAGTGTTCAAAGTCATACAACCAATAAGTAGCAGAGCCAGAACTCAAATATTGCCAAGTCCAATGGCCATTTCTCTGTGCTTATCTTCACCTCTCATCAGCATTCAACAAAATCAACAACTTCCTCCTTCTTGAAACCTTGACCTCTCTTGGCCTTCAAATACTGTATCTCCTGGTTTATTTCATCCTTATTAAGAGTTACTACCTCTTAACTTTCAGTGTTGAATCTACATCTTTTCCCTAACTTATAAGTTATAGGGCTCCTCAAACTCAGGCCAGAACCCTCTGAAGTCTATCTTTTCCTGGATGACCTTATCCTTTCACATGGATTTAAATACCATTCCTATATTGAAAACTCCCAGATATATCTATACCTAGCCATGAATTCTGTGAGCTTCAGGTTTGACTGTTTACTTTGTTTCTTGGTATTTCCACATACATATTTCAAAAACATTATAAACTTAATGTGCCCAAAGAAAAAAATCAACAAGCAAATCAGGATCCCTACCCACCCAAATCTGTCTGTCTCCTCCCATTGGGTAAACAGAAAATCTATCAGTTATTCAAGCCAGAAACCTAAGAGTCATCTTTCTCATCTTCCTTTTTATTACCCCCAGTTCTAATCCATCAGCAAGTCCTGTTGTTTCTAATTCTAAAATATATTTTGAATTGCTCCATATCTCTTCAGTTCCACCTCTACCACCTTAACCCAGGTCCTCATTATTTCTCACCTGAACTATGCAATAGCTTCACTTCTACTCTTGACCTCCTCCAATCCATTCTCCATACTGTGATAAGAGTAAATGTCTTAAAACATCAAATCAATCCCTCTCCTACTAAAAACCTTACAGTGGGCCAGGCATGGTGGCTCATACCTATAATACCAGCACTTTGAGAGGCCAAGGTGGGGTGGATCGCTTGAATCCTAGAGTTCAGGACTAGCCTGGGCAACATGATGAAACCCTGTCTCTGCGGGGAAAAAAAAAAAAAAAAAAAAAATTGCTAGCCAGGCATGGTGAGCCTGTAGTCCCAGCTACTAGGGGACTGAGATGGAAGGATCACTTGAGCCTCGGAGATGGAAGCTGCAGTGAGCCATGATCGTGCTACTGCCCTCCAGCCTGGACAACAGAGTGAAACACTGTTTCAAAAAGAAAACATTACAATGGCTTACTTTTAAAATAAAATCTTAAAATGGCACTTAAGATAAAATCCAAACTTTATATTATGATCTAAAAGCTCTGCCTATCTTTCCAGCTTCATTTCATGCCAGTCTCTCCTCTTTTCACTATACTCGAATACATACTGATCTTTTTTTTTCTCAGCTCAAAATGTTATCTGTTTCTTTTTTTCCATAAGTTATTGTGTTACGGATGTTATTTGGTTACATGGGTAAGTTATTTAGTTAGGATTTGTGAGATTTTGGTGTACTCCTCACCTGAGCAGTATACATTGTACCATATGTGTAGTCTTTTATCTCCCATCCCCCTCCCATGCTTCCCCCCAAGTCCCCACAGTCCACTGTATCATTCTATGCCTGTGCATCCTCATAGCTTAGCTCCTACATGTCAGTGAGAACATACAATGTTTGGTTTTCCTTTCCTGAGTTACTTCTCTTAGAATAATAGTCTCCAGTCTCATCCAGGTCACTGCAAATGCTGTTAATTCATTCCTTTTTATGGCTGAGTAGTATTCCATCATATATATATATATATATACACACACATCTATATACACACATATACATATATGTATATGTATATATAAATATATATGATGGAATACTATGGCATATATATATGTACACATACACACACACACACACACACACACACACACACACGTTAGTTTCTTTATCCACTCATTGACTGAGGGACATTTGCATTAATTCCATGATTTTGCAATTGTAAACTATTCTGCTATAAAAATGCAAGTGTATCTTTTTCATATAATGACTTCTTTCCCTCTGGGTAGATACCCAGTAGTGGGATTGCTAGATCAAATGGTAGTTCTACTTTCAGTTCTTTAAGGAATCTCCACGTCATTTTCCATAGTGACTGTACTAGTTTACATTCTCACCAGCAGTGTAGAAATGTTCCCTGTTCACTGCATCCATGTCAACATCTACTGTTTTTTGAGTTTTTAATTATGACCATTCTTGCAGGAATAAGGTAATATCACATTGTAGTTTTGACTTGTATTTTCCTGACCATTAGTGATGTTGAGGATTTTTTTGTTTGTTGGCCATTTGTATATCTTCTTTTGAGAACTGTCTATTCATGTCCTTAGTTACTAGAACACACTAAGCTCTTTTCAGCCTCAAGACCATTTCACACGCTGTTCCCTCTACCTAAGACACTTCCCCATTAATTACCTAGCTAGTTTCATCTCACTCTGAATCACTACCTTTTGAGGCAGACCCATACCATACTGTCAAGAGTCTTTTGTTATTTCCTTATGGGACTTATTGTATTTTATAATTGTTTTATGTAGTTGTCTTTTTGTTATCAACCAAACTAGAATATAAGCTCCATAAAGGCAGAAACTAATTAGTTCAATTATTGATACTGTTAACTGTTATATTTCCCATGCCTGGCACAATAAATAACAGCTCTCAATAAATACGTGTGAATGAATGAAAGCCAAGTGTGACTGATTCCAAACAAACATTCTCCCCAATGTATCATGCTGTCACCTTAAAGGATCTTAGAAGTCATCTAGCTGATCCTCTTCTTTCACAAATAAAAAAATTAAGATCCAGAAAGCCCAGTGATTTGCCCAAGGTAACAAAGCATTAACTGACAGAGCCACGGTGAACCCAGACTTTCTGACTTCTGCATCAGGTTTTCTCTTAGATAGCACATTGCCTTATGCTGATAGGGGCATCCAAACTATACCTAAGAAATTTTCTGCAAGTATGAGGAATACAAAAGTATCAGAAAAAATTTTAGCAAGCACTTACAAACTAATATAAAACTAGAAAAAATACAATTATACCGGTAGTATACAATGCATTTGATTGCCAAAATCTTTCACTAAATTGTTTTTAAAAGAAAAATTTGAGAATATAGACAAAATGGTTCTCTATTTTACATTACATAAATCATTTACTTCACAATATAAACAACGTTTTATTTCATAGGGATAATACATTCAGAATACACTTGCTTAGAGAAATCATGTGTTTGCTGTTGTGGAAACAATACATAAAAAATAATTTTAAAAAAGGAGAAACCACACTTTGTTCCTAAAAATTTAAGTTTTTCTGATAGCTAGTAACCCTAAAATTCATGCAAGTATAAAATGTGCACAATTTTGAAACTAAACAAGGAACCAAGGAAAGTATCTACAGTTGATAATAATAACAGATAAAGGATAAAAGAAGGAACAACCAAACCCAGAAATACCATACTGCTTACTTCCAGAATTCAGTCACTGGTGTGCAAAACACTAAACCATGTAACAATTTACTCAATTCATGAAGCAATGCAGTCTACATTGTCACAACTACATACTTCCTCCATCTCCTTCCACTCCTGCAGAACTCAAATCAGGTAGCTACTAAACCATCTCAAGTTGCTCCTGTCACCTGGTGACCAATGGAGAAAACTTTGATCCAACTTTTCTTTGCCAAAAACTTTTTAATTACCCACTAAGTACATGGTGCTCATACTCATGATTCTCCCCATGTGTGAATATATTTTTTAATTCCTGTAATAAAAAGCTAGATAAAATAACCTCCATCATGAACCACTTAGTTGTTAAAAACATCTATGTCTCCATTTAACTCCTTCCTCATCTTTCAAAGAATTCGACATAATTTTTCAAAACTATTAGAAATAAATATAAATTATTTTACTTTTAGCATTACAACACTATTACTGCAAATGATAATTATTTTAGCTATCTTATAGTTCAAATAGGTTTATGTAGTCTATATGTACAGCACTGTTGTATGAAAAAAATCAGCTTCCATGGAACTTTTGTTTGATTTCCAACTTTCCTAAAATTACTAAACTTTCAAATTTCTTTTCATACAATGTCATGTTCATTGCTTTTCCTCAGAAAAATTTCCCTCATAAAAAAGAGGTTATTATACATACCTCTGTTATTTACCTACCAGTTGTTCCAAATGTTGTGTCTTCTAACTTTCATTAGGTCTCGTATGTCTACCAGATGTGACTCTTGCTGCTGCTCATTAGAATATGCAAATCACCTCAGTATATACTGGACTTCTGTAGATCTCAAGGCTCCAATTTAAAAGTTGTCATTTAGAATCTGGCAAAATAGTCCTGTTGGAAAAGTTTCAAAACACAAATTTCAGTACTTTCCAGCCCTTTCCTACTCTAGAAACTAAAAAATCCTGTGTCAAACATAGATTAATAACCCATTATTAGAGTACACTACAGTGCAATGTTACTAAAAGCATGAGTAAATCATGTATACCTTGTACAGCATGGGGCCTGCTCCCATTCTGTTATGGAAAGCCTGAACCCGCACTGTCTAACGGATAGCCAATAGCCATCTGGGGCTCTTGGGTGCTGGAAATATGACTAGCTTTAATTGACAAGGGCTGTAGTATAAAGTACACATCAGATTTTTGAAGAAAAGAATCTGAAATATTTCATTACTAATTTTTAAAATTATATATTGAAATAATACTATTTTGGATATATTGGGTTACATAAAATACATGATAAAAATTAATTCCACCTGTTTTTTTCATTTTTGATATGTCCACTAGAAAATTTTAAATTACATATGTGACTCACATTTGTGCCTCAGATTATATTTCTGTAGAATAGTACTATTTTGCTATAATAAATAGGATGTTATGATTAAGTTAGTTTTTGGTATTTTATTTTCCCCAAAGAAAAGTTTATGATTAATGTGTTGTGGATAACCTATAGGAAGCAAGGTCCTTAACAAAAACTTGTATTTTTAATGAAAATTAAAAAGAAAAAAAAAGGAGCAGGGAATAAAAGAGGAACAGAAACATTATAGGAATAGATAATAAACATTAATTTCCTCTCTACTCAAAGCAAAAAGTATTATATATTCAAAAACATTGTAACAGCTAAAGGTGTTCAGTATTATTAAAACACTGCTTAGCAAGGAAGTAAAAAAAAAAAAGTTAAAAACAATAGTTTAATTGTTTTGAAGTTTTACTTTTTTCCAACTACTCTTAGTTCTCTGAGGGAACAAAAATTAGTAAAAAAGAAAAAAAAGAATCAACCACTTTTCTCTGTATCAAATGATAGGTAGTAAGACATTCCCAAGTTCTAGCTAGTCTCCAAAGAATAGTACTGTAATATTTTTTTAAATAAGCAATAGAGGCCAGGCACAGTGGCTCTTGCCTGTAATCCCAGCACTTCGGAAGGATGAGGCGGGAGGATCAACTACAGGCCGGGAATTCAAGAACAGCCTGGCCAACATGGCAAAACCTCGTCTTTACTAAAAATACAAAAAATTATCCAGGCATGGTGGTGCACACCTGTAATTCTAGCTATTTGGGAGGCCGAGGCCCAAGAATTGTTTCCACCTGGGAAGCAGATGTTGCAGTAAGCCAAGATTGCACCACTGCATTCAGCCTGGGTGACAGAGCAAGACTCTGTCTGAAAAAAAAAAAAAAAAAAAAAAAAAAAAGGCATTAGTAGTCAGGTGTGGTGGTATGTAGCTGTAGTCCCAGCTACTAGGGAGGCTGAGGCTGGAGAATCACTTGAGCTTAGGGGTTGGAGACCAGCCTGGGAAACAGAGATCCCCATCTCTTTAAAACAAAACAAAAAAGGCATTAGTAAGGCTGATCAGTATTCATATACCATTTTCTTCTAAGAAAGTTAAAATACTTCATATTAGAGATCATTTTATTTCAACAGTTCCTCATAAAGGAACTGTTCAAATTTTATGGTCTGAGCATGTGGGAGTATCAACTGGTACAAGCAGTCTGGAAAACCTTTTGGCATTATCTACTCCTAAACATATCCCCAACAGTAACACATGTACATTTATATAAAAAAAATACAAAAATGTTCACAGCAGCATTATTCATAATAATCAGAAACTGGAAACAACTCACATAACCATCAACAAATGAATTTATACAATGGCATACTATATAGAATAAAATGAACCAACCCCTATTATACAACAGTAATGATTCTCCTAAATATAACATTGTATAAAAGAAGGTAGATATAAAAATATATACTGTATGATTCTATTTAAATAAAGCTCAAAAACAGAAAAAAATAATTTATGGTCTTAGAAGTCAGGATAGTTATCTTTGAGGGGGTCATAGTAATTGGGAGGGAAGGAAGGAGTAAGGAGCACTGAAAATGTTTTATTTCTTGACCCAGGTAGCGGTTATATAGATATGTTCATTTTGTGATGAATGAGCTATATACACTTACAATTTGTATACTTTTCTGTATGTCTGTTTTCATCAAAATATAATTCAAAAAATAAAATATATGATCATACTAAAATTTTGTTTTATATTATTAATTAAAATATCATTGAAATTAGGAATATTTTTGCTAAATTGAGTTGTTTAAATGTGGTTTTATCCTTAAGATTACTTTCATATTTATTGAACTCAGAATCACAGAGCTTTAGAGATGGAAGAAACTTAGAATAAACTAGTTTGGCTCTGTGAGAAGTTAGGTGACTTGGCCAAGATCATATTAATATCAGTAATGAAACTAAAATTTACAACTTTCATATAATATTACAGAACTTTTTAAGTTTTTAGTTTCAGAGAGTTAGACTTCATTAGAAAGAACTAGGATTTCTTCTGAAATCTTGATTTATAATGCTAAAAGAAAAAATCTACAAATCACCAAATGTTATTTATTCTTCTATTTCTTTTATAATAAAATAATGAATAAATTATAAAACAAGGAAGAAAAATCATTCTTGACTTTTTGGTGAGGAATTTTATAAGAATCTATGTCCTTCATACATCTTTTTGAAACTTATTCTTCATGAAGACAGATATAGAACATTTGTATTCAGTTACTATATTAAAAACAGGATAGTCTCAATATACACTACCCTCTTTCTCTTACTTTTTGCAGCTTGTTTGTAAATAAGTTTAGTAGTAACACAATCGAGAAGTATTGATTCCTTCTAGAAATGCACCTACATTTGAGCTATTCCCAATTCACAAAAATTCAAGGATATAACGACTTATTCTCCTCTTTTCCTTCAAAATTTAAAATATGGCAACTCTTCATCTTTGTTCTCTTTTTTTAAGCCTTTCTTCTGGCTTACAAATGTAAAATAAGCTATGGCAACATTTTTATATCTGTTCTTTACCTGTTTTGTTTTTTTTTTTTCCAACCATTTGTTTTGGGGGAGGGAAAAGAAGGAGAGTTCTAAGAAAAGCTTTTTGTAACAGGTTCAAAAGTATAAAAGCCATTTCAAGCTCCAGACATTTGTAGCCTTTATTTCTTTAGTCCTTGAAAGGGCTTTTTAAATGTTAACAGCTAAGATAGGACTGCTTTCCTATACTGATGTTCCAGGCTTCATTTCCTTTGTAGTCTTGAGTTCTTCCCCAACCTCAACCCTCCATAACCTCCACGCAGGCTTCTTTTTCAAAACAAAACAACGATTTTTAAAAAAATATATTTCATTCATCATGATACACATACAAGCAGATACAAGCAGACTTGTAAGATCCCATATACAATGGATATCTCTAATAATTTAGAAAATTAAAATATTTTGCTTGAATTTCTTTCATATTTGGTGATTTAATGTCCCCATTTATGCTTTCATTTCTAAAATAATAAGATGTCACCTGCAAAGTTATTACAGCTAAAATAGCTAACAAGAAGCTTTTTTGGCCCCCTCTTCAGAAATGCTGAAATGAAATCTTCAAAAAATACCAGCCAAAACATGTTCATTTACGTATGTAAATTTTTTAAATCAATATGTATATATTATCCTAGTTCAGAAATAAATTACATGTATGCCAAGAAACAAGTCTGAAACACTGTAGTCCAAGATCTTAATAGTGATTATTATTTCTGAGTGGTAAAATTATAAATGTTTTTATTTTTAAATTTTATTCTTGCTTCTGAATATGCTTTATCTTCAGTGTACATGCATTGTTTGTGACAAGGGAAAATATTACTCTTTATGTTATATTACTCTTCAGGAGTTAAGAAATCAGCCTGGGCAACATGGTGAAACCTTTCCTCTTAAAATTAAAAAAAGAGAAACAGAAAGAGAGATATCCAAATATATAAACTGATATTTAACTACTTATATTATACAAGTACATAATTTTAAAATGTAATTTCCAAAATCATAAAATTATGAGTCATATAAATATAAAAACAACAGGAGTCAAAATGTTAAGCATCAAATATTTTACTTAAATGAGTAATTAATGAGAAAACCAGTAAGTTAAAACCAATTCATTACAGAACTTGACTTTTAGAAATTTGTATTCTCTACTGGACAAAATCTATTTGCATTGCCAAGAATAGAAATCATTTGCATTATGGGCCAAAATCATTCGCATCCTTTTCAGAATTATAAAAATTAACTTTTATCCTTACAGAGTTGTAAAATAGCCTCATCAATCAAAGATGATTAAAAGTATACACTCATTTAGAATAAGATAATTCCTGGAGAGTCCCTACACATTCAGCATTCCCCTGAAAGAAAACCCAGTTATCAGTTTTGCCTGCTTCCAAGTCTTTGACAATTTTCCTGATATAATCTACTAATTAGTAAACATGCTTTCTTATATATCACCTAGAAATGTTTAGTAAAGTTTTCTGTACCTTGATATAATCAAGGCATCTCAGAGAATATTTCAGGTTAGTATAAACTTAAACTTCCCACAAGCCAGGTACAGTGGCTCACACCTGTAATACCAACATTTTGGATCAAGGCCAGAGGATTGCTTGAGTCCAGGAGTTCAAGACTAGCCTGGGCAACATAGTGAGACCTTATCTCTACAAAAAATAAACAAAATCAGCCATGCATGGTGGTATGTGCCTGTAGCCCCAGCTACTCAGGAGGCTGAGGTGGGAAAATTGCTTGAGGTAGGCAGAGACTGCAGTGAACTTGAGACTGCACCACTACACCCCAGCCTGGGCAACAGAATAAGACCATCTCAAAAAAACAAACAAACAAACAAAAATCACTTTATACCAGTTTAAATCATGGAACATTAGTAAATTATAAAAAACATAAAGAAATACTAATATATGAAATAGGAAAAACTGTATAAAGAAAGTATGAGTAATTTGTATGTATGCAATATAAAAACATAAATTACAAACAAAATATCCATGAGGAAACAAGCTGTCAAACAAAACATGATCAACTTTTGAGTTTTCCTATTAGTAACTTTTCATAGTTGAGAAAATTTTAAGGGAGAAAATCTTAGAACTGAGAGAAGTCCAGTAACATCTTCCTGGTAAACCACAATGGGACTATACAGAGGAGACCTCCAACCCAAAGGAAACAGACTGTAGCACCAATTGGACAACTTTGGGTAAGTGGTGGGATACATTTTACCCAGGTAATGGATGGGATTGGGCTTGAGGCCCAATTTAGGACAATCTCTCCTAAGACAGAGAAAGTTAAAGGCCCCTCTTAATAGAAGGCAAGGACACTTGATTAAACTTAGGTTCAAGACCCAACTTAAGAAGCTTAGAGTCCTTCCTAAGATTTAGGGGGTTAAAGGCCCCACTCAGAAAAGTCTCCATTGGTTAATGGATTTGGCACTACGGGATGTTAACCACTATTCTCTTTGGATTAATCTGCCTTGTACTCTTTGCTGATGGCTATGGGTGACAGGATTAGCCATGTACAGGATCAAGAGACATGAGGAAATTTTTTCTCCCCCAAAGGGGAAACTTGAGAGCTAATGGATCTGCTAGGAAAGATCCCTTCACAACTGATAAGCAGCCGCCTGAATTTTGATTCAGTGTCACTGCAATGGGTGGGTCTTTCTCTATCCTCCCTGAGCTCTCTACATTTCCCATCCCACTGCAGAAAATGCTTATCTACCCTCTCCCCTCTCCCCTCTCCCCTGTCTCTCCTCTCTCCCCCTCCCCTCTCCCCTCTCTCCTCTCCCCTCTCCTCTTCTCTCTCTGTCTCTCTCTCTCTCTCTGTCTCTCTGTCTCTCTCTCTCTCTCTCTCTTTCTCTCTCTCTCTCTCTCTCCTGCCAGCCATGTGAAGACATACCTGCTTCCCCTTTACCTTTTGCCATGATCCTAAGTTTTCTGAGGCCTCTCCAGCCATGCCTCCTGCATAGTCTGCAGAACTGTGAGTAAATTAAACCTATTTTCTTCATAAATTACTCACTCTCAGGGAATTCTTTATAGCACTGTGATAATGAAATAATACAGAAAATTGCACAGACAAATGGAACAGAATAGAGACCAGAAATAAGGCTGCACATCTACAACCTTCAACAAAGCTGACAAAAACAAGCAACGGGGAAGACTCCCTATCCAATAAATGGTGCTGGGATAACTGGTTAGTCATATGCAGGAGATTAAAGCTGGACCGCTTCCTTATACCATACACAAAAATCAATTTAAGATGGATTAAAGACTTAAATGTAAAACCAAAAACTATAAAAACCCTGAAAGACAAACAGGCAATGCCATCCTGGACATAAGAATGGGCAGATTGCATGACAAAACCACCAAAAGCAATCATCACAAAAGCAAAAATTAATAAACTTAATAATTTCTACACAGCAAGAGAAACTATATCAATAGAATAAATGGACAACCTATAGAATGGGAGAAAATATCTGCAAACTATGCATCTGACAAAGCCCTAATATCCAGTATCTATAAGGAACTTAAACAAATTAAACAAATTTACAAAAGAGAAACAAACAACCCCATTCAAAAGTGGGCAATGGCCAGGTGCAGTGGCTCATGCCTGTAATCCCAGCACTTTGGGAGGCCAAGGTGGGTGGATCATTCGATGTGAGGAGTTTGAGACCAGCCTGGCTAACATGGTAGGACCTTATCTCTACAAAAATGCAAAAATTAGCCAGGTGTGGTAGTGTGTGCCTATAATCCCAGCTACTCTGTAGGCTGAGGCAGGAGAATCACTGGAACCCAGGAGGTGGAGGCTGCAGAGAGCCAAGATCACACTACTTCACTCCAGCCTGGGTGACAAAGTGAGACTCTATCTCAAAAAAAAAAAAAAAAAAAAAAAAAGTGAACAAAGAACATGAAAAGATACCTCTCAAAGGAAAACATACATGCAGCCAATAATATATGAAAAAGAGCTCAATGTTACTATCATTAGAGAAATGCACATCAAAACCACAATGAGATACTATCTCACACCAGTCAAAATGGCTATTATTAAAAGGTAAAAAAACAATGGATGCTGGCAAGATTGCATAGTAAAGGGAATACTTACACACTGTGGGTGCAAATGTAAATTAGTTCAACCATTGTGGAAAGCAGTATGGAGATTCCTCAAAGAGCTAAAAGGAGAACTACCATTCAACCCAGCAATCCCATTACTGGGTATATACTCAGAGGAATATAAATCTTTCTACCATAAGACACATGCACACAAATGTTCATTGCAGCACTATTCACAGTAGCAAAGACATGGAATCAACCTAAGTGTCCATCAATTACAGATTAAAGAAAATATAGTACATATACACCATGGAATACTATACAGTCAAAAAAAATCAGATTATGTCCTTTGGGAATGGATAGAGCTAGAGGCCATTATCCTTAGCAAACCAGCACAGGAACAGAAAACCAAATACCATATATTCTCACTTATGAGAGGCATCTAAATGATAAGAACTTATGAACACAAAGAAGGAAACAACAGACCCTGTGGGCTACTTGCATGGGAAGGTGGGAGGAGCAAGAGGAGCTGAGAAGATAACTATTGGATACCGGGTTTAATACCTGGGTGATGAAATAATATGTGCAACAAACTCCTGTGGCATGTGTTTACCTATGAATCAAACCTTCGCATGTACCACAAACCTAAAATGAAAGTTAAAAAGAAAAAATAACAGAGAAAAGTCCATCTATAGCCG
Organism: Saimiri boliviensis; assembly: GCF_048565385.1. Taxonomy (NCBI): domain Eukaryota; kingdom Metazoa; phylum Chordata; class Mammalia; order Primates; family Cebidae; genus Saimiri; species Saimiri boliviensis. The sequence goes on from NC_133454.1 coordinate 86,378,677, forward strand.
AGCCCGGTGGCTCACACCTATAATCCCAGCACTTTGGGAGGCTAAGGCAGGCAGATCACTTGAGGCCAGGAGTTGAAGACCATCCTGGCCAACATGTTGAAACCCCGTCTCTACTAAAAATACAAAACTTAGCACAACATGATGGTAGGGGCCTGTGATCCCAGCTACTTGAACCTAGGAGGCAGAGGTTGCAGTGAGCCAAGATTGAGCCACTGCATTCCCGCCTGAGTGACAGAGACTCCAACTCAAAAACTAAAAAAGAAAGAAAAGTCCATCCACTCAATTAATTTTTCCCCTTTCCCCTCTCAACTAAGAAATGATTGTCAAAACAAGTAAAAAATAAAATAAAATAAAATAAAAAAAGAAATGATTGTCATTATTTGAATTTTAATTGGAACATCCAAATCCAAATCACAGAACCATAGTCTGATGAAGAAACTTGAGACCCAAAAAATTTCTGTGACTCTTTAAAGTCTCAAAATCATTTATTCAACAATACTAGTTAGTATACAAATTATAATTCACATTTGTACTATATTATATAAAACTGGGCCTTAAACATATAAGTAGTTTTAAAATTACTGAATACAACACCTAATTAGTTAATTGATAGACACAAGCACATTGAGGGAATACTTGGATTTTTAGACTATTGTCTTAAAGAGAATAAATCTCCTTTCTTGGAGGTAAGTATCCCAAATTTGCAGAAAATTTATTATTTGCAAGTTTTCACTCAATAAACATTTATACCATGTGTGAATTAACTCGGTATAACAGCATAACATAGTGGTTAAGAGCATAAACACTTAGAGCCAGACTAGGCCATCAGTTCTACTGCTCCAGCTCTGCCTCAGTTTCCTGATCTGTAAAATGGGATAATAATAGTATGTAACAAATGTAAAACTCATGTAAGAAACAAACTGGGAACATGTTTGTCAAGTTGGTGGTTCTTAAAATGTGGTCTTCATTCAGAATACTGTAGGCTTAAAAAAAAAAAAAAAAAAAAAAAAAAAGAGAGACAATAAAATGTGCTTCTCAGACCAGCAGCAGCAACATCTGATAATTTGTTAGAAATGTAAATGTTGGGCCTCATCACAGACCTACTAAATCAGAAACTCTGGGGTAGGGCTCAGCAATCTAAGCTTAAACAAAACATCTTTCAAGTGGTTCCAATGCCCATTAACATTTGGGAACCATTGGTGCAAATTAATAAGATTTTATCTCTTCCTCTCTAGACTTTAATGTATGTGTGTGTGTGTGTGTGTGTGTGTTCATTAGTATACTTGGTGTTTTGCACACCTCATCTTTTGTCTTAAAACTACTCAAACTTAGTTTCAACACTGAAGGTAACTTCACACCCACTAGGATGGTTATAATATAAAAGATGAAGACAAGGGTTGGCAATGATGTGGAGAAACTGAACTCTTCATACACTGCTGGTCGGAATGTAAAATGGTACAGCCACTTTGGAAAACAATCTAATGGTTTCTCAAAAAGTTAAATATAGAGTAACCATATGATCCAGCAATTCCACTCCTAGACATATACCCACAAGATTTGGAAACAAAGTCACACAAAATCTTCTACACAAATGTTTGCTACAGCATTATTCATAATAGCAAAAAAGTGGATACAATCCAAATGCCTATCAACTGGTGAATGGACAAACAAAATACAGTATATTTATACAATGGAATCTTATTCAACCATAAAAAGGAATGAAGTACTGATACATTCAGCAATATGGATGAACCTTAAAAACATGCCAAGTGGCTGGGTGCAGTGGCTCATGCCTCTAATCCCAACACTTTGGAAGGCCAAAGCTGGTGGATCCCTTGAACTCAGGGCTTAGAGACCAGCCTGGACAACATGGTGAAACCTATTCTCTACGGAAAAAAAAAAAAATACAAAAATTAGCTGGGTGTGATGGTGCGCACCTGTAGCTCCAGCTACTAAGGAAGCTGAGACAGAGGTCATAGTGAGCAGAGATCGTGCTACTGCACTCCATCCTGAATGACAGAGTGAGACCCTGTCTTAAAAGAAAAGAAAGAAAACATGCTAAGTGAAATGAACCAGTCACAAAAGACCACATATCGTATAATTCCATTTATATGAAATGGCTAGAAGAGGCAAATATAGAGAGACAGGAAGTTGATTAGTGGTTGCCTAGGGTTGCGGGAGGAGAGAAGAAAACAAGTAGGAGGGACGGCTAACAAGTGCAGTTTCTTTTTTTCTCTCTCTTTATTTTTCCTCATTTGAATTAAGAAATAAAAATTCAGTTAGTTAAGGATTTAAGTCAATTAAATTTCAATTAGTTGAAATGTTAGGAAAATTAAGTACTTTCACTTATAGATGTTATAGTATTACTAATAAATGAACTTTTTAAAAAGTTGGAATTTTTAGCACATCCTTCGAATCACTTCTTAGTCTGTACTAATTTCAGATTTTTGAAATATGAATGTTAAATATAACGTTAATTGTTTTAAATTTTTTAGTTAAGGACCACAAACAACACTTCTCTTTCTACTCGAACTGTCTTAAAACTCAGAGTTAAATTTAAACCTTAGCTGGAGAAAGGTCTATTTCAGCTTCTTCTAATATCTACCTCAGGTACAGAATTTATTTTGAGGGTGACGAAAATGTTATAACAACAATAGAGATGACTGGGCATGGTGGCTCACACCTATAATCCCAGTGCTTTGGTAGGCCAAGGCAGGAGGATCACTTGAGGTCAGGAGTTTGAAACAAACCTGGTCAATATGGTGAAACTCCATCTCTACTAAAAATACAAAAATTAGCTAAGCGTGGTGGTGCACACCTGTAATCCCAGCTACCCAGCTACTGAGGAGGCTGGGGCACAAAAATCTCTTGAACCCAGGAGGCTGAAGTTGCAATGAGTTGAGATCACACCACTGAATTCCAGCCTGAGCAACAGAGTGAGATGCTGTCTCAAAAATAAATAAATAAATAATATCTATAGTGATGGTCCCACAACTCTGTGACTACATTTAAGAACATTTAATTGTATACTTTAAATAGGTGAATTATATAGTATGTGAATTATATCTCAATAATATTATTATTTTAAAAGCCTGAAAACATAAGCCAAGATAGTATTATTGATGGAAAATACATGTGATATAACAATTTATGCAATAACAATAATCTATATTTAAAACTCTAATCCATGGATTACATTTAATGGATTAGATTTAATCCATGGATTAAAGATTTAAACATAAGACCTAACACCATAAAAACTCTAGAAGAAAACCTAGGTAATACCATAGGCATAGGCAAGAACTTCATGACTAAAACACCAAAAGCAATGGCAACAAACGCCAAAATTGACAGATGGGATCTAATTAAACTTAAGAGCTTCTGCACAGCAAAAGAAACTATCATCAGAGTGAACCGGCAACCAACAGAATGGGAAAAAATTTTTTCAATCTACCCATCTGACAAACAGCTAATAACCAGACTCTATAAAGAACTTAAATTTACAAGAAAAAACAACCCCATCAAGTGGGAAAAGGATATGAACAGATACTTCTCAAAAGAAGACATTTATGCAGCCAACAAACATGATAAAAAGCTCATCATCACTGGTCATTAGAGAAATGTAAATCAAAACCACATTGAGATATCATCTCATACCAGTTAGAATGGCAATCGTTAAAAAATCAGGAGACAGCAGATGCTGGAGAGGATGTGGAGTAATAGGAATATTTTTACACTGTTGGTGAAAGTGTAAATTAGTTCAACTACTGTGGAAGACAGTGTGGCAATTCCTCAAGGATCTAGAACTAGAAATACCATTTGACTCAGCAATCCCATTACTGGGTGTACACCCAAAGGATTATAAACATTCAATTATAAAAACACATGCACACATATGTTTACGGCAGCACTGTTTACAATAGTAAAGACTTGGAACCAACCCAAATGCCCATTAATGATAGACTGGATAAAGAAAATGTGGCACATATACACCATGGAATACTATGCAGTCATAAAAAAGGATGAGTTCATGTCCTTTGCAGGGACATGGATGAAGCTGGAAACCATCATTCTCAATGAATTGACACAAGAACAGAAAACCAAACTCCACGTGATCTCACTCATAAGTGGGTGTTGAACAATGAGAACACAAGGACACAGGAAGGAGAACATCACACACTAGGGCCTGTCACAGGGTAGGAGGGCTGGGGGAGGGATAACAGGGGGTGGGGAGATTGGGAAGGGGAAATACCTAATGTAGGTGACAGGGGGATGGAAGCAGCAAACCACTATGGCACGTGTATACCTATGTAAAAACCTGCATGTTCTGCACATGTACCCCAGAACTTAAAGTATTAAAAAAAATTAAAAATTAAAAATTAAAAAAATAAAACTCTAAATTATATTATCCTAGAAGTCAGGGAGGGAAGAACAGGGCAAAAGTAAAGGTTCTAGATTATTCACAAATAAAGGGACTGATGAAACACTCAGATATTGGTTTACTCTTGATTAGAACAAAAACTAAAATATAACCTTTGAAAACAAGTATTAAGACCAAAATGTAATATCCTCAAAATTACTAGAATAAAGAGACTAGAAAGAATTATACTTAGATATTAACTTTGGTAACCTCAGAACTATGGCACTGCTAAAGTGATTTTATTTCCTTTTGATATTTTTATTTTCCATGTCTTTTCCAATGAATAATTTTATTTTTGTGTGAGTCTGCTTACCTTTGTGATCCTGACTTTTTTAAGATCCAAGTTTACTTACTTATATATTCACTTATGGTTAAATTTGTTAATATATTCAGATAATTCAAAATTCAAAAGACAGAAAAAGCATAGTGAAAAATCTCCTTGCTACCAGTACACCTAGCCCCCATCTACCACCACTTCAAACATAGAGTCTACAAGTGATCAGTTTCTTGGATATTTTGGGGGAAATATGTTATGAATATATATTATTTTCCATTTTTAATACAGACACAATTTAATATATATACTTGATTTTATTTGCTATATTCACCTTGCTTTTTTAAATTCAACAATCTTTCTTGAAGACTATCCCATGTCAGTAACTACAGAGCTTCATCTTTCTTTTCAATGGCTACAAAGTATTCCACTGTGTGGATATAACATAATGTAATATAATTTATTTAGCCAGACTCATGTTGACATATTACTTTTCTTTTTTCTTTTTTTGAATCAGAGTCTCGCTGTGCCATTCAGGCTGGAGTACAATGGCATGATTTCGCCTCATTGCAGCCTTGACCTTCCAGGTTCAAGCAATTCTGGTGCCTCAGCCACCTGAGTAGCTGGGACTACAGGTGCACTCCATCACACTTGACTAATTTTTTTTTTTTTTTTTTTTTTTGTATTTTTAGTAGAGGCAGGCTTTCATCATCTTGGCCAGGCTGGTTTTGAATTCCTGACCTCAAGGAATCTGCCCACCTTGGCCTTTCAAAGTGCTGAGATTATAAGCATGAGACACCTTAAATGTAAACAGGCTAAATACCCCAATGAAAAGACACAGACTGGAAAATTGGATAAAGAGTCAAGATCCATCAATGTGGTGTATTCAGGAGAGCCATCTCATGTGCAAAGACCCACATAGGCTCAAAATAAAGGGATGAAGGAATATTTACCAAGCAAAGGGAAAGCAAAGAAACAAACAAACAAAAAAGCAGGGGTTGCAATCCTAGTCTCTGACAAAACAGACTTTAAACCAACAAAGATCCAAAAAGACAAAGAAGGGCATTACATAATGGTAAAGGAATCAATGCAACAAGAAGAGCTTACTATCCTAAATATATATGCACCCAATACAGGAGCACTCAGATTCATGAAGCAAGTTCTTAGAGACCTACAAAGAGATTTAGACTCACACACAATAATAGTGGGAGACTTTAACATACCACTGTCAATATTAGATCAACAAGATAGAAAATTAACAAGCATGTTCAGGACTTGTACTCAGCTCTAGACCAAATGTACCTAACAAAAATCTGCAGAACTCTCTACCCCAAATCAACAGAAGATACATTCTTCTCAGCACCACATTGCACTTATTCTACAATTGACCACATAATCATAAGTAAAGCACTCCCCAGCAAATTCAAAAGAATGTAATCATAACAAACAGCCTCTAAGATCACAGTGCAATCAAATTAGAACTCAGGATTAAGAAACTTGCTCAAAACTGCACAACTACATGGAAACCGAACAACCTTCCCCTTGAATGACTGCTGGATAAATAACAAAATTAAGGCAGAAAGAAATAAGTTCTTTGAAACCAATGAGAACAAAGACAACATATCAGAATCTATGGGACACATTTAAAGCAGTGTGTAGAGAAAAATTTATATCACTAAACGCCCACAGGAGAAAGCAGAAAAGATCTAAAGTCAACACCCTATTATCACAATTAAAAGAACTAGAGAAACAAGAGCAAACTAGCAAAAGACAAGAAATAACTAAGATCAGAGCAGAACTGAAGGAGAGAGAGACATGAAAAACCCTTCCAAAAAAAATCAATGAATCCAAGAGCTGATTTTTTTAAAAGATCAACAAAATAGACCACTAGCCAGACCAATAAAGAGAGAATAATCAAATAGACACAATAAAAAATGATAAAGGGGATATCACCACTTATCTCACAGAAATAAAAACTACCATCAGAGAATACTATAAACACCTCTACACAAATAAACTAGAAAATCTAGAAGAAATTGATAAATTCCTGAACACATACACCCTCCCAAGTCTAAAACAGGAAGGAGTCAAATTCCTGAATAGACCTATAACAAGTTCTGAAATTGAGGCACTAATTAATAGCCTGCCAACCCAAAAAAAAAAAAAAAAAAAAAAAAAAAAAACCCAGGACAAGAAGGATTCACAGCCAAATTCTACCAGAGGTACAAAAAGGAGCTGATACCATTCCTTCTGAAACTATTCCAAACAATAGAAAAAAAGGGACTCCTCCTTAACTAATTTTATGGGGCCAGCATCATCCTGATACCAAAACCTGGCAGAAACACATCCAAAAAAAGAAAATTTCAGGACAATATCTCTGATGAACATCAATGTGAAAACCCTCAGTAAAATACTAGCAAACTGAAACCAGCAGCACATCAAAAAGCTTATCCACCATGATCCAGTGTGCTTCATCCCTGGGATGCAAGGTCGGTTCAACATACACAAATTAATAAACACAATCTACCAGATAAACAGAACCAATGACAAAAAACCCCATGATTACCTCAATAGATGCAGAAAATGCCTTTCACAAAATTCAACACTGCTTCATGCTAAAAACTCTCAATAAACCAGGGGTGGATAAGATGTATCTCAAAATAATAAGCACTGTTAATAGGTGCAGTGACACACACCTGTTATCCCAGCACTTTGGAAGGCCAAGGCAGGCAAATCATGAGGTCAGGAGATAGAGACTATCCTGGTCAACATGGTGAAAACCCGTCTCTAATAAAAACACAAAAATTAGCTGAGCATGGTGATGCACTCCTGTAGTCCCACCTACTTGGGAGGCTGAGGCAGGAGAATTCTGTGAACCCAGAAGGTGGAGGTTGCAGTGAACTGAGATTGCACCACTGCATTCCAGCCTGGTGACACAGACAGACTCTGTTTCAAAAAATAATAATAATTATAGCTATTTATGACAAACCCACAGCCAATATCATAGTGAGTGGGCAAAAGCTGGAGGCATTCCCTTTGAAAACTGGCAGAAGACAAGGATGCCCTCTCTCATCACTCCTATTCAACACACTATTGGAAGTTCTGGCCAGGGCAATCAGGCAAGAGAAATAAATAAAGCATATTCAAATAGGAAGAAAGGAAGTCAAATTGTCTCTGTTTGTAGATGACATGACTGTGTATTTAGAAAACTCCACCATCTCAGCCCAAAATCTCCTTAAGCTGATAAGCAACTTCAGCAAAGTCTCAGGATACAAAATCAATGTGCAAAAATCACAAGCATTCCTATACATCAATAACAGACAGAGAGCCAAATCATGAGTAAATTCCCATTCACAATTGCTACAAAGAGAATAAAATACCTAGGAATGCAACTTACAAGAGATGTGAAGAACCTCTTCAAGAACTACAAACTACTGCTCAAGGAAATAAGAGAGAACACAAACAAATGAGAAAACATTCCATGTTCATGGATAGGAAGAATCAATATCATAAAAATGGCCATACTGTCCAAAGTAATTTATAGATTCAATGCTATCCCCATCAAGCTACCATTGACTTTCTTCACAGAATTGGAAAAAACTACTTTAAATTTCATATAGAACCAAAAAAGAACAGACATAGCCAAGACAATCCTAAGCAAAAAGAACAAAGCTGGAGGCATCATGCTACCTGACTTCAAACTATACTACAAGACTCCAGTAACAAAAACAGTATGGTACTGGTACCAAAACAGACATATAGACAAATGGAACAGAACAGAGGTCTCAGAAATAAAGCCACACATCTACAACCATCTGATCTTTGACAAAGCTGACAAAAACAAGCAATGGGAAAAGGATTCCCTATTTAATAAATGGTGTTGGGAAAACTGATTAGCCATACCCAGAAAACTGAAACTGGACCCTTCCTTACACTTTATACAAAAATTAACTCAAGATGGATTAAAGATTTAAATGTATGACCTAAAACCATAAAAAACTCTGGAAGGAAACCTAGGCAATATCATTCAGGACATAGGCATGAGTAAAGACTTCATGACTAAAACACCAAAAGCAACAGCAACAAAGCCAAAATTGACAGATGGGATCTAATTAAACTAAACAGTGTCTGCACAGCAAAAGAAACTATCATGAGAGTGAACAGGCAACCTACTGAGTGGGAGAAAAATTTTGCAATCTATCCCTCTGACAAAGGGCTAATATCCAGAATCTACAAAGAAACAAAATTTACAAGAAAAAAACAAACAAACCCATCAAAAAGTGGGCAAAGGATATATACAGACACTTCTCCAAAGAAGACATTTATGCAGCCAACAAACATGAAAAAAGTTCATCACTGGTCATTAGAGAAATGCAAATCAAAACCACATTGAGATATCATCTCATACCATTTAGAATGATGATCGTCAAAAAGTCAGAAAACATCAGATGCTGGAGAGGATGTGGAGAAACAGGAACCCTTTTACACTGTTGGTGGGAGTGTAAATTAGTTCAACCTTGTGGAAGACAGTGTGGCAATTCCTCAAGGATCTAGAACCAGAAATACCATTTGATCCAGCAATTCCATTACTGGGTATATATCTAAAGGATTATAAATCATTCTACTATAAAGACACACATGCACACATATGTTTATTCCAGCACTGTTCACAATAGCAGAGACTTGGAGCCAACCCAAATGTGCATCAAAGATAGACTGGATAAAGAAAATGTGCATATATATACCATGGAATACTATGCAGCCATAAAAAGGTTGAGTTCATGTCCTTTGCAGGGACATGGATGAAGCTAGAAATCATCATTCTCAGCAAACTGACACAAGAACAGAAAACCAAATACCACATGTTCTCACTCATAAGTGGTAGTGGAACAATGAGAACACATGGACACAGGGAGGGGAGTATCACATACCAGGGTCTGTTGGGAGGTGGGGGTCTAGGAGAAAGATAGCATTAGGAGAAATACCTAATGTAGATGACAGGTTGATGGGTATAGCAAACCACCGTGGCACGTGGATACCTGTGTAACAAACCTGCACATTCTGCACATGTATCCCAGAAAAAAAATAAGATACACACCAACAACAATTTTATTGAAGCAATTTTAAGCAATACATTCATTTCCCTTTTTATTCCTTTTTGTGTAAGTTTCTAGGAATGTGGTATGTGTAAAATCATCAATTTTATATTGCCACATTTTAAATCACAGTAGCACTCTGGCAAATCTGCCTGCCCAATGGACAGAATGGGAGTTATCCAATTATCAACCATCATCAACCACAAACATGTATTTATTTATACCTTGTCTTCAGGAATCTGTGTTAGGCCCTAGAGTTGCATTTACATTATGTCTTTAAAATCAGCTTCTAAATGGGCTTCATCTCATAGTCCACCACAGTGGAATAATGCATTTTTCACATTTTTTCTTTTGGCTTCAGTGACACTAACCTCTCCTTGTTCTAGTTCTATGTCTATCTACCTTCTAACCTCAGGTTCTTCTTCATTCTATCCTTAAATCTTCTTCTCCTCCTCCTCTTCCTCATCCTTTCTACTCTTCCTCCTCTTCTTCTCGTTCTTCCTCATTCTATCCTTAAATCATCTTCTTCGTCTCTTCTCTTCTTCCACTTCTTTTTTTTTTCTATATCTACCTTCTAACATCAGGCTCTTCTTCCTCATTCTATCCTTAAATCTTCTTCTCCTCCTCCTCCTCCTTATTCTCCTTCTCCTTCTGCCTCTTCCCCTTCTGGCTCTTCTTCCTCATTCTATACTTAAATCTTCTCCTTCTCCTTCTTCTTGTTCTTATTCTTTTCTTCTAGGTACTCACTAGGCAAGCTCAACTACTCTTCTTATTGATTCATCACCTCTAGATAGGTGATTTCCAAGTTTATGGCTCTCTCCTAATTTTGAAGCCCATATTTTTAACTGTTCCACTGGTGTCCTACTAATACTTTAACATGTCTAAAATCAAACACATAATGTTACTCTCTGATCTCACGCATTCACATATTAAAACAGCAAATGTCTATTGAGTGATAGTTTATACATGTCATAGTGCTAAGCTTAGAACCTACCCAAAAGCAGCTGAGAATCTAGAACACTCAAAAAGACTAGTATCTTTGTTCAATACCTTTATTATAGCACATATTTTTGTTGTGGCAGACTAATCAAGATAAGGAAAAGATAATAGAAAATAAGACTGGAATGGATTATTGAGATCAGAATACTGACCTTATTCTGATCTCAAGAACTGAATTCTTATTTTAATTACAAGCTTCATTCTATTAACTTAATTTCATATAAAATGGGAACTCAAGTTTTTGAGCAGGAGAATCTGTACATTCCATTTTCAGGGACTGAATCTGGCTAGAATGTATAAAATGAATTTAAATGAGGAAGTATTAGAAAATAGGTCACATAAATCTATGAAAGAGATTACTTAATCAGAACACATGCAGTGAGATTCAAACTCAAGGCTTTTCATAGCCTTGCTTTGATCAGCCTATAGGATTTTGTCCCAGAATACAATACTTTCAGGCTTATCAGGTTTCAGCACACTGGATACTAACCATTACTGAATATATGCCATATCCTGCCCCCACTCTTTTTCGAGGCCTAGCTCAAAAACTTCTGGGGAATAATTTTCCCATTTCCCTTAGCCAAAATGAACTATTCCCACAGCATTTCATTTGTAATTTACTGATACCATTTAATCATTCTCCTGCCAAGCTATAAACACCTTGCAGTAAAAGATTACGCATTATTTACTCTGGTTTTCCTCAAACTTGGCACACTTCCCAACATATATGAAGCATCTTATTTAACGATGGGTTATATTGGCACAGTGGAAAGTGCATTGGCTTTTGGAATGAGATAGACTTAAGGAATGAATCACTCACTAGCTACATTACTTTAAGCAAGTATTTAACTTTTCTTAAGGTTAATTACCTATAAAATTACCTACTTCTTGCAAATTATTGTAAAACTTTGAGGTCAATTTTTAAAATCACCTATAAAAAGCATCTAACAAAGTATATGGTACATGGTGGGTATTTAATAAATGGTAACTGTAATTATGACCCTAGGACTTTTTTTTAAGTCCCAAGTAAAATAGCAGATTTTTTTTTGTACACAGCATAATTATCAACACTTTTATTTCCTCTTCAGGTTTAACTATGCTCAATTATGACTACCCCTGGTTGAAAGAATGTACTCAACAAAGATCTATGACTGCCCACTACATGCTAAGTGTTGGGAAGATTAAAAACAAAATGCAAAGTTCTTAGTGATAGGGCCTCCTCTCCTTGTCTTTACTACCCAAGAAAGAAGAACACTGCTGAGTTTCTGAGCCTCATATATGATACCACTCTGATACTATATAATTTAATCCTTCCTGTATTAATTCAGAAACATCTATTAACTACCCTGTGACAGGCATTGTGCCAGAAACAAAAATGGAGATGCAACAGTCCCAATCCTAAAGAAGGTATTTCATTGCTTTACTCATGATAGTGTATCTTTGTTATTACAACACAAAAAGAGCATTACTGAGTTTCTGTGGCATAAATACATACTATTATACTATATAATTTCATCCTTACCTAGAGCCTTCTGTATATGACACTGAGTAAAATCTGATAAAACGTTCCAATCTTTAGTATTTTCTATGTTACTTTTTGGTTAGTGATCTTGTTTTACAGTAACTTGAAGAGCCATCCAGGTGCCAACAATTCTGGTGAAAAATAAAAGACATATTGCTAGCTCATTAAAGTTTTCTGGACTTTCACCAATTAGTAAAATTAAAATTATATAGTAACTACTATTCTTATTGATAGTCCCTTCTTATTTCAGAATTCTTTTAGCAGTCTAAAGTACCTATTCAGCCATCTTGTTTGTTTATTGGTAATATAGCTAAATCACCATTTGTCAAAACCAATAGAGGTGAACTGTAGTCGAAACTGCAAAACTCTGTAACTTAAATGTAATTTCCTTGGAATTAATAGAACCTAAGTAGAATCATGGAGTTAGTAGTGAAAATATTTTAATTCTAGCAAAAAGCAAGCAACCACTTCCTAAAATAATGCTTTTATTTTTTCTCCTGGGTTACTCTCCTCCTCCTTTATTTATGATTTATGCTTACCACAGAACTAATAGATTAAGATGCTTTTTGTTTGGTTATACTTTAAAAAGATGACCCTGACATCTTTTTTTCTATTATACTACTTATTATTATATTTCTCTGCTTCCAAAATAAAGGAGAATTTGGATCTATGACTGCATAAATTAAAAAGTTACCTTCCACTGGTCACAGTTCTATCAATGGTTTAGTGATCATTTGAAATCTAGGAAAGTAGTATTTGTACACAGGCAGTCAAACTAGAACAATTGCTGAGTTCAAAAGCTAATAGTTAAGCATTGTTTCACAGACTGCTTTCAGTTCCAAAATACTAGATATGTATTATCCATATTACTTAACTGATTTTTTTTTTTTTTTCTGTCGGAGTCTCGCTCTGTCACCCAGGCTGGAGTGCAGTGGCACAATCTCGGCCCCAGGAATTTTTCTAAGTGTCAAGTAAAACAGTAGATTTTTTTTTTATTATTAACACAGCATAATCATCAGATAACCTCAGCTCACTGCAACCTCCACTTCCTGGGTTCAAACGATTCTCCTGCCTCAGCCTCCTGAGTAGCTGGGATTATAGGCGATGGCCACCATGCTGGGCTAATTTTTGTATTTTTAGTAGAGACAGGGTTTCACCATGTTGGTTCGCCTGGCTTCAAACTCCTGACCTCATGATCCACCCACCTTGGCCTCCCAAAATGCTGGGATAACAAGCATGAGCCACCATGCCCGTCCTAACTAATTTTTGCTTAAAAAATAAATAAATAAATGACGTGTGGTTAAGGTAAGAAAGCTTCAGAATTAGCAAGGACAAGGATTCTGACAGAAAGGTTCAGATCTGGTTACAAATTCAGGCACCGTAATACAGGAAATAGTCTCCAGTATCTGAACAATAAACACCTTTAAATGTAGGGCTTTCTGAGTAGATGAGTGATCACTAGCGGCTGGGAATAGGACCAGAAATGAAGAGATTGCTAATGGGCACCAGGGCTCCTTTTGGAGTGATGAAACGTCTTGGAATCAGGTAAGAGGTGAAAGCTGCACAAGATTGTGAATGTACTAAATGCCACTGGATTGTACACTTTAAGATGGTTATTTTTACATGTGAATTTCACCTCAACAATTACTTTTAAAAAGAAGGGGGAAAAAAAACACAGAGGTTTTTGTGCCAGGGAGAGACTTTGCTTGGTGAAGGCCCCTACAGCACGGTGCCTAGACACCCACAGCGAGGTCAGCGAGGAGCACTCCCACCTGACACAAAGCCATATGAAAACGTACAGATTTCACTCAGCTGAAACCCCGTTTTCAATAATCGCCAATTAGCCAACATTTAACAACATACCGAATTCATTTCTGTGAGTATGGGAAAATAGCGAAATATACATCAGAACTTTTAGAAAGCAGCATCACCGGCCACCTAGAAATCCCCTGCGGGCAACAGAAAGCTAACACCAGGGTGGAAATGGTAGAAGCCATTTTTTGTTAAGGTTTTTGTCCTGGGTGGAGGGTATTCGTGAAGATTCAGTAAGCCTCAAGCATTACATTTAAACACAGATGCTTAGCTACGATGATGCATTTGCCAATAGGGCACCGTCGCACGGCGAAAGGAGAAAACCTCTCTAAGCCTCCTTCTGTGGCACGAAGCTCGCAGCCAACGCTCACCGCCATACCCCCATCCGCGGGAACGCTCCCTCCTCCAGTCGAAAAAGGCGGGGCCTCCGAGGGCACTCCCGCCACACAGCGCGAACTGAGCCTCTGGGCTTTCTGGGAATTGTAGTTTTTATCCCCATACATCTTTTTTATTCGGGCCAGTATGCAGTGAATCAGAAAACTACAACTCCCAAAGTGCCCCGGGGCGGCGAGCGGCCACAACGGTGACGACTGTGGTAGAGAAGCCCTGGAGGGGCTCTGCGTTCTGGAGTGGCACTGCTTGGGCCGGTGGCAGATTGCACGCTGCTGGTGTTGCGGCTGAGGAGAGCGGCTAGAGGGTTCCACGTTTCTCGTCGGGATCCCCGCAAGCATGAGTGCTGCCAGAGAGTCTCACCCGCACGGGGTGAAGCGTTCAGCCTCCCCAGACGACGATGTAAATAACAATGGCGGAGTGGCTGAGGGTTGAGGCCTACTAAAGGCTTGAGTAGGCCGGGAAGGGTGGATGGAGGAGGACGCGCCTGAGGTGGCCTGCAGTGGGAGAGGCCAGGGGAGAAACCAGAATGAGTGGGCAATGTCTTCCTTAATCTTTATTAGAGTCGGAAGGTTTTTGGGAGGCCCATTCGCTGAGAGCCGGCGACCTGCGTAGGAAGGGAGATGGAGGAAGGAAATTTTGAGGGTCGAGGAGCGAAAGAGCTTAGTCAAGGGATTTCTGACGTGCGTTTTGAGGGACCGATGAGGATGCTTTCTTCGGCGTTTGTACTCAGGATAGAGACGGCAAGACTCTCCCTGTTTGGGGTTCTAAATATTCCTGTGACAGTGTCGAAATGTTCGTGCACATTTGGACAGATTTTTCCGGCCTGGATGACTTTTGTAATGTGCCGTTGAGAGTTAACGTCAACTGCATTAGTAAGGGTAAACCGAGAACAACATTGAGCCGAAAATTGTGCCACGGGTGTAACTTGGTTCTGACTGTGGTGGTGAGCTCTAAGACGTTGAGACCTAGAAGCCCATTTTGATGTCAGATATTAATACCTCGTTCTCCTTACCTCTCCTCGCCATCAAACGCGGTTCCCTTCCCCAGCCCCCACCTTATCGGTTTTAATAGCAAACGGTTTATCCCTTAAAGGAACCCATTAAACATTTACTGCAGTGCCAGGTGTTGGGAATTCGGAGATAAATACGATGCTTATTTTTAGGCCTTTTTGTATATTTGGCCTAGCTCCTAGCGCAGTGTCATGGAAACATCAGGTAACCAGTAAACGTAAAACTACGTCCTTCATACAATGGATAAGTGTCTTTGGAACGTTGATGGAGAAATTGCTGGAGAGGGCGCGGTGAGGTCATCGTTGTGGATGATGAAGGAATAGCTAGGAATTTTTCAGTTTTGTTTAAAGTACTAGTAATTTCTGAATACATAAAGCTTTAAAGTTTTCTATAGTGCATTTCAGTGCTTTTCATAAAATTTTAAAGGCTCACTGAATAATACTTTGTAGCGAATGAGATGGTGTTAAAACCTACCCCTCTGAGTGGGAGGTGGGGTGAGGACTGGAATAGTAAGGGTTTTTAAAGGAATCGACTTTAGCTCTGCAGAAAGATTAGCAGTCAGTGAAGATTTGGGGATGAATGGGCATCTACAGAAGTTTATTGGTGCTCTCTGTTCTTTCTGCTACTGGCTTTTTAGATCTTGTTAATATGGTAATTCACGTTTTCTCAGGAATTGATTCATGCTGTTGAGTAACCTGGCTGCCATTTAAAAAGCTGTTACCTTGTTTTTCTCCTGATTTGTAACTGTGACTTGATTGCTAGGATGTCAGACATCTGTTTTGCTACACAGAAATGTTTTAGCATAACAGGAGACCCCAGGTGATACGCAATTTAACAGAAAGGTAAAGAGATTAAGTCGTTAAGTTTACAGTTCTGAAAAGATCAGTTTAAACTAAATGACCTTTAAGACCTTTCATGGTCATATAAGCCTATCTTTAAGTACCTGTGTTTTGTTTTTGTTTTGAGACAGGGTCTCACTCTTTTTCCCAGGCTGGAGGCCAGTGGCATGATCAGTGCTCCTTGCAGCCTCCACCTCCCTGGCTCAAGGGATCTTCCTGCTTCAACCCTCTCTCCCTCCACCACCACCGCAGTAGCTGGGACTACAGCTGCAAGCCACTACATCTGACTAATTTTTGTGTTTTTAGTAGAGACTGGGTTTTGCCACGTTGCCCAGGCTGCTTTCCAACTACTAGACTCAAGCGATCTGCCCACTTCGGCCTCCCAAAGTGCTGGGATTACAGGCGTGAGCCACCTCACTCAGCCAGTACCTTAAAAAAAAAAAAATTTTTTTTAACCATATGTAATACATTCATTAAAATACCTCCAAGTTGTTATAGAAAATCAGCTAGCTATAATATATAGTTGGGCCACAGTTTCTAATGAGTAGCCATAGTATGTAAGAGATCATTGAAATTTTCTTACACCCATTGACCTCACATCTAATTGGGATAACAAAACTTTTTTTTAAAATATTAAAAGTCGATACTAAATCACAGAATACAAATCTAGAAAAATGCTGACAATGTAGGAGTAAATTCTGAGAGTCACTAGGATATGTATTGATAAATTAATTGCAGGTCTGTAGTAAAGGGTATTAAGGATGAAGTCAACCTAAAAGTTTCGTTGGCTTGGAGTGGAGAAATGAAAGCTATCTTATAGGGAGTGGTAGGAGTGGGGAGGTTAGGAGAGGTGGTAAGGAACCTCTCTTAAATTGTATAGGGCATTAACATGCTTTTCAGAATGCAGCATTTGGGCAAAGTACTCGCTGTTGTACTTAAAGGCAGGAGTCCCCAACTCCTGGGCCACAGAACCAGGCTGCACAGCAGGAGGTGAGCTGTGGGCCAGCCAGCAAACCTTCATCTGTATTTACGGCTGCTCCCCATGGCTTGCATTACCTCCTGAGCTCTGCCTCCTGTCAGCATTAGATTCTCATAGGAGCGTGAACCCTGTTGTGAACTGCACATGCAAGTGATCTAGGTTGCACACTCCCTGTGAGAATCTAATGCCTGATGATCTGTCACTGTCTCCTATTACCGCTAGATGGGACTGTCTAGTTGTAGGAAAAGAAGCTGAGGGCTTTCACTGAGTCTACATTATGGTGAGTTTTATAATTATTTCATTATCTATTACAATGTACTAATAATAGAAATCAAGTGCCCAATGAATGTGATGCACTTGAATCATCCCAAAACCACCTCCTCTGTGGAAAATGGTCTTCCACAAAACCAGTCCCTGATGCCAAAAAGGTTGGGGACTGCTGCTTTAAGGTCTTTGAAAAAAAGAACTGACAGGACTTAATGTTATTTTCTTAAAACATTGGGATTAGAAGTTATAGATGACAGGGTTATTTATATAAACACCAAAGATGTTTTGCTCTTTTAATAGAAACAGAATCAAGAAAGTTGGTTTTTAGACAATTTTTTTAACTTAATTCTCTATATTTTTATAACAGTAGTTAGTTCATAGACCACTTTCAGTATTCTGTCTCATTTGATCATGGAGAATATGATGTGGAAAAAAACAGAGGATGGTCAGGATTGAAGCAAGTCACTTATCCTCTCTGTGCCTCAGTGTCTTAAGACACTCTTTTAAAGAGGCCTCTCTTTATAGATAAGAAGTTAAAATTAATGTCAGATCCTGGCTTACAGAGTCAGAACTGAAGCTTCACTATTACTTTAACTATATTGAGCCAGAAACAGGTAAGAACTAAATGACCTATAATAATATATCAAGGATCACATGAAAAGAAGTAGAGATTTGGAACTGAGGAAGCCAAAATTATGAGAGCATGTAAGCCCTTCCACTCATGAAAATTTAGAAGCACAAATGGGTCCAGATGGGTACAAATGCTTTAACTCTCATATGCCCAGGAGAAATAGTGTTTTTTAAATATTCTTTTAGTCTTTTACAAATAATTAGAAATAAGAATAAAAGGGAATAATGAAAAACAACTTTATTAGGAATTTTAATGTGAATTTAACAATAGCAAATTCAAATTTATAAACTATGTTTTCTTGATTTTAGTGGTATATACAGTCATCCTTCAGTATACTAAATGTGGGAGATTAGTTTTAGGACCCACCCACCTCCTTGGCAAATCTTGCATACTCAAGTCCTGCAGCCAGCCCTGTCAAACCCAAGAATAGGAAAAATCAGCCTTCCATATACTTGAGATAGATCTGCATTTGGTTGAAAAAAAACAAATTATAAGGGACCCTTGAAGTTCAAACCTGGGTTGCATTTGCATCATCATCAAAATACAATACTTGAAGAATTTTTGCAACCTTCTATTGCCTAAGATTTTGTGTTGAAGAAGGGTTTGTCATCCTTGCTCCATAATTGCAAAACATTTTTATTTTTAGATTATAAACTTAATTAGCATGATAAATTCAGTGAATATTAATATTTTTATTTCATTTTCCTTCCAGTCACCTTGTATATATACCTGGTTTCACCTTTTGTCCATCTGCAACCAAATCAAGTAAATTTTGATGTGTAAAAATGGTAGAAAATGAGATAAAACAGTCACACCTCCTTTTTACAAAATGGGGATCATCCTGGCTCTTACTGCAAAATATTGCAAGATGAAGTCTTTCCTGCCAATGGCTCTCCCAGTGAGAGTACATATCCTGTTGTTGTTGTTTTGTTTTGTTTTTCTTGTTGATTTTTGGGTGGGAAAAAAAGCCTTCTAGTAATCCTCATCCAAAAACTCATAGTCCGAGATTTTTGCACAGTTAATTTTATCATCATTAGTCTAGAATACAACTGCCTGTCATTTTTCATTCACTTTCTTCTTCGTTTAATAATGGTTAATGCCTTCTGTCAGTTTTTTTTCTTAGCCATTATGAATGGAAAATGAAAAACTGTGAATTCCCATCTGTATTCAGTGAAAGCTATAAGTAGACAACAGAGGTATGATGTCTTGAAAGATGGTGATGAAATACTTTGGACAATACAGTGAGATAACTTTTTAAAATTATTTTAGCTGTTTTTAGCATCATTGGAAATAATGAATGATAATGAAACATTTTTTACATTTGTTTCAAGATGTAGAGAAAAATATGATTGCTAGGATTCCAACATATTTCTTAGATTTATAAAAGAGTTCAGTGGACCCACTTGATAATTGCAAGATAGAATCAGTTTGGGTCTATTCTTTTAAAAATAAGTAGCCAGGTGTGGTGGCTCACACCTATAATCCCAGCACTTTTGGAGGCCGAGGCAAGCGGATCACCTGAGGTCGGGAGTTCAAGACCAGCCTGACCAACATGGAGAAACCCTGTCACTACTAAAAATACAGAATTAGCTGGGCGTGGTGGCGCATACTTGTAATCCCAGCTACTTGCAGGAGGCTGAGGCAGAAGAATCACTTGAACCCGGGTGGCGGAGGTTGCAGTGAGCCAGATCACGCTCTTGCACTCCAGCCTGGGCAACAGGAGTAAAACTCTGTCTCAAAAATAAATAAATAAGTTTTCCCTTTTCTCTTCGGAAGACTTTTAAGAAAGAATAAAAATAATGTCATCTTAATCCTAACAACTAGAACTGCTCAATAAAGAAACTGAAAAGTTAAAATTTTCTTTCTTAAGTTAAAAGTTAGCAAACTGATAAAGCCAGAATTTTTAACATCAACTAACAACTGTGGCTGCCATCTAAGTTCAGAGTACTAGGTGCTCTAGGACCCTGCAAGCCTCCAGGGCAGTGGGTCTTAAAGTGTGGTACCCAGATCAACAGCATCAGCAATCATTTAGGAATTTGTTGAAATTCAAATCCTAGAGCCCCACTCCAGACCGGGCTGAATCTCTGGGGCTGTAGCCCGGCAGTCTGTTTTAACAAGCCCTCTAGGTGAGTCTAATACAGGCAAACTTTTGAGACTCAGCTCTGGCTGCAAAAGAACGAAAGGATTCTGCTGTGAGGTAATAGAAAAGGAGTAAATTTGAATGTGATACATATGCTTAACTACCTAAGCAAAAAAATAATAAACCCTGTTTATAGTTAAAACTGGCAGGGAAAAAAAAACTTGGGAATTACAGATAGACTTTAGATTTTGTAACACTTAGGCAAAAAAAAATTAATCAACCCATTTCTTTTCTAGCTGGGATCTAGCAATTGGGAGGCAGCAGACTTGGGTAATGAAGAGAGAAAACAAAAGTTCTTGAGACTTATGGGTGCAGGAAAGGTAAGCATCAGCTGGTGTGCATTTTTATCTTTTCTGTGAAAATAATGCCATTTTTATGTGTGCTACATAAGAAGGATTGAATATGCTTGGATTCCATTTTCCTGTTCTGCATGATTTCTTTTGGCTTTGGGAAATACATCTGGCTTAACCAAGTACATACAATTTATATTATTTTTGAGCCGCTTCTAGGATTCAGTAAAGTTTGAAGACTGCACAGAGAAAAATTTGGTTCAAGGACGCTGTATAGGAGAAAGGAGATGTCAAAGTTTATGATTTTCCATATGTTGGCCCAGTGATTTGATAGAAGATATTTCTTCTGGGTAGGTTATCTTGTGAAATCTCTGGCCAAAGTGAAAGTCTATCATATTTCATAGCTCCCTCCAGCCTTTGAAGTTGTAACCAAGGGAATAGCCTTTATCAAAAACCTAATTTTAAGACTACACTTTCAGAGATTATTTCTATAGTTTGTTACTAGATAGAGTTTTTCTGAATGTGTAGAACACCAAGGGGAAAAACCTTAAAAGTGTTCAAGGTATTTTGAAATGCCTTTCAGTTTTGTTAACGTTAACAGAAGGCACAGTTGACCCTTGAGCAATGTGGGGGTTAGGGATGCTGGTTCTGTGGGTAGTCGAAAGTTTGCGTATAACTTTCAACTCCCTAAAAACTTAACTACTAATAACCTGTTAACTGGAAGCCTTACTGATAACATAATTATCAGCTAACGTATATTTTGGGTGTTACATGTCTTATATCCTGTATTCCTACAATAAAGAAAAGGAAATGTTATCAAGAAAATTATAAGGAAGAGAAAATAAATTACTGTTCATTAATTGGAAGTGGATTATCATAAAGGTCTTCATCCTTATAGTCTTCATGTTGAGTGGGCTGGAAAGTAGGGGTTGTCTCACTGTCTGACGGTGGCAGAGGTAGAAACAAATTCAAGTATAAGTGGACTCATACAGAGTGTTCAGAGATCAACTGTATAAAACAAATGCCAGGAAAATATCTATTGTAAAAAATCTTTCTTTATCCTAGCAGTTTATACAGGGATCTCTAGATACTTATTTTTTCTAAGCAAGTAAATTTATTTTCCTAACATTGTCCCAATAGTCCTCCTACAAACTAAATTTAAAAGAAATAGGAATTTTTTTTTTCTTTTTTTAAGCCCCTTAAAATGAAATTCTGCTCTTTGGTTTGTTACATATATGAGAATACATTCATTCATTTTTCCAACACAGACTACCTACTACTGTGCTGAATCCTGGGTGGTCATATAGATGGATAATACATGTTTGGAGCTATTAATGAAGGAAACCACATAACAACAATACAGAATTGTAATTGCTTTAAGAAAACCATGCATGTAGTGCTGTGGAATCACAGAGGGCAGCTAACTGGTTTAGCAGTGCAAGAAAGCTTCCCCAAAATAGAAGTGATCTGAATCTCAAAGGATGAGGAGTTAGCCAGACTACAAAAGTGGGTTTGGGGATAGGTAGAGGTCATGTAAAGCACTGAGACCTATTAAAAGAAAGCATTTGTATAATATCTCAGTAATCCAGATTTCCCAATTTGTAATTTGTCATAGAAAATAGTCTGCAATTTATCTTGTTTCATGCAAATATATTAAGTCCTCACTTAACATCCCTTATGGTTCTTGGAAACTAACTTTAGGAAAACTGACAATAAAATTGTTTCACCGTAACACCGATGAGGAGGAAAATTGTTTTCATTATAGGTTGTTTCATCTAAAGTCAAAGTCAAAGTTTTGCAACCTAAAGAAATAACACTGAATCACTGATTTGCTTATGTGTTAATGGCATGCAGAACAATGAGCATTAATGCTTGAAGTTTTTCAGTAGCATCATTTTTGTATATGGAGACTGTGTCTGTCATTTTTTCACCATGGGAAGGTTTGTTATTGTATCTTCACAGATGATTGGTTAAGATTACTTTCCAAAGTCCCATTCTCACCTTCACATGGTGTTTTAATGAGCACTTTTTTACTTCATGAAACTATGAACCCTAATAAGTGGATTGTACTGATTACATTGAGAGTAATTATGTAGCCTGATCAGTTAGTAATACTGAATCAGATGTATATTTATGTTTAGAGTACAAGATTATTTTAAATTGTTCTTTTTTACATGTTGAAATCAGGAGTTTATTTTAGTCAAATAGTAAAGAAATAGCTAATGATTATGATACACTGTAATAAGATCTGTCACTTTATATGATACATTATAAGTTTTAATTATTTCATTTTTGTCTGGCTAAATCTCATTTGCTTTCTGTCCATGAGATATACTTGAGGCAGCAGAAAGAACAGGTGGAAAGTTAAAGCAATTCATTTAACTGGCCTTTAGGAAAGAAAATGTTTAGATTGACTCAGTTTTCTAGTTATCTATTCATCTTGTTTAAAATTTCAATCTGCTCTACCCCTTACTCAGGTCAGTTTTGTTTTAATGGCACTTAGTACCTTCTAACATAGTATAAATAATGATCACTTTTGCCTGTCTCCCTACCCCATTTCCTACCCTTGCTAGAATATAATCTCCTTAAAGGCAGAGATTCTAATGGTTTTGTCATCACTGTATCCCAGAAGCCTAGAATAGTTTTCAGAACATAGTAGGTACCCAATAAGATTAAATTAGTGGTCTCAAATGCTAAGACATTTTCAACCTTCTTATAGAAAGAACATACTGGTCGTCTTGTTATAGGAGATCACAAATCAACATCTCACTTCCGAACAGGTAAGAAAGCAAAATATAATTAAAATAGAAGTGCTAAATTCAGAATATAATGTATGTGTTCCTGTTTCAGGATATTCTACTTGGCATATAGTTGTGTAAATTATTAAAATATTAGAATTGCAGCTGGGTGCAAGTGGCTTATACCTGTAATCACAATTATTTGGGAAGTTAGAGCAGGAGGGTCACTTAAGCCCAGGAGTTTGAGGCTGCAGTAACACCAAGATCACACCACTGCATTCCAGTCTGGGCTATAGAGCAAGACCCATCTCTTAAAATTTTTTAAAAAGACAAAAAAATGCTGGGCGTGGTGGCTCATGCCTGTAATCCCAGCAATTTGGGAAGCTGAGGCATGAGAATTGCCTGAACCCAAGAGGTGGAGGTTGCAGTGAGCCATTGCACCACTGCACTCCAGCCTGAGTGAGAGTGCAACTCTGTCTCAAAAAAAAAAAAAAAAAAAAAAAATTTTAGTAATGTATAATAGGTAAACATGTTACATATATAAAGTACCAATTATGTACTTTTTAAAATATGAGAGAGTATATGTCATGATATTCTAACCAAGAAACCTTTTCTGTCTCTATTTTTACCGATTCAGAACATATATTTTAATTGTATTGAGGTTTTATGCCTCACCTTGTTAACTCTGGTAGATATAGATTTTTTTTTTTTTTTTTTTGGTATATTAGCATATAATGTCATGGGGTTGGCATATTCTGGTTTTGTCTGTTCACTAAATTTTTTCCTAAAATCTTTGAGGAATATAAACTAGTTGCAGACCCTGAAGAAATAAGCTTTAAACATAATTTTAGGGAAGAACATTTTAAAATAAAATTGAAAATGAATTTGGATATTTGGTGTGCTGAAAAGTGAAATTTTCGCCTATTTAAAACTGACCCTGATCTTGGACATTATTAAGAAAAGGCACATATTAATAAAAGGCACAGTAACCTAGATTATGTTTAACAAAACTTGAAGTTATTTAAATTATGGTAACATGCAGCATATTTAGCACATTTTAGAAATTCATAGATCTTTTATTTTTATGATATTAAACAGTTACTTCAAATTAATTTGTATTGGTGCATAAGGCAAAAAACAATCCCTGAACTTTGCAGAATGGAAAAATATTTCAACTGCCACATTGACTCTTTTAAAACTTTAAAGCTTTAAAGCAGGAGTTGCCAACCCCCGGTACCCATCCCTGGTCTGTTAGGAACAGGGCCACACAGCAGGAGGTGAGCGGCCGGCAAGCCAGAGAAGCTTTATCTGTATTTACAGCTGCTCCCAATGGCTTGTATTACCACCTGAGCCACACCTCCTGTCAGATCATTGGCAGCATTTAATTCTCATAGGAACATGAATCCTATTGTGAACTGTGCAAGCCAGGGATCTAGGTTGTGCCTCCTTACGAGAATCTAATGCCTGATGATCTGAGGTGGTGATGGAGAGTGGCTGCAAAAACAGATTAACATTAGCAGAGAGGCTTGACTGCACAGAGACCATAAATCAACTGCCTGCAGACTCATATCAGAGTGAGTGGCAAGTTACAGTTAACTGCATCTGGTGGCAGGCTTTAAGTCAGAATCTGACATTTAGTCTGCATGTGGCCTGCCCATTATTTTATTTACTGCTTACATCCGTGCCTCTTTCCTGCACTGTGCACTTGTCTCAGTCACAGTTTTGGTAAGCCCACAAGCTATCCCTAGCCAAGATGAATTTTAAAAAAAAAAAGTCCTTGGGGAGCTTCTTTGAAAAGGGGGAAAGACCCAATGATGAGACAGCAGAAGACTCTAAGACTGCCAGCAAAGAGAAAGCTGCATTTAAAAGAAAATACTGCTGGCCGGGCGCGGTAGCTCACGCCTGTAATCCCAGTACTTTGGGAGGCCGAGGCGGGCGGATCACCTGAAGTCAGGAGCTCAAGACCAGCCTGACTAACATGGTGAAACCCTGCCTCAAAAAAAAAAAAAAAAAAAGAAAAAGAAAATACTAAGCATCCTACACAAATTACAGGTTCATTGCAACAGGTGATTCACATTCTCCAAACCTGCTTTGTCTATATGTGATGAGCAGCTATCCAGGAAAGCCATGAAACTTTTAAAAGTGCTTCACCACATGGAAACCAAACAGCCTGCATTAAAAGGCAAACCTTTGGAGTTTTTCAAAAGAAGAAATCGTGAACATAAAGAACAGAAGCAATTATTGAAAGCTACCACTTCATCAAATGTGTCTGCACTGACAGCATCATTCTTAGTGGCTGACCACATTGCTAAAGCTAAGGAAGGCCTTTACTACTGGTGAAGAGTTGATCCTGCCTGCTGCTAAGGACATTTGTTGTGAACTTTTAGGAGAGGCTGCAGTTCAAAAGATGGCACGTGTTCTTCTGGCTAGCACTGTAATTAGAATAATTGATGAAATAGAGGATACTGAGGCACAGTTGTTAGAGAGGGTTAATGAGTCACTGTGGTGTGCAATCCAGGTTAACGAATCTACCAGTGTTGACAAGGCAACAATGCTTGTTTTTGTGTGATACGTTTTTCAGGAGGATGTGCATGAGGATAGGCTATGTGCACTTTTGCTTTCTACCAACACCATAGCTGCAGAACTATTCAGGTCTTTAAATAATTACATCTCAGGAAAGCTGAATTGCTCATTTTTTATCAATATATGCAGGGCTGGAGCAGCTGCCATGACTTTCTGGTTTCGCTACTGAGGTCAAAGAGCTTGCTTCTGAATGGGAGTCTGTGCACTGTGTCATCCATAGAGATGCTGGCTAGTTGAAAAATGCTACCTGTCATGCCTGTAATCCCAGCACTTTGGGAAGCCAAGGTGGGCAGATTATGAGGTCAAGAGATCAAGACCATCCTGGCCAACATGGTGAAAGCCCATCTCTATTTAAAATACAAAAAGTAGTGGGGCATGGTGGCAGAGGTTGTAGTGAGCCAAGATTGTGCCACTGCAGTATAGCCTGGTGACAGAGCAAGACTCAGTCTCAAAAAAAAATGCCCCCTGAACTAACATTTTGTAGGATGTGATTAAAATTTTCAACCACATTAAGGTACATGCCCTTAATTAATGTCTGCTTGTGCAACTCTGTGAGGAGTGAAAGTAGGAGTTGCCAAGAGAAGAGCACACAACGTCTTCTCTTATACACAGAAGAGAGATGGCTTCCTAAAGGTAGATCACTGGCCAGAGTTACGATAGGCATTCCAGAGATTTCTTTTAGAAAAACAGTCACCACTGGCAGCACATTTCATTGACACAGAATGAGTCGCAAAACTTGCGTACTTGGCCAGGCATGGTGGCTCATGCCTGTCATTCCAGCACTTTGGGAGGCCAAGCTAGGTGGATCACTTGAGGCCAGGAGTTCAAGACCAGCCTGACCAACAGGGAGAAACCCCGTCTTTACTAAAAAATACAAAAATTACGTAGGCATGCTGGCACACACCTATAATCCCAGCTACTTGGGAGGCTGAGGCACAAGAATCACTTGAGCCTGGAAGGCAGAGGTTGCAATGAGCCAAGATCATCCCACTGTACTCCAGCCTGGGCGAGGGAGCCTCTGTCTCAAAAAAAAAAAAAAAAAAACTTGCTTGCTGTGTGACATACTCAATCTGTCACCTCAGGGGAGAACAGCAGCTGTGTTCAAGTTGGCAGATAAAGTGGCTGCATTCAAAGCCAAACTGGTATTATGGGGGCCACAAGTGAACATTGGGATTTTTTGACATGTTTCAAACATTAGCAAAGATGTTAAAAGAGACTGAGCCAGGACCTTTTTTCTCCCAGCTGGCGCACGGTCGCCTATCTCAGCTTTCAAAGAGTTTGAGCATTATTTCCCAACCGCAAAAGAGCCCTGAACTGGGAAGGAATGGATCCACAACCCATTTGTGAATAAGCCAGGTGAATCGACTTTGTTCATGCTAGAAGAGGATCAACTGTTTAAGATCACAAATGATGATATCCTTAAAAGTATGTTTGAGACAACTTTATGTCTCCATACATTCTGAATTAAAGTCAAAGTGAAATGTCTTGTGAGATTGCCACGAAAGCACTGAAAAGCCTGCTTCCATTTCCAACTGCCTGTATTTGTGAAGCAGGGTGTTCTGGACAGCAGCCAAAATGATATTACAGAGTAGACTGGACATAAGCAACACACTTAGGGTGTTACTATCTCCCATCACCCCCAGTTGGGACCATCTAGTTGCAGGGAAAACAAGCTCAGACTCCCCTGATTGTACATTATCGTGAGTTGTACAGTAATTTCATTATATATTACAATGTAGTAATAATAAAGTATACAATAAATATAAAGCATCTGAATCATCTCAAAACCACCACCACCCCCACTCCATCTGTGGAAAAATTGTTTTCCACAAAACCAGTCCCAGGTGCCAACAAGGTTGGAGACTGCTGCTTTAAAGTTTAAGTTGCTCTGATAAACTTAATATGCGAACAGAGGCATAAAGGAGAGCCTGTATGTGACCATTTTATTTAGCCATTTGCTGAACAGAAGTGCCTAGCTTTTTGCATTGCTTTTGTTCAAAGATAGATAATTTGTTTGTTGGAGAGTTTTTATTAAGTGACTAGGAGAAAAAACTTTCAGGAGAACATCCACTTACTATAGTATAAGTAAGCCAAAACAATATCCAAAGAGCTTAGATGTTTATGCTATCTCAACATCAAGCATTTTATTGTATATTAGGTAACCACCGATGGTGGAAAGAAAAAAAAAAAAGTTTATTTTTAAAATTCATAGTATAATTAGTAACAATTGGATAAATCAGCCATGAGCATAATAGCATCTCTATTATGGTTTTTTTGTGTACATTATTAATTTGAAACATAACTAAAGTATCCTGGACATGCAGGGGAAGAAGACAAGAAAATAAATGAAGAACTGGAGTCTCAATATCAGCAAAGTATGGACAGTAAATTATCAGGAAGATATCGGCGACATTGTGGACTTGGCTTCAGTGAGGTAGTAATTAACTTATTTTCATTGGAAAAATAATTAGTTTTCAGTTTGGTATCATTTGTTGTTAGATTACCCTAGCAATCAAGAATCCCATGTAAAAAGCTTTCTTTATGTAATTAATCTTAAAAATAATTGTATATACTCTACTGGTCTCTGTAGATAATCAGAAGAGATGTTTCTAAGGATTTTTGTGGTATTTTTTGTTTGTTTGCTTGCTTTTCTTGTGATGGAGTCTTACTCTGTCACCCAGGCTGGAGTGCAGTGGTACAATTTCAGATCACTGCAACTTCCACCTCTCGGGTTCAAGTGATTCTCCTGCCTCAACCTCCTGAGTAGCTGGGGTTACAAATGCCTGCCATTACACCCAGCTACTTTTTGTAGAGACAGGGTTTCACCATGTTGCCAGGCTGGTCTCAAACCCCACCCACCTTGGCCTCCCAAAGTGCTGGCATTATAAGCTTGAGCCATCACACCTGGCCTATCTTTTTTTTTTTTTTTTTTTTTTTTTTCCCCCAGACAAAGTCTCACTGTGTTGCTCAGGCTGGAGTACAGTGGCATGATCTCAGCTCACTGCAACCTCTACCTCCCAGGTTCAAGCAGTTCTCTTGCCTCAGCCTCCTGAGTAGCTGGGACTACAGGCACACGCCACCACGTCAGCTAATTTTTTGTATTTTAGTAGAGATTGGGTTTCATCGGGTTGCCCAGGTTGGCCTCAACTCCTGAGCCCAGGCAATCTGCCGACCTTGGCCTCCCAAAGTGCTAGAATTACAGCCATGAGCCACCACACCAGATCTCACCCGGCCTGTTTCTAAGGATTTTAAGGTATATTTTCTAATCGTGTAAATTCTGCTGAATCATTACAGCACCTTTCCCCCCCTTTTTTGAGACAGGTTCTCACTCTGTTGCCTAGGCTGGATACAGTGGCACAGTCTCACTGCCACCTCAGCCTCCTGAGGACCTGGGACTATAGGCCTGCATCACCACGCCTAGCTAATTTTTGTAATTTTTGTAGATACAGAGTTTTACTATGTTGCTCAGGCTAGTCTTGAACTCCTGGGTTCAAGCGACCCATCTGCCTCCACCTCCCAAAGGGCTGGAACTACAGATGTGAGCCACCACTCCAGGCCAGGGCACATTTTTAATACGCATGAACAACATGCTCACAAGTTAGGTAAAATATTTCATCTAAGTTTAAAATAATGGTTTAGGAGAGCTTTTTTTCCCCTTGTTTCCTAAGTGATCTCTTTTAATATTATAAATTTATGTATGACTATTATGTACTCCAAAGTAATACAATGTGCAAAACATTGATAACTGATTTCCACATAAATGTCAGTGGTTAACATGCCTTATTAATTTAAAAAATTGTTTCTTTCAGGAAAACATAATACAGTGGTTTTCAAACTAGGGGAGGTGAGATAGGTGTGTGATCTTCAGAGCACCTCTCTCTTCTTTTTTAAGAAATGGAGTCTTTCCTAGGCATGATGGCTCACACTTGTAATTCCAGCACTTTAGGAGGTCAAGGTGGGTGGATTATGAGGTCAGGAGTTTGAGACCAGCCTGTCCAACATGGTGAAACCCTGTCTCTACTAAAAATACACAAAAAAAAATAGCTGAGTGTGGTGGTGGGCGCCTGTAATCCCAGCTACTCAGGAGGCTGAGGTACGAGAATAGTTTGAACCTGGGAGGTGGAGGCTGCAGTGAGCCAAGATTGGACCATTCCACTCCAGCCTGGGTGACAGGGCGAGACTTGGTCTCAAAAAAAAAAAAAGAGAGAGAGAGAAATGAAGTCTTGCTGTGTCACACAGGCTAGAATGCAGTGGCGTGATCATAGCTCACTACAGCCTTGAACTCCTGGACTCTAGCAGTCCTCCCACCTCAACTTCCTGAGTAGCTAGAACTACAGGCATGCACCACCATGCCTGGCTAATTTTTTTTTCTTTCTTTCTTTTTGAGAGATAGGGTCTATGTTGTCCAGGTTGATCTCAAACTTTTAGCCTCAAGCAGTCCCCTCCTTTTGTCCCCCACCCTCCCTCTTCAGCCTCTTGAGTAGCTGGGATCCCAGCCACAGGTGTGAGCCATTGGGCCTGGCCAGAGCCCTTTCTTAAAATTCTACTCAAGTCTTAAAGCTGTTGTTCTAATGGCTACAAAGCACAGTGCTTCTAAGACTGACAGAACGTAGAGTCTTTCTCAGATTTTGTGTTGGCTAATGTTTATTTTTTAAAAGAGCCTATTGATTGATGTTTTAGGTAGAAGATCATGACGGAGAAGGTGATGTGGCTGGAGATGATGATGACGACGATGATGATTCGCCTGATCCTGAAAGTCCAGATGACTCTGAAAGCGATTCAGAGTCAGAGAAAGAAGAATCTGCTGAAGAACTCCAAGCTGCTGAGCATCCTGATGAAGTGGAGGATCCCAAAAACAAAAAAGATGCAAAAAGCAATTATAAAATGATGTTTGTTAAATCCAGTGGTTCATAACTCCCAAACACTTAGTCTTTGTATTAAAAGTAAGCCTTATTGTTATAATGCACAGTGGAGGACTGCTTATAGAGCACAGACCTTTGTATTATAATTTTTAAAAGGCCCTTTTAAATAATTACAAAGAGTGTTTGCTTTCAAATGCCATGGGTTACACTTTTATGGGCATGACTATAACCATTTTTGTAAAGAGTAAGAGTTGTATAAAATAAGAAATAAATACAGTACTCAACTTCCTTTCATATTATCATCAACCCTCTAATTTCATCACCTTATGGGGGAGACCCTTCTTTTTGTTTGTGATAGCTATTTCATCATTTCCTTCATATTTTTCTCTTATAAAAAATGTATTTGATACTGTGATATGTTCATGAAAAGTATTCTTTTATCTTTGTTATAGTAGAGCTATTCATCATGGCTATTTCTGCTGCCAGTCACAATCTAAATTAATTTTGGCAAAAGATTAGGTACTTAGTTTCCTGTTACTAAGTCAGTTCTACTCTTCTGGACCAAAGCAACATGCAACAAGTACTTTTCACACCTGTTAGGATGGAGTCACAACTGTCATACATTTGGAATATTATGATCCCAACTAGTCTTTATATAATTTGAATTACATTGTATGTTAGATTTTTGATAAAATTTGGCCAATTTTTACAGAAGAAATTATTTCCCTGATCATTTAGTCCTATCTATTTAGAAATATGTAAAATTGGATTTTTTTTTAAGTAATATGTGACCAAAGTTAATTTTGTCCCAAAGGTCTAAATAAAGAGCAGTTTCCCATATTTGACTGTGATACCTTTATCCTCATCTACAAATGAGGAACAGGCTTACTGATAAGAAGCTGAAACAAGAAATTCTCTTCATTTTATTCCAGTGCTATTTTATTAATTACTATTTTATTAATTATTTATAAAAACTATTACTTTCTAATTTTATTACTATTTCTGTTGATGTGAGAATAGAATCATCTGACTGCTATTACGTGGTTGATTTGTACAGCTGATTAACACAGATTGCATTATGAACTAGTAAATGGATCTTTGGATAATGAGGTCCAAATTCTTAATGTTTATAACGAACAAGTTAAAAGGCTTTAGTCAAACCTGTGTGAGCTGAACTATCATCCATCTAGATACTTAAAGAATATATTTGGAGTGTTGGAGTTTTTCAAAATTATTTTATCACTCTGAAATTTAGTATGTGTTAAAGAAATTTAACTAGAACAAGTGATTTCTGGTTGATGATAAACTTCATCTTGCACTATATTTCATATATCAGATCCCAAATTTAAAATTTCTCACATCTTTGAAAAATAGGTGCTACCCTTTATAGTAAAATAGTCAGTTGATGGTAGATAATACGTATGACATTTAACAAATACTTGGTTTGAAAAAGTTTGGCTTTATTCAACACCCACTAATTTTCAAATGTCTAGGATTGCTTTTATAACTAAGTCAAAAGTGAAGATTGATTTTTATTTAAGAATGGGATAGAGATGAGTATTACAGTTTTTTTTTCAAGACGGGTTTCACCATGTTGGTCAGGCTGGTCTTGAACTCCCGACCTCTAGTGATCCACCCGCTTTGGCCTCCAAAGTGCTTGGATTACAGGCGTGAGCCACCACACCCGGCCTGAGTATTACAACTTTTAAGAGTATTTTCATCTCCGCATAGAGAAATCCAGATTTCAGTTAATTCATGTATTGGGTGTTAACAAAATTCAGGGTTGAATTTAGGTCTATTTGTCTATGTGGCCTGGTTTCCTGGCACCCACCAAACATCATGCTATCCTTTAAGCATGAAAGAAATTAGAAGACAACTGATGACAACTTGTCTTGGTGTCCATACTAAAAAGTATCAGAAAAATTTAAAAAAAAAAAATAAGAAAACAAAGTATCGGGAAAATACAGCATATTTTTGTGCTGTGAAACACTATTCAGTGGAAAGCTTATTGGCAACTTTTCCATATTATTCATAATTTAATACCTGAAATACACTTATTTTAAATGTTTGCTGATACTCAAGTGTTTACTTGCACCCATAACCTAACAGTCTATTGAAAAGAATGTTTTCAGATACAGATTGCAGTGCTGTTTGTATTAACAGGCAAAAGTTCTCTAGAATAATTTTTTAAATCTAGGGTAATTGAAGGTACAGAAAAAAAGTCTGGAATGCCTGAACCATAGTTTGAGAGCAGAAAGGTCACATTCTTTGAGTAAATTGGGGGAAATAAATTTCAGCTACCTGGTTAGCTTCAGTGACTACTTATACACAGGCCTTTGATTCCATTACTTTTCTCCACTACAACCACATCCTGTATACTTGCAATATCCAAAAACAACCTCTAAAATCACTAAATAAAAAAACTGACTTCTAACCAATTCTTCCTTTATACTTGTTCTGTGTTAGGTCATAGTCTGTTTCCACCTCGTTTTTAAGTCCTATCTACGCTTACTGACTCTCAGTTCAGTATCATGATTGTTAACCCAAATGACCCTCCCTAAACGTCATGCCTTCCTGGAAAATTTACATCCCTAGATGTATCCAAGGGCTCCTACCTTCACCAGTGATTGGAGAAAGACTCCCAAATGTATATATCAATATTAGTAAAAATTGATTTTAACTTACCTCAACACTGCCCATAACCCTATTTTCTCTAGTCAGCTCTCCATTCTTACTATGTAAAACTTACACTCTGAAACTTGGTACCCTCTTTTCCTTCACTCTCAGTATATCCTTGCTTTCCATCTTACATGGAAATAGAGACCTTCAGACACAAGTTCCCTGAACGTCACTTACTGACTCCACAGCCATAGACAAATGTTCTGTGCTCTAGGTTGTGACATTCCATCTCTACCACAGGGCTAAACTGAGTGACCTTGAGCATAAGTTGATCTCTGAGTCTCCTTTCTGGGTCAGTAAAATGAGGATAGTAACAGTAACCCCCTTCCATACTTACTGTGAGACTTAAGTAAAATGAGCAAAAAGCTTAGTGGATAGATAAGTAATCAATAAGTGCTGGCCACTGGTTCCTCCTCGCCCTCCTGCCCTGAGACAGAGTCCCTGTCACCCAAGCTGGAGTGCAGTGGCATGATCGTGGTCATGGCTTTAACCTCGAGGGCTCAAGCAATCCTCCCACCTCAGCCTCCTGAGTAACTGAGACCCCAGGTGTGTGCCACCATGCCTGGCTAATATTTTAATTTGTAGAGACAAGGTCTGGCTTGTTGCCCAGGCTGATCTTGAACTCCTGGCCTCAAGTGATCCTCCTGCCTCAGCCTCCCAAAGTGTTGGGATTACAGGTGTGAACCACTGCACCCAACCTACTGTTAAATCTTGTAAACCGTGCTTATTATATTCCAAGTCTTCAGCCTCTCAATCTGTTGACTGTTTTCTGTTGGCATTTGTTCCAAGTATTTCATATATTTTTTAAAAAACAAAAACAAAAACAAAAAAAAGCAGTTGGCCTTAGGTACCACCTACATTGGCTGTAATTCTCTCATCTTCCATGTCTAATTTCAGTAAGTTTTTTTTATTACTGCTTCTATTTCTTACTTCCATACCCAACCTCCTCAATCTACTCCAATGTGGCTTCTACCCACCCTTGACACAAGGGCACTGAAAACTTTCATCAAATCAATTGTTGACATTTTCCTAAAACAGAGCTTTTAAATTCTTCCCTTGACCTGTTAACAGTACTTAGCATTGTTAACCAGTAGGATATACACGTTTCTAAGTACATGAAGGGGTTAACTAGAGAATTTCCCAATCCTGTACATCTATATGTATTTTTTCCTAAATTGACCTGCCTTAAAACAACTACCTCTCATTTCACAACCTTTCTCCCACTAGAGGAAAGGCAATACCTCTCAGCCATGCCAGACCTACTGTGTTTAATTGTCCCAGGGTGTAAAACATTTCATGGCTCCAAACAAAGGGACAATTTGAAACATTCATGTTGATCTTGAGGCCTGAATGGCTCCCTTTGCAAGTCAGATGGTGTCTGTCATCTGCCAGATGCCCTCAATGAAACTAGGAGACAAACGAATTGTCAGCTAATTATTAAAAATAAATTTTGATGAAAGATTACTAGGATTTTTGGCCTAAGAGTTCAGAAGATTGGCATTTCTAAAACCTATTAACTTTTTTTCATGTGAGCAAAGTTTCTCAGTGCTTTCATCTATAAAAATAGAAAATGGAAGTTTTCTCCTTTAGGAACGCCAATTATGTGCATGTGTATTTCCTATCTCTTATTTTATTTTTCTTTATAATTCCTGTTTCTTATTCCCCTTAACATGCTTCAAACACTGTATACCCCACCATTCCCATTTTACGATTATTTTTTAATTTCCTGAGTTCTGCCATCTCACATTTCATTCTTTGTCATTTCATCTTTGTTGTTTTTTTGTTTGTTTGTTTACTTCACGGAGTTCTCGCATTCTTCAGTTCCATTAATTCACTTACATTCCTCTCTAGATTGTCTATTCTCATTAGGATTTTGTCAAACCTTTTTTCAAGGTTCTTAGTTTCTTTACATTGGGCTAGAACATGTTCTTTTTATCCGCCTTCTGAAGCCTAAATCTGTTAATGGAACACACTCGTTCTCCATCAGGCCTTGTTCCCTTGTTGATGAGGAACTGTAATCTCCTGTAGAGGGAGAGGCATTCTGATTTGGGGTATTCTCAGCCTTTTTACGCTGGTTTCTTCCCATCATTGTAAATTTATCCACCTGTCGTCTTTGTAATTACCAACTTTCAAATTAGGTCTCTGAGTGGACGTCCAACTTGTTGATTCCCAGCGCCGGAATCTGAGCAACCCACTGCGCCAGCCAAAACAGCCGTGTTAAGATTTGCGGTGCTTTTCTGCCTGGGAATCTCCAGTCTGGCTCCCTTCTTGAGCCCCTTTTCCAATCAGCTGAATAGGCGACTCTGCCTTCCCGGAGCTCCAAACGTCCACCAAAAGGGGACCCAGTTCCGTTTACTCTGCACCAAGAATCGCTGGGCCAGGGCACCGGCAAAACCGCCGTGCCGGCCACAAGAGTCGCGCTGGCGACCCATGTGGCTCCTCCCCTGGGAATCTCCTGGTCTGTGAGCAACAAAAATTCGTCTGAAAGTGTGGTCCTCTCATTCTCTGCGCTTTCACTGGGAGCTACAATCCTGAGCTGCTCATAATCAGCCATCTTGAATCTCTCTCCGCTTTTTTTTTTTAATTGTCTGATTAACTGCAATTATTTATTGAACACTTGCTATGTGCCAGGGAGTCTTAGGCAGGGAGTACAACAGCAAACAAAATCAGACCCTGCTTTACTGAAGCTTAGACTCTAGTGGAGGGGAGACACAACAAACACTGTCACTGTCTCTGTCTCTGTCCCTCTCTCTCTCTCTATACACACACACACACACACACACACACACATACATGTACACATATATACATAAAATATAAGACATATATATGCCAGATGGTGCTAAATATTAAAACAAGGTTAAGAGAGGTAATGAAAATAATAAGCTAGGGCCAGCAGAGGGTTATGAGTTCAAAAAGACAGCAGGAATTAAGATCATTAAAGCTCCAATATGAACTTTTAGTTTCATTCTGAGGAGAATTAGAAGAACTTGCAGATTCTTTTTATTAGTGTGACATGATCTAATATTGCTTAAGCTGCAGCTGAAGCTGCAGTATTAGAGCATGTCACACTAATTTAAAAAAAAAAAAAAAAACCCTTGGAAAGCCAACTGTGAAGATGAGATTATGACTATATTCTAGGTGAGCCCAAGGGCTTGGACTAGGATGGTAATGGAAGTAGTGAGAAATAGATTCTGGATATATTTTGAAGATAGAGTCAACAGTATTTGCTTAAAGATTTGATGTAGCATGTAGGAGAGGAGTCATGAAAGAACTCTTGGCTGGATGTGGTGGTGCATGCCTGTAGTTCCAGCTATTCAGGAAGCTGAGACAGGAGGATCACTTGAGCCCAGGAGTTTTGAGGCTGCAATGAGCAATGAATGCAACACTGTACTCCAGGCTGGGAAACCTTATCTCTTAAAAAAAAAATAATAAGTTTTTTGTTTGTTCTTTAAAAAAAAAAAAAAAAAAACTCATTTTTAGGAAGGAATTGCTATATACCTAGATGGGAAAAACTGATGACTTATCTTTAAATGAGATTCTTCCCATGTATTTGCAGGATTTTCCTGTTGGACAGTGGTCAGGCTAGCAGAAATTTCTTTCATGATTTAGGGTTGTGGGGACCACTGTAACTCTGACAATGAAGATCAGGCATTATAGGGCTGTCAGAATGCCAGGTCTCTTTTTGTCCTTGACAATCTGGCAGACTGCTCCTACAGATCACTTTACTTAAGGAAGACACTCTAGTTAGCTTACTCAGACCCTGCAGAAGCGGCCATCCTCCTATATTCTCACTTGATATTCACTGCCTTTTCAACTCTCACCTATTTCAGAGTTAAGAGTTTCAGATGTCTCCTAGTTTTGTTGAAGCTGGAGTTTGCACTTCTGTTTCTCATTCTCTGTTGCTGTTGAGTGATTACCAAGAGAAGAAATGACTTCGTTATTCTGTCTCTAAACTAGAAGTTCACCTTAACTTTAACACCCAAATTACTATGGCTTGAATCCCCACTGGTTTGATTTCTGAACTTCAGCTTCCCATCCTACTCTCAGAAAGCATCTTCAGCATTATTTCTGACACAGGAAAAACCCAAGGAATACCTCCTGTATGTCCCTCACAAGGTATGTCCACCACCAATACTGAACAGCACCTTCCCTGCTCTCTCCAACTCCCACAACTACTGTTTATTGCCTTCAAAACTGCTTCAAGGGCCGGGTGTGGTGGCTCACCCCTGTAATCCCAGTACTTGGGGAGGCCGAAGTGGGTAGATCACCTGAGGTTGGGAGTTCGAGACCAACCTGACCAACAAGGAGAAACACTGTCTCTACTAAAAATACAAAATTAGCCAGGTGTAGTGGCACATACCTGTAATCCCAGCTACTCAGGAGGCTGAGGCAGGAGAATCACTTGAATCCGGGAGGTGGAGGTTGCAGTGAGCCGAGAATGCATCATTGCACCTCAGCCTAGGCAACAAGAGCAAAACTCCATCTCAAAACAAAGAAACAAACAAACTAAAAGAACCTGCTTCAAGGAGCCTAACTGGCACCACTGAAAACGGCCTCTTGTGCCATTACCAGCACAAGGATATTGCCTCCTAAGGCTGAAGTTTTATGTGGCAATTTTGCCTGACAGTCTCCTCAAACCACATGAAGCCATTTCCATAAGAATTAATATATTAGAAATAAAAGATCTCTCCAGAAAACTGAGGCCGACATAGTTAATGTAGTAAACTTGAAATTCAGCTTTGAGCTTGCGAACAGCCAAAACCAGAAATAGTGATACCTTCAAAGCACCAAAAACAAATTAAAATAACCACCAACTCAGAATTCAATACCCAGTGAAAATATCCTTCAAGAATAAAAGTAAAGAAATTTGTGTTGGCCAACCCATACAGGACTTATGATCATTGAGAGAAGGGAAGCACATGAGGTGAGTCCTACATTCAACCCAGATTTCTTCATTAGGCCACTTCCAAACCACTGCAAAGGAAACCAGTCCAAACTGAAGTGGCAACAATCTCACTGGGCAGAAGAAACAGATCAGCACTGAGGGCTGTCAAGGTGACTGGGATTTGAAAGAAAGAGTACTGGAGACGAAGGAACTCTAGAGCCCCCAAATCTGTACAAAGAAACCAGTGTGGGTCCTTGGCTGACTGCTAGGCATATGAACAGGGTGCAACTATGGGAGCCTATCAAATAACAGCTGCTTGGAGTCAAATCACTGCTGAGCAATTTCTCAGACTCTTGGCCACAGCGTTCAGGCGAGGCAATCCACCCGAGGAGAAAAGTGGCATCAAATGCTGAGCTCATGCCCCCTCCCTTTCTTCCCTTCCTCTGGATCTTGGCTCCACAAATTTTCACTGCATTGATAGCAATGCTTCAAATGCTCTCCAATGCTTCAAATATGTTTTTTTAAATCTTAGCTTGCTTTTCCCCTCGTTCTCAGCAGAAAAGTTGGTTCAAAGCAGTCTTATCCAGCATGGATAAAAGCAAAATGCTTTTTTTTCTATAAAAAATTTTGGAGGCTGGCTATGGTGGCTTGCACCTGTAATCCCAGCTACTTGGGAGGCTGTGGTGGGTGGACCCCTTGAGCCCAGGAGTTTGAGGCTGCAGTGAGCTATGATCATGCCACTGGACTGTAGCCTGGGTGACAGATCAAGACCCTCACCTCTAAATAAATAAAATAAAAATAAAACATTTTGGAGAGAAAATTTTAAAGGCCTAAATAAATTAATGGATTAGGATTCTGTGTTTGTGGATTAGGAGACTGAATGGATTAGAATCCATGCTCATGGATTAGGAGACTCAGTATTGTAGAGACACAGTTTGCCCCAAAGTCATCTAAATGCAATACAGCTCAAAATCCAGTTGAAAGTGATGGGGAAGACTTAACGAACTGACTCTGAAATTTATGAGGAAAAGCAAAGACCAAAATTAATCAAGACACTTGTGAAGAATAAGAACAAGATCAATAGAAGCCTTGCTTTTCTGGGTATCAAAACTTACTATGAGCTCCAGTAATTAAAATATTGTGATACTGGCACACTGGACAAATAGACAATGGAATAGAAAAAAAGAGCCCAGAAATAGATTCACACACATATATATTTGATTTATGACAAAGGTGGCATTCTATAGCAGTAGGAAGTAATAGATTCTTCAGTAAACTGGATATCTATATGGAAAAAATGAAACCTGATACCCACTTCACACCTTTACCTAAAAATCAATTCCAGGTGAACTGTAGATCTGTAAAAGGCAAAACAATAAAGATCCTAGAATATCTCATGGGAGACCATTCTTATGACTTAAATACAGGACTTTTTTTTTTTTTTTTTTTGAAATGGAGTTTAGCTTTGTCACACAGGCTGGAGTGCAGTGGCGCGATCTTGGCTCACTGCAACCTCTGTCTCCCAGGTTCAAGCAATTCTGCTGCCTCAGCCTCCCCAGTAGCTGGGATTATAGGTGCCTGCCACCACCCCTGGCTAATTTTTGTATTTTTAGTAAAGACAGGGATTTTTCCATGTTGGTGAGGCTGGTCTCAAACTCCTGATCTCAGGTGATCTGCCCACCTCAGCCTCCCAAAGCACTGGTATTATAGGCGTGAACCACCATTCCCAGCCAGCACAGGACTTTTTAAACAGGATACGAAACCCCACAAACTATAATGGAAAAGTTTATCAACTCTACTACCTTAAAATTAGTAATGTCTATTCATCAAGACACAATAAAGGGAGTGGAAAAGCAAGCCACAGAGGAGAGAAGATATTTGCATGTAATCCCTAAGAGGCTGTGGGGCAGACACTTCCCGTGCTCCAACCCACATCCTCCCCCACATTTTCCTCTGCAAATGCTAAGGCTATCACTGCTGCAGGGATGTATCTTCACCCTCTGCCCCAGGGCTTCTCAGCGGCCCCAGTGTGGGGTTCATGTGGGAATCACTCACACATGTATGATCTGGAAAAGTGAGGGGCTTAACACCTATGGGGACCCCTTGGTCATTGGGGGCCCTGAGCTAGAGAAGAAGTGCTCCCTTCTTTCCTATCTTGGGTGGATAATTTAGAGGCACATTTCACATGGCCCCTCAGAAGGAAAGCCTCAGTGAAACTGAGTCCAAGTCTCCCACAACAGTGACCAACTCTCAAGAAGTCACTCTTCAACTGGTTTCCTCTCCTTTCCACTGTGATTCCCTACGACATTCCCAAATAAGTGATCTGCCTGCAAGTCCTGGCCCCAGGCTCTGTTTTCTAGGGGTAACCCCGGCTACCCTAGAACTCCAGAATTCCTACAAATCGCTAAGAAAAAGGTATGCAACTCAACAGAACAATGGCAACACATGACAGGCGCTTACAAAAACGGAAATCCAAGTGGTCAAGGAACATTGAAAAAGCTTCTCAACTTGGTTAATGGTCAGGAAGATGCTAGTTAAGTTTACTTCATACTCATCAAACGGACTAAAATTTTAAAAATAACGAAAAGTTTTGGTGGATATATCATCTACAGCTGCGTAACAAATTACCTCAAACCTTGATGGCCTAAAACAACAAACATTTATTATCTCACCATTTCCATGTGTCAAGAATCGGGGCTTAGCTGAGTGTGCTCAGGGTCTCCC
This sequence comes from Saimiri boliviensis, assembly GCF_048565385.1. Classification (NCBI taxonomy): domain Eukaryota; kingdom Metazoa; phylum Chordata; class Mammalia; order Primates; family Cebidae; genus Saimiri; species Saimiri boliviensis. The sequence goes on from NC_133454.1 coordinate 86,419,823, forward strand.
ACAAGGCTGTAATGGAGGTGCAGTCACCCAAGACTTCACTAGGGGAGGACTCACTTGCAAGCTCACTCAGGTGGTTGCAGCAGGTCTCAGGTCCTCACTGGCTTGGTCAGATGTCCGTTCCTTGCTAGGTAGACCTCCTTCCACTAGCTCACGAAAAGGGCTTCCCTCGAAGTAAGCAGGTGAGGATGTGAGGGAGGGTGCTCAAGATCAATGCCTTCTTATAACCTTATCTTGAAAGTGACATCCATTACCTTCTGTCGCATCCTATGCAGAAGAAGTGAGTTACTAGCTCTAGCCCACACCTAAAAAGAGGGAATTACATAGGGTGTGAATACCAAGAGGTGAGGATCTTTGGGGGCCATCTCAGAAGCTGGCTGCTAAAATGAGGATGGCTAACTACTCGTATAGTGATGGCGGGAGCATAAATTAGTACCACTATGTTGGAAGACAGTGTGGCATTTTCTGTCTAATATGAAGATATGCTTATCCTCTGACCTAACACCTCTACACTTAGGTATATACCAAAAGAAATGATTGCATGCACGCCAACAGATATACATAGAAATGTTAATAGCAGCATTATTTGTAATAGTTCTTAACCGGAAAGTCCCAAATGTCCTTCAACAGTAAAACAGATTGGTAATTGTTGAATATCCAGGCAGTGGAATACTATAGTGTACAGCAGCAAAAATGAGTGAAACATAGTTACATGCAACACAAATGAATATAAATGATGTTTAATGAAAATAAAATTGGACACAAAGGAATTTCTATTTAGGAAAATTATTCTATTTGTAGAAATTTCAGAAAACAAATCAAACTAAGCTACTGTATTTTGTGATGTCCACTTAAACAATAACACTCTAAAGAACAGCAAGTAAGTAGCTGTCACAAAAGTCCACAGAATGCTTATTATCCCTTGCAGGAGTGGGAGGGCCTCCTGAACGGGCAGGGGCAAGACCAGGGCTGCCAGCCCCCTGGCACACTTCTATTTCTTGACTGAAGAGTGGTTATGCAGGTGTTTGCCTTCTGATCACTCACTGAGCTGAACTTTGTGTGTATGTGTACCTTCTATATGTATGTTACATTTTGCCATAAAGAAAGGTGTTGGATCATGCCTGTAATCTCAGCACTTTGGGAGGCCAAGACAAGCAGATTACCTGAGGTCAGGAGCTTAAGACCTGACCTGGCCAACATGGTAAAACCTCATCTCTACTAAAATTACAAAAATTAGCTGTGCATGGTGGCACGTGCCTGTAATCCCAGCTACTCAGGAGGCTCAGACAGGAGAATTGCTTAAACCTGAGAGGCAGAGGTTGCAGTGAGCTGAGATCGCACCACTGCCCACTCTGGCCTGGGTGACACAGAGAGACTCTGTCTCCAAAAAAAAAAAAAAGAGAAAGAAATGTCTCAGAAAACTACACACAAACTTACATCCTATTACCTGGTCATGCACAAAAGAAGGCCTAGCGAGGGCCTGGCAGAGTAAGTGCTCGACGACTGTCAGCCTGTTTTGGGGGCTCCCTCAGTTGAGAAATCCAGAGCACATTCATATCTGCCTCACCCCTTTGCCACGCCAGGCCCTGGAAGAAAAAGAAGGCAGCGGAGCTGGTAAGCCTTGCCATTTCCAGCATGCTTTGGTGTGGAGAGGGCAGAGACCCTCCTTCTCAGAGAGGACCTAGTCTTCTCCCTCAGTCATGGCCGGAAGCAGGGAGTGTGAAATGGGTGTTGTCTGAGCTGACCTGGGGTCAGGAGTCAGGAGTCAGGGATAGGAAGCCCTTTGGAGCAGTCACTGGAGCTCAGCTCTTAGAGACAACCTGCCTGCCCCATGTGACTTTAGTGAGAAGACACAAAAACCCTCTTCAAGTGCCCCCCCACCCACATCCCCCAGAACTTCAATGAAAAGGTCAAGGGAATTTTCCTTTCCTTTAAATGGAATGAATCTTTCTTGGGCCCAAAAAGAATTATTCATCAGGTGTTCATGGCACTCCGCGTGCCTTTATAGGGCCCGACCATGCTCTGAGGCACAACAGACAACTTTTTTCCTGAAAGCTCAGTTTATAGGCCAACTTCAAAGCTCGGGTTCTCAGAGCAGGGCACGAGGCTCCAGTCTGAGGACTCACATCAAAGCGAGGCACACAGGTTGATCTGCTGACAGGTGAACAGCCGCAGGGCTGCAGGGGCGGCCTCCGAGGACTTGGCTGTCCTCCGCATCTGAAGAGCTCATGGGGGCAGCCTGGCATGGCATGGCCTTGCAAACCCCAACTTCAAAAGCCCCAGACCATCACTTTACCCACAGCAGGTGACCGTCCGAAATGGAAGACAGAGGGTGGAGGCAGAAGACAGGGGTGCAGGGATAGTAGATGCCCCCAAACCTGTTTATGCTGCCCAGTCAGGAAAGGAGACAGCGTTTAAATGTGGAAGAACCATGTCGAGCCCTGCTGTCCCTAAGGGCAAAACCAGCATGGTGAATGTTTCTTGAGTGCTCCCAAGCCAGGGACTATGTGAGGACTACCTCCTTTAGTCCTCAAAATGAACCGTGGAGGGTAGGCCCTATTGTGTCCATGCTTCAGAAGAGGAAACGGAAGCTTACAGAAGTCCAGTGGCTTGCCTACCTCAGCAGAGCTGTTGTGAGAATTAAATGAGTTAGTCCACAGAAAATGCTAAGAACAGTTCTCAGCCCCATGGGAAGCATCAGATATATATATATATATATATATATATATATATATATATATATATATATGTTATTGTTTACCGGCATTTAAGTTAATCACAGAGTTAGTAAGAGTAGATTGGAATTCCACAGTACCTGCTCTTATCTACTACTCAATGAACTTAAAAATGAGAGAGTGAGGGATGCTCTCCGGGGGCTACCGTATAAAACACATAACAGAGCCGGATAGAGATAGGCAAAGTCATCCCAAAGAGAGAGAGCGCTCTCTGGCCAACAGGCCTCCTCTTCATTCATGTATTCATTTGTTGAACAAATTATTTCTTAGCGCCCTCTTTGTGGCCGACATTGTTCTGGGTAGAAGGGATAACACGCTGAACAAAACAAAAAATTGGGTTCTCATCCAGTTTTCTCTGTCTCCCAAGCCTGGTCAGTGCAACTGTAGCCCTGAGAGACAACCCTACTCTTAGTGCTGACAAATCTAGTTTCTGAGTCCTGAAGCCCGAAGACCCATGGCTGGGTCAAGTGTGCCAAAGTAACACCTCTCCAAGGTGCCCCCTGGCCATGATCACTGTCAGATCATAGCATGATCACAGCCACAGAGGAGTTTCCATTCATCACACAGCAAGCACCAATGCAGGCATTTTTCCAAAACTAAGTTTCTCTTCAGGCTATCTGTGTCCTCACTGATTCCACCAGAGATGATTCTTTTTCAAAGGACCCAGAATCTAGCTCTATAGGACCATCATCCCTTTCCCCATCAAAATCTTCCCATAAGTCTCCAGGAAACTCTTCTCTCTCACTCTTTTTTTTTTTTTTTTTTTTTTTTTTCCTCCAAGGTAATAGCAGTCAATGATTAAAACTCCCTGGAGTCAGAGAGATACAGGCTCAAGTTTCAACTCTGTTGCTTTCTAGTCATGGACCATCATGCCTCAGTTTTCTCATCTATAATATGGGAATAATAATACCTAGAATCTGGGAAGTCTAGACTATGCTATGGTAGAAAATAAGCCCTAAAGTCCCAGGAGACGAACATATCAAAGTTTATTTCTCACCCATGCAAAGTTAGCTGTGGATCTTGGGGCCTCTCCCAGGCAGTTCCCTTCCACAGTGGAGAGTTAGGGCAAGTCAGTTTGTGTCTTGTGGTTCCACTCTCCGAAATATGTGGCTTCTAGGTGGCCACTGCAGGGCAAGAGAAAGCTAGAGACAGTGCACTCGTTCTTAAATGCTTCAGCCCAGAAATGACACATTTCACTTCAACTCGTGGTCCACTGTCCAGAGCTAGACCTATGTCCTTGCCTGAGTATAAAGCAGCAGCATGACAGGCGGAACACATGTTTTCTGTCTGTAGTTACTGTATCTGCCACAGAAAGTAACACAGGTAGGTAAAAATATGCCTGATAAACAGCACTAAATGTAACCAGAATTATTATCCATAATAAGCACCTGAAAAATTATTCCGACCTGAGGTTAGTGGAGCTTCAGGTATGGACTAGATTCATCAGTGGTGGGTGAGTTCCTGGGAGGTGGAAGAGATACTGTTGTGTAATTAACCACTACCGTGTACTTCCATGCCCCTCCACCATCTCCCACAACCCGGTGCCCAGCTCAGTGCGTCCGTTATACACTCACATGTGTTCCATCTATCAGAAGCTTCCCTGGGCTTCTGCATTGCTGCCCCAGGGCCAGCTCTCCTGGAATAGTGAGAAGTGGGAGGCAGAGGTAGACACCGCAGCTCCCCCAGCATACTCCAACCTCACCTTCCCTAAACAGTCAGTATCTGTGGTAAGCTGGACACTGAGCAAAAGGCGGCCCTGGAGAAACCCACAGGCTGGCTACTAAGACAAGGTGTATGGGAGCAGATACCGCATTGCAGAAGTTCTCTTGTTGGTAAGGGTCATGGAAACCATCGCCTCTTGTGAGGCTTGTGCTCTAAGCAATTGCCAGTTTGCAAGGAGATTCTCACCTTTGGGTGAGCAAGTTTTCCTCTAAATTAGTTAATATTTGAGGTCCTAAATTATAAGCATGAGTGGCCATTATTGGGACCTGTGGATGCCCAGGCCACAGTTTGGTCCAAGTAGTAAGCGAGACCAGCTGATATCAGCAGAGCCTCAGTGGCGGAGCCAGCCTGTTCCAGGCTTCACGAGTGGCTTTCTGGCCAGTAGGCATCAAGTAGCTGCAAGTGGAAGGACCTAACCTTGAGAGGACAGTTGTGAGTGCATGGAAGGAAAGTCTGGGGGTCCCAGGAATGACCAGGTGAGACAACAGCAGAAGACACCTGTGGTGAACAGAAGGAGGCCCTGAAATCTGAGTTACTACTGTCATTGAGACCTCATTTTGCCTAACAGCTAGTGTGGCCCCAAGAAACACAGGTAACAGTAGAAAGTCGTAAAAGTGACAGCCAAGAAAATGGATTTCGGAGCATACATGGAACACCTCTGGAGGCACCCAGAACAAGTTAAGAAGACTCTGGGGGTCTGATGTTCCCACAGTTGTGGGCAGAGAGGGACCCAGAGAATTGCTTTTTACTGTGCTTCTGACCCTACTGTGCTCCTCTGAGCCTCTGTCTTCTAGACTGGAGAAAGGATTTCACTGGGATGTCCAAGCCCTGGCTTCTCTTGGTGCAGGACCTGACTTTCCAGCTCCTCTCAGGGACGACACTGCCTCTGAACCCAAATTCTAGGTCTAGGAAGGAGGTGCTTTCCAGGCCCAAGGGGCCTCAAGGGGCAACAGATATTGAGAGCAAATTCGGACGTGTGCGATATATCATATTGTTTGCTGAGAGTGGCAGCAAGGAAAACCCAGTCAGCCCCCGAAAGCAGAAAACTGCACCCCAAAGCAGAAAATTGCTCAAAGCATTATAAAACAGTAACCAATATGAATACGTATCACACCAGATGAATTAGTTCTTTGAACACAGGATATGTAACTTTGCCTCAATTGTTCCCTTGTAAAGTATGTTTCTAGTTTATCTTTAACCTATAGTAAATATACACTAGCTACCTGGTTAGTTTACCTTTAACCAATGAAAGAACACAGAGCACCCACTTGTAAAACTTGTCACTGAAGTAAAGAATAAATACGTGGGTCAGAGTCTGCTCCGGGCTCTCAGCTGGAAATGCTGGAAGGCCTCTGATGCCCCAATCTGATCACCCACCTTTTACTTTCTCTCTGTTTCTTAATTCCTTCAGTGCCGCCTGGGTTAGGGTCTCTACGGCTGAGCTGGTCTCGGCAAACAGAGACTTAGACCAGGGCTGAGCACCCTCAGCGCACCAAAAAAAAGCCTCTTCCATGTGGGGAGAGTGAGACTTGGTAGACAGTTCCAGGGTCCTGGGCCAGGAAGGTGAAAGGGACTGCTGCCATGGCCCACACAACCAGCAACACATCCAAATCCAAAGATATGAAATCAGTTAAGAATTGAGATGCAGCTCAGGGCTCAGTGGGAAAGCATCTGCAACTGATCAGTGAGGTCCACTGGGAGCTGGAGGATATAGGTGACTGCAGACACTTATAGCAGCTTCCTGTCTGACTCTGTGAGCTCGGCCAAGAGACTCTGACGCCCGTGTTCCTTCCCAGCTCTAGGGCAGAGTGTGAGAGACACTGAGCAGCAAGGAGGCCCTTATGCATGAGGACAAAACCCTCTTCCGTTGGAGGAGCCCTCAGCAAGTACTTGCCCGCTCTCCCAGTGCAAGTCTTCAAGTTCAGCTGTGAAGCCTCTTCCCTGTCGCTAAGCAGTCGCCCTAGTGCTAAGAGAGGTCCCTTTTAGCTGCTCCAAAGCATGGGGCTGAGCCTTTCTCCCCAAAACCCAGACCTTCCTGGGCTGGTCAGCAGCCTCCCCTGCATGGTCCGCTCCCCTCCTCACCCTGCTCGAACCTTATCTGCATTTAACACCCCTTATTGGGCTGTGGCAGAGAATACTCAACAGACTCATATTAAAAATGCCCTTTAAAATTCAAAAGCTTTGAACTAAAGAAATACCTTGAGAAGTTTTCATGGAAAGTTCAGCTCTGCCGGTTCAATTCACTACACTTAGATGCACCTTTTCAAATAATAGGGAAAAAATGTAACAGGGTCAGACCCAATCAATACACTTGTTCAAACAGAATTGCAGGGACTGTGATGTGCGCACATTTTGTACTCTGCCTTTGTACCCCGCCACTCACTCTGAAGAAAGGTTTCTTTGCTAGGAGAGCAATGAAAGTGGTAGCCTTTTGAGTGGAGGTGGCAAAGCCATGGCGTGTTTACCGGTCCGGGAGGGGCTCTGCCATTTTTCATGTCTTCCCCAGCCAGATCTCTTTGTTCTTTTCATAACGGTGCACAACCCATATGGGCAAAGTCCCTTGCACACCCCAGCGTCTGATGCAAAGTCAGAAGCAGAGGGCTCCCAGCATTTGTCTGCCATGTCTCAGAAATGTGATTTGGGGATTACACAAATAATTTGCTTCTTCTTTCCCACCCTTGGTGAGAACACAAAAGGACTTGCCAGGGAGTCCTATGCTGTGCTTGTGGGAAATACCCAAAGCCCAAAACGGGCTTTTGTCTGGACAAGCCTGAGCCAGGGGCTGCTCCACTCCCACCCCCTGACCCCTTCAGGCCCCTGGAATGAAATGTGGGCAGATAGATGATTGCCTGGCCATGACCTGCAACCTAAAATAAAAAAGAAAATTCTAGAGAAACCAGCTGACCTGAAGGCAGCCAAGGGGTTAGAAAGGCAGAAAGGGGCTAGCTGAAGTTTACACTCTCAGAGCAGGCACCAAGGCTGGGAGGAAAGTGAATGATGGAGAAAACGAAACACTTGTTTTCATCATCTCCACCAGTCTGGGCACAGCTACTCCATGTGGACTCACAAACCCTACCTACGACTGTCATCGTCTGAACGATGTTCTGGACATGTTGAGAATCTTGGCTGCTCAGGAGGTTCAGGTAGGCATTAGGAGAAGATGTTATTCCTAATCCGTTTCATACTAGATCCTAAAACGTTATTGTTGGTTCTTGCTAAAACTAGACATCCGGGGCTCAACGTGGACCTGGTTAAAAGTTGGAATTGAGGAGTGGACGCCAGCAAATGGATGCAGAAGTGTGCTCACTTCCCCTTCGTCGACCGCAATCTCGTTGTTTAAAACACTGCTCAGGCCCTGGGGTCTCCTGGAAGGAAGGGAAATTGGAATCACGAGGCCACACAGCATTCCCCAGAGTCCTCCCCACCCTGTAGTGTCACTGGCCAGCCAGCACTGTCACAGACGGCCCGGCCCCATCTTACCTCAGGTAACAAGAGTGCTCTCAAGGCTGGTCCACATCACCTGTTATGCACGATGGAGCTGCAGCGTGCCTTTTTTGATCACGCATGCTTTCCGCCGACTCTGAGTTGAAGGCCTGTCACACACTCACACACTCTGTAGATTGAAATCTGGGCCTCAATTCGTATAGAACAGACTACCCATCCTCCCTGATGGCACACTCTGAAAAGAGCAGTAAGGTAGGGGGTTGCTGCATTCCCACTTACACAGGATTATATGTGTGAGACAGAAAGAGCAACAGTAAAAAAAAAAAAAAAAAAAAAAAAAAAAAAAAAAAAAAAAAAAAAAAAAAAAAAAAAAAAATCTACAGATGGCCACCCAGTGGGGTGGGTACTATCTCCTGTATGGTTTCTTTTTTGCTTTTGGGGGGCTTTGCACTCAGTTATGAAATCATTCTCACCACCCCCACCCCCCTTCATTTGTTATTGTGACATCTCCAAGTAATGCTTAAAACCAAAGAGTACATTTTATTTTAAAATTCAAAGAGATCAGTAGCTAAAAAAGCAGCAGTACTCCCTGTTCGGAATGCCTTGGAATCTGCTTTCCCCAGTTTAAATAGTTGGAAAGTCACCACCAACCTCGAATGCTCCTCTTGGCAGTAGAGAAAAACTGCTATAACAAGAAGCTTGGAAATGCACACACCCCTCAATGGAACTGGCTTCTTGCCTTCTGTTTTGAGCATACATCACAAGTCAAAATGAATTAAACACAAATCCAGTTTGCAATGGTCCGTCACTAAGCTGCTTCCCTGGAGCGGGCCGGCAGCGTGTGGGTTGGAAGGGGGCCCACAGCATCCCCTGCGCTGTCTTGAATTGGACTGCAGTCTGTCTGCCAAACCAGCCCCATGAGGGAGTCCACAGCCCGCCGGCTCTCTGACTGGGATGGGGGTGGGGGGGTCCTTGACCGGGATTGGGTAGGTGGGGCTCGTTGACTGGAATGGGGTAAGGGGTTGCCCTGACCAGCTGTGGAAGCCTAGCCAGGGGCCCAGAAACATAGGCCTCCTCACCCCAGGCCTCCACAGTCAATCAAATGTCAAGGATCTGTCACCAGAAGAAACTTTTCATAGGTGAGTACAAGCAGGGCCGAGAGCTGACAGTGGGGATTTTCCAAAGAAATGGAAAAAAAAAAATGTACACAGACCACTCATGAGAGACTATAGTCTGCAAGAAGCAGGAAATGTATCAGGTTAATATTTTAATCTGTACATCACATTTTTTTTTTGCAAACCATTACATTTTTAAATTAACTTTTTCTTGCAAAATATTTGATTCATTTTTTTTCCAAGAAAATCTTATAAAGGCAAAAATAAAATTTTATTTGGCAAATGTCATGAAGTCGATACTGGCAGCATATGGAGTTAGTTAAAAATAGACGGCAACTGCTAAATATATTCAAAATTCTATTTTTTTTTTTTCTGAGCATAGTCAAAGAGAAATTTTCATTTAAAGTGTGGCTCCACCCAACGGAGGTTTTTGTTGTTGTTGTTGTTTTTCCATTTAAACATCATTTTCTATTTGCAGAATAATATAAGAACACAACTTAAATAAAGGGCCACAAGCACTGTACCTGGCTTGGTAGCCCCCCCTCCTCATGTGCGGCTGGAAGTCAAGTCCTGCCATTATGGCCCTGCCAGCAGCAGGCCATCAGAGATGGTGGGGGCACACTGCTGCCTTCCTGCCACCAGACCTGAGTCCTAGGGAAGCCAACTGGGGTTTTCCAAGGGCAGGCAGGGAAGGTTCCCAACATGGCCTGGTTGGAGGGAAGAGATTTCTAGGTAGATGTCACCCAGTGTGGAGTTTATTGCTATGATACAATGAAAGTTGCTTCCTCTCACCTTTTCTGTACTTCAGTGTGTACTGTTAAAAATGAAAGCAGGCTGGGTGCGGTGGCTCCTACCTGTAATTCCAGCACTTCGAGAGGCTGAGGCAGGTAGATCACCTGAGGTCAAGAGTTCAAGACCAACCTGACCAACATGGAAAACCCCCGTCTCTACTAAAAATACAAAATTAGTTGGGCGTGGTGGCACATGCCTGTAATCCCAGCTATTCAGCAGGCTGAGGCAGGAGAATGCTTGAACCCAGGAGGCAGAGGTTTTGGTGAGCTGAGATAGCACCATTGTATTCCAGCCTGGGCAACAACAGTAAAACTCCGTCTCAAAAAACAATGAAAGCAAACTGCTTTTTCCTTTCTGACAAGAGCCCTTTGCTGAGGGAAGCCTGTGGGCAGGTTGTGGGCCCCAGTGCTTTTGAACACACTGTTGCCCCTAAGCCAAACCCAAGGGCCAAGATGCAGACTTGGGCTCTAGGTGCCATCCTGGTGGAGTTTCACACAGAGCTGGTCATCAGGTCAGGGACAGCTGAGCTCTGCAGCCAAGGGCCCTTCTTCTCCTAGACAGCACGCCAACCATCCTGACGCTGGAATCCACTGGGAATGCCTCTTCAAATCCCACTTTCTCCTGAGGTCGTTCGAAGTTGAACTGTCCTCTGCTTGCCCTGCCCTTTCCCCCACCTACACCTGTCACCCAAAAGTACCTGAATCTGTAGGTGCAGCTGCAAAGTCCTGCATCCTCACCCTCCCTGCCACTCAGCCCTTGAGGTGAACATTAGAAAATAGATTCCAATTTTAAAATACAGTGTATTTTACAGTGTGTATCAAAAGTGCCTTTGCTATTCATATGTAGAGAGGAGTCTGAGCTAAACTAGTGGGTGCGTGTCAGGGCCTCGCCTGTGGTGAACACCCGAAGTCAGTAAGCTGCTCCTTCCTCCAGCCAGATTTCCCTGCCCAGCCGGAGGCAGTTTCCTTGGGGGAAGAAAGGTTGATCTCCTTGGAGGAAGCTGGTTCCACTGGGCCCCTGGCTCCAGGCTTCTCTGTATACTGGGTCACGGGTCAGTCACTGCCTGGGCTGCCAAAAAGCACAGGAGACAGTGAGAGGCTGGCAGGAGCCCTGCTCACATCCAGGGAGGGCATGTCTGCACACACACGACAGGGAATGGCAGATAGGCAGACAGACAGAGCAACAGAGCAGCAGAGCAGGAGGCTCTGGCAAATGCGGCCGCTGCTGGGGGACCCTCAGCTTCTAGGACACATGGGGCTCTCTCCCCGCCCTCCCTGCACCCCTACTCCACTGCTAGACACACGCTGTCCCCTAAATTGGGTTCCTACCCTGATAGGGCAAAGACTGTGATAAGGGTACAGTCTGGCCCCACTCATCATTCATTGAATGTGGGTAGTGCTCTTGGCCTCTGTGGGCCTTGTTTTTCTAATCTAAAAGCATGGTGGTCATACAGGGTAAGAGGGAATGCAGCACTCCAAAAAGAGCATAAAGGGCTGATCAGGAACAGAGCCTCTCTCACGCCTCTCAGTGCCTGAGCACTGTTACTGTGCTCAGATCTCTAGGAGAAAGCCACACCCTCAACCATGGCTTTTACAATGGACCTGGCTAGAGCACTTCCCTATGGCTCCTCCGTCATGGGGCCTCTACTACACAAATCCTGAGAGCCTGGCCTCTTCCTTCCATGCTCAGGCTGGCAGGGACCTGCTGGCTCTGCTGTGAGGCAGGGGGAGCACCCAGGATGGACACCTGCCAAAACATCATGCCTCACCCCCTGCAGCACAAATACTCTCTCCCTCCTTTCACTTCTTTCTCCAAACAACTAGAGCCACTGGGGGCGTCCCAGATGAATTCATGAGTGGTGATGGGGAACAAAGGCTCTGAACTTATATCAAAGGGCTTTAAACCCCGGCACTTACAAGCTGCGATTCCTTGCGCAAATCCCTCAAGGTCTCTGAGCTTTTGTTTTCTCATCTGTAAAACGGGGTGGTGGAAATATCTTTATAGGGTTGTTGTGTGGATCGAAAGAGATGCTTAGCACAATGCCTGGCACACAGCAGGCGCTCAACAACATTAACCACAAGGATATAAAGGAAGGAAAGGGAAAAGCCCTGCCAAATGACTGTCAGGGAAAGGGCTGCCCAGACCTCCAGGCTGATCTTCCCCTGTCCAGGTGAACTGATGGGCTCAGAAGCAACAGGCCCAGGCCAAGAACTCACTGGAGACTGGACCAGATGCCAGCCTCCTGGTCCAGGGCTCCCTCCTCATCCCGCTCTGCCTCTAATCATTAGATGCCCACATGGGGAGGACTTGGTAGGGGTGGTGCCAGAGCTTTCTGCCTGGCTGAGGGCCAATTTCACATTGCCCTGGGCTTCCCTTTCTCTCCCTCTTAACGTGCCCAGTGACCAAAAGGGCAGTCCCAGTCTCTGTGCTGACACCAATTCTGTGTGACCTGGAGTGAGCCCCAGCCCCTCACCAGGCTGTCTCCTCATCTGCAGAGCTGGACTTTTCCCTGTCTTACAGGTCTGCAATTTCTTTGGCCAAAGTGCTGAGAGGCCAAGATCCAACTCTTCCTTTCCAGCCCCCTGAGGCTGGCATTGTGGTCTGCACTGGTCCTCAGGCATCAGGTTGCCCTACTGAGGAGAGCAGGGGAGTCGGGGGCACAGTTCCAGTTCTAGAGATTTTAGGGAGATGGGGGGGTTGGATCACTCAGTCCCTACTGTAGTAGAGCCACTGAGGACTGAATTCCCAAAAAGCATCACTTTCCCACCTGCCTACCAGTCAGGACAGTCCCCCCAGCAGCCGCTTTACCAATGGAAGGAAGCGTCAGAGGGTGGCACTGCAATCATCTCAGCACAGCGGGGATGTCAGGGCTCAGCACTAGGGAGGGGCGGGGAGCAGGCAGAGGCACGCCAGGCAGGGACTCTTACTTGGAAGGTGTTAGACAAAGGTGTAGTGGAGTCCGTTGGTTAAAGGGGGATAAGGTGGCACTGTCCTGGAAGACAGGGGGCCTTTAGGCAGGAGGAGGGCCAGCTGCTGTGCTAGATGGGGCACACAGGAATTAAGCGGTGCGTTAGATTCATCAGCTGCTGCAGCACCAGATGCCCCATGTGGCAGGCTGGGGTGGCGTGGGCCCTGCTGCCCACCACAAAGGGCCTGGGCTTGAGGGTGAGGGACAGATCCATGGGGCCTGGTGGGGAACCAGATGGGTCAGCCTGCAGTTCCTGGATATGTTTCTGAGGCAGAGAGAGGGATCAAGAGTGAGGAAAGGCCACAGCAAAGATCATCCTTGAGTAGGGATGAGAAAGGCCCTGGGAACTGGCCGCAGCATCTTAGGGCTGGGGGCGCTCATTTGGTGGCAGTAAGGAGGCCAAGGATGGAAGACCCCCAGGGTTAGAGCAAGCAAGGCAAGAAGAGGGCATGGTATGGTGGGGGAGCCACCCCTGCTCGAACCCTCCCCGTGAGGAGGAGCTCAAAAGCTGCTGAGAATGAGACCCATGGTCATTAGAAGGAGAGGTCTGGATGAGCCATCTCCTGTGTCTCTAGTCCCAGAATGCCACACTGGGCACCTCTCAGCCCACTCAGCATGTGCTTGAAGGGACTGAGGACAGCAGGGACGTCAAGGACTCTGTGCAGGATCAGGCTGTGGGGGACAGAGAACAGGCTTTGGCTAAGACTATGGCCCCTCCCCTTGTCAGTCACTCTCACGGCCTTCTGGAGCCACAGCAAAACTCTGATCCCCAGACCAGACTCCCCAGGGCCAGGTATTGGAGGGTCCTGCTGGCCCCACCCTTGGCCACTTCTAGACCTTTGGCCAGGGTTGGAGAATTGGTAGCAGCCATGACACCACTTCAGGCTCTATGGCTTCCCCATCTCCAGAAGGAACACGCCTGACCAGGAACACCACCCAGACACACAGTGGCCTCTGCATCAGGGGAGAAATGGTACTAGGTGAATTGTGAAGGCACAAGGCACACACACACAGGCAGGTGAGCTGTGGGTGGAAGGAGGAGCCTGCAGTCTCCTTCCTGGCTGAGAAAGAACAGCCCTTTTATACACACTCACTCACTCACACACACACACACAAATACACACATAGATGCAGACACACAGAGACACACATACACAGACACACACACACACGTATGTGCACGCTCTCATGCCATGGTTTTTCCAACTGGCCTGCAAAGTCCCACTTCCCAAGTCCTATATTTTCTGGCACAGTATACTCTGACTAGAGGAACACTGGCTTTAGTTTAGAGACCAAGGCAGCGGTCCAAGCGAGGGCTGGAGGGGTCTCCTTCTGCCTTACCCTGGCGAGAAATCCAAGTATCAACCACTTTCCTGCCCGCTTGGTCAAGAGGTCAGAAACCTTAACCCCTTGGCTCCGGGCCTTGAAAAACCCTGTTCTTGGCCCACAGCCTCAGAGGAAGTGGAGTAGCAGCACTGCTCCACCTGGGGCCTTCTTCCCCTGACACTTCTGAGCTTGGTCCCCGTTTGTCTCCCTCACTGTGTGGCCTGCCCCACCCTCCTTTCCAAGTCCTGTTATGCTTATGGGATAGGATGCCCTCTGATCAGGGGAACGCAGCAATGACCCTCAACTACTATCCCTGCCACCTGATTTTCCACTGGCTCTGGAACAGGTCATGCTGGGCCCAAGCCCTGAGGTGCAGTGGGGCAGGATCCGGGCCTTGGGGGCTGGGCCATGGCCTTACCTGCCACCTGCTTGCTGCGCTGGGAGGCCTCGGAGGCCAGGGCATAGGAGATGTTGATGATGCGCTCCTGCTCCTGCAGCTTCAAGTCCAGGTCGGCCACACTGTTCCGGTCCTGGCCTGAGGTCGGCTGCAGGTTGCACATGCTGCAGGAGGGTCAGAAGCGGACCATGGGCCCTCCCGCCCTGGGCATCTGCCTCAGGAGTGGAGGGTCTCCCTGGCCTGGAGGTTCGCAACATTTTGAGGGGGATCAGACAAAAACTGTGGTACTTTCTCCCTAGACAAAGATACGTGCTTTTCCCAAACACCCAATCACAGCCTTGTTCCTCTTTTGGGAAGGCCACAGACCCCAAGTTACTGGCTCCAGCTGGAAGCTCTTATTAAATTCAGACACAAATGGCTAAGCCAGCTCTGAAAGGCAGGCTTACAAAAAAGTTAAATTTCTGAAGCTATTGAGGCTGAGGGGACAGGAAAGTCACTTCCAAGGGCCCCAGGCTAGCAGCCAGGGAAGTGGGCAATGCCTCTGGTGCCCTAGGGACAGAGCTGGGGTCACTGGCTCTGATCTACTGGTCTGCATGAGGATGCACAGGCCCAAATGCTGGGAGGACCATCACTGGAGTTGATCTCCAACTGCGTCCGCCTCACAGCCATGCCTGGCTCTACACTCTACACTTGCTAGGGTCACTTGGGACACAGAATTGGGGGTGAGAGCCCAGGACAAGAAGCCTCTACGAGTGTTGCAGGCCTTTCCACACGAGCTAGGCAGGCTTCCTTGCCGATCTGCTGGTGATGTACCAGCCTGCCCCCTTCAATGAGCAGGGCTTACCTGAGACGAAGGCCTGGCAAAACACGCACCCCAGAGAGCCTGGCCCAGGACCCACATGGTTGAGATACCAACCAGGATCAGGGTGACCTGCCAGTACTTGAGCAAGCGAGGGCTGACCTTGACCGGGCAAGGATGTTGCGGATCTTCTCGGCTTTGCGGTACCGCGCCTGCAGCTCCTCAAGGCTGGGTGGCTCTTCGGGATCTAGCTCCACGTAACGCTCAGGGATTGATACCTTCTCTGGTTTGGACAGCTGAGGAGAGGCGAGGAGGTGGCAGAGGGAGAGGCTCAGATGTCTGGGTTTAGGACTCGTTTTCCACCCCCCGCCCTGCCCTCTAAGATAGCAAAATTCGTCAGCTGTGGAATCCAGCTTTGAACTTGAGTCCGACTCCAAAGCTTGTGGTCTTTCCATTCCTACAAGCTCAGGGAAGGGAAGGGCAAAACAACTAGCCTACAAGGTCTCGGGATATAAAAAATGATCATCCTTAATGCCACCATCAAGACCCTAAGTGATCTGACCCCTGATGACCTCTCCAGCCACTGATGAACCAGTCCCTCCAGTTCCCCACCCACAGTGCAGCCTCTGTTCCTCAGTCTAGGAAGCTCTTCCTTTTGTTCCATTGACTCTCATCTTTTCAACCTCACTTTGAGAAGCCTTCTCTGATCCCCTCCGCCCCCTCACTTTCCGTTCGCCATTGTCTCCCTCTGTCTAATACGGGGACTTAGTACTTAACAGCCCTCCAACTAATTCTCCCTGAATGGATGGATAATGGATAAATGAATGATTGACAGTGGTTGAATGAAAGGATGTGATGCTCTGTCTCTACAAAAGCTCTTCTGATCTAGACAGGAGGCAGCTATGCTGAATCTACTACTTGCCAGAGGAAAATGGCCCCAAATTCCATCTCACCAGCATCTCCCATGGACCTAGCGGCAAACTTGGCTTGGTGAAAGCCTGCTTGGACTAAGAACACTGAAAGAAGCTTTTGCATGCTCCAGGAACTTTTTCCTCCCTGAATTACAAAAGCACACTAAAATGGGATGGGTTGAAGCTCCCAAAAACAAGCTTAATCCAAACCCAGGGTAAACCTGGTCATGGATTTAAACCTACACGCAGCCCTTTCACTCTGCTGGAGATGGCAAGAAATAAGCTCTTCTCTGTTACTCCAGTGAGGACAGCTTTAGAGGAAGGAAGCAGATTACATTGTAGCCAGAGGGATTTAGGTTAGAGATAAGGAAGAACTTTCCCCCTGTGCTGGCAGGCGATCAGGACACTACAGAACACACTTCCCCTGCCAAGGCAGCATGTGGGGACTTTTTTTGTGAATCTGAGAATGCACAGACCTTTGGCTGTTTCAGATACCAAAAGAACAAGGTCTTGGGGGCAGGGGACAACTTGTTAACTCCTAGAGCCCCAGCAGACCCCAAAACTCAGCAATCCTACAGGCATCTATCTTATCCACACACTGATCCTTCATTCCCAAAGACCATATATTGAGTCAAGTAGACACCACTGGCAAATCAGCTTGTGAATGGGCCTGGCCCTGCCTCTTAAGACAGCAGGAAGGCTCTGGAAGATGCAGGTCCTCCTCAGTACTCAGTCGCCTATCACCCAGACCTGGGGGAAAGCTTTATTGAGGTCTAGCCTTAATCCATCCTTCATGTGGTGAGAACATTTTCTCTTATGCAGTTTCCGGGCAGGCCAAGTCCCTGTAAAAATGTTTTTGGTACATTTATGAGTCACTGTGTGATTCATTCAACACAGTCTTCATTCAGCAAAAAATGTACCACATACCCACTGTGTGCCAGGCCCTATGCCAGGGGCTAAGGATACAAAGGTGAACCAAGCAGCCATAGACACTGCCCTGCAGAGCTTAGGAATAGCATCGACATAGGCCACAGGAGACCATCTATGTCTTGAAGACGCTGAGTGTGTCATCCCCTGAGTTCCCTTTCTCTCCCCTTGGGTAGAGACATTCTAGATGGTAGAGATTCCATCCAGGAGTTACTTGCTCTCCCGGGCCTGCCCTGTCATGATGCACATGAGCCACAAGAGGGCAGCAGAAGAATTTGGACCAGAAGTCGGCACAGACTCTTGAGCTTCTATCACAGCTGGAAATTTCACCTGTGATTTTCAAACCTGCCCCCCATTTTCCCCGAGTCAGACTGCCCAAGTTGGCCTCACCAGCTAGTTGCAAAGCCAACCCCTGGTGTTGCAGGGAACATTTCCTAACAATAACAACTGCTGCTCACAGGCCTACTATGTAGCTTTGATTACTAAACCTCCTGAGAACATGTAGAGTCACTGAATCCCCTTCACAACCCACTGCACTGTTGAGGAAACTGAGGCTCAGAGAAGCTAAACTTACAATTTGCCCTAAATTACAGAGATAGATTTGAACCTTCACTGAAACATCTGGCCTCCTTTCATTGCCTCAAGTTGCTATCCATCCATTCTCCTAGGCCACACTGAAGCTGAGCCATGTCCCTATTCAGGATGATACTGCCCCCACCCCCAACAGTGGAAGGGTGGATCAGGCTGGGAGCTTGAAGGCCATGTCTCCTGGAGGACATGAAGGAGGCGCCTGCTCTCACCTCTCTGCTGATGTCCAAGTCATAGTCTTGAGGCTCCAGATCCAACTCAGTGACAGGCATGGCCTGCACTTTCAACCAGCCATTCTCCTCCTTGTCCTTTCTTTCCCCTTGCACGACCCGTTCCAGCAACTGCAGGTCAAAGTCCTGCTCACGCTTCCACTGGCAACAGAACAAAAGGGTTAAATGTAGTCGCTTCCTGACTGCTGAAAGAGCATGGCTGGTCACCTTTTTCCATGAGGGCCTTTGGAAGATGGACCTATGATCCCCTCAGGGAAAAGCCATATGTGCAATAGATAACAAAGCCTGTGTCCCCTTCATATGGGCTGTTCCAGACTGCTAAATGCTCTCTGATCTGAGTCCCCAGAAATTTCAAACATACATCCTTGGGGAACAGGTCAGACTCATGACTTTAGGCTCACAGTTGTCCCCAGGGAAATAGAAGGCTCCCAGAGAGGGTGACCTCCAAACAACTTGGGACACAGCTCTAGAGAAGGGGTTTGTCCCTTCTGCTCTCTACAGCTTGTGGAAAACTTGCTGGTTCAGGAGACATATATCCCAGGCTCAGAATTAATGGAAAAACACGCCCTTCGAGGCCCTGCTAAGCAAGTGGAATAACCAAGGGTCTTTCTATTGGGGATTTCCAACAAGATAACATTTGTAGGTGGGGGATACCGCATCACAGCAGGGATGGGGAAGTACAAGCAAAAGCAGCTTGGAGCCAATGAGGCAGACAAGCTGCTGTATAAGACCGATATATTTGAGATAGATGTTTTCTTTGAATTAGAAAAAAAAAATGAAATCATATAAAATTGAAATGCTAAATCAAGTGGAATGTTTCCAAGGATGTTCCACAGTATAACTTTGTAACAAGCATCTCAAGAGGGAAAGTCTAACCCATTAAGATCCAACCATGACTGCCCAGCTCTGTGGTGGCTTCCTGTAGACCCAGGACCTGCATCTTCACGGGCCTTTGACTGCTGAGCAGGTTGTTGAGAATAGAGCAGGCTCAAAGCCTCTCTTCCCCTGAGCAGAACCAAAGCAGATGCTTATCTATCCCAGGCCACCTCCTCTATCCCATCCACCTACCTCAAAGCCCCAAATGGTCCTGATCGTCTCTGATGCCTCCTCAAGTCCCTCCAAAACCCCAAACCCAGAGCCATATTTACACATTTCACCCATTCATGCACAAGCTCTCAATAACGACTCCAAATCGATATAATCACTCTTAGGTGATGGTTTTCCAATTATTGCTTGAAAGGATTAGGCAACTGAAGTTCCAAGGATTAAAAAAACAATTTAATGATTCACAAAGAAAACACTCATTTCCTTACACGCTCACAAGTGCTCCAAATAGAGATAAGTCCTCATTTAAACCCAGCCTGATTGTTTCCACAAACAGGAAACATTCACTAGATTCTACAGTGTATCCTGGGGAAGAACCACGCCAATCCATTATTATTAAGCAACATGTTTATTGGCGTTGATGCAGAGACTTACACAAGTCTTTTTTGAAGAGAAATATTACAAGGTATTCAAGTTACGATTTTTAGATAATCTCCACATTTGAGACATCAAATTATAAAAGGTCAGTGTTACTCCAAATGACATTTGTTTTAAAAGTGTGAAAGTTACCAGGTTTGCAGCTTTTAAAGATGTGAATGTTCTGGGTCTTACCCCTTTGGTTCAGAGCTAACAGCTGCAGATAGGCCCTCTGAATACACAGTATATTTTGCTATCCCTTCAAGTTATTAAATACCAGAAACACAAATGATTTTCCATAAGAACTTGTGCGACTGGACTAGAGGAATTAAAATGGAACAACCTCAGCCTTGGTAGAATGCAGTCAAAAGTGCAATCTCTGAAGTCCCTGTCTACTGTCCAGGTGTAAGGCATGGATTTTTATAAACTCATAATGCCCAAACCTCTGCCAATGACTGTGGTCTCAGGTAGCAGGTTGGCTCAGGCTTGCGGGGTGGCTTTTGGGACAAGTGAATTATGAGTCAGTAGGCCTGCATGAAAACGGCAGCAGAAAGGCAAGTCACATCTGGGAATGCTCACTAGGCTATGGAGGCAAGAACTGCTATTATAAGCCTGGTAACAAATAGCACAGGCCAGTTAGAGCATGTTCAAAGCAAATCAGAGGCTTCTGTAAACACAATCAGGCAGGATTAGAGAGGCAATGAGCGGTAACACTAAAAGCAAAAGAGCTTGTGCAGTGAATTAGGGAAAGATCAGGCTAGAGGTTTAGGAAAACATGGGATTTCAAACAACAGGGAAAAGTCAAATGGCATGTTTCCAAAAGGGACCTCAGGTGACTGTGAACAGGGCGCAGTGCCAGGAAGCGCCACTAGGGGACAGCACAGGCCTCCCCAGCTCTCCTGGACACCCTGATGCCTCTGCATTACAAAGCCCAGGGAGCCCAGTGGCCCTCGGGAAAAGGGGCGCAGCCCGCTGCTCCATCGCCCTCCCAGAGTGTCCGCTGGCAGGTTTGGGAGGCTGGTCGGTTTGCTTTTGCTTCTAATCAAATCATGTCACCATCTTCTTCCTCTCCTCTCTGAACCCTGTATTCCCACGTCCTGAATTCGGCTGAGATTCTGTACGCCTGCAAAGCGTGGCTGGGAGGACTGACTGGTATTTCCTCAGGCTCCTGAGCCTGTTTGATCCTCACTCCAGCTCTGGTTCAGGTCACCCTCTGACCAGGTGTTTGTCCAGCCTGGGTCGTGGACAGACAGCCCCGTGGGGTGTTCTCTGAAGCATCTAGGTCAAGGGACAGCTCGCTCACTGGGAGGTGTGATGTGCTTGTGTTTGGGGGACTCTGAGGGGCACTGGGCTTCCTGTCCCTGCCCACTCCTAACATACTGAGCCAAGATCTCCCGGGAGCGGCCGGCTGAGGTAGCGAGATGAGGGCAGGCCTGTCCTCTCCGCTTGGCCCAGCGTCCTCTTGCGCTCGCGGACCAGGGCCTTCTGGTGTCGCTTCATGCGCTCCAGTTGCTCCTCCGCGCTCATCTTGCCCCGCTGGTGGTCTCCTGAGTACAGGCGCTCCAAGGCACTCTTGGGTCTCTGAGCAAGAGAGACACAGAATAGCTGGGCTGGGCACAGAGGACAGCCACCCTGCCAGCTGCATTCCCGCTGTCTCTCTTGACACTCACTCACACACACACTCTCTCTCTCTCTCTCTCTCTCTCACACACACACACACACACACACACACTTACTTCTCTAGTTGGGTTCCTCTCGGCCTCAGAGAACTACTTCCTCTAAGCCACATGATGCCCTCAGCCCTCAGGAGCTTTCTGAGCAGCCCCCATTCTGCAGATGCAGACACTGAGGCTCAGGCCTATCCAGTGAGGCCAGAAATCAGGGTGCAGGCTTCTTGAGCTCCCTCCTGCCACCCTGACAGGCCAGAGAGAAAGGCAGGATGCCCTCCTTGATGGGCAGTGGATGACAGGGAGCTCAGGACAGGCTGAAGCCACCCCAGAAGACATCCCAGGGGCTGACGGGATAGCAAGTCACTGTCCCCCAGAAGTCCCTCCCTCCACATGTGAAGGAGCAGGGAGCTCCTTGACAGCTCGAGGCCACTCACAGGAAAGGTCGCCTTGCTGCTTTCCGCATTGAGACCCCTCCGGAGTGTGACATAGGGAGCAATGGTGGACGACTGCTGGAGTCTTGACGTGGACCCTGAGAGCCCTTAGTGAGGAAAGAGAAGGGCAAGCATGTTTGTGCTGGGGTGGGCGGGTCCTCACTTCTCCCTCATCACCCCCCAATCTTACAGGGGGACCAAGAGCACCCACCCAATGACCCACCCTTATTTCTCTTCTTCCTCCCCAGGACCTGGAAGACCAAGGTCCCCAAAAGAGGATGGGGGTGCCAGCCCAGGGGTGACCTTTGTCCCTGATGGGAGGCAGTGTCCCTACAGATCTGTGGACTACCCCAGGCTTTCCTTACATGCAGAAAACTGGGCCGCCTGGCAGATGGAAAGGCTGGAGGGGAAGGAATGCCTTTCACTCTCTCTCCCTAATCCACTCTTAGGCACCCTGCACAACCCAACTTGGGATGAGGAGGACAGTGAGGACACTCAACTGGCGAAAAAGTGTTTAAGGAAAGGGCTCACTGAGTCTTAGAGTGGCACAAGAGAGAGAAGCAGTCTGGAAAGCTCAAGATGGCCAAGCTGGTGGCAGCCACCCAGCGCCCCAGCCTGCAGGGTGCAGTGACTCTGGAGCCAGAGCACTGGGATTGTCTTCTGGTTCCACCACTGATCAGCTAATTGGCGAATTATTTACTTTTTCTGGGCCTTAGTTTCTATGTCTCTAAAATGGGGATAACAGTACTTTCCTCATAGGATTGCTGTGAATATCATGTCAATATAAAGTGCTTAAACAGTGCCAGGCTTTCTAGTAACTGCTATTATCATTGTTCCCAGGGACAGATGTAACAACGGAGGAAGAGAATCAGGATGTAGGCCAGAGGAAGGCAGGCCAGGCCCTCCCTCTTGGCAGCCCAGAGGCCCCTGCCAGCTGCTGCTCACTCCTAGAGCTGCAGGCTGATGGGTATGAGGTACCAGCTCAGTGCTGGAAGCGGTGTGTTGGGATTCCCAGGGAAGCTTCAGGGAGGGCCCTGCCTTACCTCTGCCTGGCAGCGTCTGGTACCCGCTATCAGAGCCCACAAGTCCCAGGGAGGGTTGGGCCATGTCCCCGCTGAGGGTTGCCAGCTCAGGCTCACTGACGTACGACCGCAGCTCCACCTGTGGACAGAGTCCCAGGTGGTCACATCTGCAGGTGTCACAACCTCTTCCCTCTCCCCACACGCAGAGTGGCAGCCCCAGGGCCCCCGTGCTCACTCTGGAGTCCCCGTTCACACACTGCCCCAGCTCCCGGTCTCGCTTCCTCTCGTCTGACTGCCGCTTGAGGCCCCGCACAGAGGTGTGCCGGATGATGGTGGCCTCTCTGGGGAGAGGTGGCACGGCTGGGGGCTGGTCCTCTGGGCTGTAGAGCTCAGGAAGTGGGGGCCTGGGAGGTGCTTCATCTTCCTGCTGAGAAACAGAACCAGACCAGTGCACAGTGAGATGGAGCTGAAGGGAGGGCTGCTAAGTGCACTGCCACAGTCGGGGGTTTAAAGGAAAGGAACAGGTCACATCAGAGCCACAGAACATGACCCCCTCAGCCAAGGGACACTCACACTTCCCCTGGAGGAGCAGTGAAGAAGGGACACACCTCTGCTCCTCTCTCCCTTCAGATGTGCAGTTTCTGTTCCTCAAAGTGACGTCTCGGTAACTGTGTCCCGAAACCCAGGACTCGGGCCTCCTGGGTCTATGCCCTTGGTGCTGTGCCAAGCTGCTCCCTCCATTCATCAGGAGTGCAATCACAGGCAGGCCGCTAACCCTGCCCAGACTTCCATGCTTATGACAGCACCACCTATCTGGAAAATAAACATCTACCCACTCAGCAGTGGTCAGCCCGAGCTGGCTCACTGGCCCTGCACCAGCTCTGGATCCTTCAGCAGGGTGGGGACCTGAGCAAGGACAGAGGCTACATCCTCCTGGCCTTTCTATCAGAAATGTGCTTGGTTACAAAATATCTCCTCCTTCCTGACTCAGGCAGAACAGGCGGTCAGGATGAGTGACTCACTGCTTACCACGCAGCTCATTCCCTAGAATGTGATGAATACAAGTGTTTTCCTTAAACTCCCTGTCCGCAGTGCTCTGAGAAGGCTGTGGTTCCTCCACATATCAACAGGCTGGCCCTGGCTGCCATGAATACCCACTCTCGGGGCTAATGACCATCACGCCCTCCACCTCCTAAATTCACTTTTTCTTAGTTTAATTTGGTTTTGTTGCCGGGCGCAGTGGCTCAAGCCTGTAATCCCAGCACTTTGGGAGGCCGAGGCGGGTGGATCACGAGGTCAAGAGATCGAGACCATCCTGGTCAACATGGTGAAACCCCGTCTCTACTAAAAATACAAAAAAAATTAGCTGGGCATGGTGGCGCGTGCCTGTAATCCCAGCTACTCAGGAGGCTGAGGCAGGAGAATTGCCTGAACCCAGGGGGCGGAGGTTGCGGTGAACCGAGATCGCGCCATTGCACTCCAGCCTGGGTAACAAGAGCGAAACTCCGAAAAAAAAAAAAAAAAAAAATTGGTTTTGTTTTTAAGAATTTCCCAGAGTTCAGGAAAGAACACTCCAAACTCTTGGAAAGTTCAGGAAAGAGCACTCCAAAGCAAAGGTTTATCAACAATCTTCTAAAGCAACACACATCACTGACGTGTGAAAGTTACCGGTTCTCTGAGGATCCAGCTTCCAATCCTAATAAGACATCTGAATCACCCATTTCTAAAAAGCCCCCCAGAAAGATAAACACAAAACATTGATTGTCTTTGATTGAATGGAATGTCTGGAGACAGAGGGTGGGAAGGAGACATGTTATTATGTACTTTTTAATTATCTTTTCCTTTTGTATCCTTTGAGAATATTATCTATTTTTAAAAAGACATTAAACTAAAAAAATTAAGCCAAATAAAAATGAACTATAGCCACATGCAACAATGTGTATAAATCTCACAAACATCATGTTGAAGGAAAGATCCAAGATACAAAAAGAGTATAGAATTATATACCAGCATAATCACAGTGTTTGGGAATGTCAACACAGGTACTAAAACTTAAAAAAAAAAAAAAAAAAAAAAAAGGCAAGGGGATTATTATCCAAAAAGTCAAGATAGTGGTTCCTTCTGGCAGAACAGCGTGGTCTGGAAAAGAACTCACCGGCTTCTGGTTGCTGGTAGTGTCCTATTTCTTATTCTAGGTGTTGGTAGAAAACAGGTATCCTCTTTATTATTCATTAAATTATATAATCCTGTTTTGTGTCATTTTCAAAATGGATATTATTGTTTCACAAATACAAATGGCTTTTGTTTTGAGACAGGGTCTTGCTGTATCACCCAGGCTGGAGTGCAGTTGTGTGATCACAGGTCACTGCAACTTCAAACTCCTGGGCTCAAGTAATCTTCCTGCCTCTGCCTCCCCAGTAGCTGGGACTACAGGCAGGCACCACCACGCTCATCTTATAAGTGTTAAAAACAATCAAATAACAAAACAAATGGTGAACTGGCAAATACGCATGTATTCCTAAGAGACAGGATCTCTCCTGGTGACCCCAATGCTAACCCAAGCAAAAAAAGCCCTGCCTGAGAGCCACAGATGACCACGCTGAGGAGAAGCCTCTGTGACCATCTATAAAAAGGAAACTGAGGAAGCTCAGAGAAGGGACAGACTTGCCTGAGGATACAATGAGAGAATCAGTCCCAGATTCGGGGTGTCCTAGCTCCTATACCAGAGCCTTTCCACCCTACTCCCTGTCCCAGCTGACAGCATTCTGCTCTATGTCCGCAGCCTTCTGCCCCAGACATTCCTGCTGTTTGTTTTGGTATTTTCTACCTTATGTTTTAGGGCCAGAGCTCCAGTCCACCTCTTAGATCTGGGATTGGGAAGGAGATCTCAAGATGTTGAAACCCACAGTGACTCTCTGGCTGGGGGCTGCACCACACTCTGAGTCCAGCTCTGGGCCCTGGGCCATGGCTGGAAGCAGGTAGATGGTGAGGACCAGGGTACCAGAACTCGTGTTTTACCCAGCACCGTGCGCTGACCTCATCGGAGGTCCAGGCACACGTGGTGCCCAAGTGAGTCTCCTCCAAGCCTTTGTTGGTAAAAATCTGGAGGCCCCCATTCCAAGGTCTACTCTACTATGACTTCCCTGCACTGGGACCAGCCTCCCTGTGTTCTCCAGCAAAGGCTGGCCTGGCCCTGGAGGTGTGAGCTCTCTTGGGACCTGACCACATCTCCTGTTTCCTTAAAGTCTCCTGCATTCCCAGATGCTGCCAAGAGCTTGGCCCCTTTCTATTCTAGGCAAATCAAGGTGCTGGCCCAGTCAGCACAGAGGCCACAGACCAGATCTGGGACTGAAGGCCCAGTTAGACGGTAGATGGCACAGAATAAAAGAGAAAGGCCAGGATATGTGATTTGGATTCACTAGTTAGCATGGCGATATTGAGCAAATGTCAACAATTTAGGCTTTAATTTTCTTCTCTGTGGAATGGGGATATTGCCCTGCCTGTGTATACTCCTTGAAGTTATTTTAAAGATCAAAGCATCCTCACGACCCAGCCCAGTGCTCAGCGGCAGTTGAAGGGAAGGACACTTTTCTACTGGAGTACTGCCCACAGGCTGTGTAACTGCAGGAGAGCCCCCTGCAGATTTGCACAGAGGCTTACATGGGGATAGCCTTGCCCATAGCCACACACCTCTCTGCACAGTGCAGACCACAAACTCCACCCTCCTCAGCACAGTCACTTCTTCTTGGTGGGCCTCAGTTTTCCCAACTGCAAAGTGGGAGAGTTGGGTTACATCATATTTCAGGGGTCTTCCAGTTCTGAGAGTCTAAGGCACAACAGCAGGGAAATACTACTTTTTAACTGCTTTTGACTAAGGACTCCTTTAGGACACTGGCTGGGTCCCTTTCCCCAAATTTTCCCAGGATCTTCTCTCCCAGGAGAAGGTGATCTGAGGACACAGAGGAAACAATGGCATTCAGCTCCGAGACATCACTACTTACAACTCTGGGCTTCGTCTTAGTTGGTGACTGAAGAGGGGATGTCACTTTCCTCAGCTGGGGTGGGTGAGGTCGGTACGGCACGTAGGTTTGCAGCTGGGGGAAGAGTCGAACCTCCAGAGGGGTCCGCACAGGGCTGCTGGGAGGACTGGGCTGTGGGGGCGGCTTGCCCTCGGAAGTTGAGAGTGAAGGCACAGGCGGGTGAGGAAACAAAGGCACTGTTTTTCTCTCTAAGGGGCACAGAAGAAAACAAAGCACGGGATGGAACCAAGACCCCCTTCCTCGGAAGGGGGAGTGGGACGAGTGGAGTGACTTAGCACCTCAAAGACCCGACCTCCCCAAGGGCGATCCCACCCAGCTGGTTCCCCTTCCACCCTCTCCCTGCCACCCCTCCACCCAGACTCCCCTGCACCCAGGAAGATGAACAGCTCACCTGGATTTTTGACCGACTCCACAAGGATTCTGAAGTTCTCTTTATTTGCACTCAGGCCTGCAATGACATCTTCAATTCTCCATAGATCCTTCTGTATCTGCGATTTCTCCTGAGGAAGACAAAGTGGTGGGTTTGCCTTCTTCGCTCCTTACAAGAAGTTTCTTCTTAGGACTTATCCTACCATTTCAGATAGAGCCCCCTGCCCTAGGGGGCAGCATCCCCTCTGAACACCTCGCTAGTGCTAGAGCCAAGTCTGTTTCACAGCTTCCTAGGGAAGCATAGATATAGAAAATGCTCAAGATGCAGGGAGAAATTTCAGAGTAGCTTTCACCAGTCCAGCTTGCCTACCTAATTTTAAAATAGACTGCCGTAAACACTGTGCCATTCCACTAAAACACTGTATGATGTACTTAGAGTAGTCAATTTCATAGAGACAGGAAGTACAACAGTGGTTGCTAGGGGTGGGGAGAGGGAAAATGGAGAACTATTTAATCTGTATAGAGTTTCAGCTATACAAGATAAAAAGTTCTGGAGATTGGGTGCACAAAAATGTGAACATACTTAACACCACTGAACTGTACACTTAAAAATAATTGAGATGAGCCAGGTATAATGGCTCCTGTCTGTATTCCCACACTTTGGGAGGCCAAGGCGGTGGAGCACTTGAGGCCAGGAGTTCGAGACCAGCCTGGCCAACATGCAAAACCTGGCTCTACTAAAAATACAAAAATTAGCCAAGCATGGTGGCAAGCTCTTGTAATCCCAGCTACTTGGAGGCTGAAACATGAGAATCACTTGAACCCAAGAGGTTGCAGTGAGCTGAGATCGCACTACTGCACTCCAGCCTGGCCAAAGAGACCCTGTCTCAACAAAATAATAATAATAATAAAGATGGTAAAATTTATGTTTGGTATATTTTACCACAAATTTTTATTTGTTTTATCACAAATTTTTAAAAGGCACTGTCTTATGTAACCATGGCAGAAGGAAAGGCAAGGACTAGAGTTTACACCATCTCTAGGGTATAAAAAACACTTTTTAAAAGTCAGAGCTGAACCTGAGATTTGAGGTTTAGTTAAAAATGCAGCATGGGATGGAATATTAGTTGGCAATAAAAAGGAATGAAGTACTGATACATGCTACAACAAGGATGATCCTTGAAAACACGAGGGAAAGAAGCCAGTCACAAGATGCCACACATTATATGATTCAGTTTATGAGAAATGTCCAGACTAGTCAAATCAGTAGAAACTCAAAGAAGATTCATGTTCGGCTAGTGCAGAGGGGACGTTGTGGGGATGGGAGTGACTGCTAATGGATACGGGGTTTCTGTTGGGGCGTAATGACATGTTATAAAATTGATTATGGTGATGGCAATGCTGTGAATATACTAACAACCACTGAAATGTATGCTTTAAAACACTGAATTTATTTTTATTTTTTTAAGAGACAGGGTCACTTTGTTTTTAATTGCTTGTGACTAAGGACTCCTTTAGGACTCTGGCTGGGTCCCTTTCCCTGAGTTTTCCCAGGAGGTTCTCTCCCAGAAGAAGGTGATCTAAGGACACAGAGGAAACAATGGCGTTCAGCTCTGAGACATCACAACTTTGGGCTTCGTCTTAGTTGGTGACAGCTCATTGTAACCTCAAACTCCTGGGCTCAAGGGATCCTCCCGCCTTGGACTCCCAAGTAGCTAAGACTACCGAAGCATGCCAACATGCCTGGCTAGTTTTTTTTTTTTTCCTTCTGTCTTTCTTTTTGGTATTTGTAGAGACAGGGGTCTCATTATGTTGCCCAGGATGGTCTTGAACTACTGGCTCCAAGTGATCCTCCTGCCTTGGCCTCCCAAACTGCTGGGATTATAGCCATGAGCCACCACCATGACCAGCCAAAAGGGTTGTGAATTTTATTGCATGTGAATTATATGATAAAGCTGTTAATTTTTTTTAGTTTAAGAGTATAATTTTTATGTGTCAATTTAAAAAAATAATAAACTCCAAAGAATATATATCTACATACAATGAGGAAGGACCTAGGCTATATGATCATGTGCATTCTGACAAGTGACAACCAAAATCGAATGGGAACAGGATCTAAAAGAGGTGTGGAGGGGTCTGATGTGGCTAAGGGACTATGGCCATCTCTTGATGGGGTTGTTTAAACATCAAATGTAGTAGTCTCTTGACTTTGAAGTTATAATTGGGGAAAGAGAGCCTTGGTCCCACCTCATGGACTAAAATAAAGGCAGGCTTCCCACCCCATCTCCTCTCAAGGCACCCAGCTACCCATCAACTGGAAGAGTTCTCGCACTGCATGAGCCTCGAGGACCTGCCCGATACTGCTCCTTGATCCATCCCCTACAGGGCCTGGCACTTAGCAGTTCTCAGTGCATACATGCTGCATGAGTAAAGGACCAGTCATGTAAAATTCCCTGAGCAAATACTTTCCAACAGCCATGACAACAGATGTCCAAAGCCTCCTGACCCAAGGGGGCTCAGGTTCTCACTCTCTCTCGACCCCTCCAACATAAAGCACATCCTTGGGTCTGAAGCAAATAATGGGCTTGATTCTCAGCTCCATGCCAACGCATGAGCATCCTAAAACAGACAGGTGGATTACTAAGCCCAGAGCATGTGTGTGTAAGAGGCTGACCTCTAGGGCTGAAGTCCCCAAGCTGAGTGTTGGGAACAGGTAAAGAAAGGGATTAAATGCAGTCCGCTTCCTCCTCCAGAGCTCCCTGGCAAAGCCCCCCATCAGCCACTCTCATGCCCTCCTTATGCTTTTCTGTCACCCCTGCATGTGAGAGAAAATCAGAGAGCAGAGAAGAAAAAAGGCTGGAGAGTCCCTATCCTTCTCCAAGGGTGACAGAATTTGGGGCCTTCATAATGAGGTGAGGTTTTGGGAAACAAGGGAGTGGAGTCTCATTCCTGCCTCCTTGCACCACACTGGGCAGAAAGGCTCCTATGTGCTGCTTTCAGCAAAGCCTTGAACTCACTGTTTCAGCCTTGACTCAAAAGGCTATTTTCCTGGAACCAACCAGGCTACAGGAAGGCGAGTTTCTAAGCCCTGTTACTGAGAATCTGCATATAGGGCTGCAAGTGTATCTGCAGTGCTGATGATCTATCTAGGGCTCTAACAACCTGCCTGGCCTAGGATGACACCAAAGAAGCTAGCAGAGAGCCTGCTCAAAGCAGGGCTTTGTAAGCTTCCCAGGTCACTGCGCCACTTATGAAAATGTGAGCAGTGCCGCAGGCAAGGTGGAAAGCAAGCTGCAGGCTCCAGGCTGGCCTACCTGAGAGTAACTCATGGGGATGAGTTCTCCAGGGAGTCTGTGACAAAGACCTGTCACAGTGTTCTATTTGCTTTTTGGAGGAAAGGGGAAAAAAAGGGTTCTGGCCTGCTCTTTGTTAAATCATCATGATATAAGGCACAGTGGAGACACAAGTGGTCAAAAATCATATAAATAGATGTTTCACCTGCTAATAACTAAATAAATTCAAATTAAAACAAGATGTCATTTAGTAGACAGGCAAGACTAGAAAGATTGATTACAAGGATGTGGGCAAATAGGTTCAGTACTTTCATTTGCTGTGGGCGTGAAGGTAAACAGATGCGGCCCTGTAGAAGGTGGCTTGGCATATCCATCAACTTTTAAGATGTAAACTCATTTCAACCCCAGCAAGTCCACTCCTAGGAGCCTATCTTAGATACTTGTAAACAAGTATGAAAAGGTAGCTACATGAATCCTAACCACAACACCATTTATAAAAACAAAACACTGAAAATAATTAAATGCTATCAGAAAAGGAATGGCTAAGTAAAGCAGGAAACACCTAGACTCTGAAATAGTATGTAACAGTCAAGAAGAATGAATTTAATTTTCTTAGACTGGTGCTGCCCAATACACCTTTCTGAGATGATAGAAACCTATAATCTTCACGACCCATAACAGTAGCCAATAGCCACCCGTGGATATGGAGCACTTGAATGAGTCTGGTTAAAATGAGGATACATTTTGAATTTCAGTTACTTTTAATTAATTTATATTTTATTGGGCAGCATATATTTGGGGTTAACTGTTTTGGAAAAATTTCCATGATATCAGGTTATGACAAAAAAGTGAATTGCCAAATAATGTACAAATGTGGTCCTCTTTAAGTAACCTTTTACCTGCTCCCACCCCTGAATAAATCATATGATTCTATGCATGTGCATATTTTTGAAAATGCATAGAAAATGGTCTAGAAAGCAACGTTAACAGATAGCACTGATGGCACACAGGCAGAGTGATGCGGGGGCAGAAAGGGGGGGGAAGAGGAGCTTTTATATTATTTTTTGGTTTTGCTTCATATTGTTTTGGCCTTTTCAAAGACACTTATTCATGTATCATTTGTGTAATTACAGAAACAAAGAATGAATAGCTAAAAAAAATAGCTGCTAAAAATAAAGGAAAAAAATTACTGCTAAAAAAATTCAGATCACTGAAGTCCAAGAAAATAGGTATACCTGGGCGGACAGTTTTAGGAACTCATAACCAGAAATAATTGAAGGACTTTGTCAACAGTATTCACCTAGTATTTTCAAGTCATTATGGTAAGTGCTGGGGCTACAAAAAAAGGGTATTAAAATATTAGCTAGTGTGGATGAAGAGAAATTATGGGAGGGAAACAACCCCAGCAGCAGCAGAAGACAGACAGGTGCTGGGGAGAGTCTTGCAGGCCAGCCTTGAGCCACAGGCAAGGGTCTCCTCCATGGGGTCCTAGGCAGGGCTCTCTGGGAACCATCTCTGCATGAACAGAGGGACAGCAGGGCCCTGGGAAAAGCCTCAGGGCCCACATACCTAAACCTCCTCCAGAATTTCCTTCAACTTTCTGGGGTGAGGCTAATGTCTGGAGAGTCAACATACTCATTAAATCACTTAAAGGAAGAGGCTTGGTTAGAACTAGCTCATCAATTAGCAAGGCCAGCACCAAAAGTGGCCCAGCATGGTGCCTCATACACAGGAAGCCTCAAATTAATGCTTGCTGAATTCAAACACACTTATGTCAGGGCCCTGAAAGGAGAAGATATAGATCTTAAGTGAGGTGAGACAAAAACAGGTTACATTCCACTTAAAGAATTGTGGGCCGGCACAGTGGCTCAAGCCTGTAATCCCAGCACTTTGGGAGGCCGAGGCGGGTGGATCACAAGGTCAAGAGATCGAGACCATCCTGGTTAACATGGTGAAACCCTGTCTCTACTAAAAATACAAAAAATCAGCTGGGCATGGTGGCGCTTGCCTGTAATCCCAGCTACTCAGGAGGCTGAGGCAGGAGAATTGCCTGAACCCAGGAGGCGGAGGTTGCGGTGGGCCGAGATCGCGCCATTGCGCTCCAGCCTGGGTAACAAGAGCGAAACTCTGTCTCAAAAAAAAAAAAGAATTGTGAAGGTGGGGTGGAAACCTGGTTAAGCACCACAGTGGGGGAACACTGGGCAGCTAGGAACACAATATGGAAGAAGAAAAACCACACAGGGCCTTTCACTGTCTCCCTTCTAGGGGACAGAGGCAGCTATCAGTGGGGTGGCCTGATTTTTTAAGGGTAAAGAGGCAGGGCTCTAAGGCCACCTTTCCTGAGTGGTATAGGGGTCACAGAGATGGAAATCACCCAGCCTGGCCTCCAGAAATGCAGATGACTGCCTGGACACCAGAGTGCCTCAAAGAACAAAATTCACACTGTCTCCCTCTGGTAGAGGTGTGATAACATCTATCTCCAGGAATCAGAGGAGAGAAGGGGTGGATGCTTCCTGCTGCTGTCTAAGCAATGAGCTAGCAGCCTAAGATGGGGCCAAGAACTACGGGAACACTGATCACTCTGTGATCATGATCACCCCAAATCATCAGAAGTAAAGCCCTTTTTAAAACACCCAAGAGCTTGTCTTTGAGAGCAGAGAGGCGAGGGGAATGGGGTGAGGCTTCTCATCACAGCCTGGCTCGGGGAAGGGATCCTCAGGGGAGAGCTTGGGGTGGCTCCTTTACAGGGGTGGAACATCTGGGGCAGAGAGGGAAAAGGCCTCTGAGCAGTGCTCACAGCCCCCACAGATGAAAGCTCTTGGAAAAAAACAAGAGCTCGAAGGGATGGACAACTATCAGGTCACCTGGAAAAAAAAGGCTCTTCTGTGTTGCTCCTGCAGGGTCTGCTTCAGCTGTTCCACATCATTCTCCAACTTCAGGTATTCGTTCCAAGCATTTTCCATCTCCTGTTGGCCAAGAAAATGCTTCCAGTTCTCAGTTATCCCCTGCCCCCCGGGAGGCCTCATGAGCACCTGTACTCCTGACCATGCTTACCTAGCCAGGGGAGGAGGGAAGGAGACCCGGTAGGCCTCAGGCAGGCCTGGTGGGTGGGACAGAGACAGGAGCAGGAAGAAGCATGGCATCCTCTCATTTGTGCTCTGACCCTGGCCACCTACACTGTCCCCTCTTCCACCCTCAGAATGCTTTCTCAGCCCTGGACTGTACCACAACAGACTGACAAGTGAAAAAGCAGAAATTCTGACATCTTAGGATCAACTGCACACAGATCAGGGAATAGCTTTGCAGGGAGTTCTGAGGAATCTGGCCCACCGGATGTCACTGGCCTTCAAGAGTCGCTGTGGTAAGCAGCCTAAGGCACACGTGCAGGCAGACATGTCACCCCCAGGCAAGGTCATCTACTGTCAGCAGGCAGTTCTGCTACTGGAGAAGCTCTGCTATTTCAGGACTCTTACCTCTGGACACCGACTCAACTACATTTTGGGAGGTGGGAAAAGCAGCCCCTCACCCAGCCCGTCCCGAGGAAGATGGGTCTGCCACCCTCTACGCACAGTGGACTCTCTGGAGAGCTCAGCTCGGATATGAACCAGGTCCTCCTGCAGCAACTTCTGCTGGCAGGCAATCTTCTCCAAGTGCTGGGGCTGGTCTCGGTACTGCTCCATCTGTCTGTGCAGTACCTCCAGCACAGATTCTAGCTGGTCCTACACCAGAAAGGGTCAAAGAGCAACAGAATAGGACAGTCCCCAGAGACCTCCCCATACCACATCAGGAACCAAAGCTACTAGACCTAACCAAGGCTGAAAGGACCAGCGCTGAGCTGTGGGCCCACAGTTAGGGACTCTGATGCCAGCTCTGACTCTGTCTAGGGAAAGGTACCTAACAGCCCTGTGGCCTCAATTTTGTCATCTATAAACTGGGGATACAGCTGTTTAACGCCTTACGGGATAAACTAAGAGGATAAAACAAAGAATTTTTTTTTAAAAAAGCCTCTCTAACCTCCTAGGGAAAAGAGTATATTCTCAACTTTCAGCATCACAAATATCATGT
The DNA here is from genome assembly GCF_048565385.1 of Saimiri boliviensis. Lineage (NCBI taxonomy): Eukaryota > Metazoa > Chordata > Mammalia > Primates > Cebidae > Saimiri > Saimiri boliviensis. The sequence goes on from NC_133454.1 coordinate 86,454,125, forward strand.
CTGATTAAAATGCAAAAGGAAAAAAATTACTTTGAGAATAGACAAGACCAAATGTTGGTGGCCCCTGGCCCATTCCTACACTCCCATCCAGACTTGCTGCCTCCATAGTCCAGAGCCTAGGAGACAAGGCACTTTAGTAAGCAAAGGACTCTGCCCTGTAATGACTGCAGCCACTTTATCCAAAGGAACCCTGCTTCCCTGGGATTCAGGGACCTGGGGTCATCACATATAAGCCAGTGGAGCTTCTCTTCCAGGTTCATCTCACAGGGCCTCCAGGGGAGAGGTGGGCCAAAGCAGAATGGGGGCAGAAGGGTCTCTAAAGATAGTAACCCCTAAGAAACACCATTTAAACACAAGGGCATTTTCTTTTTTCTTTTCTTTTCTTTTCTTTTCTTTTTTTTTTTTTGAGACAGAGTTTTGCTCTTGTTACCCAGGCTGGAGTGCAATGGTGCGATCTCGGCTCACCGCAACCTCCGCCTCCTGGGTTCAGCCAATTCTCCTGCCTCTGCCTCCTGAGTAGCTGGGATTACAGGCACGCGCCACCATGCCCAGCTAATTTTTTGTATTTTTAGTAGAGACGGGGTTTCACCATGTTGACCAAGATGGTCTCGATTACTTGACCTTGTGATCCACCCGCCTTGGCCTCCCAAAGTGCTGGGATGACAGGCTTGAGCCACCGCGCCTGGCCAGCATTTTCTTTTTAAATAAGCTAACATCTGCTGTTCAATACTAACATAATGGTACAGTCTATGTCTCAAGAAAGACAGGACAAAACACCCCTCTGCTCATCCCAAGGTTATTCAAAACTGACACATACTTTGTTCTCCTTAAGGGCTCGTATCTTGTCTTCTAAGTCCTGGAGGATCCTGTCTTGTTCGCAGAAAATGCTCAGTTTGACCTAAAAGCAAGAACAGAGTGGGAGAGGACCTGGGATGATGAGAAAAGGACATGACCTTGAAATCATGATCAGGTAGCCTGTGGCTACAGAACCATCCAAGCCCTGCCTGAAGCTGTTCACCCTGGGTCTGGCTGGGTCAGGAGGCAGCTGAGGGATCAGCATGTCACTCTGCTCACTCACATCAATGTCGCTCTCCGCGATCTTCACAGGCTTCAGACTTCGATCCTTAAGAAGGTCCCGGCCTGTCATCTGGGAGGTGAACAATTTAAAAGAGATTTAACCATGGTGTTTGAGGTCAGAAGTCGGGAAAGAAATTTCATCCTACAACGGATGGTGTGGAAGCCCTTGGCAGTGGCAGGTAGGGTCACAGCAGGACGGGGGCAAAAACGTGGGCAATATTTGCTCTATTTCTATGCCTATTTCATTTTAGGAAAAAACCAAAACCTTTTCATGATTCTCGTATAACACTGGTAAGTCCTCTGAATTAAAGAAAATGTAGATGTTCAAGTTATAGGATCATCAATTTTAAAAGTATGTATTTGCCTAAAATGAACGTGAAAAACCAGCAGGAATCTTGGAAGATTTGCCACTGATAAGACAGAAGTGTGCTACTGAACCTGGGAACAAACACAAGTTACAGAAGCCCATCACGTCCTGCACAGGGTGGTGAGATGGGCAGACCCAGAGGAACAAACAGATCCCTTTGCCATTGTCAAGCCTTAGCGTAAGGGAGTCTCTGAGCAGCCCACTCCCCCATGGGTAAGGCCAGCCTTCCTCACCCTGTGCCATTTGGGAAGACCTGGCCAAGGAAAAAAACGGACTTGGCAAGTTCCCAGTGGGTTTTTTTTTCATTGTTCCCTGAATAACGGAGGCTAGGCTGTACTTGCATAAATTACAAGAAAGAAAACCACAGAGCAATACATAAAAGTCCTCCACACTTGTGGGCCAATGGGATTTCACATTTCCCGTCCCTCACTTGACTCAAATTAGGCAATATGCTGCCTGTCTCCCACTGACTCCTGAGAATTTAAATCTAACTTATCCCATTTTTCCATTTCCCCTAGTCTCTTTCTTGCCACAAGTCATGCAGGGGCTGAGGGGAGTGACTTTCACAGATGCACCATCCCATGGACAAAACGAAGCCAGGGAGAGCCAAGTCTAATGTTCCTGGTGTAGGGGAAGCCACCTCACTGAGCTCTATTTTGCAGGTCTGACCAGGGAAATGGAAGGTGGAGCTAACAGTGGCAGAGACAGGTGGTGTGTGTGCTATGCAGGGAGGTCCCAGTGTAGACAGATAGCCGGTGGAGAGAGGGCTGTGGATTTCTACCCATTCTATCTGTAAGGTCTGGGAAGTTTGTCAGTGTGAAGTGGGGGTGGCAATAAATTGGCAAACATTCCCCTCAGTGCTCAAGCACTTCATGTGCCCACCTGTCCTATGCTACTTCTCCCTGCGAATTATCATGAGCAAATCCAAAGGTCAAGGGAGAGGACCTCTCCCTACCTTGGGGTGAGGACTGATTCTGGGCTACACACCTGCCCCGCCCATTCCCATGATCCCTTTGGTCATACAGAGGAGGGCGGGACCATTATTTTATGTATCTTGGTAAAGTCAGCCCTGAACAGAAGACCTGGCACGAACTCAGCAAATGCTTATTGAATTGCATGTCGGTCAAAGGGAAACACATGTAGGTCAGTGTTGTCGAGTTCCTGGAAAAAAACAGAACTCCAGCCAAATTCTGCTCTTCAGACTGGCAGATTATGTGTACATACACATATACACACAGTTGCAGAACACCAGACTGCAGCGATCCACAAACAAACAGACTGTGCTGTCTCCTGCAATGGGGGTGGGGGCTGGGTAGGCATGAAGTGAGTCCTGGGAAATCACAAACAGCTGAACTTCTCAGGCAGCATGTGAGTTTTAAACTCAGGGAAACCCAGGAGAAAAAGCAGGTGAAAGCAGTGAAGTCTTCTCTCCACGTCATCGTCCTTTCATCAAACCCAAGGACAAGGAGACTGTCAATTCTCCAAAGGAGCTGACCTTTGGGGCTCATTTCCTAGGCAGAAATCATTTTCAAAGGGAGACACACTTTGGGGATTCTTCTCCCAGCAAAACTCTTCCCCTTATTTCACTGAAGCTTTTTACAGAGGATATCTTTTTCATACTTAAATAACAAGGCAGAAAATCTAATTGAGCAATGCCTCATTTATCTAGCACCATCAAGAAAAGAATGAGATATTTTATATAAAAGGGGCGTTTTGAGAAGAAGCTGAATCTTCTAAATTACACTTTTTGATGGAAAGTTTTCTAAAAGTAGGCCCTTTGCTGCTTTTGTAGAATACTGAATATACATTCAGCCTTTTTTCTCCCTCTCAGGATATTAGTACTACCCCTTTTTCTAAGAAGTAGGTTTCTCTTGCCCCTTTTTAAAGTGCTGCCTATTAGGTTTTGTAGGTTAGGAATTCAAAGGACTATAAGCATGACAGAGACAAGGTACTTACATCTCTTCTCTCGCTTTAACTGGGGGTGGTGCCCTTCAGGGTGCTCTTCCCACACGTTGCATCTGCTGCTACTACAGTACTCAGCACATGAGAGTACAGTGTTCTTTTTGCTCATTTGTCTCTCTCCTCACTACAGAGTTACCTAATTAGGGGTGACTGTGGAGACCAATCCCTTTCCTTTGTATCCTCAAAGCCTGGCCAGGGCCTAGCATATTGAGGATAGTCGGGCAGTGTTTACCTAGGAAGTTCATGAATGTGTCAAAGTAACATGAGCTGGCTCTGCCTCCTATGGACAGAAGGTCACAGGCTTTAGAGCATGGGCTTCCTGAGAGCTGCTCCTACAGCTCAGAAGACCTTTAAGCTTCTGAATTTGTCTCTGCTCAAGAGAGCAGAGGCTACTAAGAAATATCATATCCACGCGTACCATATTACATCTCATTTTCCTTTTAAAAATGTGTTTGTGAGAGCAATGTTTAAACACTTAAAACATCAACTCTGGATTCTCCCAGCATCTCTGTCATCAGAAAAAGAAAGGCTATGGGCACTCATCCACATGAAAGAGTCTCTCCACAGAGGGAAATCAAAGGCCATCCAGGCATCTTCCCTCCCCTCCACCACAACCCAACCCACTTTCTCAGGGCTCAGGATGGTTGGACACAATACCTGCTTCCTGATCTGCAGCCTCCCCTGGAATGCTATGAGAGCTGGCCACACTGCAATCCCTACTTCTGCATCAATTAAAGAGGGTATGGGCAGGGGGTGGCATTTTATTCTAGTCCAGCTCCAGGCTGTTATCTAAATACCAACTCCCTGCCCTCAAAAAGTGCCACCTTAATCTCAGGGCCACCATGGAATCTGAGGATACCCTGGCTCTTGGAAGGTGACCAGTAACTGCTGTTCCCTCCCAAGAAACTCATGCTCAACTCTCTGGGTGAGCCCTCGCCATGGAGGCAGACACGTGATGATGGAAACACAACATAAGCTGGTGGCAAGCCAGGCAAGCTCCCCCACCCTTGGCAGCACAAAACATGGAGTCACAGAACACCACAGATGAGAGGCTCAGCTTGGTGCATCAGCCAAAATGCTGAAAAGAGCTTCAGTTGAAAGAAAATAAACCAAAATGACTTGCGGGAAGCCTGGGGCAGTCGGGAGAGCAACTGGTTAAGCAAGTGATGAAGTCGGCACGGAGCCAGAAGCAATGGAATGACCCCGCTCGGAGACACGGATCAGATCATCTTACGCTTCTCCTGGGCCGACAGCCCCGTGCTGACTTCTTCAGCACTTTGTAAAGCACGTTGATCAAAGGTTCATTATTTTTAATCTGTTCCAAACAAAAAGGCAAATACAACAAAACGCAACAGGTGAGACATCAAATGACACTTGAAGCAGCCAGAATTTGGGGAGCTGGCAAAGGGAAAACTTTAAGGAGGCTGTGTGTTGTGCAATTCAAACAACCAGGTCTGAATCTTGGTGACGCTACTTCCATGGGCCTGTGGATGTTATTCCCATGGGCCACAGGGTCTTCCCAGACTGCAGGTCTCTCCTTTTTATAAAATGTTATACGCTGTCTGAAGGGACCTGTGCACAGGCTGGTTTATGTGGGAGTGCCAATTTCAGTATTCATTTCCTTCCTGGTTCTGCTGCAGAAGGCAAAGAGGAACATCATAGAAGGGAACTTGCTTCTTCCTTTGTCCTCCCCATCACATTCTGTAAGATACTAGTTTAGAATAGTGCCATGCATTCTTTTCACTCCCACCCAACCCACCCAACCCTAAGTTCCACCATAACTGTGATGCATCTACACACTTATGTCTTACCCATGGTCCCAGATGCGTACCGCTCCTTTTTGGGAACACTGTTCTCATTATCTAGAACATTGGAATCACCGAGAGGGCTTTAAAAAATACCAATGCCTGAGTCCCGCCCCAAGAGATTCTGATATAATTGGTCCGGAATGGGCCCTGGACATTGGGATTCTTAAACACTCTCCTGGGTGATTCTATGTGCAGCCAAGATTGAGAATCACTGCTCTAAAACAGGGGTTCTCAAACTTTAGCATGCATCAGGATCAGCTGGAAGGCAAATACAGATTGGCTGGGTCCTGTCCCTGGAGGTTTCTCATGGTGCAGATCTGAGGTGGGACCCAAGATTTTGCATTTCTAATGAATGTCCAGGTAGTATTGACACTTTCAGTCTGAGGATCACATTTTGAAAGCACTACTTCAAAAATAATGTTTCTTAACCTTGACCTTGGATGTGCACTAGAAACACCTAAGGAGTGTTTTTTTCTTTCTTTTTTTTTTTGTTTTGTTTTGTTTTATGAGTATTACCAATTAAATCACAGTCTCTAAGCAGTAGGACCAAGACCTTTATATTCATTTTTTAAGTTTTCCAATAGTTCTCATTCATAGCCAAGGTTAGTAATTTCTTCTCCAGAACAATAGACCTCAAACCCTAATGTGCACAAGAATCAGTCTAGAGCTTGACAAAAATGCAGAATTCTGAGCAGCAGAGTGTTTAATGTGATAGAACCCTCCAGATCTGTGTTTTTATCAAGCTCCCAGTTGATTCTGAAGTATGTGGCATACCTAATCACAACTTTAAAAACTGTCCCAGAAGCCAATTTTGGAAACAGATCCAGAACAGAAAAGTCCTGATCTCAGATTCAAACAGTCAGGAAGAGTCCAGAGTCCAACAGCCTTGGAGCCACTGATGGCACATCCCTCACGGAAGACAAATGCCTTTTTGGGGCTGCCTGCAACCCTTTCTATCTACAAAGGCTTCACGTGAGTGGCAGCAGGTACCCTCACCTTCCTGGCTGTGCTTCACAGCAGCATAAAGACAACTTATATTGTCAACAACAGTGAACCTCACACCCCACCCTTCTGACCCAGCTAAGGTATAGGTTTCTGAAGAGCAGAACTGCAAGGCCAGGAATACAATTCAACAAACATGACTTTACAGTGGGCAAAGCATGAGATGCACGGAAGAAAGAAGGCAGGTACGAAGCCAGTCGCTGGGTTCAAGTTCTAGTAGTGTAACTTTGCAGAATTTACTTAACGTCTCTGACACCTGGGTTCCTGGTGATAAAATATGGATAATAATTCATATAGCTCAAGGTTGCTGAGAGGATTAAAGGAAATAAATGAACATCAACTGCCTAAATACTGCCAGGCAGGAACAGATGCTCAATCAATGTGGAGTCCTTTTCACCCTGGCACCATCAAGTGAAACACCAGCAAAGTAAACGTTTCCAAAAAAGCACACTGCTGTAAGCATCTTCCAAGAGCAGAGTGTGCTGTTGTTTGACCACTTGGCACCCCAGCAGAAACGCTCACTTCAGGAAGGGAAAGCTTCACAATGCGGGCACCCAAGCACCCCGACTGATTCTGGAAGCTGAGCGTCAGCTGACTGGGGGGCAGGGGAAGATGGGCTCTGGATTCCTAAGTCTGTGGCCTCTTGGACAGGGACATGGGGGACCCTAAGTCAACATGGCTTGGGGAGGGGAGAGGTCACAGATCAGATGCCAGGCAGGGAGACTCCTCTCTAGAGAGGCTTATCTCCCTACCTCACCCCTCTCCAAGGAGCCAGAGGGGATCTCTCATAAGCAGCTGGTCCCAGAGAGACTGTGTTTATCTTGATTTCCAAGCCCAGAATGGTCTACAGGCCTATTCAACCAGAGACCCTTGACTATGGGACATTTTGTCAAGCATGTCATAGAATCTAAGGACCAATGAGCTTTGGGGTTTTCCTAATCCAACCATCCATCCTACTCAGTTTCACTGAGCCTCAGCTGTACCCCAGTGACAGGAAGTTAACCACCACCTGAGGTGGCCCTTTTAGAAAAGTCTTTCTTCTACTAAACTGAAACCTGTCTACTTGTAGCTGCCACCCACATGTCTTAATTCCTCCTTAAGGCCACAGAAAACACGTGAAGACACAGCAGAGTTCTATAGGCTGTCTCTATACCTCTCCTGAATTGCCCCTAACCCCTTCAGTCATTCCGCACTGTAGCTGTACCGGCTACTGCTGTGCGCTTCCTTTCTCTGCCCAGCGTGTCCCATTAGGAAACTCCTCCCTCACTCCATGGAATACTGAGTAGGGAAGAAGTGAATCTGGACTTGCAGGCAGCCACCTTCTCTGCCCATGTGGAGGCAGCCCCTTGTTCCACAGGAAAGAAGAAGGCTGACACGCAAGGAAAGTAGAACAGTGAAAATGTGGCCAAGCCCCTGGAATGTAGGCCCTGCTACATGAATTAGTACATTCCCTTTTTGACTTAGCAGGTTGCTTTGGCTCTTGGATACTTCCAAACAAAAGCATCCTGCTGAGCACACTCAGCCATGGTTCTGCAAGCCTTCAAAACCTCTCCCTTGATCCCAGCCTCTCCTTCATCTGGATCCCAAAGTGGGACTCTCATCTTGGAACCCTAAACCCAAGCTGGGTCTGAGCAGGGCAGAGCAGGCCTATTGCCTCCTGATCTGGGACCCTGCCCCTCTGAGGGAAGCTGGGGCGCCAGCCTTTCTGACAGCCATGTCAGACTGGTGACACACATTGGGCACAAAACTCAGCATGCTTCTCTATGTTGCTGGTGAGCCAAACCTCTCCAGGGTGCTGGTGCAGCTCAGCTGGGGCACTGGTTCTCAGAGAGGCGCTTAGCAACTGTGGAAGCAGCTACAAGACCAGGGGAATATGGATATCAACACAGTTGTTTTCCCTGACAAACAATGACAACCTCCAGAAAGTCCAATAACTAGATAATGTTCAGATCAGGTACAGCTCTTAGGCAGTAAAACACACCAAAGATGCAACTTGCCTCTCCCTATCCCATCAAATATATTTCTTGGCATAACAATCCAAGCTCAGCTCCAAGAAAATATAATGCCTTTGGGTCCACAGTGGTAGAGCACCATTTTAAGAGAGGATGTGGGGCAAGGTGATGAACAGCTTTAGGGTTAGAGCCACACCCAAATACTGATACCCGCTAACTGCGGTGTAGGACTGGGAAACTCATTAGCCTTTCTGAGTCACAGTCCATTAACAGATGATACCACCATCTTTGGAGGTAAAATAATTTAACAGAAGTAAAATGCAGTGACCGGCACACATTATACCCCCTATTGTTATTAAGCTTCTTTTTGAATCAGGACACGCAGGGACTCCTAGTTCTGCTGTGCCATTCTGTGGCTCAGTTTCTCCCTCTTTAATCCCTCATAGCTCAAATTCTACGATCCTGAAATAAAACAAACCTGAGGCAGAGCATCACTCCGGGATCAACTGTGAGTTTCCACTATCACATACAAACAGGAACCAGAAGGCAGCTATTTCCTACTGCTCTTGCTCAGGCGCATTTAGTTCTCTCTGGTCCCATACACTCACCACTCTGGCATACCTGTGTTTTATAGTCACCTGTGCTGCTGGCGCGCCAGGCCTCTCCCACAAGCCCAGGTGCACTACGGATGCTCTGGAGGTGTGTCTGAGTGGACCTTTGGGCCCTGGGTCAGGAGTGAGAACTGTGCAGGCAGCCGCTGACTGTCAGGGAGGCTGATGAACCGGGATGCGGTGCTGCAAGGGGCAGGGGGAGGCTGGGGATGGGTGGGTCTCTTTCCACAGGTATGGTGGGAAGGACCCCGCCTGACCCCACAGGCTGCAGGAAGACAGTCTGGGCTGCCACGTTTGGTTCACACAGCTATGCTTGAGCATTTTGAATTGGAGGAATTACTACCATACTTAGAGCAGTCCCTCCAGCTCTGTGTGACCTGTCATGTGAGTTGGAAAACCTCCTGGCCTTGAGAGAAAGCTCCTTGTTCTGCTCACACGCTAAAGCCAGGTCTTTTTGCTCACGGCACCCACCTTCCTTCCTAATGCCTAGGATAGAGTCAAAAGCCTACATGACTGGCTACCACCTCCCTTCTGCTGCCCTGGCCACAACCACCATGCCCTGGCTCTCCTTGGCTCTCACTGTTCCTTCCCTTTTAATCTCAACCAACCCCAGCCCTCTGGCTTTTCAAGGCTCCAAACACATGCCACCTCCTCCTAGGAGCCTCCCCGGTGTTGGAATCCACGGTGATTCTCACCATCTCAGCTCTGAGAACCAGGCCAAACAGATTTTTGTACAGTCATTGTGGAGCAGTCTGTTATTTGAGGATAATTTCTTTCACCAACCCAGACTATCCAGAAGTTTCTCAAGATCAGACAGACTCAATTTTTCTTCTGCATCTCCCCATGTCTTCTGGGTACACAGCAGGTGCTCAACAGATCCAGAACTGCACTGGTTGATTTCTAATCAAAGGCCTTGATCTTCCCTCATTGTGGGGAGACCCCCTTTCCATCTGCTTCCTTAGGATCTGATGTTCATACAGCAGCTTCTATGAGGCTGGATGAAGATCCCCAAGTTAAAAATACCCCAAGCTAGGCACACTGGGGACTGTGGGGAGACACACTGCCCCCACTCCGTGGCAGTTGCCTGAGTGTCCCATGGCCCCTCACCCACCTCTTCAGACCCACAGCTGACTAAAGGTCACATTCCTCCAGTCTATTTCATGGCTCAGGCGTAAGAAGTGCTTTTCACAGTGGGAGCTTTCAGAGAGCTGTGGGAAGGGAACAATAGTGCTCTCTTCTAGGCAGAATGCCTCTTGCCTTCTCGACAGGAGCTTTCTTGGCTCTCTCTGTGCTGGGAAAGCAAATTTAGAGCCTGAAGCCTTATCACCTGCAGGGAGGGGCCCAGCCTTCATCTCCTAAACCGAGATGGGAGACTACCAGTGAGCCTTAAAGACATGTGATTCCACGTGAAGCCTGCTCTCCTAGCAACAGAACCAAAGAACCCACCACACCACCTGTGGCTGAAAATGTACACTAGTGAACCAAACACACACCCCTGCCCCCACTGGAGACTCTGAAGCAGCGACTGTTGCTTTTTCAGAGACCTTTTGGTTTTGACCTAGGGAAGGAAGAGATCAAGGTCTTACACTCACATTCTGTAAGTCAGGGACCTCACAACAAAATTCACAAGAAACTGAAGACGGGCAGATTTGAGTCTGTAAGAAATAAAATTCTTCTGATTCAAGATGGGAGACATCTTGATTTAGAGTTCAGATGGGATAAGACCCATGTGTCCTTTGGCTTTGGGCTCGGCTCCAGTGAGGTGACACTCTCAGAAAGGTGAGTATGTGAGGAAGGCAGGACCTCTGACATCACTCACCTTTAGATCCAGGTACTCCAGGTCTTTCTTCAGCTGGAGGTAGGTATCATCAGCCTTCAAATGAAGCAGAGAGGGGGAAAAAGAAAACAATTATGAACACCCAGAGTTTCCATAACTCAAGGTTTCCCATGTGAATTAATTTACATGTGAAGCTCTGGGAACAAGGAACCACAGCAGACCAACACATCAGGGGCCACAGAGGAAGCACAAATGTCTCAGTGCAGCTGAGAGCCCTCTTTCAGCATGGCGAAACTGGTGGGTGTGCCACTGGATCATGGCAGATTTTCAGCTAGTCCCCCACTGGCTCGGGGAAGAATTTGGCAGGGAGGATCCTACTGCAGGGCTAGGGCAGCTGAGGCAGTGCTGTGCTCCCAAGACACACATGGGAGGTCCACCTGGAGGAGCACATGACACACCTGTGCTAGAGTGCTCCAGTCATTCTATCCCTCAAACCTTTGGTCTGGGTCACTTCACATGCATGAAGTAAGATGAAGCTCAATGGTGTGAATGAATGCCTGGAAGAGGCAGGGAGATGACCTGGGTGACCCAGGAGGTCCCAATATAACCTTGGTTTCCAGAATGATAACCACCAGCAGCTGCTGGAAGTTTCCTGCTAGTTTTGGTTCTTTTTGCTCAGCATGGAGCCAACGTGACCATGTCAGGAGCTACTTGAGGCAGGTGCAAGATCAGACCTATCTGTCAAGTTCTTCAGTATAATTACCAGAAATGGTGAAAAAGAAAAAGAAAAAGACTCTTTGATTTCCTAAAACTCATGCCTTCCTATGGAACAGATCACAGAAGCTAACTGTGAGGCAGAGGAGTTGTGAAAGCTCAAGAAAAATAATCCAGGCACCACCTTCTCAGCAGACTAAGAGGGTCCCAGCCAAGCAAGCCAGGGCTGGGCCAGGTGGCCCTTGCTTATAGCTCTGAGGTAAGACAGTCACATAGACGAACCACACGGAGAGTTCACACAGTGCTCTTACGCATGGGAATGCTGGAAGGACAGCCATCAGGGGCACTACCGGCTTACAAGGTCTTATTCGTACTAACCCCTTACCCATCCATACTTCCCAAACAGCTCAATCCCTACACACTTGCCATAGGAATAAGGACAGAGCAGAAGAAGGTTATTAAAGATCACTTAGATTCACAACTAATAGTGTTTGTACTGACATTCATTTTTCTGAATATATTTCCTAAATCCCTCATAACTCACTAAAACAGAACAAGGAAGGAAGGTAACAGTTCTGCCACCCTCCTCATCTGTCCTTTGCCTACTTCTGTACAGCCTGGAGGATCAGCCTCATATGGCCGAACTTATTCCTGCCCGAGGACAGCCCCAGGGAGGAATCCTCTTCTTCAATCCTCCTGCTTAAGATACCGGGGAGGGCAGCCCCCTAGCCAGTCCTTGAGAAGCTTGCCTGCAAAGCCCAATGTCCTTGCAACAGTTTAGAACATGGTGTCTTGCAGGCTGGATTTTTGCTGCAGCCCGCATGCTTCTTGCTGAGGGATCCTGAGCAAATCACTTCCCCTTCTGGTTCCTCTTGCCTGTGTGTGGTCCTGACTCCTGTCCTCCCTAACCTCTTCCAGCTTACTGTGAGGCTCAGCAGGATATGAGATGAGAAGATGCTCTGTGAGGCAGCAGGGCACTGTCCAGATAAGAGAGGGCGCCCTGCACCCTCCCTCCAGGCTGACGCACACATGCCTTTCCACATCCCAAGGAGTAGCCATGGGGCAGCAAGGCTGTCAGCCAGCACAGCCCTTTGAACTTGACCACACATCAGCCTGGCGGTCACTACTTATACCAGAGAAGCGAGAGTTTAGGTCCCTACACCACATGCAGCACCCCCCTCCCCAGCACTAGAGGGTAGGCTTGGCCTCCACCAACATACAGTGTCTGGCAGTAGCATCCAGAAGCAAACAGCCAGCGAACAAGGAAGAGCCAGACAGCAGAGACAGACCAGAACAAGGGCACGAGCGAACACGAGCCAGCATGTCACTCCCTGCCCCCAGCCCTGAGACAGCCCACCAGCGCTGACCTGGCAGGTGGGAAAGGTCAACTGGTGCTGCAGTAACTGGCCGATGGCGAAATTTCGCACACTGGCCAACTTGGCCTGGTGCCGCCTTAACCGGGTGAGAAGCAACGAGAGCTCCTCCAGCTGCAGGTGTGTAGACACAGCACAAGCACGTTAGCACCACAGGAGCACGCCACTAGAATTATGCTCTTCACCCCGGTGCCAACGCCAGGACAGCACTGATGTGACACCATTAAGCAATTACAGTCTCTCAACGCCTCAGAGTTCTCATCTTTAATCCTGTCATTAGGACAAATAAAGGGACTGGCAGCAAAGGGGTTGCAGGAAGTTGTTTTTTCAGGAAAGCAACAGCCAATAGTGCAACCTCAAACCTCACCCAGACTCAAGCGTTTTTTTCTTCTTCCGCTTCTTCTTTGAGACAGTCTTGCTGTCACCCCGGCTGGAGTGCAGCAGTGTGATCGCGGCTCACTGCAACCTCCGCCTCCTCGGTTCCTGTGTCTCGGACTCTTAAATAACTAGGATCACAGGTGTCCACCACCATGCTCGGCTATTTTTGTATTTTTAGTAGAGACTGGGTTTTGCCATGTTGACCAGGCTGGTCTCGAACTCCATGCCTCAAGTGATCCACCCACCTTGGCCTCCCAAAGTGCTAGGATTACAGATATGAACCACCATGCCTGGTCTTAGACTCGAGCTTTGAAGATAGAGTTAACTAGTTAACTGATCAAAGATTAGGGAAGAAAGGAGAGGCACCACCTGTGGGGGAAAAAAGGTGGGTAGCTGGAAAATGTTTCAGCAAAATTCAATTCCAAAGAGGAGATAAGCCTAACATTCCCCTGTACTTCCCCCACAAGCTCTTCCCCCTCTCTGGGGAGGACCCAGTGACAGCCAGGTGACCCTAAGCAAGTCATTCGACTTCTCTGAGCCTCAGTTTCCTCATCGCAAAGATGGAGGTTGATAACTGCCCTCTGGACTGCATTGTACAGACTCAGAGAAAGGAGAACATTGATGAGATACAGCTTTGCAGGCTGTGTCTTGTCATTCGCCTTACCGATTTTCCATGTAAACTGGGAGCGCTGACCGTGTGGGTCATGTAACCCATGGAGGGCATGGAGCGTCGGTCCACGTGAGATGAGTTCTGCAAGTGGGGAGACAAGAAGTCACACTGGAGTCCAAACCTCTGCCACTCACTCCCAGGGCAGCCCGCCCCACGCCACTTCCCCTCTGAGCCCCCAACTCTTCATCTGTGAAATGAGCACACGCATCTTACTCTCTGGGTTAGAACACTAAACTGTGAATGCCCCTTGGAATGTGTAAACTTAAGCTAGGTTGTTATGAATGATTGAACGGACTGAACACAGATGTCTTTTCCTGCCTTCCCAGCTGCAAGGAAGCTGACTTGTAGTTGTATGACCCCGAGGAAGTTACTCTGTCTCTCAATGCCTCAGAGTTCTCTTCTTTAAAATGGGCATAAGCATAGCACCTACCTCGCAGGGTGAGAATTTAAAATGAAGCCTTTGGGAACTGCGCCTGGCATCTATTATTAAAAAGTACTGCCTAAGTGTTAGCTATTATTATCGCAAATTACTCAAATTTGTGTTTAAACCAGGCAAGGCTCCTGGCGCCCTCACGCTGACCCAGCAGCCTGGCAGAGCTTCCCGAGCCTCACCTTGACAGCGTGGCCCCGTGCCTTCCTGGGAGAATCCCCCAGTGAGATGTCCACACTCCTCCTCTGGTCCGGTGGCTTCACTGTGACCCTCTCTGCTGGTGTGTGTGGCCGCCGGGGTGGGAAGACCCTCGGGGGTCCCGGGGGAGGGATGTCTGAGGGAGATGGAGGCACAGAGATGGAGCGGGGCACCTCCAGCATGCTCCTGCTCCGGCCCTGGTCGGTGAACTCTGGGGAGCCGAGGCAGATGGGCGCCGTGGGGCTGCCATGCCGGAATTGCTGGCGCTGCTGCCACTCATAGAGCTGCCACACAGTGCCATCCCGGTGCGCCCGGCGCTCTTCACTCGACATCTTCAGGTGGCTGGCTCGATCCTGCGCGTACTTGTAGTCACTTGGCAGGTTTCGGGGAGGCGGTGAGGAGCCCCCTGATGGGTGTCGGGTGCTCTTGGGAAGAGTCTGGTAGTTTTCTGGGAAGGACAGGGATTGGCCAGGACCCTGGCGAGGAAGTGTCTGGTCCAAGGGAAGGCTGAGGAGAAAGGGGAAGGATGGGTCAGGCAACCAAGCAAGGGGTCTGCCAGGCTTTGGGGAACATAGCTAAGTACACCCACAAAGCTGGGCATGTGGAAGAGTCCTATAAGAACCCCAAAAGAATGATCAAGGCCAACATCCAGGACTTCAGTCACTTCCCCTTTTTGCAGAAGACTCCAAAACCATTTTTCTCTGTCAACTTCCTCTGCCAGGACAACTTGGCTACCCCATGCCCATCACTTGGAGTGCAACGTAATTAAGCCTGGCTCTTCCTTCTCTCTCCGCTGCCAGCAGTCAGCTCTTTCAACGGCTGTGCATATTTATAGGAAAGGCCTCATAATTCTCCAGGCTACCAAGACTGTCCTTCTGCCTGGTATCCTAGCACCAGATTCTGGAGGTTCATAAAGGAAGTGGCTGGCATCAGTTCTTTCTTTTTTCTGGACTCTTCTAGTCCAGATTCTGATTAATTATCTCCCTCCAGGCAACTTTGAGATGCTCCTAATGAGTTTCCACTTTGTCCGCAGTAAGTGCTCTGATCAAATCAGTTCCTTGCTCTAAAAACTTCATAGTTCCTTATCACTTGTGAAATAGTCTAAACTCCTCATCCTGGTACTCACAGCTTGCTAGCAGCTAACCTCAACCTGCTTTTCTCACTGCTCTTCCTACCAGGGCCACGCCTAGGCCCCAAAACTGAAGGAGGCACTCCATCTCAGGGGCACCCCTACACCTGCTGGTGCCTGACGGTCAGCCTCACCCTAGTCCTGGCCCAGCCTCCTCCACACCTGAGCAACATCTTGCAGTGGAAAAAGGAAAGGTAGGAGCCTAACCTGCATTTGAATCGGAGCTTTACGTTTGCTGGCTTTGTGACCGTAGGCAGCTTACCTGACTGCTCTGAACTTCCATTTCCTTGTTTATAACGTGAGGACAGTATTACCTGCCTCATAAGGCTGTTTGAGGAATCAGTGAGACAGGTTAGGAAATGCACCCTCTATGTCTGACACACAGAAGTTCCTTCACTAACATGTGTGTCCTTCCTGCCCCCTTTATTCTTATAACACTGTTCTTCCCTTCTCCTACCTGGATGGTCTCCCCTTGCTCCATTTACTGAAATCTTACTCATTCTCGAGGATGCCAGCCCATGCCTTCCCCACATGAACCTTCTGCAGTGCCACAGCCCTCAATGATCCAGCTCTGCTTGACCTAGTTATCACACTGCCTGTAACTTTTCCAAGGTCCTGTATTGAGGTGATCTTTTCAAACTTGCAAGACATCTCTTCCCAGGCCAAGGTGAAAATTCTTGAAAGACAGGAACTGTGTTTCACACTATGATATTGTCCACAGTCTAAGAAAGTCCTGACACATAATCAGCCCTTCAATAAACACTCCAGCACACAAAGCTGGATGTAATTTCAAAAACAACCACCAAGTACCCATCTTCTTTTTCTTTCTTTCTTTCTTTTTTTTGAAACAGAGTCTCACTCTGTCAACTAGTGCAGTGGCGCAGTCTCAGCTCGCTGCAATTTCCGCCTCCTGGGTTCAAGGGATTCTCCTGCCTCAGCCTCCTGAGTAGCTGGGACTACAGGTGTGCACCACCATGGCCGGCTAATTTTTTTTTTATCTTTAATAGAGATGGAGTTTCACTGTATTAGCCAGGATGGTCTTGATCTCCTGACCTCATCATCTGCCCATCTTAGCCTCCCAAAGTGCTGGGATTACAGGCGTGAGCCACTGTGCCCCACCATCCTCTTATTTTCTTCTGGAGTCTCCCACTTTTGCCCAGGCTGGAGTGCAGTGCTGCAATCTTGGCTTGTTACAACCTCTACCTCCCAGGTTCAAGTAATTCTCCTGTCTCAGCCTCCCAAGTAGCTGGAACTACAGGTGTGCGCCACCATGCCTGGCTAATTTTTGTATTTTAAATAGAGATGGCCAGGCTGTCTATTAAACACCATGTTGTCCAGGGTGGTCTTGAACTCCTGGCCTCAAGTGATCCGCCCTCAGCAGCCTCCCAAAGTGCTAGGATTACAGGTATGAGTCACCACTCCTAACCTCCATCTTATTTTCTAAGAAGGAAACAAAATTCAGCAGGGGACAAAGTATGGAGTTTTACTAAGCCTGAGAGGCAGCATGATGTTGTAAAAAGAGAACAAGTTTTAGAGATGAACAGAGCTGAGTTCAATTCCGACCCTGCCTTTACCCATCCATTTGATCTAACAGACATTATTTGCTGCTGACATTGTTCCAAGCCAACACCACTCAAAGTGTAACCTGTGTGCCAGCGGCATCAGCATCACTTGGGAACTTGTCAACAATACAGGTTAGTGAACTAACCCAGGCACAGAAAGACAAACACGGTGTATGACCTCACTTATACGTGGGATCTGTAAAAGTCAAAGTCATAGAAACAGTAGAGAAGTGGTTACCAGAGGTTTGGGAAGGAGAGGAGGAGAGAAGGAAGAAGAGCTGTTGGTCAAAGGGTACAAAGTTTCAGTTAGGAGGTGAAGTGGCTAATAATAAAGGAGATTTTATATTTCAAAATTACTAAAAGTAGATGTTAAATGTATATGGTGGGAATGTAAATTAGTTCAACCATTGTGGAAGACAGTGTGGCGATTCCTCAAGGACCTAAAAATAGAAATCCCATTTGACCCAGCAATCCCATTACTGGGTATATATCCAAAGGATTATAAATCATTCTACTACAAGGACACGTGCACACGAATGTTCATTGCAGCACTGTTTACAATAGCAAAGACCTGGAACCAACCCAAATGCCCAACGATGATAGACTGGATAGGGAAAATGTGGTACATATACACCATGGAATATTATGCAGCCATCAAAAACGATGAGTTCACGTCCTTTATAGGGACATGGATGAACCTGGAAACCATCATTCTCAGCAAACTGACACAAGAGCAGAAAATCAAACACCGTATATTCTCGCTCATAGGCGGGTGTTGAACAATGAGAACACATGGACACAGGGAGGGGAGCACTACACACTGGGGTCTGTTGGGGGGAAATGGGGGAGGGGCGGGGGGTGGGGAGGTGGGAAGAGATAGCATGGGGAGAAATGACAGATACAGGTGAGGGGACGGAAGGCAGAAAACCACACTGCCATGTGTGTACCTATGCAACAATCTTGCATGTTCATCACATGTACCCCAAAACCTAAAATGCAATAAAAAAAAAAAAATGTTCTAACCACCAAAAAGGATAAGCAGGTAAGGTGATGAATATGTCAGTTGGTTTGATGTAATCATCTCACAGTGTTTACATATACAAAAAAATGTGCCCCATACATACAATTATTATTTATCAATGTAAAATAAGGTAAATTTTTAAAATGCTGGTTATCAGCCCCATCTCAGACCTACCTAATCAGAAACTCTGGGAATGGGGCCCAGCCATCAGTGTCTTAACAAGCCCTCCAAGAGATTCTAGCGCTCTGTAAAGTTTGAGAAACTGTTCTAATTGTTTTAAAACTCAACTCACTTAATCACACTTTTGCTACTTGACCTCAGGCAAGTATCAGCCAAGTCCTCTAAGTCTTATTTTCCTTATTATAAAATGGGGATAGTAAGAACCTCAGACCTACCTAATCAGAAACTGGGGATGGGGCCCCAGTCATCAGTGTCTTAACAAGCCCCCCAGGAGCTTCTAGTGTTCTGCAAAGTTTGAGAAACTGTTCTAATTGTTTTAAAACTCAACTCATTTGATCACAGATAAGCTACATAACCTCTGGCAAGTATCAGCCAAGTCCTTTAAGTCTCACTTTCCTTATTATAAAATAGGGATAGTAAGAACCACTTAGTAAATTGTTGTGAGAATTTGAAATAGTTGTCATTCAAATAAAGCTATCTTTGCCATGGCAGGAGTTAATTTTAAGATCTCTTCAACCTCCTTGTCACGCCTGCCAAGTTAGTCTGCCTGCCACTAGGTGGCGGGGTTTGCTATGGATTTCCCAAAGTTAGACACGAATGTGCCTCTGAGACAGGGCAGTGCCTGAAACCTCAAAACAGAGGTGGTAGCGGTGGGGGGAATCAGGCTGGAGGCTTCCCCTGGGGAGTTCAGGACTTTACTAACCATTGTTCATTCTGCCAGAAGCAAAATGCAAACTATGCAGAGCATTTCAGAGCTGTGCTCCCACCCATACACCCTTCCAGGCTGGCTCTGCTGCTCACTCCCCTGCCTGCCTACAGTGCCTGGAAGGTCAGAGTCCACCCTCACCTCCCCACTATCCTCCTAGCAGCACCCCAAATCCCTGATCACCCTCTAATGTGTACCCTCCATTTACACATTGTTTGCCACTTCGGAGTGACCCTAAGGTACCAGTACAATGGCGAGCCCTGGCTCCAGGGACCAAACCAAGGAAACTGGCTGTGGACGAGGGACACAGGAGGTGGTACTGTGGTTAAGGTATAGACCCTATGGGAGCAAGTGGGAGCTTCCAGAGCAGCTTTGCCCCTAATAGCAGATCCATTTGCTGGCCCCAACCCCCCATATTACCCAAAAACTGGGCTTAAGGTCTCCTCACACCATGCTCTGTGGCCACAGACCCTCCCTTCACTAAACAGGCAGTAAGCAGGATATTCTGATACAGCCACTACAGAAATGGTCACGTGCAAATGCAGTATCATTTTTTACAACCAATTCTTATATGTTATGCAGCAGATGTTCCTTACTCTAACTTCAAGATCAGTCACACAGGATTTCCATTTTCTACTCTGTTCGTTATTGCAGTGTTTGAGTCTCCTGAACCTACCTCTGTCCCCCACCCGAACCTTTCTATTTTGTAAGTATGCATTGCTTTAAATGCTGGGAGGTTGGGGTGGGAAAATGAAAGCAGAAAATTTCAAAATAAGCTTTTAGAAAAATTCTAAGAGTATGTCAGTCTGTCTCCCACAAACCATATTCTAAAAACGCTTAATGATGTGAAATACGTATGTTCAATTAGAAATAATTCCCTGTTGGTCTAAAGCCAAAAATACAGGATCATATATTGCAGTTCAAATAGCACTCCTCCCAATGTCTTAATGTGCTCAGTCTAATGAGATTAGCAGTCTTGATGATATGCAAAGCAGAGAAATCTAGCTTGTATATTTCAAATGGAAAATGGAGGAGGTTCCTTCATTCAGCAGCCAGATTTATTTATGACTTACTGTAAGAGATTACAAATATATCTTTAAGAAAAAAAATCCGGGACTGTAAGAGGCAGACCTTTTTAAATACAAGAGAATGATTAGAGACTGAGCAGACACTTTGTACACTTAAAGATTGACAGCATTATCTGTTCTATCTTTTGCCTTTAATTCTTCACTTCTATTCACTTTCTAGCCCATGGAGATCTGCTTCTCCTACTATAATGAAATTCTTCTCACTCTGTGTTCAGTGACCTCCAAAGCCAATGAGCTGTTCTCCTCTACAGACCTAATGTCTCTCTGTCCTTTAGATAAGAATGGCTCAAATCCCCATCTTGTATCCCAGGGGAAGTCAAATGCCCTCTCCACCCACCTCTCATCTCCCTGTTAACTTCTCATCCTTTAGGTCTCTGATGCACACCCCACCCCCAACTCCCAAATTCAGGCCATTGTGTGTAGCAGAATAACCTGGTTTACAGGCTGCTGGAATAGTTATATAGAGACATTTCATAACTGACAACTTACCACTGCATAACAGTCACCCAGCTTTTTTTTTTTTTTTTTTTTTTTTTTTGAGACGGAGTTTCGCTCTTGTTACCCAGGCTGGAGTGCAATGGCGCGATCTCGGCTCACCGCAACCTCCGCCTTCTGGGTTCAAGCAATTCTCCTGCCTCAGCCTCCTGAGTAACTGGGATTACAGGCACGCGCCACCATGCCCAGCTAATTTTTTGTATTTTTAGTAGAGACGGGGTTTCACCATGTTGACCAGGATGGTCTCGATCTCTCGACCTCGTGATCCACCCGCCTCGGCCTCCCAAAGTGCTGGGATTACAGGCTTGAGCCACCGCGCCCGGCCAGTCACCCAGCTTTTAAAAGTTTTTTCTGTCTTTGTCACAAAGGGTTTCTCACTGGCCACGCCATCTTACTGATTTCAACCCCTCCTTTTACTCTGCCTCCTGAGCTAACTTTGACACTGTAGCTTTATTAAGGATGGCAATTCAGGTTTGCCCATCTAAGCCCATCAAACAGCTCAGTGAAAAAAGGGTTTCTGCTACTGAGCAAAAGATCTGCGAGGTTCTGGACTTTGCTTCACAGATGCCCAGCCTCCTTGAAAAGTACCACATCTCAAGTATCTGCTTTTGGGAGAGGAAGACAAGGAAAGAAAGGCACCACACCCAGGTAGAAGTGCTTATCTGCAGCACCGCGCACTGCTGACTGGACTCCTTCCAACTGAAACTCCCCCACAGAACCTCTAGTTTTCCTCCCCCATCTTTTCCTCATCTCCTTCAGGAGACTTAGCTTTTGCCTGACCCTTAGGCTGGGGGTCCTCAGTGTTCTGTTGTAGCGCTCTGCAACTGTGTCCTCTCAGTTGAGGATTCTTAGTCTTGGCTGCACATTAGATCACTGGGGAGGAAAGACGGGGAAAAATGTGCTTCCTAAAAACCGTATGTCCAGGCTGCAACCCAGACCAATGGAGTCAGATTTCTGGGCATGGGACTAAGGCCTCAGCAAATGTTAAAACTCTCCAGGTGTTTCCAATACATAGCCTAGCAACAGGTTCTCGACTGTGGGCATGCACTAGAATCACCTAGGGAGTTGTATGTATGTATATGATTTATTGATTTATTTGATAGGTTCTTGCTCTGTCACCCAGGCTGGAGTGCAGTGGTACAATCGTAACTCATCGAAGCCTTGAACTTGTGGGCTCAAGTGATCATCCTGCCTCAGCCCCGCAAGTAGCTGGGACCACAGGTGCATGTCACTACATCCAGGTAAATAAAACAATTTTTTTTTGGTAGAGATGGTGTCTTGCTATGTTGCCCAGGTTGGTTTCAAACTTCTGCACTCAAGCGATCTTACCACCTCAGCCTCCCAAAGTGCTAGGATTATAGGCATCAATTGCCACACCTGGCCACCCTAAGGAGCTTTAAAAACATACTGATGCCTTGACCTCACACAAGACCAACTAAATCAAAATCTCTGGTGTTGGGTCTGAAATGATGAAATCATGCAGACAGCATTAAGAAGCATGGCTCTAAGCATTCCACCCTGGATAATCTCAACTACTGCCTGGGCATTAGTTACCCTCTCTAAGGCAATGACTCCCTGTACAGCCTGTATCCATATTCCCTATAACCTCCTGGTATTCTCTACCCGGACACTCCAAAGTACCACATTCCCCACCACGCTCATGTCTTTTAGCTATGCTTGTATCTGCTGCACAGCACAGTGTCTACTTATTAACCAAATCTGAATGCTAACTCCAACCCCCTACTTACATGTCCAAAATGGAAATCCTGATTTCCCCCAACTTGTTCCTTCCTTAGCCTTCCCCATCTCAGTAACCATCCAGTTGCTCAAGTCAAAATTCTATAGATCTATTTATTGTATCTCTAGTCACAACAGCCAAGATTTGGAAGCCACCTAAGTGTCCATCAACGGATGAATGGATAAAAAAAATGTGGTACTTAACACTCAAGGGAGTAGTTTTCAGCCATGAAAAGAATGCGATTCAGATGGAACTGGAGGACATTACGTTAAGTGAAATAAGCCAGGCACGGAAAGACAAATTTGGCATGCTCTCACTTCTTTGTGGGAGCTAAAAATTAAAATAATTGAACTTGTGGAGACAGAGAGTAGAATGATGGTTACCAGAGTCTGGGAAGCGTAGTGGGCAGGAGGGAGTAGGGATGCTTAATGAGTACGAAAATATAGTGAGATAAATCAATAGGAGCTAGTATTTGATAGCATGACAGGATGATTATAGTCAACAAAAATTTATGATACATTTAAGAATAACTAAAAGGGGTCAGGGGCAGTGCGTCACACCTATAATCTCAGCATTTTGGAAGGCCGAGATGGGAGGACTGCTTGAGGCCAGGAGTTCGAATCCAGCCTGGTCCACATAGAGAGATTCTATCTTTATTTAATTTTAAAATAATAACTAAAATGGTAATATTGAAATGCTTGTAACACAAAGAAATCATAAATGCCCAAGGTGATGAACACCCATTTACCCTGATGTGATTATGTATTGCATGCCTGTATCAAAAGATCTCATATACCCATAAATACAGGCATCTGCTATGTACCCACAAAATTTAGTTTTTAAAAGTCTAGACATCATCGTAGTTTCCCTCATCCTGCATTCAAATTCACTGACAAGCTTCACCGTTTCAACCTCTAAAATGTACCTCAAATTGCTTTAGTTTGTCCTATTTCCATTGTCACCCTCCTGGACTATTACAATAGCCTCCTTCCTAGGTTATCTTTTGAAATATCCATCAGATCACATCACTTACCGCTGAAAACCTTCCAGTGGTTCCCCTATTGCTTTTTCGAATGAAATTCAAATGCCTTAACTTGGAGTATGAGGACCTACATGACACTCCCCCTGCCGACTTTCCACCCTCGCTCAGCGGTAAGGTCATCTTACAACCATCTACCAGGGGCTACCTCGGCCAGCACCAAGAAGAGCAGCTTCCCTTCCCTGTGTCTTCAGACAGTCGATTTCTGTTTTCTTTTTTTTTTTTTTTTTTTTTTTTTTTTGAGACAGAGTTTCGCTCTTGTTACCCAGGCTGGAGTGCAATGGCTCGATCTCGGCTTACCGCAACCTCCACCTCCTGGGTTCAGGCAATTCTCCTGCCTCAGCCTCCTGAGTAGCTGGGATTACAGGCATGCGCCGCCATGCCCAGCTAATTTTTTGTATTTTTAGTAGAGACGGGGTTTCACCATGTTGACCAGGATGGTCTCGATCTCTCGACCTCGTGATCCACCCGCCTCGGCCTCCCAAAGTGCTGGGATTACAGGCTTGAGCCACCGCGCCCGGCCTCTGTTTTCTTAAGATACAAAATGTGAACAAACAGGACTGACACCTGGTCATTCCCAGTCAGGAATGGGAAGGTATCTTAGCTACAGCACAACAGGCCTTCTCTTCTAGACTGCTCCACAGCAATACCTATCAGTGACTGAGGAAGGCTCCATTGTGATTTATCCACCATCCATTCTCACAACTGCCCAGCTGGACCAGATTAAAGAGGTTACAGCAACCTACATATGCACAACACACCCACATACTTGAAAACAGGACTAGGCTATTCCCCTAGGAGCACTACCACCTCCAGAGTCCACAGGTAGAAAATCTGGGCCTGGCCAACAGGGAGAATGCAGTGTGGTCTTTTAGAGCATGTTATCAGGCCTGTGGCCGGTTGGGTCTGGATGCTGGCACATCCGCTGCAATCCCTGGGGAGCTCTCTGAATGCACACTGGCTTTGCTCTCTCCTCTCTTGTCCGTGATTTGTTTATAAGCCTGAGAATTGTGAGGGGAATCTGTCACATCTTTCATAATGAAGACAAAGCACAGTGGCTTCTGGGGACAACAGGGAAGCTAGTGACCCTGAATTCTTCACATTCAGAGATGTGTCCTAATTGATCTGAAATTATAATAAAATACAGACAGTGCTTGGCAAATAGCAAGAGATGCATACCTTCTAAATAATTAAAAACTTCTTGAAGGAATGGGTATGATAAAGCCCAGTGTCAACAGTGCCTACACACTTCTGTATGTGCCTGGAATTAAAAATGAATCTGTATTTACTCTCATTTCTATAAACATTTCTCGGATGCAGAGAAGTAGCAGCACAAAGGAAGAAGATTGGTTATCAATTACATGCTGACTGTCTCAAGGCATTCTTTCTGAGGAGCAGAAAAGCCTCTGGTGTAATCGTGTGAGGGCCTTGGAGGCTCACAGACGCAGGACTGAACTCTGGCTTTACCACTTATCTGTGTGCCCTAGGCAGGTTCCTTCACTTCTCTAAGTCCCAGTTTCTAAGTTAGGAATATCACCTTCTTGCAGGGTTGTTATGGGGATTTATGTAGGTAATGGAGGTAAAGAGTTTAAGGCTGCCTTATGAAGCAAGTCCTGGCTAAATGACAGCTATTGCCACTACATTATCACACTCGTTATAAGCGGCAATTCCGGGTCTATTACTTACCTCCTGCTGTCCCCCTTCTGGGCCCTTGCCCACTGCTCCACCTGGGCCAGGTTGCTCTTCCTTTGGCTGTGCTTTTCAGGGTTGGTCCTGGGAGGAAAGACCCGCTGGTACCCACCAGTCCCGTTCTGCTCTCCTGGGCAATATGAGGCAGGCAGCATGCCATTCTTTTCTGCCCGCTGGGGCTGTGCCTGCTGGCCTCTTGGGCCACCGGGTAAATCCACGAACAAGGCATCCTCCTCGGCTGGCGAGTATGGAGACCTGGCCTTGCTCCGGTCCCGCTTGCCCTCCAGTGGGTCCCTCTGGGAACGGTACCGCTCTTCCTCCTGCTCTTGCCTCTCGAAGTTGACAAAGTCGTCATGGCCACGATGAAGACAATCTCTCGTATGTCCGGGTCCCACCCGGCCACACTCATGACAGGACTCTGTGTGGTTGGCCTGGGGGACAGCCTGCCGCTCCGCCTTCTCCATGTCCCTGCAATGACAGCAGCACATTCACCTTGCTCCACAGCCAAGACTCCACAATGAAACACACTATACACTCAGTCACCTGAAGGCCTTTGCACAGAATATTCCCTCTGCCAGGAACACCTTTCATGCTCATGTCCTCATTCACCCTGCCTAATTTCTGCTCCTTTGGGGATCTGGCTTAAACATCACCTCCTCCAGGAAGCCACCCCTGATGTACACTTCCAAGTTAGAATAGGATCTTACGCTGATCCCACTCTCACACTAATCACACTGGACCATAATTGTGTGTTTACTCATCTAGCTCCCAACTAAACTATAAGCTCCTTCTGGCCAGAGGCCTGACTGGCTGATTATCATATGCCCAGAATTTCTATACAATGACTGGTATAGAATAGGCACTCCATAACTACTACTGCAAGAGAGAATGAATAAATTATACATGTAACATTCTCATGAAGACCACGCCTGTGCTCCCATTCTACTCTGTGCTACTGATCTTGCCTTTTCCTTCTGCAATTTGTCTGTCTAGGGCTTAGATCAGGCATCCCCAAACTTTTTACACAGGGGGCCAGTTCACTGTCCCTCAGACCGTTGGAGGGCCGCCACATACTGTGCTCCTCTCACTGACCAATGAAAGAGGTGCCCCTTCCTGAAGTGCGGCCGGGGGGGGGGGAGCAGATAAATGGCCTCAGGGGGCCACATGTGGCCCTCGGGCCATAGTTTGGGGACGCTTGGCTTAGATGGAAGGCTCCTGAGCTTAGGATCCCTCCCACTAGGGTTTAGAACAGCCCAAAGTACAAATGATAGTATAATTAACACTCTTCAAAGATGGCGAATAGAGAACAGGCACAGCAGCCTCCTTACGTGAACAGCAACCTGTTCCTATCTTATCAAGGAACAGTTCTGTGAAGTATTATTAGTCAGACTTTAGCAATAAGGAAACTGAGGCACAGAGAAGCTCAATTATTTGCCCAAGATCAAACAGCTGGAACAGAGTGGAGACTGGGTTTAAACCCAGGTAGACTCCAGAGCCCATGTGCGTTAGGTTTTGCTCTATTGTCTCCACGTGTGTCCACACAAACCTGGAAGCTATAAAGGAGAACAGGGTGGGGTGATAGGTCAGGGTGTGAACTGAGGCTACAGGTGGAGCTTTGGGACATGGTAGAGGGCTCCTCTTTCATGGTCCACCTCCCTCTGTAAGTTGCCCTTCTCTCTGCCTCCTCAGGGCAGGGTTCTAGTTGCCTGCATACTGATCACCTGGCACCAGGGATACAACAGTGGCTCCACAAGCTTTGCAGAATTTAGATTAGGGAGGCAAGAGAACTTGCTCCAGCTCAGCTCAGATGGACTAGAAAAATTACCAAAGACCTTTACTTAGATGGGGCAGCTGGTTTAGCCATACTCCTTGGTAAAAAGGTCCTGGCCTTAAGATCCATCACTCAAAATGGCCAAGCCAGAGGCATTTTCATCTCAATATGAGAGTACTTAATAGAAAAGCTACTGCATTTACATCTTGGTGGCCATAACATCTTCAGAATCTCAACTACCAATAATCAACACAGGTTCAAGGCAGAACAATCCACCCTAAGAGCTAGTTAGAATGTCAATATAATGTGAAAATACAACCCTCCACATGGGGTTTACTTTTCACTGTGTATGGGTCTGTTGTCTTTAACTTAGGTAGGGTGATATGGTTTGGCTGTGTCCCCACCCAAATTTCATCTTGAACTGTAGTTCCCATAATCCCTATGTGTCGTGGGACAAACCTGCTGGGAGGAAACTGAAGCATGGGAGAGGTTGCCCTCATGCTGCTCTCCTGACAGTGAGTGCATTCTCACAAGATCTGATGGTTTTAGAAGGGCTTTTCTCTCTTTTGCTTGGCACTTCTCCTTCCTGCCATCATGTGAAGAAGGACATGCTTGCTTTCCCTTCCACCAAGATTGCAAGTTTCTTGAGGCCTCCCTAGCCATGTGGGGCTGTAAGTCAATTTTTCTTTCCTTTATAAATTACCAACTCTTGGGCAGTTCTTTACAGCAGTGTGAGGACTAACACACAGGGAGAACTGAGAAAAGCAATCACTCTTCTCACTGTTCATGTACCAATGTCTTTTCCATGGAAACCCCAAGCTTTGTGGGGAAAAAAATTGCATACTTGGAACTCCTTTTACCCAACAGAGAACATCTTTCCTCTCCAGCTCCCACACTGTACTCATTACCTTTCTGATAAGAGCATTTCGATTTTCATTGGGGGATCACTTTCTCCTGCCCTCAGTCCAGGTGGTTTGGTGCTGCTGACTCCCTGTCCAGCTGAAGCTCCACAGTCTCAGTGACTGGTTCAGGAGTTGACTACTCCAGGTCAATCAGAGTTAGCCCTGGGACTTGGGTTGGAACTGCTCCAACTACGTGGGAAGGCACTACTTGAGAATGAAGTTAACAAAGGAAAGCAGATGAAGAAACAGAAAAGACTAAAACTTGGCTTAGGCTCCTACATCTAGCGATATGTAAACCAGATATCTCTTCGGACTTTTTGGTTATGAATGAATAAATTCCTTTTTTTTTTTTTTTTTTTTTGAAACATCATCTTGCTCTGTTACCCAGGCTGGCATGCAGTGGCATGATCATGGCTCACTGCAGCCTTCATCTGCTGGGCTCCAGCAACCCTTCCACCTCAGCCTCCTGAGTAGCTGGGACTACAGGTACATGCCACCATAATCTGCTAATTAAAAAAAAATTTTTTTTTTTCTTTGTAAAGGCTGGGACTGGCTCTGCTGCCCAGGTTGCTCTCAAACTCCTGGGTTCAAGTGATTTGCCTGCCTCAGCCCCCCGAAGTCTTAGAATTACTGGCGTGAGTCACCTTACCAAGCCTAAATTCCCTTTTCCACTGTTAGTTTGAATTTGGTTCTGTCACTTATACTGGAAAGAGTCTTGCTTATTGAATCATTTTACAATGACATATTGAGATAGTGATGAGTGAGGGTCTATCCATAGCCAACATTCAGTGCTTTATAAATTTCAGTAGTAGGAAAACATGGGAAATAGTCAGGAGCCTATACTTAAAGAAAAGTAATCCATCTGGGCATGGTGGCATGCTGAGGCAGGTGAATCACCTGAGGTCAGGGTTCGAGGCCAGCCCGACCAACATGGTGAAACTTTATCTCTACTAAAAATACAAAAATTAGCTTTGTGTGGTGGTGTGCACCCATAGTCCCAGCTACTGAGGAGGCTGAGGCAGGAGAATCACTTGAACCCAGGAGGCGGAGGTTGCAGTGAGCCAAGATTGCACTACTGCTTTCCAGCCTGGGCGACAGTGGGAGACTCTGCCTCAAAAGAGAAAAAGTAATTCTTACTGTAAGCTCATAAAGGGGCAACTGTTCCACAATCTACATATGACAGGATTTTTTTTATTTTCTTTTTTTCCACACAATGCGTTTTAGCTTTGTCTTTCCTTTCTCCCTTTAATCCTCCATAGCTAGATCAGTGTAACCTGAACCAACAGTCCTGAAGTTGCCTAAGTTGGCCATTATCTTCTTTTTTTTCTTTTCTTCTTCTTTTTTTTTTTTTGATACAGGGTCTCACTCTGTCACCAAGGCTGGAAAGCAGTGGTGTGAACACAGTTCACTACAGCCTCAACCTCCTGGGATCAAGTGATCCTGTGTAATTGGGTACCACAGGTACCCACCACCATGTCTGGCTAATTTTTAATTTTTTTTTTTTTTTTTTTTTAAAAAAACAAGGTCTTTCTTGTTGCGCAGACTGGTCTCGAAATCCTGGGCTCAAGCAAAATCTTCCCACCTTAGCCTCCCAAAGTGCTAGGATTACAGGCATGAACCACTACACCAAGCCTATCTTCTTTATTTTCTCTCACTTCCAGGAAACCACCCACAGAGGATGTGCTAAGACTGCTTCAGAGATGATTAAGGCTCTGGCTGCCCTCTGGATCACACTCTGGCCAAGTCACTGAAGCTTTATAATCTGGCATGCTGCTTTGGTTTCACTTGCTCTGATATTTCTAAGTGGTTACTCCAATTGTGATACCCAGGTAATTGTATCTCCTTGTTATTCATACCCCAAAGATAAATAGTACCTTGACATAAAAGCCAGATAGTGAAACAAATATGCCATCTATATGTATGAAATTAGAATTGAAAGGAAATGAAAGATTCTTCAACTCCGGGACCCAAAGATTGTGAGCGCAATGTCTCAGCTCAACGAACTGTAATGTGGATTTTTCTTCCTTCACTAGCCAATCACCATGTATTTACCAAGCACCTATACAGCCCCCACTGGGACAGGCACCTGGGAGTATAAGAGTGACTATAGAGAAAATAACCTATATGACTATAGAGAAAATAGCCTTTGCCTTCAAAGCCAGACAACTCTGAAGCCCAATTTAATTACGGTAACCACATTTAATACTGTTCTCATAAACACCTGACCTCCTAAATCATGGAGTCTATTAGTCTTCTCTAACCTTGGAGATAATTTTATAACCATAATTCTTAGTCCTTACAATATATGTACATGAGTATACACACTCCCATATATGCCAGTACTTCCTGGAAATAAATTTGACAGAGGATGATAAATCATTTTATTTAGACTAATATCAGCATTTATTGCAAAACAAAGCTTTAGAGGGCAGCTAAGTGAATGGTGGTCAGCTTGCTACCAGGCAGTTTTCTAGCCCTGAAGACTTTGGAGTTATGAACAGCTCCTAATTCCCACGGCTTCTGGGACTCACATAAGATGTGCCCGTGTGCCCAAAATGTTCAGGCTCTGGCTGCAGGTAAGAGCGGTGAAGGTAATATTCCCTACTCCCCCACCTTACCTGACCTAAATGTTTAACTTACTAAGTTATGGAATTTAAGGTCAAAAGGGGTTTTTGGTATTCTCCCTGTCTCCTTGCATTCCCAACAATTTAACATATGACCTCTCAAATCAGGAGACTTGTCACAAAAGAGATCTGCAATGCTTGATTTGGCACAATGATGGGAAAGAATGAAGCATCCCTCAGCTGTCACTGACTGTCTTATTCAGGCAGCTTGCCCATGCAGAGCATAGATGTTTAGCTGAGACAACGCAAGCCCCAAATAGGCTGCTGTTCCCATCCAGGTCACTGCTATGATCGTGAACACCTGAAATCAGTCACTGTTCAAAAACACAGGAAATTCCTGGCACTCAGTGACTATTCTGACCATATGTGTCACTTTTTGAAAATGACAGTGGGCACAGGTTTTAGAACCAGTTTGACCTGGAGTCAAGCCCTGGTTCCACCACCTATAAGCTGTGTGACCTTGGGCAAGTAACCTCTCTAGTCTCAAATTCCTCATCTGTAAAATGGGATAACAGTGTCTCCTTCGGTTGTTGTGAGGATTAAGACAATGCAAACAAACAGCATAGCACAGTGTCTGGCACACAGTATGCGCTCAAATACAAATGTCTTCACTACCTAATAGGTATTCCCTCCTCCTTTACCAAAGTTTTTTCAAAGTGGCAATGTACCCCGCAAAACACTTATATGTTCCAACCTCCCTTGTGGCTGAGGATGATCATATAATACAGCTTTGGCCAATAAAATATAAGCATAAATTGCTAGGTGTGGTCCTCCAGGAAAGTCTTTACAAGAAGTCAAGCTTAGCTAACCCTTCTCTTCCTCCTGCCTGGAACTTCGACTTTGCTGGATTGCAAAGTGATAAAAATAAGGATGCAAGTGATATGCTAAACGTTGGGTAGAAAATGATAAAGAGCCCATGTCCCTGATGGCATCACAGTGCTACTGTACCAATCTGTACTGACTACTTTGGATTCCTGCTATGGGAAAAAATTAAAGCCCAATTTGATTATGCCACCCTAAATTGGATTGTCCTATTTCTAGCAACCAAACATGACTTAGAAGGGGCTACTCTTATCTCATTGATTGGGGTTGGGTCCCAGCATTTCTAGCATATCACAGAATGCTATGTGTCTGTTTAGAGCAAATTCTTATTTTTCCTTGCAAGTGGGATCAGCACATACCTCAGACTTGTGATACTTCTTATTTCTTTTCTTCCCAAGAACTTGAAAGTTAGCAGATCTTACCAAGCAATTGTGTACTGATTATTATTTTGTTCTGCTTCCAAATCCTTTATCTCATCAGGCAATAAGGAATAACATTTTCCTCTATCTTAATGCTAAATGCACACAACCCCCCACCCCCACCCCACCACCACCACACACACACACACACACACACACACACATTCAGTGTCATTCAAAGACTGAGACAGGAAGAAGAATGACAGCTTGTAGAGGTTTGATTGAACCTTAGACCTGATGACTAACAGCCTTTCTGCTGTAATCCCACTGGAAGGATCCCTTCCCCACTCACTTTACCTAAATGATCAAACTAGGAGCCCAAGAACAAGAACCCAGGCCACTGATAGTCTTGGAGAGTTGCATCCGAGCCAGGCCAGAGGGAGAAGTCCTGCCTCGAGAAACCAGTTCAGCCTGTGTTAACAGATCCTGGGTCCTGAGCACTGATCTGCAGTCTCACGAATAGGGTGAGCTCAAAAGCCAGAACCCACCCTGGGCATAATCAACAGACTTGTACAAAAGACTGAAGAGAAGGACGTCCAAAGAATGTGGAGCACCCAAAGGCAGACTCTCTCTCTTGAATGAGTTCCTGGCATTTGAGGAAGGAGATAGGGAGAAATGGAGAAGGGAGTCAGTTTCTTCTTTTCCCCAGAGTTAAATAGGGCAGCCCCCTTGGGATGGAGGGAGAATAGCCTGCTACTTTTCATGCTGTGCTCTGCCTAAATTAACAACCGAGGGCCTGACAGCTTTGATGACACCCTCCACAATCCTTCAGGCCTCCCTCCCACAGAGAAGGGCCAGGCTGCAGAATAAATGAAACAGGCAGAATGCTAGGCTGAGGTTTTCTCCTGCCTCAGAAGAGTGGCTATTGGCCAAGTCTCCTTTAAAGTTGTAGGGTTTGACAAACCAGACTAAGAAGAGGGAAAAGCTATTCCAGGCCTGCCAGGCCTCCCCACTTTGTTCATTCCTGCTTGGAGAATCCTCTCTTTCTTCTACCTTGGTAAGCCATGCCACCTGTCACAGCTCAACCTGAGCCACCCGGAAGCTCTAGCAAAAGCCACACTCACTCATTTTCCGTCTCTCCAGGGAAACCAACAGTCATGGTCTGGGAGATCCACTTTTTTTAATGGTCAGGGCTTGGTTATTGTTACCATATGCTAGGTCCTACTGTGTGCTAGGAATCTGTCACAGACCATCTACAATCCCTGACCTCTGCAAGGTCAGGACCGAGCCCAGGGAGGCTGAGGGCACACACATGATGACTGGATTGCCTATAATAAATGGACTCTAATAGAGGACAGGAATCTGGCAGCAGCAGCCATCACTGACTGAGCACTTACTAAATGCAAAACTCTGAGCTAAGCACTTTACTACCTCTTCTTATCATCACACAAACACGCAGAGCTAGAGATGTTTTTCTTTCATGAAAGGTAATGAAAGTGGCTGGGCGCAATGGCTCACAACTATAATCTCAGCACTCTGGGAGGCCAAGGGGGGATGGATCACCTTAGCTCAGGTGTTCAAGACCAGCCTGGCCAACATGGCGAAACCCTGTTTCTACTAAAAATACAAAACAAATTAGCCAGGTATGGTGGCGGGCATCTGTAGTCATAGCTATTCAGGAAGCTGAGGCAGGAGAATTGCTTGAACCTGGGAGGTGGAGGTCGTAGTGAGCTGAGTTCACACTACCGCACTCCAGCCTGGGTGACAGAGCCAGACTCATTTTCTCTCTCTCTCTCTCTCTCTCTCTCTCTCTCTCTCTCTCTCTCTCTCTTTCTCTCTCTCCTCTCTCTCAAAAAAAAAAAAAGTAAAGAAAGTGATGGTCAGAGAGGTTAGCCAACTTGCCTTGGATCATGCAACTAGTGACAGAAGCAGGACTCAAACTTCATCTGACATGACTCCAAAGCCCTGTGCAAGACTGAAAACGTGTCTATAAATTACTCCTGCTGAGGGGGCTGTCCGGCTACACTTTGTCCATGGTGATTAGCGTCTGGAAGGCCAAAGACTTAGCTCTCCAAAGAGTGCAAATTACCCAAAATGTGTGGGCCACTTCTGAGTAGGCCAATTTCCCATGCAGGAGTCCCAGGACAGTGCTCAGATCACTCCCAGCCATCCCAAGTCCTCACTGGCACATCTTACAGGTAGAGGTTTCTCAGCTGTTTTGTTCATCTGTTCATCCATTCATCTACCTACCCACCTGGCTAGCCAAACATCCATGCACCTGGTACTGATCATAATCTCAAAAGATACAATCCTGAAGAGTCAAAATCCCTAAAGTCGAAAATCACAATCCCAAAAGATTAAAAGTCAGAATGTAGAAATCCCAAAGGCCAGATGTGGTCACGGAGAAGCCAAATATCATTCCTTCTTACTGTATTTCTCACAGCACAATGGAAGAGGTCAGCAAAACCATTTCCTCACAAAATGGCTGTGGTAAGTGTACAGGGCTACTTAATGGTGAAAGACAAAAGTGTAAAAGATAATTATTGCTGATGCTGCAAAAGGGGAAGAGCACTTAATTGCAACAGCTGAGCAAGAACCAGACTTTCAAATGGACAGCGCATACTCACAGTATTTCTATACTACAACCATTCTCCAAATGCAAGTGCAGTGAGTACTTTGAAGATCATAAAAGTGAAAATACAAGCAAAAAATACAAGAAATCTCTCCTACCAAATTATTCAATCATGTACAACTTCTGTCCCTTCACACATAGGGCCAATTTGCTAAGTAATGCTTTTCACCTTCACATCATTTCAAATACTGGAGGTACAAATTATATATAAAGACTGTTAGAGAGTTCTGATTTGTTTTATGCATCTTTGGCAAATTTGGCTCCTTGAAAGTGCGTTATCACAAGGTTGACTTTGTGTGTAAGCATTGTATGTGTTTGTAAAACTGCTGAAACTTCCTCAAAAAATGAAGAAATGTCTTTTTTTTTTTTTTACACTTGCATTTGTGAAAGATAAAATTTCTTGAGATTTAAGCTCTTTGGATAACTGCATTATGAAAATGTGTAGCCTAAACCCACATGTATCTATCTACCCACTAACTGAATACTTATTATATGTCAGGCACTGACAGATGAGACCTATGCAGTTCTCATTTTCAAGGAGCTTTAAGTCTGGTAGGGGCAACAATGAGAAAGCAGGTCAACGTCACTTTAGCATGAAAGACCTGTGATTAAGGAATGACAGTGTATTACAAACGGGGGCATCTGCCACACTGAATAGTCAGGAAAGGAGGGAATGGCATCCATCTAGGCTAAGCTGAGGATGCGTTGGAGCTGCCCTGGTGCAGCTGAGAGGGTTGATAAAGTGGGTGAGCAAAGCCCAGAGGGATCCTGGTTGCCTCATGTCCTCTGTCCTCCCAGACCTCATCAGTCTGTTGGTGATGTACTCACTTTGGTTCAGCCATGCTCTACGCTCATTTGTACATGCCATCCCCTCTGCCCAGAACACTCTTCCTCAAAGTTTTGCATATCTGACTTTCTTTTTTTTTTTTCTTTTTTTTTTTTTTTTGAGATGGAGTTTCGCCCTTGTTACCCAGGCTGGAGTGCAATGGCGCGATCTCGGCTCACCGCAACCTCCGCCTCCTGGGTTCAGGCAATTCTCCTGCCTCAGCCTCCTGACTAGCTGGGATTACAGGCACGCGCCACCATGCCCAGCTAATTTTTTGCACTTTTAGTAGAGACGGGGTTTCACCATGTTGACCAGGATGGTCTCGATCTCTCGACCTCGTGATCCACCCGCCTCGGCCTCCCAAAGTGCTGGGATTACAGGCTTGAGCCACCGCGCCCGGCGCATATCTGACTTTCTTAGGTCAACCAGGCCCCGCCTCCCCATCATCCCCTTCTAGAATCCTTCCCTGACCACCCAAACAAAAGTGGCTATCCCCTTCCCCCAGATGTACCCTAACTCATCACTCAGTCTTACTGCCTTCATGCATAGATCATGACACAAATTGTCTTATTTCTTGTTTTCCTGTTTATGGTCTGTCTTCCTGCCCGACCCCTCCAGAATGTTAGCAGCATGGCACCTTGCCTCTTTCTCTTTGAACACTGCTATATTCTTAGCAACTTTAACAGTGTTTGACCTATAATACGCCCTTAATAATTTTTTTTTTGAGACAGAGTCTCACTGTATCGCCCAGGCTGCAGTACAGTGGCATGGTTTTGGCTCACTACAACCTCCACCTCCCAGGTTCAAGCGATTCTCCTGTCTCAGCCTCCCAAGTAGCTGAGATTACAGGCATGCATCACCACAATAATTTCTGTATTATTAGTAGAGATGGGGTTTTGCCATGTTGGCCAGGCTGGTCTTGAACCCCTGGCTTCAGGTAATCTGCCCGCCTCAGCATCCCAAAGTAGTGGGATTATAGGTGTGAGATACCATGCCCGGCCTCCCATAATATTTATAGAATATAAGACGAAACAGATGAATGCATGAACAAATGCACGAATTCAAGTTTCTGAAACAAGTTCAGCATGGCACAGAGAATGGGAAATGGAAAGAGATGAACCAAAGGTGTCTGTAGGGACCAGGCCCATGCAGGGTTTCCAAAGACTTGCTAAGGAAATTGGACTTTATTCTAATGGTGACTCTACTACAAGTTTCTTTAGTCCCAAGACAGGGCTGCAGCTACACCAGAGAATATAGAGGTTAGGAAATTGAGAAAAAAGATGAATTGTTTTCTGATATGCCTTCCTGCCTGAGTCACTTAGCAGTTTTGTAAGGTGTAAATTCCAAATAACCTCCTTACTTAGTGCTTTAGCTTATTAGAGAGGAAAAAAATCCTTAGACAAGATAGAAAAGGTAGTGTTATGGGGGAAATTGGTAAGACAGATTTCAAGGAGGCTGCAGAGAATCAAAAACTAGAGTCCACAGCCTGGCCAGTGGAAGAATATGGACATGAGGCAGAAGAAAATGACCAGGGGAGGCAGAGAGCAGGCCCTGCCAGTAGTGCAGGATCTTCCTCACAGCATGTGGCATGGTGTGGGGTCTCAAAAATACTGGAATTTATGTCTATCATGGAGCTCTGGGGCCTGTGTAGCAAATAGAAGACAAAAGTCAGAGGTGTAGGCTAGCGTGATGGATTACACCTGTAATCCTAACACTTTGGGAGGCTGAGGTGGGTGGATCAGTTGAGCCCAGGAGTTCGAGGCCAGTGTGGACATCATGGTAAAACCTCATCTCTACAAAAAAGTATAAAACATGAGCCAGGCAGAGTGGCACATGCCTGTAGTCCTAGATATTCGGGAGGCTGGGGTGGGAGGTTCATTTGAGCCCGGGAGGCACTGGTTGCAGTGAGCCGAGATCATGCCACTGCACTCCAGCCTGGGCGACAGTGAAACTCTGTCTCAAAAAAAAAAAAAAAGAAAAGAAAAGAAAAGAAAAAAGTCAGAGGTGCAGTGAGGGCTCTTATCTCTGCTCCTGGGCCAGAAAAATAGGAAGACGCTGGGGGAAGTTGGAGCTGAAGACAGGATGGGGAAACTGTTCAACAACTCATACTGCTAGGAGATAAGTACATCCTGGCAGAGTGGAGAGTGCAATTTGTTCATAGGAGACTCATCATTGAGATCTAGGAATTAATGATGAAACTAGAAGTGGGTAAAGAGAAAAAGTCTGAAAATATTGTCAAACCAGATCCTATGGAAGTCAATATAGCTGTTAGGGAGCACCTACTATGTCTCAGGCACTGTACTAAGTAAGCACTTGATACATTTGTTTAATTTAATCCTTGTAGCAAGTCTATGAACTGAGAAAAATCAAGGTTTCAAAAGCATGCATAATTTGCACAAGATAACCCAGCTAGTAAGTAGTAGAGCAGGGATCTGAACTCAGTCAATCTGATTTCAGAGACTAAGCATGAGGAGAAGACATTTAAGGCAAAAGAAATAGATATAGTAGGAAGTGAGGGATAAATCAACCGGCCTGGACATTGATTGTTGATGCCCTCTTTACCCTGTCCCAGTAAGCCATTTCTGCCCATGGTCCTCTGCCCTCAGAGCCCTAACACATCCTTGAGAATCCACACCACCTCGCTTTTAGTCCTCATGGCCTACATAGGGCTCTACCCCAGGTTCTCAGATGTGAAGCATGTGTTTCAGGCCTCTGCGATCAGCATGATGTAGTTCCTGGCCACAGGAGATGGTTGAGGACATCAATGCAACCTAAATGTGTCTAATCGGGATGAATCTCAGAGCTTCTGGACCAGACTCTGGCTCTTTCCTACTGGATTTTAACCTTGGTGACATGAGTTTGAGACTACTGCAGCTATCTTGCCACCAGGTCCTAGATGTGCCAGGGACCTCCTTGTGGAGCTCAAGACTGAATTCAGCACACAGGTGGGAGGAGTCCAGAGTCTGAGATTATGACTTCCAGTGATACTGTGTAAGCCTCGAACCCCATTGTTTCCAAATCCAGATCTTGAGCTTTTCAGTGACATGAACCCATAAATTCCCTCGTTTTAAAGGTAAATTTCTCTGTATATTCTGTCATATGCAATTAACAGTCTTAATATATGCCACCACTAATAAAGGAAGCATCCGTCTATATGAATAAAGAGAGAAGCCTCTGGGTGAGAATCCCAGAGGGAGTGAATGAAATGCTACTGTCGGGGCCACCCACTTACAGAGACGGAGCTTTTCCAAGGCAAAACATCAAACTGGAGGAGAGGCAAGATTTAGTCTGTCTGACGAATCATTTTAACCAACCAAATGTCTGAACATCTTATTTGAGAAAAATAGAACATTTAATAAGTCTGTATTTGCTTGGCTGACAATGTCAGCTCTCAGAAACTTATAGAGAAATGCTATTATGTCTTTATTGTGACTCAGAAGCTGGAAAATTGTGTTTTTTATTTTGTTTTAGTTTTAGTTTGTGTGTGTGTGTGTGTGTGTGTGTGTGTGTGTGTGTGTGTTTACGAAGTCTCACTCTGTTGCCCAAGCTGGAGTGCAGTAGTGCGATTTCAGCTCACTGAAACCTCTGCCTCCTGGGTTCAAGTGATTCTCCTGCCTCAGACTCCCAAGTAGCTGAGATTACAGGCTCCCACCACCACATCCAGTTACTTTTTATATTTTTAGTAGAGATGGGGTTTCACCATGTTGGCCGGGCTGGTCTCAAACTCCTGACCTCAGGTGATCCAGCTGCCTCAACCTTCCAAAGTGCTGGGATTACAGGCATGAGTCACTATACTCGCCCTATGTTTTTTTTTTATTTTTAAAGGAAAGAAACGTGGGGCAAACATGATCATGGAGTTTTAAGAGTTTATCAAGAGCATAATAAGATAAATCTCAAAGTCAGATTAAAAACTAGGGATGATACAATGGCCGGAGACCAGGGAAAGGGGAGGAGCCCTTCCAACACCAAAATCTGATGCTAAAAAATACCAAATCTCAGCTACCTAAATTAAGAATCAAGGGTTCTGGCAAGACATTATTTATCAATCATGTACTTTTTTCCCATAAAGTCCAATCTCATTCTCAAATTCTCTCTTACCTAGCATCCTAGTCAGCCACAATGAATTGAGCAAAGTTGGGACACGAGAAGAAACCCATTTGCCATCTCTAGCCTAACAACACAGGGAACTCCTGGAGCTCAAATTATAAAAGAATGTGTACAAGAAGTGGAAGGTGGGGCATAAATCCATTGTGGAATGGGCCCACGTGAACAATGGCAGAAAGAATAAAGTCTAGAAGAGGCTGAGGTTTGTTTAAAGTAAAACAAAACAAAAACAAAATTTCCATTTTTAAAAGAATGAAAATAAAGGAGGGCTTAAAAAAAGAGAGAGAGAGATGTAGTTGTCTCTGCTTAGGGAAGATGACCCAGAATAGAGAAGGCAGAATTCTCCAGCTTCTGGGTTTAGTTCCACATCTTCATTAGGAGGAATGATCTTCACCAGGAAAAAGAGAACAAACTTGGTTAAGAGAGCCTGAGAGTCCACGATGGGGAAGAAGAAAGGGAAGCCCTCCTCTCCTGTAGCTGAGCTCCAGACCCAGCTATCGGTGGTGCCCAAGGGACACAAGGGAAGTTGGGATCGAGAAACCTCTGGGTGATCTCCGAGGAATCAAAGGCAGGGGGAAAAGGCCAGAATGTTAGAAACTGGCAAACAGCATCCTG
Source organism: Saimiri boliviensis (assembly GCF_048565385.1). Classification (NCBI taxonomy): domain Eukaryota; kingdom Metazoa; phylum Chordata; class Mammalia; order Primates; family Cebidae; genus Saimiri; species Saimiri boliviensis. The sequence goes on from NC_133454.1 coordinate 86,493,746, forward strand.
ACTTTCAAAGAAGAGGAAAAACAAATTCCATACCCTATTATCGACCTCTGCAAGAGGCTAGGCAGCACTGTTAACCTGGCAGATTTCAGAGCACACAGCAAAGGAGACAGCAAGAAAGGGCAAACAACTCAGTAGAAAAATAGACGGCAGATGGGTATAGGCAGTTCACTTAATGGAAAATACACATGGCCATTGAGCTGGGCATGGTGGCTGGTGCATGACATCTCAGCTACTCAGGAGGCAGAGCCAGGAGGATTGCTTGAGGCAAGGAATTCAAGACCAGACTGGGTAACACAGTGAGCCTCTGTCTCTACAAAAATTTTAAAAATTAGCCAGGCATGATGTGGTGACCCACAACTGAGGTCCCAGCTACTAGGGAGGCTGAAGTGGGAGGACTGCTTGAGCGCAGGAGTTCGAGGCTACAGTGAGCTATGATCACACCATTGCACTCCAGCCAGGGTGATACAGCGAGACTCTGTGTCTTAAAAAAAAAAAAAAAAAAAAAAAAAAAAGTGAACAATAAATATAAAAGATCCCCACCATCATGGAAATATACATTAAATTAAGATGATCAGATACTATTTATGTAGCAGGCCATATAGAATTAAAAGACATAATATCAACTATTGGCAAAGATGTGGGGAAATGACACATTCACTAGTGGAATACATAGCTTTCTTTAAAGGGCAATTTGGCAGTATTAATTAAAATTAAAAATGTATTGTACTTTTAGCCAGCAATCTGAAAGATTCACACATGCAGAGGCTTGTAGAAGGTTAATACAAAAATTTTAAATACAAGTTTTAAAATTACACTACAGTACATCTACACTATGAAATACCATATGAGTAAAAGTTAAAGGTGATTCATACATATTGATACTGAATGATCTTTAAGATGCCATTATTCATACTTTCCGAAAGCACAGATAAACACATATTTCATGTGTATATAAACGAATACAAAATAGTTTAAAAGCCAATTAATCTGACAATAGAGATTATCTTGGGAAGGTGATTTGGGATATCTTTGTCTTTAGTTTTTGTATTTTTATACTTAGAATGTTTTCATTTATTATATGGTTAAATATACATTTAACATATATTTAATAATTTGTATATATTTAACTATATATGTACATATGTATATATCTACACATATACACAGTCCGCCCTCTGTATCCAGGGTTTCATATCCATGGATTCAACCAACTACAAATTTAAAATATTTAGAGGGATAAAAAGGATGGTTGTGTCTGTACTGAACACATACAGACTTCTTGTCATTATTTCCTAAACAATATAGTATAACAGCTATTTACATAGCATTTATATTGTATTAGGTATTATACATAAACCTGTAATCTAGAAATGAATTAAAGTATGTGCATAGGTTATATGCAAATACACCATTTTATATAAAGGACTCTGAGTATTTTGGTATCTGTGGGGCTTTTTGGAACCAGTCCTCCATGGATACCAAGGAATCACTATATACATACAGTGTAAATATATATATATATATATATATATATATATATATATATATATATATAAATATATATATATATATATATATAAATATAAAGAATGAAAAATAAAGACCAGGAAACAGTGACTGTTGGGGACTAGTGTGTGCACTAGGAGTAAGATGTGTCAAATCTACCCAGTTTCCTTCTCCTGGGTGACAAGGGAAATGCCAACTGCACTGTGAACTGATATCCGCAGGCTACTGGCAGAGCCTTTCATATCATTATTACGGAAACAATAAAAAAAATGCAGACTGGATGACAATGCTAGAAGCAGAGCCAAAACTGACTTAGTTACTGATTCAGGGTCCATGGGGAAACTCCTAGGGTAGTCTTTGGTCCTGTTCTGTTCAACATCTTCATTCGTTCATTCTTCTAATATCTCACTTACTCACACACCAGACATTTACAAGCTTACTCTCAAATGTGTCTGATGTTGTGCATTGAGATATAAAGATGGGCCGGGCACAGTGGCTCACACCTGTAATCCCAGCACTTTGGGAGGCTGAGGCAAGTAGATCACCTGAGGTCAGGAATTCGAGACCAGCCTGACCAACATGGTGAAATCCCATTTCTACTAAATACAAAAAATTAGAGTGACGTGGTGGCAGGTGCCTGTAATCCCAGCTACTCAGGAGGCTGCAGCAGGAGAATCGCTAGAACCCGGGAGGCAGAAACTGCAGTGAGCTGAGATTGTGCTATTGCACTCCAGCCTGGGCAACAAGAGCAAGACTCTGTCTCAAAAAAAAAAAAAAAAAAAAAAAAAAGATATAAAGATAATTTCTGCTTTAAGCCTAGGATACTGAAAAACAGACAGAAGGGGGAATCAAAACCAGAATGAAAAATGCTCAGTCTGAAGTGTTATGGGAGCTCCAGAAGGTAGGGCATGACCATACCCTGGCCTCTTGATGGAGATCGCTATTTATACCTCTATTTATATTTCATGAGGTCTGTACACTTCATGAAAGACATCATAAAGCTAAAAAATAGCAAGAATTCCAAAAACCACATATATATGAGGTAGAAAAGATTGAAAAGCTAAACATCCCAGTACAATCCATTTCCAGTCACTAAAAAGTTCTACCCTTAGGTTACAAGAGAATACACTTGAGTTTTGAGGCCTCACTGAAAGAACACTGTCAAAGAGCAAGGTGTCAGGATAGGAAGCAATGGGCCCAATGTGAGATGAAGACCAGATAGAGGTATACCCAGACTTTTTAAGGGTCACTCTGATCTCTCTCTCTGAGCCCTCGACTCCACTCATAATCCTTCTGTTTTCTGTCAGGGAATCACCTACAGCCAACAGAGCCAGGAATTTCAAGATCTCTGATTATGTGGTTGGTTGGACTATTTGAGGGAGGGAGCAAGTAGAAGATCGCTCCCAGGTCAGCTCCCCGCCACATGGTAGTTAGCCTGTAGCAGATTTTTGGTTTGCAAGACCTTTCTTGCCTGTCCTCTCCCCACTCCCCAGTTTGGTGCCCCAAGGTTGTCTCTTCCACCACGCTGAAGAAAAACCATGAAGCACACATATGCCAGTTTCCATGGCTGTGGATCCCAGGCAGTCATTTCACCCTTTCAGGCCTTAGTGTTTTTGTTTGATGAAGAACATTAACAAAGAGGGGGCAGTACCTAATACAAATGAGTGAATGGTGGAATTTCAGGGACCCAGGAGTTCCTATCTGGGTCCTAGCCCTAGTGTAGGAGGTGCTCTGGCAGGGACCCTCCATCAGGACTAACCTCTTCAGTGATGATCGAGACAGCACCTGTGCAGCCTGGTTCATGGCCCTGACCCAAGCATTCATGTCCTCCTGGGTGTCGGCACTGAAGTAGTAGGTCCTCATGCTCGACTGCTCGGCCTGAGAGCCTGCTGTGGAGCTGTTATAGATGAGCGCTCGCATCCCCGTGTGCACAGCCTGCAGCATGAAGACAGAAACGCAGGTCAGGGGGAGGTTATCACACATTCCTTTCTAGGAGCAAAAGCGAGGAGGCACTCTGGCCCTTCCAGACTAAAAGCCCAAACACCACCCAGCTTGTTTCCACACCTAGAAAACATCACAGGCTAGATTCCTCTTCCTTAGTGCAGCCAGGCCCACTGACCGCTGTGTTCGTTTCCCCACAGCAAAAGCCCTGCTGCTGTACCTGTTTCCTGTTTACCTTTCTCCTGCTTTGGGGGTTGGGAATGTGCACAAAGTCAAGGCTTATGTGAGAAACCGGCTTTTCAGAAAACCCTCATTTCATGGAGACAGACTCTTGGGAATCCTTGTTCTGGTTTTTCTGAAGCTTGTGATTTCTGCTTTGGCTATCATCAGACAAGAATGGACTTAAAACTGGCTGCATCAACAGGTGGCTTGATGTGAATGTTCACTGTGCTTCACTGCTTAGGCATGACGTGTGAAGTGTGTTCCTCCAAGAAGCTGCTGTTCTGTATCTCCAAAAGAGGCACCACCAGATATGAGGGCAATCAGGCTACAAGAGCTGTCACCCCATTGATCGCCAGGGTTGATTCGGCTGATCTGGCCGGCTAGGTGGCTGCACACTCAGTTGAAGAGGAAGACCATCCCCGATGGAGGAGGACTGGCCTTGAGTCAAGGGTGTACAAGTAGCTGCACTCCCCTGCTAGAACAAGCTCTCAAAAGAGCACTACAGAGGTGGATAGAGCTGACCAACAGTTACCTAAATATTCTTGCAAACCTACTGTGTCCTTTTGCCTCAAGGTGCTTTCCTATGTATCCTTGCAAAAAAATCTGGAAAAAAGGTACTCAGAATGACCACTGAAAAATGACCGGGATGACACCAGTTTTTCCCCTTGTGCTCTGATAAAGCAGAGACCCATCTCTTAAATTTGCAAGGAACAATCTCATCAAATCTATATAGGAAGATGGTATGAAAAGAGAAAGATTTACTGAGTACCTACTGTGTGTCTCCTAGGTAATTCTACAACTTTAATCTCATTGTAATCTTAACAGCCTTGAGAAGTGGAGACAGAATCTGTTTTACAGATGTAGCAAATAAAGCTCTGAGATGTTAAGTAACTGTCCCAGATTTCCACACCTGGTAACAGATTCTTCACAGCACTTACCATTACCTGATGCTATTTATTACCTGCTTATCATCTGTCTCCTTTCTCTACAAATATAAGCTCCACGAAAGTAGAAATTTTGCTATTTTGTTCACTAGTATATCATCAGGAACAGTGCCTGACACACAGTAGGTGCTCGATAAACATTTGCTGAAAGAATGAAGAGCTGGAGCCCAGGTCTGACTCCAAGTCCAGGCTTCTCTGTATATTGCTCCCAGCTTCTGTCCAGAGGTGAGGGTGATTATCCAAATAACTGGTTCTATACTCTGAATCCAGCATGAAAGGCAGACCCCATGCAAGGACCAGGCAGAGAAAACAAAATGAGAACCAATGAGAAGCTGGACAATGACATGCTTCTGGAATCACTAATAGTCATGGATGAAAACATGTCAGATGAACTTTCAGCATTTACTTCTCCTCTCTACCCTCTTAATATCCAGATCCAAAATGCATAGTAAATATAGGTCTGCTTCTGGCATTTGCATATCTGAGTCCATCCAGCTCAGTGCCAAGGGAATGTAGGCAAACTTGGCCTGCAGCCAAGGATCCCTATAGTGGCTGAAGCAAACCTGATATCCTTCCTTAGCATGTATAAGGTGTCATTCACTATTACAGGAAGGATTCTATTTTAAGCAAGGTGGAAATGTGCCAGTAAGAACAGAATAAGGCCGGGCGCGGTGGCTCAAGCCTGTAATCCCAGCACTTTGGGAGGCCGAGGCGGGTGGATCACGAGGTCGAGAGATCGAGACCATCCTGGTCAACATGGTGAAACCGCCGGGCGCGGTGGCTCAAGCCGGGCACGGTGGCTCAAGCCTGTAATCCCAGCACTTTGGGAGGCCAAGGCGGGTGGATCACAAGGTCGAGAGATCGAGACCATCCTGGTCAACATGGTGAAACCCCGTCTCTACCAAAAATACAAAAAATTAGCTGGGCATGGTGGCGCGTGCCTGTAACCCCAGCTACTCAGGAGGCTGAGGCAGGAGAATTGCCTGAACCCAGGAGGCGGAGGTTGCGGTGAGCCGAGATCGCGCCATTGCACTCCAGCCTGGGTAACAAGAGCGAAACTCCGTCTCAAAAAAAAAAAAAAAAAGAACAGAATAAGGCCAGACACAGTGGCTCACATCTGTAATCCCAGCACTTTGGGAAGCTGAGGCAGGTAGATCACCTGAAGTCAGGAGTTCAAGACCAGCCTGGGCAACATGGTGAAACTCCATCTCTACTAAAAATATAAAAATTAGCTAGGGGTGGTGACGTGCGCCTGTAATCCCAGCTACTCAGGAGGCTGAGGCATGAGAATCACTTGGACCCAGGAGGTGAAGGTTGCAGTGAGTCAGGATTATGCCACTGCACTCCAGCCTGGGTGACAGAGTGTGACTTCATCTCAAAAAAAAAAAAAAAAAAAAGAACAGAACAGAATAAGAAGGAACCTGTGCATGTCTTACTGAAAATCAGCAGAAATTCTTGGAAAACATCCTCTGGACAATGACCCCACGAGATCTCTGGCACACTGACCCAGCCATTTGTGCCCAGTCAGAGAGAGTACTGGGACAGGTGCCTATCCCACTAGACACAAGCATAGGGAGCCCTCCAAGGTACAATAAAGACAGTAGACCCCTGCTGTACAAAAATTCATGGAGTCAGCCTTGTCCAGGAAATTAACATGGGACATGCCTCAAACATGCAGACATGGGTTTGCATGTCTGTTTGCAAATGAGCCTTGAGAGTTACACCCATCATTATGAAGGAGTTACACATGATTGCAAATAAAACCCTGGTCACTAATCAAACAAGCAGGTGCTGTGCCCAGCTGCTCTTGACTCTGAAGAACAGATTCCAAATGCATTCTGCCTGTGTGAGGGCATATTAGATGGATTAACTGTGAAGGCAAGAAGTACAGGGAGTTTCCTTTTCATCTGGCCAAGTGAGCCAAGTCCAAAGTGTCCTGAGCCTAGGAAGATGCCATAACCCAGATGATGTGAATCTTCTCACATAGTTGAATTTCTCCCTCTTCTCAATTCAGAAATGCTGTTTTCTCTGCTCTTTGCTTTCCTGTTAACATAATCCTACGAAGCAACTTTGTATAACTGAATAGAAAACAGGCCATGCCTAAAGGAAATCAGGATGTGAGCAAAGAAGAGTTTACCTCAAAGACATGAGGCCTCTAGGATATGGCTGCTCTCCTGGCTCTTGGACCTTAGTTCTAGACACAACACTGGTAAAAGAGCCAGAATCCTCATGGCTCAATTCCCAACAGCAGCCTTTAGAATAGAGAAACCTCAGTGGAAAATACAGGAGTACCTAAAAGGCCAGGGCCCATCAACTAGCTGGCTCATTCTGGAACTTGTTCAACAATAATGAATCATTTATTGAGTATTTACTATGGGAAAGGCGCCCTACCAAAGTTGGAGGGACAGCCTTAAACAAAGCCATTGCAGTTTATAGCCACATAGAAGAGAAAGACCATGGACAAGTAACTCCAGCTGTAGTAAATGTCATCAAGGAGGTCAGGATGCTGTGAGGAGGATAACAAGGGAGCTCAGCCTAACCCCTGGGGAGCTGACATTGCAGCTAACTTCTACACTGTCGGTAGTCATTTAAGTAATACCAGGGAGAAGCTGGGCAGTACCCCAGGGACATGAGCACACAGTGTATTCATCTTCAAGGATGAGGCCAGCATAGCCGGCGCAGAGGAATGGAGGGGAAAACAGCATGAAGGGAGGCTGCCTAAATTGGCAGGGCCAGACCACCAGAGCCTTACAGATCACGTAGGATTCTGTCTTCATGAAAGAGCAATGAGAAACTATTACAGGTTTTTTCGTTTTTCTGAGACAAGGTCTTGCTCTGTTGCCCAGGCTGGAGTACAGTGGCACCATCTTGGCTCACTGCAATCTTCACCTCCTGAGTTCAAGCGATCCCCCGACCCCAGCCTCCTGAGTAGCTTGTACTACAAGAGCACACCATTAAACACAATTAATTTTGTATTTTTTGTAGAGATGTGGTTTCGCCATGTTGCCCAAGCTGGTCTCAAACTCCTGGGCTCAAGGGATCCACCCATCTTGGCTTCCAAAATTGCTGAGATTACGGGCATGAGCCACTGCACCTAGCCTTATTTAAAGGGCTTAAGCTGGGGAATGATGTGATCAGGTTTTGTTTGGAAAGACCACTCCGGCTGCAGTACGCAGAGAGGTTCAAGCAAGCAGGAACATTTGAGGAGAGATGGGTCAGGAGGCTACTACGGGAGCACAGGTGAGAGATGGTGGTGGAGGCAGAGAAGGGGAGGAGAAGACAGGGTCTGGAGAGAACTTGCAGGTAATATCTGCAGGCCTTGGTAATGGACTAGATATGAGGAGAGAGAACAGCAGGTATAAAGGATAAGAGTCTCAAGTTTACAACTTGCAGAGTTAGTGGTGCCCATGTATTGAGATTAAGAAAAAGGACCGGGCATGGTAGCTCACACCTGTAATCCCAGCACTTTGGGAGGCCAAGACAGGTGGATCACCTGAGGTCAGGAGTTCGAGACCAGCCTGGCCAATTGGGTAAAACCTCATCTCTACGAAAAATACAAGAATTAGCTGGGCGCGGTGGCTCAAGCCTGTAATCCCAGCACTTTGGGAGGCTGAGGTGGGTGGATCACGAGGTCAAGAGATTGAGACCGCCCTGGTCAACATGGTGAAACCCCGTCTCTACTAAAAATACAAAAAATTAGCTGGGCATGGTGGCGCATGCCTGTAATCCCAGCTACTCAGGAGGCTGAGGCAGGAGAATTGCCTGAACCCAGGAGGCGAAGGTTGCGGTGAGCCGAGATTGTGCCATTGCACTCCAGCCTGGGTAACAAGAGCGAAACTCGGTCTCGAAAAAAAAAAAAAAAAAAAAAAAGAAAAAAGAAAAATACAAAAATTAGCTGGGTGTGGTGGTGGGCACCAGTGTTCCCAGCTACTCAGGTGGCTGAAGCAGGAGAATTGCTTGAACCCGGCAGGCAGAGGTTGCAGTGAGTGGAGATTGCACCACTGCACTCCAGCCTGGGTAACAGAGTTTACTCTGTCTCAAAAACAAAAGAAAAGAAAAGAAAAGAAAAGGAACTACTCATGTCCAATCTTTAGGCTGACTACAAGCAGCACAGTGAAAAGGGTAAGAACTTGGGCTCTTGGAATCAGCCTGAGGTCCAAGGTGGACTCTGCCTCTTGTCCACTGGGTAACTCTGGGTAAATTACTCAACCTTCTCATCCCTTTGTTTCTTCATCTTTAAAATAGGACCATGGCTAAAAGTAGCATTTACCCTATAAGGCCATGTGAGGATGAAATGAGACAATACATATACAGTGCTTAGGGTGTGCTCTAAGCACTGTATATGTATTGTCTCATTTCATCCTCACATGGCCTTATAGGGTAAATGCTACTGTGAGGCTCAAAAGGTGTCAGTGGATATTACTAAAGGAGCAGTAAACTTGAGCAACTTAGGGAGCTTGGCTGAAAGAGCATTCTAGAAACTTTAAGACTCTTTTTCCTCCCTCCCCATCACAAATTTAGAGGGGACTAAATACAAAATACAAGTAAGCCTGAACCCACCATATCTTGGGAAGTATAAGCATTGTCATTGACCACAATTCCCATTACACATGACTGCTCCCTGTGGTCCCTGCCTACAGGATGGGACTAGCAGAACTAGCCGATGAACAAGTTTTCCCAGTGAAAGGTCTGGGTGGGTGAATCAACCATTTACAGTGCAGTGATACAGAGCTGTGGAAGTAGAGAAGAAGGGTACTTCACCTGTTGACAGTGCTCAGAGAAGGCTTCCCAGAGGTGACCCTGAGCAGAGAACTGAAGGACAAGTAAGAGTTGGGGAAAGGGCATCCCAGGCTGTGGCTGAAGTTTAAGTAAAGGGCTACAGGCAAGAAATATCCTGGGGCCTTAAGCAACTGTATATGGCTAGAGGAAATACAAGATAGGAGTGGCTAAAAATGTGGCTGTAGAGATAAGCTGGGGCCTTGTGAATCAAGATTGGCTTTATTGGCCAAGCATGGTGGCTCACACCTGTAATCTCAGCCCTTTGGGAGGTTAGAGACCTGGCTAACATGGTGAAACCCCATCTTTACTAAAAATAAAATTTAAAAATTAGTTGGGCATGGTGGTGGGCACCTGTAATCCCAGCTACTCAGGAGGCTGAGGCGGGAGAATTGCCTGAACCCAGGAGGCAGAGGCTGCTGTGATGAGCCAGTATCACACCACTTACTCCAGCCTGGGCGACAAAGAGAAACTCTGTCTCAAAAAAAAAAAAAAAAAAAAGAAAAATTAAAAAATGATTGGCTTTATCCTGAAAGCAGTGGGGAACCACTGAAGGGCTTATGGTGGGAATACAATCTGAACAAGGGTGCAACTTAGAAACAGTGTGGAGGAGGAACTGGAGGCTGCAGAGGAGTTCCAAGTCTGAATCAGCGACAGCCAACACTTACAGAGCACTTAATATGTACTAGGTCCTGCTTTATAGTGTGCTCCCCAGGGAAGGGATGGTGGTGGCCAAGACAGAACAGTGGCAGCAGGGGTGGAGAGGAAGACATGAACTGGACAGATAACGCAAAGAACAAAATTGAAAGGATAGAGAAAAAAGGCAGCTCTTTCTTGTTGTCTTCTCATCCTCTAATAATACACATGCAGATGCAAACTTGAGAATATAAACTCTACAAAGGCCAGGATTTTGTCCTGTTTATTGCTGTATCCCTATTACACTATCCAATAGACTATCAGAGCATGCAACAGAAGTTTATCAAACAGAACTACGTAAGTGAAAAACCAAGCCTCTTGGCATGTCTTCATAATCTAGAGCAGGAACCTTAACATTTTTTGTGGCATGGACACTTTTGACAGTTTGATAAATCCTATTAACCTTTTTCAGAATGTTAAGCACACAAAATAAGGTAAATTTATTATACTGAAATATAGTTCTTAAAGTATTTTTTAAATGTATGGTATAGTGATGCAAGTGTTTGTTTACTAATGTACTGCATAATGGATCTGGTGGCAGATGTTATAATTATTGTGATTTTAAAATGGTGATGAGCATAAATAATATTTCAAGATATCTGCAACAACTGTAATTGTTATGAAGGGATCTATGGTTTCTACTGGTAACCAAGTCACAGGTACTGCTGATACACATTGTGACCTGCTTTCTTAATTGAAAGAAATGTTATATTTTAGTTAAAGGTTAAAAAGTAGGCCAGGCACAGTAGATACTCTGAACTATCTCAGACAAGATGCCCTAGCAACAGTACGAGAACTTCAGCTCTAGATACAGAGAAAGACCAACATCAAAGGCAGGTATCAGGGCCAAGTACAATACACTGTGTATTCCTTGATATGCCCAAGAATATAGACCCTGAGCTGCACCCCCAGGGCATACCCTCTGGCCCTTAAAAGAAGGATGCTGCAACCCAAATGAAAAGATAACTCTTTCAGACTCAGGAAACCATTGCCCTTTCTGGAGAAACATCTAAACACCACCAGATCTGTCGGTAGTAGTTTTTCACTGCTCTCAGATCCTAAGGACCTCAAAGACCTCCCCCAAACACACGAAGCCTTCTGCCTTCCAGATAAAAGATTTAGGGAACACTCTTGGTGAAGTCTTTCTAAGAAAAATGTTAAGAAAAGAAATCTAAGACAGATTAAAGATGTTTGCCGGCCGGGCGCAGTGGCTCAAGCCTGTCATCCCAGCACTTTGGGAGGCCGAGGCGGGTGGATCACGAGGTCAAGAGATCGAGACCAGCCTGGTCAACATGGTGAAACCCCATCTCTACTAAAAATACAAAAAATTAGCTGGGCATGGTGGCGTGTGCCTGTAATCCCAGCTACTCAGGAGGCTGAGGCAGGAGAATTGCCTGAACCCAGGAGGCGGAGGTTGCGGTGAGCCGAGATCGTGCCATTGCACTCCAGCCTGGGTTAACAAGAGCGAAACTCCGTCTCAAAAAAAAAAAAAAAAAAAAAAAAAGATGTTTGCCTAGAATCTATTTTCGCACCTCCAGTGGAGTGTTAAGATAAAATATATATAGTTATGATATGTTACTTTGAGCATATGCCAAATGTGGATCCCAAAACATCACATACAACATCACTATCCCAATTGTTTGCCCAATTGGGCAGTGCTCAACTCTAGAAAGGAGAGTTTTCTAAGGAAGATTTTTCAGGCTGTAATGAGGAGTCTGAAAACCACTGAACAAAATGTTTTCAGAGCCAGGAATAAGTTTCTAAAATGATACAATAAATGTGAATTCAAACCACCTTCTACCTCCTGGGTTGTCTGTGCAGCCAATGACCAAGATAAAACATGGAAGAAAAAGCAAGGAAGAAGAGAAAATAATACAAAGTGGGAGCCCTGTAATAAACCTGAAAGAGAACAGAATTCAGGGCCAAGTTCTGCCTATGTCATCTTTCAGCTGTGTGACTTTGAGCAAGTTTCTTAAGCTTTCATACCCTTTCCTCACCATGAGCATTAAATGAGGTCACATGTATAAAAGTACTTCCCAAATCTTAAAATGTCAAAGATGTAAGGCAACAGTATTCCATGCAACATGACGCAGAGCACTATCCCAGAATCACCAACCCATAGCAATTCTGGAGTGACACTCAGTAGCATCACTCAAGGGAAAGAGAGGGACAACTCAAACCTGTTGATGAGCAAAGCCAAATATCAGCTCGGTTCTGTGCCTCCTTAGGAAGGAAAGATAAAAGGAAGAGGAAACAGACTTTCCAATCACTGGCACCACCATGGGCGCTAGATCAAGGTGCTGATGCAGACTCTCACTTTGCAATCCCCTCACAGATGAAGGACTGGCTGCTAACACCATGGACACCACGGACCAACACTTTGCTTTAACCCTTCCAGAGAACTTCCAAGATAAGCACAAGGTGTTTTACCTTGTACTTTCCCATGGTCCTTTATCTGTGGCTGGAAAGCATGATTTCTGTTCAGTCTCTGCTTTACTACCTACTGTCTAGTACTCATCTTGTACACACAACAGGGAAATGGCCAAGCAACAAATGTAGTAGGGGCAGGAGTCCCTACTCCAGCTTGAAGTGTATGACATTGCCTCATATCTTGAGCAAGAGAGGGCTGTGCCCTGTGGCGACAGGCACCAAGGGCTGCTTGCTTCAGTGCTCTCTAGGACTTGCACCTCAACTGCTATTAAAGTGGATCTTCAATCCACCCCACCCTTCCATTCCCTGGGGGACCCAAGATCTTAACACCTGCAGTAAAGGAATCTGTGGAGGCCACCAACGGAGAAGACCTCAGGATACCCCATGTTTGAGCCTAAACATATCTTCTAAGAGCCTCTACACCTGACCTCACAGGTTCTACAGGGCAAAACTGCCATTAATTATCATGGCCTCATGCAGCCCAAATGGTACAGTCACAAAACAAGTAGCAAAGGGGTTTTACTGGTAAAGGGATCTGCCTGGAAATCTTCAATGATCTAGAACAGGCGTCCCCAAACTACGGCCCGCGGGCCGCATGTGGCCCCCTGAGGCCATTTATTCGGCCCCCCGCCGCACTTCAGGAAGGGGCACCTCTTTCATTGGTGGTCAGTGAGAGGAGCACAGTATGTGGCGGCCCTCCAATGGTCTGAGGGACAGTGAACTGGCCCCCTGTGTAAAAAGTTTGGGGACGCCTGATCTAGAAGATAAACCAAATTTTATTCTAATCGTTTTTCAGCAAGATAAGCAAAGTAGACAAATCTGGCAGCCTCTTCAACATGCAGGCCCCTAACCCTCAATGCGAGTTTTCATAATACAGTGGACATAAACCCATTATAAGGGGTCACCAGTTGCACGAAATGGCTGAATGGTATTTAGGTTGCTGAGTATGGTGATAAGATAACTTAAGAAGGGCTTCAATAGGTAACCACAAGACTGGCAGGGACAGGAAGGAGGGGTCTGAATACTTGAATATGGCTGGATGACTCTAAAGCTTAGATTCAAATGACAGTGCTGGTCGTGTGATATTATTCTTGTTTAAATGACCTGTAACTTGGTTAACCTGAATTTGAGACTCTCTAGCTTAACTTCTTCCCCCTCCCGACAAAAGCAATTGCTCTTACAAAGGCATTTTGAGAACACAGTTTCTTTAGACAGAACAGCTGCATTAGAGGTGTAGAGGCAGTACCTTAAAGCAGTATTTGCGGCTTATGCGATCCTCAGGGGCCACAGGCGAGATCACGTAGCTGGGCAAGGGAATGCTCCCAAGGACTGCTTCTTCTCGGCTGTCTTTGAATGGAAAAACACATCAGAACAACCTTCTGGGCACCTTTCCTGGGCTCATCCATCCCACTGCTTCCAGAACTTCACCCACGTTGTTTCTACCCCTTGTAACATCCATCTTTCCCTGACCCACGCACAGGCAAAGCTCTACCCATTCTTAAAAGCCTATCTCTTCTCTCTCTTCTAAAAAGCGTCCTCAGATTCTCCAACAGTGGAATTCACTTCTCAGTCCCCCTGAACTGTTTTGAAAGCACCAATTGCAGTCTAGCCTCATCTTAAAAGTAAGCCCTTTCTCTACATTTTGAGACTTCCTTCTCAACACCATACCCAAAACTTTATGTTCTGAGGCTCCACAGCAGCTCAGAAGGCCAATTCAATTCACCAGTTGCCCAACCAACATCCAATAAATCCAGCTGACAGGTTACCAAATACAATCACTGTTCACACTTCTCATCTCTCTAGAGTACATGACCCTGAATCTTGAGATCCTAAGTAGCAGGCAAACTGGAATCTATTTATTTTAATCCAACAGATTAAACTTCCTGTGTTAGGACTGGTAAACCTGAAGTCACCAACCATCCACAAACTGAACACTTTGGCAGGTTAATAGACTACTTGTTAGCTCACCTTTATAGTAAAATAAGCAGTAATCAGCAAGCACAAACCACCTCCTTTTCCACAGCCTCATCCCAGAACTGTCCTGCAAAGCAAACAAAACTAGTCAGAGTACTATCTGGGCACACTGTTGTACCCTTCCAAGATGCAAAGCCTAATTCCAGAACCAAATATTTGCCCATATTCACTTTTTTTTGAGACGGAGTTTCATTCTTGTTACCCAGGCTGGAGTGCAATGGCGCAATCTCGGCTCACCGCAACCTCCGCCTCCTGGGTTCAAGCAATTCTCCTGCCTGAGCTTCCTGAGTAGCTCGGATTACAGGCATGCGCCACCATGCCCAGCTAATTTTTTGTATTTTTAGTAGAGACGGGGTTTCACCATGTTGACCAGGATGATCTCGATCTCTTGACCTTGTGATCCACCCGCCTCGGCCTCCCAAAGTGCTCGGATTACAGGTTTGAGCCACCGCGCCCAGCCCCATATTCACTTTCTTTTAATAAATTACTGTTTTATTGAAGAGCTATTCTCTGAATAGAACATTAGAACTTAGATTAAATGATGGTTTATCCTATGGAAGCAGGGTTTTTGTCTCCTAGAAACAAACTAATGTATAATATTATAAGCCACTTCTCTAGAAAGTAAATTAAGAAAGGAATCAGCTCTTAACAAGAAGTTTCTTTGTTGTTGTTTCTTTTTTTTTTTTTTTTTTTTTTGAGACAAAGTTTCGCTCTTGTTACCCAGGGTGGAGTGCAATGGCCCAATCTCGGCTCACCGCAACCTCCACCTCATGGGTTCAGGCAATTCTCCTGCCTCAGCCTCCTGAGTAGCTGGGATTACAGGCACGCGCCACCATGCCCAGCTAATTTTTTGTATTTTTAGTAGAGACGGGGTTTCACCATGTTGACTAGGATGGTCTCGATCTCTTGACCTCGTGATCCACTCGCCTCGGCCTCCCAAAGTGCTGGGATTACAGGCTTGAGCCACCGCGCCCGGCCTGTTGTTGTTTCTTATTTAGGTAGCTATGCTATAAAATATCTTCATTTATGCTAACTGGAAAACTGAATTTACATAGTATTGAAAAGAGTTTAAGTGAATTAAGTGAGGCAAAGTTCTCATTAGATTATGCTCCGTTCTGTGCCATATAGGATGGATTCTGCTGTTATGTCTTCCTTCCATTCAATAGAAAAGGATTTGGATTATTTTTGCTATCAAATCGTCTCATAACAAAAATCTGTCTTTACTCATCTGAAATGTAAATGTTTGTATTTATCAATAATATTTTAAATAATTGTGAATATTTTTTAAAAACATGGCCAAGGCAGGAAAACAGATGTTTTAGGGTCAGTTTTCTCTCAAACCTAGGAAAACCCCAGAGCGTCTTTTAGTTTTAGAGATGGCTATTCATATCTCTAATCCCAATGTTTTGAGAGGTTGACACAGGAAGATTGCCTGAGGCCAGGAATTCTAGACCAGCCTGGGCAACATAGCAATACCCCATCTTTACCAAAAAAAAAGTTCTTCTGTTTTGTTTTGTTTTGTTTTGTTTGTTTTTGAGATGGAGTCTTGCTCTTGTTGCTCAGGCTGGAATGCAATGGCACAGTCTCAGCTCATTGCAACCTCCGCCTCCTGGGTTCAAGCAAGTCTCCTGCCTCAGCCTCCCAAGTAGCTGGTATTATAAGCACTTGCCACCAACCCCAGCTAATTTTTCTATTTTTAGTGGAGATGAGTTTTCACCATGTTGGCCAGACTGATCTCAAACTCCTGACCTCGTAATCCGCCCAACTTGGCCTCCCAAAGTGCTGGGATTACAGGCGTGAGGAACCATACCTGGCCACAATTTTTTTTTTTTTAACTTTCAGTACAGTGCTCATTAGTCAACACTTTATTATAAAATAGGCTTTATGTTAGATGATAATATCAGCATCTTGTTCAAGAAATTAAAGCCAGCTTCTTCAACAGAGAACATTATTAGAATGAAACTAGAGGCAGGAGCAGGAAAGTAAAGACCTGTGCCATATTCAACAAGACAACTACAGGGCAAAGAATCACATAGTGTTGCAAAATCTTGAACTGGCTAGAGAATAGGATTACAAAAACCACACAGCTATTGCTGGAAAATTGTGTCATGCAGAGAAGAGACTGACATGATGTTTGTGGGTTTGTCCCAAACAAATCAGATCTTGGAGTAAGTGAAACAAGACTATCTAACCAGCTACTCAGAGAACCTAGTTTCTATGGAAAACAAATCAATTAAGCTAAACTCCCACATTTTAAATGTATATTCATCTATAGAAGCCCAAAAGGAAAGTGGGATTACAAATAATTTTACATTTTCGAGGCTTTCATAATTTGAAAAGTTAACCTTACAAATTTGTGTTACCAAAATGCAAAAGCAGGTCTGGCATGGTGGCTCATGCCTGTAATCCCAGCCCTTTGGGAGGCTGAGGCGGCCAGATCACAAAGTCAAGAGATTGAGACCATCTTGGCCAACATGATGAAACCCTATCTCTACTAAAATACAAAAAATTAGACAGGCATGGTGGTGCACACCTGTAGTCTCAGCTACTTGGGAGGCTGAGGCAGGGGAATCGCTTGAACACCAGGGAGGTTGAGCCTGCAGTGAGCTGAGATCGCACCACTGCACTTGTCTGGTGACAGAGCAAGACTCCATCTCAAAAAAAAAAAAAACAGGCCGGGCATGGTAGCTCACGCCTATAATCCCAGCACTTTGGGAGGCCGAGGTGGGTGGATCACGAGGTCAAGAGATCAAGACCATCCTGGTAAACAAGGTGAAACCACATCTCTACTAAAAATACAAAAATTAGTTGGGCATGGTGGCGCGTGCCTATAGTCCCAGCTACTCGGGAGGCTGAGGCAGGAGAATTGCTTGAACCCAGGAGGCGGAGGTTGTGGTGAGCCAAGATTGTGCCATTGTACTCCAGCCTGGGTAACAAGAGTCAAACTCCATCTCAAAAAAAAAAAAAAAAAAAAAAAAAAAACCAAAACAAACAAACAAACAAAAAACGGCAAAGGCAGGTTGGCATGGTGCCTCATGGCTGTAATCTGAGCATTTTGGGGAGGCTGAGGTGGGAGGATCACTTGAGCTTAGGAGTTTGAGACCAGCCTGGGGAATATGGGGAAAACCTCTCTCTACAAAAGATATAAAAATTGGCCTGGTGTGATGGCATGCCCCGGTAGTTATAGCTACTTGGGAGGCTGAGATGGGAGGATTGCCTTGAGCCTACGAAATTGAGACTGGAGCTGATGGCACTACTGCCCTCCAGCCTGGGCAACAGAGTAGGACCATATCCCCCACTGCCCAGACTCTTCTAACTTGAGGGAGACCTACACATCTGTTTTCTTTTTTTTTTTTTTTTTTTCTCCAGTTTTGCTCTGCTGCCCAGGTGCAATCTCTAGCTCACTGCAACCTCGACATCCTGAGTTCAAGTGATTCTCCTGCTTCAGCCTCCCAAGTAGCTGGGATTACAGGTGCCTGTCCCCCTGCCCAGCTAGTTTTTGTATTTTCAGTAGAGACAGGTTTCACCATGTTAACCAGGCTGGTCTTGGAACTCCTGGCCTCAAGTGATCAGCCTGCCTTGGCTGGGATTACAGATGCAAGCCACCATGCCCAACATCTTTTTTTGGAAACAGGGCCAGGATTCTGTCTCTTTCTTGCCCAGACTGAAGTGCAGGGTCATGATCATGACTCATTGCAGCCTTTACCACCCAAGGTTCAAGAAATCCTCCCATCTCATCCTCCCAAGTAGCTGGGACCACAGGCACATACCACTCCATCCAGCTAATTCTTGGTAGAGATGAGGTTTTCCATGTTGCCCAGGATGGTCTCAAACTCTGAGGGTCAAGCAATTCACCCAGCTTCCCAAAGTGCTCGGATCACAGATGTAAGCCAAGACACCCGACACCCACATGATCTTTGAAAGCATGCCCCACTTCAGCCTTTTGCATGCAAGCATATTTCTGCACTGCAGTGAATCTATGACTCAGTATGGATGCATACCTATTCACAACCAGTGAAAGGCTGAGTACCTAAAAAATTGTTTACTGCCTCAGAATATATTTGACAATTGTGCAAACAATAATAGGCTACTCTTGACTGGACCGGGCAGCTCATGCCTGCAATCCCAGCACTTTGGGAGGCTGAGGAGGACACATCTCCTGAGGTCAAGTTCGAAACCAGCCTAACCAACATGGAAAAACCCCATCTCTACTAAAAACACAAAATTAGCTGGGAATGGACACGCATGCCTGTAATCCCAACTACTCGGGAGGCTGAAGCAGGAGAATCATTTGAACCCAGGAGGCAGAGGTTGTCGTGAGCCGAGATTGTGCCACTGAACTCCAGCCTGGGCAACAAGAGTGAAATTCTGCCCAAAAAAAGAAAACAAAAACAAAAACAAAAAAGTCTACACTCCCAAGTTTCCTTAGAGTTGTCATACATAAGCAAATCTGTATGGACTCAGGAGTAACAAGAGGGGAAGACTTATGGAACATAAATCATGCTCTTGCCTCCTGTAGGTAGGTTTCAATTCAGTAGCTGTATAAATGATTCCATGTTAATTTCCCTTCCCATATGCATGCTCATCCAGTAACTTAAAAGCTTAGACCAACAGGCTCAGCATGGGGGCCAAGAAACTCGTGTTTCTCCTAAATTCAGCAGCTGATTCTCATGCGTCGAGGCTCTCACTGGGCCACTTTGGGAATGAAGATAAAAGAGTGTGATGGAGTCCATGTGATGGTTGAGATGAGGAAAAGGGTCACATCAGAGACCTCGAGTCAGACTCACGTGATACAGAAAGCCAACAGTATGTATACTCAGAAGCAAAGCAATGCTATGTTTTTTTTTTTTTTTTTTTTTTTTTTTTTTCGGAGACAGTCTCACACTGTCACCCAGGCTGGAGCACAGTGGTGTGATCATGGCTCACTGTAGCCTTGACTTCCTGTGCTCACTTGATCTTTCCACCTCAGCCTCCTGAGTAGCTGGGAGCACAGGTACATGCCACCCTTTTTTTTTCTTTTGTAGAAATGGGATTTCACATGTTGCCCAGGCTGGTTTCACACTCCTGGGCTCAAATAATACTCCCACCTTGGCTTCCCAAAGTGCTGGACAACCATAGAGAAGCACTCTATATTTCTTCTAGCAAACACACAGAAGGACAATTTAAAAATAGATCACTATACCCAGGAACATATGTCAGAATTATGTATGGAAGTTTTTAGAAAATCTTTAAGTCTAGGCCTGATGCCTGGAGAAGGCTGCCAGTGGGGTCAGGACCTGAGTATTTCTAATAAGCTCTGAGGGCAGCTCTGAGGTTCCCTTCTGGTTGAATCACTTATTTTAGGTTGACTGGGGTACTTTGGTGTTTTGGGGCCGTTTTTTGGGGGGTGCAGGAAGCTTTTCTTGCAGATTTACTAGGAGTGGTGAAGAACCTGGCCTCTGCCTTTTTAGGAGTCTGTCTCACATCTTTTTTCCCTAGCGAAGGATTATTTTCCTTCACTACCTCTTTGATTTTTGGCTTCTCCCATGGGCCTTTCTCTGGGGTCTCAGACTCTGCAGCTTCAGGGGTCTCAGATGCTGGCAAGGCCTTTCTTTTCTTCCCATGAGGTGTGCTGGGAATAGGACTCTTTGTTGGAGACTTCTTTCCTGTGGCATGTTTTTGAATCTCTATTCTCCTTAGCTGAAGTCTTTCCTATTGGTACCAGCTGTGGAATTTCGTCTTCGGAGTCATGTGCCACTTGAACTTGGGTTTCTCCTTTGCCACGCCATTTCTTCCCATGCTCTGGGGTCTGCTCCTTCTTCGATTCAGGTTTCGTCACTGTAGCGTCACCACTTTCAGGTGCCACAGTGTCTTTCCTAAGGACTGATGCAGGCTTCCTAGCCTGCTGTTTCTTCTTTCTGATTTTGTTGCTCTCCTTTTGTTTTTCATAATTTCTTTCTCTTCGTTTTTTCCTTGCCTCTTTTTTCTTCTTATTAAGCATAGATTTTTTGTTGGCTTCATCCCAATTGCTGACAAATGAGAAAAAGATGGGAAGAGCAGCAGCCGGTTTCTCAGTTTTCACAAACAGGAGTTTCACGCTTTCCCACTTCTCTGGCAATTTTTCTGAAAGTCCTTTGGTGACAGCAACAATGTTTTCAATGATGTGCTCAATCTGCATTCCAATGTGACCGATGCCTATAGTACTGCAAGAACCACTTTTAGAAATGTTTCAGAATGCTCCACCTCTACAGTCATTGATCTCTATTGATAAATTCTTGGACAGAAGGTTTACAGATACTGGAACTTTCTTTCTTTGATAGAAATGTCTCCCAATGAGTGAGGGTAAGAGCTGCCTAATTCTGGCATCAGTAAGGAAGAAGTCAAAAGTGCTCAGAAGGCGGAGCTTGACTTCAAAGGATTTATATTCCTTCTTTATTGTTTGGAAGGGGATAATCTGAGAAATGGTTTTAATTCCATGCTTGTTTAAAAGCTTTCTATAGAACTGTTCTGTCTTTTCAGGAGTTGAATTGGGTTCGTCCTTCGTAAATAAACAGACATCTTCTAAATCCGATCAAATACCATGAGGTTAAGGGCAGTCTGACGCTCAGTCCTTTACTTGGAATTTTCCATAATACCATCATTAAAAATAAATTTTCATTCTCATTCAAAAGCTACCCATAATCGTTCTTCCTGGACTTGCAGTGTGTGAAGAGAGCGTCCTATGCCTTTCTAACCTGCTCTTTGTCCAGCTGCTTCCGTGTTGTCGGGGCCGCTGGAGTTGAGGTGGAGGTTACAGTTGCTGCTGAAGATGACAGCGGCGTGGAGGCCGAGTCCTCCATGTTGCTTTCACCTCGTGAAGGTGCGCGTGCGGAACCCCACTACTTACTTCTGAGGCGTAAGCGCGAGCCAAATTTTTTTTATTTATTTAAAAAATAGAGATGGCTGTTAAATAGTCTTCCTTCTGCAGAAGTTTTTGACAAGCCTGAAAAAAAAATCTGACAATTTCTAAACTGAAATACAACATGAGGATTTTTCCTCCTTCACTTACTAAAATGCTAAAAGCAAATTTAACTTGATGATTTCAACTACTTAACAATTTTATCTTCTGCAAATCAACCAGATGATGTCTAAGGTCTTCACACATGATATTTGCTTTGTTTGGAGGTCTTAACTATGCTTCTATGCCTGGTTCAAATATCACTTCTTCCAGGAAGCCTTTCTGGATGCCACCCCTTCCCCCCGCTGCCCCCCACCCAAGTATAGCCACACTCTGTTGTGTGTCCACAGCACACAGATCCCTGTTATGGTTACAGCCAGCCAATGGGCCTGGGCTGCTAAGCGCTGGCAATTATTTACAAATCCTTCCGTCTCTCTCCATATGTCAAAGAAGCCTCCTTTGTTTAATGGGGACAGGGATGCAAATGGAAGAAGTCAGAGGGTTAAATGACTCAAGTGAGAAAAAGAGATGGGCAAGACAGGGAGGACAGGGCTGTGAGGGGCACATGGGAGCAAGAGAGGGTGGTACTAGGAGTGTCCAACAGAAGAGGCCAGGAGCTGTTACAGCTGCCATGGGGCCAGAGCTGTGAAGGAAGATTTTAAGAGGACTTTTGGGATTTATCCTGTGCGCTATGCAACGTAATGCCCTCCTGTTCTTCCCACAAAGCTTCACCAAAACCTACATTGCTGCTCTGGTATTTTTGGATGCTATGCTAGGTAACAGATGGGGCTGGGTGACAATGTGACATGTGAGAGATGTGCTATCTGCTTCTCCTGGTAGCTGATGAGTTCCTCGAGGGCAGGAACCACGTTACTTTCCCTTGGTACTTGCTCTCAGCAACTTAGGACATGGCAGGCACTTTGCAGAATAGATGAATGAATGAATGACTGGCAAGGAGAAAAGGAGGGCAAGAGAGACAGGGTCTCTAGCTCTGGGAACTCACAGCCTAGCCATGAACAGAGGACCCCAGGCAAATCAATTGGCAGTGGGGATTGCAATGAATGATGGCCTCAGCCTACGGAACTGACAGAGCTTCCTGACTGAATGCATGTCAGGGAAGGAGGATCTGGTGATAGTGCCGAGGTTTCTAACCTGAGTGCCTGGGAGAATGGTGTACCATTACTAAGATCCAGAAAAAGCAGCCTCAGGGAAATGGTGGGCCAGGGTAATGAGGAGATAATGAGCTGAGTTCGGCTGATTTGGAATTTGAGATGCTAGGTGGATATGTATTCTAGACAAAGGAGAGAGGAAAAGATGAATTTTTTTCAGCCAAATAATAACAAAGACTCTTTGACATCAGGAAGGCAAGTGCTGGTGGAGGACTGGCAGGAAGGCTGGATTCATGTTGACCCATCCACACTGTGGCCTGGGCCCCAGGGCAGCCAACAGCACCAGGGGCCAAAGTGGTCAAATGGGTTTTGGGAGAGAAGCTGTAACCATTGAGCAGACAGTGCACTCATAAGAACAAGCAGCAAATAACGCAGCACAGCAGGTAGAATCCAGCTGCCTCAGAGAAACTCAGGAACAGAAAGCTTAGGTGCCTGTTCCTAGCTTCCTGGGGCCTAGGAAGGGAGAGAACTCAGCCAGAGCCATTTCTTCCACCTTCTCACTCCTCAGGGTCCTCACCTGCTTGTGCAGCCAGCCCCTTACCACCACAGGAACGTTGGGGTTCCTCCGAATGGCCTGGTCTCTCTTCCCAAAGCTGTGGACTTTATTGCTGGACTTTATGATCTACGAAAAAGCAGATTGAACTCTAGCAGCAGGGAATTGAAGGTGGCACAAAAAAGCACTTGTATGTTAGGAGGACTGTGGGCTCTCTCTGCCTCACTCTAAACGGCAGCACCCTTTGATCAAAAGAACAGCCAGGAGACAGGGAACAGGCGTGCACATGGCCACAGCATTCTAATTAAAAGGCAAGCCCAAGACCTGGCAAACCTCCCAGCTGGGTCACAGAAAAAAAATTAAAAGAAAATTTTCAGTCAACTTTCAACAGCAGCTGTGGGCCCTAATATGTTCCATGGCTTTCTGGAGCAAAGCTAATTTTCGGTCACAGCTTTTTGCCAATTTCCAGATATTTACCCCTCCTATCTAGGTTCACCCTCAGCACTCTCCTCCTCCCTGCAATGCTGGTTCTTTTCCCTGATCCTAGTGTTTTCTACACCTGCAGCACAAAAACTTCTGGGCACCCTTCCTCAGGGCCTCCTGTTTCCAAATCTCTCTGAGCTCTCTTTAACACACAGCTACATGTAAACAGAAATGTGGCCCTCCCAACGATGCAAGGAAAGTCAAGAACATGCTCCAGGAACTAGACATGGGTGCTGGGTCTGGCAGCAATCACCTTCTTTGTTGCACAAGGGGCATACCCCTCTTGGCCACAATTTCCTGATCTGTCACTTGGGGAGAACACTTCTTACGGGGTCTCTGTCACAAAATTATAGTGAAGATTAAATGGACTTCTGGTTACAAAGGGGCTTGACAAAATATAAAAGAGGGGAAGGAAGGAACCAGTGGCCAGGAGCTCACCCACCTTGGGTCCAGGCTTGGCCTCCAGGGTGGAGGCGGTCCCAGCTGTGGATGTTTCACTGACCATGCTGGATGGTCTTTGGTTTCTGTCCTGCTTCGACATACGTGGATTCGGCCTGTGGGCAAATAGGGGATTCCAGTGAGTAAGAGCTGAGCTGCAGAGTAGGAAGTGCAGTAAGAATAGTTCCAGGTAGGAATTGGTTGCTGGGCCTTAGAACAACCCAGCCCTCATGGTTTGGAGGCTGCCTGACTTCAGACTGCAGCCAGAGGGCCGTGATGGCCAGTCTGCCCGTGTGCTTCAGGGAATTAAGAAGATGACAGATGGCCACATCTCCACAGCCTGACACCCCAAAAAAGGAGCACAGACTGTCATCCCTGCTGATGTCTGGAAGTCCCCACACTCACTCTTAATCAGGTGTCTGTGACGACTGCCCCATCTGACGGGCATGCACAGATGCGCCACTCTTCTTAGCATGCAAGAGCAATCCATGCCCTCACACACACCTCCATTTCCCTGGCTCCCAAAAGAAGCTGTTTATAATTAGTAACAAGAAATCACTTGCACACACAACCACACCCCCAGATACACACAGAGAATCCCTTGCCTAAATGCCAGTGGGGCTTGTCTCCCAAAATAGACTACTCAACAAAGAGTCCTATTCTGGGAACACTCCATTTGCCCCAAAATAGAGCGATCAGAGATATTAACCCCTTGTGCCAAGCCAGGAGAGCAGGAAAAAATGAAGTAAGCCTTAGGCCCCAGTAAGAATCTCTGGGGCTTCCCCATCAGCATCCCAGAAACATGGAGCTCCCACCGAGAAGCTGCCCTGGGAGGGCCAGCTCTCTGGGAGCATCTCAGTGCAACACTCAAGAGCCACTGAAAAGTCCTTCTCACCTGCCTCCACAGAGCCCCAGCATTTGCCAGTCTTTTAAGGCTGCAGGGACAAATGCCTTCACACAAATCCAGTACCTATCTCTGAACAGCTGGATGCCTGATGCCAAGACCCTGCTAAGTCCTTCCTCAAAGTGGAAGTTTCCAAGTTCTGTCCACTGCTCCAATAGGCAATAGGATCCAGGTCACTGGAGACCAGGCAGACCACAGAGGCTCCTTGCCTGAAGGGTGAAGGAAATATGCTTTGGAGGCCTGGGCAAGAACCCTAAGGAGATGGAGCTGGAGGATCCGGGCAGCATGCAGCTGACAAAGCAGCACTCTGAAAATCCGTCACAGGGTCACTTTTAGAGCGATGCAATG
This sequence comes from Saimiri boliviensis, assembly GCF_048565385.1. NCBI lineage: Eukaryota > Metazoa > Chordata > Mammalia > Primates > Cebidae > Saimiri > Saimiri boliviensis. The sequence goes on from NC_133454.1 coordinate 86,518,986, forward strand.
AGGAAACATCCTAGTTTCCGCCAGGAAAATATGCTGTAAGACCCTGCTGCTCAAAAGATAAGCAATCCTTCCTGTGCCCTGAGACAGAGCCCAATATCCAACACCACAAGGGAAGTTCTCTGCAGAAGTATCCGTAACTACTGCACTTTCCAAGCAATGCCAGCAGCAGGACCACCGTAGCAGGCACCAGCTTCCCAAAGGGCTGGGCCCTGTGGGATGCTTGGCAGCCGGAGATGCAAGTCCTACCAGGCAGAAAGAGCACTGGCTCCTTATCAGCTCAGAGGCTCATTCCAGATTCCCCGCCCCCAGACTCCAACCCAGCCAGACTTTTGTTGCTGCTCCCCACTCGCAGGGAGAAATGTCACCATACTTGCTGCTGGCAGAGGCTGTATGCAGCAAGATACTCCCCGATCAGGGGCACAAAGGGGCTCCCAGAGGCTGCCTTGTCCACCCTCTTTCTCCAGACAGAACTATGTCCAAAACATCCTGGAACCTGGTCTTTCCTGACGCTTCAGATTTTCGGAGGTTGAGACAAGGAAAAAGAACTCAGGTTGCTTCAGCTATGGCAGCTGTTATCTCTAAGCTGAAATTCAGGACACAAGGTCCAACAACAAAAAAGGTTTGTTTAGGTTTTTTTCTTCCTTTTTTTTTTGAGATGGAGTTTCACTCTGTTGCCGAGGCTGGAGTGCAATGGTGTGATCTTGGCTCCCGCCACCTCTATCTTCCAGGTTCAAGTGATTCTCCTGCCTCAGCCTCCCAAGTAGTTGGGATTATGAGCACACACCACCACACCCAGATAATTTTGTATTTTTAGTAGAGAGAGAGTTTCACCATGTTGGTTAGGCTGGTCTCGAACTCCTGACTTCAAGTGATACACCTGCCTTGGCCTCCCAAAGTGCTGGGATTACAGGCATGAGCTACCATGCCCAGCCTAAAAATATGCTTTTAAATCATCTCATCAGTGCAGTATAAAGCACCTTACAATCTTGACATCTAACTTCAATCACCCCCCAAACCTGCACATTCTAGCCCCACATCTCTTCCCCACCCTAGTTTCTGGGATGCCAGCTGGCTGGGGGGCTACTCCCAGCCAGTAACATGGAAAGAAAGATGACTTCCCTGCAGCCTTGGGTAAATGAGGAAAGAGGGTACAACTCCCACCTAGGGAGCCAGGTATAAACAGATTAGGGCTAGAGAATGACTGGTTATGGTCCCAAGACTGGACATTAGCGAGGGGCAGTGATGCGCAAGGAGTGAGGAAAGAATAGGAAAACACACATGAAAACAACTCAACTCCTTATTTCTACACTGCTCAGCCACACCCATAGAAGGCTTATTAGGAGACGTGACTAAAGTCCAAACTATACCTGCCCCAGGGAAGGAACTATATTGTCTACAAACAGGGAGGATGTCTTCACCAAGGCCCCAGATGAGCAGTGACGGCTCCCAACTCAAGGAATAGACTCAATTCATACTTGGCAGGTCCTGACCTCGCTCTTTGAAAGAACAAGGTCCACATAGCTACTCACTTGTCCAAATAACAAGATCGGCCTTCAGAGGATGCTCCTTTGAAGCTCTCAACATGGGTCATGATCTCTTAAGTTTTCTAAGGATGACTACAACTTTTAGAAATAACTACAAGTTATCTGGAATTACAACTAGTTAAAAAAAAAATGGTGGTCATGCTTGGGGATACCATTTGGTATCTAAAAGTGGGAATATGAAAAAAGTCTCAAAAACAATTTTCTCACTTGGCTAAAATACTGGCTCTGATGGAAACTTCTAGTGGTGGTTTACCACAAGGGGCAATGAGCAACGGGATATCAACAATGCATGTGTATAGCCTCCTGAAGAAACACCAAAAGGAACATCTCTCACTTGGATTCGGGCATTCTGGTACATTTGCTTCAGCCAGTTACACCCTACGGGCGTGTTTCCCATTAAGAGCCTGGTGGGGCAGACACTGATTTGTCCTCAACTCCTCAGAATGAGTGTACTCCGCTGAGGAGTCTTATCTAAGAATCATCTCCACTTCCCAGAGAAGAGCTTGTGCCCCTGAGCTGAGCAACCTTGAAAGGCACTCAGTTCCCAGCAGCATGCCCTCGGGCACACTGAGTCACACAGACCCCTGGGAGAGGAGACCCAAAATCCTGCACACGCAGATTGTTGATGTCTTGTTGATGTCGCAGACTGCTGATGTCGTCAAATAAAACCTATTAACTTAAAAGCCTGTTTGCCAGGTTTCTGGGTTATCTGAAATCCCAAGTACAGTGGGATGATTTGAACAAAGACTTCCCTCTCCCTGGCTTGGGCTACATGAATGCTGATTATTTTGCTGGAGGGATGTGGGCTGAAGATGAAAACATTGAGCTAAAGTTTGAAGCAACCTCCTCCCATCTGAAATGAACAAAAGAAGTTAGGACTAGACAAAACCAGTCTGGAGAAGCCCAGGTGAAAAATGACTTGGTTCTCCTCTGAACTTTGTCAAGGATATGTGAAGTGAGCCTGAGCAGGAAGACAGTTTCTCTGTCCCTATCTATAAAAGGAGTGCTGCTGCTTCCTGCATTTTTGGGACTAAATGCATATGACACTGACAGATGTAAGAAGAAAGAGACGTTACAGATACAGAAGCTGTTGGGTCTGAAATTAGGTGGGTTTAGTTAATGGGATTTGGTTACTGGGAACCTCTCAATCAATGGTGTGAGCTGAAGCAGAATGAAGGAATCACAGCAAAATGTCTGTGGTGCTGCAACAAGCAGGTCACCAAGACAAGTAACACCAACTCTGCGGGACAGGTACACAAGGACAAGCAAGCAAAGGGACGAGGCTGTACTTACTGAGCACCTACTATATGCTAGGCACTTGGCCTGCATTATCTCACCTAACCCCGCAAAGTCAGTGTTAGTATCTCTATGTATAAAGGAGGAAACCAAGGCTCAGAGAGACGAATAACTTATTGAAGACAGAAACTGGGCACAGAAACTGGGCCAGGCGCGGAGGCTCAAGCCTGTAATCCCAGCACTTTGGGAGGCCGAGGCGGGTGGATCACGAGGTCAAGAGATCGACACCATCCTGGTCAACATGGTGAAACCCCGTCTCTACTAAAAATACAAAAAATTAGCTGGGCATGGTGGCACGTGCATGAAATCCCAGCTACTCAGGAGGCTGAGGCAGGAGAATTGCCTGAACCCAGGAGGCGGAGGTTGCGGTGAGCTGAGATCATGCCATTGCACTCCAGCCTGGGTAACAAGAGCGAAACTCCGTCTCAAAAGAAAAAACAAAAAAAAAAAACAAAAAACAAAAAAGACAGAAACTGGACTCCAAAACCTGGGCTTTGTCACAGAGAGACCACTATGGCAGTTTCCAAGGTCTGAGAGAAACAGGCTTTTGCTCTTTTCAGCCCTAAGAACAACCCCCAGATTAAGGAAATCCTGGGGTGGGGGAAAGAGCAAGAGCACAGAATAACTGGATCTCAGCCAAGTGCTGCAGCTTCCCACAAGTCACGTCAGTTCTCTGGACCTTGGTTCCAGTTTTGAAAAATAAGTAGAAACTACCTCTCATGTCACAAAGAAGTTGAGTGACTTGAAATGACACTGAAAACCATAAAGCACCCACGACATGCAAAGCATCATTTGGAACTGTTACCGGTGAAGATCCCAGAATTTAAATCCCAGCTACCCTTTATTTCCAAGGCATATGTCTCCAGAAACCTCAAGGTGCCAAACAATTAACTTCTAAACAGTCATCTCCTATAAACATCCCAATAGTATCTAATCTGAAAAAAAAAAATTGTTTGAAACACAGTAACTCTGCGGCTGGAAGGATTAGGTTCCTATTCTTTCCTCAGGAGAACAGTAATGTCAAGAATCATCCAGGGCTGGGAGCAGTGGCTCATGCCTATAAACCTAGCATTTTGGGAGGCTGAGGTGGGAGGATCACCTGAGGCCAGGAGTTCAAGACTAGTCTGGGTAATGCAGCGAGACTCTGTCTCTACTAAAATTAAAAAAAAAAATTAGCTGGGTGAAGTGGCTCATACCTATAATCTCAGCACTTTGGGAGGCCAAGGTGGGCAGATTGCTTGAGTTCAGGAGTTCAAGACCAGCCTGGGCAACATAATGAGACCTCGTCTCTACAGAAAATACAAAAATTAGCTGAGAATGGTGGTATGTACCTGTAGTCCCAGCTACTCAGGAGGCTGAAGCACAAGAATTGCTTGAACCTGGGAGGCAGAGGTTGTAGTGAGCCAAGATCATGCCACTTCACTCCAGCCTTGGCCATGGAGCAAGACTCGATCTCATTCATTCATTAAGTAAGTTGGCCAGGCACAGTGGCTCATGCCTGTAATCCCAGCACTTTGGGAGGCCAATCACAAGGTCAGGAGCTTGAAGCCAGCCTGGACAATATGGCGAAACTCCATGTCCACTAAAAATACCAAAAAATTAGCCAGGCATGGTGGCGCATGCCTGTAATCCCAGCTACTCAAGAGGCTGAGACAAGAGAATTGCTTGAACCCAGGAGGCAGAGGTTGCAGTGAGCCAAGATTGTGCCACTGCACTCCAGCCTGGGCAACGGAGCAAGACTCCATCACTAAATCAATCAATCAATCAATCAATCAATCAAATCAAGGCTGTGATGGGAGGTTAGAAGGCTATAAGGAAACACAAATCTGTTACTGAGAACACCTTATCAAATGACACCTTTATCCCATTAATTTCTGGTTAAGTTGGCCCCCAAAGTCATGCTCTGTCCTGAAGAAATCGACACACAGAGAGCTCAACTAAAACTACTGACATAGAGGAAAATAAGAAGACGACACATTCACAAACACCAGCACATTTTTTTCGCAGCTTACACCCATCGGCTAAGGGTTTGGGGAAAGCAATGCACAATGAAAACCAGGAAATAAAAGAAAGCTCTTATCCCAAACAGGCAGAAACCTCCACACCCCCTCTTCCCAGAGAAAGAGACACACACAGACAGACCGCCAACGCTCAGTGTAAATTCCCAACACCCTGGGGGAGGCTGTCTGACACGGGTTTTCATTCAGCAACTATGGCCTCATTACTCAACTATGGCTTACTGTGTTCCTTCTCCTTCCCCCTCAAGTCCCTTCTTGAACACAGGCTGCAGTTCCTCACCCCATTCTACCCCAGGAGCTAGAAACCAGCCCAAACAGCAGCCCCTCACCTGGCATGAAAATAACCCCATAAGCACTGTGTGCTGCCACCCCCACCTCCCCACACCTGCTCCCCAAATCAGAGTATTGCCCTGAACTTGCTACAAGGGCCTGCTCTGTTGTTGACCCTGGGTCGGCCTCTTCTAACCAGTGCCTTTAGTGAGCCCTCTTCTAGCCTATCCGCTCCTCCTAGCTTAACAAGCAGCTACTTCTCTCATTAGACAATGATATTTTTTATTGGCGATCTGAGCACATCCAAGACTAGGGGGAGGTAAAAGAAGAGGACAAGAAGGGAAGTCACAGGAAGAAACAACATTACTACTTGCAGGAAGCAGCTTCCCTTCTTCACACAGCAAAGCCACCCCTGCAGCATTTTTGCCCAGCACAGACAGAGCCGAAGACATGGTTGCTCTGTGGCAATGTCTGCATCCCCAGTGCCAATACCCTTAAAAACAGCAACACCAAAAGCCCAGCCAACACCCAGGTGTTTGAATGAACTAAAGGCCCCATCACCATCTCTTCCCCTACCTGCTACTGTCACAAACACTGTCTCCTAGTCCAGGGAAGAAAACTGAACAGTCAAGTTTCTGCATCTGCTTGCCAGCTGTTTCCATTTTTCCTCATTTTTCTGCTACCATGGCAACCCAATACAACAGGCAAAGCTAGCCCAAGACTGCCAGCATCTAGAGACAAGGTGCTGGTTGTATCAACTGTAGACAGCAAAGCATTGGCCTCACAGCCCAGGGCTCAGCAGATGAGCAACAGGACAGACTCTTTTGGGAGTTTAGGAGCAACTCCCCCTCCAGTGCTCTAAACCTCTCACTGCCGTTTTACCAACTTACAGCTGCAGGAGGAACAGCAGACAGCCATCTCCTAGCAGCAAATGATACCCCACCCCCAAGCCCATAATCAGCACATGCCATGGAAGAGTCTCACCCTGCAATCCGCAAAATAAACCACCTTTAGCAAAGAGGTCAAAGATCTGGAAGATAATTCTTACCTTTGGCAAGACAGTATCTTTTTTAAGTGGTATCCTCCAAACATCACTCACAACATTCCCGGAAATTCCAACTTGTTTCTTTTCCAAATAAGCCAATGAGAAAACTGAAGGCTGCTCAGACTCCAATGACAACAAGCTAAACTCACTGGGATGCTGGGAAAGGCAGGCCAAGCAAGGGCACCCTCCAGGTTTGGAACCTCCAAAGTGATCTTGTATGCCTTGCAGCTGGCGTCTCAGCACACGAGTGGGCCTCTGAACTTCCTAAGCACATACTCTCTTCTCCCAACCTTAGGCCCCACCTCAACATCAAATGCTTGGCAGAGCCTGTGGATCAGTGTACACAGCCTGCTGTCAGTCAGCTGCCAGCCTCACTGCTCGGGAACGCGTCTCTCCTCTTCCCTGAAAGCTGCAGAGGCGTTTGTCAGTGGCTCCCTGGGCAGCCCAGCACTGAGGAGAAAACACTCCTGCACATGAGCACCAAACACCAAAACCGTAGTCCTGGAAGTTCTGTGTCAAGGACTACCTCTTTAGGAGGGGCCCTGCATGTGGCTCCTTTAGCCAGAACGGGTCTGGCTTCAAGCTCACAATTCCAGAAAGTCACTGAGAATCAGGCAAGAGGCTTAGGAGAGGAGCAAAATGATCCAATCACTGGAAATCAGGCCCCAAGATAAAAGGTTTGAGAACATTTTCTGAGGAAAAGACTACTGAGGAGGCTTGGCATCTTTCAAACAAGTGCAAAGTTATTACAGATGAAATTTTATTGCTGCAAATACAATTACAACTAAAATCTCTCTGTAGCAGTAGCCTACTCAATCAGCACACTGAGTATGGACAAGGAAGAGGACTGTCCACTGAAGACCTCCAAAATGAGAAACAGTATAGCATAGTGTTTAGAAGCACAGCATCTATGACCAGACTACCTGGATTCAAATCCTGACTCTACCACTTACTCTCTGTCTCACCTTTGGCAAGACTCTTAATCTCTCTGTGCCTTAGTAGGATAATAATGCTATCTTCCTCACAGGATTGCTGTGAAAATTAAATGTATGTAAAGCACTTAGAAAAGAACCTGGTAATAGTAAGGGTGCCAAGTGTTAGCTATAAAAATAATACTAGCAATACTATTAATATTATTCATTTTAAAAGCTCCCAACACTTATTCTAAGAGGCAGAATACTTCATTTAATGTGAACAAGGAATTCCTAGATCCTGAAACAAGGGATGCTATAAAGTGCCTGATACGGTTTGGCTGTGTCCCCACCAAAATCTCATCTTGAACTGTAGCTGCCATAACTCCCACATGTCACGGGAGGGACCCAGCGGAAGGTAACTGAATAATGGTAATAGGTTTTTCCCATGCTGTTCTTGCAATAGTAAGTCTCACAAGATCTGATGGTTTTATAAAGGGGAGTTCCCCTACACACGTTCTCTTGGCTGCAGCCATGTAAGGGGTGATTTTGCTCCTCATTTGCCTTCTGCCATGATTGTAAGGCCGCCCCACCCATGTGGAACTGTGAGTCAATTAAACATCCTTCCTTTATAAATTACTCAGTCTGATGTTTTTATTAGCAGCATGAGAACAGACTAATACGGTGTCTTAGAAAATTATAGAGTTGAGTTGAAATTTGCCTGCCTATAGCTTTCACTCATGGATCTGACACCTGCCTTTGCCAGCCACATGATAAATGCACGCTACTTCCATCTGCTGGCCCTTCTTGAAGATTTTTACCACATCTTCCATCTTTTCTACTGTAGATTAATCACAACAGGTCACAGGATACGGCTTCTAGAACCCTCACCATAATGGTCCCCCTCCTCAAGGGAATATCAATTGCTCAACACCTCTCTTAAAATTTAGTATCCAGAACATGGTGTTTGCAGCTTGGCATGTCGTTGGTACTCCATCAGTTTGTACTGAATGAATTAATGAAGTGATTCACGGAAGCCATGATATAACGGAACTATTCCCTCCCTTTCTCTAAGCATTGTAATTTTAATACAGCCTAAGCTTGTATTAGCTCTCCCATGAGGCATTTTCACATACCTGCTGTTCAGGGGTGGGGGGTAAAGGAATGTCTCCTGGGGGAACAAAGCTACAGAACTCATTGACTGATGCCCACTCCCCTCAAGGGGTATAACAAAAAACTGGGTAGCATAACAAAAAAGATCAAATGAGAAAATGAGCACTCTAGGCCAGGTAGGTGGCTCACGCCTGTAATCCCAGCACTTTGGGAGGCTGGGACAGACAGATTGCTTGAGGCTAGAAGTTCAAGACCAGCCTGGGCAACACAGTGAAACCCTGTCTCTACAGGCATGGTGGCACACACCTGTAATCCAAGCTACTCAGGAGGCTGAGGCAGGAGAATCACTTGAACCCAGTAGGTAGAGATTGCAGTGAGCCAAGATCACACCACTGCACTCCAGCCTGAGCAACACAGGGAGACTCCGTCTCGAAAGAAAAGAAGAAATGAAAAGAGAAAAAAGGAAAGATGGACTCCATACAGCAAAAGCAGCTTGTAAGTGAGACTCAAAAGGTCCCATCTCCCTTGACAAATCTGGATTGTGGTTTATTAAAGGTAACAATTAGTGCTGTCCAACAAATACTTCTGATTCTCTTCCCAGGTACATAATAAATATGCGCTTCCCTGCCCCCTTTGAAGTTTGAAGTGGTCCTGTGATTTGCTTTATAGCTGAAGAAATGTGAGCGCAAGAGCCAGTGCCAAATTGACAAGTTCTCTTACTGAAATGAAGCCATCCTCAGTAAAGAGGGCAGAGCAGGCCGGGCACAGTGGCTTATGTCTGTAATCCCAGCACCTTGGGAGGCCAAGGAGAGGTCAGGAGAGCAACCTGGCCAACATGGTGAAACCAGTCTCTACTAAAAATACAAAAATTAGCTGTATATCATAGCCGGCACCTATAATCCCAGCTACTTGTGAGGCTGAGGCAGGAGACTTGCCTGAAACCAGGAGGCAGAGGTTGCAGTGAGCCAAGATTGCACCATTGCACTCCACCCTGGGTGACAAGAGTAAACTCTGCCTCAAAAAAAAAAAAAAAAAAAAAAAAGACAGCAGAGTCCATCAGATGACCTACGATGGACATGAAAAGAATGTGAGAAACTAGCCTTTGTTTGTTGTTGTTACCACAGCAGACCCCAGCCTATCTCGCCTGATTCTGTATGGCTGACACAGGAACTAGAACACTCAGAGCTCATGTCCCCTGGCCCCATCAGGTCACAGCTTTCACATTATTTCTCTTCTTTATGCCTCTGACCTGTAAAATGAGAAACCGTCTTTTGGAGGAATGCACATGGGTTATTCCAAGCAGCTCAGGCAAGTCCTACCTGCCAACAATGGGGAGCTGTATCTGTTCACACCAATAATCTCCTAGGAGAAGTCACCATGGAGATGGGTTTTTTAAAAATTCTTTTTCTCTTATTCCTACAGAGGAAGAAACTCAAGATTATGTGACAAAAATCTACTTAAGATTGTCACTGTAGCCCTGAGAATGATGGATGGACACTTGGGAGGTGAAGTGGGAAGACACCTGGAGGTGAAGAGAAAACTTGGGAGTCATTTAGAAGGTATGAAAAGAGCAAATTGCCGAAATCAATGGCTCTTAAATTTTTACCTGCATCAGAATCACCTGGAAGTCTTGTGAAAACAGATTGCTAGGCCCTACCTCTAGAGTCTCTGATTCAGTAGGTCTGGGGTGGGGCCAAGAATTTGCATTTCTAACACCTTCTCAGGTGATGCTGATACAAAGACCACACTCTGAGAACCAATGCTCCAGAAGAATTCACTACAGGAAACCAGGGTGGAGGCTGTGGCAAGAGGAGTCAATGCGGTTACAACTTCCAGCACTTGGCCTTAGCAGATTCTCTTTGGAGAAGAAAAAGAAAGGTGCCAGTTTTCCTTTTTTTACTAGAGACATTCGTCTGAGACATAACACACTACACAATAAAATTAAGCTCCTCTAAAGGAACAAAACAAGAATCTCATTCATTTGCATAATTTTAAAAAACTGTTTCTGTGTGGAGAAATCATGCCTCACTCACCCTCCAGAGCTTCCCTAGGAGGTAAATGTTAAGTGTATTTCATTTAGGAGGAAGCAATTTAGGTAATTGGCTGCAGCCCCCCCTCTTCAACCTTATCTACACACTCCCCTTCACAAACCTCTACAGCAAGTCAGCCTTTTTACCCTGTGACCCCAGCAAGGCTGGTCACACTCCCCCCAGCTGTGAATGGCACCTACACACATGCACATGCATACACTTATCTTCCCTTATGTAAATCTTCCCTCCTCCTCCAGTTTAGGGCCAGAGGCTTCAAGAAAGCCTTTCCTCTTTTTCATCCCTATCACAGTCAGTCAATCAACAAATCCTGTTCATTTTACTTTCCAAGTACCTCCAGAATCCATCCAGTGCCCATTTTTCACTTTCCCTCAACTGGTGTAGATTCCCCCATGCTCTACCTTCTTTCCTCTCTAGGTCTTTGCCCAGGTTGTTCATCTTGACTAGACAGATCTCAGTTTAAACTACATCCCTTCCCAGATGAGGCCTTCTGTGGCCCCTAAGCCAGGTTGGAGTCCCCATTTATCAAGCCCCATTGAACCCTATGTTTCCTCCATCACGAACACTTTTGCCATTTGTGATCTTTTATTATCACAGCAGATCCTAGCCTATCCTGACTGATTCTGTATGACTGACACAGGAATTAGAACACTCAGAATTCATGTCCTCTGCAACCATCAGATCATAGCTTTCATATTATTTCTCTTCTCCATGCCACTAATCTGTAAAATGAGAAACTATCCTTGGAGGGGCATGCACACATTATTCTGAGCAGCTCAGGTGAGTCCCACCTGCCAACAGTGAGAAGATGTATCTATTCACACTAATAAGAGCAGGCATCTTCCCTACTCAACGGTAAGCTCCTCACCACCAGGACCACATCTGTGTTGCTCGCTGCTGTACCTATAGAGTCCAGCACAGCCCCAGACACAATGTAGGCACACACTCGGTATTTAATAAATGCAGGAATCATCACATCAGTTCCTAGGAATCCTCCCTTCTTAATGCCTATAGTGTTTTCTGCCTGTTGCAAGTAATGTGTGGCCAATCAGTGCCACCCACCACCTGAGACAGGCAGGTACCCCATGACATCCAGGAGATGGGATCTAGAGGGAAACAGTAAGCCTTGAAAAGAAGGTGCATCTTTTCCTTGGATGCTGAATGGAATTGAAATTAACTGCAGAGATGTTTCGGTAGAAGGAAAGAGGCTACCTTCTGAGGAATGGTCAGGAGACAAAGTTTTCTTTTAAGAATGAGAGGAAAAGGAATTGTGTGTGACAAGTGTTTTGTAATGGTAGGTCTGCATTTTCTTGCACCTCTTATGGAAGTTGGTAACTTCCCAAGCTAAAGGTTCTGATGGATTCTCCATCCAGACTTAATAACGACAAGCATCCGTGTCTCTAGGATGCCTGAGGACTGAACCCAGTGACCTCCCAAGAGCTCAGGATTCTATAAACAAATTCATTCTGAGCTGGAATTTGGGGAATCCACATCCTGGCTCTCTTGAAACAGCAGTTCTTTCTCAATCTAGGAGACAAGACAATCTTTACCTTCCACTCACTCTCTCTACTAGTATTAATGCTTCCAAAGTCAAGACTCCCAATCCTAGCCTACCTGACTGTCATCTCCCATGGACCGCCAGCATCAAAATAATTTAGGATGTGGCCTCTGACTATGATAGGAGTTGGATTTGATGAAGGGAGCACCACACAAAGGCAGCACAGGCCTTGAAGCCTGGCTAACCCTGGGACAGCATCTTGGCTCTCCTAGCTGTGTGTCTCTGGGCACTTCTTTGGGTCTCAGCTTCTTCATCCTTAAAATGATGATGACAGTCTCTCAGGATTATCCTATTAAATGAGATATGCATGTAAAGCCTCCAGCACAGAGCAAATGTGCAAGGATGTCAGTTTCACCATAATTACAGCTTTCTAGTTTTAAACGTACTATGAGATAATGATTCTAAGCTGAAAACACTATAGAGATGAAATGATATGTTTGGAATTTGCTTCAAAATAATCTAGGAGATGAGGGGGAGGGGACAGATGAAATAAAATTAGCCATGTTTTGGAAATTGTTGAAGATGGGCAATGAGAATATTGAATTGGCCATATCTCTCTCTTTTGTCTATGTTAATTTTCTTTCCATAATAAAAAGTTTAAAGGTGGAAGGGAGGGAAATGCTGTAAAATATAAATACTGACAGTTTAAGATCATATTTGATCTAAGTGACTAAACAGAGGAAAAATGATTTGAAGAAGAAAAAAAAACCTTTAAAGCTAACATCTACCTGTTGTCTTCTGAAAGACAAATGTTTTCTTCAAATAGAACTGTCTCAAATGAAAAGAAGGGGACAGAGCCACCTGTGCACATTTCTTGCCTTTCTTTTTTGGGAAAACACATCCTGCTTGGGCTGTACATGTATTTTTAAGTAGACAAGCCCTGGGTGTTAGAATCCACCTGTGAGCACCCTGAGAGCCCTGCGGAAACCAAGCTGCGGAGCAGGGAAGTTCCCATTTTAGGAAAAAAGAACAGAAAGAACTTGGAATGTCCAGGGACAATGGGGATTACCAGCTCTCCTCTTTGGACTTTGGATTCTTATTTGAGGCTTTTTAGCTCAGTCTGAGACTACACACCCCCTCTCCCCACCTATCCACCCCCATCCCCACACACACTATATACACACATTTTTTAAGAGATAGGGTTCATGGCAGGATGTGGTGGCTCACGCCTGTAATCCCAGCACTTTAGGAGGCCAAGGCAGGAGGACTGTTTCAGCCCAGGAGTTTGAGACCAGTTTGGGCAACATGGCAAAACTCCATCTCTGCAAAAAATACAAAAATCAGCTGGGTATGGTGGTACATTCCTGTAGTCCCAGCAACTTGGGTGGCTGAGACAGGAAGATTGCTTAAACCCAGGGTGGTCAAGGCTGCAAGAAGCCAATATCGTGCCACTGCACTCCAGCCTGGGTGACAAAGCAAGACCCTGTCTTTAAAAAACAAAAGGAAGAAAAAAAAGATATGGGGTCTTATTAGCCTTGAACCCCTGGGCTCAAATCCATCCTCCCAACTCAGACTCCCAAGTATCTGGTATTACAGATGTGTGCCAGCTATATTTTCACCCAGATGAGTGGGTCCTCTTTGAACAGAACTAATGTGCCAGAAGATATATCAGGAGAAAGGGTTCATTCAGGGGAAAGGGAACTTTTAAGAAGCTCTGACAATACCCATCACAGCACATCCCTGTACCATCTCTCCTTTTCCATCTCTTGTCACTGAGAGAAGTCTGGAGATTGAAAAATAAAATTCTTCTCATATTCGTCTTTGAATCAGCCAATCCACTCACTCCAAGCCCCTCTGTCTCAGAGAGAGAACAACCCAGCAACTTTTGTTTTCAGCAAATGCTTTTAGTCTCCCATACTCTGCCCAGATAAGGAAAGTACATAAAAATACTTACTCTTCTTGAAGAATGAATTCACTATTTTCTGGAGAAAACTGCCCCGTCACAGGATGCCTGAATGCTGTAGTCTGCTGGTTATGGCTAAAGAGAAAGAGAAATGATGGATGAGAAGTCGTGTGAATGGAAGGATTACAGATACCATAGGTCAGAGAGCAATATCTGGTGACCCTGGTCATCAAAGACAGGGGGAGAAAAATGGGCCTTTCCTCTCAGACACACTTAGTCCGTCAGAACCCTGCTACACTAAAAAAAAATAAAAAAAATAAAAACCCAAGAATTTCCAACTCAGGTGCCAGAGCCCACCTACAAGACAGGGGGACTTCTAAGGAAGTCTTGGCTCCAAGAGAATACTGCATCTTGGAGAAGAGAAGTTCCATGAAGTACTTACTCCAGCAAACTGAGACGCTGAACAAAAAGATACCTTAAGACAGTTCGTGCTAAAACAAGAATGAAGGAAAGCAGATGACACTTCCGACAGTTTCCAAAAATCATGAACCAAGTGAAAGAATTCTAAGAATTAACCACCCACCCAAAAAAATCTATCTTCTGAAAATTCTTCTCCCTACTACAAAATGTCTTCACTTCAATGATGGGATATAAATGGATGGGCATGTCTCTGCAACATGACCCGCACAATTTCAGCACGGTGGAGTTTCTATCACCCTTTTGAAGTTAGGAAGGATCAGCTTCCACACCAAGCTGACAGACACAAACAAAGCGTGTAGGTGTTTTGTGCCACGACAAAAGCTGCTTGGTTCTCTGAAAGGGAGGAGGAGCTGGGTCTAGAGACTGTTGCTTTGCTCCACAAATAAACTAAACTAACCCTCTTCTTTTTCAAACAAAATATGACGTATTTAAATTTATTTCAAAATCATAGTAATTGCAGACTTTTTTTTTTTTTAAAGACAGAGTCTCACTCTGTTACCCAGGCTGGAGTGTAGTGGTGTGATCTCAGCTCATAGCAACCTCTACCTTCTGGGTTCAGGCGATTCTCTTGCCTCAGCCTCCCAAGTAGCTGAGATTACAGGTACATACAACCACACCTGGCTAATTTTTGCATTTTTAGTACAGACAGGTTTCTCCATGTTGGCCAGGCTGGCCTCAAACCCCTGACCTCAAGTGATCCACCCACCTCAGCCTCCCAAAGTGCTGGGATTACAGGCATGAGCCACTGTGCTGGCCTGCAGACATTTTTTAAAATGTAGAAAGTAAAAAGTCACCCATGACCTCACTATGTGGACATATCCCTGGGTATTCCCCTCTTCCAAGTTTTAAGTTTTCTTCTACTTAAAAAGAATCACTTCAGGCTACTGAGACTGAGTTCACCGTATATAAAAATCTATGTCCTGCTTTTTCACATCCTATTAACATAGAAAAAGTCCTATATCATTAAGACTTCTTTATTTGAAATAGCCGAATAATAGTCTTATTATATGAATATTTAAAAAAAAAATTTTTTGACAGTGTTCCGCTCTGTTGCCCAGGTGGGAGTGCAGTGGGGTGATCATGGCTCGCTGCAGGCTCAAACTCCTGGGTTAAAGTGATCCTCCCACCTCAGCCTCCTGCGTGGCTGGGACTACAGGTACATGCCACCATGCACAGCTAATTTTTTGGTGTTTTTGTAGAGATGAGATCTCACTATGTTGCATAGGCTGGTCTCAACCCTAGGCTCAAGTGATACATCAGCCTTGTCTCCCAAAGTGTTGAGATTATGCCTGGCCAAATGCAAAAAATTTTTTTTCATATAACCACTCAAAAAATTGTCTACTGGGCACCTATGTGCTAGGCACGCCTTTAAGTACTGGGAATAAAAGGTAAACAAAAAAGTCCTTATCCCATGGTATCGACATTCTAGAAAGATTTACACTCTTCAACTGCTAGATATTTTAGGTGCCTGCTCCACTATTATAATCTTTATCTCTTTCAGTGTAATTTGAATTTTGCAATTCAAATTTTTCCTTGGGTTAAAGTCTCAAAGGAAAAATTACCAAATCAAAGGGCATGGTCATTTTTTAAGGTTCCTAAAACAGACGGTTAAAACGCTTTCAGAGTCAATAGATTACCTCAGTTTGGTAGTGTTAAAATATTGCCCCATCTCCATATTGAACACTAAGCCTCCCTAGAAATTCCTATGTCTAAGTCAGCAGAGCATGAAGGTTAAAAAAGAAAAACTCTCTAGGCCTACAAAGTTGTTTATTTTTGTTTTGTTTTGTTTTTGTTTTTGTTTTTTCACTCCAACCTAATTCCTGGCCAGAGCCTCCCACCTTCAGGTGTCTGGGGTAACCTGGGCACTGAGGGTTAGAGTGGTCTGAACCCTAGCAAGCCAAATGAGAAGCAGGCCATGAGGCAAGGCTATTCCCTAGTCCTGCAACTGTGCACTGTGCCACCATACCGTCTCCCTTCCCAACCACAGCCAGCCCCTAAATTCCCTGGTCCTGGTCCCAGGCAAGCCTGTGGAATTCTATGACTTCCCCTGGTAGCCAGCAGACTAGTCTTCCCAAAAAAGCAGTTAAGGCTGAGTATCTAAGATAAGGACAAGAAGCAGGCCTTCTTAACACCTGTTTTTAAAATCCTTGCACCATGTTCAAGAGTTAGGCTTTATTTACACCTAGCTTTTTCTTTTTTCTTTTGAGACGGAGTCTTGCTCTGTCACCCTGGCTGGAGTGCAATGGTGTGATCTTGGCTCACTACAACCTCTGCCTCCTGGGCTCAAGTGATTCTCCTGCCTCAGCCTCCCAAGCAGGTGGGATTACAGGCATGTGCCACCATACCTGGCTAATTTTTTTATTTTTAGTAGAGACAGGGTTTTATCATATTAGCCAGGCTGGTCTCCATCTCCTGACCTCAGGTGATCCACCCACCTCAGTCTCCCAAAGTGCTGGGATTACAGGTATGAGTCATTGCTCCCAGTCCAGCTTTTCTAGAAACTTATCTCCACTTGCCAGAGAATCTGAAAATGCAAACTCTAAATCTAAACCTGCCTCATTTCCACCTGGAGGGGGAAAAAAAAAAAACCCTGCTCATAACGGAAATAACAATAAAGCATTAGCACCACTATCCGTCATTATCTCTAAAGGGCTTTGCAGTTTACAAAGCACTTTCTTACACATCTGGGATATTAACACCATCAACCTTCATTTTATGAATGAGGAAATACGGCTCAGAAGTGAATGAGGGGTTGCCTTCTACAAGATAACTTTGCCAATAAATTATAAGACTGGGACATGGGGAAGCTGTAGTGGCTCACAGCTGTAATCCTAGCACTTCCAGAGGCTGGGGCAGGTGAATCACTTAAGCCGAGGAGAAAAGAGATGAACCAAAGTAATGCCTTCCGAATACTGAGGTCTTAAAATTCCCCCCCCACACCCCCTTTTTTTTTTTTAGACAAGGTCTCACTTTGTCACCCAGGCTGGAGTGCAGTGAAACGATCTCAGCTCACTCACTGCATTTTCAACCTCCTGGGTTTTAGCGACATTCCTGCATCAGTCCTCCAAGTAGCTGGGACCTACAGGAGCACACCACCATGCCTGGCTAATTTTTTATATTTTTAGTAGAGATGGAGTTTCACCATGTTGCCCAGTCTCGATCTCCTCAGCTCAAGCAATCTGCCCTCTTTGGCCTCCCAAAGTGCTAGGATTACAGGCGTGAGCCACCATGCCTGGCCAAAATTTCCTCATTTTTGATCAAACACACTCAGTTTGCTAAGGGGAGGTCCCTGGTCAATTCCATTCAATATTCGCAAATACCTAAAAGAGCTGGTTAGGTATCACAACACCAGGTCCCAAACGGAGAAAGTAAGGCCCCCAAAGAATGGAGATTTACCTACAACAGCAATCAGCTCCTGTGTTCCCGGCACACACCACCCTTTTCATCTCTTTCCACTACTCCAGACTCACCCTCGTCAAACAAAGGCTGCCTATTAAACACTGGCTCCCCAAAACCCATTTGGTGATTGCAAAGTCCTCTGGCTTTATTTGCTGTCCCTTGCTCCCCACCACAAAAGCCCTCAGTCAGTTCCATTTCCTGATTCTAACACCCATGAAGAGTCCCATGTCCTATCACTATGTCTCAACAAGCATTTAGCAGGCACAGACACATCCCTGAAATACCTGCTCTTAAACCTGAATTGCTACCTTGCTCTATGGTAGTACAGAGATGGTCTGGCTGGGAGCCAAGTGGCTGGTTTCAAGGGAGCACAAAACTCTCCCTGTTCCACACAAGTGCTTCTGTTTCTCTTCAGGACACTGAGAAAGTAATTTGGCAAATGAGGTAAATGCAATCTAGCCTCTCAAATCCTCCTCTTCCTCCCAGAAGCAGCCCCTCAAAGTTGAATGGCAGCCAGTCTCACTTAAGAAAGGACCAGGGAACATGGATAGAACAGGGCAGGGAAGGATAACACCTGTGAAAGTGAGCTATGGGTAACCATCCACGTAAATAAACACGTCTTCACAAGCCCTGGGCCAGGAAGGACTTGGGTTAGGCCCTAAAGAAGTCTGACAGCAAACACAAGAGCCTTGATAAGAGAATAAAGTGAGGGCCATGGAGACCTGGAGACTGATTTGAGCTCAATGTAAGCTAGTCAAAATGTAAATACATCCTACAGCTTCTTACAACATTTTTCCAAGATTAATTTTCTATTCATATGGATTTTGATTATAATATGAGCAGTGACTCTTGTTGGTTAAACATAAAGGTTGCAATTACTTAGCACAGCAATTTTTTGGCATGGCAAGAGGTTCTGGTGTTATGTGAGTGATGCTCAGCAGTGGGGGTCAGAGCACGCCGATAAATCTGGTTTTCTGACAGTGGTGGTATTGGTATGCTGAAAGTGTGACAAATCTGCTCAGTCAGCACCAGCTCTTATCTGGCCCATGCTATAAAGAGGAGTAGAACCAGCTTAAAATGTAAGAAAAACATCGGCCTAAAAGCCTGAGGAGGGACTCTATCAAAGATCTTCTCATTGGTATGCTCAGCAGTATCTGCCCCACTGGACCTTCCCGTTCCTCAGTGTGGCTCCCAGAACACTGTAAAAGCGTTACCCTGCAGCCCTGAAGCCACATTCAGCACTGCCCTCAGGCTTGTAAAGCCACTTACTATCTTTGTTTTAAATACCAATGTCTGGAGAAAACCAAGGACTCTGGATAACCTAATAATGCTCCTAGTTAGGTCTCAAAACTGGAAATTGAAACTAAGAATACAAGAAATTGCCTCTTCTTCATCTTCAGCTCTGATTTGGGCCCCACAGTAAAGAGTTACCAATCAAGATTTGAAACAGTATCTCTACCTTTCCTCAATTGTCTTAAGCTCCTTGTGGCTTATTTTACTTAATACTTTTACAAAATTGCTCATTTAATGCAAAACATCATCATTAATGTGGCGCTTCTAAGGGGACTGAAAATCTTACTGAAATCGTCTTTCGACTTTGCACTATTTTGACAATATCAAGATTTACAACAGCTCACTGCACATGGGCATTCCTCTGGCAGGCCCTATTTCCAGAATCAGGCATGGATGAGCCAATGCAGGGTCCCCATCCCCTCTTTCAGTAGAAGCTATCAACATAGCACTAATCAGACTCCTTCAACATCTGCCCTAAGCAACAAGTTAGCCCAGAGCCCTAGGGTCAGAAGATCTGGGTTCAAACCAGATAAGCCACCTCACCTCTCTGAGGCTCAATTCTTCCATTTGCAAACAGGGGATTAAAATGTCCCTCCCAAAAGGTTGCTGTGAGGATAAAATGCGGGAACATACATGAAAGAGCCTTGGGAAATGCCTGGCATACAGAAGGTACTCAATTCATGTTTGCTGAACCTAATGGTAACTTGACTATAGCAATGACTAATGGGCATGCACATTTTAATGCGGCAAGAATAGAATCAGCCTCCTTTCCCCCCAGACTCAATAATCCTCCAGGCTTCCCTATTTCCGTGAACATCTCTATGACCTCGGAGTCATCCTTTATTCCTTTCTTTACCTTAACCTTCATGTACAGTATGTGAGGCACACAGAACCAAGTCCTATTGCCTCTATCTACAAGATATATTTTGAATTCATCCACACTCCTCTCCATATCTACTCATCTCTTAACTAATTGCAACAGCCTCCCACTGGCTCTTTCTGCTTCTTCTACCTTGGCCTCTGTAGCACCCATTCTCTTGACTGGAAGCCTCACAGATCTTTTAAAATACAGGCTGGACCATGTCATACTCCTCCATTAAACCCTAGGATAGCTGTACTTTACACACAGAGTAAAATAAGCTCCTAACCTTAGCTTACAAAACACTAAGATGCCTTGACTCCTGCCTGGTTCCATCTTCATCTTATACCATTCTTCCCCTTGGCCATGGTGGCCCAGCCACACTGGCCTTTTTGTTTCTTGAACACCGAGCTCTTTCCTACTTCACAGCCTTAGTACTAGCTGTCATTGCAGCCTGGATGCTCTTTCCCCCAGATATTTGAGACAGAGTCTCACTCTGTCACCCAGGCTGGGGTGCAGTGGTGCAATCTTAGTTCACTGCAACTTACACCTCCCAGATTCAAAGGATTCTCCTGCCTCCGCCTCCCAAATAGCTGGGATTGCAGGTGTGCACCAGCACACCCAGCTAATTTTGCCTCTAAATATACTAGCTGCCCCTACAGAAATCTGGTCACAGGTAACAGAGATAAGAACCTAACAGTCATCAGCCATCAGAAGGCATTGACTTCTGTTCTTACTGCCAGTGCAAGGGTGAGACACTAACATGCCAAGAACACTTCATCCTTGGCTCTCCTGAACTATGTAACAGTATAATTTGGAGAAATTAGCCCTCCCCTACAACTTCCCCCACACCCCTGTAAAGGAGGGTTAAAACACTCCACTGAGAGAATCAAAGAATGGAATGTAAACACCCAATAGGAAATTACTGAGTGATTAAAAACACACAGGAGGATGATACAAGCATCACCTGTATCTCCCTTATGTGAATTGGGAGTGTTTTGGTATGAAACCTACAATTTGGTGACTGATTATATCCTCTCTAGTATTGCTCTCTGCTTATTTCACATGTGTGTGTTCTCCTACCTGTCCCCTCCCTTCCAGTAAGCTCCAAGGGCAGGGAGCAGTCATTCACTTACTCCTCATGTATCTCCTACAGCAAAGAAACAGGAATATCCATGGAGTAGGCACTTGAACTCCTTTACTTCAAAACAGCCTGAGCAGAGAGACACATCACCTTCAGGGAGAGGCTGTGCAGAACCCTTGTCATTTTCTGATTTCAGTAGCACAATGCACCACCGAGCCCTTGAAGAGATGGGGAGGCAGAAGGCCACAGGCCCTGAAGAAGACTCCACCAGCCCTGGGGAGCATGGAACGGGACAATGCTAGGCCTTCCCCACTCCCATACTGTGCATATCTAGCACACACTCCATACCAACATTGGCAGCAACATGGAAATCCCATCCAACTCCAGACTCCCTACCTGAGGGGCAGTTAGTAACTCCTCAGTGTCCAAAGGTGCCAAAGGGAACAGAGCCTGGCACAGGCAGAGCTGGGGATGAGGGAGTCACAAAATTAACTGAGCAAACTTAAAACGCTCACAACTTCCAAAGAGGGAAGTCCAGCCTGTCCTTTCCAAGCTCTAGATTTACAGACTTCTGGCATGATTTGCAAACCTCTGCATTTCATTAGGTTCTTCTAAGTTCTCCAGAGTTCTGCAGATCCACTCAAAGGCCATTCTGCAAAGTACTCTTCTGACTGAGTCACCCACACACCACAAGCCTGTCTGGCCCCCTGGCTACTTGGTGAATAGAAAGTTTTAATTTTGATTTTATAGGATCCCAGTAGTCACAAGACCATTAAAGCCAAGCTCCTGATACAATGAGGAAATCAAACCCAGAGAGCCCTTCCCTCATTTTTTTTTAAAGGAATATGGCAGAGAAGCAATGTGATAGGAGCCAAGTACCAGCTTTGTCACTACCAGCCAGTTCCACAGTCCAAGCAACTACTCAACGTCCCTGGGCTTCGGTTTCCTCATCTGTAAAATGGGGGGTGCCGGTAGAAACTCCATCTTGAAAGGCCACACAAGGCCTGCATGAAGACCAGGCAGATCAGAGTCACACAAACGGATTCAAATCCCAGCTCTGCCACACACTGGTAGTGCATGACCTTGAGTGAGTTAGTGACTTTTCTGAGTTTATCTATAAAGAAAAGATTAATTCCAACCCTGCATTGTTATAAAAAATACTGATAACGTCCCAGCCCACAGTAGACACTCCAACCTTCAATGCCTGCTATATTTATCTTTTGCTCGCTCTAAAACTGCATTCCAGTAGAGTTGTTTTGCCTTTTTCCATGTTGCAGACTCCAGCATGTTTAGCCTGCTCTAGGACAGAGGCTCAAGAACATGCTTTCTTTTCTTCCCTTTGAGTTAAGGCACAGCACCCAGCCTCCTGTTTAAATTTCTATTTAAAGAACTCACCTGGCAGACAAAGAGGTTTAAGATCAAGAGGCGCCTTCCACCAGCCACACTTCCACCCCCAAAGGAGTTCAGAAACTGCAGCCTGAGAAAAGTCGCATTCTGTAGAAGTTTTCAAACACGTCCTGGAAACATTTCCAATCTCAGAACACCCGGTTTTATGCTTCCATTTAGTACACTTAAATAAGTCAGGCTCCCCAGCTGTAAAATGAGAAGGCTGGAGCAGAAGATGTTTCAAGGATCTTCCTTCCAGTTGTAGCATTTTAAGATGCTGAGGTTCATCTCAAACTACTGCCATCCACAGAACTACAGACTGAAATGTAACAACACCACACACAACTGAAGACACAAAGAGATAGAGGCAGAACAGTTGTCCTCCCCGACCTCACTTGCCAACAAAATATTCTTTGTAATAACAACAGGGAGGTGCAGTTAATGATACTTATGTCTTGTTTATGCTCAATTATATTGGATGGTGGTTGTTTTTAACTGTAGGTGCTCCCAACCATTGAAGAAAACTCCCTTTCTCTCAGGCATTACTTGACTTTCATGAATCAGAATATATCACAGCAAACTGAATCCCCGTGAAACCAGTACAGGACTAACCTGCTCTCTTGTTCTTTCTGGAAAAGGCAGCTGACACACTCACTCTCCCTTTGGGCTCCATGTTCGGATAATGTCTTCCCCAGCCGTGGAGCCTTACAAAATCAGGTTCAGGTCAGACAGGGAGAGAGACTCCCAGCCTGCCTGCTCTCTTTCAATTTCGGTTCTTGAGCAGCTGCCTCCCAAGGCACTACAAATCCGGCAGCCGCTTGCTGCTGCTCATTCATTCTCCTTCCTCACCAACTCCCACCAAAATCTGGCAACCAGGCAGGAACACAGTTCCAGCTCTGAGTCACTGCCCCACTGTGGCCAAGGGGAGCAGTGGCTAGAGGTAAACAACCAGGCAAGCCCTTCACATCTCTAGAATCCAATTCTTCTGTTCTTTGAGACTGTGGCATTGGCTGCCCCTCTAGAACCAAGATATAAAGAAACACCCCTACCTACAGCTCTGGAGTCAGAACAAATTGTTCATTCAGGTTTGCCCTGCCATACCGAGCTGAAATCAGCCCCAAAACGGAGCTTATCTTTGGTGAAGAAACAATGACTCCTTATCAATATTTCATACTAGTCAGGGCAGGGAAGGGTTTGAATGTTACAAGTCAGCAAACCCACTTTCCCTGGTAATAATGATTCTGTCATCACTGCTTGGGATGGCTGAGGTTCCTTCAGCACCAATTTAACCATGCGGCACTCACTCCCAGAACAGACCTGAAAAGGGCAGAGGGACTAAAAAGAGAAACCGGGCACCAAAGTCACAGATCAACACTGTGGCTCTTTTCATTGCAACCTACGTAGGTCTACAAGTCACGATGCAGGTGACACTTGAGTATGACCTCCACAGGGCAGACTAGTGTTTTCACAGCTATGTTCCAGGGCTTAGCATAGTGCCTAACACATAGTAGCTACTCCATAAATATTTGTTGAATGAAAAAAATAAAGGGGATTTTGTCCTGAGCCTATGTAGGATGACTATATTACTAAGACTGGGATCCATCGTTTCTCTTTTAGAAACCTCCATATCCTTCATAACTTCTAATACTACCTGTAGTGAATGTTCTATAAATCTTTAAACGTGGAGATGATTTACTATGAAACCAAAAAGTTCAAGCTTTAGGGCTCCCCATTTTCACAAGCCCCCTCCAGGGCCCCAGGAGGAGCCCTACCAATGTGTGTACATGCTTTCTGCAATTTTATATATTTTTAAAGAAGGCTTCCCAAATTATCTTATTAAACATCAAGCCCTACAAAATATTGATCTACCATAGCAGAATGAATGAATGATTCATAAGCCATCCTGACATAGGGCATTTGCTTGGACAGAACTGTTTTGGTCACAGAAGAGGTATACCCTAGCCTACAGACAGAGCCTAATCAATCACATAATCACAAGTCAATCACTGTAATATGATATAGCAGAATCAATATATAGTCAATCACTATAATATAGCAGAATGAATGAATGAATGAATGACTCACAAACCATCCTAACAAGGGCATTTGCTTGGACAGAACTGTTTTGGTCACAGAAGAGGTATACCCTAGCCTACAGACAGAGCCTAATCAATCACATAATCACAAGTCAATCACTATAAAGACTCGATTAGGTTTAAAAGCACAAAGCCCACGCATCCAACACTTATTAAATACATATAAATAAACAAATACACACACACACACACACACACACACACACATACACACACATATACATACACATAGAGCTCAGAGTGGGTATTGTCATAGAAAAGCAAAGAAGACCTACTTGGTATGTATCAACCTAAAAGGCATAACACCCTTAACACCCTAGAAGGTAAATCATATTATCTTCATTTTGCAAATGAGGAATTGAGGCCCAAAGGAGTCAAGGGCCATTCTAAAATCATATAATAAGCAAGTGACAAGGTCAAAATTCAAATCCAGATCTGCCTAACTCCAAAGTGTGGGCTTGTTTCTAGTGGCTGCCTGTCAGTCAATGGCTAGTTGCTCCACAGAACCTCCAAAATGCCTTGGGAGACATACTGGCTTTGGAGGTAGAGAAACTACACCGAGCACCAGCACAGGCTGGCAAGCTTCCAAGACTCACACTCTGGAGAGTGGAAGAACAGGAAATGCCAGGAGCTTATTCATCAGTTATACAGGAATAATCCTTGTTCACCAGGAAACACCCTAGCAGGAATTAGTGACAACTATTTTGGGAGCCAGAAGGAACCACATGAGAGGCTGCCACCCTGTGGCTTTGTCTACAAATTCCCTCATCCTTGTTGCCAGTTTAAGCATGCTGGGGCACTGCTCTTGTCCCATTATCTCCTGCCTAAACACCTTCCATGGCTCCTCAGTGTTAAACTCTCTTTATCTCTCACTCTTCCCGATACTCTTGGCTTCTGCCAAATTTAACTGCCAACCAGTCCCCAAGTCGCCTTCTCTTTTCTACCTCTGGGCTTTGGCTCCTGCTGTCCACTTCCCTAAGGATCTGTGCCCAATATTCAAGGCTCCTTCTCTTCCAAGTAGCCCTTCCTGATCACTCCAGACCACTCTGATATCCTTCCTTCTTCAACATTCTTAGCACTGAAGGCTTATACACTTCACTATTCGTATATAGCAAGACTCCTCAGTTGTAATATATAGGAATTATGCTTCCCAACAGCTCTTTTCATTTTACTTTTCAAAAATTATTTAAGTACTGCATGCTACAGAAGGGTATAAACTCAAAAGCGGTTCCTTTTCCTGCCTCCAATTCAGTATCAATCCCACGGGCAACTACCTTTACCAGTTTCTTGTATATCCTTTTCAGGTTCTGCATTTATGAAATTTTTATGTACTCAAAATTTTATATACACATCTTTTTAGAAAAAAACTTACATAAACAGAATAAAATTGTACATATCATTCTATAACTTGCTTTTTACTTTACACATATATCTTGGGCTCCTCCATATCGCTATGCAAGGATGAACATAAACAGTCCCCTCCACACACAGTTTTCCCTAGGACTCCCACACCACGCCAGCCTTCTGAGAGACGATTCACAGGCCCATCCATATGCCAACTTGTCCCAATATGTATCAGAGACTTCAAATTCATGACCTGAAAACCAGTTTGTCCCCCAAATTAGTTTTATTTGAGCTACTCAGATTGTAAAAATTCAGCCAAAGTTTTAAAATAGAAAAATTTCATACAGAAATTCAGCTTAGGCTGGGCACAGTGGCTCCTGTCTCTAATCCCAGCACTTTGGGAGGCCAAGCCAGGAAGATCACCTGAGGTCAGGAATCTGAGACCAGCCTGGCTCTGTCTCTACTAAAAACACACAAAAAAAATTTCGTCAGATGTGGTAGTGGGCACCTGTAATTCCAGCAACTTAGGAGGCTGAGGCAGGAGAATCTTTTGAACCTGGGAGGTGGAGGTTGCAGTGCTCCAGCCTGGACAAAAGAGCAAGACTATGTCTATTAACAAACAAACAAACAAAAAAGCCAGGCTTGGTGGCTCCCGCCTATAATCCAAGCACTTTGGGAGGCTGAGGTGTGTGGATCACCTGAGGTCAGGAGTTCGACACCAGCCTAACCAATATGGAGAAACCCTGTTTCTGCTAAAAATAGAAAATTAGCTGGGTATAGTGGCACATGCCTGTAATCTCAGCTACTCAGGAGGCTGAGGCAGGAGAATTGCTTGAACCTGGGAGACGGAGGTTTTAGTGAGCCGAGATCAAACCACTGCACTCCAACCTGGGCAACAAGAGCAAAACTCCATCTCAAAAAAAAAGACAACCCAAAGAAATCGAATTTATCTTGGAAAACAAAAACTGTGGCAACATAGGGCCCCAGTGAGACGTAGACTGATCTTTATTTCCCTGCAGTCCTCACCACTCTCTGTTGCTTCCCAATGTTGAGGGTGAACACCTAGTGTTATCTGTCATTGCATCTAACATTTATAATTTTCTTACAGTAAAGAAATTTCTATAAATATAAATAGATTATTATGAGTACTTCAAAAACAAATTCAAGAGCATAATTACAGGCTGCCTTTTTGTTATCTGCTAACCCTCTGTAAACATCTGAGTTGGTAACTCCTACCTTGTACCAGCACGACTGATTCTAGAGAATACCTTCCTTACATGAAGATGATCTGTTTTAAAAAAAAAAAAATAAAGATTTCTTGCTGGGCATGGTGGCTCATGCCTGTAATTGCAGCACTTTGGGAGGCCATGGCAGGCGGATCACTTGAGGTCAGGAGTTCGAGACCAGCCTGGTCAACATGGTGAAACCCTGAATACAAAAATCTGGTTGTGGTGGCACATGCCTGTAATCCCAGCTACTCAAGAGGCTGAGGAAGGAGCGTCATTTGAACCCAGGTGGCAGGGGTTGTACTGAGCCAAGATCGCACCACTCTACTCCAGCCTGGGTGACAGTGCGAGACTCCATCTCAAAAAAAATAAAATAAAATAAAATAAGAGATTTCACATGTAAAAGTAAGAACTAAAGGAAGATACTAGGTACAGTGGCTCATGCCTGTAATCCCAGCACTTTGGGAGGTGGAGGCAGGCAGATCACTTGAGATCAGGAGGTTGAGACCAGCCTGGCCAAAACATTGAAATCTTGTCTCTACTAAAAATAAAAAATAATTAGCTGGGAGTGGTGGCAGGCACCTGTAATCCCAGCTACTTGGGAGGCTGAGACAAGAGGGAAAATTTTTGTCATCTGTCTAAAGGAAGATGACAAAAATTGGTCCAGAATTTTCCCTGTCACAAAAATCTTAAAATAAAAAAATTTTTTTTTCCATAACAGTGAATGGTGTAGTCCCAGCTACTAGGGAGGCTGAGGCAGGAGAATTGCTTGAACCCAGGAGGCAGAGACTGCGGTGAGCTGAGATTGTGCCATTGCACTCCAGCCTGGGTAACAAGAGCGAAACCCTGTCTCAAAAAAAAAAAAAAAAAAGAATCTTTTAATTAAAATCCTACATTCCTTTAAAATAAAAAAAAAAAAAAAAAAACAGTGAATGTACTCACTCTTAACCCTTCTCTAACTGAGCTTTCGAAAAGGTTAACCCCAAACCAGCCAACAGACTGTTTCTTCCACACAGTGAAAAATCCAGAAAGACACGACCAACAATTCTATCCCTAAAGAATCCAAAGGAAAAGTGGTACCAGTGGATGCAGCCCTGATGGCCACCCAAAGAGGCCACTAACAGTAGGTAGGGGCTCCTAGAAAAGCATCTAACCAGGTGCCACCTGGGACAAAAAATCACAGACCTCTCCCAACTTGAAAAATGCATAGTCTACTGTGGTGTCTATAGTACAGGCCCTGGAGTCCAGCCCTCCACAGCTGTCCATGTCACAGATAAGGAAACTGTTCCAGAAAGCAACTGCAAAAAGTTGCCACCATTTAAAAAATAATAATTGTTTCAGTTAGGTACTCAAAAGAAATCTTAAAATGCTCACAATTACTAGATGGTCAGACCTGAAATATATTGCTTTACTTGCCCCTAATAATAACATGTGACAACAGTATATTTCTTCATTCATTTAACAAATATTTGAGAGCCAACTAGATGCCAATCCCCTAGCGTCTTATGCATAAAAGGCAAGTAATCAAGAAGAGGGATTAAGGGCTGTAAAGCGTGTGTAACAGCTTAATTTCTGTATATCCTGTCAAAAGATGAGCAAAAGGACAGTTTTTGTGATTCAGATTAGCAAAAGGTAACCTGTCTTAGGAGCTATAAATTGTTTATTACAACAAGTTAAGAAAGCTGAAAAACAACACAAATCAGAAAAACAACTCAGCATATGAAAGATGAGAGGTATTATTTTTAAAAATCAGAAATTCTGGATATGAAAATTTCATTGAAGGACTCACAAAATACAGTCAAAGAGCTTCAACATAGGCTAGGTCAAGCAGAAGAAATAATTTTAGATTGCTTAAGCCCAGGAGTTCAAGACTAGCCTGGGCAATATGGCAAAACCCCATCTCTACTAAAAATACAAACTATTAGCCGGGTATGGTGGCACACACCTGTAGTCCCAGCTACTTGGGAGGCTGAGGTAGAAGGATCACCTGAGCTTGAGAAGTTGAAGTTACAGTGAGCTGTGATCATCTCACTGCACCCCAGCCTGGGTGACAGGAGTCAACCACATCCCCTCCCAAAAAATGAAATGAACAAAGTCTCTTAGAAATACAGGATTATGGCCGGGCGCAGTGCCTCAAGCCTGTAATCCCAGCACTTTGGGAGGCTGAGGCGGGTGGATCACGAGGTCAAGAGATCGAGACCATCCTGGTCAACATGGTGAAACCCCATCTCTACTAAAAATACAAAAATTAGCTGGGCATGGTGGTGCATGCCTGTAGTCCCAGCTACTTGGGAGGCTGAGGCAGGAGAATTGCTTGAACCCAGGAGACGGAGGTTGTGGTGAGCCAAGATCGCGCCATTGCACTCCAGCCTGGATAACAAGAGTGAAACTCCGTCTAAAAAAAAAGAAAAAGAAAAGAAAAAAAAAAAAATACAGGATTATGTAAAATGTCTAAACCTACAAGTTATAGGTTGATTCAGAGAAAGAAGAAGAAAATATATGGAAAACCTATATGAAAGAGTAATTCAAGAAAACTTCCCTGGTCTTGTTAAAGGTCTAGACACCCAGATACAAGAAGCTCAGAGAACTTCTGGAAGATGCATTACAAGAAGACTCTCACCAAGGCATATAGTCATCAGACTATCCAAAGTCAATGTGAAGGAAATAATTCTAAAAGCTTCAAGAGAGAAGCGTCTAATCCCCTAAAAAGGAATTCCTATCAGACTAAGAATGACTTTTCAGCAGAAACCTTACAAACCAGAAAAGATTGGAGTTCTATTTCCACTCTTCTTAAAGAAAAAAATGCCAGCCAAGATTTTTGTATCCTGCTAAACTAAGCTTCATAAATGAAGGAGACAGAAAATGTTTCTTAGAAAAGCAACCACTAAGGGAACTTTTCACCACTAGACTGGCCCTACGAAAAATGCTCAAAGGAATTCCAAACATGGAAACGAAAGGGCAATATTCATCAGCATAAAAACACATGAAAGTATAAAACTCACAGGTCTTATAAAGCAATTACACAATAGAGAATGCAAAGCAATGAGGTAACATTATAAAACAAGAACAGACCTCACATAGCAATATTAACTTTAAACATATAAGGACTAAATACTCCTCTTAAAAGATATAGGCTGGTGGAATGGATTTAAAAACAAAATCCAACCAAATGCTGTATACAAAAAAATCCACCTCACTGATAAAGACATTTACAAAGTAAAAGACTGCAAAAAAAATGTTCCACGTCAACAGAAACCAAAAGCAAGTGAGAGCAGCTATACTTATGTAAGATAAAACAGACTTTAAATCAACAACAGTAAATAAAGCAAAAAAAATTGAGACCCATTTCATCACAGATGATAACTCTTACTATCCAGAAATAACAGTATTAAGAGTTGCAGGGCTGAAGATAACTCAGAGCTCACCTCATCCAATCTGTTTGCTGCACAGATGAGGAAACCAAGGCCTGGGAAGGTTAAGACACTGCTTGAGCTAACAGCTATTACTGAACCATAATTAACACTAGGTTCCTGAAAACAAGGATTAAGAAAAAAAATCATACAATGCTTTAAAATTAATGTCCTGCCTTAAAATCCATCTTCCAGTGACTAATTTCCACTAGCAAACATGATAGATATATAGAGATAGATAGATAGATAGATAGATAGATAGAGTACATAAAAAATATATTTATTTATTTGTGAGATAGAGTCTCACTCTGTCACCCAGGCTGGAGTGCAGTGGCATATGATCTTGGCTCACTGGAATCTTTGCTCCTCAGGGTTCAAGCAATTCTCCTGCCTCAGCCTCCCGAGTAGCTGGGATTACAAGTGCCTGCCACCATGCCAGGCTAAGTTTTGTATTTTTAGTAGAGACAGAGTTTCACTATCTTGGCCAGGCTAATCTTAAACTCCTGGCCTTGTAATCCCCCTGCCTCAGCCTCCCAAAGTGCTGGGATTACAGGCTTTTCTTTAAATTTTTTTAGAGTCAGGGTCTTACTCTGTCACCCAAGCTGGAGTGGGTGGCATGATGATAGCTTACTGCAGTCTCAAACTTCTAAGCTCAAGTGATCTTCCTGCCTCAGCCTCCTGAGTAGCTAGGATATATAGGTGCAGTGCTACCATGCCTGACTTTTTATTTTACTGTATTTTATTTTTAGAAATGGAGTCTGGCTATGTTTCCCATGCTGGTCTCAATCTCCTGAACTCAGGCAATCCACCTGCCTTGGCCTCCCAAAGCACTGGAATTACAGGCATGAGCCATGACATCCAGCCTCAAAAAATATATTTTAGAGCTGGGAATCTGTGTGTGTAGTCAAGAGACCTCACATGGAAATCCAGTATCAGTTGTCCAGATTTGAGTGGCATATAAAATATATGAAGGGGAGAGAACCATAGGAAGACAGAAGCAGAGATTGGAGTGATGCCTCTCTAATCCAGGAATGCCAAGAACTGCTGGCAGCCATTGGAAGCAAAGAGAGAGGCATGGAATAGAAGCCACTCTGCAAACACTTTGATTTTGGACTTCTTGTCTCCGGAACTGTACGAGAATACATTTCTGTTGTTTTATACTACTGTTGTGGTAACTTGTTACTGAAGCCACAGGAAATGAACACAGAATCTTTATTAGTTTAGTGGCTTTGACTTACTACAAATCCAATTAGTCAACAGTACGGAAAAGCTATCATAAGGGCCACTAGGACCTTGGGACTCACTTAATAGTAGTATAGAGTTTAAAACGAGGGAGTAAAATGTTCTTCAATTTTAAACTGATCAGACTCCACTCAATTATGTGTCCGCTTCTAAGAATCATACCTGCAGCCCAGAGAGGAAAGCTAGAGGAAGTCCAGGAAAGACAGGCCAGGATTGTGAAGGGCTAAAGTAGGTAAACACCAAATCACTGAAGCAACTGGAGTTTTAAGGTTTCAAAAAACTCAAGGGACATAACTGCTGTCTTCATCACTAGAGGATCATCAAGACAGGAACTAATCTGATTTGTTCCCTGAGGTTCAAGATGATTGAACTAGGATCAGTGGGTGGAGTCACTGGGAGGCATATTTTTTCAAGGAACTGAGTGTCAACAATGTCAGAGACTCTGAACATCACACTGGTCAACTGCCTTCCATTGGTGGAAGTTTTCAAGCCTAGGCCAAAAATATCATCTAGCAAGGATGTTGCTAATGGGAAGATCCAAACCCTAAGCATGCAATCTGCCAAGATGACCTTATGCTCCTCTCCAGCTCTGTGAATCTATGAATTCATAAAATGCATCATTTGGCAACCATGTGAGTCAAGAGATGTCTGAAACATGTGGCTAGGATACAGAGATCCTCAGCATGAAGAAATATGTATAATGAATAAAGAGAACCAAGGCCCCGTACAGAGCAATGGCTAAGAACTTATAGCCAACTCCCAGAAGCCTGGCAGTAAGAGTAGGTGGTCACAGCTCTGCAGGGGAGGTTGGGTTTTAGTTTTGAGACAAGGTGTCACTCTGTCACCCAGGCTGGAGTGCAGTGGTACAATCTCAGCTCACTGTAACCTCTATCCCACTAGCCCAAGCAATTCTCCTACCTCAGTGTCTAAAGTAGCCAGGACCACGCGTGCGTGTCACCAGGCCCAGTTTTTTTTTTGTTGTTGTTGTTTTTTTTGTTTTTTTTTTTTTTTTTTTTGTATTTTTAGTGGAGACAAGGTTTCACCATGTTGTCCAGGCTAGTCTCAAATTCCTGAGCTCAAGTGATTCACCTGCCTCAGCCTCTCAAAGTGCTGGGATTTACAGGCATGAGCCACTGTGCCCAGCCAGGAATCTTACATTGAAATTGACAGTATCTATATTGAACTTTCTATTTATTTATTTAATAAACAACATACATTTACTTCTCACAGTCACAGTATCTGGCGAGGGCCCACTCCTTGTAGATGGCACCTTCCTGCTGCACCCTCACATGGTGGAAGGTACAAACAAGTTCCCTAGAGCTTCGTGTATAGGGACACTAATCCCATTCATGAGGGTTCGAAACTTCAAGCTTTCTCTTCCAGCTCTAATAGTCCAATATGACCAGTATCTACTAACAAACCACTTGTGAGTAACTGCTTGCAATATTCGCATCTATTATCTCTAATGGTTATGTCAACACTACAAAATACTATCATCTTAACTCAGGCAACTCAGGCACATAAGATAGGTGAAATCATTTGTCCAAGGCCATACATTTTGAAAGGGTTTAGGAATCCTATCGGAATCCAAGTCTAGAAGTCAAATTCTTCTCCATCATATCTCCTCTGCACCCTACTACGGGCATTTAGTTTGTTCAAGGTAAACAATAACACCAGGCAAATGGGAAGAAAACAAGTGGCTTTCCTTTTCTGGGCCTCATTTACATCTTCTATAAAATGAGAAAAGATAGGAGATGATGAACACAGGAAGCTCTTACAGCTCTCATACCCTGGTGCTGCCCTGCACTGAATGCTACTAGATTTCTTTTCTCTCAGTGTCACCTCCATACTGTTGGGGCTGAGAAAGTGGTGCCAGAGAAGGATGTGATTCTCTAGTACCTCTAGTACCTGCCCACCCACCCCCAACAAGGAAGACACAGCTGGTAACTTTTCCCATTGCCTTGAGGTCAGAGCAGTAATGGAAGGAGAAAACCAAGAACAGGCAGAAAGTCTGCTGTATGAGCTCATTTGCAGGTATGCAGCATGGAATGACCCAAATAAATCCTGACATTTAGCACTTATTCCGTAAACCGGGACTGTACTGTAAAGTATCAGCACACAGATCTGAGGGCCAGCAGTGCCCAAAGCCCAAGGGATGTTCATGAGGAACTAAAGCACAGGGTCTTTGTTTGGAAAAGATTAAGTTATCCATGGAGTGTGAGAGAAAAAGTAGTCTGACCACATTCCAGAGGCTCCAGTGACAGGAGCCTCTTGCAGATGCTTCCAGTGTTGCTGCTGTCCTGAATCAGTTTAGGAAGTATCCTTCAGCCCACCCTGCTGGGGACCTCTGACTAGGCAAAACCTCCTCTCACCTCCTCTGCCCCTTCTACTGGTCCTCTAGCAATGGAATACTGGGGTCTAGAGACTCCAGAGGCCTAACAGCTTGAGGTGGTGGGAGGTTGCCAGAGTCCTGGGAGACTTCATTCCTCCCTAGCCCAGCATCACTCTATGACCCAGGGAAGGGGGACCATCCCAGCATCCCGGCACAGGGGAAAGACTGGACATCCAATCAGGGAGGGGCTCTCACTATCTCACTTCTAGGAAAGGGTAAAATGGGATAATTTTGGAAATTCCCCACCCAAACCAGTTTCCTCTTCAATTTCCTAAGGATGCCCATTCAGGAAGGGAGTCCCAGTTAGAGGAACAGAGCAGGAAGACGGTGCCTGACCCTCAGGACCCCACGTACCTGGAGTTTCCACTGAGCACACCACTGTGCCCAAATGGAATATCCCAGCAGATGTTTCTAAATGGAATATCCCAGCAGATGTTTCTGGTTTTATTCCAGTATTTCTTTTTCTTTTTGGTGTTGCAAGATGCAAGACACAGTGGTGGGGTGGCCAGGAGAAGGCATCAGATAGTCAGTGGAAAGAGTGTGGGTTTGGAGCCAGAACTAGGTTCCAATCCCAGCTCTACACTGGTAGTGTAATGTAGAATATCTCCTATATAGTGCCTGAAATGAAGAAGGTGAATGGTAAGGGCACATGTTTTTGTTGGAGTCCCTTCTTCCTACAGAAAACCTACCAACTCCCCACAACCATAACAGAGTCTACCGTGCCATTGCTAGACTTCTCCTGCAGATATCCAAAACTGGGGGTAGGGAGGGGAGTGGATAAAGAACCACACAAGGTAAAAGAGAGAGATCCATAACGACAACTTCAGTGAACATATTACATACATATCACATCATATTTTACACTCCAGGCACTCTGCAGGCATTATCTCATACCATATTAAACCCTAGGAGATAGTTATTATCTCCATTTTACAGATGAAAAAAATGAGGATCAGAAAAATTAAGGGATTTATATAAGATTACACAGCTAGTAGGTACAGAACCAGGATTCCAATCCAGGCTTATTGACTCCAGAAGTGGAGTCAAAGGTTGAACTATTCCCCATGAAGACAACATGGCCTAACCAATTCCTTACACTTCCAAGACAAGAAGAAAACTCCACTACAGGGTAAGAGTTTAATATAAGAAGCCATTCTTACTAAGAGCCTCCAAACTCTGAAAATAAATCACTGGCCCTCTTCATTTGTGTCTGGAAGTCCCAGCAATCAGGCACGGGCACTGGCTGGAAATCTGTAGGTTAGAACCCAGACCTTGCTGCTGACCTTTAACCTAGAATGACTCCTAAGAAATGGGAGCACAAAGCATCCTCCACTCCACCATCCACCTCTCCAGAGCACCTCCTAGTTTGGCAGCAGCTGCACATCACTGACTCTGAATCACACATTTATACTGTGCCTTTCCAGATCTAGACTCTGTTCCCCAGCGTCAAACTGTGTCGGCAGGGAGAGATGCAGACAGCAGAGAGAGAGCACAGTGAATCACTTTCCCTGATAGTGATGGTATCTGATGCATGTTAAACGCCTCCCTGCAATTCCTCAAGTGTCTGTTAATCAGTGAACCAAGAACACAGAGGGTACCAAAGAAAAATCTGCCATTGCAGGGAAAAAAGCAAACTGTATCAGGCTTACTGATGCACAGTAAGCCTTACTAATGCACAAAGACTTCTAAATCCAAGGGGAGGTGGTGATAGTAACAGCCTAGTCATTGAGACATTTGGTCTCACTGGCCACAAGGCAGACAATAAACAAGGCCTCAACTGAAAGAGGCAAAATCTACTTCTTAGCCTCATGTGGACACTGGCTGAGCCAAGAAGAGAATCTGCCAAAACTGATTAAGAGAGAAACTTATTAAAATTTGCTCTTGACAAGCTTCAGTCTCTCCTCCCCTATAAAACAGACCTCGAATACCATCAGTTCTCTCCAGCTCAGAAGACTAAACCAGATGCACAATGGTTGCCAAGGTTCTAGTGCCCATTTGCCTGTCAGGCTAAATACCTTCCCGGGAAAGCTCCTGCTCTGCCATGGTTATGACTCTCTCAGTTCTAGCCACTCTCTAGAGCCCCAGATCCCTATATCCAACTACCTACTAGACACTTCTTCCAAGATGTCCTCTAGGCACCATTAAATGAACATATTCCAAAGTGGAACTGTTCCCACTCTTCCCAAACTATTTCTATTCTTTTATTCCCCATCTTGGTGAAAGTCACCAAGGAGCACTTGGAAGAATGACTATGACATTGTTGTTATCACAACAACTTGGAGAGGGGGCATTTGATGGGCAAGGAGCCCAGAATGCTAAACATCATCCCACACAATGAAAAGCTGTCCCTCCCCAAATGCCAAGAGTCATGGCACCTAGAAATGCTGGAAGGCATCCTACCTTTCCCCCTCACTCCCCATCAGTCATCAAGACTAGTCAACTCTACTTCCTATATCCCCAACCTGCCCCATCCTCTCCATCCCCACAGCCACTCAGTGGAATGACTGCAACTGTCCCGAAGCCCATCATCCCATCTCTGCACCCACCTACCCACTTATTCCCAATTCTCTTTCTACGATCCTTCAGACAGTTGCCCGTTTCCAGCCTTAAAATCATCCAGTAGTTCCTATTACCTTCTGGAAAAAGGCTAAACTTAAACAATGCTCCTTACCTGTTCCCTGCCTCGTGGCTCACCACTCCCACTTGGATACCAAGGCTCCAGGGGTGCCTCAGTATCTTTGCACACACTGTTGCCTTTTCTTGAGGACCATGTCCTTATCTCTCTGGCTTTTGTCCTTTAAGACAGGTATAAGGGTCACCTCTCCCTAGATGCCTTCCCTGATATGAGCTAAGAGTTTGTTTGTACAAACACAGAGAGGATATTTACTGCCTCACTGCAATTGTTGTGCTTGCCCTGCTTCTCTGTTGACTCTGATTCTCCATCACAGAGCCTAGTATACAGCATTGGCTTAATGAACAGCCAATGGATTAGAAGGTACAGCTTATGTATAAAGCACTGACAGTTGCCAAATCCTCATCTCATGCAATGCAGTGACCTGGAGAGGTAGTACTGACACTATTACCACTTCACAGAAGAGGTTAAGTCTCTCGCCCAAGTTAAAAATTACTTAGCTAAGGGTAGAGCCATGAAGTAAATGAAGTTCTCTAATGTCAAATTCTTTGCTCTTTGTCACAATACCACTCTACATGAAAGGCTACAGAACAGACAACCAGGTGGGGGCGAGAGACGTCATCATCCTGTCTCCTTCAGACCAAGCTTCAAGAAACCCATCACATTACCCAGCTGCACAGCCCCATTCCTCCCCATTTTCCTTCCTACACCTCTATCATATTGTGCAGAAACCCCAAAGCCAGCAAAAGAGCCTAGTCTTACTGTCAGAAACAGCCGCACTCTGCCAGCCTGTAGCATGAAGGTTCCAGTGTGCTGGCTGGGAGCAGGGGACTAGTGGCAAGTGGCAGCTTTTAGAGATGCCATGCATTAAGTACACAAGGCTTTAAATGGGCTGCCTGCAGAGGAGGTGTGTTAGGCAAGGCTTCTCAGTGCCTGTGAGGGGGAGGGGTTTGCAAACTGTCCCGCTGTGCCATGTGAAAGGCTGGTAGTTCCTAATTACTTTCTGAGGGTTTTCATGAGCACCTCACATATGCCATTTTGCTTCAGGAACACAAAGCAATTAGAAATAGGGTTTCAGACTTTACGACTCTAACTGTAGCCGCAGTGGAGAGCATTTGCTGGCACACACATTTGGCTCAAATATGAATGCAAAAGGCGATTAAGGAAATGTGCAGTTTGGTGCTGCAAGCCTCTCAGGGGGCAAGGAAAATGAAAATCGCTCATTTCAGGGCTCTGGGTGGCAATCAGTACCCATTTCCACAGTGTCATTCAGATATCACCATGACAACCACCAAAAGGCTTCCTTCCTCTATGGCAAAGACAATGGAAATTTTAATTAAGACCATTCCTTTTTTTCTGACCGATGGAAGAAAAACATCCACAAAACATTACCCAGAAATACATGATGGGGAACACTTTCAGAATTCAAAAATATTTTTGCTGCTTTCCATGGAGTCACATGATCCATCCATCCCAGCATCCCCAAAGCCCACTCTTCCACCCTCTCAATAATTTGAATTTTTATAGATCTCATAAATTCAGATCTGTCTGGATCTTTTATCAAACATTAGGAAACTAGGTTTACATTCCAATTTAGTTTTCTGACTATGATTGGGAACAGGGTTTTAGTCATTTTTATTTCAGTCATAAAATCCAAAAGATCTGGTATATTTTCATACAGCACTTTCAATAAACTGAGACAGCCCAAGGTTAGAGCTGAGTATTCAGTGGCCTTTGGACAGGAGCAGACCTGGGCTTAAATGCCTGCTTTGTACTCTTGTGTGACTTTGAGTTAGCTACTTAACCTCTCTGAGATTTAGTTTCCTTATCTGGAGAACAGAAATAATAGTCCCTACTTTGGAGCATTTCGAGGAGAAGCAAGGGTGAATGTAACAAGTGAACACTCTGCCCAGTCCATAGGGAGCTATTAATAATAGCAGCAAGTACTCTTCCACATTTTGCCCTGAAAGAATTAAGGAGGCCTTGCCCACGCTTCCTAGGAAGTGTTTCTGGCATGTGTTGGCTCCTCTACCTTCTCACAGCTCTATATCCTGGCTTTTATCATCTCTCACCTGGACTAGTCCAACAGTCTCCTAACTGGTCTTGTTGCTTCTAGACTTTGTTCCCCCAGTTCGCTGTCCTTAGTTCACCTAACTGCTCCTCTAAAATCCAAACCTATGATGATCACTCTGCTCTGCATGAACCTCTGATAGGACTTTCATGGGGAAAAATATGGCTTTACTGAAAAACATTTTTAAAGTCCTAAATGAAAGGAGAGCTATAAACACCAATGCTGTAAACATGCTGATTCTTCCCTCAATTAACATATATTCAATGTGAAACCAGTCAAGATCTCATAGGTTTTTTTCTTTGTGAATCTTCGCAAACTGATCTTAAAATCTAAATGGAAAAGCAGAAGGGCAAGTATAGCCAAGAGCTCTTGGATGGTGTTTTCCAGAGTAAACAATACTTTGATTCAGTGGGTTTTACTTTGGGGAAATGTGTTTAATATAGACCAAACTTTTGCATAAATGAGAATATATTTTAATAAAAATACTAACAGGTGACTTCTAATTACAAGTGGAGAAAACTAGGTAATTTTTCTCTGCCAACTCAGTGTAGAAATGCAGCCTGGGGAAGGGAAAGCAAAGAAGAAAAGCAGACAGGGAAAGAGGTAATGATCTTTACTAAAGGCCCACCACGTCCCAGGCACTGGAATATGTACTTCCCATATGACTTTCATTTAATATTCATCACAAGCATGTGCAGTAGATAGCATTATTTCCATTACAGAGCAGAAAAACCTTAAGAAAGATAAGTGATTTGCCCAAAGGTATAAAGCCCTTATAAGTGGTAAGAGCATGAACTGAACTTTGCTCTTTGAGTTTTCTTTCTACCATAATTGTGAGCTGTTCCTGGCCTGCTCTTACTGGTCCCAGGTGTCAGCAGGGAGCCCAGGTGCTAGGAGTGGGCAGGGAAGTGTCAGTGAGCTCACCTGGATAAGGTGTGGGAGGCAGGTACTTAGGGGAGCTGCTCTTCACCTCACTCCCCTCTTTAGCTGGGAAGGTGCCTAGACCTTACTTGCAGACAAACACAAATGCACACAATTAATGGGAAGGCCTTTAAGCCCTAGAGCGTATCACTGTCCAGCCAGAAAAATCCAGGTCACACTCCAAGTTTCCAACCTAATGTGTAATGGGAAAATAACTCTACACATTTTAGGCTCTCACAGGTTGTAAATCCTCAGCTTTACTCTGATTGCATGACAGCAAATTCTGCTCTCAAACATACAGTTGGAACTCAATAAATATCACTTCACTGACGCATAAATTTTGTTTAAAAAATAAAACATATGCATGGTTCAGTCTGCCCTTAGATCAGGTGGAAAGGAGGAGGCTAGAGTGAATTTTCATTCTGTTAATGCCTTGTAACTTTCATGAGGTGTTTTACTAGGTTACAAGTAGACTATGAAATGCTGGCATAAGCAATTATACTTGGACAATAAAATGGAACAAATGATCTAAGAGCATAGACACCCCATTATATTTCTTCCCTTTGCTCCTATTCAACTTGACATAACCACTTATCACTGCCCTCCAGAACTTTTCCCTATAAATAAAATTGCACACAAAATTGTACAAAACATTGTGATTGTTAACAACTGGGTGGTCCTTGAAGAGACTCAAAGGGCAAGAAAGACATGAGAGGATGAGGCCCGGCACCGTGGCTCACGCCTGTAATCCCAGCACTTTGGGAGGCTGAGGCAGGCGGATCACAAGGTCAGGAATTTGAGACCAGCTGGGTCAATATGGTGAAACCCTGTCGCTACTAAAAACACAAAAATTAGCCGGGCATGGTGGTGTACGCCTGTAGTCCCAGCTTCTCAGGAGGCTGAGGCAGAAGAATTGCTTGAACCTAGGAGGTGGAGAGTGCAGTGAGCCGGGATCATGCCACTACACTCCAGCCTGGGTGACAGAGTGGGACTCCGGCTCAAAAAAAAAAAAGAGAGGATGAAAAGCAGGAGGCTTTGAGGAATGTCTTGATGTCAACATCAGCTCAGTTCATGGACAAACACTCATGAGATCTCTCACTTTTTTCCCCCAAAAAACCTTTTTTCTAAGATAGAAATTCTCTAACTAGATCAAGCTGCTTAACTAGATACGTGGAAGTCATAATCTTTTTTTTTTTTTTTTTTTTGAGACGGCGTTTCACTCTGTTGCCCAGGCTGGAGTGTAGAGGCGTGATCTCGGCTCACTGCAACCTTCACCTCCCAGGTTCAAACGATTCTCCTGTCTCAGGCTCCCAAGTAGCAGGGATTACAGGTGCCCACCACCATGCCCAGCTAATTTTTTTATTTTTAGTAGGGACAGGGTTTCATCCCATGTTCGCCAGGTTGGTCTCGAACTCCTGACCTCAGGTGATCCCACCTGCCTCAGCCTCCCAAAGGGCTTGGGATTACAGGCATGAGCCACTGTGCCCGGCCATGATTTTTTGTATGACCCAATGGGATACATATTTTATGAAATAGTTTATTTTTGGTTCCCTACTTATAAAAA
This sequence comes from Saimiri boliviensis, assembly GCF_048565385.1. Taxonomy (NCBI): domain Eukaryota; kingdom Metazoa; phylum Chordata; class Mammalia; order Primates; family Cebidae; genus Saimiri; species Saimiri boliviensis. The sequence continues at coordinate 86,560,031 of NC_133454.1, forward strand.
ATAATATATACTCCTCAGAGAAAAAATGAAAAAACCTAGGGGAGTAGACAGCTGAGGACAAAATAAATCACCTCTAGGTCCACCAACCAGACAACAGGCTGAGAGCTCAATATTTAATTTTGTGCTAGATTAAATCTATTTTTTCCAGTTGACTCTAGTGAAGACAAACTAATATAAGCCAAAAGTTTGAGAAAACTGCGTGAGGGTTTATACTTTCTCCTCTAAATTCTGCCATCAGCAACTCATTTGTTAGGGTAAGCATTATCCTTTCCAGTATGTCTTTTCTCTTCTTTGGGGAGTGGGGAAGAACAGCTTTATTGAGATATAATTCACATGTCAAAATAATTCACTTAAAGTGTACAATGCGGCTGGGCATGGTGGCTCACGCCTCTAATCCCAGCATTTTGGGAGGCCAAGGCAGGTGGATTGCTCGAGCTCATAAGTTCAAGACCAGTCTGGACAACATACCAAAACCTCATTTCTACAGAAAAATACAAAAATTAGCTGGGTGTGGTGGCGCACACCTGTAGTCCCAGCTACTCAGGAGGCTGAGGCAGGGGAATCACTTGAATCCGGGAGACATAGGTTGCAGTGAGCCAAAATTGTGCCGCTGCACTCTAGCCTGGGGAAAGAGCAAGACTCCGTCTCAAAAAAAAAAAAAAAAAAAAAAGAATATGAAAATTAGCTGGGTATGGTGGTGCATGCTTATAGTCTCAGCTACTCAGGAGGCTGAGGTGAGAGGATGGCTTGATCCAGGAGGTAGGGGATGCAGTGAGCTGAGATGGCACCAGTGCACCCCAGCCTAGGCAGTAGAGCCAGACCTTGTCTCAAAAAATAATAATAAAATGTACAATGCAATGGCTTTTAGTATATTCAAAGTTGTGCAACCATAATCCCAGTCAAATTTAAAACATTTCATTGCCCTCTATAGAAGTCCCAGGCTCTCTAGCCATCACCCCAACTCCAGCCCCAGGTAGCCGTAAATCCCATTATCTCTATTGATTTCCCTATTCTGGACATTTCATATCAATAGGATTATGCACTAGGTCATCTTTTGTGACTGGCTTTTCATTTAGCATAATACTTCCAAGGTTCATTCTTGTATCCTTGTTGTAGCATGTACCCAGTACTTCATTCCTTTCTATTGCCAGATACTATTCCATTATATAGACACACCACATTTTATTTATCCTCCCATCAGTTGACAGACTTTGTGTTTTCATTTTGAAGATATTATGAATAATGTGGCTATGATTTGTGTACAAGTTTTTGTGTGGGTGGTCATGTTTTCACTTCTGCTGGGTATATACCTAGGAAAGGAATTCATGACTCATATGGTAACTACGTTTAACCTTTTGAGAACCTGCAAACTGGCTTCCAAGGTGGCTCCACCATTTTACATTCCTACCAGCAGTGTATTGGTGTGCCCATTTCTCCACACCCCCACCAGCACGTAAGTATCTGTCCTTTTTAATATAAACATCCTAGTGTGTGTAAAGTAGTATTTCATTACGGTTTTAATTTGCATTTCCTTGACAGCTAATGATGTTGAGCATCTTTCATTTGCTTATTGGTCATTTGTGTATCTTCTTTGGCCCAGCTTTTCTTTCTTTCTTTTTTTTTTTTTTTTTTTTTTTTTTGAGACGGAGTTTCACTCTTGTTACCCAGGCTGGAGTGCAATGGCACGATCTCGGCTCACCACAACCTCCGCCTCCTGGGTTCAGGCAATTCTCCTGCCTCAGCCTCCTGATTAGCTGGGATTACAGGCACGCGCCACCTGCCCAGCTAATTTTTTTTTTTTTTTTTTTGTATTTTCTTTAGTAGAGATGGAGTTTCACCATGTTGACCAGGAAGGTCTCGATCTCTTAACCTCATGATCCACCCACCTCGTCCTCCCAAAGTGCTGGGATTACAGGCTTGAGCCACCGCGCCCAGCCTCAGCTTTTCTTTTAAACTGCAACTACTTCTGGACAGAGACACTCCCTGAATTCAAATGTTACTTATTAGTTGAATTATCCTAGGCAAGTCATTTAGCTTTTATTAGCTTCAGGTTCCTTCCCTGCAATATGGAGATAATAATATTAACTACCCAACAGGAGATGTGAGGATTGAAATAATGCAGGTAAAGGACTTAGCAGACAGCTGGGCACACAATAAACAGTCAGCAAGTGACAGTTATTATTAACAACGTACTTATTCACTCTTTACAACCCATAAATGCTTTGAAACAGTTCTTCCCATAAGGAGACAGCCTAAGACCTGGGACAGAGAAGTTGGGAGCAAAGGGTAAGGGGAGCTCAACAGAGTTGAATAAAAGGGAAAAGGAAAGCAATTACTCATGGGTCATTTTCACAGTCTTGTTTTAGTTATCATTGCCAAAGGTCGGCCTAGAGCCTACTCCTGTACCCTTCCAATCATGCTGTGAACACCTAGTTCACTATATCAAAACCACTTCTAAACTAGAATAGCTTCTCACTACTGCTACTGAACCATGACTGAAGAAGGAAGGAAGGAAGGGAGGGAGGGAGGGAGGGAGGGAGGGAAGGGAGGGAGGGAGGGAGGGAAGGAAGGGAGGGAGGGATGGAGGGAGGGAGGGAGGGAAGGAAAGAGGGAAGGAAAGAGGGAAGGAAGGAAGAAAGGTAGGTCTGTCTTAATCACACTTCTATTATTACAGTCATGCACACTGCCCACCATATAACATTAGTTGATCAGTAGCTGAAGTAAACCAAATGGAATCAATGAGTAAATTAATGAATGGGATTAATAAATGGGCAAACAGAGCACATTTGGAATGTTTGCTCAGTTAGGTGAATGAGGACCCCCTCATCCAGAGGGTCCCAGGGAAAGCTGAGATCAGCGCCCAGGACTGGCAGTCAAGGTTCTCACCGGCCATCTATAACCCATCACCATTGCACAGATGCCTACATTAGAATATCTTTCATTTCTTTGTTGCCAGCATTCAGGGATCATTGATTCTAGAGAATGCCGTTTTCCTGTATTTCTTTTTTGAAACGGAGTTTCGCTCTTGTTACCCAGGCTGGAGTGCAATGGCGCGATCTCGGCTCACCGCAACCTCCGCCTCCTGGGGTCAGGCAATTCTCCTGCCTCAGCCTCCTGAGTAGTTGGGATTACAGGCGTGCGCCACCATGCCCAGCTAATTTTTAGTATTTTTAGTAGAGACGGGGTTTCACCATGTTGACCAGGATGGTCTCGATCTCTTGACCTCGTGATCCACCCGCCTCGGCCTCCCAAAGTGCTGGGATTACAGGCTTGAGCCACCGCGCCTGGCTTTCCTGTATTTCTTAAAGTCATGAGTGAGAAGGTGAAAAGGCCCCCACTGTGCTTCTCAGCATAGAAATAGCTCATAGCAGAAAGAAAGGGGAGTCAATGTTTCCAAATTCAAAATAGAGACAGGCTGTTCTGACAAAGTCCAAATTACAGAGTGCTCCAGGCAGAAACAGAGACATCTTTCAGAGAAATTCTATTTTCCCATTCAATTCCAAAAGAGAGAATCAAACCAAGAAAACTCTTCCACAAACTGATTCCGTTTCAGCAGCCACTTGGGGCAGCACACAGTCAGACAGCAAACAGTCCTTTTGCCTTTTGTTCTTCTTGCTATGTTCTCTTCCTTCAGAGACTGGAAATGAATCGCTGCCACTTCAGTCTTCAACGTGGTACAAAGAGAGGGCCCGCTCTACATTCCTGCTGTACAGTTTTGCAAAGCACTATCTTTCCCACAGATCTTTCACAGCCCAAATTGTAGAACCTTCTCAAAAACCTTCAAGCTATCAGAATATGATAGGTTTCGATTTTGCAATCCATTTTGGGCTCCCTCTTGACAGGCCTGCATTGGCTTAAAACATTTGTTACTCTTTCATGTTATCATTCATTGAAATCATTTACAGAACATTCCTTCACTCATGTCCCCTCATTCACTAAGCGCAAGCAATGTCTGAGTGCCTGCTCTGTACCCATCCACTGGCAATATAGCTCCTCTAAGCTCCAGACCGATTTTTTTCAGGGTTGGTACTTCCAAAAACTATTTCTGAAGTTTTCCATCAGACCATTATTTTTACAGTCAAAAACTGAAAATTACCTAATTGCCTATCCATCAAGTAATGATTAAGCAAAATAAGGTGTGTGTTTATACTTGATAAAATATTGTACAGCCATTAAAAATATAGTTTTTAAAGGATCTAAGCTTAATAGATCCTTGTGTTAAATGAAATGCAGGCAGGAAGCACATTGTAGATAAAATATAATCTCAATTATCTTTACAAAATGCAAGGAATGAATATTGGATAAAAATAAATCAAATGTTAAGTGTAAGATTATGGGTATCTCCATATTTCTCTGAATATTTGTTTATTTGTAGAAAATTTAGAAAATAAAAGCATACATAATAAAAATTAGCTGTAATATGCCACCACTGTTACTAATTTGGTATTTTGCTATCCATTAATACAAGAATAAAAATTCATAAATGTATTTTGCATATATTGCTTGCAAAATTTTAAAACTTCAAAATAGGGAATAAGAAATGTTTAGCTAAAGATAACATAATGTTGATTGAAAAAGTCAAAATCATATCTATGATTAAAAGCATGCTATGTAAAAAGACTCCTCACTACTTTGCACACTGTCAAATCCATGCCATATTATGTACACCTATTTAAAATAAATAAAAGAGGGGGCTGGGCACAGTGACTCATTTGTAATCTCAGCACTTTGGAAGGCTGAGGTGGAAGATTACTTGAGCTCAGGAGTTTGAGAACAGCCTGGGCAATGTGGCAAAACCCCATCTTTACCAAAAATACAAAAATTAGCCGGTTGTGGTGGTGCACGCCCATGGTCCCAGCTACTTGGGAGGCTGAGGTGGGAGGATAGCTGGAGCCTGGGAAATCGAGGCTGTAGTGAGCCATGATCATGCCACTGCACTCCAACCTGGGTATCAGAGCAAGATCCCATCTCCAATTTTAAAAATAGATTGATTAATTAAAATAAAATAAATGTTATTTCCCCACTCTCCCATAAAATCCAGAAGCTACCTTATGGTGAAGTGATTATGGCTACTTTCCCCCTTTGTCTCTATTATCTCATTTTTGATGTAATGCAGTTACATGACCTTCAGAGTAAAAAGTGATTTTTTAAAAAAAATTATATACTTTCCTCAAGGTCACCGTAACCCAAAGTATCTATTGGGCAATTTCTCTTTAAGCAACCTGAGCCCATTGCCCCTCCCCAAGCTGACTTCTTTGCTGCAGAGCCCCAGGGAAGAGCAAGACGAGGCCCTCTGGAGTGGAGCTGCAGAACCTCAGCCACACGCAATGCCACCGTACTGCTAAAAGGTGAAGAGCTGGGTAAGAAGGCCTCAGAAATGACTGGCAAGGGGGATCAGTTTGTTTTTCAGCTGTCTCTGTATTTCATTCTCTTAAACATTCTTCCCCAAAGCTCCCACTCCACCATCCCCTGGAATGAGGATGACGGATTAGGCGCTGAGTAATCATTAGTCTAACGACCCCACCTGAACTCAAAGCTGCAAACACTTTCAGTATGAAGTGTTTCATTAATTTAAGAAAGGAATCACCTCCACTTTACAGCTGAAGGAAGATGAGGCTCCAGAAGGTTAAGTCCCATCAGCCAAAACCCAGGCCTTGGTCTCTAAAGGCTGTGCTTTCCTCGATAGTAGCCCTCTAGGGCTCTGGAGTGAGGGACAGCTCTTCTCATGCAGGCTCTTGGCACTGCTGATGGCAGATGACAGCCTAACCAGCTGTCACCCAGTCAAAACAGCCATAGAAGTTCCAACTGGCCATCTGATAAAAAGCAGGACTATCATGGGCTGAACTGTATCCCCTTCAAATTAATATTCAAAGTCCTAACCCTAGAACTTCCCAATGTAACTGCTTAGAGATGAGATCATTAAAGAGGTGATGACATTAAAATGAGGTCTTTACAGTGGATCCTCATCCAATATGACTGGTGTTCTCATAAGAGGGGGGAATTTGGACACAGAGATGACTATATGAGGGTACAGAGAGAAGGTGGCAGACTTCAAGCCAAAGAGAGAAGTCTCAAAAGAAACCAAACCTGCCAACCTCTTGATCTCAGACTTTGAGCCCCTAGACTGAGAAAAACATTTCTTTTTTTTTTTTTTTCCAAGATGGAGTCTTGCTCTGTAGCCCAGGCTGATGTGCAAAGGCATGGTCTCGGCTCACTGCAACCTCCACTTCTGGGGTTCGAGCAATTCTCCTACCTTAGCCTCTCAAGTAGCTGGGATTACAGGCATGTGTCACCACACCCAGATAATTGTTGTATTTTTAATAGAGATGGTGTTTCACCATGTTGGCCAGACTGGTCTTGAACTCCTGACCTCAGGTGATCCACTCACCTCGGCCTCCCAAAGTGATGGGATTACAGGCATGAGCCACCATGCCAGGCCAAGAAATAAATTTCTATCATTAACGCTTCCCAGCCTGTGGTATTTTGTAATGCCAGCATTAGTACACCAACACAGGGACATTAAATGCTTCAAATTTGGCTGGAGGGAAGAAGCAGGCAGGTGGGGTTTACGGTAATCACCTCTACAGAAATCAGTACAACAGAGCTGGAACAAGCCAATTTAGGCTTCATAAATTGGAGGGATTTGAATCTCAGTTCTCCCTCCTACTCTGTGACCTTCACCTGTTTCCTCATTTACAAAACTGAGAAAGTTATAGTACCACCTTTGTAGAGTTTTGGGGTGGATTAAATGAGACATGCATTGTGGTGAACGCTTCACGTGCATTGGCATGCAGTACTCAACATCACCAAGTATCAATAACGCTAATAATATTAATACTGATATAGGAGCACATCGTAGTGGGAGAAACCGTGTGACCAAGGGATGGTGTTTGAAGTTACTGAGAAAACAAGCTTCGGTTTCTCAGTCTTTCTCTTTTAATATGTTCACACAGAAACTGGAGCCTCTTAATGTTCACTGCCTTTCCCCTCAAGATATTCCAAGAATCAGTGACAACCACGTCTTGTACTGTGTATATTCTGGTGAAATACTACCCCAAAATTACTGAGCAGAAAGAGACAGTCTCACAAGGCCTACATGGCAACATCTGAAGGAAAACAGAAGGCAGCAGCAGTGCCCTGGCTACAGAGTAGGGTCTGCTCCCCACCACCCTCTCCAAGGCAGCAGGCTAGACTGGTGCGATTACTGTGCTGAGAGCCTCAGCTCCATACAGCCTGGGCCCCTGTGACACTCTCACTCTGCCCCTGTGACACTTCAGTCATGCTCCCTCTCTGGGCTCAGTTTCCTCCTCTGCAAACTGAAGCACTGCACTAGCCGAGCTTTGCTGTGCCAAACAGCCCAAAGACCTTTATACTTAAGTTCATCTGCACGAATCTTTTGGCAGACTGATGCTTGCTTCACTGCCCAAATTCAGGCCTCATGTATGAATTAACCATGCTCCTCTCTGGGTCCTGGCAATGAGGGAAAATAAAGTGTCATGGTTTTACTTTTCATAACACATCTGACAGCCCTTCAGAAACTTCACCATAAAAAGAAACCGGCTGCTGCCAGAGGTAATAACCTAATGGCCAATCTTGCAGAGACAATGGCCCTAAAGAGATATGGCAATGGCCACCAAGAAGAGGGAGATCAAATTTAAAGTGGGAGAGCAGAAGATTAACTTTATGGGCAGATGACAAGGATAATATACTTGGCCAAATACAAGTCTGGAATTGCTGTGCTGAGTTCTGCACTTTTAAATTTGAGAAAATTTCAAGTGCTGGTAATTAGACCTGAATCTTATCAGTATCAATTAATCTATGAGTAATGTTTTATAAACACTTCCACATCTAAGGTGTCACTTAATTCTCATTCACAACAAACATTTCCCTCTATCATCATCAGATGAAGAAAGGAGCTCAGAAAGTTCAGTGACTTGCCTATGATCACACACCCAGAAAGTCCAGGGTGGCAGGCAAATCACAGATTGGAGTCCAAAGTCAGTAGTCTTTCCAAGCTTATTTATGCCTTCCTTCTGTAAGCCAAAACAAAAATGAGGAGAGAGCTGATATTCAGTGTGACTTCATTTATGTTTGTAATCCAGCATATTACCCAAGCTGGGAAGAAGACAGCTCTGCAAATTTTACAAATGAAGTCTCCAAATAAAAATAAATGTCATGGGATACCATTAGGGAACATCCCTGGAACACGGCTTCCCCCATTAAATCATCGGGTTGCAACTGGGACAATTTTGCGCCCCAGGGGACATCTGGCAATGCCTGGAGAGATTTTTGGTTGTCACAACTGGGAAGCACTACTGGCATCCAGGGGGTAAAAGCCAGCGATGCTGCTAAGCATCCTATAATACACAGGACAGCCCCCAGCAACAAAGAATAATCTGGTCCAAAATCAACAAGGGCACTCTCCATCTAAGCAAACTAGAGGAGCAGAAAGATGAACTACAGTTTGCAAAGAACAAAGCCCTATACAAATATGAGGCAGAGGTAACATTCTGGACTTGGCTTTGAGTTCTCCAAGGCTTGGCTCCAGCTATAACCTACTGTGTGATCCTGGGCAAGTCACTTAACCACTTTGTCACATTTCCTGACTGTAAAGCAAGGGCGATGTGACATTTTTTAACTGAAACATTCCTATATCTGATGACCTGAGTTCCTGGCTAAAATGTAAATTCCTAGGTTTTATTCCCAGAGAGTCCGCATTTTAAACAAGCACCCAGGAGGAATCTGTTATAGGTGAGTAGCAAATTGCAGTTTGAAATAGCAGGAAGAAATCAAAATGTGTGTATCTTTTTCTAAGCAGGATTAGCCAGTTTGGGGAATGATATCATCAGCACCCCAGATGTGAGGCCTCCTTACCTGTGGGAAAACTACAAGTGTTCTCTCAAGGGAGCTTCAACTTCTCTAAGGCTGAGAGGGCCAGGGAGGCAGCCCAACCACAAGACAAAAGCTAAGAGACAGCTGCAACCACAAAAACAGCCCTTCAACCTGGGAGGCTACGCTTGGAACAAGGCTCCAACCACAAACACCCCAGAGGGTGTTTGTGGGAGAAGGGCTAAGACTCAGGACATCAAGTCATGTGCATTAGCCAAAAAGAAGTGCAATCTTTCTCAGTCACAAAAAGGAACCCACAGCCAAACGCAAGCACACGCAGCCAAGGCGTCCGTTCACTCACGGCAGTAGTCTGGTCCCTTACTGACTCCTCTGGAAAGCGGTCTGTGCAACATTCAAGAGGAAACCGGCAGAAGTGAGGTCTCAGGGATAACAGAGAGCCATGAAGGGTTGAACATTCACTGCAGGTACCCATTACTTTGACCTGTCTTCTAGCACCAAACTGAAAAGCCATCCTCCACCATTCACTCACAACTCTGTTCCCACCCTCTCCCACCTGCTCCAGAAGTTTGAGAGAAAAGTGAATCTAGTCCCTGTGCTGATGAATCAAATAGGGACATATTCATACCCTGCTTCTTCCTTCTTATCTTTAACCTAAACCAAAGCACCCTCACCCTGTCCACGTCATCTGCTTAATTACCAGGCAGAGCGACATGGCCAGAGCACACTCTGGTAACAGAATGGGTGCAAGATGCATCTCTGGAGGCTTCCCATCAAGCCAATCCCCCACAGGAAAGCCCTGATGCAATGCTGTCATTTGGGACTTTATCCTTTCTGCTTCCAAAAAGGATGCAGAGTAAGCTATTGCTGCGTTGTCACAGGCTTCTACTATGTATCTTCCCATAAAAAGAAGCTGCTGATAGGGTATGGCAGACATGCCTTGCTCCTTATTGTGTGAAATGTTTCTAAAATGATGCCAGAGCTCCAGTTCAGAGTCTCTGGCACTGGGTCCCAGACATGTTTTTTAAAAGTTCCCCAAGGGATTCTAACGTGCAGCCAGGGGTGGCACTCACTGGGCTGAGGCCATGCAGCAGGGACTCTGGCCTCCAACTTCAACCTGCTAGGCTAAAAGTACAGTGGCATTCAGCACCAGAGAGTGTGGTATAACAATAAAGGAAGATAGAAAAAGCTTCCCCTCTTCAAAACGAGGACTAACACTCTGACATGGATATTTTAAATGAGAGCTGAAGAGCAGAGAACTAGCTTCTTTACTGAGTGCACAAAACCACTGGGTTTTGCCTTTAATGCTGATTTCATTTCAATCAAGACCTATACTGTACCAGGCACTGAAGAAGGGAATAGCAAAGTATAAAGCAAGGCACCTCGTCTTATGCAAGAAGAACTTCCAAGGAGGACAAGCTGGGAGCATCAAGCAGTTAACACTAAGGCAGGACCTCCTCTGCTGTGATGGAGGAGAGGGCAGGTTGCTGGAAAGGTCAGTCAGCCCAGGCTAGGTCCCCAGGAGGCTTCAGGCTCCACCTCCTCTGGGCTTCCAGCCATGCTCAGATACTCCCACAGGTGCTGCAAGGACTCAATTCTCAGTCTCTTTCCTGTGTGACTTGCTCCACCCTGCTGGCCAATTGCCAGCCAGCTCTATAATGCCTAAGTCAGGGGATACAAGGGGCCTCTTGCTACCCATGAAGTTGCAGCTATATTCATTTCCCTTCAAATTAACATCCTACTGCTCCGTAATAAAGCTGTCAGCTCTCGACAAAGGACCCACATTAAGAAAGGTGGCCAGGGCTCTTCTGGTGGAGGGCACAGCTGCTTTATACCAAGGGTGGGAAACCCAGGATGGGACCCTTCCCTCCCACACTGACAGCCGGATTTCCCATTACCAGAATGTTCTCAAACGCCCCTCCTTGCCTGGCCGTCTTCCTTTACTGTACATTTACCACTTGGCCAAAGCAACTGGGGCTGAAACACAATGAATCTCTGCTCCAGCCACATTTTTTTCCCCAGAGAATGAATCTGATAGACCTGCAGCATCCAGAGGAGAGCGCCACTCTGAATGCTAATTGCCCCCACAAGTTCTGCAGAGGGCAGGGGGGAGGCTGGGATGCACAGTATGGGCACTCTAGGATTCGGAAACCCTACCTGGCGTTATCAGCAACAACTCGATGCAAGGACCGCCCTCCCAGTCGCGACAGCAGTAGCCAGAGACCCTCAAGTTTCCTCCAGGGTAACATAAGGCTGGCAGCTGGAGTCACGGTGGTCAGGGGAGACAGGTGAACGAGGCTACCTGCAGACAGTGTGCCGCTTTGCTCCGCTCCACTCCACTGAGGGGAAGTGACAGCGGGTGAGGATTTAAGACGCAGCAGATGAGATTTAGGTTAGATTCACAGATGAACTTCCTGACAGAGAGGGAAGCACTGGAAAGACTGACCCAGTACTTAAATTTCACTGGTGAACCACAAGAGGCTGATTGTACTATCCGCCAGGAAGCAAGAGACCAGCGAGGAGGCAGCCTTCTGTGCACAACGGTCAGAAGCAGGGACCTCACCCAGGCTGGCCGCAGACACCTCACCACACCATAACATTTTTGTTTTTTAATATAAGGTAAATAGAAGAGTCCACCAACAAATACTTTTTTTTTTTTTTCCTTTTTTTTTGAGACAGAGTTTTGCTCTTGTTACCCAGGCTGGAGTGCAATGGCGCAATCTCAGCTCACTGCAATCTCCGCCTCCTGGTTTTAGGCAATTCTCCTGCCTCAGCCTCCTGAGTAGCTGGGATTACAGGCACGCACCACCATGCCCAGCTAATGTTTTTTATTTTTAGAGACGGGGTTTCACCATGTTTACCAGGATGGTCTCGATCTCTTGACCTCGTGATCCACCCTCCTCGGCCTCCCAAAGTGCTGGGATTACAGGCTTGAGCCACTGCGCCCGGCTCCAACAAATACTTTTAAATGTGCTTATTCTTTGACCAGGAATCCCAGATCCAGGAATATTTTAAAATCATTCTTTAAAAAGTCAAATATTTTTATGTATTTTAAAGTAGAAGCAATCTAAATGCCTAACTATGGAACAGGGAATGAATAAGAATATTATGGCATGTGTACACCACAGACTATTATGCAGCAAATAAAAATGTTCTTAAGGAACATGTAATGATCTGGGAAATTCACATGGTATCATAAGTGAATAAAGCATATTAAAATATGTATTTTACCAAAAAAGGAGGGAAATATACCAAAACATTAGCAGTAATCATCCCTGGATTTAGAATTAGACATTTTATTTTTTCTTTCTTGATACTTTCCAAATATTCTAAAATGAACACATTATTTGAATAATCAGAAAACATCGACATTTAAAAGGGGGAAAAAAGATCAGTCTCATCTCTGATGTACTCAGTGCCATAAATCTACTTCATCGGCACAACCATTATTCCCAGAAAGCAAAACAGTGCCACTCAATCTCGTACTTGGCAAGACAAACATCTTTGCTTCCAAAATGGCCCTGCGTACCCACTGCAGCCACCAGAAAAACATTGATCGGCATCTCCCGCCAGGAAGCACAGGGTCTTCCCCCTCAAGAATTCATGGGACTCTCATTCTATGACCAGACCTTTCTTCAAGTCCAATTACAATGTGCCTAAGTGAGTCTGAAAGGCAAGGGAGAAATGTGGAATCCTGCAAAGAATTGGGACTTACTGGATTAACCCTGGGAAATACTAAAGTAATCTAGAGTTCACCACTATTTACTGAACGTCCACTGCATGCCAGGAAAGGGACAGGATGCTTTCACATGCTTTGCAAAGTGGGAATCATTAGCCTTGTTTTACACATGAGAAAATGCAGGTTATAGAAATCAAGCCGACTTGCCTCAAATCACACAGACGGTAAGCGGCAGGACTGGGACTAAATGCTTGTCACCTGACCGGAGGACAAGAAAGGTTTTTCTCCTCAGCTGCCTCCAGCATTTGCGCCTTTGGAGAAAACATGATGCAGGCCACACCTCTCTCTCCTAGACTTATACCCCCACTCCTGGTGTCCTGAGACAGGCCACTCCACCTTTTCTTACCCACTTTCTATCTCCACCACGACCCACAAATGCAAATAGCCCCATGTGGACTCCTCAACGATCCACGGTGGCTGAATTCCCCAATGCACCTCAATGACTCTTAAGGATGACCTAGAACTGTGGGTCATCCTTAAGGGTCATCACTATCAAGGCCCTCTCCAGAGGTGTCTGAGACATGTTGCCTTCAGGGTCTCCTTGAAGTCACATCTCTGAGACAGGCAAGCCTCTTATCTCCTTTTACAGATGAGAAAACAGATTGAAAAGTAGGTTGACCTGCTCTAAGTCTAATAAGAAGCAGATCTAGGACTAGAACTCAGGTCCTCTCGTAACTGGCCGAGTGGCCTTTCTGCCACAGAAAACTGTGCTCAGAACTTGGGCTCTGAGACCTAAAGCCCTAGATTCTAATCTCAGCCCCACTACTTACTTACAAGCTGTGTGGTGCTGGGCCTGATCTTAAACCTAAGTCTCATTTCCCTCAATCACAGGATGAGTAAAACAGTCCCTACTTCAGAAAGTTGTTTTGAGGATTAGATGGGACAATGTGTAAAAAAAAGTCATTGCAGGCTGGGCTCAGTGGCTCACACCTGTAATCCCAGCACTCTGGGAGGCCGAGGCAGGGAGTTTGAGACCAGCCTGACCAACATGGAGAAACTCTGTCTCTACTAAAAATACAAAATTAGCCAGGCGTGGTGGCACATGCCTGTAATACCAGCTACTTGGGAGGCTCAGGCAGAAGAATTACTTGAACCTGGGAGGCAGAGGTTGCTGTGAGCTGAGATTGCCCCATTGCACTCTAGCCTAGGCAAAAAAAAAAAAAAAAAAAAAAAAAAAAAAAAAAAGCCATTGCAGTGCCTGGAACAGTTGACTCTATTATCACACAACCCTAAGGAGAAAGCACTTTTCAACGTATCTCCCCACTTATGCAAGGCCCAAAAGGCTTTAGTCTAAAAACAGAGTCATGGAGACTGCACCAATTTAGATGGAACCAGCTTTCTCCCTTGCAAGGACTGCCAGTAACCTCCACCTAGCTTTCAGATCTGACTGAGATGACTTTGATGCTCTTTTTTCTGCCATAAAGGCCCTTCCCTGCCTACCTTCCTCCAATTCTTCCTCAGTGCCACTTCTGATGCCAGGCTGGATTAGGTCCCACAGAATCCTGGATTTATAGCCCTATTGGAACACTACCACTATTATCAAAAGCAGCTGTTGAGATCGGCACGGTGGCTCATGCTTGTAATTCCAACACTTTGCGAGGCCAGGGAGGGCAGATCAATTGAGGTCAGCATCAACCTGGCCAGCATGGTGAAACCCCGTCTCTGCGAAAAACACAGAAATTAGCTGGGTGTGGTTGCGAGTGCCTGAAATCCCAGCTACTCACGAGGCTGAGTCAGGAGAATTGCTTGAATCCAGGAGGTGGAGGTTGTAGTGAGCCAAGTTTGTACCACTGCCCTCCACCCTGGGCGACAGAGAAGACCCTGTCTCAAAAAAAAATAAAAAATAAAAAATTAGCTGCTGACTTGCCTGTTTTCCCAACTAGACTAAGAGCTGCTTGAAGGCAGAGGTATGCTATATTCAGTTTATCTTCAGTGTCTACCTATATAAGCTTCCTATTGCTGCTATAACAAATTATCATAAATTTAGGAACTTATAACAACACAAATTTATCATCTTAAGGTTTCCAAGGTCAGATGTCCAAAATCAGTTTTATTGGACTGAAATCAAAGTGTCAGCAGAGCTGTGCTCCTCAGGAGGCCTTAGGACAGAAGCCATTCCTTGCCTCTTCCAGTTTCTAGAGGCTGCCCACATTCCTTGGCTCAAGGCCACAACACTCCAACACTCCTCCTATTTCCTTCCCTTCACTCTGATCTTATAAGGACCCTCTGATTACATGGGGCTCACCCAGATAATCCAGGATGATCTTCCCATCCCAAAATCCTTCCCTTCATCATATCTGAAAGTCCCTTTTCCCATATAAGGTAACACATTCACAGGTCCATGTTCATGGACATCTTTTGAGGGGCCCATCATTTGGCCCACTCCACTATCATAGCACCTACCACGTGGCAGATACACAGTAACTGTCTTGTGCAAGAGACTATGCTCCATGTGGTCCTAAAGCACTAAGAAGTTGAACCTTCGGCCGGGCGCGGTGGCTCAAGCCTGTAATCCCAGCACTTTGGGAGGCCGAGGCGGGTGGATCACGAGGTCGAGAGATCAAGACCATCCCGGTCAACATAGTGAAACCCCGTCTCTACTAAAAATACAAAAAATTAGCTGGGCATGGTGGCGCGTGCCTGTAATCCCAGCTACTCGGGAGGCTGAGGCAGGAGAATTGCCTGAACCCAGGAGGTGGAGGTTGCGGTGAGCCGAGATCGCGCCATTGCACTCCAGCCTGGGTAACAAGAGCGAAACTCTGTCTGAAAAAAAAAAAAAAAAAAAAAAGTTGAACCTTCTTGGCTGCTTTGGGAGGGACCTGAAGCTTGGATCCCATGTTATAGCCAAAATCTCCCACAAGGGGCCCTGAAAGTCATTCCTCTCTCTGTAACCTACAGCTCCGGGTTTCTTCAGCTAACTTGGAAGCAGCCCACACTGCACCTCCACACCACTCTAGGTAAATGCCTACTAGCTGATTCTCCGAACTCTGAAAGTATGGATAGATGACTCAATCTCAAGAGTCATTCACAATCTACATCTTCCTGGGGCTCAAAATTCACATGGCGTCATCACAACATGGACAGAAGCAGGATAAGGGTTCTATCACTGAATAGCATGAGTCAGATTTGATAAATACTGCACATTCTTTAAAATTCTATCAAAATCAAGCCTTAAATTATCAGGCTACAGTAGCAACCTAGCAACCCAACCACATTCATTGCCACTTGAGCCTGGGACCTAAACAAGAACATGTCAAATCCCAACAGGAGTCAGACCTAGGAGGAGAGGGGTCCCAGGCTCACTTACAGGTGACTATAAGGGGTAACTGGAGGAGCCCAAGCTGGGATCTGAACCCTCATTCTCCAACCTATCCTCTGTAACTTTGAGCTTTTTACTCAACTTCTCTGAGCTTTCTCAATATATACACATGTCAGTACAATGAGCCCATTGATACTGACCAACAGGTAAAATGCCCAGCAAGTAGTATGTTTTCACTAAGGGCTGGCTCCCTTCTACTTGCCCCCGAAATAATAAAGCAGGCCAGGCAGGTAAATCCATTAGGAGGGAGTGTAAACTGGTGTAAATGCACTGTTTCCCTAACTTTAACCACACATCGCTCATAGTGCCTCTATAATTCCTGCCACATCTTGTCCAACCTGTACTTCCACTTTTTTCCTTTAAATAGACAAGGACTCTACCTATATCCAAAGCAATAACAGCTGCCAAATGACTTTGATGTTCTAGTCATATTTTTCTTCAAACATACATGAAAAACATTATACACTCATATATCTTAAAAAAAAAAAAAAAAAAAAAAAAAAACCTATTAAGAAATATTCACCCCTAACCCAGGTGCAGTGGCTCATGCCTATAATCCCAGCTCTTTGGGAGGCCAAGATAGGCAGATCACCTGAGGTCAGCAGCTTGAGACCAGCCTGGCCAACATGGTGAAACCCCATCTCTACTAAAAAATACAAAAAAATTAGCCAGATGTGGTGGCGCATGCCTGTAATCCCAGCTACTCAGGAGATAGGCAGGAGGATTGCTTGAGGCCAGTTCAAGATCAGCCTGGGCAACATAGCAACATCTCATCTCAAAAAAAAGAGAAAAAAAACGTAGCCAAGCATGGTGGCTCACACCTGTAGTCCCACCTACTTGAAAGGCTGAATCAGGAACCCAGGAGTTGGAGGGTGCAATGAGCTATGATCACACTATTGCACTCCAGTCTGGGCAACAGAACAAGACCTCCTCTCTTAAAATTAAAAATTTGAAAGAAAGAAATTAAAAAGGATAGTTTAGATAACCTTTTCATTACCCTCCAGTTACAATACTCTGAGATTTATTATCAAATGACCCAAATAAACAAAAGATTCTAAGCAGGGAACTTTTTAAAAAAGACAAAAAATATTACTCAATATAAATAACTAGAATCAGAGAGAGAGAAAGGATGAGAGAAGGAATGACAAAGAGATAGGTACCATCCATTCCTTCTTCACAAAGGACTCTGATTTTGAGCTTCCCTTTTCTGGGATTTGTGATAGCGCCAGTTTTTCATAAGATAGGGCACTTGCTTTTGTAATGGGACAACCTGGATTTGGATCTCAGCTTGGGTGGCTGCTAGTTTTATCACCTTAGGCAAATGACCAAATGATTTAACCTCTGAGTTTCTACAGTTATAAAATGGGCAATACCTCCTTCACAAGGTTGATTGGGGATTAAGTGTGAGTAACTTGTATAAAGCACCTGGAAAGAGCTGGTTACCAGAGATGTTTGCTATTACTATCATGCCTGTACTAATTGGTTGAATACACATCTGCCTCTCCCACTTAATTGTAAACTGGAAGGGAGGAATGTCTTACTCATCTCTTTCCCCCATAGCACCTAGCACAGCGCTTTACAAAAAATAAAGAGCTTTACCTGAATTTGCAGGGAATCAAAGCTTACAGAAAGAATGCCTGTTCCAAGGCAGGAAACTAGATATGCCCAGAGATTTGTAAAAACGAGCAAATAGCAAAGACTCCTGACAAATACAAATGTCCCCATTTAAAAAAAAAAAAAAGAGAGAGAGAGAGAAGAGCTTTTTCAAAATCCATCAAAATGTAGACAGTGGTTGTCTTTGGTGCTTGGTCAATAATTTCCTCCTTCTATCTTCTTTGTAGTGTAATATTCTAAATTTCCCACAAAGTGTACATAATAGGAAAAATTATTAAAATTATTATCAGGATATATACGACCGCTTGCCTCTGAGTCCAAAAAGTCAGGGACCTGGAGTCCAGTCTCTGCCATTACATATCTGACTACCTGACTTCAGACATGTCACACCAAGTTCCAGTAAAGTGGCAGGAACGATGCCCACTCTGACAACACCAGTGGCTGCTATGAGAGCAGGGAGCACAGGTCTATGCTGTGGAAACCCTTTCTTTGCTAACCAGAGCTCTAGAATCTCTTAGGCATGCCTAGAGCCTTACCAGTGGCATCTCACTTTTTATTCCAAACCAGACCTGTATTGCTTTATTGGTGTCACACCTGCATAAATGTTGTTCATGTCATAAAGAGGAAATAACCCACAAAGTGACAAGCTTTTTGTAATCTTATAAAGATGCTACAAAAGTAATGAGAATGAATTTGGGGCTGTGATCATCACTCTGTTAATGAGCATCACCCATGTCTGAAACACCACCAGCTGGGAGCCCCTATTTTCACAGGGTGTTTTTTTCTTCCTTTAAAAATTTTTTTCTAACGCACTGAGAACTTCAGACCTCCGCTCACTGGCAGATCATCTGGAACAGAGCAAAACAACTTACCATACACATCAGAAAGAAAGATGGGACCTTGAAAACTCTGAGCCTAACCGTCAGCTCTAGACCAAGTATTTCCCCTGCCTAAAGTCAAACCAAACTAGCAACCGCTTTCTTAAAAAGAACTACTAGGTAGGATGAGTGCAAGAGGGTTATAGTTCCATGCAAGTGACACTCAAAAGTCACAGACAAGAAGGCACTGTGTCCATCAGCCCCACAGAGTCCATGGATGAGGGGGCAGAGAGGGGCACCAAAATAGCACACTTATTTAACAAACTTAGATTCGGATTTGGCCTGGGATGTTAGAATAGGTCAGTGGAAGAAAGGCAGCATGCAAACAGATTTGTAGGAACTTTAGTTTATTCCTACTCTGGGAGATAGGTCTTCAGATGCATGATTTCCAATAAGGAATCCGCTATCCAACAATAACAATTACAATCCCTAACAGCTCAACGTCTTCATCAATGAAATGTGGATAATAAATAAGTTGCATCATAACTTGCTGTGAGAATTCAATGAGATAATATATGAACATGCTGAGCTCACTGTCTGGTACCTAGTCAGCTATCAATAATATGTAATGCCGCATTACAGTTGAGCACACGTTATCCTATTTGAGCATAAGAACAACCATGAGAGGCAGGTTTCATTATTCTCACAGGACACTGGCTCGAAGAGATGAAAGGACTCGTCTAGAGTCATGCAGCTAAAATGTGGCAGGTATCCGGTTGCTCTTAGGACTAACATTCCCTAATCCTGGCTGGACCAGAGAAGCCTGCTTCAGCAGGAGTTTGAGCAGGTGACCTTTCCAGTTCAGCTGTGCTGTGTGCCTGCAGTCAGAGATTCACGGTTCTCCGGGGCCGTTGTGAATAACTGGAGGCTAGAAACAGGTTTGATGTGGAAGTCAGATGAAATCCTTCTAGGACAGTTGTCACATCTGAACCTAGGAGCCCAGGTATGGCCTCCGGTAGCAGCACAAAATACCTTTGTGACATTCTTATTTTCTACCTTAAAATACAAACCAAAACCAAAAAACCTCTCAGCTATTGATCCAAGGACTCTCTAGCTGCCTTAATTAAGGAAAAATGATAGCTACCGATTGGTAAAAACTGTGTTAAGTCCTTTACAATCATCTCATACAATTCTCACAATTGTCCTAGGAAGGAGGGAGTGGCCTTATCCCTATTTAACAAACAGGCAAAGAAACTGGGACTCAGGATGAAGGACACAAAGCTAATCAGCAGAGACTGAGTTTGAACTCAACTCCCCCAAATAAACGGCCACACTGCTTCAATTAACCCCTCACTCTCCCCTCATTCCTGGGCACTCACAGTGTATAGGCCTGGAACACCGGCCTCTTTTCCCTTCACCAGATACAGTACAAACTCTAGATTGGAACTTCGTGCTTTTGTAAATCAAGACTGCAAGGGCTGCCAGGGTCCTTAGTCTATTTCTCCTCCTGATCTTGCCTGAGTTAGAACCATCAGAGCCCTCTTCTCTTAGCCTAGGGAGCTTCTCCTGCCACCCATCCAGGGAAAAGTCTCCCTGCCACAGCTGCTACTGAGGAACTCAGTAACCACCATCAACCAGGTGCCCCTTTTAAGAAGGAGGAGAGAAGACAAGCTAAGTTGCTGGTGCAGAGAGACGGGCTGCGCCTTTTCCCTGACGGCAGGGGGAAGTCGGGCCTCAAAACAGAGGCCTCCACTGATGTTGGACTCACCATAGCCTGCTCCATTCAGTGCAGACATTAGGAGCAAGACACATGGGAAATTTCCAGGCTAGCCCTACTCAGTCCTGTCCTCACAACCCATAGTGACCATGACATCCTTGCCCCATAATCCCACGGCCTGATAACTGCCTCACATTCCCCGTAACTTATAACCTCTGATGCCCTCTCACTCAACTAAGTACCCTAGGGACCCCACTGTCCACCTACTCTTTTCAGAATCGCCTTGGATAGTAGCTGCTCCAGGCCATGGCTGGGCCATTATCCACAAATACGCAGCCATGACCAGCAGGCCAAAAGGTAAGATATTAGATGGCGGGCTTGAACAGACTTTCCATAATGGAAAAACCTTGTTCCTAATCAAGGCCATCTTCAAATCCTCAACTCACAGAGTACTAGCAGCTCGGGGCAGGATTGGAGAAGGTGGCACTCTATAAGCAAGAGCCCCGTGTGTTAGGGGAGGGCTGCCATGGAGTGTATGCACCACGAACCCAGGTGGCAGGGCAGGTGGTACTGATTCCCCAATAACCCAGGGTATCAGAGTCAACAGGCCCTTTAAAGCCACGCCTTCCTTCACTCATTTCCTCCCTGGAAGGCTGGAGTGAGGTGGGGACTGGAGCAGCCCAGCCCATGGAGACCAGAGCAGGGAGGCAGAGGAAGTCAAGTTACTGAGGAAGGGCACAGAAAATTGGGAGGAGGGGGAGAGAGCACAGCAGTTTGTCTCAGAACACCTCTCTGATACACAGCCCACACCCAGAGCTAAAATCTGCCTCCCTGCACTCCTTGCCTCCCATAAGCCCACCCCACTCCCCACACTTCTTGCCTTTGCCCCTCCCCCCTTACATGAGCCCAGCCCCCTCTTACACTCCCCAGAATGTCAACTTCCAAGACATGCTCATCATCTTCATCACACTTACTCTACAGTCCTTCGACCCTTCCATTAGCAGGACTGAAAACTCTATCCTAAGCCAGCACATAGCTTCCCAGGTCTCTAAGGCACAATGCTACCAGGAAGGCTGAGTTTCACAACTCTTCTCAGGCCCCAGCTGGGGTAGAAAATCTCCTCAGGCCTGCCTCCAACCAGTCCCCGTCCCTCCCACCTCCCCAGAGCCCAGCCTGGTCCACAGCCCTCCATTTAAGGCTGGGCCCTTCCATTCCCATTCATTAGGGCCCCACCCAGAAATACCCCAGCACACACACAGGACACCTTGTACAACTACCGGTCTCAGACCCACCCTCTCTCTGACAAGGACCGGAGGGAAACTGAAACTGCCTGAGGGAGGAGCCTCATTCTGCCTTCTCTATTCCCCACCTGGACTTCCCTGCTCCCCTCGGGCTGAGGATCCGGGAGACAGGTCAAGTGACACCTGACAGGCACCTCTTCCTCTGCCCACAGCCCCTAGGCCTGAAAATACACCCGAGAGCACTGGTGGAGCATGCAGGAGGTTTTCAGGCACTGGGACTGGGACAGGGCAACATTTTTCCATTTTCAGAATGTTTCAGACTCTACCTGCTGAGAGGACTCAGGTCTCTCACACCTGATCTGGAAGCTTCCTCAGGAAGCTGTCTTGAGGAAGGGGATGGAAGTGAGATTCTTTTCGTAAGGCAAAGGAGGAGGGGTACAGGCTGGTTCTAAAGTAGATTAAAAACTGAGGGATGCACCCTTTCTGTCCTCCGGGAGGAGACGGGGCTGTCCCACCGACAGAGAAAGGGGAACCCTTCGGAGGCAGTGCTGGTGCCTTGGGGGAATGCCCTTATCCTTCTCAGGAAACAGACTGCAATACCTTGGGCTTAAACCTTGCTTGCCAAAGCCAAAAAAGAAAGAGGGAGGCCTGCAACCAACCAACCTTATTTCCAGATCTCCGCTCTCCAGCCTAGAATCATTAATAATTAACTTGCCTACCTAGGAGCTTGCCGGCGTTGCCATAAAAGATGAGTAATGGCACCGGAGTCCCAGCCCCATGCCCGCGGGCTTCAGGGTTCGGGGCTGGGATGGGCGCCTGGAACAAAGCCTCTGCATTCCTCTGGGAAGGTGTGTCTCAAACCAGAGCTGTCACCGGCGAGAAGCTGACCCCTTACCTCCTCCGTAGCCGGCTCCAGGCAAATGTGGGTAGAGAGAAAGGGCAGGCGCCCTGGCACGCCGGGCGGAACGCTTGGAGGGGTCGCCTTTGCCCACCTCCCGGTCCCCACCCCCTCCGCTGCTGGCCAGTTGCTGTCCCCGCAGCCCGCACGCCTCCGGGGCCGTGGGGTCCCCAACCACAGCCGATTTCGGGAAGCGGCGCTGTCTGCTGCTGAGATAATCCTGTTACCATGAACGCAGGCTGTACTTGGAGACCCGATTTTTAAAAGCAACAAGGCAGCTCCCTTGGCGTCCTTCCCGAGGAGTAACCCAAAGCCGGACGCCGGCTCAATGAATTCTCTCGCAGAAACTCCAGCGGCCAGCTACAGCTCCCTCGCTCATGGCTGGCCGGGGACTAGCCGGCTGCGGTCACGCCCGCGCCCAGACACAAAGCGCCTCCAAAGGGAGCCCGTGCACCCTGCGCCCCCGCAGCCCGCAGACCCCCCAAAAGTTACAGCGCGCACACGCACCTGCAGGCCCCCCTTGGCGGCCCCTGCCAGATCCCCAGCGTGGCGGGGCACGCGTCCCAGGGCGGGCAGCGCCGCGGCTCCATGCGACTGTTCCGCCAGCCCGGGCGGGCCACCGGTCAGCGGCGCTGGGCTACGGAGTGCGCCGGGGCCTCAGCTCGCCCGCGGCTCATCGCGCGCCCTCCTCGTCCTCGCCGGGGCCTTTCGGAGGAGCCCACACCCACTTGACATCAGCACCGACCAAAGCACGTGGCGCAGCGCCAGACGCGAGACCCTGGCGGTCCAGAACGCGCCCCAGGTGCTGCCGCTCGGCCAGGACCGCGCGTCCGATCGCACCACATTCCTTTCCTCGCAGAGGATGCTGCAAGTGGGAGGGGTAGAAAGACTGAGGAGAGGGAGGGAAACCGGCGGAGGGGCAGGACCTGCGGCCTCAGAACCGCGCTTTTCTGGCGTCTAGCCAGACACCAGCAGACCCATCATCCGTTGCCGCAAGTGCCCATCGGCTGGGAAGACCAAGCTGCAGGAGACCCGGGTCGCTGTCGTCTCCCCTCCAAGAGTCCTGACCTTGAATTCTCTTCCCCAGAATTATTCTAGGGGGCTTCTCTCTAATAACCCCTACTAAATTAGGGGGACGGATTCTGACAAGCCAGGAATGAATGTTTAGTTGGAGGTGACCGCTGACCCCATCGCCCAGGAGGCCGCTGTCAGACACCCAGCAAAGCAGACTATACCCTCTGGCTTGCCCCTGCCCTGGCAACCTCAACTATGTCTCTTTTCTTTCCTTGTCTCTCAGTGCCCTTGGCAATAAGAGACCGCTCTCCTGGTCCTGCAGGCAATCAGAAACAGTACCTCCCAGCAGCCCACACACACTTCTAATTCATTCATTAGCACCTATCCAAATATTCAAACGTGCAAACATTTAAGGGTTAGTATATGCCAGAAGCAACAGATAAACTTCCTACACTCATAGTGCTTTTAGTCGTCAGGGAGACCTAAATTAAACACAGAACAAGGTAATTACCATTGTTGCAAGGGGATTACAGAGGTGCTGTAAGAATGCACCAGGGAGCCTCAAGTCTTGGCAGTCAAGAAGTGATACTTGACAAAGATGAGAGGTGACCCAGAGGGTGGGAAAGTTCAAGCAAAACCACTGAGTATTAAAGTGTAAGCTTGCTTCTGTTCACAGGTGGAGATGATTAGGCAGAAGTGGAAATGTCATGCTAGGTACATCTGGGCTTTTATCCAGGTGGGGCCTAAGATGGCTCCCAGGCCCTAGAAAAGAGCATGGCTATCTGTCCAAAGACGCCCTTATGTCTGTTTTTTCATCTCTCCCTGACCCATGGCTCTCCTACCTCCACAAAAGAGCACTGTATAGAAATTACGGAACCTTCACTTGAGGCTCCAACTCAGTTATCAATTTGCTGTGTGGCCATACAGAAATCTCTTCCACTGTCTGGAATCAGTGTCTCTATTTAAAATGAGAAGTTGGGCCAGGAGTGGTGGCGGTAGCCTGTACCCGTAGGGGAGGCTGAGGTGGGAGCGGGGATGGGGAGGGAATTGCTTGGGCCCAGGAATTTGAGACTGCAGTGAGCTGTGATACACTCCATCCTGGGTGACAAAGCGAGATCCTGTCTCAAAACAAAACAAAAACAAAATGAGAGGTTGGATTAGAACACTGTTTTTCCTTATTTTTTTTAAACCCATACTTCCTTTTGGGTAAATATACAAATGTCATTCCCATTCTTCTATGGTGACAAGGCACCAAGTTATTTTCCAAATCAAAAATTATAATAGTGAATACGCTTTTTAAAACTATATATGCCCTTTAAGTATTAAGCAATATTCTGTCTTTAGATGTCTGCTGAAGATAGCTTGGAGGCCAGAGTAAAGAAATGCCCTGCAAGCTCACCCTTCTGTGATCTTTCCCCACCCTCTCCCACAACCAGCCCAGCCACCAGCACTTATCTCTAGCCTCCCTTCATTTACTCTTTCCAGGATAAATTGGCCAGGCAATGAACAGAAGCCCTGGGTCATCCAAAAAAGCAAAAAAGAAATGCTGTGCAAGACTCCTTTGAATAATAATTTCCAGTAATGCTGGCAAGAAGACACTTTGAAGGAAGCATGCAATGATCCTGGGGACAATTTGACAATATGAATTAAAGGGCTTTCAAATGCTCATATCCTGTGAACCATCAAGTCCACAACTAAAAATTTATCCAGAATACTTAATTGTGGAGGAGCACAAAGATTTATC
Organism: Saimiri boliviensis; assembly: GCF_048565385.1. NCBI lineage: Eukaryota > Metazoa > Chordata > Mammalia > Primates > Cebidae > Saimiri > Saimiri boliviensis. The sequence goes on from NC_133454.1 coordinate 86,584,982, forward strand.
CACAAGGATGTTCATCGCATCATTTTTATAGCAGCAAGTAATTGGAAATGACCTAAATGTACAAGTAGAAAATTGGTTAATAAACTGTGGTACGTGCTATAGTGGAACACATACAACTTTTAAAATGATATAGTAAACACTGTTGAATAAAACAAAATGTTACAAAACAAATTATCCCCATTGTGTGTGTGTGTGTGTGTGTGAGTGTGTGTGTTGTCTGCAGGGGAGGGAAGTGGTAAGCATCTGTGCTCCTTTTTCTTACTGGCTGACTCAGAACCTACCATCTGAGGCAAAATGTGATGCCACTATGGCAAGTCATTCTCACAAGTAAATTTATCAACCCATATGAAAGTTATAGAACCTTAATATTAAAACAGAATGTGGGCCAGGCACAGTGGCTTCTGCCTGTAATCCGAGCACTTTGGGAGGCCAAGGTGGGCAGATCACAAAGTCAAGAGATCAAGACCATCCTGATCAACATGGTGAAACCCCATCTCTACTAAAAATACAAAAATTAGCTGGGTGTGATGACAAGCACCTGTAATCTCAGCTACTTGGGAGGCTGAGACAGGAGAATCCCTTGAACCTGGGAGGCAGAGGTTGCAGTAAGCCAAGATCATGCCACTGTACTCCAGCCTGCTAACAGAGTGAGACTCCATCTCAAAAACAAAAACAGATTGGGCTAGGCATGGTGGCTCACGCCTATAATCCTAGCACTTTGGGAGGCTGAGGTGCAAGGATCTCTTGATCTCTTGAGCCCAGGAGCTTGAGGTTGCAGTGAGCTATGATTGCACCACTGCACTCCAGCCTGGGTGACAGAGTGAGACTTTGTCTCAAAAAACAAAAAAAAAACTGAATGAAATAAACCTTAGAGGAAACTGGAACAGAATTCAATTTTCTGCTACCATCTACTCACCATTAGGGATTTGATAGTAATCTTAAAGTTTAGATTGGTTTTGCTCCCAGATTTTTTTTTCTTTGTATTTTTATTTTGAGACAGTCTTACTCTGTCATGAGAGTGCAGTGGTGCAATCATGGCTCACTGCAGCCTCAACCTTCCAGAGCTCAAGTGGTCCTCCCACCTCAGCCTTCTGAGTAGCTGACACTACAGGCGTGTGCCACCATGCCCAGCTAATTTATTTTTAAAATTTTTTTTTAGAGACAGGGTCTCACTATGTTGTCCAGGCTGGTTTCACATCCTGGGCTCAAATGATCCTCCTACCTTGGCCTCTCAAAGTGCTGGGATTACAGGCATGAGCTACTGTACCTGGCCCTCATGTAGCTTTCTGTTGCTCTTAAGTCTAATTTTAGTATGTATAAAAATTACTGTCCATGGTAGTTTAGGGTACATTTGACTTTTTTAGGGCACCTGAGGGTTTTTTTTTTAACCATACACTATAATTTTAGAAACTAATCATTGTATGAAAGTTCAGTAAATAAATAAATGACTACTAGAGGGATATTTACCAAAATGTTAACAATGTCAGAATTACAGTTGATTTTTACTTCCTTCCTTGGGATTTTCTGTGTTTTTGAAGTTGTCAGACAATAGCATGTATTACCTTGGTAATCACAATATAAAATGCTGCTTAAAAATAACTGCATTTAAAAAACTCTCTGAAAGATAAACTAAAAAGAAACTATGCCTTGACTTTTAAAGGGATGACTGACCGTGCCCTTCATATTCCTCCCCTCTGCAAGCTTTGATACGGCCTCAGTTGGTGCCCCAACACCCAAGGACAGAAAGTACACCGTCGCTAGGATACCATGCAGGAAAAACTGGCAAGAACATTATTTTTACGTTTACCTCCTTGGCTGTGCTTACAATAATGCTCAGAAGCTTAAACTAAAGGTTCCAAAATGAAGCAGCCATGACCATCAGCTAACGGGTCTGTCCCTTACTCCCAAAACTCTCTACCAAATATTCTGAGTTCTTAATAAGCTGAGAGCATATAAGGCACACACCCTTGGTCCTAAGGACCCAAAAGTGTTCGCCTTGCTTTTCTCACACCTGGTGTGCCACCAGGCACACAGGCGAGAACCAGCTGAATAAAAGCAAGCCATAGATAAGACCGGGCTCAGTGGTAACTGGTTGGGTGATCTCTGCCTCCACCTCTCCTTGGTAAATAGCCTAATTAAGCCCCTACTTTCCTTTTAGGGGGTGGATGTAAAAGCTCTTGAACAAAGGGAACTGCACCATCTCAGTGTAGGGGATTATTTTTCAATGAAAATATGTGCTGGGATTTTTGGGGGGAGAAGGGAGCTGGCCAGTTGTGGGTGCTTTGGTGCAAGGCTGTTAAACTACAATTTGCTTCCCATTTTGAGCTTTCCAATAACCTAGAGGGCTCATAGACCAGAGGAAAAAACAGAGGTAAGAAAGACAACTGTGTTGACTTTCTCTTGCGGCATTACTCAGGAACTCTTAATCCAAGGAATGAAGGCAGGTAGAATTAAAACTCCAAGCCGAGGGGCCAAGTTTTTAAAAACACTATAGGTAGACGGGCATGGTGGCACCTGCCTACAGCCCCAGCTACTTGGGAGGCTGAGGCAGGAGGATCCCTTGAGCCCAGGAGCTAGAGGTTACAATGAGCTGTTTGTGCCACTTCACTCTCTAGGCTGGGCAACAGACAAAGACCTTGCCTCAAAAACAAATAAATAAAAAATAAAAACACAACAGGCAAAACCACCAGGAATGAATCTAAAGATAAGGGATGCTTGTATAATTTGACCACTTTAATTCAATAATCATTTAATCCCTTACCAGTCATTGCAAATACCAACATTCTCTGATCAAAATAAAACGCATGATTTCCAAGCCAGACAGAGCTGCCATTAGGTTACATTTTAAATCCACCTAGAGTCTAATCAAGCTAATTTTACTGTTATTGTGTCTATTAAAACATGAGGCCTTTATTTAGAGAGTGAACAGAGAGGAGGAAAGCACAAACATTAAGCGCTGGGAATTTTGATCATTCCAGAATTGCTTCTGGGAGGAAAGTAACAAAAATAAACCTGAATTTTAAAAACAATTTTAATGGAACCAAATGCATCAGAAGGTCCACCCACTGGAAAGCTGGCCAGTGCCTTAGAACCAGGAAACAGCTCAGAGACAGAAATGAGGCTCCCTGCCTCACCTAAGCTGGAAACATGGAGCACATGACCAAGGAAGACAACTTGGGCCTGGCACCTGGCACACAGGAGCCATTAACATGGGGAAGAAGCCTGCTTGCTCCATGGCTAGAGACCAAAAGCCATCCAAAAAAGAGTTTTAATAAAACAAATAATTAATAAATAGCTTTACTGATTTTTTAAAATCAAAGAACAAAACCAAATCACCAAACACCTAATAAGCTAGAACAACTATGACCAATGATCTTCATACTTACATTTTAACCAGAACAACCTCACATTAGAAATGTAGATTTCAGCCAGGTGCAGTGGCTCACGCCTGTAATCCCAACACTTTGGGAGGCCAAGGCAGGCAGATCACAAAGTCAGGAGGTCGAAACCAGCCTGGCCAAAATGGTGAAACCCCATTTCTACTAAAAACACAAAAGGCCAGGCGCAGTGGCTCAAGCCTGTAATCCCAGCACTTTGGGAGTCCGAGGCGGGTGGATCACAAGGTCAAGAGATCGAGACCATCCTGGTCAACATGGTGAAACCCCGTCTCTACTAAAAATACAAAAAAATTAACTGGGCATGGTGGCACGTGCCTGTAATCCCAGGAGGCTGAGGCAGGAGAATTGCCTGAACCCAGGAGGTGGAGGTTGCGGTGAGCCGAGATCGCGCCATTGCACTCCAGCCTGGGTAACAAGAGTGAAACTCCGTCTCAAAAAAAAAAACAAAAACAAAAAAATTAGCCAAGCGTGGTGGCGCATGCCTGTATTCCAGCTACTCAGAAAACTGAAGTAAGTGAATTGCTTAAACCAGATTTCAGAGGCCCACCATCAGAGAATTTAATGCCAAAAGTCTAGCGTGAGCCCAGGAATCTGCATTTTAGCAAGCACCTCAGTGATTGGGCTGCTTGTGGTCTGGAACCCACACTGAGAAATTCTAAGCTAAGAGGCCACGAAGACCTAACATACCTGTTTATCTTTACCTTCTAACAGGAATCACCTAAGGAGGCTTGAATTAATTTATAATTGAAGCTGAGGCCAGGTGCGGTGGCTCACGCCTGTAATCCCAACACTTTGGGGGACCGAGATGGGCAGATTACTGCAAGTGGGAGTTCGAGACCAGACTGGCCAACATGGTGAAACCCTATCTCTACTTAAAAAAATACAAAAAAAAAAAAAAAAAAAAAAAAGCCAGGCATAGTAGCACGCACCTGTAATCCCAGTTACTTGGGAGGCTGAGAATTGCTTGAACCCAGGAGATGGAGACTGCAGTGAGCAGAGATTGTGCAACTGCACTCCAGCCTGGGGGACAGAGTGAGACTCCATCTACAAAAAAAAAAAAAAGAAGCTGAACAGAATCCTATTGGTACCTCTTGGGATATTGGATACCTAGTTTTCCAAAATTACAAAACTAGGGCATGATGAAGAGTGCCAGAAAGAGAAAAATACAAGTAAAGGAAGCACTGGCCACACAGAAAGGTCTATAAAACTGTCAAATTTTGAAAGGATGAGGATGGTATACCTTTGGCACCTGCACAGTCTCATCTTATACTCATAAGCCAGGTGTGAACGCTCTCGACTCACCAGCATTGTCACCCTTAAACTCCATGAATTCTCACAGATCTGAGTCAAAATCTGGACTCACCCACTTACCAGCTGGGGAGCCCTGGATAATTTTTTTCTTCCCCGAGCCACTATTCCTCAACTCTAACATGGGACTAAAAATACCTGCCTCTGTAGTATTGTTATGAAGATTAAATAACAGAATGATATAACAGCATGGGACACAGTAGGTACTAAATAAATGGTGGCTATCATTATCAATTCCTTTTTTTTTTTTTTGAGACATGGCCTTGCTTTGTCACGTAAGCTGGGGTGTGGTAGCATGACCATAGGTCACTGCAGCTTCCAGCTCCTGGGCTCAGGTGATTCTCCCACCTCAGCCTCCAACTCCTGGGCTCAGGCGATTTCCCCCCACCTCAGCCTCCCCACCCAGTAGCCAGGACTACAGGTGCACACCACCTCACGGGGCTAATTTTTCAATTTTTTTGGTAGAGACAGGGTCTTGTTATATTGCCCAGGCTGGTCTTGAACTTCTAGACTCAAACAATCCTCCTGCCTGGGCCTCCCAAAGTGCTGGGATTACAGGCATGAGCCGCCATGCCCAGCCTGTCAACTAACAACATTTATTTTTAGTCCTTCTACAAATCATGCATAGTACGCATAGTAGATGAAGTAGTGATAGAGGAGACAGAGAGACAGAAATACCGATAATAAGTAAGCAAAGTATTTCAGATATCCATGTGTGCTATGAAGAAACCAAACTGATATGTCCAGGTCAGGGTATGTAACAGGAAAGACCTCGCTAAGGTGTGGCATTTAAGCTGAGGCCTAGGGGAAGAGCCGTCCTGGCACAAGAATAGATGGGAATAAACTAAATTTATTGCTGGGAAGGAAGAAGGACAGTGAGACTGGAACTCAGTGACCAGTGGAAAGGATAGAAAAAGATGAAGTAGAGGAGTCACGTTAGCCTTATAATACCTAGTAGGAATTTGGGTGATCTTCCCAAGGCAATAGGAAGCCATTGAAAGGTTTAAAAGAAAGGAGGCATAATCTGATCCTTTTCAAAAAGATTTCTGTATCTTCTATGTAGACAATGGCCTGGGGATTAAGGACAATAAATAAAAACCTAATACCTACTCAGTGCTTAACTATGTGCTCTGAATTGTCCTAAGAACTCTGTATGTATGATCTCCTTTAATCTTCATGAAAACTTTTTGAAATGAATGCTATTATAGTCCTAATTTTACAGATGACAAAACCCAGGCATAAAGAGGTCAGGTAACTTGCCCATCACAGAAAGTAGAGGAACTAGTATGCAAAGCCAGTCTGACTACAGGGCTATGCCAATGGCGCTGAAAAGAAGTGGGGAAGAGCAGGAAGACAAGGTAAAGAGACTGCTGCAGCGATACAGGCAGAAGAGGATGGTGGCTGGCCAAAATGGCAACAGTGAAACTCCTGTGAGGGATTCAGCTTTGCCAAGTGTGTTAGTGGTAGCGCCAACAGGACTTACTGATGGGGTTTATGACAGGAGAGAAGGAAAGCAAAAAACAAGACTTCCAGGGTTTTGTTTGAGCAACTGAGTGGATGCCAGCACTATTTCCTGAGATGAATAAGCTTGGGAGAGAAGGACAAGTCAAAGGGGAAGGGAGGTGTTAAAATTGATCAAGAACTGTTTTGGACATGTTAGTTTGACATATCGATTAAATGTCCCAAGAGGAAAAGTCACAAAGGCAATGAGCTATGGGAAAGGGCGGGAGATGTAATCTGTGGCATCTGACAGTCTTATGAATCCTAACTGAGTATATTGAGAAGGTGGCTTTTCCAGGTAGAGACCTTCAGTGGCTTGTAACAAGCAAGAGCAGAGCCATATCATGGCATAAGATTGTAACTTGCTTCAAGGCTGAGAGCACCCTGTCCAGCCGACTCTCTGGGATCCAACAAAGTCTGCACGCATCCCAGCCCCATCCTCTGAATCAGCTTCCTGGGAGCCTATCTAAGCAGCATTCTTTCAGGATGACTTCCAGCATACCAGGCCTCCAGACGGCAACAGGAAGCCCTCTGGTCCTGGAGGAGAGGCTGGAGACCGGAGCCGTGGGAAAGGTTATCGTGCCTTCTGCCGACTTGGGAGAAGAGGGCTTCATCGCCCCCTTCCACTTCAACACTTCCTTTTTTTGGTCTTCCTATCATTGCAGGCCTTCAGGGTATGAGGTTCTGGAACCACTCACAAGGGCCTGAGTGCCATGATAATGAAAGGGTTTCCAAAATAAGCTTCCCAAATGCCCCACTGGCACCCAGGTTACAGCATTTCCAGAAAAATGCCAACCTCGCTTGATAAAATACTTTTAGAATTGACACCTCCTTGGCTCAGACAAAGTGGGTATGTGCTGGGGGTCAGGCAGAGGTTGGGAGGAAAAAAAGCAATTTTCAAAGTTCAGCTGAAATGTCAGGAACATGAAGCAGCCCATGTTTACACAGAGCTTTCCAAAACCCAGAGTAGCTTCCAAGTTGCTTTAGAAAAAAACAGCCACATCATCTTGTCCAATGAACTGGCTTTTTAGCTAAACAGAAATAGTACCAGGCTATTACCACTCTCCTTGTCTCCTTAGGCTTAATCTCCTAATATGATTTACATTCCTACTGTTCCTGATTCTTTTATTTTGTTATTCATATTTCATCCTTTTCCCATAAGCTACCTCAAATCCACTGTGGAACAGGATAAAGCAATAAATGAATACTCAAGGTACGGTCTTCACATTCCTGGATATTCAACATTCAGATTCATGTAATTAATAAAGGTTATTTAATGTAGATATTAATTGGAGGTTAAGGGGAAGAAATATCCTAATTAATATGCAAAATACTTCGAAATTTTGAAATCTTACTGTAAAAAAAAAGTCTGGTTATAATTACCACCTGTATTTTTCATATTTTTCTGTCCCTAATTGATTCAACAATAATTTCTGTGGAAAGTAGGTGAAATCTTTTTTTTTTTTTTTTTTTTTTTGTTTTGAGACAGAGTTTTGCTCTTGTCACCCAGGCTGGAGTGCAATGGCGCGATCTCGGCTCACCGCAACCTCCGCCTCCTGGGTTCAGGCAATTCTCCTGCCTCAGCCTCCTGAGTAGCTGGGATTACAGGCATGCGCCACCATGCCCAGCTGATTTTTTGTATTTTTAGTAGAGACGGGGTTTCACTATGTTGACCGGGATGGTCTCGATCTCTTGACCTCGTGATCCACCCGCCTCGGCCTCCCAAAGTGCTGGGATTACAGGCTTGAGCCACCGCGCCCGGCAGAAATCTTAATGTAGTATATGTGTATGGGTGATTTTTGGGCTCTTACCATTCAAACTAGAAACAATAAGACACCAGTTCAATAACTATGCTACTTCTTCCAAATAAGACTTGTCAAATTCACTGTGGGGAAGTCGGGAAAAAGAACCTAAATCTATCCACAAATAAAGATAGAATGTGAGGCTAGGTACAGTGGCTCACGCCTGTCATCCCAACACTTTGGGAGGCCAAGGCAGCAGATCACCTGAGGTCAGGAGTTCAAGACCAGCCTGGCCAACATGGGTGAAACTCTGTCTCCACAAAAACACAAAAATTAGCCAGACATGGTGGTGTGCACCTGTAATCCCAGCTATTCAGGAAGCTGAGGCGGAAGAATCGCTTGAAGCTGGAGGCAGCGGTTGCAGTGAGCCAACATCACGCCATTGCTCTCCAGCCTGAGCAACAGAGTGAGACTCTATCTAAAAAAATAAATAAGTAAGTAAATAAATAAATAAAGTAGATCAAACAAGTCAGTCCTTTTCTTGTGTGAGAAGGTAAAGGCATACTATTCTCTGGTGTCCTTTTAAAGGCAGAAACATACTTTAGAATATGAAATAGCCAGCAGCCTGGAAGCACAACTTTGGAGACATAAAAATTATTAGGTCACAATTATCAGTGTCACTGATATGAACCAAAATATTTACTGAGACTAGGAGGCCAAGGATAGAACTGAAAGCCTTGTGGCATTTACAAACATCACCCTAAGTGCTTTCTTCAGGGATAGTCTCTCTACACAATCCTGAATGTTGCAATTACTCATATCCCCATGTGCAGGCAGCACATGTTTTTGAGGCTCATTCTCAAGGGAGCAAAGGAAAATTGGTATTTTTGTCTAGCATTTTTTTAATCACTGGAATTCACTAGAACCAGTAATCTTGGCACTCCAAGGACACACAGTGATGACAGATGCTTATAACGTTCACCCTGAAGACTTGCAACCTTGTGGAAGAAAAGACAGATCAAATTATGCCTTGGTGCAGTTTGAAAAGTGTTTTACTGCCTTCTACTATCTTGAAGATTGACAATCTATACAGTACACGGTAGGTGGCAACCCTGAGCCAGGAGAACATCCCATTTGCCAACCTTGCTGAACAGAGAAAGCTTAATATGGTAATGAGCCCCATTCTAAAAATCAGGTCTCTATTAGAATAATGACAACAGGGACAAAGCAATTAAAAACCCAGGCCTGACAAACATGGAATCAAAAGCACTATCAAATGTACCTCCGGGCATGTTGTCGTTTCCCACCTCCACTCTCCCAGTCATTGGGCAAATCCAATTATATTCCTGAAGACACCTGAATCATGCCTCTTCTCTCCCTTTCTCTCCAGTGGCTTTTATGAAAATAATATTCAACTTTAGTGTGTCTGCACTTCAGGAGACAGTGTGACAAGAGCAATAAACACATCCACCATGTGCAGAGACCAGGGAAAATGAGTTCTGAGACTGTCTTTGCCAACCCCAGGTGTGGGCTTTCTTTTCCCCTAAACTCGGGAGATACTGGAATGTAGCAGCTGTCAGAAAGCAGCAATGGCCTGTGCCAGAAATACCCTTGCTGAGCTGTTCTAATTGCCAAGAGATAAGAACCCATAACTCACACAGACACTTGTGGCTCTGGTTCAGAAACAGCAGGCAGAAAGGAAAGAGCATGCCTTCTGGGGTCAGACGGAGCTCACTGTAACTCTTATCAGCAATGTGACCTTGAGCAAGCTGTTTCCCTCCCCCTGAGCCTCAGTCTCCCTCCTCTTTGAGGACTATCAGCAACATGTACCACGTACCAATTACAGGACTGAATCTATAGCAGGTACACTGTAACACACTGGAGTCATTATTAACAATCTCCGCAGGGCATCGTGGAGTAAAATGGGCTTGGAGATGGTCACCAAGCTCTCTGGACAACACACAGTTTGCACGCTTGAAGGAGCCTCGATTTTCTGTGAAGACACTTCAAGAATCAGTCACATAAAATCCCTGGCTGCTTTGGCCTCATTCATTTGTTCAAACAAACATTTATTGAGGGTGTACCATGTGCCAAGATTGGGCTGGGCACTGAGGACAATATGGTCCTAGTCTCGTGAGGTTTGTAGTCTGGTAGAGAAACAAGCTTTCAAAATAATCATCTAAGCACATGAGAATGTACATCTATGATAAGCACTACAAAGGATAGGTATATGGCCATCTGTATCATGGCCACCTAAAATGAGAAATTGGCCCAGTCTGAGGAGCCACATAATGAGTAGTGAATAAAGCAAAGAAGAAAGTCAAGGCCAGGCGTGGTGGCTCACACATGTAATCCAAGCACTTTGGAAGCCAAGGCGGGTGGATCACCTGAGGTCAGGAGTTCAAGACCAGCCTGACCAACATGGACTTTAAAAAAAAAAAAAAGAAGAAGAAAGTCCAAGAGGACCTTGTTTATAAGAAATTTTAACTTAAAGAAACAAACTAGAAAGGACTTAGCTACCCCTTAACTAGGATGTTTTTCTTTTCTTACAGTGAAATCCAGAAAGTATACCCTGTCTCCTTTTTCGTTTTGGCTGCCAAGAAGCTCCAAGTCAAATGTGAAGCTCAGCAGTAACATAGAGAGTGCCTTCGTATTCTTCCCAGCCCCCTGGGTTTGCCTTTTTCCTCTTTCTTAGATTTTTCCCTTGTCCTGATTTCAAATTCCTATTTCTACTTTATCATTATATCTAATGTTCACAGACCTTCAGGGGAAGGAGGTAGGAGACAAACACAAACGTTCTAATATTCTTCGTAAGGTTAAGGGGCTGAGCTGGAAAGAATGAACAGGGTGCCCTTTGTGTCCCCTGCCTGGTGTGTTACCCTAGAGGCAGGGAAAGACACGTGGCTTCGTCCGCATTTATACAAATAGTGCATTCTGTTTGATTTGTGTGATCTAGCACGATGGTGCTTTTTTCCATGGCCCCTTTATCATGTATTTATGCCCCAAAGAGCAGCTTTCCTTGTGCTCATTTTTTTCTCTGAAACATTTACTGGTCTGTTCACATATTTACAATGAACTTACATTCTCAATATCCTTAGATAGATGCCCTCCTCACTTTTTTCAATTTTGCTTTTTTAATAAAGATAATTCATTAAATGTGTAATGGAACTTCTCTCTTTATACCTTTGAAAGGCATAATATATACATGAAAATCCTTAATCAGACCATACATGATTTTTGGATCAGAAAATAGTCACCCTCCTCCACAACGATTAACATTCACATGTTGGAAGGCTGAAAACAGAATAGATAAGAGATGAGAAAGAGATGTGGGAGAGGCCATTACCATTTTTCAATGTGCAGTTTATATGCAACTCATTGAAAAATAGAATGCTTTAGGAATAAAACATCCATTTCTTGTAATGGATGTAAAAAACAATGTTTCTCTTCCTGGGAAAATGACATTTTTATAAATAATATTCAGACACAATTCCAGAAACCACAAACTGTGGCTCTTATCCTTTTTTGGTCCTTGCTTGATGGAAGCTTTGGAATGTCTTCCCCAGGAAACAAATACATAAACACAACTTTTGACAATAAACACAATTTTGAATTTTAGAAGATTCAAAGATCTCCTAGAGAAACATTCATGAACTTTTTAGGCAAAATCTTCCCAAGAATGGAGCAAACACCTAAGGATGCCCCAAGATCTTTGACAATGTGGCAAGAACATTTGAGAAAATTTACTATGGGCCAGGCACAGTGATTCGCTCCTATAGTCCCAGCGCTTTGAGGGGCTGAGGCACGTGGATCATCTTGAATCCAAGAGTTAAAGACCAGGCTGGCCAAAATGGTGAAATGCTGTCTTTACTAAAAATACAAAAAATTAGTCAGGTGTGGTGGCACAAGCCTGAAATCCCAGCTACTTGGGATGCTGAGGCAGGAGAATTGCTTGAGTCTGGGAGGCAGAGGTTGCTGTGAGCTGAGATTGCACCACTGCGCTCCAGCCTGGGCAACAAAGCAAGACTCTTTATCAAAAGAAAAACAATAAAGAAAAAGAAAAAATGTATAATGAATAATAGTTATACAACATAGATAAAAACTATAAAGACTAACATAAAAATTTTTTAATTTACTTATTTCATTTTTATTGAGTCAATTTAAAGAAAAATACTACATGGGTATTGCAAAAATGCAGAGATGAGACAGGAATGCTTAAAGTTAAAGAAATACTGTGTAGGGGATTCACAGATTCTAGTTTTAAAACTATGCAGATACTGTCACTCACAAAGTAGATCATTCATGGCCACTGTTTTTGGTGTTTTGTTTTTTTTTTTTTTTTTTTTTTTTTTTTTTTTTTTTTCATTTTTTCTCTCCTCATGTTCTCCCAGACCGATTAGCTTGGCAACATACCCCCCTCCACCCCATCAAGGCCTTCCTTCTATTAAGGAGCCAGAGGATTTCTGGTTTGCTGCAAAGGTTACGAAGAGTGAGAGGCTGCCTTGGCATAGAAAATGTGTTTGGGGTGAACGGGTTGGGGACTCACCCTGAGCTCCCTGGGCAGAAGTAACTGACCAGCTGTATTTCATTGACCCCTAGATCTGATGAAATGCAGACATCACCACAGGAAGCGAGTCAAAATCCAGCAGTTCAGAGAATGGCACCACATTTGCCAAGCCAAAGCCAGGGCCACTGGTGCCTGGGGCAAGTAGGGTTAGCCTTGTGGGTCTGTCTCCCTCTTCATAAACAATCAAAACTTTAACATTCCTAGCTCAGTGGAACTGAGCTGCCTCCCCTACTGTGCTGTACCTTCCAGGGGGAGAAGCACTACTTGTGTCTTCTCAGTACAGTGGCTGGCACATAGCAGGTACTCTGAAAAAATGAAAGAACTCAACTATTTTGGGGTAAGGAAAAATAAGTATCTCAGATCTTTTCTTTTCTTTTCTTTTTGCGACAGAATCTTGCTCTGTCACTCAGGCTGAAGTGCAATGGTGCAATCTTGGCTCACTGCAACCTCTTCCTCTCGGGTTCAAGCCATTTTCCTGCCCCAGCCTCCTGAGTAGCAGGGACTACAACCAGGCGCCACCATGCCTGGCTAATCTTTTTGTATTTTTAGTAGAGACGGGGTTTTACCACAGTGCCCAGGCTGGTCTTGAACTCCTGATCTCAGGTGATCTGCCCTCCTCAGCCTCCCAAAGTGCTGGGATTACAGGCTCGAGCCACCGCGCTTGGATTCTTTTATTTTTCTCTCTGGTGGCTAACAGATGGTTTGCACTAGTAGATGCTCAAGAACTGGTTCCTTTAAAAGTAAATAAACGGCCTGACATAACCAGTAAGTATTTAAAAATGAAGATAACTATTTTTGTTTTTTTTTTAAAGGACAAATGAATCCAACTTAGTGCCTTTGTTTTTTCACTTCCCATAGGTAAGGCCAGAGTGGCAAACAAAAGGAGAGGAGTGATGGAGCCCTGAATTAAAGCTGCCTGTGGCTTCCCCAGGGCTGCAGACCCAGGCCCAGTCCTCCCTAGCCACTTGGCTCTGAAGTCATTTCTATCTACTCCACCCCTGGGGAAAGAAGTTTAGGGCTGAGCTTGATACCAGGAACCAGGTGCCCTCCACTCTCTGGATGAACAATTCAGTGAAGATGTGGCACATCTTTCTCCAACTCAACTCTAGCACTTCCCTCCGAGAAATAACTACACTCAGGAGAAGAAAAGTAGTAGAAGCCATGTCAAAGTGAGCTTCCCTTACTGGCTGGGTGAAGGAGGTGGCAAACCCGAGGTCACCCTTTGCTCTTCAGAAATTGGTTCCCCTCCCTAGGATGTCAAATGTTAATGACCTAAGGCTCCATAATCTCAGAGCTGGAAGCAAACTGCAAGCTCAAGGCCCATCCCTTTATAACAACCCTGCCGACCAGTCGTCCAGCTTGGATGCCCCAATTATGACAGAGGGACTCATTATCTATCTTTAGACTGCTCTATTAAATGCTTGGATCTCTATTGTTTTTCTCTGAAAACGAAGATGGTTTCCAAGGCACTCATGAACAATCTAGCCCATACAGGGGGCACCACAGGAGAATTTGATTCAATTTCCCCTCTGCTAGCCTGGTGAATTTTTAATTTAGAACCACTGACTCATAAAATTTCTAGAACTAGAAGCAATGGCAATAATAGCTAACATTTACAGAACACTTACTATGAGCCAAGCATAAGCTAAGAGCTTTCCGGGCATTATCTCATTTAATACAACATTTAATTCTCACACTCTCCTTTGATTATTTATTAGCTTTTTTATACATGAGGAAATGAAGCCTCAGTGAATTTCTGCAGCTTGCCCAAAGTCATACCATGAAGAAGTGGGTTAGCTAGGAATAAAACCCAAGGTTTTGTAATTAAAACCTTAAAAAAAAAAACCAGACTACTATGTCAAAACCTAACACATAAAGTAAAGCAGCATTGTGTGTGAAGGCCCTCAGCCAGTGCGCAAGCATGGAGAATTATAAGCAACAAACACCTCTTGAACTCCTCTGCTGAAAGCACCTCTCTCGAAGGGATTTCTGCTGCCTTGTTCACTGCTGTGCCCCAGTGTAGCTCCTGGTACATGGAAGCATAAATATTGCTACCTGAATAAATCCAATGTTTATGGAGTGCTTACTCATGGGTAATTTCTAAGGACCTTACATGTATTTGCTCAATTAACCCTCAGCACAGGTTCTCTGATGCCCATTTGACAGATGAGGAAACTGAGGCATGGAGCATTCAAGTGGTGTTCCCAAGGTCACATAGCTAGTGATAGTGGAATTCAAATTCAAAGTTGGGGGGCGGGGTCAGATTTTGTGCCTCATTGACTATACAGAACCAATCCATTCCCTCAGAACAGGTCTGAGCAGAAAGGCTTGAGGCCTGCAGGAGACACACTGAAGCCCATGTCAACAGCTAATGGCAGGGAACTTGATCCTCAGCCGGGCTTCTACTAACAACCACTTCTGCATCCCTGACATCCTGCTTTCTGGTTTCTCCTACTCTCCTCATAATCTCACTACAGAGTAGACATGGGGGCCTTTAGCACTTTCAAGTTCACTGCTCTGAACTCCCAGGAATGCCACCATTTATAGAGAAACTCAATGACTAGCACCTACTTCAACTCGGCTGTTGCTGCTCTTCTCAGCCTTCCAGGGTGAGTTCCCAGCTGTGTGTCACACACTAGCACTCCAAACACCATCGGGGAAGAGAGTGAAGAAACAGAGTGCCGGAGAGAAGGCCAAAGACGATAAGGAAGATAGTGAATGATACTTTCATCGGTATTTCATAGCAGTTTGATCCCAAGCGCACAGTTTAAAAATGAATTGCTGCGGCCGCTGTAAACTGCCATCTTCTGGGCTTTGCAGCTCTGCAATAAAAATTCAATCTAAGCAAAGCAATTTCTCCACTTAGGCAATTTTCATCTTGCCCCTCCCAGAGATGATAGGAGACTGTTTTTTAAAATAGTAGATAAACTGCTAAATGCCGTTTCGATTCTATTTCATAAAATTCCTACTTCAATAAAACCACCAGGGACAATAAACAACAATGCTAACACTCAAAGTTGAGTTCAATGATTCAGAATAACTGTTCTAGATATCCATTTCAAATGTAAAACTTACCTTTTGAATTTGAAAACAGAGCAAACCCCGTAAACTTTTTAAGCTGACCCCCAAAGCTAACTTATCACCTAAACAGCAGTGTCTGTTGAAATATAACACAAGCCACATATGTCATTTTGAAACTTCTAGTTTTTTAAAAAATCAGTGAAATCAATTTTAATAATATACTTAGCCCGATATATTATTTTCAATATGTAATCAGTATAAAATTTATTATTACAATACTTTACATTCTTTTTCTAGTACTAAATCTCTGAAATCTGGGTGTATTTCACATTCACAGCACATCTCAACCCAGACTAGCTGAATTTCAAGTGCTCCATAGCCACATGTGGTCAGTGGCTACCTTTTGGGACAACACAAATCTAAAGCTTTCAAGTCCCAATTTAAATGCCTGTACAGTCTCTCCCTCCCCCTGATACAGGAAAGTGCACAGACAGGGCAGAATCAGAGGCTTTTTAGCAGTGAAAACTTGCTGTTGAGCCAAAGCACAGCCTCTTACTCCTTATTTTATATCAAATCCTGTCAAGTCAACCAGAGGCTTAAAAGATAAATGCTATACTGGTGTGACTCTGATTAAGTCATTGGGGAAGAAAATGGGTCTGGGAAGGAGTGATTCCTACAGTAAATAAGAGTATTGATAATCCCTTATATTTACAGAGTCCACGCTGAGATGGGCACTCACATTCATCATCTCATCAGATACTTACACCTGAGACATAAAGAATCTTGGCGACCAGGAGATCATCCAGGCGGGCAGAGACAGTGCCAGGAAGAACTAAGCCCAGGGCTTGGCCTCAGAGTCCTGGGAGCTGTCCCTGGGTTCCCAAAGTAAGCCATAAAAGCAAAATTCATTGGAGGCACTTATTTAAAATACAGACTTCCAGGCCCTGCCCAGCTCTAATAATGGAGAAGTTTAGGGGATGGGAAGAAAGTTAGAACCCCAGGATCTGCATTTTTAAGACATTTCCCAGGTGATTTTAATGTTGCCTCTTTGGGAATGACTGTACCAAACTACCTTGAAAGAATTAAAGTGGGCCAGGTGCAGTGGCTCATGCCTATAATCCCAGCACTTAGGGAGGCCAAGGTGGGCAAATCACCTGAGGTAAGGAGTTTGAGACCAGTCTGGCCAACATGGTGATAGCCCAACTCTACTAAAAATACAAAGATTAGCAAGGTATGGTGGTGGGTGCCTGTAATTCCAGCTACTCAGGAGTGCTGAGGCAGAATTGCTTGAACCCAGGAGGCAGAGGTTGTAGTGAGCCAAGACGGTGCCCCTGCACTCCAGCCTAGGTGACAGAGTGAGACCCTGTCTCAAATAAAATAAAAGTGTTTCTCCTTTAAAAAAAAAAAAGTCCAATGTGCAAAAACCCATATTTGATAAAAATAGGGCACTACTTTCATCCAGGAGACTTCATTTACTGCACTGGATGACCTCTCATGCCATTCTTTCTGCATATGTAAGGTACGTTGTAACAGATAGGCTAATAAGACGTTGAATTCATGCTGAGCAAATTTTTGGAGATGTTTTTCTCTGTGATTTCAGTGACTTTGCTCCATCCAAGGATCCAAGAGAAAATTTCTTCTGTGTCTGATAATAATTTTTATAACCAATGTTTATTAAGCATTTTCTGTTTACTGTTTCACAAATATACATTATCACATTAATGTTAATTCTTAACAACAATCCTGTTAAGCCATAACAACAACAACATGAACTTCATGTTGTTGTTGTTATGGCTTAACCAACTTACAGATAAGAACTTTAAGTCTCAGAATAGTTAATCTTTTTTTTTTTTCCTTCACTCAGGCTGGAGTACAGTGATGCCATATCCACTCACTGCAACTTCTGCCTCCCAGGTTCAAGTGATTCTCCTCCCTCAGCCTCCTGAATAGCTGAGATTACAAGCACATGCCACCATGCCTGGCTAATTTTTGTATTTTTAGTAGAGTCTGGGTTTCAATATGCTGGCCAGGCTGGCCTCAAACTCCCGACCTCAAGTGATCCAGCCACTTCAATCTCCCAAAGTGCTGAGATAACAGGTGTGAGCCACCACACCCGGCCCCAAAAGAGTTAATATTTTTAAGCAAGCTTGCCGGGCATGGTGGCTCACGCCTGTAATCCCAGCACTTTGGGAGGCCGAGGCGGGTGGATCACGAGGTCAACAGATCGAGACCATCCTGGTCAACAAGGTGAAACCCCATCTTTACTAAAAATACAAAAATTAGCTGGGCATGGTGGTACATGCCTGTAATCCCAGCTACTCAGGAGGCTGAGGCAGGAGAATTGCTTGAACCCAGGAGGCGGAGGTTGCGGTGAGCCGAGATCGCGCCATTGCACTCCAGCCTGGGTAACAAGAGCGAAACTCCGCCTCAAAAAAAAAAAAAAAAAAAAACATATATATATATATATATATATTTTTTTTTTTTAGCAAGCTTAATTTGAAGATCTATATAATACAAAAGCTTCATTATCATTATTCCTCCTAATACTAGCGCTGGTTTCTTTCTGGCAACTAGTGTATTCTACTAACCAGTAATAATGTGTTTACTGTGGATGACTACTCACAGATGCGGCCTGCTCTTCACACAGGTGCCCCTCCTCTGTAATCTTACAACCCCTGTAATTGACTGTTGTCTGCCTTCCCCAAAAGACCGGGAGTTCCTTAAGGACGGTACCTCTTTCCGTCATATGTATTTCTGCACCCAGGCACTTAGTGGTTGGTAAGGAACGATGGACAAATCGAAAGATGGATGCAAGCCTGAAGGGCAGAGAGGAAGGGCTAGATCACTGGACTTTATCAGCCAGGTAGGTAGAAGCTCCATAAAGTTTCTAAGCACGGTCAGGATAAAAACTTTGATCCAGGACTATACGGCAGACTCTGGAGGTGAGGGGTGGCGAGAGGACATGAGGGAAGGGAGTAGTTAGGAGGTCCTTAGCAGATCTGAAGGGAAGGAGTCCCAATGCTGGGAGGCAGTAATGTCATGTTAAATGGCAGTTTCAAAGCCATCACAGATCTGGGCCCAAGAAAGGGCAGGACTGTGGGCCGGCTAGGGACCTGATTAAGAACAAAAATCCTATAAAGTCTCATACTTGGACTCTCTGGCCTCAAAGGACACTGCTGCTCTGCCTTCCCATTTAGGTAACTGGTGCGCTTTGCTTTGCTTTTAAGGAATAATACATTCCCAGCCTCGAAATCCCAGCCTGCTCTCAAGGGAGCCACAGACACAAACGGGTGAGAATCCCTCCACTGTGGTTTCCTCCTCACATAGTGGGAAGCCACTCACTTTCCCAACCTCTCCTCACGGGGGCAGCAGGAGCCTGCTGTGGCGCCACGCATGATCTTTTTCCATCTGGGTGCTTCTGCTTCTAACTCCCAGGTTCTTCCTGCTAGAGGTCTAGGTGAGCAACTCGAGCCAGGGGAGATGGCATCCATGCCAGCCCATGTCCAGCCAGCCTGAGGCTGAGGCTTCTGGCCTTCCTCCCATGCCTTCTCCCAAACAATCTAGACACTGGATAACCTGCCCGAGAGAGGACTGGACAGCCCACCCACCAGAACCCCCAACCCTGGGGCCTCTCCTAGAAAGTGTGAAAACCTCCTGCCTCATTCCCTGTCACCAGGCAGGATTATACAAACCTTAAAGTGGAGGGGGAGGGGGGACTTTGAAATTGGACACGGAATATTTTTAGGGTTTGGGAATCACAGGGATTTTAGTTTGTTTATGCTGACTTGTTTGATGTGTTCAAAGAATTTTACTTTAAGTGTTTCCCAAGAGGTTTGCAAAATCAGTATGCAGAAAGGATGCCACAAACCTGCCCACAAAGCCCTCCTTCGATGCCTAATTAGAATGGCAAATCAGGATATTTGAAGGCTCTAGGTTTTTGAAGCAAAATTTCTGTAGAAAACAGCATAAAAGTACTCATTACTGACAGGCCTCAACTTGCTGTGGGTCTTAATGAGCTTTCTGTTAGACTCTGTTAGACTCGGGCTCCAGCAACACGCCCTCCCCCACAGAGACAACGGGGGGAAACACTCCCTCAGCCACCATTCCGCTCCGTAAGGTATTTTCCTCTCCACTGATCAAAGTGGAAGAAGAAGGAGACATTTTCAAGTTTAAAAACACTCATTCCAACTTTGGAGTTTGCAGGCCACTAATCCCCAGGTGAAAGGGTAAAGTGCTTGGGTCATCTGGGCTGCTGGTTCCAAAACGCAGCTGCGTCAGCACCCCTTGGGAACCTACAAAGAATACAGAGGCCTGGGCCCCACAGGACCTGGCATTTTAAGCACCTTTGGTGACCACTGACGAGGGTACTGTTTTCTCAGCTACTGGGTTGTACAATCACACCTTAAAGTATTACCTCACATGTTAGGAAGCCATTATCAAAAAGATGAAAGGCAAGTGTTGGTGAGGATCTGGAGAAAAGGGAAGCCTGGGGCTGGGCGCGGTGGCTCAAGCCTGTAATCCCAGCACTTTGGGAGGCCGAGGCGGGTGGATCACAAGGTCGAGAGATCGAGACCATCCTGGTCAACATGGTGAAACCCCGTCTCTACTAAAAATACAAAAAATTAGCTGGGCATGGTGGCGCGTGTCTGTAATCCCAGCTACTCAGGAGGCTGAGGCAGGAGAATTGCCTGAACCCAGGAGGCGGAGGTTGCGGTGAGCTGAGATCGCGCCATTGCACTCCAGCCTGGGTAACAAGAGTGAAACTCCGTCTCAAAAAAAAAAAAAAAGAAAAGAAAAGGGAAGCCTGGACACTGTTGGTGGGAATGTAAATTCATACAGCCATTATGGAAAATGGTACGGAGGCTCCTCAAAAATTTCAAAATAGAGGCCAGGTGTGGTGGCTCACACCTGCCATCCCCGCACTTTGAAAGGACAAGGTGAGCAGATCATCTGAGGTCAGGAGTTCAAGATCAGCCTGCCCAATATGGTGAAACCCTGTCTCTACTAAAACTACAAAAAATAGCCAGGCATAGGGGACGGTGGTGGGCGTTGGGGTTGGGGGGGAGCCTGTAATCCCAGCTGCTCAGGAGGCTGAGGCAGGAGAATCGCTTGAACCTGTGAAGTAGGGGTTGCGGTGAGGTGAGAGCACACCACTGCACTCCAGCCTGGGCAAGAGAGTGAGACACCGTCTTTAAAATAAAAAAGAAAGAAAGAAAAGAAAAAGAAAAAAAGAAAAGCAAACATGGCCAGGCGCAGTGGCTCAGGCCTGTAATCCCAGCACTTTGGGAGGCCGAGGTGGGTAGATTGCCTGAGTTCAGGAGTTTGAGATCACCCTGGGCAACATGGTGAAACCCCGTCTCTACTAAAATACAAAAAATTAGCCAGGCTTGGTGGCACGTCCCTGTAGTCCCAGCTACTCGGGAATCTGAGGCACAAGAATCACTTGTGCCCTGGAGGGGGAGGTTAGAGTGAGATGAGATTGCGCCACTGTACTCTAGCTTGGGTTACAGAGTAAGACTCCATCTCAAAAAAAAAAAAAAAGAAAGAAAAGAAAAGAAAACGTGCATATCTATACACAATGGAACACTACTCTGCCTTTAAAAAGTCCTGTCATTTGAAACAGGAGATGGAGGGGTTGGGAGATGTTGGTTGAAGGATACGTAATTTTAGTTAGGCAGAAGAAATAAATTCAAGAGCTCTATTATACCTCATGGTGAGTATTGTGAATAACAATATATTGTGGCCGGGCACGGTGGCTCAAGCCTGTAATCCCAGCACTTTGGGAGGCCGAGGCAGGTGGATCACGAGGTCAAGAGATCGAGACCATCCTGATCAACATGGTAAAACCCCAACTCTACTAAAAATACAAAAAAATTAGCTGGGCATGGCGGCGCGTGCCTATAATCCCATCTACTCAGGAGGCTGAGGCAGGAGAATTGCCTGAACCCAGGAGGCAGAGGTTGCGGTGAGCCGAGATCTGCCATTGCACTCCAGCCTGGGTAACAGGAGCGAAACTCTGTCTCAAAAAAAACAAAAAAACAAAAAAACAATATATTGTATACTCAAAAATTGCTGATAGATTTTTAAGTGTTCACACCACAAAAAATAAGTATGCAAGGTATTATATGCATTAAATAATGTAGCCATTCCACAGCATACACATCTATCAAAACATCATGCTATACACAATAAACACATACAATTTGTATTTGTCAGTGGAGCACACATACACCTGACTGTATCAGAATGTCCTGCATTGCCTCACCCTCCATTTCTCTCACACCAGGAAGTAAGGCTACAGTAATGACAAGGAAGAAAGAAAGACAGGTAAGATGGTATCTGCACAAATACATGTGTTCACACATATATGCACACAGACATATACTCGCACCCACACGCACACGCAGAGTGAAGGAGGAACACATATGTGCAGACACCCCTCAGCTTCTCCAGCAAGTTCACAGGAGCTGGAGAAGATTAGCAGCACAGATGCTTGAAGCAAGCAGCTCTTTGCTCACATCCACCGTGGATGGAAATACTTTAGCAGAACTTGATCATGAGCTCTAGGATTCCCACAGCTGCCTCTGTGAAGCCCTGGCCCACTTCCCCACTCCCGGGGCATCCTCAACACAGGTCCTGTGGGTTTCAGGTCTACAGAGATGCCTCTCCAGCCTCCTCAGCATCATCCCTGGAGCAGGACAACATCGCTCCTCAGCATGGCATTCAGCCATTTAAGATGTGAATCTTTCTTCTTCTGCTGCTTCCCTGTGTGTCAGTCCATCCAGCCAACCCAGAACCTTGTCACTCCGAAAACTGGATTTCTCACCTCTAAGCCTTGCTGGTATTGGCTCCTCCTCCCAGAAAGCTGCCCAACTCCCACTCTCTTTACTCCCTCCCCATCCCTATTCAGCAAGCTCTATCCATCTGTTTCAATGTAAACCCCCATCTGCCTCCTTTGTGCTCCTCCCCCATTCACCACTACACAGAAGCCACACCTTCTACCTAAGCCCCATCTCCCCTGCAGGTGGGAAGGGGTGGCACAGTGTGCTGCTCACCTCCCAGGCCTCCTTTAGAAGACTCTAGATGCTCAGCAGTTGAAATGCATTTATAAGGTTGGCTTATTGTCCATTAAACCAGGAGTTCCCAGACGTTGAAGTGAATAAGATGGAGAGGGAGAGGTGTGACTTAAAATTGCAAACTCTCAGAGAGTTTGGTTTAATAAGTCTGCGTATGGCCCTGAAATCTGCATTTTTAACAAGCATTCTATTATACACACATGAATCTGATGCAGATGGCCTGTGGATCACACTTAGAGGAACACTACAAAGCAATTAATTTATAACAAATGCCCCCAGATTGTTTGCTTATTCATTCATACCAATGTCTGTCTGCGTCTGCCCACTATACGCCTATCCTAGGTACGTGGGGGAATAAAGAGGAGAACCAAGAACTGGATCTTACCCTGAGAGTCTATCTGGCACAGGAATCAAAACATGGATATAAATCACCAAAGTAAACCAAGGTATGATGCAGAAAGTAACAAATGCTGTCAGAGCATGGATAATGAGCCACAGAAATTTAGAGGAGGGAGAGAGGCCAAACTAGAAACAAAGAGATGGAGGGGACAGGAGAGACCAGAACAGCAAGCCAAGATGAGGTTCTGAGAGCAGAAAACTGGTCAAGAAAGTCAAACTCTACAAAGGGTAAGGGAATCAGGCCTGTCAACAGCCTTTGGACTTGGTGAGTAGGAAGCCAAGCAGATTTCAGAGAGTGGAGGATGAAAACCAGAGAGCAGCCGGGCGCGGTGACTCAAGCCTGTAATCCCAGCACTTTGGGAGGCCGAGGCGGGTGGATCACGAGGTCGAGAGATTGAGACCATCCTGGTCAACATAGTGAAACCCCGTCTCTACTAAAAATACAAAAAACTAGCTGGGTGTGGTGGCGCGTGCCTGTAATCCCAGCTACTTAGGAGGCTGAGGCAGGAGAATTGCCTGAACCCAGGAGGCGGAGGTTGCGGTGAGCTGAGATCGCGCCATTGCACTCCAGCCTGGGTAACAAGAGCGAAACTCCGTCTCAAAAAAAAAAAAGAAAAAGCCAGAGAGCAAATGGTTAAAGGTGGGAGTGAAGGCAGAGAGAGAAGTGTAGGGGGGAGCACAGAGGAGGGGCGATGCAGGGAGAGGAGCCAGTGGGAGGACAGAGTGCTGAAAATGATATTCCAAGAGCTGAGAAGGATTTTATCCTTTGCTATACATCACACCCTAGAATCTGTGAGGCCAGAAAATAGAACCAATGAGAGGGCATGGACATGTATATCATTATGGGTGAATTCTCAGATTAAGGCATAGTAGCCTTCAAAGAAATGAAAGAAGAAAACTCATAGCAATGATGGAAAGAGATGCCCAAACAGAAGGTTTTAGGGATCCCGGTTCTTCCTGGTGCAAAGCTGTCCCCTGATGTTCCAGGGAGCTTAAAACAAAGGAATAAGAAGGCTGTGCATACCCACAAAGAAGAGGGTATGTATGTCCCTAACTTTCCTTTCCTTTGCGAAGAGATAGACTTTTTTTTTTTTAATGAAAGAAAATCTCTGCTGGATACAGAATAGAGTCCTCACTCCTAAGCATGGTCCACAGGCCCTTCACAATCTAATGCTCAAGTACTGTCCAGCCTGATCTGCTTGCCATTGTGGCCCCACAGATACCTCAGTCCTACATGCCTATCCTTAGCCACATTCCCTCCACCTGCCCATTCCCCCAGCCTGAGCCATTCACACTGCACGCCAATGCACACAGGGCTGCTCTGCATGGAACACCTTTTTCCAAACATCTTTCCCTCATTCGGATACCCCTGCCTAACACCCAGGCCTTTACGCTGTAGATCAAGTGCTTCCTCCCCACCCCACTTCCTCATTCATGCTTCCCCAGCTACTCCTTCCTCTACGCTACACTGTCATAACATTCAAGGAATCCTTCTACCTAGGCATTCATCACACTGTGTAGCACTCATCCATTACATGCCTGCCTCACCTTCAAAACTGTTAGCTCCCTAGGGGCCAGGAACCAGTCCCCAACATCCTTCTGTTCTTTTCATAATATTTACAGATTGCTTGCTATGTATCAGACAGAATCTATCTGTATGATCTCATTTAATCCTTCATAATTTTATGAAGTTTATCATCATCATATTGCAAAGACAAAAACAAAGCCTAGTAGTATTAAGTATCTCATCCAGGGTTACACAGCTGGAAAGTGGAACACTGGTACAGGAACCCAGGCACTTTCACCTTGCCCTTCAGCCTCCTCCATGCAGCATGGAGAAGGTGTTCAGTTGACATGCATTGAATAGGGATAGCTAAGAATACTCTCTATCAGTCTAAGAGGGGAGACATGATGATAATGATGATGATGATGAAGAAGAAAACGACAATAACAATAAAGGTGCATTTTACCAAGCACTTACCACAAACTGGGCTCTAGGTTAAGTGATATACCTAGACAATCTCACTTAATCCTTATCTTATGAGATAAATATTTTTATTAGTTCCCATGTATAATGCAAATACAGAGGCCTAGAGATGCTAAGTAGCAGCAGAACTCAGATACAACCCCAGGCAATCTCGCTCTGAGACCCAGATTATTATCCACTGGGTCACGCCGTCATCTAGGTAAGCTGTATAAATGAAAATGTAAAAGTTTAGAGGCAATGCAAACCCATATGGGAAAGGGGACGGTGAGGGACATTTCTGGGTTAGTAACTCGTCAGTTTTAATCTGGGTATGCCTCTTGGAAGAGGTCCAGAGCTGCATATTTTCAAGAAAGGAAGGATAAATTAGGGGACTCAGAAGGGATGAGACTGGATGATAAAGTGCTGGTGAAGATGTATCCATAAATACTCAACCAGAACTAATCACTAGCATCTCTGTGCTTCCGTCTATCTTTAGTATCCAACCCTATGAGACAAAACAAGTATGATTTCAGAGGAAACGAAGATCTAACTGAGGAATGGAACCTGAGAGGTGTCACACAGCACCTGGACTGTGGTCTGAACTAGCCTTCCACACTGCTGAGTGCTAACACACTACATCTGTGGGGCCCAGCCTGACCCAACATGGGTACACACACAGGTCCCGAAGATCAGTTCCCCTCTTCCTCCTCGGCAAGGACTTTCAGTGAATTTTAGCTGGGCATATTATAACCCAGAATAAAGACATTTCCATGCAACTCTGAGTGGCCATGTAAGTCCTGATGAATGGATGTAGGTAGAAGGACCATGCAGGACTTCGGGAAAGTATTCCTAAAGGGGTAATTGTGTGTGTTAAGGAAGTGAGAGGGGAAAGGGAGGTGACCCTACCCACTGTTGCCTGGAATACAGACATGATGGCAAAACTCAAGCAGCCATATTAAGCTTTGAGATGAAAGCCACATGCTAAAGAGGGCAGAAAAGCAAAACATACAGTGCTTGGGGCCCGCCCAGAAGACTCTGTGAGACCAGCTCAGTAGCTCTGGGATGACTACCTCCAGACTTTTTGTTGTTGTTGTTGTTGTTGTTGTTGTTGTTGTTGTTGTTGTTGTTGTTGTTTGAGATGGAGTCTTACGCTGTTGCTGATGCTGGAGTGCAATGGCACAGTCTGAACTCACTGCAACCTCCACCTTCCAGGTTCAAGTGATTCTCCTACCTCAGCCTCCTCGGTAGCTGGGTTACAGCTGCACGCCACCACACCCAGCAAACTTTTTGTATCTTTAATAGAGACGGGGTTTCACCACGTTGGCCAGGCTGGTCTCAAACTTCCGACCTCAGGTGATCTGCCTGTCTTGGCCTCCCAAAGTGCCAGGATTAAAGGCATGAGCCACTGTGCTCAGCCCAGACTTTTATGTGAAAGAGAAATACATTTCAGTCACTGTTACGTCAGGTTTTTCATCATTTGCAGCTAAACATAACCCCAACTAATACAAATAGGAATAGTCATTTTTAACTTTAAAAAAAAAAAAATCTTAGACTTTCATCATATACTAGTGAAGCATCTTTTGCCTGAAATGCCTGGGACCAAAAGTGTTTCAGATTTGGGGTTTTTGCAGATTTTAGAATATCTGCAGAATACATATTGGTTAAGCATCCCTAACCCCATAATCAGAAATCTAACATGCTTCAGTGAACATTTCCTTTGAGCACTATGTCAGTGTTCAAAAAGTTTCAGGTTATAGATTTCTCAACATTAGGAATGTTCAACCTGTAATTATACTTGGAGTATTTATTGACTTTAAAAACAAAAGAACAAAGAGCCTCTATGTATCCAATAAAACCTTTTCATGAATTAACTAAATTTAAATGACTTTTAATTTTTTTTCACAATGGCATCTACATATATTTGAAAATAGCATTTTTTGACAATTGACACAGCCATAATTGTCAGGTTCCCCACCAAGGGGTCAGCCCAAGATTTGAGGAACTCCTAGCCTAAATGACACAGGGAGGTCAGAGAAAAGTTTCATGGAGGAAGTGAAGTTTGAGCTATGCCTTGAAGGCTATGGATTAAGTTGTCAGATGCACAGGAAGGGACAATGAAAGGACACTAGACACAGGGAGAAGCAAATGAAGAGGCAGGGTGAGAAACTATTAGTTCCTACTGGATTACAGTCTCAAAGACCAGTCTTAAACCTTGCTCTTTTTTCACAGTAATCAGCAAAATGCCTTGTACCAATTAACCAAATGAACATAAAAATAAACGGTATGAAGAAGCCAAAGAAAGTTATAAGTTCTTTTGTGAATGCTACAGTGACTATTATCTATAAGACTTTAAAGTCCTAAGATCTTGTGTCACCAAAAAACAAAACAAAACAAAACAAGGATAATTTTGCACACTATCCCAATTTAAAAGATTAAATAAGCCACAGCAAATGGTAAGGGCCAGGGTTTTCCAGAATAGTAATAAAACCAAGACTCTGGATCACATGTTTGATATGTAGATTTCATTTTATGCTCTACATATTTTTTGCACTTAAATACACAGAAGAACTTACACAAAGTTTATATCAGAGCCCCTCATTAATTTTTAATATTTGAATAAATAATTCTGTATTTAAGGGTACCAACTTTACCTCCTAAAAGTAAGTATACTTGGTTGACTAGAAAGGCAGTGATTTTCTAGTTTGTGTTTATCTTTCTGTTCAAATAAAAAGTCTATTCTTTATTGTGCAGGAAAATGCAAAGCAGATTTAGAGGGTGCTCATGGGTTTCTTTCACCTCCCCCTCAAGAAACTGGTAAGATAGGAATGTGACAAATTGCACCAGGTTTATAAGATAATAATTTGGCCTTTATCGTGATTAGAACATTGGCTCACTGAACCGAAACTTATGTAACAGAAACAAACCCCTCAGACTCACAGGAAGCTACAATTAGTTGGGGAGTCATGTGGGAAGTTCAGGGCTTCACTGGTTCAGAAGCAAACTTAACTCCACAAGGTAAGAGGGATTTGTGGGGTTTCTATTGGCTTATATATTTTGTTAAACAATAGCCAAAATATAAGATAAAAATATCACTATAAATGTTTTCTTATCCAGCACTTTCGGAGCAAAGAATAAAGAACCAATCAATAATGGCCACACACAGTGGCTCACACCTGTAATCTCAGCACTTGGGGAGGCTGAGGCAGGAGGACTGCTTGAGGCTAAGAGTTCAAGACAGCTCTAACAACACTGTGAGACTCCATCTCTACAAAAAAAAAAAAAAAAAAAAAAAAAAAACTTTTTTTTTTTAATTAGCCATGTGGGGTAGTACACACCTATCGTCCCAGTTACTCAGAAGGCTGAGACAGGAGGCTTGCTTGAGCCC
Source organism: Saimiri boliviensis (assembly GCF_048565385.1). NCBI lineage: Eukaryota > Metazoa > Chordata > Mammalia > Primates > Cebidae > Saimiri > Saimiri boliviensis. The sequence goes on from NC_133454.1 coordinate 86,613,344, forward strand.
AGGAGTTCAAGGTTACAGGGATCTATGATCACACCAACACACTCCAGCCTGGGCAACAGAGCAAGATTCTGTCTTTAAAAAAAAAAAAAAAACTAATAAGATAGGATGCTGTATACTGTTAGTTATTTGAAAGGTCACAGAAATCATTCAAATAAATTTATTTGGGCGATAACAAAATAAACAACTAGAAAGTTAAATATTAACGACATTACAGTTGTTGCATGCTTTATTTTCACATACACTGTTTCATTTGAAACAGTTTTTGCAAATGTCAGAGTAATTTTTAATTCCCTTATCAGATGGATTTTTTATTTACTCAAATAATTCCCAAACAACTGTTGGACAAAAAGGACTATGCTAGGCACCCTAGAGAGTACAAAGAAGAAAATCTAAACCCCAGTGAACCCTGAGGCCTCAGGCTAACAGGAGAGACTTACTGAATTAATTAATGTTTTTGTCCTGGAGGATTCCTCTGCCACCCATCAATATGGCAACTTCCTACTTATCCTTCAAGGCCCAGTTCAAATGTTGCTTCCTATTGAGCATTCCCTCTTCTGTATCCCGTGGAATACACTGCCTCCCAATTTACGTCCCTGAAGCATTCTATACAAATACTCATGAAGACACCTGTTGCCTTATGGTTGTTTACTTACCTGCTTGTCCCACTGAACTGGGCTTAAGGGACCATGACCTACTCATGTTTTTATTCCCCAGCATTTAGTACAGTTCCTGGCACCCAGGAGAGGTTTGGTCAGGTGTTTTGGTTGATCAAGTAAGTCCGCTGTTTTCAGAATAATAGAGGAGATGATGTATATACTTAAGCTCAGAATCGATGAAGCTTAAAGAAAATCACCGCTTAGTTGGAGCTCCAAGCTTTTGGGGCTGTTTTCTTTTCTCCTTCCAGGCCATGCCGAACATGAGCCAGTGGTCCACAATGGAAGGACAGTAAAGGTTACCACTAAAAAGCTCTAGAATGGGAACTTGGGGGAAAATGAGGTTTGAAAATTAAATGAGATTTTCCCAATTACCTAAAATTAAGGCAGGCTTAGTAAAACCACCAAAGGGATCTAAAATGACTGGAGAATTGTTAGAGACCCAGTTATCTAGAAAGAGGGGGATTCTAGAGACCCTACACAGCCACTTAAAAAGCAGGGGTGTATCTGTAGTCCCAGCTACTCAGGAGAGGATGGCTTTAGCCCAGGAGTTTAAGGTGGACCTGGGCAACACTACAAGAGCCAGTCTCATAAAAAATAAAAAAAAATAAAAAAAAATAAAAAAAAAAAAAAGGCAGAATGAGCATGAGCATGTTAAGTGACTACACTCAGTAGCCTAGTTTGTGGAAATATGTCTTTTTGTACTTTCCACAGGGACCAGGAAAAAACAGTCATATTCCCTTCTCATAATAGAGCAGCTCAGAGGAGTATGTACGTATGTGTGTGTGCACACATGTACCTGTTTCGTTTTGTTTTTTAGAAACAGGGCCATGCTATATTGCCCAGGCTGGATTTGAACTCCTGGACTCAAGGGATCCTTCCACCTTGGCCTCTGGAGTAGCTGGAATTACAGGCTTGTGCCACCGCGTCTAGCCACATGCGTGTGTTGAATATTCATTCTGTACCAGGCACTGTGCTAGGCTTGGAGGGAAGAGTCATCACCCATGACCTAGCAAGCGCAATTCTGAAGGGGGAAGTTATTCCCCCCACCTCCCCCCCCACAAGTTAACACCCACTTAGACCACTTAGAGTATGAACCACTTGGTTCCCAGAGGGGAGAAGTACCTTTCCCAAAGTCGCATAATGCAACAAAGATAGAAACTCAGTTTAGTGTTCCTCCCACGAGTTGGTTCCATGGCTCTCTCTACTGATAACAAAACCAGCTAATGGCCCTTAAATAATCCCACGCTCACAATGCCACAGTAAGATTTAAAGGTAGTTTGTACTTTAGTTACACCTAATCCCAGGTCTGTGACAGGGATAAAGAAAGATCCTCACAATCCTGGATTCCACGGGAGGTCTGAAGCCTACTCCTGGCTAAGCCCTAATCCACGATCTGTCTATACAAGACACCTCAGCCAGCTTTATTCTGGTGCTTCCTGCACCTGGATGAGAGACAGGAAGCAGCACATCACACTTACCCGAGGTCTCTGGCAGTTACAATGTTCCGAAAGCACTGGTCAGCCCTGTCAACTCAATCTAAAGCAGTTTAACCAGTTGCTGCAAAAGCTGCCCTTGCAGCACAGAAAAATAAAGACAGCCCAGACAATCCCAAAGAAAGTGGTAGGTTTAAGTTTTCCGTAACGCGAGGCATTAACACCTCCCCCAAGGCTTTAGGCAGCAATAGTCACCTGCTAAGGAATTGCTTTGATGGATGAGATAAGATTCGAAAAGCAACAGGGAGCCCGAATGTTAGTGGCAAGAGCTTTTCATTCAAGGAAACAAAAAACTAACAAAAAGGGGGTTTACTTCACAACCACTTTCAAACGAAATTACATGGGAATATTCAAGCATACATGTTCCCGTTAACCTGAGATACAAAAAGAGGTCTAAACACAAAGATATTTAACACATTATTACTTGTGGTATTAAAAAACTAGAAATAATCTCAGTATCCAAAAACAAGGAATTGGTTAGAAATATCTGGTACATCCACATGACAGAATCCAGCTCTATAATGAGAATACCTCATACTGAAGACCCAAGGCTTGTTTAAATCAATCAATAAGAGCATACACAGCAGCCATTAAAAATTACCTCATGTATGACTCCATTGATATGAAATATCCAGAAGAGATAAATCTACAGAGACAGAAGGTAGATTGGTTGGTTTCCAGAGGCTGAGAAAAATGAGAAAAAAAAAAAAAAACAGCTTAGCAGACAAGGGTTTTTACTTTGGAGTGATGGGACTATTCTGGAACTAGGCAGAGATGGTGGTTGTACATCTGTGAATGTGGTAAATGCCACTGATTTGTTGGCTTTAAAATAGTTGATTTTATATTACATGAATTTTACCTCAATAAGTTTTGGGGGTTTTTTTTGGTTTGTTTTTTGTTTTTGTTTTTTGTTTTGAGACAGAGTCTTGCCCTGTTGCCCAGGCTGGAGTGCAATGGCATGATCTCGGCTCACTGCAACCTCTGCCTCCCGGGTTCAAGCCATTCTCCTGCCTCAGCCTTCCAAGTAGCTGGAATTACAGGCATGTGTTACCATGCCCAGCTAATTTTTTGCATCTTTAGTAGAGACGGGGGTCTCACCATGTTGGCCAGGTTGGTCTCAAACTGCTGACCTCTTGTGATCCGCCCACCTTGGCCTCCCAAAGTGCTGGGATTACAGGCATGAGCCACCGTGCCCGGCCTTACCTCAATAATTTTTTAAGATCATGTCTCAGCCAGGCATGGTGGCTCATGCCTGTGATCTCATCACTTCGGGAGGCCAAGGAGGGGAGGATTGCTTAGGCCCAGGTGTTCAAGACTAGCCTAGGCAACATGGCAAAACCTCACCTCTACAAAAAAATTTTAAAAATTAGCTGAGCATGGTGGCACATGCCTGTAGTCCCACGTATTCAGGAGGCTAAGGTGAAAGGATCAATTGAGCCCAGAATGCTGAAGTTGCGGTGAACTATAGTTGCACCACTGCACTCCAGCCTGGGCAACCCACAGCAGGACTCTGTCTCAAAAAAATAAAAATTGAAATAAAAAAGACTGTGTTTCAGAGGAAAATTTTGTATCATAATGCAATATTTATGATATCTGTTAAAGTAAAAATGGAAAAATAAAACAGCATCTATATGTGCATGATTCCAAGTTGTGGTGAGGAATAATGTATGTATATGAATGAGGAAGGAAAGACGGGCAGTGTAGATATGCAAACAGCCACAAAGAGTGATTAACTTTGGGTGGAAGAATAATTGGTATAATTTTGACTTTCCATTTCTGTGCTTTCTCTCTGTATTTCCCAAATTTTCTACAGTCTAATATCCATTATTTCCGCAATAAGAAAAAGAAGTATTCTGCAAGTACAAGATATGCAGATGTATATATGGAGAGTATAAGACCTCAAGAGTATTCTAAATGCCCCAAAAATCCAGAAGGAAATATGCTAAAATCCTAGCTATCCTAATCCTAGGGTGGTAGGATTATGGGTGACTTATTTTCTACTTTGCTAATTGCTCAAGTGCATAGCTGATGTAACCAGAGAAAAAAATATTGGAAAGAAGAAACACAAACACCCTAACCCAGAAGCAGAATGGGTAGTACTCATTGTAAAAACAGAAGTATCAATGCTGGGGAGGCGGGGTGGAGGCGGGTGGGGATAAAGGGGCCCAGAGCCCCACCTAAGCCAGGAAGCTCCTTGTGTTTACCCTTGCTGGCTGGCCACCTGCTGCACCCTTTCAGAGGTTAGCCTGGCTTCCCTGCTACCACTCATTTCGTTTTCTCTCTTTTCTTTTTTTTACTTTTATTTTAGGTTTGTGGGTACATGTGAAGGTTTGTTACATACGTAAGCACATGTCACAGGGGTTTGTTGTACAGATTATTTCATTACCCAGGTATTAGGCCCAGGACCCGATAGTTATCTTTCTGCTCCCCTCCCTCCCCTGTCCTCTCCTTCAAGTAGACACCAGTGTCTGCTGTTTCCTTCTTTTTTCTGATGAGTTGTCATCATTTAGCTCCCACGTCTATTTGCTTTCAGTCTCTCTCCATCCAGTCAGTGGGAATGGATGGAACTGTTAATAAACATGACAACAAGAAAGAAGATTCAAATCCTATCTTGTTTGTGCCAGATTACCTCAGGAAACTGCAGAAAACATGTTTGTAAATGTTTAATAAAATTCACAGAGGCAGGAAATGTGCCTCCATGCTTGGGTTATCTTTTTCCACGCTCAGTACCCAACGAGGGTGATGTGTGAGGGAGGGGCCAGCCCAGTAGTGAATCAAGTTTGAAAAACTGGACTAAGGAGAGCCATAAGAAATAACATCAGGTCTGAACACCCAGGATAGTAACAGACCAAAATAATGAACCTGAATTTGCTCCGTGAAACCACAGTAGTATTGAAACCACCTTGATTAGAAAGGCTGGAGCAAGAAAAGGCCCACGCAGTTGAAACCTAATCTGTGTTAATTAATGCCCCAGAGAATGAAAACACTTCTTTATCAGTGTGTGGTTCTTGGCTAGAGCTCTCCCATAAAGCCTGCTCCTGGAGGGGGTTGCAGGCTCCCCTCAGCAGCCCTGGAGGACTGTACCTACTTCCCCCCAGGTGCCAGGAGGCAGAGTCTGCCTCCCCAGGTCAAGCCCCATGGAAGGAGCCCAGGTAAGCCTGCAGGATTTTCAGAGCTAAAGCCTACTGCCCCCAAGGGACCTACTGACAGACCAGTAATGTGCGGTGGCAGGTCCCGGCTCCCACCCTCACTCCTATCCCCTCCTTTCCCTGGCCCAGGCTGTGTGCGTGCACATACACCTCCACACCCACACGGGCGCTCACGCCCTGCTGTGCTCTGGCTTCTCTCTCCACTTTAGGCCACCTTCCTTTCACGGGCCCCCTTCACTCCTGGATGCTGACCCCTGTTCCCTTTTGGCCAGAATGCATAGCACCCTCACCGGCTTGCCTGCTTCCACAGTCAGGACACAGCCTCAAGTTCCACCCACCCTGGAGAAACATGCTACTGTCCCCAAGTGTCTGGCACCCAGAGCAGGAGGCATGGGCCCCAGAAGCCGGAGCTGGGCCAGGAAGTGGCAATGAGATAAGCCTTGGGAGATCTAGGTTCCAAATTCTCCCTGTATTTACTCAACTATTTCCTGAGCTCTGGGTTGGGGGTGCAGGGGAAGAAGGGGACATACACACCCCACCCACCTCCACCTTGTTGGCAGAAACAAGCAGTTGGGAAGGTCACCGAGGAGGGAGGCATTGCCCTAGGGGTTCTAGGGAGGCCCTTCCCTCATCTGTGACCTTCCCATGTGAAGTATCCAGCACAGAGTCCCCTGCAACAGTAGGTGCTAACTATAAACAGGTGACTGCAGGACAAAGAGGAGAAAGGGGACCCACAACCCAAGGTGATACTCAACCCCTTGCTCAGCCACGGGAGAGGTGCTTAAATAATAAATAACAAACAACAACGACTGTGTAACAGCTACACCCCACGGCTGAGGCCTCCCAATGCCTCAGAGCGGGAACACTGCCATGAGGGACCCTACCTTCACCCCTAACAGACAGATGGGGACACTGAGGCACACAAGGGGTTGACCCAGACTGGGAAAGCAGCTCTCACTCCAGGTGCCCGCAACTCCTTGAACCCAAGCTCATCCTGGAACTTCCAGCTTCCTTTCACCACCTCAGCCCCAGCCTGTCTTTCCACCCCAACAAGAGACCCAGCCAGCAAGTCCCCCTCCACCCCCATCCAGGAAGGCCACTGCCCCTGTACCCTAATAGGAAGTCTCTGGCTAAAAAAACTTGATTATCTGAAACATTCTTCCTCATTATCAGCTTTTTCCAAATCCAAAACACAAAACTCTCAACTTTTAGAAAAATTGGGTCATTCAGCGAAATTTCCTCAGTGAGATCCCCAAACTACCCCCGTCCCCAGTCCCCAGCTGGTTTCTCTGCCACTCACTAGGATGACCAAGGCTCCAGAAGAAAGGACAGAATCTTGGCGACTCAGCCAGGCAGGGCTGCAGAAAAGCCGCCCCAGCGCCTTGAGGTGGTCCTAACGCCAGGCTATGCTCAGCTCATCGGAGGGTAAGTCTCAGAGGGGAAAAGCAACTGCTTCTCACACCCGCCCTGGCCTCTCAAAGGCTCTGAGCCTCCCTCAGCTTCCAACCAGGCAGCCAAGAGCTCTGGAGAGTTTACAGTTACGGGCTACAGGCAACCGGAGAAGTGGCCCAGAAAAGAGGCCCTCCAGCCCTGCACCCATCCCTGGCCATGCCCAGAGGGGGACGTCCTGAGCTGTTATTCTCCCGTGGGGAGCGTCATCCCCAGAAGGGGATGCAGTTGTTATAACCTTGGTCCTCAGACATGCACTGGCATCATCAAAGTGGGAGACAGGATTCTGGCAGGACTCAGCATGTGGTGGGTCATAGCAGCCCCATGGCGTCTTCTTGGGAGTGGGCAGAAAGGCCGTGGACTTATGAGTCAGATGGTCCCGAGATGAAATTGCGGTTCTGCCATTAATTAGTGATTTAACTTAGGCAAATCTTTCACCTCTCTATGCTTCAGTTTTTCACCTGTAAATTGGAATCAGTATCACCTGCCTCATGCACTGCTATGAGATAACATGAGTAAAACACTATGGCACATAGTAAGTGCTGGGTGAATATGTCCTGTTGGGTCTGACCACAATGCACCACGTATAAAGCAGGAGCCTACATTGCAAAATCAGGCTGATCCCACCCCCATTCCAGAAGGGAGGAAATGGGGGGAAGTAGGGCAACCTTGAATCGATCCTTTTTCCTAAATAGCACCCTGTGCTTCAGATGAGGAGGCAACCCTGTGGCTTTGGCAGAAATGACTGATGTACATGGTGGCAAAGTACTAGAGACAGACTGCCTGGGTTCCAACCACATCTTTGCCTCTTGCTGGCTGTGTGGCCCTGAGGCGGGTAATTAGCCTATGTTTTCTTGCTCTAAATGGGCATTATCACTGTATCCACCTGATGGGGTTGTTGTGAGATCACTAGCGTAAAAAGACTCTTGCGGACAGGTCAATGTGAAGTAAGCGCCCTGTATCTTTCCACCATGGTTATTATCTTCCCTGTGCAACACTCACTCCCCAAAACAACCTTATGTCCTCACTCCCTGAAAACGCAAGTTCTGCCTGCAGTCACAAGCACCTTTTTTGGGGGATGCAGTTTCACACCGTTTTCCAGGCTAGAGTGCAGTGGTATGATCTCAGTTCACTGCAACCTCTACTTCCTGGGTTCAAGCAATTCTCCTGCCTTGGCCTCCCGATAGCTGGGACTACAGGTGTGTACTGCCATGCCCAGCTAATTTTTATATTTTTAATAGAGACGGGGTTTCACCGTGTTGGCCAGGTCTTAACTCCTTACCTCAAGTGATCCACCTGCCTTAGCCTCCGAAACTGCTGAGATTACAGGCATGGGCCACTGTGCCCAGCCCACAAGCACCTTGATTGATATGGTTGTTGGGCAGCCTCCCTTGAACTTGGGTTTCTAAGAATGTCTCATGCACCCACATCTCCCAGAAGTACAACAACGACAACAACATCACAGCGCCCAAGATACGGGGCCTGGCTACTGGTGCCTTGGGAACTAGATGGCAGTGAGTGGGGCTCTGAGTTAAAGATACAAGAGAAGCAAATGCATACTTAGTCCTCCCACTGCAAGACAATCAGGGTGATGAGGAGCAAGGTGGCCACTGTGACCCTCTGGATTCAGTCTCCTCATCTGTACCTTAGGTGGCCTTCCACTACTTGACCCAGAATGCATTGTGGAAAGACAAGGCCTTGTACACAGTGCAGTCCTCCTAGAGGAGGGTTCTGCCACTCCTGTGCAGCTCCAGGACTGGGACGGGGTGGTGACATTAGAAAAGCAGAGAAGCGAGTGCCTGACCGATAACCATATTTGGTATTTTCTAGACTTCAGCACCTTTTATTTTTAGAGGTATGTGTTCCAATTTGGATGAGGTTTCTGCAGGTCCTGTGCACCTTGCTTAATTTAGGACTTTTTTTTTTCTTTTTTGAGGGTGGAGTAGGAGTTAAATACAGCTTTACTCAGCCACCCCCTGGATTCTAAGCCCTAAATTTAACTCCAGAGAAACCTGTCTTGCCCTACTTCATGACTCTAAACCAGGCGTCCCCAAACTTTTTACACAGGGGGCCAGTTCACTGTCCCTCAGACCGGTGGAGGGCCGCCACATACTGTGCTCCTCTCACTGACCACCAATGAAAGAGGTGCCCCTTCCTGAAGTGCGGTGGGGGGCCGGATAAATGGCCTCAGGGGGCCGCATGTGGCCCACGGGCCGTAGTTTGGGGACGCCTGCTCTAAACCTTAGAGAAAAACCATTACCTGTTTCTGCAAATCAGAGAGCCCTGACAACGGAGCACCAGGGAGGTGTGCCCATCCCAGGGTGCTGGGCTGCAACACCGGAGCTGTTGTCAGCTGACTGGGGAGAGGGGCAAGAAGGGGAACAAACAGCCCTAGTCCGTGGCCTAAATCTCCATGAACATGTCCCCTGGGGAGCCAGGAGAGCTATTTGTACAGCCAGTCAGAACAGCCAGGGTGTGGCCACAAGTGTGCCATTCTAACAACCCCAATCCAGCAGCAGGTGTCCAAAAGGATACGGACAGCCTGCCATCTGATCAGTAGGTGCACTGCATTTGGACAAAAGAATTAACTACCCGTCTCTCCAACACTGCCCCAAGCTACCCCTTGTTGCTTTTATGTTTAAGGCTTTTTCTTACTTTATTACATTCACAATGTTGTACAGCCAGCACCACTATGTTCCTAAAACTTTGTCATTACCTCAAACAGAAGCCCTATTAGTTATCAATAACCCCTCATTTTCCCTTCTCCCAGGCCCTAGAACCCTCTAATCTACTTCGTTTCTATGTATTTGACTATTCTAGGTATCTCATATAAGTGGATTCATAGAATATTTGTCTTTTTGTAACTGGCTTGTTTTACTCAGCATGCTATCTTTGAAGTTCTCTGTGTTGTGGCATATGTCAGAATTTCCTTCCTTTTCAGGGCTCAGTAATGTTCAGTGTTATGTATATATCACGTTTTGTTGTCTATTCATCTGTTGATGGAAACGTAAGTTTTTTTCACCTTTTGGCTATCATGAATACTGCTGCAATGAACCTAGGTGTACAAGTATCTGTTTGAGCCCCTGGTTTCAATTCCTTTGGCTATGCAACTAGAAGTGAAATGACTAGAACACAGGGTAATTCTGTTTAGATTTTTGACGAACCATCAAAGCAGAGCAGCTGCACTAATTTACATTCTCACCAGCAGTGCACAACAGTTCCAGTTTCTCCACATCCTCACCATTCCTCGGGCTGCACCCAAGCCCAGGAAGCAGCCTTTCCCTCATACCCCAGGATGTCTGCACGTCTTGGGACTGCCTGAGGGGTTTTGGGGTAACAGCAAAGGACTGAAACCAGAGAAGCAATCAGGAGTGTTTCACTCTGGGATTCATTCCGTTTGGTAAAACTCCAGGCCAAAAGCATGAGGGCTGGCTGGGCAGGCCTTTCCTGCTTCTGAAAATCAGAGCACCTGAAATTGGAGGGCCCAGCCAGGTGTGCACTCTCTTACAGAGCACTGGGCTACAGTAGTACAGCATTCCTTAGATACTGGGGGACACCAAGGGTTTCCAAACTGCACAGCACTCAATCCTGAGGTGATCAAGATGACCCACTGCAGTAGAACATCTATTCAGGTTTATTTTATGCCATCCTTTTACAATTGTGTGTGTCTTATATGTACATTAGCACAGCAGGTATGTATATAATTTATAAATGAGTATATATGTGTTGGGGCAAATACTAATTTATTAATGGGATATACATGATAAAAGCTTTGGGCCAGGCATGGTGGCTCACACCTGTAATCCCAACACTTTGGGAGGCTGAGGTAGGCAAATCACTTGAGGTCAGGAGTTCAAGACCAGCCTGGCCAACATAGCGAAACCCTGTCTCTACAAAAAATACATATAATAATAATAATAAGCCAGGTGTGATGGAGTGCACCTGTAGTCCCAGCTACTTGAGAGGCTGAGACCCTAGAATTGCTTGAACCCGGGAGGCAGAGGTTGCAGTGAGCTGAGATCACACCACTGCACTCCAGCCTGGGTGACAGAGTGAGACTCCATCTCAAAAAAAAAAAAAAAAAACCAGGAAGGAAGATACACATGCACAAGATGCAGGAGAGAAAAGCCCTGGATAGAGGTGGAGAGAGTGAGGACCGATGCGGGAATGGGACTCGAGGCATGGGTGTGTGTGTGTGTGTGTGTGTGTGTGTGTGTGTGTGTGTGTGTTTCCAGGCTTTCAGTTATAAGAAACACCCCATGCATCCCACAAACATCTACCAGGCAACCACTAGTGTGACACACCTTCAGGGATGCAGATGAGTCAGGCAGAAAGTCCACTCTGCGGAGTGGAGCTCATTTCCAGGGGCGACACTTTCCAGGGGCTCAGGGACATCTGGAGTCACTAGCCAGGGTACAAAAGTAAAACTGGGAGCTTAAGCAGAGGGGGCGTGACTGAGATCCAGGGCCTGTAACAAAGGTACCAGTCTCCTGCAGTAACACACACCGCTCAGAATCCAAGGGGAACCTTGAGTTTCGTTTCCTTAAATTTTCCATTCAGAATTTTTTTTTAAACCTTTTCTCTTTTCCAAAGCAAACTTTGCAGGACCTTGTCATCTCAGATATCAAAGCAGAAACTCCACTCCCTGCTTTATTCCTTCATTCAGCCTTACCCCTGCTCTGGCCATGAAGGTTTTATTGCTGTCGTCTGCCCAGAGCCTGCCTGAATTCAGGCCCCCTTTTCCACTGCCACCACCTTCACTGGACCATCTCACAGCAAGAAGAGTTGGCCCAGCCTTTGTGGCTTCATGAAGTGGTGAAATGGCTTCCTGGTTCATCTATAAATGGGCTACACATTAAATTGCTTTTCAGGGACAAGGAGCCAAGCATCAGGGCCTCCCAGAAAGGCCACTGAAGATATGGGACCCTTGAAACTCTCCCATTCAGTACAAAATCACTGATTCCAACAGAAACGCAGAAAGCATTCTCTCGATGTCCTATTTTTTTTTTTTTAATTCCCTACCTTGTTTTTAAACTGGCTGTTAAATTTCACCTCAACAATTCATTGAGTACATTATTAACTGGCAAATGCTTCTGTGGCTTTGCTAGTTAAAGTTTAGAAAAGAACATTCCCATTAAAATATAATTTCTCCAGCAACCTCTAGAACAGTACAAAAACCATTCCATTAGGGCAAACTTCAACTAATCCACACTCCCCACCACTCAGCCAACACAAGATTTCCCCAAGTTGGCTTCTGTTCTCTTATAGCAAAAATAAGCAAAACTATGGGTGATTCAAATTGACCTTTGGCTGGGTAGCTCTAGGCAGTGCTGGTCATGCTGTCTCTCCGCCACACAGGGGAAAGTGAGGGGAGAAAACAGCTCTGCTTAATGCCACCAGGCCCTCCACCATTGGGGCCCACCCCTTACAAGCCACAGTGTAGGCACGAGTCCCCTCCTGCCAGAGAGACCTGGGCCTCACAGCACCCTAGGTCCAGGAGAGAAGAGCTCCCGCTCATCACCCCTGCCTCGTCTCTCTTCGTCAGCTCCCCTTCCCCAGCACTCAGGTGCACTCCAAACCAGCTTTCTCTGATGGACGGGCCAAGAGCCCAGAAGGAGCCCCACACAAGCACCTGTTTTATGCTCTCCAGGCACCAGGGTGATTCGGGCACCCCCATTTGACACATACACTTGCAGCTTGCTGCTTCACCCCACCCCTCACCAGCCAACCTCAGACCTTTCTTTAGATTAACTGCCCAGAAAGAGGTACCTATCTAATGATAAGGAAGTCATTTCCTGTCTGACTACCCCCCATCCTCCCTTGGCATGGAAGGAGGGGCTCAGGGCACATAGGAAAGAGAGGAGGAGGCCTGGAGAGAAGGAGGGAAAGAAGGGAGAGGGAGAATAGATAGAACCCCACTTAGCCCAAGCCAAAACCACAGCTGAGATGTAGAGTAGGCAGAGGAAATAGAGTACTAATGGGCTCTACCCACAGGAAGTCATCTAGGCGTCAAAGGACAGTTGCCAAAATCCTGAGGGGTTTGGCAAACCCACTTGCTAACACTCATCAGTGGAGATCTGCCTCCCTCTCCTTCCAAACAACCACAAGGGAAACTGCTCCAGACTTAGCGCTGGACACAGAGACTCATACACAGCACACGTGAGGCTCCACAGTGGGCCACATGGAAAAGGCTGCTCTCCAGCCCTACTCCTCCTCAACTCATGGGCAAGCCAGTGCTGAGATCAGGCCTCCTCCAGGCCATGTCCGTGGGCTCAGGTCCTTCCAGGGCAAGGCTCCCCACACTGCCCTCTGCCCTACATGGGTCCTCTGGATGCTGCTGTCCAACTCTGTTTCTGCCAGGCCATCTGGGGTGGTTCACTCTATGCCGCATCAGATTAATGAACATACTGCCAGAATTGCTGCATGCCTCCACACCCTCTTTAAAGGGCTGCTTTGTGTTTCTTGCTTACAATGGAAAAAGACGATTTTTGCAGCTGAACAACAGTTTGGACCCTTCAATAGAATAATGGAGGCCAAAGCCATCCAGAACACCCATGACTCCCCCACCACCAAGAGCACTTGCATGCAATGGCTGACATGACAATGACAAAAACTCAACAAGGCTTTCCCAAAGCCCGCTTGACACCTTACACACTGCAGACTTCTCAGGAACATGCTAGTGCCTGACAGCCTCCAGAAATGGATCTACTACTGCTTTCTCTAGTATGCCTCCCATACCCACCTATGCCAAGAAGTTATTAATGGCTAACCTAGGTCCTTCCTATTTCAACTTAAGTCCATTTAGGGCCTCAGTAAAAAAGCAGGCTGTGTGATGTCCTTCCTGGTGACCTTTAATATATCATGAACCCAGCCAGGCACAGTGGCTCATGCCTGAAATTCTAGCACTTTGGGAGGCCGAGGTGGGTGGATCATGAGGTCAAGAGATCAAGACCATCCTGGGCAACACAGTGAAACCCTGTCTCTACCAAAAATATAAAAATTTGCTGGGCGTGGTGGTGCATGCCTATAATCCCAGCTACTTGGGAGGCTGAGGCATGAGGATCACTTGAACCCGGGAAGCAGAGGTTGCAGTGAGCTGAGATCACACCACTGCACTCCAGCCTGGCAACAGAGCAAGACTCCGTCTCAAAGAAAAAAAAAATCATGAACCCAGAAAGGTGAACTCATGGCCCATGCAAAGGAATCTGAAGTGGTTTTAGGGTGTGGGGGAGGAGGTGGGAGAAGATTCTGGCTCTTCTGATGCAACTGACTGCCTGGAGCTGTCTTACTTCCCATCTCCCATCCCTGCCACTCCCAACTGTCAGTTGCATCCTATCACCTGACTGCAGAGTGCTTGAGCTATGAGGGAGAAGCAGGAAGACAGATGACAGAATTAGGGCTAAAAGATCTTAACAAGCTGATTCTTTGGACCCTACAGAGCCATATGGAATCTAACAGGGATAAGCTTAAAGACCTAAATTTGAGACCAGCAGTTTAGGAAGAGAGAGGCTAAGCAGCAGTGCTTGATGTAATATGATTGCATCTTAATAGGGAGCCTATTTTGATTTTAGGTTGAATTAATTCAAGTGTGCCATTGAGGACAACACAGATGATGGTCCCATGCTATTTTGAGCTGGACAGTCACCAATTCTACATACTGCAATTTGATGGACACACGTTGCTGATATGCATCGCTTCACTAGTGGAAGTCACACCTCCCATATCATCATGCAGCACCTGTCATACACCACGCCCTACCCCTAGGATGGGCCCATGTTCCAAGCAGGGGATCGCAATCTCCCCTAAGAAGGGATGTGTAGCTCCTGGGAGACTAAGCGTTTCTCTTCCCTGACAAGAGGGTTAGCAGAATTGAAAGAGGGAGGAGGCAGGGCCGCCAAAATGACCTTTGAGCACCAGAGTCCAACAGTGCCAAGGCCAGGTCCGGATTATACTGGGAGTTCCCGGGTGCTGGTGCCAATATCTTTCCTTTTCTCTTGAAGCTAGTTTGAGTTGGGTTTTTGTCACTTCCAACCCAAAGAACTTACTAGTACATACTCTTTAAGAGGATTACAGATAAAGGGGAATATGACCAGAGTGATGTCAAAGATCGTGACATGTTTCATGAGGAAACAAAGCCATGTTTCACGAGGGAAAAGGGATGATTTAACTTGGAAAGGAAAACACTTAGGGCCTCTTCAAACACTTAAAAACTGAAAACTTATTCTATGTGGGGACGGACCCAGGACATTGGTAGAGGTTACAGGATTTTCTCAAAACTTTGAATAATACGATAAAACAGATGAATCTGAACCTACCTCCTACTCCACTCCCTCAAACTCACTGGATTAAAGCAATTCCTTTCTCACTCCAAAGTCATTTCTTATCTTGAGCAAATGACAACTTCTAGAAGCCTCAGTTTCCAACCTATATAACGGGGATAATAATTCCTCCCCTACCAGCTTCCTGGTATTTAGGATCAAAAGAGAAAATGCAGGCTGGGCAGGGCAGCTCACTCCTGTAATCCCAGCACTGTGGAAGGCTGAGGTGGGAAGAACTGCTTCAGTCCAGGAATTCAAGACCAGTCTGTGCAACAAAGTGAGACCTTGTCTCTGCAAAAAATTAAAAAATTAGACATCGGGTGGTGTGTGCCTGTAGTCCCAGCTACTTAGGGAGGCTGAGGCAGGAAGATCGCTTGAGCCCAGGAGGTCGAGGCTACAGTGAGCTGGAATTGCGCCACTGCACTCCAGCCTGGGTGACAGAATGAGCCCCTATCTCAAAAGAGATGTGTGTGTGTATGTGTGTGTGTGCGCGCGCGCGTGTGTGTGTAAAATTTATCTTGAAAAAACAACCAGAGATGCTAATAAAGACAGAGGTATTTATAACAGCATTGTTTATAATAAAGAAAAAAACTGGAAACCTAATGTCCAACAATTGAGGATCAATTATACTAACTAGATACTGGCTAGGCATGGTGGCTCACGCCTGTAATCCCAGTGCTTTGGGAGGCTGAGGTGGGTGGATCACAAGGTCAGGAGATCTAGATTATCCTGGCTAATATGGTGAAACCCCATCTCTACTAAAAATACAAAAAATTAGCCAGGTGTGGTGGGCATGTGCCTGTAGTCCCAGCTACTTAGGAGGCTGAGGCAGGAAAATCGCTTGAACCCAGGAGGCGAATGTTGCAGTGAGCTGAGATCATGCCACTGCACTCCAGCCTGGGCAACAGAGCGAGACTCTGTCTCAAAAAAACAAACAAAAAACAAAAAACTAGATACTGTGCAGCAATTGGAAATCACACTGTAGAAGAACAACTAATGAGAAATTGTCTATAACAGATTAGTTAAGGAAGCAAGAAACAAAACTATATGTACAACATGATCCCAACTGTATAAAATTTATATTTGCAATCAGAAACAAGGAGAAAAAATGTTAACAGTAATTAAACCTACAGGATTATAAATATTTTTTCCTTCTTGGGGCTTTTCTCTGCCTTGCTAATTATACAAAAAATACGTCATCTTTTAAAATCAGAAAAAGTTATACATGCTTTCAAGTGCTTTATCAACTGTGGAGAGCTATGCAAACAAAGTAATGTGTGTGTGTGTGTCAAATAGGTATCCTGGACTCACCTGCCTTTTCTGATTTGAACGTAGCAATAAGTCCTTGATTACAGAATATCTTACTGTGTTTTTAATAGACAAAAACAGATGAGTGTCATAAAGAAAGCACTTCAGTCTTAATTCAAAAGATCCAGATCTAAAATTCTGCATTACCTTTACACAAGTCAATTTCTTCACCAATAAAGGAGGGGACTGACAATATAGCTTTGTTTATAAGTGGATTTAAACATTCATTGAAAATCTTCAAATGCCAATCTGTTTCATACATTTTCCTTTATCTACTAATGTACAGGGAAGTTTCCATGTTCTTAGTTAATATTTCACAGTACCATTTTTAATAGATGCATAATAATCCACTGTACAGAGGTATCATGACTAATTTAACCAGCAGGTGGTAAAAGATTTTTCTTTGGTTTCTGAAATACAAATATTTAATCTCTTCAGCAACGTTTCCAGGTTAGGTGAGTTCCCAGTGCTGAACTATAGGATATGCTCAATAATGTAAGCTATTATTACAACCACAACTGCTATTACTATTACCACACAGGTGCCACGGACATATCCAAGTTCAGTTGAGTATTTGGGCCTTTATTAAATGTTTCTCTGGGACACAAGGAAGGTCAGGGTAGGAGACACATATCTGAAGTATTTTCTGGATACAAATATGGAGAAAAACATATTTATTCTATTTTATTTTACTTTTTTCTTTTATAGTTTTTTAAATATCTTTTTTTAATTTTTGGTGAAGAGATATTTTCACAGATGTCATTAAGGACTCATATCATTTCCTTTTCTTTCCTTTTCTTTTTTTTTCTTTTTTATTGAGACAGAGTTTCACTCTGTCCTCTAGGCTCGAGTGCAGTGGCATCATCTTAGCTCACTGCAACCTCTACCTCCTGAGTTCAAGCAATTCTCGTGCCTCAGCAGCCCAAGTAGCTGTGATTACAAGCATGTGCCACCACACCTGGGTAATTTTTGTATCTTTAGTCGAGATGAGGTTTTGTCACGTTGGTCAGGCTGGTCTCAAACTCCCGGCCTCAAGTGATCCACCCACCTCAACCTCCCAAAGTGCTGGGATTACAGGTGTGAGCCACCATGCCCAACAAATTTGTTTTAGATTTTTGAGACAGGGTCTCACTCTGTTGCCTAGGCTGGAGTGCAGTGGCACCATCCTAACTCACTGCAGCTTCAACCTCCCAGGCTCAATTGATCCTCCACCTCAGCCTCCCAAGTAGTTGGAATTTCAAGCACATACCACCATACCCAGCTGATTTTTGTATTTTTAGTACAGACAGGGTTTTGTCATGTTGCCCAAGCTTGTCTTAAACTCCTAGGCTCAAGCAATTCTCCTGCCTCAGCCTCCCAAAGTGCTGGGATTATGGGCATGAGCCACTGCACCTAGTTATTTTTATTTTTGTGACTCTCTCTGTTGCCCAGGCTGGAGTGTAGTCTCCATCTCTAGGTTCAAGTGATCGTTCTGCCTCAGCTTCCCAAGTACCTGAGACTACCGGTGCCCACCACCATGCCTTGGTAATTTTCTTTTTTTCAATTTTTAGTAGAGACAAGGCCTCCCTATGTTACCTAGGTTAGTCTCATGCTCCTGAGCTCAAACAATCCTCCTGCCTTGGCCCCCCAAAGTGCTGGGATTCACAGGTGTGAGCCACATGCACATGGGTAAAACATATTTTAAAATCTGGCCGAGCACAGTGGCTCATGCCTGTAATCCCAGCACTTTGAGAGGCCAAGGCAAGTGGATCACGAGGTCAGGAGTTTGAGACCAGCCTGGCCAACATGGTCAAACCCCATCTCTATATAAAGATGCAAAAAATTAACTGGGCGTGGTGGCATGTACCTGTAATCCCAGCTACTCGGGAGGCTGAGGGAGGACTGCTTGAACCCAGAGGTTGCAGTGAGCCAAGATTGCACCATTGCACTCCAGCCTGAGGACAGGGCTAGACTCTTGTCTCAAAAAAAAAAAAAATAAAAATAACTTGCCTCCTTCTTGTTTTCCAAACACCTCCAAACATCCTGATAAATAGCCACTAACTTACCAATACAATTATACATGTGCTGTGACTCAACAGCCAGATTTTCATAAATGCCTAAAAAACTAGAAACCTCTGGCCAGTAACCACACACCCTGCCATAAGAAAACAAAGGGTTTCCTAAAGAGGCATAAACCTCAAGGCCTCCAGAAAATCCAGGGACCTAGATGGTTTTATAAAAAGAAAGTAGATTAACAGTCAAAAAAGAGAGGCTTCACTCTTGCTTGCCCCTTCCTTGAATCAAAGACTCGTTTCCCTTTTTCTCCATTTCTGGCCGATCTCTTATAGGCTTACTGTGAAGACTGGGTGGACCACGTTGGAAAGCACCATAAGACCCAAAAAGTGCCTGGATGTGTACTTTTATGTGCTGTATGATCTCCCTCTAATCCTGCCAGGCACTTGCCAAGCCCCAAATCAGTTCTCTTACAGTGCCTTCCAGCCCCTCCCTCCCTCGGGTGGGAAAGAAAGCCATCACCTGCAGTGTTCAAATCATACCCGCACAAGGTAAAGAGGTGATGTGGGAGGTCAGAACCCCAACTAAAGGGCCACCAAGACACAGCCATCAGACTTGGCAGGGACCACCTCAGGGCGGTGGTCTGCTCCCAGATCGATCCCCTTCACACCAGCATGCAACTGCCTGAAACTCTCCCCTGATGACAGCAGAGGTGAGGAGAGAAGGTTCTCTTGGTGCCATGCCCTGTGATCAGTCATGGTGTACAAGAGTCTAACCACATGGTTCTCAACCCTGGCTGTACATTAAAATCCCTTGGGAGCTTAAAGGAAAATACTGCCAGGGACCCAACCTCAGAGATTCTCATTCAATTGCAGGTGAGGCCTGGGGATCAGTGTGAGGGACAGGAGCTTAGATTGAGCAGCTGCTTCCTATGCTGGGCCCTGCGCCTTGAGCCCACACTCGCTGCCTCCAAAGTCCACGCCCTCCCCTGTCACCACTCTGCCCTCCAACCGGAGTCTCCCTCCAGGGTTTTCCTCCCCATCCACTGTGAGCATCAAACATGAAAGACCCTGCTCAGTCTGGGTGACTGACTATCCCCTCCTGCCACATCACCCACTTCCTCCCTGTAGACCAGCCCAGACCTGGTCACTCTTGGACACCCCTGGGACATTCCTGCTGTTGTCTTGAGCCTGCATGACCACTCTCCCACCCTCCACCAAAGGGTTCTTATTTATCATCACATACCCTTTACAGTGTCAGTGTTGTTCAAAAAGCACGTATTTATTTCTTTTAAACTTTTTACTCTGAAAAGAAATGTAAGAGTCACTTAAAAACTTAAAAATAGTTTAAGCCAGATGCGGTGGCACACACCAGTCATCCCAGCTATATGGGTAGGATTCTCAGGTGGGGGGATCACCTGAGCCCAGGGAGGTCGAGGCTGCAGCAAGCAGTGATCACACCAGCCCGGGTGACAAAGTGAGACCCTATCTCCAAAAAACAAAAACAACTGTTCCCAGAATTCTTGTGTACCCATCAGCCAGCTTCCCTTAGTGGTAGCATGTTATATTACCATAGTGCAATTGTCAAAAACAGAAAACTGACATGGTTACTATTAACTAAACTACAGATCTTACAGAGATTTCGCAAGTTTTTATACATACTGTGTATTTATGTACAGTTCTATGAGATTTTATCACATACATACATTCGTGGATGCACCACCACAATCAGGACAGAGAACAGTTTCACCATTTCAAAGAAATTTACCCTCTTCTAAGTCTTCTGCTGATCTGTTATCAATCACTGTAATTTTGTCATTTCAAGAGATTTTTAGAAATGAAATCATATACTATATAACCTTTTGAGATTGGCATTTTTTTTTTTTTTGAGACAGAGTCTCATTCTGTTGCCAGGATGGAGTGCAGTGGCACAATCTTGGTTCACTGCAACCTCGACCTCCCGGGTGCAAGCGATTCTCCTGCCTCAGCCACCCGAGTAGCTGAGACTACAGGTGTGCACCATCACACCCAGCTAATTTTTGCATTTTTAGTAGAGACAGGGTTTCACCATATTGGCCAGGATGGTATCAATCTCTTGACTTTATGATCCACCAGCCTCGGCTTCCCACAGTGCTGGGATTACAGGTGTCAGCCACGACACCCGGCGGCTTTTTTTTTTTTTTTTTTTTTTTTTTTTTTTTTTTTTTTGAGACAGAGTTTTGCTCTTGTTACCCAGGCTGGAGTGCAATGGCGCCATCTCGGCTCACCACAACCTCTGCCTCCTGGGTTCAGGCAATTCTCCTGCCTCAGCCTCCTGAGTACTGGGATTACAGGCACGCGCCACCATGCCCAGCTAATGTTTTGTATTTTTAGTAGAGACGGGGTTTCACCATGTTGACCAGGATGGTCTCGATCTCTTGACCTCGTGATCCACCCGCCTCAGCCTTCCAAAGTGCTAGGATTACAGGCTTGAGCCACCACGCCCGGCTTTTTTTTTAACTCAACATAAGCATGTATTCATCTTGTGATCAGCTACCACAATAAAGATACTTCCTTTTGGAAAATAACTCCAAAAAATTTTATCCATTACTGGCTAAGTAAATCATAATTCAACTATATCATGAAATCATATTAAAACTGATGAGCTAAACATAAATTAAGGACATGCATATTATTTGAAATACACTGTCAGCTCTTCATATCCATGGGTTCCACATAGAGGCCAACTGTAAGAAACTTGAGCATCCACCGATTTTGGTATCCATGGGGGCTCCTGGAACCAATCCCCCATGGATGCTGAGATAACTATATAGTTAAGTGAGAAAATACAAAACTGCATATACTGTATTATCCCATTTTTGTTAAAACACACATAGAAATACATAGATACACAGAGATAGACAACAAAATGTTGACACTGATTATCTCTGGGTGGTAGAATTACAAGGGATTTTTATTTTCTTCTTGTTGCTTGTCTGTATTGTCTAAATTTACAACAATAAATATAAATAACTTTATAATTTGTTTTAAATGCTTGAAGTAAAGCTCCAATTTTGCCACCTTTAACGCTTCCAGCCATAATCACGTCCTTCTCCTGGCTAGCAAAGCATTGTGTGTGGGTCTCCATTCTAGGACTCACGTCACTCAGAGGCTCAGCACAGCTGCTTGTGGGCCAGCTGGCCCCTAACTCAGGAAGAGGCTGCACTCCTGAAGGGTCTGCATCCCTCTGGCCCCTGTTGGCCCAGCCGTTGCCAGGCATAGGTACTCATCAATGGATCTGAGGCTGCCACCGTATCAGGAGCTATTTGGCCAGAGCCCTTAGGCTCAAAATAAAGTTTCTAGAATCTCTTAGGGTATTTGGACTTCTAAAGTGAGTGACATCTTGGTCCCCACCACCTGGGCCTTCAGAAATAAGGCCTGGGAGTCAGCTGTGAACTTTGGGAAATTGGTAAAGATCAGAGGTCACAAAACGTCTCTTTGAAATTCTGATGTGGGGGTCTTGCTAGCCCAGAGAGGAAGGGAGAGTGCTCCTCTGTGGCTTGCCCTATTTAAAATGGTTTTCTTTTTCAATTTCTAACAGTAACCTTACCCCTCTTGTTTCCTCTAGCCCCTACATCCCCCACTCAAGGGGAGAAATCAGGCTAGAAAGGCTCGCTCAGCCACAGAGCAGAGCCAGTGTGGTATGGGGCCAGAGTGCTGACAAACACAGAGACTTACAGCAATGTGCTGTACAACTTGAAGGAGCTCCCCCAACTTCTGTGAGGCCCCATTTAACTTCCCTCTAATTAAGGGGGTTGGGCTAGCTGCTATCTAAAATTCCCAGCCCTCTAGGCAAGATGTGTCCCAGACCTTCCTCTGTAAGACCACACCTCTGCAAAGAAAAGTGATGCTTTCCCTCTAGTGGCACAATCAGGCTATGGAACAAACTGTTTTCCCAGAGAGGTTCAGATGTCTTCCTGTCATTTTTCTTTTGGTCTCACATGGCATTTACTTTCAAAGCCAGGCCCAAGGTGGGGGATTGTGCCTGCTTAGCTCACTACCATAAGCCTAGCTCATGTGCCATGCTAGGCACTCAATAAATAATTGCTGAATGGATGCATACGCATATGCTTGTATGCCAGTCATTCATGCTGAGCACCTGGCAGTGTGCCATTACACTCCAGGACACAGCACACACAGCTATCTGTTTCTTCCACTGCACTGCCCAAGTCAAGACCTGAGATCCCCCAGTTCACCTCAGCCAGGGCATCCCTATCCCTCTTACTACTAATCTTGCAGATGGATAGACTTTCTAGAAAAGCAAAGCAACCTCCTCCTTTCTCCCTCCACCACTCTACACTTTAAACAAATCATGGCCAGAACTATCACCCTAAAACTGTTTCCCACCGTGTTAACTCCTTTTTCAAAAGCTTACATCAGCTCCTCATCACTCAGAGAATCAGACAGAACTCCTCGATCCAGTGCCCAAGTCCTCCTGACCACCTGCCTCTTTCCCTTCCCAAACAGGCTCCCACTTCTCACCTTCACGGCCCACCCCCCCCCCAACCCCACCGCTTCAGCCCAGGCCTTCCATTGTTACACATTGCTCACACCTCTCCCCCCTCGATGAAACCTTCCCCACCGGCCTCAGTCCTGCTGCCTGTGCCTTTTCAGACTTCCTCTACCTCTTGTTTTCTGTGCCCCCTTTTATCCCTCCCTATCCCTGCTGTATCTCTCTAGATAAGAATGAATGACTCCAACCAGATGGTAAAATAGACAAGGACAGTGCCACCCTCTTCTCTGTATCCCCTCAGTGCCCAGCACCATGCTGTTTACACAGCAGATATGAAATAAATACCTGGCTGGTTAACGCCCACCCTGCCCCAACTCAGAGCCTCCCACCCCTCTCCCATCACCCCAGTACCAAACCTGCACAGCCACTGCACCTACCTCCCCAGACTATTGCCCAGTAGCTGCTCTAGGATCGTTAGTAACTAGAGCAAGGTACAAAGCATGGTCAAATCCTCGCTCTGTCAATTCCTAGCTGGGCAACCTAAGCGAGTTATTCAGCCTCTCTGAGCCATGGTATCCTTGTCTGTAAAATGAGGTAGAGTATTTCCTTCATCTTCAGTCTGCTGTGAGGATGAAACAAGACAACATAAGGGGCCCAGCACCCAGCAGACTTGAGGCCAGGTTTTCCCTCCCGCTTTGCCACTCCAACAAAAACCCACTGGCTGAGATCTTGTGCGTGAAAACCAGTTGGACAGCAGGCACACCTCATCTCCCCTCACCTCCAGCTGGCTCCCTAGGATAGAGGAAACAAAGCCTGAATTTACTCCAGCTCCCCTCAAGCAGGGAGGTCTCTGGAAGAGGTCTTTGTTAACACAACTTTACTCTAAAAGCCTCTTTATGGCCAGACACGGTTCCTATTTTGTAAGAGAGGGAGAATCAGCCTACAGCTTAATATCACTTAATGCTGATAACGAGGCCTTTTGTTCATGTCTCTCAATTAAATTCTGCCGTAATTAATGGCCACCTACTCCTATTGCTTGAAGGAAACAAAAACAAGGCATGGTTCTTGTTCAGAGACCTGATGCAAAACAGTTATAGGAGTAACATGAGAGAGAAAGTGAACCAAAGGGAAAGAGGTGTAGCAGGCCTGAGCAATCCCAACCTTGATGGGCTTTAGAATCACACAGAATAATGGCAAAATGGTAACAGGCTAGATGCTGCACGTGTGGTTTTGCATTCTTTCATTTGATGTATGTGTGTATCTCGCTGTATTCAGAAAAACAGATCTGTAGCATCATTTAATGGTTGATGGTTCCGAAATTTCATTAAACAGTTCCTGATGGATGGCCAGTTAGGTTGTTTGCAATTTCTTAGTATTATAAACAAGGTTGCAATGAATATCCCCATATGTGTACCTTTGCAACTTGTCTACTTATTACCTGGAAGGATGGAGGCATAGTGATGGAAATGCTGGGTGTCTGTACTTTTGATTACCTCAGGAAGCAATGAAATTATCCAATGTGCATATATAGAGTTTACCCTGTTCTAAAGCATATACATATAAACACACACAAGTACCCATACAAATACGCCTCCTCTTGTCTCCCACACGCACACCCTGCTGCAGTTCAGGCCTGCACCATCTCTCATTGATATGGTCACAGGGATCCTCTCACAGGTCTCCCTCCCAGCCAGCAGAACGGTAAAATACCAACCTGATTCTTTACTTGAATGCCTCAAATCATTCCACCTCTACCCCTACCACCTTCAAAGCAAAGCTCCAACCCCACCTTCAGGGTAAGACAGTTATTCCCATTTTACAGTTATGGGATCTGAGGCCCACCTTGCACAAGGTCACACAGTCAGTTAGTGATACAACCAGGATGAGGCCCTAGCTTTCCTTACTATTAAACCCGGTAACAGGGGAACTGAGGAACTGAGGTGGCATAAACCATGCATCCCCATGGCTCCCTGAAACTAAAACTTGCCATTCTTTTTTCCCCAACTCTTTCTAAAGCCTTTTACCATTTTCATTGTTTTCAGTGGAGATATACTTGCAAAACAGTCAAACTTTGAGAACCTGGCCCTACAAAATCAGCAAAATTAAAAAAAAAAAGAAAAAAGAAAAAAGAAATATTTCCTTCTCCTTTCACAGAGATTGGTTTCTCTGGCTAATCTCAAGTCACAGCAATTCTCTTTGGTCTACAAATATTTCTCATTTGGCTATCTAGCAGCTGATTAACTCACAGGCAAGTCTATCATAAGCAATCAGGTCTGTGTACACAGGCTGGGTCTCCACATCTTGTAAGGCTACCCCGTGGCTAACCCCAGCTATCCCACAGGGAGTGGCCACACTGGGAGGTACAGTCAGCGGCTGAGAAGCAAGAGGTCCTGCCACGGGCAGACAAGGGGGAGGAAGAAAGGGCTACAACCCACAGCGATGACCAACAGCCACAGGAAGCGCAAGGCGGAACAAAGAAATCCCCACTTAGACCTCCTGATCCACAGAACCTTTTCAATGCTTGTTTCCTTCAAAGAAACTCAGTCCAGTGTTGGGCCTAGAAAGACAGACATTCCAAACAGAAAACGGGAAGGATCACAACAGCAAGAACAGCTAGCATCCGTTGAGCACTCACAGCACGTCAGACGCTGTACTCAAGGCTTTGCGTGGATCAACTCATTAAGTCTATGAGAGGGGCACTAGTATGAGGTCATGTCTAGGGCCAGACAGTTAGTGGTGGAGCCAGGACTCAAACCAGAGCTGGTCTCACTAAGGGAGCCTGCCAAGTGGGCTCTCCACAGGCTGGTCCCTGAGAGAGAATGGTAAGGAAATCCCCAGACACTCCCCGGTCCAGTCTGTTTCCTGGATCCACAGCCACCTCCCACAGGGCAATCCTGGCAGAAGGCAGAATGCGCAATAAGTCATGGAAGATGAAAGCTGAGGAGACATCAGAGAAGAACAAGCTGTTCTTTGACATAGTTATGTTTTTGTTTGGTTTGGTTTGTTGGGGGATAGAGAAGTAAAAAACCAGCAAGATAGGGCCCAATGATGAAGAGTCGCACATATCAGTCTGTACTTTGGAGCTAATCTAAAGGAACACCAAATGCCCTATACTTAGCACATAGTAGATCTTTGATACCTTCAATAAACAGAAGTCCCTCCTCTTTATGCAGAAAGGTCAATAGGGACTCACTGAGGCTATCTAGGACAGGGAGTGACAAAAGCAAATGTACATTTTAGAAAGAGTGTTGTTCTGTTCCTCCTGCAGTCTCAGATGAGGCACCTACAAGGAACGGAATACTGACGATCAGGGCGTAAGATTCAAATGACAAAATACAGTGATGGAAGCCCTTATCAGGTGTTTACTATATGCCAGGTATGATTATCCTGAGCACTTCATATATGTTAACTTCATTTAATTCTCACAATGATCCAATGAGTACATACTAGTATTATCCCCAATTTACAGATATGAAAACTGAGGCACAGAGAGGTTCAGCTGGAAGTACTACCACAAAGATTCCAACACAGCTGGCCTGACTTCAGCGCCAGTGCTCCTGACCACCCTGGTCCACGGCAGAGAAGAGCTTCCTGGAACACCTGCTGCTCTTCACCCTGCAGTGATGCTCCAGACCAGGCTACGGATGTCTCCCAGCTCCTCCCACCCCCCACCCCCTGCCTTTCTCTCACTATTGCCAGTCAGCCCAATGCAAACCATCCCCTGGCTAGAAACACCATTTTCGCCCAAGATGCTGCTAATAGTAGACTAAGTGGGGCGGTGGGGGTGGGGGGTTTGGCGGGTGGAAGGAGCTGAAGTAACTTGGCTCTTCTTGAGTTGCAAAGAGAAAAATGAAAGAATGAGGAGGAGTGGGCCACCAGATCCCCACAGATTCCAGGGTGGAGAATGTCCAATTAAAATGCATTCTGCCAGAGCCCAGCAGCAGCATTTTAACAGAGCCACTATTGTCTCCATCTGAACTGCTGCTGCCCACAGCCCAGCAAGCGGCAACCAAACAGACTGTCGTCATGGAGCTGGAATGTGGGGTCCCGGCCCTCCCCGATGGCACCAGAAACACTGCTCTGTTTACCCACGTTGCCCTTATTTAAAAACAAAACAAAAAGCCCCACTCCATCCTCAGCCCTTCGGCATGCAAGACACTGGGCCCACTGGGAAGGACAGACGGTGGTTAGAGGACACTCCATATGCCAGCAGCGAGAGGCAGGTCTGCCAGAACATTCCCAATGATCTGGCCAGGCTGGGAGGAACAAGACTCCCCCAGGAAGTTGGGAAAGTACTTTGGGGAATATAGAAAAATCAGATACAAATAGATATCTGAATGGTGCACAAATAAACTGTTAATGCCCTGGAAGGGCCCCAAGCCCCTTTAGAAAAGCTTTATGTCCAAGAATTTGGAATGTTTGGCTAAGGGCTTGAGTCTAGGTCACTGTTAATGCAGACTCCCTGCATAATTCAGAAACCCTGCAGGGCAGAGGCAGGCCTCTGTGTCCAGCCAACTCTGGGACACAGGCAAGCTTGAGGCCAGCCAGCCACCCCCGCCAAAGCACCCCAACCCCCACCCCAACCCAGGAAAGGGGTGCCGGGGCCTAGAGATCAGCTCATCCAGCCCAGAAACAAAATGTCCAGCATGACTGGCACATTCAAAGTGCTTACTGTCCCTGTCCTGCTCTACAGAGATCTCAAGGACCAGTTTAATCAGGAACTCCAGGCCAAAGCAGGAAGTAGAGTCAGTGGTGCTCAGAAAGCCATTCATTAGCTCTAAGCTAGTGTGAAACCCATGGTACCAGAGCCCCAAACCAATTTTAAAACCCATCCTCCTGTGCAGCCCTCTGACCTCTGCCACCTGTGTCCGTGACCTCAGGCCAAGCACAGGTGGCCCTCAGGCTTTGGCGCTGATCGACCTCTCTTTTCACACTTTACCTCCCTCACTATCCCCTACAAACACACACACACACACACACACACACACACACAGAGAGAGAGAGAGAGAGAGAGAGAGAGAGAGAACACACACACAGAGAGAGAGAGAGAGAGAGAGAGAGAGAGAGAGAGAGAGAGAATCCCAAGTACTCCAGAGATACTGAACTACTTAGGATTCCTGGACTCCACACAGTATTTCAAGATACTGCCTTCCTTCTGACTCAAAGGCCATTCTTCCCTTCCTGACCTGGCTCACCCCTCACCCTTCAGAACCCCACTCAAGCGTCATGTGCTCTATAAAGCTTTCCTGGGCCTCCAACCAGGTGAAGAAGCTGAGTAACAGAGCAAGAACTGAACAGAGCCTCCTGGGACACTAGTAAACCTTTCCTTCGTGGAGGTAGCATAGGGGATGGGTAGGGTGGAGAGGACTAAAACTGACTCCCTCCTATTTCAGAACGAAAAGCAATGGGGGAGTCAGAGCAGAGAAGATTTCAGCCCAGCCTGAAATGGAACTTCCTACCAATAAGAATGTGACAATTACGGCAGGGGCTGCCTTGTGAAGCAGTGAACTCTTCATTATCCGAAGTCATCAAGCAGAAGCTGTTCAGTTAGCACTGCTGACGAAGAAGTCTCTATGTCAGGTGAACAGGCACACCACATCAGACCATGTGAGAGACTTGAGACCATTCCATAAAGGCCTGAGATTCCAGGAACTGAGGCAGTGAGGAGGGATGTGCACGGTGAAGTCTGGGAGGAGGAGGGCAGCTCTGGGGTACAGCTGCAGGCCCTCCTGGAAACCCTGACAACCATATGGGAAAAGCAGAATTCCACGGGGCAGCTGACGTGGTGCTTCTGGTGGTTTGCTGGCAGCTTCTGGCCTCAAGGTTGGGCTCCCCAGTCTAGGTTTGCGGAGGCCAAGATTTTTCTCCTGCCTCCACTCCCATACCACCACCATGCCTCACTGTGACTACGGAACAGAAGATCCAGACAGGAACAGCCACAGAACCAGTCACCTTCTCCCTGCTCATTCCCAAGCCCAAGGCTCATTACCGTCCTCCTCAGGGAGAAGGCGTCCTGGACACTGTAGCTCCTGAGAGTGCAGAAGGTAGGTGGGATGAGGGCCCAAGCCAAGACTAGCAGGCATCCAGGTCCATCTTTCATAATACTATCCCAGCCTGGGCAACATGGCAAGACCCCATCTTTACAAAAAATTTAGCAATTAGCCAGGCATAGTGGCATGCACCTGTGGCCCCAGCTACTCAGGATTCTGAGGTGAGAGGGTCACTTGAGCCTGGGAGGTCGAGGCTTCAGTGAGCCATGATCACACCACTGTACTCCAGCCTGGGCAAGAGTGAGACCCTGTCTCAAAAAATGATTTAAAAATTAAAAGAATTTTAAAATAATATTATCATGAAGAACAAAACTACCACTTAATGAGGGCTTATTTCATACCAGATTCTGTGTTAAACATGCTACCTATGTTATCTTTGATCAGTCTATTCTATGTACAACAACCATAATTTAACGGAGGAGTGGCATGATCTGACTTTTCTTTAGAATAAGGATATTTTAGAATATTATACTAAATAATCAGAATATTTAGAATAACTGTTTAGAATAATTCAAATATTTAGAATAATTATCCTTATTCTAAAGCAAAAGTCAGATCATGCCACTCCTCTGTGCAAAGCCTTCCATTGTTCAAAGCTGTCTAGTGAATTCTCTCCTGACTCAGGGTGAAACCCCAAGTCAAAGGTCTGAACCTCTCCAATCTCAGCTCCTGCCCCCTGAGCTCTAGCCACTCTGGCCTCCTTGCTGTTCCCCAGTCATGGTATGCCCTGCCCCTATCTGGCTGGATCAGATCTCTACCCAAATGTCATCTCCACAGAGAGGCCTCTTCTGACCATTCTACTCTCACACCCAGGCCTCCTGCCCCCTGTTGCTGCTGATTTTTCTGCATAGCACTTACCATTTTCTGATACTATATATTTTAACCATTTCATTTGCTCTCTTTCTCTCCTGCTAATACATAAGCTCCATGAGGGCAGAGACTTTTATTGATTTTGTTCACTATCCCATCCCAGCATTTAGAACGATGCCTGGCTCCAAATAGGAACTCAATAAATACTCATTCAGGCCAGGCGCAGTGGCTCATGCCTGTAATCCCAGCACTTTCTTTGGGAGGCTGAGGTGGGTGGATCACCTGAGGTCAGGAGTTCGAGACCAGCCTAACCAACATGAAGAAACCCATCTCTACTAAAAATGCAAAATTAGCCGGGCATGGTGGCGCATGCCCTATAATCCCAGCTAGTCAGAAGGCTGAGGCAGAGGAATCTCTTGAACCTGGGAGGCAGAGGTTGCAGTGAGCAGAGATCATGACATTGCACTCCAGCCTGGGTAACAAGAGTGAAACTCCATCTCAAAAAAATAAATATTCATTCAATAAATGAATGAATGACCCTACAAGGTAGGTGTTCTTATTAGCTACTGATTACAGATGTGGAAACTGAAGCTCAGAAAAGTTGACTCACTTGCCCAAGGTCACACAGCTGGCAAGCAACAGAAGTTGGATTAAAATTGAGGCCTCACAGCCCCCTTAACTCTGTGATGGCATCTTCTTTGACCAAAAGGAAGGATCTGGACATCCTACACCATAAGTGTCTTGGGTGCCAGCAGACTGGGCACCTCCTCACCCTATCTGCATGTTCTTCTTCCTCAAGGAAGGAAGCCTTGAGGAGCCCTTGAGGCAGACACCTCTGCCTCATTCATCTAAGAATACCCAGCACCTGGCCCAGGGCTGGCATGCAGGTGCCCACCAAATGTTTGGGAATAAACCAACCCACTCCTAGGTACCTAGTGTGTCCTTACATTTTTATTTCTTTACACGTTGCTTTGTGTATTGCTGTTCATTTTATTGAATGTGATGACAGGCAGAAATTCCAAGTATACTTCTCAACCTTTTGGCTAATATGAAGTATAGAAATTCCAGGTACACAAAATTGAACTACAATGGATGCTGCCTTGAAGAAATCCACAACAATGTGAAGAGATGTAGCCACAAAAAAGATATAACAGGAAGCAGGACAGTCACGTGAGCAGCAAACGCAGTGCCAATAGTGTAAGGGGCAAGGGTGGGGGTGGGGACAGCCACACACAGCAGCTGGACAGCTAAAGAGGGCTGGGGAAGGCAGAACCGCTTATCCATCCATTCATCCAACATTGTCATCTAAAGTTTTCTTGCTCTAAGAAACACTGTGCTTGTTACTTGACACTATGCTGAGTGCTGAGGACAGAGATGTGAAGGAATCAAACATGAAGATAATTCACAGGTTAATGAGGGAGAGACAGAGAGACTTTAGCACAGACTGGGGTGACCTGTGGCAAGAGAGGACGCTGGCATGCAAGCTCCATGCCCACAGGCACCCCCCATTTTGTTCACTACTGTACTCCCCAACACAACACTGTCAGGCTCAGAAAAGCTTCTCAGTACATAACAAATGAACGAAAGCACTGCTAATTAAATGAATAAAAGCACAAACAGGGGTGCACAAAGCCTTAACCATCTCGTCTGCTCTGTTTCAGTGCTGGGTATCTAGGAAAGGTTCCCAAGGTAATGACTGAATCTTCAAAGATGCATAGAAATTACCTGGATGGAAGGGGGCATTCCTGCAAAAGTAAAGACAAAGAAGCAAGAGAGTGCTACAGCTTATGATGTGAAGTGTGTTCAGGCCAGAGCAGAATGATATGCTTTGACAGGACACAGACACAGGAAGAGAAGCCCAAGTCAGGACACCTGGGAAGGCCCTCGTCGGGAGGCACATCAGGATGAGGTCTCTGCGCCCCTGTAGGGAGGACAGGACCAGCCAGAACCATCTGTACCACTGCAGGTATGAGTTGGTGAGGGTAAGGTCTTTAGAAGGCACCAGAGAAACGACTAATCACAAGAATCTGTTATGAATCACAGGTGCAAGATCCCTTGGAGAAGGGAGGCATCCAACAAGCCCAAACACACGGCCCCGCCAGAGCTCTCCTGGGAATGCTGCAAAGCTGCCGGGGAGATGCCAGCCATGGCACACCTTGTGTACAATCACCAAAGCAGGGACTCTGCTGACTGGCTGGGGGCAAGGAGGAAGTCAGGAGAGAGAAACCAGAAAAATCGCGCACTATTTATTTCACTTTCACTTTGAGCACACAAGTGGGGAGAAGATGCCCTGGCCTAGGAGGAGAGAAACCTGGCTGGAGTCCCAGCTGTCACCAACAACCTGAGTAACCTTGGGCAGGTGACTTCACCGCTGGGGCTCAGCTTCCCCATCTATAAACCAGAGCTGTCACCAAGAGCCCCACCTCTACCAGTATCCTGGAAAGGCCCCAATCAGATATGTATCAGCTCTTCATAGCTTGATATGGCACCTATTATGTGATCTTCCTTGCACCGGGAAGGAAGGCAAGAAAGGAGCAGGCCCAGCCCCTGCCTAGAGGTTTTAACAAGGTGGTCCAAGCAGGTACTGCAGAACTCTGACAAGGGCATTTCCGGGCACATTCTCCAGCCAGACTTACTGCCCAGCCCAACCCAGCCCAGGGAAGGGGGAGAGGAAGCAGTGAGCTGTTTTACAATCCATCAAATTAATTGCCCCAAATGGGAAATTTACAGGCCTCCTACAGCCTCCTGTGTATTCCATAATCTCCCATGGCCCTAATCTCCTGAGAAAGAATGTGTGGGCTGTAATCTTTTCAGTCCACTGTTCTCTGCGGCAATGCCTTGGAAAAACCTCGCCCCCCCCCCCCCCCCCAGTGATCACTCCCAACCAAAAGCCCCCACTCTACCCCACCGACCCGGTGGCCAAGGCCAGGCTCCACCCGCCAGACGCCAGCTAGGCTAACCTTGGCCTTGACTTTGACCTCGGAAAGAGACCTGCCCAACCAGCTCCTTTGGCAAATACAACTTTTGCTCCCTTTTTTTCCTCCTTAACACAGAACAGCCTGGCAGGAGGCAGA
Organism: Saimiri boliviensis; assembly: GCF_048565385.1. Taxonomy (NCBI): domain Eukaryota; kingdom Metazoa; phylum Chordata; class Mammalia; order Primates; family Cebidae; genus Saimiri; species Saimiri boliviensis. The sequence goes on from NC_133454.1 coordinate 86,646,134, forward strand.
ACCAGGAAAAGTGGCTTCTGAGCCAAGACACACCCTCAAGGCATAGTGAAAACAGCCCCAGGTGAGGTGCTGGACATTGGTTCTAACCTCTGCTCACTCTATCCCTGCTAAGAAACCTACTTGCCATCTCTGGACCTCATCTTCATTTGAGAAACGAAGGGAATGTAAAACAGCCTCCTCCCACGAACTCCTTACCTGGCCTTTTAAAACAAGTCCCCAATTTTTATTGCAAACTGCAATAAACCTGGATCTCTCTCAACTACCAAAGAGCTGCAAGCTCTACTATCAGGAAGTCTCCAGGCTGGAAGGCAACAGCCCCACCCACAGGAGATTCCCTGCCCAACCCAAGTTACTTAATTCTCTCCCCTGCCCACTAAGATTTTTACCCCACACAGGCTCTCAACTCCTCCTCTGCTCCTGCTGTAACCTTTGTCTCCTCCCTTTCCTGCATAATAAAGCCTTTGTCTAGGCCCAACTCAAATGTCACTTCCCCCATGAAGGCTTCCTGGATCCCTCCCTTCTCAACACCTGTCCCAAACTTTCTGCCTCCAACACTCAACTAGCCTTGAGGGGCAGGGGATTCTTTTACTAATTGCTACTGTCAGGAAACTCATTTTAAACATATTTCAGAAAGCTCTGGACAAACCTAGGGTCAAAACCCATTTCATGCTCTAAAATACCTGGCATGCCGGGCACGGTGGCTCACACCTGTCATCCCAGCACTTTGGGAGGCCAAGGTGGGAGGATCCCCTGAAGTCCGGAGTTTGAGATGAGCCTAACCAACATGGAAAAAGCCCGTCTCTACTAAAAATACAAAAATTAACTGGGCCTGGTGGCACATACCTGTAATCCCAGCTACTCAGGAGGCTAAGGCAGGAGAATCACTTGAACCCAGGAGGTGAAGGTTGCTGTGAGCCAAGGTTGTGCCATTGCTCTCCAGCCTGGGCAATAAGAGTGAAACTCCATCTCTAAATAAATAAATAAATAAAATACATGGCAGGGAACAGGTCCTTGATCACCACTGGGTGACGTTTTCTTAGACAGTGTGTGGATGGCCAGGCTCCTTGAAGTTAGAAACCACTGCGCCTGTTAGTAACCACTCTCTGTACACTCTCTCCTTAACAAAGTGCTTTCTTTTTTTTTTTTTTTTTTTTTTTTTTTTTTTTTTTTGAGACGGAGTTTCGCTCTTGTCACCCAGGCTGGAGTGCAATGGCGCGATCTCGGCTCACCGCAACCTCCGCCTCCTGGGTTCAGGCAATTCTCCTGCCTCAGCCTCCTGAGTAGCTGGGATTACAGGCACGCGCCACCATGCCCAGCTAATTTTTTGTATTTTTGGTAGAGACGGGGTTTCACCATGTTGACCAGGATGGTCTCGATCTCTTGACCTCGTGATCCACCCGCCTCGGCCTCCCAAAGTGCTGGGATTACAGGCTTGAGCCACCGCACCCGGCCTAACAAAGTGCTTTCTTACTCACTACCTCCCCTGCAGAGATACTGACGTGATCCCCTTTCACAGAGAAGGCAAATATCTTGCCCAAGCTCAGGCAGCTTTAAGGCGCTAAGCCAGGATTCAAACCCAGGTGTCCTAATTCTGGTTCTAACTTTGTGTTCCTCCCACCATACCTGAGGGAACATCAACCCTGAGCCTGCTGAGGAGATCTGGGCTTGGAGAGAGGGACAATCTAAACCTCTCCTTAGGACTGCCCTGGAGCCACATCCAGAGCAGCCAAGGGACAGTCAGGAACTCTGGACAGAGGAATGCCAGAGGGCATTTACTCCATACTCTCCACTGCCTCCATCCCATGCTTTTTTTTTTTTTTTTTTTTTTTTTTTTGAGACAGAGTTTCACTCTTGTTGCCCAGGCTGGAGTGCAATGGCACAATCTCAGCTCACTGTAACTTCTGCCTCCAGGGTTCAAGAGATTCTCCTGCCTCAGCCTCTCAAGTAGCTGGGATTACAGGCACCCACCGCTACACCTATTTTGGCCAGGCTGGTATCGAACTCCTGATGTTAGGTAATCCACCCACCTCAGCCTCCCAAGTACTGCAATTGCAGGTATGAGCCACTGTGCCCAGCCCATCCCATACTTGATTACTTCTGATGATAGTGAACTCACTATATCTCAAATATTTCAGAAGGTATCGTAAACCTGGGCCCAAAACCTTTCTCCCTGTGGCTTTCACAGAGGATGAGACACTTCTATATGGCAGCCCTTCAGATATCTGCAGCCGGCCCTCACATTCCTGTGGATCTCCTCCTCTCCATGTAAAGTACCCCCAGTTCATTCAGCTGTTGCTTCGAAGACAAGGTTTCCAATGCCCATTACAGTCAAACCCTTCAGAAGGACCTCAAATAGCCACATCTCCCTCAAAAGGGTGACTCATGAATGGGCCCCAGTGCTCCATCTGTGATCTCCCCAGAGCAAAGCACCACCATCACCTCCTGTGTTCTGAGGATGAAACTTCCACTAATGCAGCTTAAAACCAAAACCAAAACCCCTCTGTCCAGAGCTAATTTCTCAGAGGGCCCTGGCCATGTGGGAGCAAGGACAAAACTCACTCTCTTTAGCTTGTTACAGTTGGAAGAGCAGGAACTCCGGAGTCAGATCTGGACTAGAATCCTAGTCCTGCCACTTACTTACTGAGTGACCATAGACAAACTACTCCCTTCCTCCAATTTTCAATTTCCTCAGCTACAAAATGGAGAAAATTTTTACCTCTCTAGATGGATTTAAGGAACAAATGAGCTAAGGTATAATAACTACCTAACAAAAACAAAGAACTTACCCAAAGTCAAAGCTGGGAAGTGGCTGGGTTGGGATGAAATTCAGACTCAAGCCTGCTACCCTAAAGCTTTGTGGCCATTAAGTCCCACACCACAGCCCCACTGCTTTCTTGTCACACAGTCCCCACCACACTGCACGACATCTTTGGTTTATCTATGTCCCCACACCAGACTGTGAGCTGCTTGAAGATGCCCTTGTTTTTGTAGCCCCAGAATCTGACATGGTGCCACTTACCACAGAGTAGGGGCTAAGAAAGGCTGACGAACGGTGATTGTATGAACGAGTCAATGACACTGGCTCCAAGAAGACAGGCCCTCTTTTGCCCTCCCAATGCCCACACAAGCATGTGGCAGTGTACTACACACAGCTTTAATCCCACCACATGGGCTGGGTAGCAAGAAGCATTTATTTCATAAGGGCTCGAAGGACTGAAGCTTGCCAGCACCATCCCCCAAATCAGGACATAGCAATGTTCTGCCTTCCCCATCCACAAAACCTCCAAGACTGGAGAGGTTTACTCTCCACTGCTCCTGGAGGCTAGAGGCTGAGCTGTGTGTACTCTGATGAGCACTGGCTGGGATGGTCCCTGGTGACACCAAGAAGACACACATCCTGTGTAGGGGGGAGTTGATGCCAGGGTTTCTCCAGAGTTCCTCAGCTCTCTGGGGCTTCATTTAAAACATCCTCTCTTGCAGTGAGCCAAGATCATGCCACTGCACTCCAGGCTGGGAAACAGAGCAAGACCCTGTCTCCAAAAAAAAGAAAAGAAAAAGAAAAAAAGTCTCCCTGTTCCCAGGTAATCAATAATAGGAAAAAGGAAGACACACCTGTTCATACTCAATGGGCCATCTTGAAACCATCCAGGCTGCACCCTATAGAGCACTCATACCTCACCATCTGTGCTACACTTAATGCTGCACTCTCCAGTGACACGGATACCACCAGTCCTTCATGGCCTGCTTATGAGTTCTTCCTTACAGCCTCTTTCTCAGTTACTCCTATGGCTGTGGGATCTGTGAAAGCTTCATTCCCATCAATTCAGAGTCTCAATTTCCCCATCCCATCCAGTGGGCACACCATTATCAACCTCAAGGTTGTAACACAGTTAAATTTCAAAGCAGAGCTGACGGGATTTCAAAAGTTTCCTGGAAATGTGTCTGATGCCAGGTAGTCCTGGGCATTACCAGATGCTCATACTACATAAGCACTGTGGCTGTGTACTACACACAGGAAACATCCACTCAGTGTCAGTTCCTCTCCTTCTGGTCTATTGCATCTAAGAGCACTGAGTCAGTCCCATTGTCCCGGGAACTGCTTAGCCCCAACTCTACAGGAGACCCTCGAGAGTGTAGACGACATCACTTTTGGCCACTGCTAGTATCCGGCTCTGAAAATTCAATGGGCAGATGAATATCCCCAATCTTTAGCTGGTAAGCCAACCCATTTTAATTCATTGTCGTCATTGTGGGCAGACAAGGTAGAAAATGTCTATTTTCAGATAATTCCCCAGAAGCGATGACTGGAAGCTAGCAAAGATGCTGGTGGTTCCCAAATTGGAGAGGAATTTTGGGGGAGCCCCAGCCGGAGTGTCCAAGGGCCAGCCCTCTGCCCCCGAGACTCCCAGCCTCCCTCAGACGCAGGGAGGGACCTCTCAGCAGCTGATTGGCTTCTCAGGCAGAGTCCCAATGAGGGAAAATCACAGAGTTCAACTAACCATTTAATAAAGTCATTCAATAATTACTTTTTTAGGACCTACTTAATTCAGCCACTATTCTAGGCATTAGAGGTGCAGCCTTGAACAAGACAGGCTTGGTTCCTTGTCTTCTTGGAGAGGCATTCTAGCAGGGAGAGAAAAACAAATTAAAATACAACATGTCTGAGTCAGGTTGAGAACTCTAAAGAAAAAAGAAAGCAGCATCAAGAGAACAGAGTGCGCTGGAGAAGAGGAGTCAGGAAAGGTCACCCTGAGAAGATGAAATCTCAGCAGAGACCTGGGGAAAGTGAGGGAGCGGCAGCCGTGGGAAGATCTGGAGGAAAACATCCAGATGGAGGGGACAGCAGTGCAAGGGCCCTAGGCTGGCTTCACTTCACATGTTTGAGAAACAGCAGCAGGGGTGGGAGGAAATGAGGCCAGAGAGGTAACGGGACTGTGGAGAGGACAAGATGACATGGACCTCAGGGGCTGTAAGGATTCTAGAGTCTACTTGGTGTGTGAGATAGAAGCTCTCAGATGGTTTGCGCTGAGGGGTCACATGACCCAGCTTCCACCATAAAACAATCCCTCCAGCTGCTACAGTAGGAGCCAGGGAGAGAAGCACAAGGACCAATCAAGAGGGTACTGTGGGCCGGGCGCGGTGGCTCAAGCCTGTAATCCCAGCACTTTGGGAGGCCGAGGCGGGTGGATCACGAGGTCAAGAGATCGAGACCATCCTGGTCAACATGGTGAAACCCCGTCTCTACTAAAAATACAAAAATAGCTGGGCGTAGTGGCGTGTGCCTGTAATCCCAGCTACTCAGGAGGCTGAGGCAGGAGAATTGCCTGAACCCAGGAGGCGGAGGTTGCGGTGAGCCGAGATCGCACCATTGCACTCCAGCCTGGGTAACAAGAACGAAACTCTGCCTCAAAAAAAAAAAAAAAAAAAAAAAAGGGTACTGCAGTTGTCCAGGCGCCACCCAGTCATCCAGTGGCGTGGACTAGGTGGTAGCAGTGGAGGGCATGAGAATGGTCTGATTCTGGATAAATCTCAAAGCAGAGCTGACAGGATTTTTTTTTTTTTTTTTTTTTTGAGACAGAGTTTCACTCTGTTGCCGGGCGCCAGACTGGAGTGCAGTAGTGGGATCTCAGCTCACTACAACCACCACTTCCCAGGTTCAAGCAATTCTCCTGCCTCAGCCTCCTGAGTAGTTGGGGCTACAGGCACACACCACCACACTTAATTTTTGTATTTTTAGTAGAGACGGGGTTTTACAATGTTGGCCAGGATGTTCTTGATCTCTTGATCTGCCCACGTCGGTCTCCCAAATTGCTGGGATTACAGGTGTGACTCACCGCACCCGGCCAAGCTGACAGGATTTTAAAAGCTCCCCAGGCATGTGCCTGATGCCAGGTAGTCCTGGGCCTTACCAGATGCCTGTACTGGGTAGGCCAAAGGACAGACTGAATTTGGTCCAGGGAGCCTCAGCCTGGGCATGTAGATCTGGGAGCTGTGTCTCGGCAGAGCTCCAGGCAGAAAGCCATGTGACTGTGTAGGAAGGGAGTGGGGGAAGCTCTCAGATCTGGCTAGAAAGGGGCTTCTCTCAGCAGGACTCACCACCCTGTGCCCCACTCCCCTCGCCACTGAAGGACTGGGTGGTTCATGGGCAAACTGCTCCCAGCTTTCAAGGGTGGAAGGAGGAACTCCTTCATAAGGAAGCCTAGTGAGGCAGCTTGGTGACATGGGTTCAAACCCTGGCTCTCCCACCTCCTGGCTGTGGTCTCTAGGTCTGGGTCTCAGTCCTACAAGTGTAAACAAGAATCATATGTCACCTGTGGAGTTCTTATGAGGTCTGAATGAATCCATAAGGGCCAGGTGCAGTGGCTCACACCTGTTAATCCCAGCACCTTAGAAGGCCGAGGTGGGCAGATCACTTGAAGTCAGGAGTTCGAGATCAGCCTGACCAACATGGTGAAATCTTGTCTCTGCTAAAAATACAAAAATTAGCCAGGCATGGTGGCACACACCTGTAGTCCCAGCTACATGGGAAGCAGAGGCAGGAGAATCGCTTGAACCCAGGAGGCAGAGATTGAGTGAATTGAGATCTTGCCACTACACCCCAGCCTGGACAATAGAGCAAGACTCCATCTCGAAAAAGAAAAAAAAAAAAAAAGAATTAACCTGGCCAACAGAATCGGAATACACCAAGCATTCCTAGCTACAGCCTCCCTGGGCCTCTGTGTCCTCATCTCCAAAATGGGAGGAATAATACCTTTCAGGGCTACGATGAGGATTAAAGCAAATAATGTGTGAAACGTATTGGTCACAAAAAAGTGCCTCACTGGTTGTGAGATTCCCTCTAGGCGCTTAAGTGATACTGATGTGCTCTGATTGAATCATCTTCCATACCAGCACCTCACCCTGCCAACCCTGCCACCTTTCCCCCTGCCCAGCATGGGAGGGAGCCACCAGGGAGACCCTCAGCTCTCTCTTCTCCCTCCTGCTACATTCCTATCAGGCTCAGTACCAAGAAACCCTTTCTAAGGAAGCCCCTGCAGATAAATGATCAGCCGTAGAAATCAGTTCCAAAGGCCTCAGAGAAATCAGGAGAGGCCCAAGGAAAATAAGGCAGTAGGCCTAAGAGGAAAGTGAATGCCTTCCTCATTTTGCCTCTTTACTAATATCTCTGGATGGACTTAAGGAAGGGGCCAGGTGGGGGCGGGCAGAGTGGGGAGCAGGCAGGAAACAACTCCTGCCGGGTAGCAAAAGTCCCTGGCAGTTTTAAACATGTCCTCAAGCCGGAGCAACCAGCACCCATGGGTCATTTACTGAGACCCCATCTCTCTCAGTTCCCGTGGCTCTTCCTGCTGGCAACACAGACTTCTCAGAGTCATTGTGAAGAGGCACTGAGCACACAGTAGGTGCTAAATAAACGGTGGTTATGTGAGCACAGAAATGAGCCAGGTACCCTGTTTCCTCTCATCTCTGGGCAGCCTCCTGACACTGGATTGCAGACCATAAAAAGTGCCCCAGGTGCAACGGTGTTAAATGGTTCCACTTGACGTGCTAGCAAACGTCAACACTCTGTCATACCCACAACCTCAGTTAAAGTTTAAAAGCCCTGCACAGGGACCTTTGGCAAACCCTGCATATAAATGATCAGCCACAGAAATAAATCCCAAAGCCCTCAGAGAAATCAGGAGAGACCAAAGGAAAATAAGGCAGTAGGCTGAAAAGAAAAGTGAAAGCCATCTCTGTTTTCCCTCTTTCCTACTGTGCCTGGGTGAACTTAAGGAAGGGGCAGGAAACAAGGAGGTGCAAGGCGTTTGTATCAGATAATTATCTACGGCAGATAATTACGTCCACGAGGAATTAAGGTAAACTGTGGGGAACACAAGCCTAAGTATAAAGCAGATCTTTCCTCAAAGTCCTCCTCAACGGGAGTCGATACACGCATCAGTTTCATCAGCTTGAATTCATCACCCTTCCCTACAGCCCCCACACCTGCCCCTAGAAGCACCGAGCACACAGACCTGCAGGCCTGTCACTAGGGTCAAGGCCACCAGGTGACAGGACTTCTGTGCACTGCGCAGAGCTGTGGAGAGGGACCAGGTGTGACCAGCAGGGCGGCCCTTAGCAGATGCCTCTTAGGAGGCCCTGGTGTCTGAGTGGAAGTGAGGGTGACCTGGAGCTGCACTTCCAGGGGGCAGGTTTTAACTGGGGCCCCCAGGGACACTCACCACCCACTCTCTTCATCCCTTCTATTTTATGGCAGGAGTGCTGCCAGGCAGCAGTGGGGGCCATCGCCTTCTCCTTGTTTCGAGGTCAACCCTCACCTGCTGTAGGGGAGCTCTCACAGGCACCAACTTATGCCCAGCCCCACCCCTACAGACATAAGTGGGGGCTGAAATCTGAGTGATCACAAACCAGCATATTCTACCTTCCTCCCCAGCCCCGGAGGGCCCGGTCACAGCCCTGCTGGGACCCCTCCCTGGATCCTCTGAGAGGCCCATTCTGCAGGATCCTCTCTCCTGGTGTCCCAGAACACACCACACTCTCCGGGCTCAGCCTGTGCTGCCCCTCTCCCAGAAACATCCGAACTCCCTTCCATCGCCCAACAAATCCCTGCTTGTTTCTCAAGATCCAGCTCAGGCTCCCTGACCCGAAGTCTCCCCTGGCCAGTCCTCCTCTGTGCCCCACCAGGCCCATGCTTCTCTTCTCAAATAATCGGCACAGTATCCTCTGGTCATTGACGTGTCTGTGTCCCCACCAGAACACAGGCTCCTGGGCTTCTTGAGGACACCAGTATTACTCTGATTCATTAACTGAATGCCTACTATATACAAGATGCATTCTACAGCTGTGAACAAAACAGACAAATGCCTGTCATGGAGCCAATATTCCAGTGACAGTGAATATCCCATATACAGTAGTACTTTCTAGATTCAAGACTGTTCCGAGTACTTCCTATTAACTCATTTAATCCCTGCCATAATTATTACCATCCCCACTTTTCAGATGAGGAAAGTGAGGCTCCAGAGTATACAACCTCCTCAGGATCACATCACAAGCTAGTCAGTGGCAGGGCTGGGATTCAAGCCCAGGCAACCCCATAGCAGACCATGCTCCTGGGCACTGGGCCACTCTGGCTTTCAGTGCTCTTTTCTCTATTCTGCTTCACTCACGTTGGTATTCACTGTGCCCAGGCCAGTGTGTGGCACACATCCAGTGCTCAGTGAAAGTCTCCTAATTGAAGGGACCCCTGAACAATGAGTGCTGGTCCCCTGCCTACAATACCTACTCTTTCTCTCTTCACCCAATCCCAGTTCACAACACCCACCCCCACATCCCCCTACACACGCCCCAAGTCTTCTGAGACTCATCCAGCCCCTGAACAGCTCTCTCCTGGGTGTTACTCTCCATGCAGCACCTGCACTACTTATCCTGACAGTCAGTCACACACCACCCAACCACCCTATCAGCTTTAGTGATGTGGACATTTGCTGCCAGCTCCCTGATATCCCCCAGAGTATAACAAATATGACGTTAGGTAAATGGATCTGAAATGCTAAACTAAATCTGACTTCCCCTCTCCAGTCCTCCATTATCACTGGAGCTTCTTCTTCCTCTGCCCAGAGGAAGCAAGGCAAGGCTTGAATCAGAAATAACCTTTGCTACAACTATATCCGGATTGCCTAAACCTATAAGCCAAGGTTGTAATTAGGATGCAGATGTGGTTAGAAACCATAAGTAAAGTTGGACATTTTGAAACCTTTAGTTAAACCTATCAGGATGTTCATTGCCCTCCCTTAGAAAATGCCTATAGCCGGGCGCGGTGGCTCAAGCCTGTAATCCCAGCACTTTGGGAGGCCGAGGCGGGTGGATCACGAGGTCAAGAGATCGAGACCATCCTGGTCAACATGGTGAAAGCCCGTCTCTACTAAAAATACAAAAAATTAGCTGGGCATGGTGGCACATGCCTGTAGTCCCAGCTACTCAGGAGGCTGAGGCAGGAGAATTGCCTGAACCCAGGAGGCGGAGGTTGCAGTGAGCCGAGATTGCGCCATTGCACTCCAGCCTGGGTAACAAGAGCGAAACGCCATCTCAAAAAAAAAAAAAAAAAAAAAAAAAAAAAAAAAAAATGCCTATAACAGAGAATCTGAGCTGACTGCACAATATATACAGGTACCCTCTGTGTATATCAGAATCCCTGCAGGAGATAAGTCAAAAAATTACCTACATACATTTGAACCAGCATAGCCAATTACAGAGAAAAGACAAAATACTTGTTGTTCATGGAAATAAATTCTATAATCTGTTGAACCATACTATGTTCTGGGAAGTAAGTGCTTTACACTTATTATTCTCATTTAATCTCTACAAAAGATCATTTATTCTCTGTCCCATGGGACAGATACCAGCATTTGCCTCATTTTACAGAGGTTGTATTAGCTGCCAGAGTTCCACAGCCATGAAATCTGGCTCCAGGCCTGTGTGCTCACCCACAACCCCATAGCTGCCCTATTTGAAGTCTGGAGTGAGAAGAGCCAAACTGTGAGGGAGATCAAATCTGGTCAAAAGCCCTCAACATGGAGACAATAGACTCTCAGGGAGGTGATCCCTCCACCTATCCTACCTGAGAACCACACTGCAGGCAGGCAGGACTTTTCAGTGGGAAAGAGCTATAATGCAGCCCCTGACAACCCTGGGAATACAGGCCTGAGGCCACATCCAACTCCAGAAATGTTTCAGATGCACAGGGATGGGGGAAATGCTTACCAATCTGCAGGAAGGAAGTCAACAGTTTATGGTCCTCAGCTGTGACTGAGTCTCCTGTGCTGCAGAATGCTTCACGTTATTTAAAAGTTGAATCTCGGCCGGGTGCGGTGGCTCAAGCCTGTAATCCCAGCACTTTGGGAGGCCAAGGCGGGTGGATCATGAGGTCAAGAGATCGAGACCATCCTGGTCAACACGGTGAAACCCCGTCTCTACTAAAAATACAAACAATTAGCTGGGCATGGTGGCACGTGCCTGTAATCCCAGCTACTCAGGAGGCTGAGGCAGAATTGCCTGAACCCAGGAGGCGGAGGTTGCGGTGAGCCGAGATTGCGCCATTGCACTCCAGCCTGTGTAACAAGAGCGAAACTCCATCTCAAAAAAAAAAAAAAAAAAAAAGTTGAATCTCAGAGTGGCTCTCTACCCTGCGGATATTGGCTTCAAGTTCAGCCAGGTCCCAGCCTGAAGCTACCAGGCCCAAGCAAGCCCTTTTTCTGCCTCACAAAAGCATGGACTGCTTTGTGGACTCATCAGGACTGAGTGGAGTCCCCTGCCCCAAGGCTGTGCTTCTGGGCCAAGGTCATTTCTGTACCCACCCCAGGTCGTCACTGCTCCCATCACCACCCCCCTAACAATACCCATGAGGTGCCTATAGGGACTTCAGAGAGAAAAGCCACCCATCTTCTCTCCATTCCACCCCATAGTCTACCTCCTCCTCCCATCAGAAATGTCCAAGGACAAGGAGCTGAGCAATGGCCCCAGAGTCTGCAGGAAAGCGCTAGAGTGAGGTTTTAATGCTGAGTCTCAAAATGCCAAACCCTTCCACTATGAAGAAGAGCTCATTTTCCCATTATTCTCTTACCTTTGTCTCAGTGAGGTTAGGGGAGGGGGTTCCCTCTCCAGAGGGAGTCAAGTCCAAAACAAAGACGGGCATTCTGTCTCCTCTCCCAGACCCCAGAAACCAGAGGGAGAATGGCTCAGGGAGAGGTGAACCTAACCAGGCAGTGGACCTCCTTCACTCACCTGGCACTCGATAGGCAGGAGGCACGATGGCAAGCCCCCAAAGCCTGCCTCAGCTAGTCTCTGAGCTCCAGGTGTAGCCCAGCACAGCCTGTACCCTCCTTCAGGGGCTCTCTGCAAAACGCAGGGTGGTGGGTATGGGAGTGGGGGTGGGGTTCTCTACAGGTACATGTGCTGGGGGGAGCAGTGGCAATTCCTACCAAACCCAAGACAGGGAGTGGACTCAACAGAAGGCCACATGCAGTTTGCTTCCAGTGAGTCCCAGACTAGCAGTCTCGGCTACGCCCTCTCTTCCCTCACCATGTCCATGGACTCTGACCTGTGTGAAGCTTGAGTGTTTCCCTGAAACAAACTGGAGCAGCCTCCACAGCACAACCTGTCATGGAACATGGTGGAGACAGGCCAAGCTGGACAGAGAGAGACTATGAGAACCCCACATAGGGAGCGCTGGATGACCCCAGCTCTGCCACCTTACACCTGTGCACCTTACATCTTACTGTACGTAAGTACAGTAAGTTAAGTTACTGTACTTAACCTCCGTGAGCCTCAGTTTCCCATCTGTAAAGTGAGGATGATAACAGTACCTACCTTATAAGGTTGGCAGGAGGATTAAAGGAGCCTGTGTCTGTGAAGCCCTTAGGATAGTGTACTGGGAACAGTGTCCGCACCAGATAAATATTTGTCAAATAAGTAAGTAGAAGCAATTGGCTTCTCAGTGTGACAGCCTCACAGTCCCATCCCTCAGCTCACTACTACCCCCGCCCCACCCCAAACCAAGCAAAACCCAACACGGACTTTCAGGAAACAAACAAACAAACAAACAAAATCTCAAACCTTTCCACTGACTCAAGGAGGAAATCAGCACCAACCAAGACCTCCCTCCCCATGGGGCAGCCTTGAAAAGTCTGGCAAGATTGCCCCACAATTCTTACACCTTCTGTCACTGGACTCCTCAAACACATGCAGCTTTTAGAATAAAGAGTGTACTTTGGGTTCTAATTTAAATATCTATGTATTCACAGAATAGGAAGCCAACTACTTTCCTTTCCCCAAAAGAATTAATATCCCTTCTGAATTTTCAAAACCATCTGGTGCCAAACACACAAACATGTCTACACATTTTCAGGTGAGAAGAGTGGGAAAAAGTTGAAGCAGAAACCGACTGAGCTCTCTCCAGCTCCCACCCACACACCAAAGCTAAAAAAAAAATATTTAAAGCCTCCATAAGTGGATATAATTTCAGGTACCACCAATTGCATCTAGAAATGCATTAATGGGTACCGTTATTACAGATATTTAGCTTCACAGCATTCAACCATGTTTTTTTTAATCCCCAGGTCAAAATGTGTTTAAAAAAAAATCTTTCCAAACACTTTGGTGGGTAGGAAATCATCTCTCTGCCCTGGGACTCTGACCACTGATTTATCTCCCTCCTCCCAGCCTCACCATACAATCCGTCATTCACTCCCAACTCCAACCAGCCCTCTATCCTCGTATATCTGCAGTTTCAGGAGGGTAATGGCAAATGTCAAATCAACCAATCCACATCTATTGGCTGAGTACGGTCTCTGTGTCTGACACGGTCCCCAGGGAGCTGGAGAGTGATTCATGGCACTGAGACACAATCCTAGCCCCACCCCATACCCCCAGGACCAGCTCAGGGACAACTGCAACGTCAGACACCTCTATGACTTGCTCATCATCACCACTATCTGACAGGACACATGTATTCTCCCACACAGAGGAAGCCTTCCCACTTCTCAGCTTAATTGCCTTCTGCTTGCCTTCTCTGACTATCAACATCAATCACTCAGAACAACCCGTCACCCCAGATCCTCCTCCGCCTGCAGAATCTCTAAGTGGTCATGGGGGTTCTAAGATGTGGAGCTGCACACCAACCCCCAGGCAGACATAGGTCCAATTCGGTGGTCACCCACAAGCTCTGTCCCACCGCCTCCCACTGGAACTGACAGCATCATCTCAGCAAAGGTGAAGGCAGTACATTCCCAACCTTCACTGAGAAAACCAGAGGTTCCCCAGGACCTGGCTTCCCAGGCTCTATCCTGGGTAACAGAATGGACATTCAGACAGCTGGACCTTACTAGTACTCTCTCAAGGCCTTTCACACAGCTTACCCCAGTGACTTTGGCCAGATGTTCTTCTATAAGGAAAGAGACTCACAATCCCTGAGCACCTACCATGTGCTGAATAGCATGGTAGAAGCTTTGACAGGTTATTGCATTTAATTCTTAAATAACACTAGGGAGGAAATGGACCTTTCCCCAAAAGAAGTAATTACTTTCCTTTCCCCATAAGAATATTATTAATTATTATTTTAGAGGTGAGGAAGCTGAAGTTCAGAATGTTTCCACTTTCAGTGTCCATAAGAATCACCTGTGGCCAGGCATGGTAGCGCATGCCTGTAATCTCAGCACTTTGAGAGGCCAAGGTGGGAGGATCCCCTGAGGTCAGGCGTTCAAGACCAGCCTGACCCACATGGAGAAACCGCATTTCTACTAAAAATACAAAATTAGCTGAGTGTGGTAATGCATGCCTGCAATCCCAGCTACTTGGGAGGCTGAGGCAGGAGAATCGCTTGAACCCAGTGGGTGGAGGTTGCAGTGAGCTGATATCATGCCATTGCACTGCAGCCTGGGCAACAAGAGCAAAACTCCATCTTAAAAAAAAAAAAAAAAAAAAAAAAAAAGAATCACCTGTGGAGGTTGCAATAAATGCCGACACCCAGCCCCAGCCCACAGAAGCTCTAATTCATGTCTACCCTCACTTCCTCTTACCAAGTGCCCTAATGTAGACACCAGGGTTACTGCCTCTTTGCAAAAGAACCAGCCGCAAACTCTAATACTAACATGTGGGAACTCTCTTCACTGGAGCAGGGACATTACAGGGAGTGTAAATCAAATGTGTCAATGAAGAGTAAGTACAAGAAACCTGTTTTTTTTTTTAGACAGAGTGGAATCTTGGCTCACTGTAACCTCTGCCTCATAGGTTCAAGCAATTCTCATGCCTCAGCTGCCCAAGTAGCTGGAATTACAGGTGTGCATTACCACACCCAACTAATTTATTTATTTATTTATTTATTTTTAGTAGAGATGGGGTTTCACCATATTGGCCAGGCTGATCTTAAACTCTTGACCTCAAGTGATCTACCCACCTCGGCCTCCCAAAGTGCTGGGATTACAGGCGTGAGCCATGACACGCCTCCAGAAACCTGTTCATTTTCTCTCTGGTTGGACAGAGCCACACATGGCTTCCAAGATGAGAAATAGTTTCTGTGAATGTAGCACTAACCCTTTACTTCCTTTCAAAGACAAATCTCAACAAGAAAGCACAATTCTTTCTCCCTCTGGCTAGCCTGACCTTAGGAGATCTCCCCAGAGAGGACCAACCACAGCTTTCCTGTCAACCAGGCCACACTTCACCTTAGAAAGGGGCTTCTTTAGAGGAGTGGTATCCATAATGGCTAATTCCTATATAGCACTACAAAATTGCCAGATACTGTTCTAAGCTGATAGGTACAGTCACTGTCCCCATCATATAGATTAATAAACTTCTGAAGACACAGAGAAGTTCAAGTGACCTGCCCAAGCTAAAAGCAGAGTCAGGATTTCAACCCAGGCACTCAGATCCCAGAATCCATGTTTTGTAAACACCATACAGCACAACTCCAGAGACAAAGGAATTTGGGGAGCCCCCTAGAGCATAGTTCCCAAATACCACTCTGCTAAAGCCCAATTACTAGTGAAGGATTTTATCCAAGGCCTGTCCCTACTCCTCAACTCAGCACTAACCTCATTGAGACCCAAACAAGCACACAGGTACCATGGCCCTCACCCCCACTCTCCAGCTCCTTCACATTTTCTGCACTGGCCTCTCCTGCCTCGGGCTGCTCAACGCTCTGCTCCACAGCTCCCTGGCCTTCCTGGCTCACCCTCTGAAGCTCCCCAGCCCCAGGCACCCATACTGGAACTGTCCAGCATTCCTCTCCTGTCTTGGACTGGCCACTGCTGGAAGGCAGAAACAGTGAGCTGCATTTCTCTCTGCAGCACCCAGTGACTCCAGGATTGTGAGTCTCTTTCCTTATAGAAGAACATCTGTCCAAAGTCATTGGGTTAAGCTGTGTGAAAGGCCTTGAGAGAGTATCAGTAGGGCACAGCTGTCTGAATGTCCACCCTGTCACCCAGATGATTCCTTGATCAAAAGCCATCCAGACCGGGCGCGGTGGCTCAAGCCTGTAATCCCAGCACTTTGGGAGGCCGAGGCGGGTGGATCACGAGGTCAAGAGATCGAGACCATCCTGGTCAACATGGTGAAACCCCGTCTCTACTAAAAATACAAAACATTAGCTGGGCATGGTGGCGCGTGCCTGTAATCCCAGCTACTCAGGAGGTTGAGGCAGGAGAATTGCCTGAGCCCAGGAGGCGGAGGTTGCGGTGAGCCAAGATCGCGCCATTGCACTCCAGCCTGGGTAACAAGAGTGAAACTCCGTCTCAAAAAAAAAAAAAAAAAAAAAAAAAAAAAGCCATCCAGCCTCTAATTAAACTGCTCCTCCCGTAAGATGTCCACCACTCCTCAAGATGGCCAACTGGTTCCATCTGTGGACAGGTACAGACAGCTCCATTTGCAAGTGGAGAGGATATGATTGTTACAAAGGTGATTGAATTAACCTAAACCATTGCTCTGGTTCCCCTCTTCCCAAGAAGAGGACGATCTCATTACCCACCTCAGCCAGAGTGAAAGAACACAAGAGGCTGTGCAGCCAGGGGCCTTGGTATAGGGCTGGAATGGGATCTCTGGCCCCTCCATCCCCCAAGCATGCTGCCCCCCGCCTTCTCTGAACCAGAGAGTATGATGCAGGAAGGCACAAGAGGTAGCCAGCAGCCCCAGAAAGAGACTGCACACTAACTCTAAGCTGTCAGACCTCAAGAGGGTGAGGGCTCTGTCTTGGCAGAAAAGCCCCTGAGAAACCCTGAGAAAACTGGCTGTGACGTTGGAAATGCTCTTCTGGCAGGACCTGAAAGAGACAGCCTGGCTCTAAGCAGGCTTAAGAGGCTCATCAGCCCTAAGCTAAGGTCAGCTGACATCTGTCGGGGGAGAGGGTGCCTCTCCAGCTTAGGGAGGTCCACTCTCCCAGAGCACCAGGGACTGGCTCACAGTTCTGCCTGGGGACTACCCACCCACCCATCGCTCTTCTATCCTGTCTTTTTGAGGGAGGCCCAAGGGGGCTTCTGCCTCACAGTCATCAGGGAAGGTGCAGGCAGAGAACTGCTTTTGAGGGATAGACCGTAGGAGGAATCAGTAGAGAGGGAGTTAGCCAGGCCTGGTGGTGCACACATGCAGTCTCAGCTACTCAGGAGGCTGAGGTGCAGGGATAGCTTGAGCCCAGGAGTTTGAGGTTACAGTGAGCTGTGATGGTACCACTGTACCCCAGCAGGACAACAGAACAAAATCTCAACTTCTAAAAGAAAAAAAAAAAGCATAGAGAGAGTGATGATGAGAGCCACAGGGCACCATGTACCATGGTAGAAACTGCATAGAATTCGGAGCCAAGAAGACTCAGGTTCAAGTCTCAACCCCCTCAGTGATGCTGTGCCCTTGGGAAGATCTTTTAACCCCCTCTCCCTGTCCCCCTCAACCTCAAATACCTGATCTATAAAATGAGGACAATCAAAATATCTGCCTCTACAACAAATGCATTTTTCAACTAGAAAGCACCATGAAGATTATTACTGTTGACACCTGTGACCTGAGACGCACAAGGCAATGCATTTGTCCTTCAGTGGTCAGAGCCGATAACCAGGTGGCTGCCCAGATTAAGACGCAGACATCTGTGCAGCCTTCTAACTGCCCAGAAAAGAGGCAAACCAGGGGCCACCCCTCACTCAGACTCACCCACTGTTAATATTTTGCCCCATTTGCTCTGTCATCCGCTCCTTCCCCACAACACAATTTCGCCCCACACCACTTAACCACTTAAGAGCAAATACCCTCAGTGTATATTTCCAATAAGGACATCCTTTAAATATCGGAATAGTTGAGCCATTGTTATTGGTCCAAACCAATTTTGAGTTGAGTTCTGCAGTTTGCATGCTCCTGACCCCAGCAATCCCAGTTCAAGGGCACCAGACTCCTGCAGCCACTGAACGCAATTGAGAATCAGAAGTCATGTCTCCACCCCACCTCATAGCTGTGTGGATGTCCAGAAGAGGAGCTCACATTTACTGGGCATTTGCTATGTGCCAGTAAATGTGGTACTACTACTTGCTAAACGCTTTCCATCAATTAACGCATGTAATCCTCACATTTCACCCCATTTTACTGGTGAGGAAGTAAGGCTTAAAGAGAGTAAGCAACCTGCCACGGTCAGGGAGCTGTACATGGTGGAGCTAGAATAAGAGGCTAGGTAGTCTGACTCCAGAGTCCCCATGCCTGGCTACTGTCTCTTTACACATGCTGTCACCCACATCAAAAACCCTTTTCATACATTTTTCTGCATGATGAAGTTGCCTAGCTGTGCTTTGGGCTTCAACGAAAACCAACATTGCTGCCCAGGCCAGTATCCAGGAGAGTGTAAGCAGGCTGGATGAGAAAGAGAAGTGATCAGGCACAACTCACAATGCAACACAAGCAAAAGACAATCCAAGGTTACCACAGCTGCTGCTGTTTTCCTGAAGGCCTCCTGTACATCCTGTTTAGAGACACAGGGTTCAGAGAGGCTAAAAAGCCAACAAGCAGTCTCCCCACACTCCTCTGTCACCTAAGACTTAACAGGGGACCTGGCCTTCCTCTGCCTGGACACACTTCTGTTTAGAACACAAAGCAATAAACGTGATGCATCTTGCCAAAGTATTGATTTGAAAGGAAGATATGAGAGAGGATTCCATAACAAATTAAATTGAGGGTAAAGTCTCATTTATTTTAGTCTGTGAAT
The DNA here is from genome assembly GCF_048565385.1 of Saimiri boliviensis. Lineage (NCBI taxonomy): Eukaryota > Metazoa > Chordata > Mammalia > Primates > Cebidae > Saimiri > Saimiri boliviensis. The sequence continues at coordinate 86,664,858 of NC_133454.1, forward strand.
GAATTTTTGGACAGAACCAACAATTAATGGCGCTTCCTGCATCCAGTCTCCGAGGTGAGTTGCCTTCATTCTTTTCTGCCATTAGACCTGTGGCTGGAAAGTCTGAGAAGCCTAGTTATAAGGAACAGTATGTCCAGTCCTCTCCCTTGAACTTCGGAGAAGTTGAACTAATAGAGTACACAAATTTTTTTCTTTTTCTATCTTTTTTTTTTTTTTAATGCTGTTTCACTCTTGTCATCCAGGCTGGAGTGCAGTAGTGAAATCTTGGCTCACTGCAACCTCTGCCTCCCGGGTTCAAGCGATTCTCCTGCCTCAGCCTCCCAAGTAGCTGTGACTACAGGCACGTACCACCACACCTGGCTAATTTTTGTATTTTTAGTAAAGATGGGGTTTCACCACGTTGGCCAAGCTGGTCTTGATCTCCTGACCTCAGATGATCTGCCTACCTCGACCTTCCAAAGTGCTAGGATTACAAGCATGAGTCACCATGCCCAGCCCAGTATACAACTTTAGAGAAGTCACTTCTGAGCGACTACCCCTCTGAGCCCAAATTCCCACACTAAAAAAAATGCAGTAATTATGAGACAAACCAGAAAATGTTCATGAAATACTCTGTAAACGATAAAACATTAACTCAGAATATTTCTCATTTCAGAAAATTGAAAAGCAAACGTTTTGACAGCCATTTAAAAACAACAGGCAAATATAACCATATTCCTCCGTGTTTTTCCCTCTGCCAATATTTACTTAAGACACCGTGCCAGTTTACTGAGATGCTGCCGTCTTACACTGTGCTGTCCTCTGAAGACAGAAAGCAAGAGCAGGCACCTCACTGAACCGCCATATAGTCCACATACTGAGGCCGAAGGGCCACAGGCAATCTTCCCACAGCCCTCCGTCACCTCAGACGTAATAGGTGGTAAACTGGCATCTCCCTGCCCCCATGCACATTTCTGTTTAAAGTGCTCTCTTAATCTTTTTCCAAAGTTCTCAATTTAGGAAGCACCAAATTTACTCCCATAGACATCAAAAGAGAATGGGGGCTGGCGCCGTGGCAGGTGTCTGTAATCCCAGCTACTCAGGAGGCGGAGGCAGGAGAATCGCTTGAACTCAGAAGGCAGGGTTGCAGGGAGCCAAGATCATATCACTGCACTCCAGCCTGGGTGACAGAGCAAAACTGCATTTCAGAAAAGAGAAAGAGAGAGACAGAAAATGGAGAAGGTGCCATCAAGACACAAGAAACCTACACCTACCCATATCACATGGAAACACCTCTCCCCAAGCCAGCATCTGTCCTGTCTCTAAAATATACTCCTCTGGTGGTCAAAGAGCCTTAAGAAGCAACTTGCAACCATTTTTCTTAAAGAGGTTTCCTTAAGTTTCTTTTTGGAGATGTTTTGAGCCCGTGGTATAAATCAGCGTTCCTAATCCTTCCTTTTGCTTTCTAAACAACACTTACTGTTATTCCTTTCCCACAGAACCTAACATTTAAATCTGTGAACCAGTTTTTACCCTTGAAAATGCAACCAGGAAGTGAAATATAAAGCATGGGATTTTGCCAAAACTTGCCAAGCTGGGAGAACCTTTCTTAACCTTCAATGAGAGGGTTCAGAATTTCTATTTTAATGCATATGTAAGCTGCTAGTTTGCCAGAAATTCTTTGTGAGATTATTACCCCCAGGTTTGAAATAAAGTTTCTGGAACTGCTGTTCACAGCAACACCTCAATAAAAAAGATAACAAATAAGGCAGGGTATGGTGGCTCATGCCTGTAATCCCAGCACTTTGGGAAGCCAAGGTGGGTGTATAACCTAAGGTCAGGAGTTCGAGACCAGCCTAACCAACATGGTGAAATCCTATCTCTACTAAATTAGCCCAGCATGGTGGTGGGCACCTGTAATCCCAGCTACTTGGGAGGCTGAGGCAGGAGAATCACTTGAACCCAGGTGGTGGAGGGTGCAGTGAGCCGAGATCATGCCATCACACTCTAGCCTGGGCAACAAGAATGAAAGTCTGTATCAAAAAAATAAAATAAAATAAAAGGAGGCCGGGCAAGGTGGCTTATGCCTGTAATCCCAGCACTTCGGGAGCCCAAGGCAGGTGAATTGCCTGAGGTCAGGAGTTTAAGACCAGCCTGGCTAACATGGTGAAACCCTGTCTCTACTAAAAATACAAAAATTAGCCAGGCATGGTGGCACACACCTGTAATCCCAGCTACTCAGGAGGCTGAGGCAAGAGAATCGCTTAAACTCAGGAGGCGGAGGTTGCAGTCAGCTGAGATCGCACCATTGCACTCCAGCCTGGGCGACAGAGTGAGACTCTGTCGCGAAAAAATAAGATGACAAATAAGTGAACCAACAGGTTTGACATTCTACAAGATAAATTTCACTACCATGAAGTTCAACATTTATCTGGGGAGGAAAATATGGAAGACAGGACAGACTCCTTCCTAGGGGTGGCCCAGAAGACAGTCGGTTGGATGAGGGTGTAATTAAGGGCCACCTCCTGGGCCATCCTGTATTCATTGGCTTTCCGGCGGGCCTGCAAGGCCTGGTGCTTACAAGATCCCCACCTGAACATCTGTCACACTTAGTTCATCCTTCATTCTCCAACTCCCTTTAATTTCAGACTGAAAAATGGGTTGCTGAATACAAAACACACACACCCTCGATACTTGGCATTATCTTCAGAGCTAACCCTCTGAAGGACTCGTGCCTGGCCCCCACTCCCTGTCTGAAAGGGCCAGGTTCTTAACTGCCCACTCCCAGCCTCCTGGAGCCCCAAGCCCTGCCTGGGCTCCCTGCTCCTCCCCACTGCCCAGGGGGGCATGGACACAGGCACTTAAGCTCTATGGTGCCTTGGAGGGGGGCATGGAGGTGGTGATCCCTAGAATATGAGGTAAATGCACTGATATTCACATTAAAAATATTATATTCTATAATACAGAAATAACTATAAAATGTATGCTGACAATTTAAATTTAATTTTTCTTTATTTAGAATGACATTAAATAGCAAAAAAAAAAAAAATTTATTTATTTTTTTGAGATGGAGTTTCACTCTTATTACCCAGGCTGGAGTGCAATGGCACAATCTCAGCTCACTGAAACCTCCCCATCCTGGGTTCAAGCAATCCTCCTGCCTCAGCCTCCGAAGTAGCTGGGATTATAGGTGACTGCCACCATGCCTATAAATAGCAAAAAAATTTTTTCTTAATGACAAGTCAAGGGAAAGACTACAGAAGGAAGGACAAATTTTTGTATTTTAGTATCTTTTTTTTCTTTTTTTTTTTTTTTTTGAGATGGAGTCTCACTCTATGCTCTAGGCTGGAGTGCACTGCCGTAATCTCAGCTCACTGCAACCTCTGCCACCTGGGTTCAGGCAATTCTCTTGCCTCAGCTTCCTGAGTAGCTGGGGTTACAGGCACCTGCCACTGTGCTTGGCTAATTTTTGTATTTTTAGTAGGGATGGGGTTTCACCATCTTGGCCAGGCTGGTCTTGAACTTCTGACCTCATGATCCACTGCCTCAGCCTCCCAAAGTGCTGGGATTACAGGCGTGAGCCACCGTGTCCAGCCACCATTTTGGTATCTTTAAAGATGCTTTTTTTTTTTTTTTTTTTTTTTTGAGATAGATCCTTCTGTCACCCAGGCTGGAGTGCAGTGGCGTGAGCTCAGTTCACGGCAACTTCCGCTTTCCAGGCTCAAATGATCCTCCCATCTCAGCCTCCCTAGTAGCTGGGACTACAGGCATGTGCCACCATGCTTGGCTAAGTTTTGTGTTTTTGTAAGGATGGAGTTTTACCATGTTGCCCAGGCTAGTCTCAAACTCCTGAGCTCAAGCAATCCTCCCACCTTGGCCTCTCAAAGTGCTGGGATTACAGGTGTGAACCACCATGCCCAACCTAAAGATATTCAGTTGGTGCAAAAGTAATTGCAGTTTTCGCCATTAAAAGTAATGGCACTAGGGCTGGATGTGGTGGCTCACACCTGTAATCCCAGCACTTTAGGAGGCCAAGGTGGGCAGATCACGAGGTCAGGAGTTCAAGGCCAGCCTGGCCAACATGGTAAAACCCCATCTCTACTAAAGATACAGAAAATTAGCCAGGCATGGTGGCGGGCGCCTGTAATCCCAGCTACTCAGGAGGCTAAGGCAGGAGAATCAGTTGAATCTGGGAGGCGGAGGTTGCAATGAGCCGACGAGATCATGCCATTGCACTCTAGCCTGGGCCACAGGGCAAGACTCTTAAAAAAAAAAAAAAAAAAAAAAGTAATGGCACTAACCGCAATTACATTTGCACCAAGCTAACACTTTTTCTTTCTTCTTGAACAAGGAACCTTGCAGTTTCATTTTACACTGAGGCTCTGCAAATTATGTAGCCAGTCCTGCCCCTAGGACCTGCTTCAGGTCCTAGGGGAGGAGAAGGTCAGCCTTATTCCAAGCCTCAGGAATGTTTTTTCCAGAGTCTAGCTGCCCTCACTTAGGGACAGGTACCCACAAGGAGACAATACCTACATAGGGTGTCCCCATACAACCCCAAAGCTAAAACTGAGAAACCTGAAGCTGGAAAGAGTCTTGTGCAATCAGCTGGTTCCTGCCAGTACGCTTGTGCCAAGTCACAAAGGATGCAAAGGGCCCAGCCGCCAGAGAAGGAAGAGAGCCTGGTCCAGTAGCCAACAGGTACCCCAGTCCCCAGATGCAGAGCAGTGAGGAGATGAGATGAAGACGCCAGAGGAGGCTACTTGGGCCTCCACGGGGCAGCTTCCTGCTTTGAGCATTGTTCCCAACAGCAAATGACCATATCCAAGAAGCCTGGGTCTAGGCACCAGCCTTGACAGGCCTGTTCCTGTCTTCTTTCATCTTGCCCATTCTCCTCCACCCCAATCTCCTTCCCAGTAAGGAGTTTTCCAAGACCTGGAATACCTAGAAAATTCATTGGCTCTCCTTAAAACACTGCTTCCTCAAGAAATATCCAGTGCCTAACTCAGCTCCCAGCTCTGGCAGGGTGCCTAAGTCTAAGAAGCAGGGAACAAGATGCCTGTCTTCAAGGAACAGCCTTGGCGCAGGCAAGGTGGCTGAGCCCCTCTTCTCTGCCATCTCCTCATTGTCTGTGACCTACTGAACGCCTGCTGTAGGGGGAACACAACTCACAAGGTTCCATGAAACCCCTGAAGAGCAGCCCATTGTAACACTCTCCCTCCCATGGCCTCTTCTAGAAACTTCCCTCATAGGTCCCATGTTTGAAAAAGCTGTGTTTGCCAAATTGTACTTAATAATAATCAATGTCGCCGGGCGCGGTGGCTCAAGCCTGTAATCCCAGCACTTTGGGAGGCTGAGGCGGGTGGATCACAAGGTCGAGAGTTCGAGACCATCCTGGTCGACATGGTGAAACCCCGTCTCTACTAAAAAATACAAAAAATCAGCTGGGCATGGTGGCGCGTGCCTGTAATCCCAGCTACTCACGAGGCTGAGGCAGGAGAATTGCCTGAACCCAGGAGGCGGAGGTTGCGGTGAGCCGAGATCGCGCCATTACACTCCAGCCTGGGTAACAAGAGCGAAACTCCGTCTCAAAAAAAAAAATAATAATAATAATAATAATAATAATAATAATAATAATCAATGTCTTCAATTTTTTACTAATCAGAGACATGTACCAGCACCAATCAGCATAGGAGACCAAGGGGCACTGTCCTTCCAAGGTACCCCAATCCCCCAAAAAAAGTGAAGCTGGCATCTGAACCCCTGCTGTAGGGGGAACACAACTCACAAGTTTCCATGAAACCCCTGAAGAGCAGCCCAGTGTAACACTCTCCCTCCCATGGCCTCTTCTAGAAACAATGGCACATGGGCATTTATCTCCTTGAAGATGCATGGCCTGGGGTGGGAGCTACCACTACTACTGTGGCTATCACATATGGGACCAAAGACCTATGTTCTAGTCCCAGCTCTAACACTTCACCCACACCACTGAACCTTCATGGACTGAAGAATGGGATGATCCCTGCCGTCCTGCCTCCAGGGGCTGTTATAAGGATCAAATAAGAAAAGATACAGGAAAAAACCGTCTGCTAGAGGAATGTCGAGGATCACTGCAAGAGTCTATGTCTGTAAAATGGAACTAGTAATAGTAGCTACCTCATCAAACTATTGTGATAATTAAATCAATCAGTTAGAGAACAGTTCCTTGCATTTTTCAAAGACTCAAAAGATTAGGCTGTTATACAATTATTACTACTAGTATTGCTACTTCTGTTAATGACACTATTATCACAATTACTATTATGCCCTGCTACCCAGCTCAGGGATTCATAGTAAAGTAGAGAAGGGCTACAGTACAAGAAGTCTTTTTATTATTTATTTATTTAGAGACAGGATCTCACTCTACCACCCAGGCTGGAGTACAGCAGCACAATCATAGTTCATGGTAACCTCAGACTCCTGGACTCAAGCAATCCTCACACTTAAGCCTCTCAAGTTGCCAGAACTACCGAAGCATACCACTGCTAATTTTTTCATTTTTTGTAGAGATGAGGTCTCTCTATGTTGCCCAGACTGATCTTGAACTCCTGGCTTCAAACGATCCTCTTGCTTCTGCCTCCCAAAGTGCTGGAATTGCAGGCATGAGCCACTACACCTAGCCAAAAATCTTTTAAAGGGGTTATCAGGCTGGGCGCAGTGGCTCAAGCCTGTAATCCTAGCACTTTGGGAGGCCAAAGTGGTGGATCACCTGAGGTCAGGAGTTCAAGACCAGCCTGGCCATCATGGTGAAACCCCATCTTTAAAAACAAATAAATAAATAAAAGGGTTATCAGCATCACTTAGTCTAGAACTGGGACAACCAGCAGTGGATTCCTTATGTATTTTGTCCCTCATTGATGCAAAATTGAACAAAAAGTGCAGAAATTAAAACTGAAATTCATCTACCTAAGATCAAGCTTTTCTGCTTCAAGAAATGGACTCTGAGGCCAGGCACGATGGCTCATGCCTGTAATCCCAGCACTTTGGGAGGCTGAGGGGGGTACATCACAAGGTCAAGAGATCCAGACCAACCCGGCTAACACAGTGAAACCCCGTCTCTACTAAAAATACAAAAAAATTTAGCCGGGCATGGTGGCACATGCCTGTAATCCCAACTACTTGGGAGGCTGAGACAGGAAAATCAACTGATCCCAGGCGGTAGAGGTTGCAGTGAGCCAAGATCACACCACTGCACTCCAGCCTGGGCAACAGAGTGAGACTCCAACTCAAAAAACAAAAACAAAAAAAAATTAGGCAGTCATGGTGGTACACACCTGTAGTTCCAGCTACTTAGGGGGTGGCTGAGGCGAGAATCACTTGAACCCAGGAGGCAGAGGTTGCAGTAAGCTGAGATTGTACCACTGCACTCCAGCCTGGGCGACAGAGCAAGGCTATCTAAAAAAAAAAGAAGAAGAAGAAGAAAAGAAAAGAAATGGACTCTGGAGAATATTAAAACATCTGCTGGCTGGGCAGGGTGGCCTGCATCTGTAGTTCCAGCTACTTGTGAGGCTGAAGTGGGAGGATCACTTGACCTCAGGAGTTCAAGACTACAGTGAGCTATGATTGCACCACTGCACTGCAACCTGGGAGACAGAGAAGATTCTGTTTCTTAAAATGTTTTTAGAAATTATTTTTTTAATCTGCTAAATATGAGGAGTAACTGAATACATCCTGAAAAGCCTCATGCAACTTTCCTGTGCAAGGATCCATCAGGAAAAATAAAACCAACCGTGTCCATGCTTTGTCCCTCTCACTTTATGAGCCAAATTAGAGGACACGCTCTTGCCCTCAGCACAAAAATCAAACATTCAGAAATGCTCGTGGCAAAACTAAGAAATCAGACAACAGGAAAACATTGTTTATGCCCGGGCAGTGGGTGAGGAAGAGAACAATTACTCCCCAAATCTTAAGTCTCTCAAAAAATTGTCACAGAAGGAGGTCAGAAGTACAATCATCTGCTACAGGGCCCTGCCTTTGAGGGTAGGGAACACTCACACATTGCTTTCCCTAGGCCTGGGAGGAGTCAGCCAAGGCCCTGGGGGTAAGGGAGCTCACTGTCAGATAATCATGAGGGACCTCACAGACACATGGAAGAGTCAGCAAAGGTGTGGAAGGCTGTACTCCAGCCTCCAGAGTCCCACACACACCCTCACACACCAGCCCAAGGCTGCAGCTGGTACTTCGGGACACTGGCAGCCCTTCTTCCTGTCAAAATAATGATGGGCCCTGTCCCTTGGTGAGGCCAGTGAGATGCAGGCTGTGAATCCCAGCCTGCTCACCTTCTCAGAAACACTGCTTTGGTAAATACCCGGTCTCTTTCCCGCAGCATCGACTTCTCCCTCTCAATTGTCATTCCCATCACAACAAAACATGCTGCACAATCTCCCACTAAAAAAAGAAAGGAAAATCTTCCCTCAAGCCCACATCCTTTCCATTACTGGCTAACACCTCAACTCCACTTTGCAAGAAAACTACCTGTAAGATTTGCCTGATTGACTCCCCGTCTTCACCCCATATTTGATCTTCCACCTCCTCTAGTCAGACTTTGTCCTGCAAGGCCTCTGTGACCACGCATTCTCCTGGGGTTTCTCCTGTCTTCTCAGTCTCCTTGCTGGCTTCACCTCTCGCCCCTCTCAACACTGCTTAGACCAGGTGTCCCCAAACTGCGGCCCACGGGCCGCATGCGGCCCCCTGAGGCCATTTATTCAGCCCCCCCAGTGCACTTCAGGAAGGGGCATCTCTTTCACTGGTGGTCAGTGAGAAGAGCACAGTATGTGGCGGCCCTCCAACGGTCTGAGGGACAGTGAACTGGCCCCCTGTGTAAAAACTTTGGGGACGCCTGGCTTAGACCATCAGAACATCTCTCTTCTGTCTGTACTCTCTTCCTAAGGGATTTCATCTAATCCCATGGCCTTAAATAACATTATACTCAAATGGATCTCTTCCATCCTCTCTCCCCACCAAGCTTCAGATCACACATCTGATTATCTGACATACTCACATCTCAAATGTAAGATGGCAAAACAAAATCTCACAATTCTCTCCACCCCAAACTGGCTCTTTTCATCTCAACAGTATGAATGCTATCCACTCAGGCGCTAAGCCCTGAGGAGTCATCTTCACCTCTTCTCTTTCTCTCACAGACTTTATTCAATCCATCACGAAGGTGTGAAGAGCCTCCTTCCTAAACACAGCCTGAATGTGACCACTACTCCATGTCTCCTGCACTACTACCTCAAGCAAGCCTCTACTAACTCCTGCCTGGACGAGGGAACAGCCTCGGTGGCTCTCCTGCCCGCCCTGCAGTGGCCACCTACAATCCAGTCTCCTCACAGTGATGATTCTAAACACAAACCAAATCATGACACTTCCCTGCTTAAAACCCTCCATGGCGTTTCACTGGGATTAGAATAAAGTATGATAACTCCTCACCCTCACTCACAGAGCTTTGCAGCATTTACCCCTCTCCTACCTGTGACCTTTCCTGACGTCCTGTTCACCACACTCCAGCCACCTGGTCCTCCTGCTCCTTAAAGTCCAAGCTATCTTCTGCCGTAAGCCCTTGCCATGGCTCTTCGCTCTTCTTTGCCACCTCATCAACACATGATGTCTCCCTCTTGTCATTCGAATTTTACTTTAAATGTTGCCTATTCAGAAACGCCATTGATCTCCCAGTTCAACCAAGCCACTCAGTCACTCCATATCACATCACCTTATTTTAACTTTCTGCACAGTAGTAACCACAATCTGATATTATTCGTGTTTCTTTACTTATTTTCTATTCCCTTTTTCCCTCTCCCATTAGATTGCAAGCTCCATGAGCACCCAGAAGTTGCCTGTTTTGTTCCCAACGCCTAGAACAATGTGTGAACTTGTGGCGCACAGGAAAATTGTAATAATATCAACTGATGCAGTTACGAGCCAGAGAGGCCCACTGATAGCAAGACTCTGACGGCCCCAGCCAACTCCCCAACTTCATGCACACACGAGGCAGGTAACAGAACCGTAGCAAGGCTCTAGTCCTCAGATCTGTAAATCTCACCCAACGGTATTTTCAACTATCATGCAAGAACTCAAACCAGAAAAGAAGGTTCTGGGGTTATCTTGAAATAGGCTGCTTCACTACTGACTAAGAGTAGTAGTTCTGACTCACAGTCCCCAAAGTACACCCAGTACTAGTCAGACCACCGTCCGGACCTTTGGCTAGTTCATTCATTCGATGAACAAACATTTACCGAGTGCCTACTCTCTGTCGGGCACTGGGGCAAGGGGTCAAAGGCAGTTTCTGGCCTCCCAGAGCTCAGCAGGCAGAGGGAAACATGCTGCAACACAGGCGGTCGTCCGAGTGGGAAAGCAAAGCCTATACTGGCTTAGGAGCCTGACTCGCGCCTTCACTTACTGCCACCCAGTCTGACATGGACCGATCCTACAGACCCAGGGTAACCTGGCTAGTGCGGCAACACTCCCGGGCTTTTGCGGAAAAGTTGCCTCTGGACAAACAGAGACACCAGCGATCGCCGTTTTCAGCTCTGGCCGAAAAGACGCGGAGCGCTCGAGGAACGTCATTGGTTCACCAGTTCCAATCCCCTCCCCCTCCCTCCCCGCAGGCCCGCGCAGTGGATGGAGGCCGGGGGTGCGGTTCCGACTCCCCACGACCATCCCAAAACCTGCGGCCAGAGAAGGAGGCCTCCTAAGCGAGGCTCCCCGTCTCTCCCTCTCCCCACCCCAACCCCGCAGGCCCGCACCAGGACAGAACTCCTCGCTCTACTCCCCCTACCCGAGCCCAACAAGGTCCCGACACCCGCCTCTCCAGGCTGGGCGCAGCCGGAGATCCCCCCAGCGGGGAGGCGTGCCCGGCCCTCACACCAGCTCCCGAATCCCGCCGGATCGCAAGGTCCAGGGCGCAGAGTCTGTGCCCCTTTCCTGCGCCCAGGTCCCCAGCGTCGATGCGGCCCCCACCGCCTCCCTCTCGGAGCCCGCCACACAACTCGGGCACACAAAACCCGGAGTGCGGCCGCGGCGCAGCGCGCGCTAACGCGCCCAGGCCGGCGGGAGCAGAGGGAGGGCGGGGCGCCCGGCTGGAACCCGCAGGGACCCCCGCTGCACAGGTGCGAGCGCGGCGGCCCCACTCACTCACTCGATGAAGTAGCTGGCGCCCTCCTCTGTGAAGCCCTCCTCCCAGCCGCGGGGCAGGTCTGCGGAAACGCCAGAAAAGTCGGGTCAAACTTGGGCAGCCACGGCGCGCGCGCCCCCCGCCCCCGCCGCCGCCCCGCCGGCCCGGCGCCCACCTGAGCGGATCATGTGGCCGGAGTTGACGGGCTCCCCGGTGCGCGGGTGCAGCCAGGTCGTGCGGCAGAGCTGGTCGCTGCGGACAGAGAGGTGCACCTGTTAGCGCCGCCACCGCCCGCGGGGCTCCCGCCCGGCCCCCGCCCCCACCCGCGTCCCCGCGTCCTCGCGTCCCCGCGCCGCACTTGATGAAGAAGACGCGGCCGTCCCGGCACACGCCGTAGGACCAGTGCTCAGGTAAAGTGTCCCGCCCGACCGCCGCCGCCGCCATGTTCGCCGAGCTCGGAGCCGCCGCGGGGTGGGGGTGAGGGGGCGGGGGCGCGGGCGCGGGCGCGGGCGGGGGCGGGGGCGGGGGCGGGGGCGCAGCTAGCGCTGGGCCCGGCGGCGCCCTGGGGTGCTCCATCCAGGCGCGGGCTCCGTGGGACGCGATCGCCCGGCCAGGTCCCGGCGCCCGGAGTTCGCCGCTGCACCGGCCGGCCCAGCGCGGCCTTTGTCCCCGCGCCTTCCCCGCCCCCAGCCTGCTGGCCCCGGCGCTCCCCTTTGCCCCCGAGGCCAGGAGACCCGGGCGGGGCGGGGGGCCGCTGGCGGGCGCGCCTGGCAGCTTTGGGGCCCGGGCTTGGACCCGACCAACTCCGAAAACGCCGAGCGCCCGGAACGCTCAGTAAACCCCCGCCGACCCGCACCACCAAACTGCCGGACCCGGGAACTCCACTTGTGTGTGAACCAAGTTAACACCCAGGTGCCTGCCATATTCCCAGCCTCTGTCTTTTCTCCTGTAAGGTTAATCGAGTCTATGTGGGATCGTTGTGTAGATTAAAAGACGTAGTAATCGCATAAATTGCTTAGCTGGTCTTTTAATGAAGTAGACAGGCATTTCACAATTAAACCCCACAGTTAAATAAATAACAATAAACCAATGCAAAATGCAACAAAGACTAATGAGAAAATAAGAAAGGAGACCTGCCAGGGTCTGGCACGTAGTAGGTGCTCTATCAACGCAGGCCAAGCGCGATTTCGGTTTCCCAAATTTTCAGATGGGATGTGAAGCAGGAGGGAGCAGGGTTCCCCACACACACCCCTAAGGTTCCAGGGATCGCAGCCTTGTGCCTTTAGTTCCTGTCAAGCAACAGAGAGAAGGGGTGTTGAGGGCTGGGCTGCACGTCCATCTCTGGAAGAGAGGCTGCCAGGCGGGGCATCTAGTGGGGCCCTGCAAAGCTCTTTGCAGCGGCGGCACCCTCTCCTGTCTCATCTCCTCAGGGACCCCTCCCGGATCCCTCTGCAAACAAAAATCCTTCCCCTCCTTCACTTGATGTTTCATTACTTGTTTGCATTTAATTGGTATTCTTATTTGTGTTTGTCTTGTTAGTTGTATAATAGTTACAACATATAAGCTGGATGAGAGAAGGGGCTTTGATCTGCCTCATACACTGCCTTATCTCCAATGACTGGAACAGCACCTAACTCATGTATGTATTATGCATTCATTAACTGCAGGATGGATAGGGTACGGTGGCTCACGCCTGTAATCCGAAACTCTGGGAGGCCAAAGCAAGTGAATCACTTGAGGTCAGGAGTCTATAGTCTAGCCTGACCAACATGGTGAAACTCTGTCTCTACCAAAAAAAAAATACAAAAGTTAGCCCAGTGTGGTGCTGGGCATCTGTAATCCCAGCTACTCAGGAGGCTGAGGCAGCGAATCTCTTGAATCAGGGAGGCAGAGGTTGCAGTGAGCGGAGATCGCGCCACTGCACTCCAGCCTGGGTAACAGTGAGAGTCTGTCTCAGAACAAACAAAAAAGCTGCAGGATGAGTGAATGAAACATACTCCACACTCAGACTCCCGGCTATACACACCCACCGACACTGAGCATGGACAGAGCGGCAGCTGGCCTCTGGCTGTCAGGCGCAGCTTTCCAGGGACATAGTCTCTGATTGAGGAAGGAGGCACGCCTGAAAGTGAAACTGTATGCAATGTGAGCACTAGTTATTCAGAAAGGTGCCCAGACAGGTGAAATTAGGCTGGACCCTGAAGGACTGGATAGGTTTGACTGGGAAGAGAGCACCCCAGAGTGGAGTGTTGGGAGAGCATGCACAGAATTTGGGGAGGGGTGTGAGATGTTGAGGAGACCATAAAGGGTGACTTCCTGGGGAACAGACAGTGGTGTTGGGGAAGGAGGCATTTATGAGTTAGAAGAGGGAGCTGAGGCTAGGCGCCGGCTCACACCTGTAATCCCAGCACTTTGGGAGGCCCAGGTGGGCGCATTGCTTGAGGTCAGGAGTTGGAAACCAGCCTGGCCAATATGGTGAAACCTCATATCTATTAAAAAGACAAAAATTAGCTATACGTGGTGGTGCACACCTGTAATCCCAGCTACTCAGGAGGCTGAGGCAGGAGAATCAGTAGAACCCAGGAGGCAGAGATTGCAGTGAGCCAAGATTGTGCCACTGCGCTCCAGCCTGGACAACAGAGCAAGACTCCACTTTGGGAAAAAAAAGAAGAAGAAGAAGATGAAGAAGATGGAGCTGGTTGTGGAGGACAGGGGTCACTTGTCTGAGGGAGCCTCCTGCCTCCGAGGAGGTTGTTGAACAAATGAAAATAGGAAAGTGGTATTTTCTTTTTTTTTTTTCTTTTTTTTTTTTCTTTTTTTTTTTTTTTTTTTGAGACGGAGTTTCGCTCTTGTCACCCAGGCTGGAGTGCAATGGCGCGATCTCGGCTCACGGCAACCTCTGCCTCCTGGGTTCAGGCAATCCTGCCTCAGCCTCCGGAGTAGCTGGGATTACAGGTACACGCCACCATGCCCAGCTAATTTTTTGTATTTTTAGTAGAGACGGGGTTTCACCATGTTGACCAGGATGGTCTCGATCTCTCGACCTCGTGATCCGCCCGCCTCAGCCTCCCAAAGTGCTGGGATTACAGGCTTGAGCCACCGCGCCTGGCTGGAAAGTGGTATTTTCTAGCTAAACATTGATTTTAAATAATAAACGGGCAAAGGATATGGACACACAGTTAATAGAAAAGTAATACGGATGGCTTTTAAGCAAATGAAAAGATACTGAGCCACCTCTTAATAGAACTGAAACTTAAAATTAAGGTGAAATGCTATTTTTTAAGACGTCAGATTGGAAAAGATACACAGATTAGAAAAGATATTGGCCAGGCGTGGTGGCTCACGCCTGTAATTTCAGCACTTTGGGAGGCTGAGGTAGGTGTATCACTTGAGGTCAGGAGTTTGAGAGCAGCCTGGCCAACATAGTGAAACCTCAGCTCTACTAAAACCACAAAAATTAGCTGGGCGTAGTAGCACACATCTGTAATCCCAGCTACTCAGCAGGCTGAGACAGGAGAATCACTTGAACCCGGGAGGCAGACGTTTCAGTGAGCTGACATGCCACTGACTGCACTCCAGCCTGGGCAGCAGAGTGAGACTCCATCTCAAAAAAAAAAAAAAAAAAAAGAAAAAGAAAAAAAGAAAGAAAGAAAGAGAGAGAGAGAAAAGATACTGTAGAGAAGAACATTGTTGTTCATTGCTGATGGGAGTTTAAAATGTGTGAGCCTCTTTGAAGGCAATTTGGCAACAGCTATTCCAACTTGAATGTCTTTGACCTAACAATTTCATGTCAGGAATTTATTGTACATTAGTGCTCACATGGGCTACAAATTCCATCATACTAGAGTGTTCATTGCAGCATCATCAGTAATTACAAAGAACTGGAAACAACTTTAATATCTATCAAAAAAGAACTGGTTGATTAAACTGGCACATTCCTCAATAGAATGCTATGCAACTGTTAAAAAGAATGAGATAGATCCCCATGTACTGATACAGAATGGTCTGTGAGATATTAAGTGGACTGGGTGCAGTGGCTTACACCTGTGTAATCCCAGCACTTAGGGAGGCTGAGATGTGAGGATGGCTTGAGTCTAGGAATTCAAGACCAGTTTGGACAACATGGCAAAACTCCATCTCTACAAAAGAGAAATTAGTCAGGCATGGTGGCGCATACCTGTAGTCCTAGCTACTCAGGAGGCTGAGGTGGGAGGATCACCTGAGTCCTGGAAGTTGAGGCTGCAGTGAGCCATGATTGGGCCACTGTACTCCATCTTGGGTGACAGAGCAAGACACTGTCTCAAAAAAAGTAATAATAATATCTCAAGCAATTCCTAGATGACAAATAATAATAAGTAAAAAAGCAAGCTGCAGAACTGTGCAAGTGATATGCTACTGTTAATATGTAGATATAGTCCCTAGATTAAGGATCAGGTAAAGTGATTGCCTCTGAGGAGGGAAACTCTAATAAGAATAGTGGGAGATTGCCTGGTGCAGTGGCTCATGCCTGTAATCCCAGCACTTTGGGAGGCTGAGGTGGGCAGATCACCTGAGGTTGGGCGTTCGAGACCTGCCTGACCAACATGGAGAATCCCCACCTCTACTAAAAATACACAATTAACTGGGCATGGTGGTGCATGCCTGTAATCCCAGCTACTCAGGATGCTGAGGCAGGAGAATTGCTTGAACCTGGGAGGCGAAGGTTGCAGTGAGCCGAGATCACACTATTGCACTCCAGCCTGGGCAGTAAGAGCGAAACTCCATTCCCGCCCCCACAAAAAAAAAGAATGGTAGGAGATTTTAGCATTTAAAAAACATACATATAGATAGATAGAATAATAAAATTCATTAGTAGGTCTGATAAGAGACACCCTGAAATTATCTCAATAAATGCCAAAATATGTAATCAATAAAACTCAATGCCCATCACTGATTTTCAAAATTATTTTAGAAACTAAAATAAAAAATAGTGACAAAAGAGTATGCAGAGAAACTTTATGTCTCATACATTTCTAGTGGGATGTAAAATAGTACAATCTGAAAAATAGTTTGGCAGTTTCTTTAAAAAGTACAATTTTTTTTGAGTCAGAGTCTCACTCTGTCACCCACACTGGAGTGCACTAGCACAAACTCGGCTCGCTGCAACCTCTGTCTCCTGGGTTCAAGCAGTTCTCCTGCCTCAGCCTCCCAAAGTGCTGGGATTACAGATGCAAGCCACTGCACCTAGCCAAAAACTAAGCACTTACTTACCGTATGACCTAGCGTTCACACTCCTAGGCATTTAGAAAAAGGAAACATTTGTCCACATAAAAACTCGTACATAAGCCAGGCACAGTGGCTCACACCTGTAATCCCAGCACTTTGGGAGGCTGAGGTAGGCAGATCACAGGTCAAGAGATCGAGACCATTCTGGCCAACATGGTGAAACCCCCTCTCTGCTAAAAATATAAAAATTAGCTGGGCATAGTGGCATGCACCTGTAATCCCAGCTACTTGGGAGGCTGAGGCAGGAGAATTGTTTGAACCCAGGACCCGGAGGTTGCAGTAAGCCGAGATCTGGCCACTGCACTTCAGCCTAGCAACAGAGTGAGACTCTTAAAAAAAAAAAAAAAAAACCTCGTACATAATTATTCATAGCAGCTTTACTTGTAATAGGCAAAAACTGGAAATAAGCAAATGTCCTATGATAGGTAAGTAGTTAAACAACTGTGATATATCTATACTATGGAATACAACTTAGTAATAAAAATGAACTGATACATACGAATTGGATGGATCTCAATACATTATATTGAGGGGGGAAAAAAAGCCAATCTGAAAAGATAACATATCATATGATTCTAAAACGTTCTCAACATTTTTTTAGTATGTGTAGAGTTGGAGAACTCATTATTAGTGGTTGCTAGGGATTAGGGATGATGGTGGAGAGTGGGAGGATGTAACTATAAAGGAATAGCATGAGGGAAATCTTTGTAGTGATGAAATCTGTGTGTGTGTGTGTGTGTGTGTGTGTGTGTGTGTGTGTGTGTGTGACAGAGCCTCCTTCTGTTACCCAGGCTAAAGTGCAGTGGTATAATCTCAGCTCATTGCAACCTCCACCACAGGGTTTAAGTTATTCTCATGCCTCAGCCTCCCAGGTAGCTGGGATTAAAGGCACACGCCACCACGCTTGGCTAATTTTTTTGTATTTTTAGTGGAGACAGGGTTTCACCATGTTGGCCAGGCTGGTCTCGAATTCCTGGACTCAAGTGACCCACCTGCTTTGGCCTCCTAACATACTGGGATTACAGGAAAGAGCCACTGCACCTGACCATGATTCTTTATCTTGATTGCAATAATAGTTACACACAAATTGACACTTGCATAGAATAAGGGAAGTGTATATACACACAGACACACAGACACACACACACACACACACACACACACACATTGTATCAATGTCAGTTTCCTGGTTTTGATATTGTTCTGTAATTATAGAAGATGTAACCATTGGGGGAAACTGAGTGAAGGATCAACAGAGACCTCTCTATTATCTTTGCAAATTCCTTTGTCTATAATTATCTCAGAAAATATTTTTAAATGTGTTAGAAAGTTACAAATAGCCAAATATTTCTTTTGAAAGTGTCTCTCTTAGACAAATAGAAACATTCTTTAACAATGAAACATTAAAGAGCAAATATCTTGTGGCTAGTTATGTAATGTAGACCAGACTCCAACACCTGTCCAGGACCCTTTCAGATCTAATTATCTCAGAACAAACCACCACCAACTGTGGTAATAGGAGCTTTTTGTACAGAGGCTCTTTTCCTTGACTGGCCTTGGTGAAAGACTTTATTTTACACTAGCTGCTCCTGATGTACATGGCACGAAGCCATCAACTTAAATGCAAAATAGTCCATGTTCAGAGATAAATCAAAATGTGATTCAGTCAACCAAAGATGTGCCCAAGAATTTTCAGCTTCCAGATAACCAATAATTCATACTCTCTTGTAAGAAGCATCCTTTACTCTCAAGGAGACAGCATGGCATGACAGAAGAGCATGGCCTTTGGGGCCAGACAGATCTGGGTTGGATTTAGGGTGCTGCCCTTTCACTAAGCTCTGTGACCTTGGACACACCACATCTCCTTATTTATTGAACATCTGTTGGTAGTAGACACTACAACATTCTGGCAATTTAGTGGTACATACACCATGGTCCTCATCCTTGGGTGTTTTCCGTATTTGGGAGAAGTGGATGCTTTATTTTTATTTATTTATTTATGAGACGGAGTCACGCTTTGTCACCCAGGCTGGAGTACAGTGGCACAATCTTGGTTCACTGCAACCTCTACCTCCCAGGTTCAAGCAATTCTGTCTCAGCCTCCTGAGTAGCTGGGATAACAGGTGACTGCCAGCACACCCAGCTAATTATTGTATTTTTAGTAGAGATGGGGTTTCACTATGTTGGTGAGGCTGATCTCAAACTCCTGACCTTGTGATCTGCCCACCTCAGTCTCCCAAAGTGCTGGGATTATAGGCGTGAGCCACCACACCCAGCAAAGTGGATGCTTTAAATGCTGGAAGACAAGAGCTGCTCTGGAGCAAGCGGGGTTGAGGGTGGGAGCCTGAAGGTAGATCACAATCAATGACTCCAGCCTGAACACAGAACACCCAGCATAGTCCTTGATGCGAGCCCTACTCTTTTCCCACCTGCAATGATGGTTGTAAAACTATCCCTATACATTTTATTTAAAAATATATATATATTTTTGCCAGGCATGGTGGCTCAAGCCTGTAATCCCAGCACTTTGGGAGGCCTAGGCAGGTGGATCACGAGGTCAAGAGATCGAGACCATCCTGGTCAACATGGTTAAACCCCGTCTCTACTAAAAATACAAAAAATTAGCTGGGCATGGTGGCGTGTGCCTATAATCCCAGCTACTCAGGAGGCTGAGGCAGGAGAATTACCTGAACCCAGGAGGCGGAGGTTGCGGTGAGCCGAGATCGCGCCATTGCACTCCAGCCTGGGTAACAAGAGCTAAACTCTGTCTCAAAAAAAAGAATATATATATATATATAATATATATATATATATATTATATATATATATATTATATATATTATATATATTATATATATATATATTTTTTTTTTTTTTTTTTTGAGACAGAGTCTCACTCTGTTGCCTAGGCCAGAGTGCAGCAGGAAGATTACGGCTTATTGCAGCCTCAGCCTCCTGAGTTCAAGAGATCTTCCCACCTCAGCCTCCTGAGTAATTGGGTCTACAGGTGGTTGCCACCACATCCAGCTAACTTTTGTATTTGTTGGAGAGATAGGCTTGTTGCCCAGGCTGGTCTTGAATTCTTGAGCTCAAGCAATCTGCCTGCCTCAGCCTCCTAAAGTTTTGGGATTACAGATGTCAGTTACCATGCAGGGCCTATAAAATTAATTTTTAAGAAGGTAGATGAGAAGGAAAAATAAATCGAATTTGTAGTCCACTCAGTGTGAATCATGAAGTCAACTTGTTCTCTGACCTGCTTCCTTACAGCTGTTTGATGTCCGTTGTTCTGGACTCACATAGACCCTGAACTGTTAGCTCCCCTTATCTATTTTACAGACAACTTAAACATCATAAAATGTTAAGTTTTTCCTTTGAAATATTCCTTGAGGTCCTACATACTAATAAAACTACTAACTCAACTGGTCTGAAGGACCCCATGAAGAGCTGACTCACCAAAAAATGTACTTTCCACATCCTGAGCTTTTCTGTTTGTTTTTGTTTTTTTGTTGTTGTTTTTTTTTTTTTTTGTAGAGATGGGGTTTCATCATGTCGGTCAAGCTAGTCTCAAACTCCTGACCTCAGGTGATCCGCCCGCCTCGGCCTCCCAAAATGCAGGGATTACAGGCGTGAGCCACTGTGCCCGGCCATCCTGAGCTTTTTATCCCACCTTGCCCAACTAGTCAATGTGTTCGATCTTCCAGCCCCCTCACCCTCCATGATCCCCTTAAAAGCCCCAGCCCAAAACTCCACGAAAAATAAATTTGAGGGTCTCCTCCTGTCTCTTCACTTCTCACCCTGCAATCATTAAACTTGTTCTCCACTACATCCCTGCTGTCTCAGTGCAATTGTTCTGTTACTATGCAACAGACATACAAACCTGTCAGTCCTACAGCGGTAGGGAGCAGGCAGCATCCACAGAAGACATTGTTCACGGGTCCCAGAGCAGTGGAAAGAACCCACAAGGTCAGCTACAGTTTCCTCATTCCTCGTCTTTGTGCTATTCTTTGTGCCTCTGATGTAATCATCCTATTCCTTTTTTTTTTTTTTTTTTTTTTTTTTTTGAGACGGAGTTTTGCTCTTGTTACCCAGGCTGGAGTGCAATGGCGCGATCTTGGCTCACTGCAACCTCCGTCTCCTGGGTTCAGGCAATTCTCCTGCCTCAGCCTCCTGAGTAGCTGGGATTACAGGCACGCACCACCATGCCCAGCTAATTTTTGTATTTTTAGTAGAGATGGGGTTTCACCATGTTGACCAGGATGGTCTCGATCTCTTGACCTCGTGATCCACCCGCCTCGGCCTCCCAAAGTGCTAGGATTACAGGCGTGAGCCACCGCGCCTGGCCTCCTTTTTATTTTCATTTAAAAGCTTTCTCTTAAGCATCTACTTTGTGTCAGTCCTATAGTGGGAGATAATGTAAACAGAGAGATAGCAGGAAAATAAACTGTTAGTGAGAGTGGTCCAGAGAAACAGAACCAGTTGAGAGATTCATTATCAGGAATTGGCTCACACCATTCTGGATTCTGGAAGCCGATAAGATTTGCGGTAGGCACGCTGGAGACCCAGCAGTGCCAATGGTGCAATTCCCACCCTCAGGCAAAGGAAAAACCTCCTGTCCCAGCCTGCAGGCAGTCAGGCAGGAGGAATTCCCTTTTATTTGGGAGAAGGTCAGCCTTTTGTTCTGTTCAGACTTTTAACTGATCGATGAGCCTCCCCTACATGTGCACATTAGGGAGATCAATCTGCTTTACTTAGTCTATTGATTTAAATGTTAAACTTGGCCAGGTGCGCAGTGGCTCATGCCTATAATGCCAGCACTTTGGGAATTGGAGGCAGGTGGATTACTTTCGCTCAGAAGTTCAAGGCCAGCCTGGGCAATGTGGCAAACCCTATCTCTCCCAAAACAAAACAAAAAAATTAACTGGGCATGTGGCATGTACCGCATGTACCTGTAGTCCCAGCTATTTGGGAGGCTGAGGTGGGAAGATTGCTTTAGCCTGGGAAATTGAGACTGCAGTGAGCTGAGATCATACCACTGCACTCCAGCCTGGGCAACACAGTGAGACCCTATCTCAAAAAAATAATGATTAAAATTTTTTTTAAATGTGAAACTCATTTAAAACACCCTCACAGAAATGCCCAGGGTAGTGTTTAACAAAATACCTGGGCATCCCATGGCCTACTCATGTTGACACATCAAGTTGATACATAAAATTAACCATCACAGTAAGACACAGTCCTGGCTGAACACAGTGGCTCATGCCTGTAATCCCAGGACTTTGGGAGACTGAGGCAGGTGGGTCTCTCTGGTAAAGAAACAAGTAGCACCTTGCTGCTCTCAAATTGGAGAGGGCTTTCCTGGAAGAACAGAAGCTACCTGCCTGTGAGACTTCTGCCTTTTAACTTCAAGAGAGGATTGCTAAAATCTTATATTCAAACTCTATTCAGTTTTCCCCACTTATCCCAACAATGTCCTTTCCAGCAAGAGGATTCAGTTCAGGATCATGGGATGCATTTAGTTGGATCTAGAACCTTCGTTCTGTAACAGCTCCTGATGTCTTTTGCTGGTTATTACAACACTGACACCTTTAGAAATCATAGGCCAGTTATATTGTTAAATGTCCCACATTTTGTGTTTGTCTGATGTTTCTGTACAATTAGATTTAGTGTATGCATCTTTGGCAGAAATATCACGTGTAAGGGATGCTGTATTGTTCTCATTGCACCCTATCAGGCAACACATGCCTTCAGGTTAGCCCATTGCTGCTGATACTCACTTTGATCACTTGATTGTGATGGCTTCTGTCAAGCCTCTCTACTATGAAGTTACTCATTTCCCCTTTGTACTTTTTGAAATAAATAATTTGCAAAGAGATACTTTAAACTATTTAAATACTCTACATCTCATCAAATATTCAATTTCTTCATTTATTCCTGTCTGCATATGCACATAGTTTACTCTTATTCAATGAGGTATTACTATGGGTATTTATTGTGATACACAAATCATCCCATATCCTGCCAGTGTGGGCCCCTGAAGCTGACTCCTATGTTATCATTCATTGAGTCGCTCCTTGCTTTCAGGTACAATTGCTCATCTTACACTTTGCTATAAATCAGCCATTTCTGGCTGGGCGCAGTGGCTCAAGCCTGTAATCCCAGCACTTTGGGAGGCCAAGGCGGGTGGATCACGAGGTCAAGAGATCGAGACCATCCTGGTCAGCATGGTGAAACTCCGTCTCTACTAAAAATACAAAAAATTAGCTGGGCATATTGGCGTGCGCCTGTAGTCCCAGCTACTTGGGAGGCTGAGGCAGGAGAATTGCTTGAACCCAGGAGGCGGAGGTTGCAGTGAGCCGAGATCCCACCACTGCACTCCAACCTGGGTAACAAGAGTGAAATTCTGTCTAAAAAAAAACAACAACAAAAACTCCCAAACACCTTTTCTTATAAACATGGCCCTGCTTTAGCAACAGGTCTCCATTATGAAGCAATTTGGATTTAAACATCCTATCAAGTCACTTAAAACCAAACTCTGCCATAGAGTGTTTTACTTGACTTCTTTTGTGTGGTCACAGTCTAGTGTGGTCAGAGGAGGCACATAGACATAAATTCTCAGTCCTGATTCCATCGATTATTAGATATGTACTTACCCTGAACATCTGTAAGATGGGAGTAACGATGTTTACACAAAGAGTTAGTGTAAGGATTCGATGAGAGAACTTGCATTTGAGCCATCTGGAGAAAATGTTAGGTTTAGCACTAACGATCGGTATATAATACTGCTGAGGAGAAAGGACTGACATCACCCTGCTTGAGAATCTAGTATATGTTGGGCATTTCCCATCCATTCATGAGCCTCAGAGTACTTGAGAAGTTTTGATCTTGGAAATTGCTGTTCAGCTTTAAGGATGAGGAGGAGGAAATGGAAAGAGTCCCCAAGGGACCAGTGTCAGAGACAGACAGAAAAGGGCTGCCTGGGTCCCTGGGAAGACCCAGCTTTGTGTCCTAGCCAACTCCTCAAGGGCATGCAACCTCAACAAGCCACATAGGTAGCAGGGATAGCAAATGGTGAGGTGGGTAGGGTGGGGATCCTGCAGCTCAGCTTCTGACCTGGGTAGGAAAGATCAAAGATGTACAGACTTTTAAACTGATAACGTTCTTAGAGATGGTTCTTGGGCTTCTGTTTCTTCTTCTTCTTCCTCCTCCTCCTCTTCCTCCTCCTCCTCCCACCTCCTCCTCCTCCCACCCCCTCCTCCTCCCCTTCCTCCTCCTCCCCCTCCTCTTCCCTCTCCACCTCCTCCTCCTCCTCCTCCTCCTCCTCCCACTCTGTTACCCAGACTGGAGTGAAGTGATGTGATCTCAACTCACTGCAACCTCCACCTCCTGGGTTCAAGCAATTATCCTGCCTCAGCCTCCTGATTAGCTGGGACTACAGGCATCTGCCACCATACCCTGCTAATTTTTGTATTTTTAGTAGAGACGGGGTTTCACCATGTTGCCAGACTGGTCTCGAACTCCCAACCTCAGGTGATCCACCTGCCTTGGCCTCCCAAAGTGCTGGGATTGCAGGTGTGAGCCACCACGCCTGGCTCTCTGTTTATTTTTGTATAAAGTGAGGGGCTGGAGTATTTGTCTGAGGACCCAAAAGGACCTTGGGACCCAGAGAGAACTTGAATCCCTGACTCCTGAACTCCAGCCCTAAGCACCTCCCCCAGGTCAGAGGTTCCCTTTGGCTTGTCCTCTTTTAGAAACTGGCTGCATTTATAGGTGGAGAAACTGAGAGAGGGCAAAGCTGACATGCTCTAAAGTGGAAAGCTCAGCAGGAGATCCACCCCCTCCCTCTCATGAAAACAAGGTCCTGTGCTTGTTTTTCTACATCTACTGTCAAACACTCAGGAGGATCCCCAGCCACTGTGGACCTGCCACAGAATGGGAGCACACGGCATCTCGTGAACTCTTTTGGTAGGTAACTAGTGGCAGGTGGCAGGAGGCTGAGTTTAGGGAAGACGGCCAAGAAAGGAAGGAAGGAAAATCACAGGTAGCCCTTACTCTCTGTCAAGCTCAGTCATCTCACTTCTCACAATTACCTGTAGGTCGGTTTTGCTTTACAGGTGAAGACGCTGAAGCTTAAAAAGTGAAGTAAAGGCTGGATGTGGTAACTGATATCTGTCACTCCAGCCACAGTGGAAAAAGTTCTCAATCAGCCTGAGCAACCCAGTGAGACCCTGTCTCTACAAAAATTTTTTTTAAATGTTAGCCAGGCATGATGGCACACCTGTTAGTCCCAGCTGCTCAAGGGGCGGAAGCAGGGGGATGACTTGAGCCCAGGAGGTCAAGGCTGCAATGTGCTGACTGTGCCACTGCACTTCAGCCTTGAGCAACAGAGTGAGACACTGTCTCAAAATATATATTTTTTATATATATATATTTATATATATTATATATATAAATTATATATATTTTATTATATATATAATATATAAATATATATAAAAATATATATATATATAAAACTAAAATAAATAAATACACAAAGTGAAGTAAGGGCAGGTGCAGAGGCTTATACCTGTAATCCCAGCACTTTGGGAGGCCAAGGTGGGAGGATTAATTAAGACCAAGAGTCAGTGACTCATGCCTGTAATCCTAGCACTTTGGGAGGCTGAGGAGGGCAGATTACCTGAGGTCAGAAGTTCAAGACCAGCCTGGCCAACATGGAGAAACCCCGTCTCTACTAAAAATACAAAAATTAGCTGGGTACGTTGTGCATGCCTATAATCCCAGCTACTCAGGAGGCTGAGGCAGGAGGCACAGGTTTCAGTGAGCCAGGATCGTGCCAGCCTGGGTGACAGAGCAAAACTCCATCTGAAAAACAAATAAACAAAAAACCAAAAAACCAGGAGTTGGAGACCAGCCTGGGCAACATAGCAAGATCTGTTCTCTACAAAAATGTTTTTAAAATAGCCAAGCATGGAGACACGCCTCTGTAGCTTCTCAGGGAGAGGTTGAATAGCTTGAGCCCAGGAGTTCAAGGCTGCAGTGTGCTATGATTGTGCTGCCCCACTCCAGCCCAAGCAACAGAGTGAGACCCCATCTCTAAAAAAAAACCATAAAGTGGCGGGTGTGGTGGCTCATGCCTATCATCCTAGCACTTTGGGAGGCCGAAATGAGCGGATTGCCTGAGCTTAGGAGTTTGAGACCAGCCTGGCCAACATGGTGAAACCCCATCTCCACAAAAAGTCTCTGAGCACTGAGGGAGGAAAAGCACAGCAAGTATGAGGCATGAATGCACTGCTGTCCTGTTACAGCAGAAAGAAAAGCTGGACTAAACAAGCTGCTGCCCACCCATGGGCACCCAGACAAAAATTAGTCTGGCATGGTGGGGCACACCTATAAATCCCAGCTACTTGGGAAGCTGAGATAGGAGAATGGCTTGAACCCAGGAGGCAGAGGTTGCGTGAGCCGAGATTGTGCCACTGCACTCCAGCCTTGGCAACAGAGCAAGGCTCCATCTCTCACATGCACACACCCACACACACACGCCATATATATATATATATATATATATATATATATATATATGTATGGCCTGAGCTGACAGGCAGAGCAAGATGGCAGAATAGAAGGCTCCACTGATCATTGTCTCCCCACCCACAAGGCCACTAATTAAACAACTATATGCACAGAAAAAACACCTTCATAAGAACCAAAAACCAGGTGAGCCCTCATAGTACCTGGTTTTATCTCTGTATTGCTGAAAGAAGCACTGAAGAGATAGAAAAAAGTCTTGAATCACCAATGCCACCCTGCCCCGACCCCTGGCAGCCACAGCCTGGTACGGAGAGGGTCTCTGGGCACTGAGGGAGGAAAAGCACAGCAAAAATGAGGCACTGAGTGCACTGCTGAAAGGAAAACTGGACCAAACTCAGCTGCTGCCCACCCATGCAGGGAGCATTTAAACCAGCCCTAGCCGTAGGGGAGTGACTGATCCCAGTGGTCAGAACTTGAGTTCTTGCAAACCTTGCTACTGAAGGCTACTGTGCTCTGGGTCTTTAAGTAAACTTGAAAGGCAATGTAGGCCATAAGGACTAAAACTCTTAGGTGAGTCTTAGGGCTAACTGAACTGGGTCGAGATTGAGAGGTCACATGACTCCTGAGATACCAGCTGGGTGGCTAAGGGAGTGCTGGCATCACCCCTTCCCTAAACCCAGGTGGCACAGCTCATGGCTCCACATGAGACCTCTTCCTTCCACTTGATGAAAGGAGAGGGAAGAGTAGGGAGGACTTTGTCTTGCATCTTGGATACTGGATCCACTATGGCAGGATAGAACACCAGTCTGAGTTGTGAGGCTCCTGTTACAGGTCCTAGCTCCCAGACATTTTTAGACATATCCTGAGCCAGAAGGGGACCAGTTGCCTTGAAGGGAAGCACTCTGTGCTGGCACCATTCATCACCTGCTAAATTAAGAGCCCTGAATAACCAGCAGAAACACCCAGGTTCTACATGGAGGGCCTTGGGTGAGCCTCAGAGACTTGACTTACTGGCTTCAGGTAAGATTTAGCACATTACCAGCTGTGAGGGGCTACAGGGCAAAACTTTTCTGCTTAGGAAAAGCAGAGGAAAAAGCAAAGAGGACTTTGTTTTGCACCTCAGGTACCGGCTCGGCTATAGTGGGGTAGAGGACCAAGCAGGCTCTTGGGGTCCATGATTCTGGGACTTGACTCTTGGATGGCATTTTTGGATTTGCCCTGGGCCAGAGGGGTACCCACTGCCCTGAAGTGTGAGTCCCAAGCCAGGCAACATTCCACCACAGGCATTCATGTTGGGCCTTAAGGGAACATCAGCCATAGTCTGGCAGTACTCACCATGGCCTGAAGTGGTGGTGGCTACAGGGTGAGACTCCTCTCCCTTTGGAAAGGGGAGGGAAGAGTGGGAAGGACTGCATCTTGTGGTTTGAGTGCCGGTTCATCAGCAGTACAGTAGAACACCACTTAGACTTCTCAGGTTTTTGACTCTAGTCCCTGACTCCCAGACCATACCTCTGGACCCACACAGGTGCTAAGGGAACTCACTGCCCTGAAGGGAAGGACACAGGCCTGGCAGGCTTTGCCACCTGCTGATTGCAGAGCCCCAGGGCCTTGGGTAAACATAGGCTGTAGCCAAGGAGTGGTTACAGCAGGCCTTGGACAAGACCCTGTGCTGTGCTGGCTTCAGGTGGACCCAGGACAGTCATATTAGTGGTGACCAGAGGGGTGCTTGTGTTACTCTATCCCTAGCCTTAAGTGGCTCAGAACAGAGAGAGAGAGAGAAGAATCCTGTATGTTTAGGAGAAAGTAAGAGAAGAAAACAAAAGTCTCTAATCTAGAGAATTCTCCCAGATCGTGTCTAAAATCATCAAGTGGTACCTCAACAAGTCTGTAAGAACTACAGCATTACTGGGCTAGGGGTGTCCCCTAAAGCAAAACAGCTTGAATTATAACATGCAGATCCTTTCATATATCTGGAAAGCCTTCCCAGGAAGGATGGGAAACAAGCCCAGACAGTGAAGACTGTGATAAATACCGAATTCTTCAATGCCCAGATACCTAACAACATCTGCTAGCATCAGCACCGTCCAGAAAAACATTACCTCATCAAATGAACTAAGTAAGTTACCGGGGACCAATCCTCAAGAAACAGAGATGTGACCTTTCAGAAAGAATTCAAAATAGCTGTACTGAGGAAACTCAGAGAAATTCAAGATAACACAGACAAGGAGTTCAGAATCATATCAGATAAATTTAACGAAGAGATTGAGATAATTTCAAAGAATGAAGCAGAAATTCTGGAGCTGAGAAATGCAACTGGCATGCTGAAGAATGCATTGGAGTCCTTTAATGGCAGAGCTGATCACGCAGAAGAAAGAATTAGTGAGCTTGAAGACAGACTATTTGAAAATATAAAGTCAGAGGAGACAAAAGAATGAAGAATAAGAAACAAAGAAGCATACCTACAAGATCTAGAAAATAGCCTCAAAAGGGCAAACCTAAGAGTTGTTGGCCTTAAAGCAGAGGTAAAGAAACAGATAGACGTAAGAAGTTTACTCAAAGGGATACTAACAGAACTTCCCAAACCTAGAGAAAGATATCAATATCAAAGTACAAGAAGGTTATCGAACACCAAGCATATTTAACCCAAAGAAGACTACTTCAAAGCATTTCATAATCAAACTCCCGGAGATCAAGGACAGAGAAAGGATCCTAAAAGCTGCAAGAGAAAAGAAACAAATAATATACAAGAGAGCTCCTATCCATCTGGCAGCAGACTTCGCAGTGGAAACCTTACAGGCCAGGAGAGAGTGACATGACATATTTAAAGTGCTACAGGAAAAAAGCTTCCACCCTAGAGTAGTATATCTGGTGAAATTAGCCTTCAAACATAAAAGAGAAATGAAGACTTTCTTAAACAAAAGCTAAGGGATTCATCAACACCAGACCTGTCCTACAAGAAATGTTAAAGGGAGTACTTCAATCAGAAAGAAAATTATGTTAATGAGCAATAAGTAATCACCTGAAGGTAGAAAACTCACTGGTAACAGTAAGCACACAGAAAAACACAGAATATTATAACTGTAACTGTGATATATAAACTTCTCTTTTCCTTAATAGAAAGACTACATGATGAACCAATCAAAAAATAACAACTACAACAACTTTTCAAGACACAGACAGTACAATAATATATATATAGAAACAACAAAAAGCTCAAAAGTGGGAAGATGAAGTTAAGGCCTACAGTTTTTATTAGTTTTCTTCTTTGCACATTTGTTTAGGCAAACAGTATTAAGTTGTTATCAGGTTAAAATAATGGGTTGCAAGATAGCATTTGCCAGCCTCATGGTAACATCAAACCAAAAATCATACAATGGATACACAAAAAATAAAAAGCAATAAACAAAATCATATTATCAGAGAAAATCGCCTTCACTAAAGGGAGACAGGAAGGGAAGAAGGAAGAGAAACAAAACAACCAGAAAACAAAAAACAAAGTGGCAGGAGTAAGTTCTTACTTGTCAACAATAGTAGTGAATGTAAGTGGACTAAACTCTCCAATCAAAAGACAAAGAGTGTCTGAATGGATGAGAAAAGAAGACCCATTGATCTGTTACCTACAAGACACACAGACATATCCTTCACGTATAAAGACACACATGGACTTAAAATAATGGGATAGAAAAAGGTATTTAATATGAATGGAATCCAAAAAAGAGCAGGAGTAGCTATACTTATAGCATACAAAATAGATTTGCAGACAAAACTGTAAGAAAAGACAAAGAGGCCAAGCATGGTGGCTGATGCCTGTAATCCTAGCACTTTGGGAGGCTGAGGTGAGTGGATCACCTGAGGTCAGGAGTTCGATACTAGCCTGGTCAACATGGTGAAACCCCATCTCTACTAAAGATACAAAAATTAGTCAGGTGTGGTAGTACTTGCCTATAATCCCAGCTACCCAGGAGGCTGAGGCAGGAGAATCGCTTGAATCTGTGGGCAGAGGTTGCAGTGAGCCAAGATCGTGTAACTGCACTCCAGTCTGGGCGAAAGAGCCAAACTCTGTCTCAAAAAAAAAAAAAAGACAAGGAAAGTCTCTATATAATGATAAAGGGGTTAATTCAGCAAGAGGATATAACAATTTTAAATATATATGCACATAATACTGGAACACCCGGATATATAAAGCAGACGTTATTAGATCTAAAGAATGAGATAGGCCCCAATACAATAATAGCTGGAGATTTCAACACCCATTTTCAGATTTCTGGAAGATTTCTGGACAGATCTTCCAGACAGAAAATAAACAAAGAAACATCAGACTTAATCTGCACTATAGACCTAATGGATCTAACAGATATTTGCAAAACATTTCACCCAATGACTGCAGAATACACATTCTTTTCCTCAGCACATGGATCATCTTCAAAGACAGACCATATGTTAGGTGACAAAACAAGTCTTAAAACATTGAAAAAATATTGGCTGAGTGCTGTGACTCATGCCTGTAATCCCAGCACTTTGGGAGGCTGAGGCGGGTGGATTACTTGAGGTCAGGAGTTCGAGACCAGCCTGGCCAACATGGTGAAACCTCATCTCTACAAAAATACAAAAATTAGTCAGGTGTGGTGGTGTGCATCTCTAATCCCAGCTGCTTAGGAGGCTGAGGTAGGAGAATCGCTCAAACCCAGGAGGCAAAGGTTGCAGTGAGCCAAGATTGCGCCACTGCACTCCAGCCTGGGTGACAGGGCATCATTATATCTCAAAGAAAAAAATAGAAAAGCCGGGCGCGGTGGCTCAAGCCTGTAATCCCAGCACTTTGGGAGGCCGAGGCGGGTGGATCACGAGGTCGGGAGATCGAGACCAACCTGGTCAACATGGTGAAACCCCGTCTCTACTAAAAATACAAAAAATTAGCTGGGCATGGTGGCGCGTGCCTATAATCCCAGCTACTCAGGAGGCTGAGGCAGGAGAATTGCCTGAGCCCAGGAGGCGGAGGTTGCGGTGAGCCGAGATCGCGCCATTGCACTCCAGCCTGGGTAACAAGAGCGAAACTCCATCTCAAAAAAAAAAAAAAAAAAAAAAAAAAAAAAAAAAAAAGAAAAAAATAGAAAAAAGAAAAAAATTGAAATAATATCAAGCATATTCTCTGACCACAATGGAATAAAAATATAAATTAATAGCAAGAATAATTTTGGACACCATACAAATACACAGAAATTAAACAATGTTTCAGATGTCTTGGAGCACTGAAAAAAAAAGAAAGAAAGAAAGTAAACATGCTCCTGAATGACCAGTGGGTCAATGAAGACATTAAGAAGGAAACTGAAAATTTTTTCTTAAAACAAATGATAAAGAAAACACAACATCCAAAACCTATGAGACACAGCAAAAGCAATACTAAGAGAGAATTTTACAGCTGTAAGCGCCTACATCAAAAACAAAAGAAAAAAATCTGATGCATCTTAAGAACTAGAAAAGCAAGAGCAAACCAAACACAAAATTAGAAGAAGAAAAGAAATAATGCAGATTAGAGCAGAAATAAATAATGCAAAAAATCAATGAAACAAAGAGTTGGTTGTTTGAAAAGTTAAACAAAATTGACAAATCTTGAGCTAGACTAAGAAAAAGAGAAGGGGCAGGCATGGCGGCTCATGCCTATAATCCCAACACTTTGCGAGGCTGAGGTGGGTGGACCACTTGAGGTCAGTACTTCAAGATCAACCTGGCCAACACAGTAAAAACCCATCTCTACTAAAAATACAAAAATTAGCCAGGTGTGGTGGCATGTGCGTGTAGTCCCAGACACTCAGGTGGCTGAGGCACAAGAATTGCTTGAACCTGGGAGGTGGAGGTTGCAGTGAGCCAGTCACACCACTGCACTCCAACCTGGGCAAAAGAGCAAGACTCTGTCTCAAAAAAAAAAGTAAATAAATTAAAAATAAAAGAAAATATCCAGATAAATAAAATCAGAAATGAAAAAGGAGATATTACAACTGATACTGAAGAAATTCAAGGGACCATTAGTAGCTACTATGAGCAACTATATGCCAATAAATTGGAAAATCTAGAATAAACAGACAAATTCCTAGACAGAAACAACCCATCAAGATTGAATCAGGAGGGCCGGACGCTGTGGCTCACGCCTGTAATCCCAGCACTTTGGGAGGCCGAGGAGGGTGTATCACAAGGTCAAGAGATCGAGACCATCTTGGTCAACATGGTGAAACCCTGTCTCTACTAAAAATGCAAAATATTAGCCGGACATGGTGGCACATGCCTGTAATCCCAGCTACTTGGGAGGCTGAGACAGGAGAATTGCTTGAACCCAGGAGGCGGAGGTTGCGGTGAGCCAAGAATGCGCCATTGCACTCCAGCCTGGGCAACAAGAGTGAAATTCCATCTCAAAAAAAAAAAAAAAAAAAAAAAAAAAAAAAAGATTGAATCAGGAAGAAATCCAAAACCTGAAAGATTAATAACAGATAACAAGATTAAAGCTGTAATAGCCGGGCGCGGTGGCTCAAGCCTGTAATCCCAGCACTTTGGGAGGCCGAGGCGGGTGGATCACGAGGTCAAGAGATCGAGGACATCCTGGTCAACATGGTGAAACCCCGTCTCTACTAAAAATACTAAAAATTAGCTGGGCATGGTGGCGTGTGCCTGTAATCCCAGCTACTCAGGAGGCTGAGGCAGGAGAATTGCCTGAACCCAAGAGGCGGAGGTTGCGGTGAGCCGAGATCGCGCCATTGCACTCCAGCCTGGGCAACAAGAGCGAAACTCCGTCTCAAAAAAAAAAAAAAAAAAAAAAAAAAAAAAAAAAAAGCTGTAATAAACAGTATCCCAGCAAAGAAAAGCCCAGGACCTGATGGCTTCACTGCTGAATTTTACCAAGCATTTAAAGAAGAACTAATTGGGTGAAGGCACAACAACAACAACAACAAAAATAAATAAAGAAGAACTAATACCAATCCTACTCAAAGTATTCCAAAAAATAGAAGAGGAGGGAATACTTCCAATCTCATTCTATGAGGTTAGTATGATCCTAATACCAAAACAAGACAAAGATACATCAAAAAAATAAACTACAGGCTGGGCGTGGTGGCTCACACCTGAAATCTCAGCACTTTGGGAGACCGAGGCAGGTGGATCATGAGGTCAGGAGTTCAAGACCAGCCTGGCATGGTGGCAGGTTCCTATAATCCCAGCTACTCAGGAGGCTGAAGCAGAGAATTGCTTGAACCCAGGAGGCGGAGGTTGCAGTGAGCCGAGATTGTGCCACTGCACTCCAGTCTGAGCGACACAGTAAGACTGCATCTCAAATAAATAAATAAATAAATACTACAAGCCAATATCTTTGATGAATATTAATGCAAATATCCTCAAGAAAATACAGGCAAATTTAACAATGCATTAGAAAGACCATTCATCATGGCCAAGTGGGATTTGTCCCTGGGATGCAAGGATGGTTCAACTTACGCAAATCAAACAACGTGATACATCATATTAACAGAATGAAGAATAATAACATGATCACTTCAATTGATACTGAAACAGCATTTGATAAAATTTAACATCCCGTCAAGATAAAAACCCTTAAAAAACTGGAATAGAAGGAATATACCTTAATAAAATAAAAGCGCTATATAACAGACCCACAGCTAATATCACACCAAGTGGGAAAAAACTGAAAGCCTTTCCTCTGAGAACACAACAAGGATGCCCACTTTCATCACTGTTCCTCCACATCGTACTGAAGTCCTAGCTAAAGCAATCAGACAAGAGAAAGAAAGAATGCGCATCCAAATTGGAATGGACGAAGTCAACTTATCTTTGTTTATAGATGATATGATCTTATATTTCAAAAAAACATAAAGACTCCACAAAAAACCTATTAGAAGTGACAGATTCAATAAATTTGCAAGATACAAAATCAACATACAAAAATTAGTAGCATTTCTATATAGCAACAATGAACAATCTGAAAAAGAAAATGTAACGCCACTTACATAGCCACAAATAAAATCAAATACCTTGGAATTAATGTAACCAAAGAAGTTGAAGATCTCTATAATGAAAACCATAAAACACTGATGAAATAAACTAAAGAGTACACCAAAAAAATGGAAAAATATTCCATGTTCATGGATTGGAACAATCAGTATTATTAAAATGTCCATACTACAAAGCAATCTACAGATTCAATGCAATTCCTATCTGAACCCACACCTCAGTGAGTGTGTGAGTCCAGGCAATGCTTCTTTAACTTTAATGGGCATCAGAATTCCTTGCAGTTTACTAAAATACAGATTCCCTTCCCTTGATTGTGGGTGTCTGTGTGAGGCCTGAGATTCTGCTTTTTTTTAGGGGGGTGACAGGGTCTCACTCTGTCACTCAAGCTGGAGTGCCGTAACGTGATCACAGCTCACTGCAGCCCCCCTCTCCCAGGTTCAAACAATCCTCCTGCCTCAACCTCCTGAGTAGCTGGGACTACAAGTGTGCATCACCACACCCAGCTAAGAGATTCTGCATGTTTAAGAAGTTACATTCCCACCAGGTGATTCTGTTGAAGGCAGTTCCAGACCACACTTTGAGAAATCCTGCTCTAAGAGAATATGTCAGGCATCTGGAAGTTCCGAGAGATATAGAAGGGAGCAGGTGACCCTAGGTGCATATGTATAACATTTCTAGAAAAATATGCAGAAAACATTGTTAGCTTCTGAAAAGGAGGCTAGAGGGTCTGGTGCAAGGATAAGACTTGTTTTACATTTTAAAAAACTTTAATAGTTCTTCCGCCTTAAGCATGTGCTACTTTCTCAATTAAAAAACTAACTTTAGTAACATTTAGCACATTGCCCAAGAAAGAGTAGATGCTCAATAAGTAAAAGTTCCTTTCTTTTTTGTCCTCTACCCAAACATTTGCTGCCCTTTCTCTTCCTCATTTCCTCCCCACTAGCAGAATTCCCATTTATGCATTTGATTAATAAATATCAATGGAATACATATTGTGTGCTAGGCACTGTTCTAACAGTATAGCTACATGCAAACAACAGACACAGTTCTTGCCTGCAGGGACCTTATATTCTAGTGCTCTCTCATCCTCACTTCAGCACATTTTGATTCATGAATTCCTGCCTCCTTAGCTTTGTACAGGCCATACCTTCATACAAACATAAAGTATGCTTTTCTCCCCTCCTTCAGAACAGGACCTAAATTCTCCCTGAAGCTTCCCCTGACCCCCAGTGACAAACCTGCAGGAGGCTTGATGGGAGCTCTGGACCAGGCTCCTGCTGCCCTCTGGTGGGAATCCCTGGTGGCTCAATGGCCGGTGACCTGAGGACCTCTATTCTAGGGCCTGCCTCTTCCTCACCTGGCATCTACGTACTCTTGGGTGGGCCAGGCCCAGGAGATATGTGTACCCAAAGTACACTGGCTTCCCTGGACCCAGCTCACAGCTGCGATCTGTGTGTCCCTAACTGTAAACCAGACAGACTGTCCCTAAAGGCCACTGTCTTTGTAGAGTGCAATCCAATCTGGTATGGGACTGTAAGTATTGCCACTGCCTAGGGGTGCTGGTAGTCCGGGAGGGAGTAGGGAAACTGGGGAGACACCAGGTAAAATAGCTTTAACAGAATTTGTTTATCATTTCCTTTTCTTTTTCTTTCTTTTCTTTTTTTTTCTTTTTTCTTTTTCTTTTTCTTTTTTTTTTTTTTTTTGAGAAAAAGTCTCTCTCTGTTGCCCAGGCTGGAGTGCAGTGACATGATCTCTTCTCACTGCAACCTCCACCTCTTGGGTTCAAGCGATCCTCCTGCCTCAGCCTCTCAAGTAGCTAGGATTACAAGCATGAGCCACCAGGCTTCGCTAATTTTTGTATTTTTAGTAGAGACAGGGTCTCACCATGTTCAGGCTGGTCTCAAACTCCTGACCTCAAGTGATCGGCCTGCTTTGGCCTCCCAAAGTGCTGGAATTATAGGCATGAGTCACTGCACCTGGACTTATCCTTTCTTTTATTCTTTGTTTTTATCTTGTGCCAAAAGCAATTCATACTCTTAAAGAAACATCAGAAAATAGAAACATGCAAAAGAACGATTCAAACAAATCCCATAATCCCATCTAGAGACAATTTGTGTTCACACCTGGAGCAAGAACAAAGAGGAAAGGGCAACTAGGCCAGGAGCCAGGAGGCCTAGATGCCAGTCATTACCATCCCTCCCACTGTGTGACCCTGAGCAAGTCCCTTCTCGGAGTCTAACTCGCATATACACAAAATGAGGACTGAATTAAGTACCTTCTGGGTTTACTCCTCTGTGATTCTAAGTCAGTGGTCCCAATCCCAGATGCCTCTTAAAAATACAGATGCCTGGTTCCCCACTCCCAACCCACTCCCCATCCTAGCAGATCTCTCCTTTCCCAGACAGAACTCAGGAATCACTATTTATCATTATTTTCTTCTTCTTCCCTTTCTGGAGTAAAGGAATCAATTTTTTAAAAATATTTTTAATTGGCCAGGCATAGTGGCTCACACCTGTAATCCCAGTACTTTGGGAGGCCGAGGTGGGTGGATCACCTAAGGTCAGGAGTTCAAGACCAGCCTGGGCAACATGGTGAAACCCTGTCTCTACTAAAAATATGAAAATTAGCTGGGCAATAGTGGCATGCGAGACAGAGTCTTGCTCTGTAGCCCAGGCTGGAGTGCAATGGTGTGATCACCACTCACTGCAGCCTTAATCTCCCAGGCTCAAGCAATCCTCCCATCTCAGCCTCCCAAGTAGCTGGGACTACAGGCATATGCTACCATGGGTGACTATTTTTTGTAGAGACAGAGTCTTACTATGTTGCCCAAGCTGGTCTCAAACTCCTGAACTCAAATGATCCTCCCACTTCAGCCTCCCAAAGTGCTGGGATTACAGGTATGAAGAAGTTAGTATTTTAGGTTGGG
This sequence comes from Saimiri boliviensis, assembly GCF_048565385.1. NCBI lineage: Eukaryota > Metazoa > Chordata > Mammalia > Primates > Cebidae > Saimiri > Saimiri boliviensis. Next base: position 86,701,712 of record NC_133454.1, read on the forward strand.
CATGGTAGCTCATGCCTGTAATCCCAGCACTTTGGAAGGCTTAAGTGGGAAGATCATTTGAGGCCAGGAGTTCGAGGCTAGCCTGGCCAACATGGTGAAACCCCCTCTCTACTAAAAATACAAAAATTAGCCAGGCATGGAGGCATACACCTGGAATCCCAGCTATTTGGGAGGCTGAGGCAGGAGAATTGCTTGAACCCAGGAGGGGGAGGCTGCAGTTAGCTGAGATTGCGCCACTGCACTCCAACAAGGCCAACAGAGTGAGACTCTGTCTCAAAAAAACAAAACAAAAAAAATAAACAAAAACAAAAATCAGTATTTTAGGCCAGGAGTAGTGGCTCACACCTGTAATCCCAGCACTTTGGGAAACTGAGGCAGCAGGATCACCTGAGGTCAGGAGTTCGAGAGTAGCCTGGCCAACATGGTGAAATCCCGTCTCTACTAAAAATACAAAAATTAGCCCAGCATGGTGGTTCATACCTATAGTCCCAGCAACTCAGGAGGCTGAGGCATGAGAACCACTTGAACCCGGGAGGCAGATGTTGCAGTGAGCTGAGACCATGTCACAGCACACTAGCCTGGGCAACAGAGCGAGACTCGCTCTCAAAAAAAAAAAAATCAGGCCGGGTGCGGTGGCTCAAGCCTGTAATCCCAGCACTTTGGGAGGCCGAGGCGGGTGGATCACAAGGTCGAGAGATCGAGACCATCCTGGTCAACATGGTGAAACGCCGTCTCTACTAAAAATACAAAAAATTAGCTGGGTATGGTGGCGCGTGCCTGTAATCCCAGCTACTCAGGAGGCTGAGGCAGGAGAATTGCCTGAACCCAGGAAGTGGAGGTTGCGGTGAGCCGAGATCGCGCCATTGCACTCCAGCCTGGGTAACAAGAGCGAAACTCCGTCTCAAAAAAAAAAAAAAAAAAAAAAAAAAAAAAAATCAGTATTTATTTTTAAGTCTTCTGGGAGAATCCCAATGAATGCCTCCTGGTCAAGAAGCATTGGTGGATATCTTTCTAGATATTTGTATGTGCCTAGTTTTTTTTTTACGAAATTGGAATTGTGTATATATTACTATATTAATATTGAGGTATATTTCATACCTTAATTTAAGCAGCCCACTAATCAGGCAGTTCCAACTTTGTACTATTACAAATATTGGAAAAACAGTAAAAGTAGGCTAAAAACAAATTGGAAATAATCAGGGAAAACCCCTGAAAAGTTCAGTAAAAGGACAAAAATGCTTAAAAACTCTTAAAGCATTGAAAATCACTTTATAAGGCATGAAAATGACTTAACATTATTAAAAAAAACAACGACAACCCAGCAACTGGGAAATACTCATATTCAATCAAATCATTGTTTCAATCAGAATGTTGTATTCAACAGAATGCTTTCGGAAAAACTGCTTTCAGTCCAATCATATGCCTCTGTGGGAGGCAGCCAGCAAGAGCTTCCTTCCAGTTCCCAAGAAGTCCTTGGAAAAGGTTTGGGATCCCCACTGCTGGCAGTTCTAACTGAGAAATAAACATCATACCAACTGCTGTGCATGCACCTAGCAAGGATCTGCCAATTATCTTATGTGCCAGGCCCTGTCCTGGGCACTGGAAATATGAAGCAACCAAGACAGTTTCTGCCATCCTCCCCCACAGGTGCTCACAGTCCAGTCTGACAGAGCAGACAAACACATCCACAGGTAATTCCACTGCAGGCTGAGATGAGAACTGGGAGGCATTGGTCAACGGGGAGAGGCAAGTAAAAGCTTCCACCCTGTCCCTCCAGCAGCCGTGGGGCCATAGAAATGCAGCCTCTCCCTCCTCAGCAAAATGTTCTCGTTACTTTTGCTATGAAACAAATTATCCCAAAAACCTAGTGGTTTAAAACAATCATTTGATTATGCTCAAGGATTCTGTAGGTCAAGAATTCAGGGCTGAGTGCAGTGGCTCATGCCTGTAATCCCAGCACTTTCTTTGGGAGGCCAAGGCACAATTGCTTGACCCCAGGAGTTTGAGACCAGCCTGGGCAACATAGGGAGACCCCTGTCTCTAAGAAAAAAAAAAAAAGGCCGGGCGCGGTGGCTCAAGCCTGTAATCCCAGCACTTTGGGAGGCCGAGGCGGGTGGATCACAAGGTCGAGAGATCGAGACCAACCTGGTCAACATGGTGAAACCCCGTCTCTACTAAAAATACAAAAAATTAGCTGGGCATGGTGGCGCGTGCCTATAATCCCAGCTACTCAGGAGGCTGAGGCAGGAGAATTGCCTGAACCCAGGAGGCGGAGGTTGCGGTGAGCCGAGATCGCGCCATTGCACTCCAGCCTGGGTAACAAGAGCGAAACTCCGTCTCAAAAAAAAAAAAAGAAAAAAAAAATTTATAGAGTACTACAGAAATGGCTTCTCTACTCCAAAATGTCTGTAGTCTCAGCTGGGAAGATTCAGTGGCTGGGGTGACTCAGAGCTTCTGGAGGCAGGAATCACGTGACGGTATCTTCACTCACAAGCCTGGTGGTTAGCGCTGTCACCTGACCTCCACCATGGCTGTTTTCCAGATCACCCGCACACGGCCGAGGCCTCCTCACAGCGTGGCAGCCTCAGGGTGGGTTTCACAGCAGCTCAGGACCCCAGACATGAGTGTCCCAGGCAACAGGACTTTTCTGCCCTGGCCTTGGAATTCCTCAAGTGTCAGTTCGGCTGAATCCTACTGGTTACAGCCAGCCACAAGCCTGCCATGTTGCTAGGGAGAGGAATTAGACACCACATCTTTATTGGAAAGCAGTAAGGTTCTAAGAAGACAAGTGGGACAGATTTTGTTGTGGTCATTTTTTTCCTACAGACAGCATCTCCCTGTCCCAATCATAGCTCACTGAAGCCTCAAACTCTTGGGTTCAAGCGATCCTCTCACCTCAGCCTTTCAAATTTTGGTAAAAAAAAAAAAAAAAATCCAGCTAACTTTTTAATTTTTTTGTAGAGATGGGAATCTCACTATGTTGCACAGTCTGGTCTCAAACTCTTAGTCTCAAGAGATCTTCCTGCCTTGGCCTTCCAAGGTGCTGGAGCCACTGCATCTGGCCTGCTGTGGTCATACAATCTACCACACCTGAGGTGGACCCAGGCACACCATTTACTGCCAGGAGGGCAGGTCTGAGAGGGGCCCAGCTGGGTGCAATGGAGGTAAGATGGGAAAGAAGCTGGACTCTTCTGTCCTTAGGCAATTTCATGTGACCATGGCTTCACTTTCTGCTCCTCCATGATGACATTTTTTTTTTTTTTTTTTAATAAGACCAAATCTCTCACTGTTGCACCAGCTGGAGTGCAATGGCTTGATCTCAGCTCACTGCAACCTCCACCTCCCAAGTTCAAGCAATTCTTGTGTGTCAGCCTTCAGAGTAGCTGGGATTATAGGCATGAACCACCACGCCTGGCTAATTTTTGTATTTTTAGTAGAGATGGGGTTTGATCATGTTGGCCAGGCTGGTCCCAAACTCCTGACCTGAAGTGATCTGCCCAAAATCCCAAAGTGCTGGGATTACAGAAAAGAGCGCTACCCAGCCTGCTTTATGACTTTTCCATCTCACCAGTGTGTCAAATTATCTGCCTACTTTACCTGTTGTGCCCTAGTTTCTTCTGAATAATGGAGATGCTAATACTATCTACCTCACCGAGTGACCATGAGGATTAAATGAGACAATACGGTAGTCCCCCAGCTTGTCCTCAGGGGTTATGTCCCAAGGTGCCAGTGGGTGCCTGAAACTCTGGACAGTTACAGAATCTTCCTTATTTTATTCATTTATTGATTTTTAGATATACTCTCACTCTGTTGCCCAGGCTGGAGTACAATGGCATGATCTTGGCTCACTGCAACCTCCACCTCCCAGGTTCAAGCGATTCTTCTGCCTCAGCCTCCCTAGTCGCAGGGATTACAGGTGCAGACACCATGCCCGGCTAGTTTTTGTTATTTTTGTAGAGACAGGGTTTCACCATGTTGGCCAGGCTGGTCTTGAACTCCTGACCACAGGTGATCTGCCTGCCTCAGCCTCTCAAAGTGCTGGGATTACCAGTGTGAGTCACCGCACCCAGCCAAGAACCTTCTATATGCTATGTTTTTTCTACACACACATACCTATGATAAGGTTTAATTTGTAAATTAGGCACAGTAAGAAATTAGCAACAATAAGTTACTAAAATAGAACAATTTTGACAATATACTTTAATAAAAGTGATTTTAAATTTATGAATTATTTCTAGAATTTTCCATTTTATATTTTCAGCCCACTGTTGACCATGGATAAAGGAAACCGTGAAAAAGTGGGGAAACCACCTATTTACAGAGTACTCACTGCAAGGGTGGGCAAGGTGGCTCACATCTATAATCCCAACACTTTGGGAGGCCGAGGCAAATGGATCACTTGAAGCCAGGAATTCAAGACCAGCCTGGCCAACATGGGGAAACCACATCTCTACTAAAAATACAAAACTTAGCTGGGCGTGGTGGTGGATGCCTGTAATCCCAGCTACTCAGGAGGCTAAGACAGGAAAATTGCCTGAACCAGGGACGCAGAGGTTGCAGTGAGCCAAGATCATACCACTGCACTTCAGCCTGGGCGACAGAACAAGATTCTGTCTCCAAAAAAAGCCCAAAAATCAAAACAGAATATTCACTGCAATGCCTGATGCATGTGTAAGTGCTCAGGAATTTTTTTTTTTTTTTTTTTTTTTTTTTTTTTTTTTTTGAGACATCTTGGCTCACTGCAACCTCCACCTCCTGGATTTAAGCTATTCTCCTGCCTCCACCTCTGGAGTAGCTGGGACTACAGGCTCTCACCACCCACACCTGGCTAATTTTCATATTTTTAGTAGGGACGGGGTTTCACCATGTTGGTCAGGCTGGTTTTGAACTCCTGACCTCAAGTGATCCACCGACCCCAGACTCCCAAAGTGCTGGGATTACAGGCATGAGCCACAGCGCCTGGCCTCTACTTGGGTATCTGAAAGACATTCCCAACAATACATCCAAAGCTAAACTCGCAGTGCACTGCCCAAGCCTGCCCCTCCCTCACAGATCCCCATCTCAGTGCATGGACCACCCTCCTCCTTTCTGCCTTGGCTGTCATCTTGCAAACCTCTCTCTCACTTTCCAAATCGAACCTCCCCCTAGCTCTGAGGCCCTCGAGTCCAGTTCCCCTGCACCCACCCTCATCCATTCTTCACACAGCCAGCAGCTGCCAGAAAGCTGGTCTTGTCACTCCTGTGATTAAAACTCTTTACTGGCCAGGCGCAGTGGCTCATGCTGTAATCCCATCACTTTGGGAGGGTGAGGTGAGTGGATCACCTGAGGTCAGGAGTTTGAGACCAGCCTGGCCAACATAGTGAAACCCCGTCTCTACTAAAAATACAAAAAATTAGCCAGTGTGGTGGTGGGCACCTGTAATCCCAGCTACTCAGGAGGGTGAGGCAGAATTGCTTGAAACCAGGAGGCAGAGGTTGCAATGAGCTGAGATCTTTATTATTTGCACTTATCTCAAAAAGACCTAAGGAAAAGATCGCAAGAGGTGCCAAGGTATGGTGATAGGAACTCAAGCCATCCTAGTGGCTTTAGTTTGAGTCTCAAAGTTAATTATCTTTCCTAAGCCTGTTTCCTCATCTTAAAGGAATTTTTTAAAAAATTTTTAAATTAAAAAGTAATTTTTTTAAAATTAGTGAATTTATGCCCAGCCCCCAAAAATTCCACCCAAAAATCTGGAATCAGCTTTTTGGGAGGCTTTGATAATCAAAGAAATAATAAATGTAAAAGTGCCTTTTAATTTATAAAAAGTAGGCCAAGCACAGTGGCTCATGCTTATAACTCCAACACTTAGGGAGGCTGAGGTGGACGGACTGCTTGAGAACAGGAGTTCAAGACCAACCTGGTCAACACAGACCAACTCCATCTCTAAAACTAATTAAAAAAAGCTGCAGGTATAAGATAATGTCAGCATTCCCGGCAACAACAGCGATATACGCCACCTAGTAGTTAAAAAGAGTAACTGCATCTGAATACACTTCAAATCCTGTACTCTATATACTGGGGCTCATAAGAGATCCTACCAAAGATTACTATACTTGAGGAAGACCTCTAACGTCAACAAGCAAAAACGAACTCCAAAAACAATGTTGAGTCAGAAAAACCATAAGATTCAGAGACGATGAGATATATATATCCATGAGACAACAGGTTTCTATAAAAAGAACTCGGGGCCAGGTGTGGTGGCTAACGCCTGTAACCCCAGCACTTTGGGAGGCCAAGGCAGGTGGATCACTTGAGGTCAGGAGTTCAAGACCAGCCTGCCAACATGGTGAAATCCCATCTCTAATAAAAATACAAAAATTAGCTGGATGTGGTGGCACACACCTGTAATCCCAGTCAGGAGGCTGTGGCAGGAGAATCACTTGAACCTGGGAGGCGGAGGTTGCAGTGAGCCAAGATTGTGCCACTGTGCTCCCGTCTCAAAAAAAAAAGGAATGAAGTACTGACACATGCTATGTTAATGAACCTCAAAAAACATTGTAAGTGAAAGACTGCAAGACACAAACTATATGAATCCATTTGTATGAAATATTCAGAATAGGCAAATCCATAAAAACAGAAAGCAGATTGGTGACTGATAGGGGTTAAGGGGAGTAAACAAAATGGGGATAAATGCTTAATGAGCATGGGCTTTTGTTTTTTTGAGACAGAGGTCTCACTATGTTGCCCAGGCTGCTCTCAAACTCCTGGGCTCAAGCGTTCCTCCCATCTTGGCCTCCCAGAATACTGGGACTAGAGTGTGGGGTTTTGCTTCAAGGTGATGAAAATGTTTTGGAATTAGATAAAGGTGGTGGTTGTACAATATTATGAATGAACAAATGCTACTGAATTGTTCACTTTAAAATGGGGAATTTTGTAATGTGAATTTCACCTCCATTTTTTTTTTAAAAAAGAATGTTACTTAGAAATAAGAAGGCCTATTACATACCAGAGAAACAGCTATGTATTTAAAGTGGTTGCCCTCAACTTCAGGAAGGTGGGGCTGCAAAAGGGAAGAGACTGTTTTTAGTTTTGTCTTTTTTTTTTTTTTTTTTGCGACGGAGTTTCGCTCGTTACCCAGGCTGGAGTGCAATGGCACAATCTTGGCTCACCGCAACCTCCACCTCCTGGGTTCAGGCAATTCTCCTGCCTCAGCCTCCTAAGTAGCTGGGATTACAGGCACGTGCCACCATGCCCAGCTAATTTTTTGCATTTTTAGTAGAGACGGGGTTTCATCATGTTGACCAGGATGGTCTCGATCTCTTGACCTCGTGATCCACCCACCTCGGCCCCCCAAAGTGCTGGGATTACAGGCTTGAGCCACCGCGCCCGGCACTTTTTTTTTTTTTTTGACAGAGTCTCACTCTGTCACCCAGCCAGGAGTGCAGTGTTGCGATATTGGCTCGCCGCAACCTCCATCTTCTGGGTTCTAGCAATTCTCCTGCCTCAGCCTCCTGAGTAGCTGGGATTACAGGTGTGTGCCACCACACCTGGCTAATTTTTGTATTTTTAGTCGTGATGGGGTTTCCCCATTTGGCCAGGCTGGTCTCAGAACTCCTGACCTCAACTGATCCGCCCACCTCGGCCTCCCAAAGTGTTGGGATTACAGGCGTGAGCCACTGTGCCTGACTTTAGTTAAGTCTCATAAAATGATACAACAGGCTGGGCACAGTGGCTCACGCCTGTAATCCCAACATTTTGGGAGGCCAAGATGGGCAGGTATCTTGGGAGTTTGAGACCAACCAGCCTGGCAAACATGACAAAACTCCTTTCTACTAAAAATAAGAAAAATTGCCATTCATGGTGGTGGGCACCTGTAACCTCAGCTACTCAGGAAGCTGAGGCACAAGAATTGCTTGAACGAGAGAGACAGAGGTTGCAGTGACCCAAGATCATGCCACTGCACTCCAGCCTGGGCGACAGTGAGACCGTCCAAAAAACAAATAAAACCACAGATATGTCTTCAGTTTAGTAATAATATGTCCAGTCTAGTGCCTTTGGAGATATGGAAAAATTAAAAAATTATCCGGGCATGGGAGCTCATGCCTGTAATCCCAGCTACTTGGGAAGCTGAGGCAGGAGAATCACCTGAACATGGGAGGTGGAGGTTGCAGTGATCTGAGAACGTGCCATTGCACTCTATAGCCTGTGCAACAAGAGCGAAACTCCATCTCAAAAAAAAAAGATAAGATGGACACCTACCACTTGAAAATATGATTTTTCAAGGAAGATAATAGTTGTTGAAGGAAACCTACAAATTCTATGTTCTCATATGGATAGATAGGATAAATGATGTGCTTATGTTGTCTCCAACTGGGTCAAAGTAGATGTTACAAAGAAAAAGCTAATGGAAACTTTTTTTTTTTTTTTTTTTGAGACAGTCACCCAGGCTATAGTGCACCGGCACGATCTCAGCCCACTGAAACCTGTGCCTCTTGGATTCAAGGAACCTCAGCCTCCCAGAGTAGCTAGGATTACAGGCGCCTGCCACCACACCCAGCTAGTTTTTATATTTTTAGTAATGATGAGGTTTCACCATGTTGGCCAGGCTGGTCTCAAACTCTTGACCTCAGGTGATCCGCCCACCTGTAATCCCAAAGTGTTGGGATGACAGGCGTGAGCCACTGCAGGGTCTTTATTCTGAAGGATTGTGCCTCTGTAAACAAGCACTAGCCAGACATGCAGCTTAACCATTTATTAGTCTCACAACCTTCAACCACTCCCTAGGGTTATCTGAGATTTTACTCATTCAAGTAATGAGTAAAATTACCCATGCACCTCAATAAGAATTAAATAAAACAGGGCCAGGGGAGGTGACTCACACCTATAATCCCAACACCTTGGGAGGCGGAGGTGGGCAGCCTGTCCAACATGGTGAAACTCTGTCTCTACTAAAAATATACAAAATTAGGCCGGGCGCGGTGGCTCAAGCCTGTAATCCCAGCACTTTGGGAGGCCGAGGCGGGTGGATCACAAGGTCAAGAGATCGAGACCATCCTGGTCAACATGGTGAAACCCCGTCTCTACTAAAAATACAAAAAATGAGCTGGGCATGGTGGCTCGTGCCTGTAATCCCAGCTACTCAGGAGGCTGAGGCAGGAGAATTGCCTGAACCCAGGAGGCGGAGGTTGCGGTGAGCCGAGATCGCGCCATTGCACTCCAGCCTGGGTAACAAGAGCGAAACTCCGTCTCACAAAAAAAAAAAAAAAAAAAAAAAAAAAAAAAAAAAAAAAAAAAAAATATACAAAATTAGCAGGGCATGGTGGCACACCACTGTAATCTCAGCTACTCAGGAGGCTGAGGCAAGAGAATCACTTGAACCCACAAGTGAGGTTGCAGTGAGTGGAGATCATGCCTGGGTGACAGCAAGACTCCATCTCAAAAAAAAAAAAAAAAAAAAAAAAAAAACCAGAAAACAAAACAAAAATGAATTAAATAAAACACAATACCCGAGATAAGCAGATTTTACTTTAAACCATCTAAAAAATTTTCAAATGCCAGGGACCCAAGCTCATTTCAGATATTCTTCCTAAACACCCTGTACTCCAGAATAGCTGGGATTACAGGCACGTGCCACCATGCCCAGCTAATTTTTTGTATCTTTAGTAGAGACGGGGTTTCACCAGGTTGACCAGGATGGTCTCGATGTCTTGAACCTCGTGATCCACCCGCCTCGGCCTCCCAAAGTGCTGGGATTAGAGGCTTGAGCCACCGCACCCGGCTGATCCCTTCATCTTTAACCCTCACCGCAAGATCCAGTATCTCTCCATAGCAAAGGTTCCCCTCCCTCCAGTGACACTTTTAACGTATCAGGTGAATGCAAAAGTAATTGCAGCTTTTGCATTTAAAAAACTGCAGTTTTGCAGCAACCTAATATTATTTCTGATGCTACAAGTGGTTAACATCTGCCAGGGATCTATCTCAGTCTTTAAATGTATCAAAAAATACTTAGAAACATTTTTGCCATAATACCAAAACAAACACAAAGGCATTATTTTCTAGTGTCTTCCAGTTCTCCATGTTTAAAGCAACCACCTATGAGATTATAAGCTGCTCAACTGGTTTAAGGGGCCAGTTAAGGGATGTGATGAACACTATCTTACTGTTCCCTGGAATCACATAACATCATTCACCTAAAACACTCCCCTCCACCATCAAAAAAGATCAACACATAGGAACCACTGACAGACACTGAAATACAAAACATGCTTTTAGTTAAACAATCATGTTTATTGCTTTAGCACATAGACAAATTTATGCGACCAGGGCAGAGGCTGTAGATGATTCACTAAAAAAGAAAAAAGGGAGAGGAAAGAAAGTCAAGATTAATACTGGTCCCTCCACATTCATTAACAGATTTCCCCACTAATGGAGCTATTCCCAAACAGTTAATAAATCCAAACTATATAAAATGCACCAAATTACTGAATTGCTGAACTAGCTCATTGTATTTAAGCATAATGAATGAAGATGCTCACTCAGACATCCAAGGAAGAACTGGCCAACATAATGAAAAACGTTTCTGGAGGAAACTGCGAATGTCTGGCAATCAATCATAGTGAGCAATTCATGCAAAAATTAATTCAAACTCCTGGGAGCAGAGATATGAAAGGAAATTTTACCTACTATCTAAGCGAGTCAAAGGGTTTATTATTCATGGTCTAAACTGGGGTCTGCAACTATGGCCCTCTGCTTGTCTTTAATACAGTTTCAGTGACACACAGCCACACCCATTTGATTATGTATTTCCTGTGGCCGCTTTCCCACTACCAGACCTGAGCTCAAAAAGCAGTTAACCAAATAGCCTCGAAGGCTAAACATATTTACTACCAGGACTTTTACTCTAAGATTTACTGTTGGCTGACTCCTATTCTTGATAACAACAACAACAACAACAAAGCTGATACTTACTATTTCCAATTGGGAGGGAGGACTCGCTTAGTCTTATAATACCGAGCCAAACGATGAATCCGGCTCTCTATCAGAATCAGACGGAATTTAGCATCCTTATCCTAAAAGCAAAATTTGATACAATTCAAGAAAACCACCCAAAATGACCAAACATTATCAAACATTAATAAGAGAATGTAGAGCTACCATGCACTTTCTCTAATTAAAATCTCTTTGGGTAGAATTTTAACTTAAAAGCAACACTACACTACACTAGTTTGTGTACTAACCCACCTTAGAGAATTCAAACCAGACACATTATATTTTACTGAAAAAACTTAGTACAAGCAGTCCTATTTAGCACCAGGTTTTATGAGCTTACCTTTCTGTTCCTCTCAAGATGCTTTCGAACAGCGACTGCTTTCTTAATTAAATGGTAAAGATCTTCAGGGAGATCAGGAGCAAGTCCCTTAGACTTAAGAATTCTTAAGATTTTATTGCCTGTCACAAAACGTACTTGTGCAACACCATGTGAATCTCTCAGGATCACACCTGAAAGGGAATCATGTTTAACTTTCAACAACAAACACAAACTAGGGAATATGATGATGTCAAGGCTCAGGTATCAGGGCATAGCTTCCTATCTATAAAAGAGGGTCTTTTATACAGCATGGAAACCAACATGGGAATGCATGTAAAGCTCACTCAGACATCCAAGGAAGATTTACCCAACACTAAGGAAAACCTTTCTGGTGGAAACTGCGAATGTTGGAAAACCATCATCACAGTGAGCTTGCTGGAATACAAATGACCAAAGGAATTCATGAGATTCCAGTATGTCTATCTGTCCTATGATTACAAACAGCTACCGGGCCCAGTGGCTCACGCCTGTAATCCCAGCACTTTGGGAGGCCGAGGAGGGTGGATCACCTGAGGTCAGCAGTTCGAGACCAGTCTGACCAATATGGTGAAACCCCATCTTTAAAAACAGCTAACATTTTATTGAGAACTCTGATCAGTCTTCAAAAAACTTTACACGTTATTTCTTTTAAACCTCAAATGAGTCCTGACTATTTACAATCTATGATATATTTTCTTTTGATATGTTATATCTCCATTAGACTACAAGCTCCAGGACTACACACATTTTGCACCCCCCGCCTCCTTTTAAGAAGTAGGGTCAGGTGGGGTGGCCCATGCCTCTAATCCCAGCACTCTGGGAGGCTGAGGCAGGCGGATCACCTGAGGTCAAGAGTTCAAAACCAGCTTGGCCAATATGGTGAAAACCCATCTCTACTAAAAATACAAAAATTAGGCGGGATGCAGTGGCTCACGTCTGTAATCCCAGCACTTTGGGAGGCTGAAGTGGGTGGATCACCTGAGGTCAGGAGTTTGAGACCAGCCTCAACATGGTGAAACGCCATCTCTATTAAAAATTAGCTGGGCATGGTGGTGCGGCCTGCAGTCCCAGATACTACCGAGCCTGAGTCAGGAGAATTGCTTGCTCAAACCCAGAAGGTGAAGGTTGCAGTGGGCCAAGATCGTGCCAGTGCACTCCAGCCTGGGCCACATTGTGAGAATCCATCTCAAAATAAAATAAAATAAAATAAAATAAAATAAAATAAAATAAAATAAATACACAAATTAGCCGGGAGTCTGTAATTCCTGCTATCAGGGAGGCTGAGGCAGGAGAATCGCTTGAACCCAGGAGGTGGAGGTTGCAGTGAGCCGAGAAAACGCCATTGCACGCCATGCTTTTTTTTTTTTTTTGAGACTGTTTAAAAAAAAGGGGGGGCGGGGGGAAGTCTCGCTCTGTCACGCAGAAGTGCAGCGGCTTCATCACAACTCACTGCAGCCTGGGACTTCTCGGCTCAAGCGATCCTCCCACCCTTGCATCCCGAGTATGTGGGAATACAGGCACATTGCGGCTGGCTTTGTGTGTGTGTGGAGGGTAATTTAGTTGTATTCTCAGGCTCCAGAACCATGTTCAGCACCTAGCAGGCAAACATTTGCTGAATGAAGCCACTTGCAAGAAGTCACACGCAGCTGAGATTCGAACCACCCCTAACTGTGAGGAACTGTGTCAAGCACTCTGCGGAGCCAATTCCAACTCCTCCACTTGATAGTTGTGTGATTTGGAGCTGTGGTTAGTATCCGGCTGCACTGTGCCTCTGTTTCCTCAACTGTAACACTGTGGGGAAAGCTAGGAAGATTTGCTTCAAAGTACTTTCGTCAGAATTAAAGATCAGTACATATAAAATGCTTACAATGATGCCCCTAGCACGGTGCCGAGATCACGGTTCTGGCGATTTTAAAAATAACTTTACCGTCTACTAGACCCTACAAGTCACAGGAGGACAAGCGCAGAGGCTACATTAGACACACTCACCGATTTGTGAAGGAGTCAGGCCTTTCTTGGCCAGTTTGTAAATCTGCTCCTTCACGTCGTCAGATGTCAACTTCAGCCACTGTTATGGAATTAAAAGCAGCCTTAGGATTAGAAACCAGGAATGGCGCAGATGCACAGCGGCCTATCCAACCGCAACACCGCTCCTCATACACGCAAGTTCCTCGCCCCGGCGTCGCTTAACCCAAGACAAATGCAAACCAGGCTTCTCCCCGGTCCCCGCGCGCTACTTACTGTGGGGACGCTGCGGCGATAGGGCAAAGCCGACTGGGACAGGCCCTTCCTAGGGAGAGAAGCAGTCTCGGGGTGAGGTGGCGGCCCGTGCCACAGCAGCCCAGAACTTCATCCCCTCGGCCCGCTGCCCACACCCCTTCTCTTCCTCCCACCCGCGCCCCGCAATCCGGTTCGATGCCCCGAGCTCACCCGGGAGCATGCATACGACCCATGATGGCGGCGGTCAGACGGCGAAAGGAAAGCGAGGTTAGAAACGCCGCAGGAAGCCACCCAGCACGCAGGAAGTGACCTCACACGTCCCCGCTGCCTCGCATGCAGGGGGCGGAGTTACGCGTCTCAGCCACCGCGGTCTTTGTGACTACAACTCCCGAAAGGCATTTCAGCGTCGCACAAGGCTCCTCCGTCAGCTCGGCCTCATCCCGGCATGCATCGGTCTTTGGTCAGCCTGTGGCCAGAGCGGGAATTTGAGGCTGAGGTCGGCTTGCGTCGAAGTTCTCTGTTGCAGACGGCGAGATCGTAAAGATTTGAGTGCTGCGCTGGGGATGGGCATGGAACTGGTAGATCTGGAAGGATCAGCCATAGACAGGTGTTTGTTCATTCGCCACTGCCGGGCTTTGCCCTGCCACTGAATTCCTCAGAGTCCGCCCTGCGCCTAATAAATTCACAGATATAATAGCATGTGATGAGGACCACACGGGAAGCCATGGCAGCGGCTACCGCCCAGACACCGCTTTCATTTCTCATCTCTGAATCCTACGCTTATCTGTCAGGAGAGAGTCACTGACGGTAAAGAGTTGAACCAAGTACCCTCGGACGCCCGCCCCGGGCCGCGCTCGAATTCCCCTGCGCAGGGCTTTGAGGCGCTGGGCTCGCCGGGGAGAAAGGTTGGGCAGAGGCAGAGAACAAGTGAACCGAGCCGTGTTCCCTAGTGAGAGAGTTGACGGACAGGGAAGTGCTCTGGGAGCAATGTTGCAAAGGCCTAGAGGATGAGAGAGAAAATTAGGCAATTGAATTTTTTGTTTGTCTGTTTGTTTGTTGAGACGTAGGCTTCTTGCCCAGGCCGGAGTGCAATGGCGCGATGTCGGCTCATCGCAACCTCCGCCTTCCGGGGTCAAGTGATTATCCTGCCTCAGCCTCCCGAGTAGCTGGAAATTACAGGCATGCGCCACTACGCTCGGGAACCTTTTTTGTATTTTTAGTAGAGACGGGTTTCTCCATGTTGATCAGCCTGGTCTTCAACTCCCGACCTCAGGTGATCCGCCCGCCTTGGCCTCCCAAAATGCTGGGATCACAGGCCTGAGCCACAGCACCCGGACTTCTGCCCGTTTTTATTTTTTCTTGCTCTATCAGTCACCCAGGCTGCAGTTCAGTGACAGGATCTTGGCTCACTGCAACCTCTGCCTTTCGGGTTCAAGCGATCTTTGTGCCTCAGCCTCCTGAATAGCTGGGATCACAGGACCTGCCACCGCAACTGGGTTTTTTTTGTTTTGTTTTTTTTTTTAAGAGTCAGGGTTTCCCCATGTTGGCCAGGCTGGTCTCGAACTCCTGACCTCCGGTGATCTGCCTGCCTCAGCCTCCCGAAGTGCTGGGATTACAGGCATGAGCCACCGTGCCCGGCCCTTTGCCCATTTTTAAATTGGACTGTCTTTTTGTTGAGTTGTAAAAATTCTTTATATATTATGGATACATTCCTTTTATCATGTACATTGTTTGGAAATATTTTTTCCCATTCTGCAGGTTGTCTTTTACTTCCTTCATAGCATCCTTTGATGCACAAAAGATTTTAATTTTAATGAAGTTCCAGTTTATCCATTTTTTTTTTCTTTTGTGGCTCATGCTTTTAGTGCCACATCTAAGAATCATCAAATCCAAGGTCACAAAGATGTATGTACACCCATGTTTTTGTTTTCTTCTAAGACTTTTATCGTTTTGGCTTCTTTCTTTCTTTCTTTCTCCAGAGACAAGGTATCACTCTGCCACCCATGCTGGAGTGCAGTGATGCAACTGGCTCATTGCAGCCTCTAATTTGTGGGCTCAAGGGATCCTCCCCCTTGACCTCCCAAAGTGCTAGGATTGCAGGTGTGAGCCACTGCGCCCAACCAGTTTAAGCTTTTATGTTTAGGTCTTTGATCCATTTTGAGTTAATTTTTGTATGTGATGTAAGAGTCTTAACTCATGCTTTTGCATGTGGTTATCCAGTTGTCCCAGCACCATTTGTTGGAAAAACCTTTTCTTCTTTTGAATGGTCAAAAAAACCCACAACTTTTTTTCTTTAAATAGTCTTGACAGTGTTGTGTGTCTTTCCTGGATCATGACTGAAACAAATAAAAAGAACCAAGTAGTGATTCTTGAAATGAAAAAATACAAGAATCAGCTAGGTGTGATGGCTCATGCCTGTAATCCTAACATTTTGGGAGGCTGAGGTGGGCAGATTGCTTGAGCCCAGGTATTTGAGAGTTCGAGATGAGCCTGGGCAACATGGTGAAACCCCATTTCTACAAAAAAAAAAATACAAAAATTAGCCAGGTGTGGTGGTGTGTGACTATAGTCCCAGCTATTTGAGAGGCTGAGGTGGGAGGATCACTTGAACCCAGGGAGGTTGAGCTGCAGTGACCCATGATTATGCCACTGTACTCCAACCTGGGCAGCAGATTGAGACCCCGTCTCAAAAAAAATAAAAAATAAAATACAATAACCAAAACTTAAAACCTAATGGATAGGTTAAACAGTTTGGAAGTAGTGAATTAGAAATAAATTATTGAGACTGCAGGGACCAAAAAAAGAGAGACATGAAGAGAAGACATGGAAGAGAGTGGAAAGGTCTATTATACATTACACATTTAATCAGAGTTCCAAAAGGTGGCAGACAAAATGTTTGAAACGATAATGGCTATCAGGTGTTCAGAACTGAAGAAAGCTACTGATCCACAAGTTTGTTTTTTTGAGATGGAGTCTCGCTCTGTCACCCTGGAGTGCAGTGGCACAATCTTGGCTCACTGCCAACCCCAATTCCTGGGTTCAAGCAATTCTCCTGTCTCAGTGCACCACCATGCTCGGCTAATTTTTATATTTTTAGTAGAGACAGGGGTTTCACCGTATTGGCCAGGCTGGTCTCAAACTCCTGACCTTGTGATCCGCCTGCCTTGGCTTCCCAGAATGCTGGGATTACAGGCATGAGCCACTGCACCCACCTCTAATCCACAGTTTTCAGAATCTTAAATAGGATAAATTAGCTAAGATACCTATACCTAGGAACAACTTAAAATAGAGCAAACAAGGTTAGTCCTAAGATAATAACTATCGAAGCTCCATGATGGATTCACTCATGGAGTTCATTATGCTATTGTCTAATTTTGTATATGCTTAAGATTTGCATAATGAAGTTTTTCAAAAAAGTAAGGGTGAAATCATTCAGTTATTGCTCTCATAGTCTCCGGGACCTTTCACATGTTATCTTAGGGTCAGAGAACCATAGCTTCACAGTTAATCATTGCAGGAGGAAGGTACTATATTAGAAGAATCCACATTTCTGAGTTCTGTAGATAGGTCTGTATCATACATGTTGCTGGACTACTTAATATCTTAAGTACCAAAGGCCAGGGACTACACTCACAGAAGCATTTCCCTTCTAAAAAATAGTGATGGACTATAGCAAAGTGTTAGCAATCCAGACCTTCAAAGAGTAACACTCAGGCCAGGCACGGTGGCTCCCACCTGTAGCCCAGCATTTTGGGAGGCCGAGGGGGACAGATCACTTGAGGTCAGGCATTTGAGACCAGCCTGGACAGCATGGCAAAACCCCATCTCTACTAAGGATACAAAATTAGTCAAGCATGGCAGTGCATGCCTGTAGTCCCGGCTACTTAGGAGGCTGAGGCAGGAGAATTGCTTGAACCTGGGAGGTGGAAGCTGCAGTAAGCCAAGATGGCACCCCTGCACTCCAGGCATGGGAGACAGAGTGAGACTCTGTCTCAAAAAAAAAAAAAAGTAACACTAAGAAGTCAGAATCTCTATTTGGACATTTTTAGGGGCAAATGACAGGCTAGTTCTGAAATTCAAGATAATTGAACCTAATAAACTCCTAGGTGAGATGCAAAGAATACCAAGAATGAGCTCATAGCAAAGTTTGGAACCAAAAATGTTAGTATGTCAATAAGGAAAGAAATGATAGCAGAATTCTTTTATTCCAGAAATATTTTAATACAATTGTAGTACAGTTATGAATCACATTCAATCCACTGAATATATTCAGGGTATTAATAAAAATATTATACATCTTTATTCACTACCTTAATATAATTAAAGTATTTGGTTCTTATAGATGAGACTAATTACCATATTCATTCGTATATGCACTACTGGTCACACAACATGGAAATAAATTTATGGATTATGATAGTGGGGTTTCAGTCCTTTTTGATCTGAAGTCTAAGTTTCAAAAGTGAATGTTGTCTTATTTAAATGCCAGAATATTTGAATCCTAGAAAGAACAGGCAACTAATTTTAAGGCAAGATATTGAAACTTTTATACAACTTTAATTTGAAAAAAGAAATTATCAAAGATTATACCTGCCCTAACATTTAGATACCTGTAGATTCATATAAAGGCAGTAATAAAAATATCAGTGCAAGTTCTACATTGGGTTCCTCAGTAGAGAAAATAATAGGTTCTTCGAGTGAACCATTATCTTCAAATCCCAAAACATGGCAAGAAAGAATTCTTCTGATGCAGGACTTAACATGTAGCATAATTTGGTCAATAAAGGTAAGTATAAAATATTGTGATTATACATAAAAATTAGTGTCTTGGCCAGTTTGTTAAACTTTTGTTTTTCAGATTTACTTTAATGTGAGCTTTTAAAAAATGCTTAAAAATCCAACTGATTTAAAACTGATTGATAGTAGTAGTGCAAAGAGGCTCTCCTCTTTTTATTTTTATTTTTTGGTATGGGCTGAAGATTAGCATTTAACAAAGAAATAATTTATATTAAACCATATGTAAAATGTATGTGTGTTTGAATGAGTAAAGAAGGCACAAGATGAGTTAAATTAAAACATTACCACTTGTTCTGAACTCTTAACTGTACAGCATTATAATACACACTTTTAGATATGAGTCCAGATTTATTATCATTGAAGTGACAGCACATTTTTTAGCTCTATTATTTGTGCTAAAGACACTGCCATTACAGACTGCAAAAAGGCAGCACATGTTGAGTCCAAGTAACAATGACTTCTATTAAGACAGTGTTCGTTGGTTTGTTTTTAAATTACAATGGCTAAGACAACTGGTGGAATGGAATTAGGTCTCAAAAGCTGATGTGAAAATTACTAGTACATTTGCATTTGCAAAGCTATTTACATACTTTAAGGAAATGTTATTGATCTGTGGAAAAAGCAAATGGTGGTGCTTTCATCTGCATTTTAATTAACTTATTAAATAGACAACACATTTTAACATTAAAATAAAAAAGACATTCATATACCATACGCATGGGTTTAACTACAAATGGACCATTAGTGTTAGGCACCAAAAATTTCAAGTTTTTCCCCACCCCATCCCATTGATATATTATCAACTCTTCTATTTCTTCTCCATAGGTATCATCATTTACATTAAACATTTGTGCAGTTCATAAAAATTCTGTTCTGGGCAACTGAATTGGCGATTGTCCTGCCCCTCTTCGCATTCTTTATTGCATATTTTGTTAGTTGTCTCACAGCAACTTGATTGGTACAATCTCTATTGCCATTTTTAAAGTATCTGAATTTCTATTCTAACCATGAGAGTTCTTATATGTATGTATTTATCCCAACTAACGAAATTGTGTCTAAATTTGGTGACTAATAAAAATAATGAATCTTATTGTTGTTTGTTTTTTTTTGAGACAAGAGTTTTACTCTTGTCGCCCAGGCTAGAGTTCAGTGGCATGATCTCAGCTCACTGCAACCTCTGCTTTCCAGGTTCAAGCGATTCTCCTGCCTCAGTCTCCCAAGTAGCTGGGATTACAGGCACCTGCCACCACGCCCAGCTAATTTTTGTATTTTTGGTAGAGATGGGGTTTCACCATGTTGGCCAGGCTAGTCTCCTGACCTCAGGTGACCTGCCTGCCTTGGCCTCCCAAAGTGCTGTGATTACAGGTATGAGCCACCTGTGCCCAGCCAAATCTTATTCTTAATGGTTACTGTAGAATAATTTCAATCCTGTCCCTTATGATTCTGAATCACATAAAGGAAAATAACTTTTCATGTGAATGTACAATGTTTACACATGTCAGTAAGACAGTTTACAAGACAAACTAGTCTACATAGACAAAAGGTCTATACTAAAGTTTAATCTGGACCCTAGAACTGTCAGGGGCCTCTTGTGAAGAGTCTGCCCTACTCAGGAATGGGCACATGGATGAACAATTACTCACTTGTGTACTGAGGGAGTGGAGTATAGATGTAGGGAGGTGAAATTACCACTCCTGGAATAAATGTAGGATTATAATGGAATGATGGAATTTATTGTACAATCACATTGGTAAGTCTTGTTCAGGTATTGGGCAACAAAAAAATGACTTGACCATTTAAATAATTATTTCATACATCAGAATTAGAGAAAATGATTTTCTGTGGGAAAAACATTAGTACATGTACATAATTTCTTGTCTTTAGTAAGCTGAAAGTGAGTGAAAATTATGTACTAATTATTTATCAAATCAGGAAAAAAACAGAAATGAAGTGCCAGGGAAGCATACAAAGTTAAGGCACCATTATTTACAACATCAGTGATTGGCACTTATTCTCAAAAAGGCTTTAAAGACATGAATAAAAAGCAATGTTATGTTTTTACCTACTTCTATAAACTACTTAGTAGTTCTTAACATAGCTGTCTGTTATTTGTGCTTTGTTTTTCAGCTCCATTAATAGCAGCTGCATTTTATGATAACATCCTGCATCTTTCCTTTACTTTGGTGTTTGTGAACATTACACAGTGGTAAAGGCTATAAAAGGTGCACAACTGGAAAACACATATGCCCTGCCTCTTCATAGAAAACAATGCAAAATAGATGGCTGAACTGACATAGTACTGTCTCAAAGTCTTTTTCAGGAATTAGTATATATTAAGTTTAGGGTTTACAGCAGGCATCCCCAAACTTTTTACACAGGGGGCCGGTTCACTGTCCCTTAGACCATTGGAGGGCCACCACATACTGTGCTCCTCTCACTGACCACCAATGAAAGAGGTGCCTCTTCCTGAAGTGCGGCGGGGGGCCGGATAAATGGCCTCGGGGGCCGCAAGTGGCCCATGGGCCGTAGTTTGGGGACACCTGGTTTATAGCATTCTGCATAATGACTAAAACAGCAATGGCTTCCAAAAGTTCAAAAAGGTTAGTTATGTGACTGTTGGTCCAATAAATGTGTTCAAATGCAGCAAGTATATTTAACTACATAAGTTCCGTCCAAGTATAAAATACTATACAAAATTCACAAGTGTGTCTGTGCATGTACATATGCACGTTTATAACTGTCCTTGCTTCCAAAGCTGAGACATTCACTAGTTTACAAGTACGTTGCTGCAGTCAGCTGATACCATTTAACTGTCTCTTTGCTCAAGTTGAAATCTTTCAAAGGCAGAGTTACTCCACCCAAGAAAAAATTCTCCCGCAGAGATTCTGCACTCAGCACACTTAGTTGAAGTTCTCGCTGTCTTAGGGTTTCTTTACTATACCCACTGTACACAAGCTACAACAAAGGAAAAAAGAAACAGTAAATTACAAATTAAAGTTTGTTTGGTTTATTGGAACATTTCAAGTGAAAACGTGAGAATATTAGCTAAAGAGTGACCATAATGAATGACACTTACTATGACACATCTGGTAGGTTTTGTCTTAATACTTTAGAAGGACGTTTTTTATTTCAGGAGTCTTGGATTGTACTACTATTCCTGAAATGTCTGACAGAGAGAGGTACAAAGCAGTACTAATTAGCTAAAAAATAAAAATTAGAGGCTGGATGCAGTGGCTCATGCCTGTAATCCCAGCACTTTGGGAGGCTGAGGCAGGTAGATCACCTGAGGTTAGGAGTTCAAGACCAGCCTGGCCAAAATAGTGAGACTCGTCTCTACTAAAAATACAAAAATTAGCTGGGCATGGTGGCAGGTGCCTGTAATTCCAGCTACTCAGGAGGCTGAGGCAGAAGAATCACCTGAACCTGGGAGGTGGAGGCTGCAGTGATCTGAGATCGCCCCACTGCACTCCAGTCTGGGCAACAAGAGCGAGACTCTGTCTCAAAAAAAAAAAAAAAAAAAAAAAAAAAACACCAATAAAAATAAAATTAAAGATAGAAACACAGTTTTTCTGAACTGGATGTGATGGAAAAGGAAAAAGAAATTACAGTATACCAAAAGATGATCTAATAGCTGGGGGGAAAAAAAGAATGGAAAGAAGCAAATTGGGAGGTAATTATAATTATTCTGCCAAAAAAGAGGGATTAAAATTTCCTTTTGTTGTCTTTTTTTCTGTTGGAGTTTTTATACCATGAAATAATTTGTTGATTATTCATAACTAAATACAAAGTCACCCAACTAAAAATGCAGTTTGCACCAAGTCTGGAGTGTTACAAAGTTACTCTGTTTCAAACTCACATCACATTGAACACTTAGAATTTTAATTTTTCTGCCTCATCATAAGTTTTGAGAAATATCTCCTTAACCTAGTCCTGTTTGGCTAAAATAACTTAAAATGGCCAGGCGCTGTGGGTCACACCTGTAATCCCAGCATTTTGGGAGGCCAAGGCAGGTGGATCACCTGAGGTCAGGAGTTCGAGACCAGCCTGGCCAACATGGGGAAACCCTATCTCTACTTAAAATATACAAAAATTAGCCAGGCGTGGTGGTGGGTGCCTGTAATCCCAGCTAGTTCGGAGACAGAGGCAGGAGAATTGCTTGAACCTGAGAGGCAGAGGTTGCAGTGAGCCAAGATTGTGCCATTGTACTCCGGCCTGGGCAGCAAGAGGGAAACTTGGTCTCAAAAAAAAAAAAAAAAAAACCAATTGGTCTTTACCAAGCATTGTTGTGCTTTTAAAGAAGTCAAAGGATTGGCCAGACACGGTGGTTCACACCTGTAATCCCAACACTCTGAGAGGCCAAGGCTCGTGGATCACCTAAGGTCAGGAGTGTGAGACCAACCTGGGCAACAAGGCAAAACACCATCTCTATTAAAAACACAAAAATCAGCTGGGCATAGTAGCACATGCCTGTAGTCCCAGCTACGCGGGAGGCTGAGGCACGAGAATTGCTTGAACTGGCAGGCAGAGGTGCAGTGAGCCAAGATTGCACCACTGTACTTGACCTGGGTGACAGAGTGCGAATCTGTCAAAAAAAAAGAAAAGAAAAAGAGGTCAACGGATTTTCTGTAGGTTTTAATAAATTTATAAGCTTAATGAGAAATCAGAATTACCTGCTTCCAATCTCTAATCAGACATCGTGTGGATATACAAAAGATGTGTTTATCCTAAAGAAGTAGTTTAATAAGAGAGAAGTTGGGGGGGACCTTTACCATGTTTTAATAGGTACTAAGTTTATAAGTTGACTGTGAGTCACTCTCAGCAAAGTCACAGTTATACTCCATGCAATTCAGTTGATACTTTGCTTATTGCTTTGATTTTTGTTTTTTTTTAAAGAGGCAGTGTCTCACTCTGTTGCCCAGGCTAGAGTGCAGTGACACAATCATGGTTTACTGTAACCTCAAACTCAAGGGCTTAAGCTATCCTCCAGCCTCAGCCTCCTGAGTAGCTAGGACTACAGGTGCATGCCATCATGCCTGGATAATTTTTTAATTGTTTGTAGAACAGGGTCTCACTATGTTGGCCAGCCTAGTCTCAAGCAATCCTCCTGCCTCAGCTTTCCAAAGTCCTGAGATTAGAGATACAAGCCACCACCTGTGGCACTGCTTTCTTTTCTTTCTTTCTTTCTTTCCTTTTTTTTTTTTTTTTTTTTTGAGACGGAGTTTCGCTCTTGTTACCCAGGCTGGAGTGCAATGGCGCGGTCTCGGCTCACCGCAACCTCCGCCTCCTGGGCTCAGGCAATTCTCCTGCCTCAGCCTCCTAAGTAGCTGGGATTACAGGCACGCGCCACCACGCCCAGCTAGTTTTTTGTATTTTTAGTAGAGACGGGGTTTCACCATGTTGACCGGCATGGTCTCGATCTCTCGACCTCGTGATCCACCCGCCTCGGCCTCCCAAAGTGCTGGGATTACAGGCTTGAGCCACCGCGCCCGGCTTTCCTTTTTTTTTTTGAGACCGAGTCTAGCTCTGTTGCCCCTAGGTTGCAGTGCAGTGGCGCAATCACAGCTCACTGAAGCCTCAACCTCTGGGGCTCAAGTGATCCTCCTACCTCGGTCTCCCAAATAGCTGGGACAACAGGTGCATGCCACTATGCTGGGCTAATTTGTTATATTCTGTAGTGACAGCATCTCATAATCTTACCCTGGCTGGTCTAATACTCTTGGGTTCAACCAGTCCTCCTGCCTTGGCCTCCCAAAGTATTGCAAGTACAAACATGAGCCACTATACCTGGCCTGCTTTCAATTTTGAGTACTCGGAGAGAGTTACTAAAAGAAGAAAACAGCCTGGGTGTGGTGGCTGACATGTGTAATCCCAGCACTTTGGGAGGCTGAGGTAGGTGGATCACCTGAAGTCAGGAGTTCGAGACCAGCCTGGCCAAGATGGTAAAAACCCAACTCTACTAAAAATACAAAAATTAGCCGGACGTGGTGGCGCTCACCTTTAGTCCCAGCTACTTGGGAGGCTGAGGCACAAGAATTATTTGAACCTAGGAGGCAGAGGTTGCGGTGAGTTGAAATTGCACCAATGCACTCCAGGCTAGGCAATAGAGCGAGACTCCATACCCTCCAAAAAGTAAGAAAAAAAGAGGAAAACATCTGAAGGAGAATGGTTTTGAAACTATATCCTATCAAATTAATTAAGGTAAAAGTACTAGATGTTTTTAAATAATGGGAAAGACATCTGAACTTCAATTATCTGAAAGGGCTGCCTCAAAGAAGGAAGAAGAGTAGTTCAGTATGGCCCCAACAGGTATAACTGAGACCCCACAGATGGCCTCAGAAAATCAAAATCTTAGCTGTATATAAAAAATAATCTAAGAAGTGGAGCTATCCGAGACAAACCAAATAGCCTGGAAGTAATTCAACTACTTTGCCAGTGTGTGAACTCCCCTCTATAATAGTCACAAAAAGTGGTTGTCTATATGGCTCCTAAGGTCCATGAGGGCTTTTGTTAAATACTATTGAACTGTTATTGGTGTATATTGTATAACAAATAGTTCGGCAACTGTTACCTAAATATTTATTTATTTTTTTGAGACAAGGTCTCACTCTGTTGCCCAGTCTGGAGTACAGTGGCATGATCATGGCTCACTGTGGCCTTGACCTCCTCGGCTCAAGCAATCCTCCTGCCACCTAGGACTACAGGTACGTGCCACCATACCTAACTAATTTTTTTTTTTATAGAGATGGAATTTTACCATGTTGCCCAGGCTGGTCTCAAATTCCTGAGCTCAAGTGATCTACCTACCTTGGCCTCTGAAATTGCTGGGATTACAGGCATGAGCCATTTTGTCTGGCCTTAAAATGTTTTTAAAATCTCAAAAAAAAAAAAAAAAAAAAAAAAAAAATCTCAAAACGATGGACACGGGGAACAGGGGGAACACACACTGGAGCCTGCTAGGGGATGGGAGGGGGGAGGGATAGCATTAGGAAAAATAGCTAATGCATGCTGGGCTTAATACCTAGGTGATCGGTTTATAGGTGTGCAAACCGTGATGGCACGTTTAGCTATGTAACAAACCTGCACATCCTGCACATGTACCTCGGAACTTAAAAATGAAAATTTAAAAAAACTCAATAAACCAAGGAAATTTTTAGAAATGATTCTAACTTACCATTTCATTGAATGTCGGATTCCTTGTTTTTCGTGAAATTTTGGTTTTACGTTTGGATGTTTTGTGGGTATCTGGAAGTAGGTATGTTTTGACATATGGATTTGGGTCAGCCCCATCTTCAGTAACCTAAAAAGGAAAGCAGTCTCTTAATAGCAGTGCTTCCTACCAAGGTAAGGGTTTCCTCTGCAACCATCATTCTTTGTAATCACTCACAAGATCTTTGATGTGCATCACCATGATGAAAAGAGTACCATTTCGGTAAGAGATGGATAATTTCACAGCTCCTCCTATTTGGCCTGGAGTAGGACTGAAGGGACCTGCATCTGAAAATACAAATAGTTTCATCTTTATTTTATCTTGGTTGTAGTGGTTCAAGCAGATCAAAGGATTTTGCCTTATTTTCAAGACCATCACATGTGGTGTAGACAGAAGGGAGGGGGGAAAAAGAAGTAAACAACATGGTTAGGTCATTGATTTATACTCCTTTAGTAATCACATCTATTAGGAAAGTTGTATCTATTCAGAAACAGACTGGCTTAGAAAGAATACTCCCCTCTCATTCTCAGACTATAGCTAGTAAGCCCACTTTCATTCTACCATACTCACTGAGAAGTTATGGACTTGCAGATCATGAGTTACCAATAAAGAGAAAAAAAAAAATCTCACCTGCAGACCTAGCTATTCCTTCAGCTTTCTCATCACGAAGTAAAGGGTGGAAGAAAGTACAAACAAGATCACACTAAGATTAAAGAGAAAACAATTCATTAATTTAAATACTAAATAACACAAATGATAAAGGATGTTATTACTTCTTATTTAGTAAGTTCACCTCTGCTACATCTGTTGAAGCATTCATCAAACTCTGTAAATAACTGTTTAACTCAATTTTCCTTTTGGCGGCTACATCTTTTATGTGTGTTCTTCCTAGAACCATCTTATTAGGAAAGCTACAAAAGAAAAATAAAAACAAGTGAGATTTAAATAAGTATAGTATTTCCTTAGAAATAAACTTTTTTTTTTTTTTTTTTTTTGAGACGGAGTTTCGCTCTTGTTACCCAGGCTGGAGTGCAATGGCGCGACCTCGGCTCACCGCAACCTCCGCCTCCTGGGTTCAAGCAATTCTCCTGCCTCAGCCTCCTGAGTAGCTGGGATTACAAGCACGTGCCACCATGCCCAGCTAATTTTTTGTATTTTTAGTAGAGATGGGGTTTCACCATGTTGACCAGGATGGTCTCGATCTCTTGACCTTGTGATCCACCCGCCTCGGCCTCCCAAAGTGCTGGGATTACAGGCCTGAGCCACTGCATGCGGCAGAAATAAACTTCTTAAATATATACTTAAAGACAGAGTAACATCTTAATCCATTATGAAGTAATATTTTGTGGCCGGGCACAGTGGCTCATTCCTATAATCCCAGCACTTTGGGAGGCCAAGACAGGTGGGTCATTTGAGGTCAGGAGTTCGAGACCAGGCTGGCCAATATGGTGAAAACCTGTCTAAACTAAAAATACAAAAACTAGCCAAGCATGCT
Organism: Saimiri boliviensis; assembly: GCF_048565385.1. Classification (NCBI taxonomy): domain Eukaryota; kingdom Metazoa; phylum Chordata; class Mammalia; order Primates; family Cebidae; genus Saimiri; species Saimiri boliviensis. Next base: position 86,728,757 of record NC_133454.1, read on the forward strand.
GAGAGGTGCCTATAATCCCACTACTCAGGAGGCTAAGGCAAAAGAATCACTTGAACCTGGCTGAGTCACTTGCACTCCAGCTTGAGTGACAGTGCAAGACTCTGTCTCAAAATAAAATAAATAAGTTTTTGTGATTTGTCTTCAAAGTACTGGAGACAACATAGTTCAATTACCCATTATCCTTTTATGAGCTTGGTAGAAAAGGTATACGGGTTGATTTCCTATATTTATTATTAGGTTGGTTCAAAAGTAACTATGGTTTTTGACATTAAAAGTAATGGCAGAAACCACAATTACTTTTGTACCTACCTAATACTTATTTTCTACTATTTCTTCTCAAGTTTAATCACTCATAAATATTTTATCCAGATCTGATCCCTAAAAAAAAAAAACCACTACTCAATCAGCCACAGCTATTATATACACAGTAAAATCCACAAATAATAACATAAGGCCTAAGTAAAGTGCTGAAAGGATAATCTTAATTGTACTTATTTTGGTAGCAGTGGAAAAATGAAACTGTACCTGGAAACAAAACTCTAATACCCACTTCACTTCCTCCTTACTTTTGAAATCTAATCTGAAGAAAATATGAACAACTCAACACAGAAAACTACTGATCATTGGGCTACATTAAAACTGAGGACTCCCAAAGGGTATCAGATACAAAACTAAGATTTTGATTAACAGTCTTGATGGTATTTGCTTCAGTTTTTTTATCAGAGGAGCTCAGTATGCCCCACGATAGATTATTTCTGCATTGATTTTTTTTTGAGACAGGATCTCACTTTGTTGCCCAGGCTGTAGTGCAGTGATGTGATCTTGGCTGCCTGCAACCTCCACCTTGTGGTATCAATCAGTCCTCTCACTTCAGCTCCTGAGCAGCTGGGATTACAGACATGTGCCACCACACCCAGCTAATTTTTGTTTTTATAGATGGGGTTTCGCCATGGTGACCAGGCTAGGCTCAAACTCCTGGACTCAAGCTTTATCTCCCTACCTCGGCCTCCCAAAGTGCTGGGATTATGAGCATCTGAGCCACCATGCCCAGCCGCATATGACTTTTTTCAAAACCAAGATTCCAAATTATTATCTTGTGTTGCTTATTATGGTAGAGACAGCAAAGTTAAAGCCTCAATAAAAGTCTAGAAAATCTCATATTTTAATATCCTGATCATGTATTCATTCAACAAAAACTTACAGTTCCTTGTTTATGTCTACTTTTGTATTAGCTCCTTGTGATACAAAGGAAAATAAGCCACACATGGCCTATAGTGTTAACACAAAGCTTTTCACGTACATTTGATAACAACTTGTTGCCTACAAAAAGGATTAATGTACAAGGATGGATACATACCCTGGTAACTTCCAAAGTGGAAAAATAATACTGAGCTTATTGTGAAGTTCCTGAAATTCATCAAATGTTCGGAAGACAAATGATGGTTCAATCTGTCCTTCCCTCAAAATTCGGACTACATAAATCTGAAAAGAAATCACACCACAAACACATAAAATTTATATTTAAACCTTATCTCCAGGCTGGGTGTGGTGACTCATGCCTTTAATCACAGCACTTTGGATGGCCGAGGTGGGCAGATCACCTGTCAGGAGTTTGAAACCAGCCTGGCCAACATGGTGAAACCCTATCTCTATTAAAAATGTAAAAATTAGCTGGGCATGGTGTTGCATGTCTGTAATCCCAGCTACTCAGGAGGCTGAGGCAGAAGAATCACTTGAACCCGGGAAATGGAGGTTGCAGTGAGCAAAGATGGTACCCTAGCCTGGGCAACAGAGTGAGACTTCGTCTCAAAACAAACAAACAAACAAACAAATAAAACACAAAACCTTCTTTCCTATATTGATCTTAGCCAACAGAGCAATAAAATCTCCTTTTCTGACAGAAATGTATAGCTTGTTATATATAGTTCAAATACTTTTATCTTGGTAATATATATGTCATCAATAGGAAAAAGCAAATATAAGTCATTGTATTACATTTTTAAGAGTTATCATAACCACCCTAAGGTATATAAAATAGAACTTAAAAGTATAAGCTGGCCACGGTTACTCATGCCTATAATCCTAGCACTTTGAGGGGCCAAGGCTTCAGCTCTTGGAGAAGAGAGCAGCCTGTGCACATAGTGAGGTTCTGTTTCTACAAAAAATACAAAAATTAGCCAGGTGTGGCGGGACACACCTGCAGCCCCAGCGACTTGGGAAGATGAGGTGGGAGGATCAATTCAGTCCAGGTGTCAAGGCTATAGTAAGCCAAGATTGCATCACTGTACTCCATTTGGGGTAACAGAGTAAGACTGTGTCTCAAAAAGTAAACATAAAAGTAGGCCAGGCATGGTGGCTAATGACTGTATTGGGAGGCCGAGGCAAGAGGATCACTTGAGGCCAGGAATTTGAGACCAGCCTGGGCAACATGGCAAAACCCCATCTCTATTAAAAATACAAAAATTAGACGGGCATGCTGGTGGGTACCTGTAATCCCAGCTACTCGGGAGCTGAGACATGAGAATTGCCTGAACCTGGGAGGCACAGGTTGCAGGAGCCAAGATCGTGCCATTGCACTCCAGCCTGCATGACAGAATGAGGCTCCGCCTCAAAATAAAATAAAATAAAATAAAATAATAAAATAAAATAAATAAAATAAAATAAAATAAAATAAAATAAAATAAAATAAAATAAAAAAAATAAAATAAAATAAAATAAAATAAAATAAAATAAAATAAAATATAAAATAAAAAATAAAATAAAATTAAAATAAAATAAAATAAAATAAAATAAAATAAAATAAAATAAAATAAAATAAAATAAAATACAGCTGGTCGCTGTGGCTCACACTTGTAATCCCAGCACTTTGGGAGGCTGAGGCGGGTGTATCACCTGAGGTCAGGAGTTTGAGACCAGCCTGGCCAACATGGTGAAGCCTCGTCTCTAAAATAAATAAGTAGTCAGTTGAAAAAAAGGCAAAAGGTTTGTGAGAGGGTGGTGAAGGAAAACTTGTTTTGCTGGCTATTTAAATTTTTTTTTTTTTTTGAGACAGAGTCTCACTCTGTTGCCCAGGCTGGAGTACAATGGCACACTATCAACTCACTGCAACCTCCGCCTCCTGAGTTCGTGTCTCTCCTGCCTTAGCCTCCCAAAAGTAGCTGGGACTACAACCACATGCCACCACACTCAGCTAATTTTCGTATTTTTAGTAGAGACAGGGTTTCATCATGTTGGCCAGGCTGGTCTCAAACTCCTGACCTCAGGTGATCACATGCCTCGGGCTACCAAAGTGCTGGGATTACAGGCATAAGCCATCGTGCCCAACATATTTAAACTTCTATAAAGTTACAATACTTTAAAGAATATAATACTGGTGCCAAGTCAGCTCTATCTGTAGAAGGCCAGAAACGAATTTGGGGATCTATATATAAATTTAAAGGTAGTAGTATATTGGGAAGAGAATAGACTAGGCAATAAAATGGTGTTAGGATAACTTAATAGACACACGAAATAATACTAAAATTTATTAACAAAATAGATGAAAATTAAAACAATAGTGAAATAGTTTTTTAAAGTCTATCATTTTCCCAAAAATTTAAAAACTGGCAGTTCTGGAAAGTATTATCCAACAAAAAAGTTAGCACAAGGGTGAAAAGTAACAACAAAAAAGAATGTTATAGTCTCGAAGGGAAAAAACACGCTGAAGATCCTTTATCCGTTCAAAGACAATGTGTGTGTGTTTTGTATCACAGACTGGAATAGGAACTTTTACTTTTTACTTTATATACATCTATACTGATTGAATTTGTTACGACAAACACACTTTACCTTTAAGTAAAATAACTGAAGAATGAACAAAAAACCAAATAAATAAAAATTTAAAAAAATTGAAGAATGAGAAAAATCAGAATAGCACCATCCTTTTAGTCTTGTCTCTAAAAGAATATCACTTGGTCCTTACTGTTTGAAGCAAATACAGCAAGAATTAAATACCAAAAAAATTTAGGGATGCTTTAAGTACATTTACTTATTTATGGACCATTCATGAAAGAAACAAGCATGAATAGAACAAATGCTTGGAACTTTAGCAGAATCAGCAAAGGAAGTAGGAAGGACAACAATAATACATGCATGATTGTTTACAGATATTGAAATCAAACTTACATAATGTTTATCTGGGTTATATTTCTTATGATATGTGAAAACAGAGACTTCCTTGATTCGACCATCTTGTCTAAAGGAGTATGTTTTAGGTGAAAATGAAAGGATGGGCTCATCATTAGAAGGAATACCAGAAAAACGAAGCTGAGCAAGGTTGTGAATGAAGAAGTTAAACTTCGTGGCAATGCTTCCCAAACTTGATTCAATAAGCCTACAAAGTAATCAGAAAATTCGTTAACAGTAAATGAGAACACATGGTAAATTCTTTTAATGTAATAAATGACAAAAAATACTTTCATTCCTTTAAAAATATTACCAGGTTGTCACTTTGCCAAGGATTCCCTTTGTTCTATAGGCCAAAGATTTGTTAAGATACATCTCACCCCAGCCTGTAATCCCAGCACTTTGGGAGGCCGAGGCGGGTGGATCACGAGGTCAAGAGATCGAGACCATCCTGGTCAACATGGTGAAACCCCATCTCTACTAATGGTGCAAAAAATTAGCTGAGCATGGTGGCGCGTGCCTGTAATCCCAGCTACTCAGGAGGCTGAGGCAGGAGAATTGCCTGAACCCAGGAGGCGGAGGTTGCGGTGAGCCGAGATCGCGCCATTGCACTCTAGCCTGGGTGACAAGGACGAAATTCCGTCTTAAAAAAAAAAAAAAAAAAAGATACATCTCACCCCAACAAAATCATTTAGCCCAAGAAAGAAATTATGCTTGGTTTTCTTGAACCCTGTAAGGTCCCCAAGACTAAAGAGTATTTCAGATAGATGATGATTGGTATAATGCTAAAAAGATGACTTCAGGAATTTATTCCCTTTTAATAAAGGAGAAAGATGACAAATAGGTGTGAAAGAAAGTAATCTAAGGGCCAGCCATGGTGGCTCACGTCTATAAATCCCAGCCCTTTGGGACGCCAAGGTGGGCAGATCACATGATGCCAGGAGTTCGAGAACAGCCTGGCCAACAGGACTCTACTAAAAATAGAAAAATTAGCCAGGTATGGTGATGTGTGCCTATAATCCTAGCTACTCCAGAGGCTGAGGCAGGAGAATTGCTTGAACCCAGGAGGTAGAGGTTGCAGTGAGCTGAGACTGCGCCACTGCACTCCAGCCTTGGTGCTGAAGCAAGACTGTCTCCAAAAAAAAATCACAAAAACAAAAGAACAAAAACAAAGTAATCCAAATTTTAAAAATTATCTTCTATCAAACAGTAGAATTGTAGAATTCAGTGTCGGACTCCTTCAGGTAATCATATTTTCATTCAGTTGGGAAAAGAAGTTTTGACAGGTTGGAGAGTTCGGAAGGTAGGCCTGGATAGAACATTTTAGGCAAGCAAAGGAAACAAAAAGTCTCAGAAACAAGGAAGCAAGAAAGAAGGAGATTCTAAAAGAGAAATGAGAGAATCTCAAACACAGGCTTTTGCCTCACTATGGACTGAATGTTTGTGTTCCCTGAAATTCATATGTTGAAGCCCCAACCAACACAGCACCTTCATGGAAGTAATTTAGGTTAAATGAAGTCATAAACAGTAGAGCCCTAATCCAACAGGAGTGTCCTTCTAAGAAGAGATGAGACAGCCAGCTCTCCCCACCATGTAAGGACACATTGCAAAGGTGGCCATCTGCAATCTAGCAAGGGAGTCCTCACCAATAGTGTAATTGGCTGGCACCCTGATTTTGGACCTCCTAGCCTCCAGAACTGTGAGAAAATAACTATCTGTTGTTTAAGCCACCAGTCTATAGTATTTTGTTATGGACGTCTAAGCAGGTAGACAAATACATGCCTGCTTTGTAGTTTTGCCCAGGGGAGCCAATGAATCTCTTTTAAAAAACAAAAGAAAACCCATCAATACCTAAATTGTCAGGATTCGTTTGAAAGGCTATAAAAGTCAGCTTCCTTCCATACATTTTCATCCCAGACTCTTGAGACTAGAAAAGTCCAGTCAGTGTTTTTTTATACCTCTTCTCCACGAAGAGGAAGAAGGCAAGAGAAAAAGGAGAGAAAAGAACATGAGCTCAGGTACCCCTCCCTGCTATGGTATGATGATGATGTAAGCAGTAGTAGTCAGTAACCAATCTGATCACCAGACCTTTAGAACATATTTGTCAAGAAGACCTGTTGGTTTTTTTTGAGACAGAAAACTCTGTCTTGTTGTCCAGGCTGAAGTGCAGTGTCATGATCTTGGCTCACCGCAACTTTTGCCTCCTGGATTCAAGCAATTCTCCTGCCTCAACCTCCTGAGTAGCTGGAATTACAAGGATGTGTCACCAGGCCCGGCTAATTTTGTATTTTTAGTATAGACAGTGTTTCTCCACATTGGTCAGGCTAGTTTCGAGCTCCCAACCTCAGGTGATCTGCCCACCTAAGCCTCCCAAAGTGCTGGGATTACAGGCATGAGCCACCATGCCCAGCTGGAAGATCTGTTTTTAAAGCAATAACAAATTCAAGTACCAGTCATTGGTATATGTGTTTCAAGTACTATGCCATATTAATAGTTTACTTGCAGCAGTGACTCAGAGTTTCCTGTATTAAGAACACCTAAGGTCTTCATGGAAATTGTTATAACAAAATTCTGAAAAATAGATTAGTAGATATCATTTTAGATAAAGACTTTAATTAGCTGAGCTTAGTGGTGCATGCCTATAGTACCAGCTACTCGGGAGGCTGAGGCAGGAGAATTACTTGAACCCAGGAGGCTGAGGTTGCAGGGAACCGAGTCTGTGCTACTGCACTGTAGCCTGGAGAAAAGAGCATGACTCAGTCTCAAAATAAAAAATTTAAAAACACTTTAAAATGGTACATGGCACTGTAGAAAAATGTTTTTATCATTGAAATTACATATTAAATAAACCTTGAGAAATTTTGAGACAAGTATATTTTTAAGAATATTATTGCAAATCCTTTGTATTTATTCAATAAATAAATTTTTGACAGCCTACTATGTGCAAATACTGTCAGAATTTGTTCCTATATATCAGAATTTTGATTAATAGCACTGTATTTGTTTAAACTGAGGTAAAACAAATCAAAGCAAAATTGTATGTTCCTTCTGCAGTATACCTAAATATGCCTTACCTAGTAAAGAAAATTGTAGCTTCTGCATCTGTAGTTTGGGGTTGAAGTGCATCTCTAACATACTTCAAATCTTGAATACATGTAAGTTCTGGTAACCCTGAAGGAATCATCTGTAGAAGAAAACAAAAAGTTATGTGAGTTAAATTTTTAAAAAAGTTTGTTCCCCACTTCTTCCTGCAGGCAAGTAATCAGAACTAAAGCAAACAAAAACAATCAGTTTTGAGGGGTTCATTAGTATATTGGGGACTTAAGTGATTATCTTATAAATAAGGGAATGGAGGGCAAGGCACTCAAGCAATTTGTTGGAGGTTACAAAGCCAGTTTCACATGAGAGCCAGACCTCCTTTTGCTTGGCCCTTTTTTTTTGTCACCCAGGCTGGAGTGAAGGGGTGCAATCTTGGCTCACTGGATCCTCTGCCTGCTGGGTTCAAACAATTCTCCTGCCTCGCCTCCCGAGTAGCTGGGATTACAGGTGCGTGCCACCACGCCTGGTTAAATTTTTTGTATTTTTTGTAGAGATGGGGTTTCACCATGTTGGCCAGACTGGTCTTGAACTCCTGACTTCATTACCCATTTGCCTTAGCTTCCCAAAGTGCTAGGATTACAGGAGTGAGCCACCACGCCCAGCCTTTTTTTGGTATTTTTGATAGAGATGGGGTTTCACCATGTTGTCCAGATTGGTCTTGAACTCTTGATCTCAAGTAGTCCGCCTGCCTCAGCCTCCCAAAGTGCTGGGATTACTGGCGTGAGCCACTGCAACTGGCCTCGGCCTCTGTTTTCACTTTTATAGATTTAGGGGGTACAAGTACAATTTTGGTATAGGTATGTATCACATAGTGGTAAAGTCTGGGCTTTTAGTGTATCACATGAATAGTATACATTATACCCACTAAAATAACTTCTCATCTCCCTCAACCCCCTTCCTACCCTTCCAAGTCTCCAAAGTCTATTATTCTACTCTTTATGTCCATGTGTACATATTATTTAGCTCCCACTCATAAGTGAGAACACTGAATATTTAACTGAGTTATTTCACTGAAGATCACTGTATCCTTCTGTCTATTACCATATCAATTTATTCATAATAATCACAGTGGGTTTGTTTTTGTTTTCTTTTTGCTTAACTATAATAAATATCCACTAAAGTACAGAAATCTTCATCGTACAGCTGAGTGAATGTTCACAATTCGCACCCACATTAATACACAAAACATTCATTAGCATCTCAAATGCCCACCTCAAGGTCCAGTTACTAATTCTTCCCATCCCAAGGGTAGCCACTCTACTAACTTATTTTTTGTATTTTATACAAATGAAGTCAGACAGTAGGTACTCTTGTGTCTGGCTCATTTCACACAGCAATAAGTTTAAAATATTTGAGCAATAACGTATCTGACATTTGTGACTACATCAAATCTTATTCCAAAATCACAAAATAATCTTTTTTAGATATGGAAACATAGATACATTAATATAAAAACTATTTAAATGCTTATGAAGAATAGTTACCAGTGAAAGGAGGTTAAGAAAAAGGTTTGTCTGCTTTCTTATCAAGTTGTAGGCCTGACAGCAGAGGTCCACAAACAACTGAAAACGAATGGTGGGCTTTTCACCCCCATTAATGACATATGCCATATCAGAGGTCAGCACAAAAGGAGCCCGATCCCTATTTAAAATGAAAGTACATACAAAAATATTATTTACAGAAGATACTCCAGTAGTGCTATTGCATGATTATTAAACTATCTGAGGTACAGCGATTTCCAACTAGGAAACTTAATATCACACACTTTTGAATTTCCATAATTCTTTAACACTTTTCAAGAAGGCTATCACATAGTAACTTCATTATTTAGAGAGAACTTATATATGAAATTTCCTTATATATGAAAATAAGGTGGTATTTATAAATCCATATATCTAAAGAGAGATCAAACAGTAGTTACAAATATAGAAAACTACTTACTGCCATTATACACATGAAACCATTTCTAAGAGTTACTGCTAACTAGATGAAAAAATTTATATGTATCCTAATTCATTTCAACAAAGTTTATACACACACGCATTCTTGTCTACTATGTGGTAAGGTCATATCTTTGGGCCTTTTTCATCCCAAGTTATGCTCAAATGAAGCCACAAGAAAAAAACATAGAAAGGCAAAAGGCAAGGTTTGAGACAAACCTTAATTTTTACAACAAGAAGTGCCTCTTTTCTTTGGCAACAGCAATAATAACAATATTATACCTTTTGAAGCTGCCAAACATCTGTGCATGTCCCAAAAACTTTCCAAAGTCAATGTGAAACATATGTCCTGTGCTTCGAAGCATTATATTGTCATTGTGCCGATCACAGATGCCTAAAACATAGGTGGCTACACAGCATCCAGCACAGGAATAGATAAAGTTCTCTGAAGCCTATAAAAAACATATATAATTATTTTAGAAAATGAATTATTTTTAAAAGAGGCAGGGTTTATAAAGATTAAAGTAGTCTATCACTCTTTAAAAACACTATTGCAATTCACTCTCTCAATAGCATACAAATTGGGATATAGTAATAAAAGCCGACCTTTTCATATTCCAAAAACAAAAACACTTTTCTAAAGGTGGTTACTGCCCCTTCTCTAACTTTTCTCTTTTAAAAGTCTGGGATCCCTACCAGTCCATATTTAGGTATGTGCTGCCTTTGAACAGCTTTTAAGCATCATGTTTGTGGAATCCTGCACCTCACTGACTCTGCTGCTTAGAGCTGGTGAGGTGCAGGATTCCGCAAATACGATGGTAGAAGATTTTTGCTTTTTTTCCTTTCTGCCTGTAGTTAAGGACATGTGTAAGGAAAATCAGCTTATATCTGAAAACATCCAAGAATACAAGTAATGTATTTTGTTTCCCATTTGGTGATTCCCTGTGTGTCATCTTAAATCTTGCCTCTCCTGGGGATTATTAAAATTACTAATATAATATCATATAGAAGGATACAGCAAGATGCATACAATGAGGTTTTTCTTTAAAACATTTGTATTAGTTTATCTATATAAAAGACTATATTTCTGAGTAGTACATTCATTTGGCCTGACTTGCCCACATAGTTAATTCTATTCCATAATTCCCCAGAAATCATTACCAATGATAATAATAGCAAGTATTTATACAGCATTTAGCACAAACCAGGCACTTCTCTCTCTCTGAGTGTGTGTGTGTGTGTGTGTGTGTGTGTGTGTGTGTATGAAATGAACTCATTCTTTTTTATGGCTGCAAGCCTTTTAAAAAGTTATAGTTTTCAACCTTTGACATAAGAAACCAGCTAGCAATTGTTACTTTCAAAAAAATTCAAGTCTGGCCGGGCGCAGTGGCTCACGCCTATAATCCCAGCACTCTGGGAGTCCAAGGCAGGTGGATTGCTTGAGGTCAGGAGTTTGAGACCAGCCAGGCCAACATGGTGAAACCTCATCTCTACTAAAATATATATTTAGAAACTCACAACAAATCAATAACTTAGGTATGAACATCGTAACCACTGTACAGATGGAAAACTGAAACAGAGGTTGTTTGCCCAAGATCACATAATTGTTAAGTGGCACAGTGAGGATTCAAATCCAGGCAATATGACTTCACTAAGTTATATTCCTTCTTACCTATTAAATGCATTAAAAAGGCAAATGCATAAAAGGTGCTTAATATACGCTATTGGCAATTATTTCCTTACCAATAATAACAAAAGGGCCAACATTACTAAAACAAGTATTGGCTTCTGCTGCACTGCTTTTTACCCCAGATCACAAAGAATTAAGAAAAGGGAGTGATCTCACAGTTCAAAAGATCAAACAAGGCCGGGCGCGGTGGCTCAAGCCTGTAATCCCAGCACTTTGGGAGGCCGAGGCGGGTGGATCACAAGGTCGAGAGATCGAGACCATCCTGGTCAACATGGTGAAACCCCGTCTCTACTAAAAACACAAAAAAGTAGCTGGGCATGGTGGCGCTTGCCTGTAATCCCAGCTAGTCAGGAGGCTGAGGCAGGAGAATTGCCTGAACCCAGGAGGCGGAGGTTGCGGTGAGCCGAGATCGTGCCGTTGCACTCCAGCCTGGGTAACAAGAGCAAAACTCCGTCTCAAAAAAAAAAAAAAAAAAAAAGATCAAACAAAGGTCAAAATTCCCCTGCATTAGCTTTGTAGGTCAACAGATGACACATGTATATCAATAAAGGTGATCCATTAATGAAACATAAACCAGGCAGCTCCATGACATTAAAATGGGAGTTTTCTTCTATCACCACTCAGTGTTCTTGGGTCTTCCTTAGGCCACGTTAACATCATTAGAGGCCTTATGTCCTCAGAGATAACCCTGCCCTCATATGTAATTCAAAATAATAGTAAAACAGAAAATTGATGTTTCCAATAAGAAAAAGAGCTATCAATTATACAATTTTCACTACGCAGTGCTTTATATATATTAACTCATTTAATTTTCACAAAAATCTTATTGATGCATATGTTTACAGCCATAGTATGTGCTATACCATAACATATACAGTATTTTATAGCAGAGGTCACTGAGGCACACAGATGTTAAATAATTTGCAGAAGGCCCTGTTGCTGCTGAGTGACTTGGGACCTAAATTCAAGCCCAAAGAGTTTGGCCCCTAATTTATGTTCTTAACTATCACATGATACAGCCTATTTTACTCATTTCCCTAACTTCTTCCAAGATCTTTGGGAAATAAAACATTTTGCGTTAGAAAAATGCCTCTGTTTCGCTGGCCTCTAAGTATGTGTTTGGAATGCGTTTTTTTTTTTGGGTAAGTTAGCATCGGTTTCACTCAGATTCCTGCCATTAAATGCATTCTGTTTTACATTTCTTCCTATATGTAGAAAAAGATGCTCTTTTCCTGACTTAGACTAAATGACTAGTTGGAAAATGAAAGCACTTAAAACCTTTGTAATAAATACATTTTTGATAAAGTTTTTTAGAAACTTTGAGGAGACCTGCTAATTACCTTTTCATATTCTTCTTCAGAGGGATTGTATTTTCTTAGCCACTCTGCAAGTGGTTTATCTTTAAAGGATCCTGTCACACCATATTCCACTTGGATTTTCCTGAGGGTATCGGAAGCAGGAACCAGCTCCACCATGCCTTTAATGACAAAATATTAAGCTATGTAAAACTGTCTCCCCAAAGCAAGCTTTAAACATTTAGAAAATTATTACTTTTTAAGTTCTGGGATACATGTGCAGAATGTGCAGGTTTTTTATATAGGTATACATATGTCATGGTGGTTTGCTGCACCTGTCAACCCATCATCTAGGTTTTAAGCCCTGCCGTGCATTAGGTATTTGTCCCAATGCTCTCCCTCCCCTTGTCCCCTACCCCTCAACGGGCCCCAGTATGTGATGGTCCCCTCCCTGCCACCATTCGTTCTCATTGTTCAATTCCAACTTATGAGTGTGCATATGACGTGTTTGGTTTTCTGTTCCTGTGTTAGTTTGCTGAGAATGATGGTTTCCAGCTTCATCTATGTCCCTGCAAAAGAAATGAACTCATTCTTTTTTTATGGCTGCAAGCCTTTTAAAAGTTATGGTTTTCAATCTTTGACATCAGAAACCAGCTAGCAATTGTTACTTTCAAAAAATTCAAGTCTGGCCAGGCACAGTAGCTCATGCCTGTAATCCCAGCACTCCCGGAGGCTGAGGCGGGTGGATTGCTTGAGATCAGGAGTTCAAGACCAGCCTGACCAACATGGTGAAACCTTGTCTCTACCAAAAATATAAAAATTAGCTGGGTGTGGTGGCAGGCACCCGGGAGGCAGAGGTTGCAGTGAGCCAAGATCATGGTACTGCACTCCAGCCTGGGCAACAGAGCCAGAATCTGTCTCAAAAAAAAAAAAAAAAAAAAAAAATCAGGTCTTGCTGAGCATGATGGCTCATGTCTATAATCCCAGCACTTTTGGAAGCTGAGGCTCCAAAAAAAAGTGAGGGTGGATCACTTGAGCTCAGGAGTTTGAGACCAGCCTAGCCAACACAGTGAAACCCCACTGCTACTAAAAATAGAAAACTTAACCAGGCACGGTGACACACACCTGCAGTCCCAGATACTCAGGAGACTGATGCATGAGGATCACTTGAACCCAGGAGGCAGAGGTTGCAGTGAGTTGAGATCACACCACTGCACTCCAGCCTGGGTAACTGAGTGAAACCTTGTCTTTAAAAAAAAAAAAAAAAAAAAAAAAAAAATCAAATCTGGCCGCCAATCAAAATTATTCTTTATTTTCAAAAGTATCCAACATGTAAACATCAATTTTGTCTATTTGAGACTCTAATCTGTACAGCCATGTGCTAATCCCCAAAGGAAAACTAGCTGAGATCACAGGTGGCTGCCAGCATGCCCAGCTAATTTTGGTTTGTTTGTTTGTTTTAGTTGAGACAGGGTTTCACCATGTTGGCCAGGGTGGTCCTGAACTCCCAACCTTCAGTGATCCACCTGTCTGGGCCAAAGTACTGGCATTATAGATGTGAGCCATGGCACCTGGCAAAGAAAACTATTTTAACAACAAACAAGAAGACACTGACCTTGCTGGTAAAGTAAGATACACACTGTCCCACTTCAGCACAAAAAAATTTCTTTAATCATATATTTGGGCACGATAAGAATTTTTCAGAATATATTAAACACTTTTTAAATTTTTATTTATTTATTATTATTATTTTTTTAATTTTTATTATTTGACCTGGATTTTACAACCATACATTAAACACTTTCAAAGGGAAGAACAGATGAAGACTGACCTTGTAATATGATTAAATCTCAGGTATATGTTTTGGCCTCCTAATTGAAATGTAAATGCCTCGCTGAACAAATTGTTTTTTGTTTTCTCTCCGACTCCTTTAAAACGAGCGTCAAATAAATTATGTGTGTTTACACAAAAGAAAACAATGAGGAAGGAATTATGTGCTTTGATAGAAAAATCTCAAAAATAATGTTATTTAAAGACAAAATCCAGATGGAGAACTATACTATTGCGTTTGAAAAGAAAGATGGTTGTGCACATAGAATATACCCGAAACATTTCCAGAAGGCTACATAAGTGGTTATATTGTGGAAAGAGGGCACCTAGAATTGAGGATGAAGCTATGAGAGAAAACTAACATTTACTTTTCAATTTATTTTATTATATGCTATCTGGATATTTTACTATGTGAAAGTATTATGTATACAATTAAAAATTAATTTGATATATTTTTAAAATGAGGGAGATGCATTTGCATTAAAATAAAATATATGAAAACAGAGCTCTGCTTTGGACAAAGGATTAGAGGAAACAGAAGTTGACCAAGGCTGCCAGGGAACCCCAACAGAAAGTATGCAGGACCAGGTTCTAATTCTAGTCTAGTCTCACATGGCATAATGAATTCATTTGGCTCCTTTTTCTTTTTGGTTGTTTTCTGAGACAGTGTCTTGCTCTGTTGCCCAGCTGCAGTGCAGTAGTGCCATCTTGGCTCACTGCAACCTCCGCCTCCTGGGTTTAAGTGATTCCTGTGCCTCAGTCTCCCAAGCAGCCAGGACTACATACATTCACCACCATGCCTGACTAATTTTTTGTTTTTTTGTTTTTTTGGTTTTTTTTGAGACAGAGTTTCACTCTTGTTACCCAGGCTGGAGTGCAATGGCGCGATCTCGGCTCACCACAACCTCCGCCTCCTGGGTTCAGGCAATTCTCCTGCCTCAGCCTCCTGAGTAGCTGGGACTACAGGCACGCGCCACCATGCCCAGTTGATTTTTTGTATTTTTAGTAGAGACGGGGTTTCACCATGTTGACCAGGATGGTCTCGATCTCTTGACCTCGTGATCCACCCACCTCGGCCTCCCAAAGTGCTGGGATTACAGGCGTGAGCCACCGCGCCCGGCTCTGATTAATTTTTTATATTTTTACTACAGGTGGGCTTTCACCATGTTGGCTAAGCTGGTCTCGAACTTCTGGCCTCAAATGATCCACATGCCTTGGCCTCCCAAAGTGTTCATTTGGCACTTCTTCTTGGTTGTACCACCTAGTTTTCAGTTCACAGTGACATCCTTTTTCAGTGAGTACCTCCATCCCAATTCTGTGACTCAGCCAATTACTACATACAAAACAGCAAGCCATGCTTGGTAGCTCATGCCTGTAATCCCAACACTTTGGGAGGCCAAGGTGGGCAGATCACCTGAGGCCGGGAGTTCGAGACAGCCTGACCAACATGGAGAAACCCCATCTCTACTAAAAATACAAAATTAGCTAAGCATGGTGGCACATGTCTGTAATTGTAAACTGGGATTACTGGCATGCCTGTAATCCCAGCTACTTGGGAGGCTGAGGCAGAAGAATTGCTTGAACCCAGGAGGTGGAGTTTGCAGTGAGCCACGATCATGCCACTGCATTCCAGCCTGGGCAACAAGAGCAAAACTCCGTTTCAGAAATTTAAAAAAAAAAAAAAAAACAGTGGACCAAAATTCATAGGCCATTTAAAGTACTACCATCTAGATAAGACAGTCCCAACCCTGAGGGATCCCATAATCAATCCAGTGAGGAGGATATAAAACATGCGGAAAGAAAAATTAAGTAAGGTAATATAAAATAAATGGTGAGTATTAAAGACAACTGCTGAGCTCAAAGAAGGGAGAGATTATTACAGGCTGAGGTGTTTGTCAAAAACCTCACAGAGGATGTGGCTGTGATTTCCTCTTCCTCATGTGAAAAATAAGGATACAGTGAGATTGACAAAAATGAAAAGCTTAGCACAGGGCAAGACACACAGTAAACACTCAACCATTAGTTAGAAACAACATAAAGGGAATCTGATTGGATTATCTTTTTGGAATTCCAAAATGAGAAGAGGAAGTTCAGTTATGAACTTTATAAACCAAAGTTCGGTTTATTAAGAAAAAAAAAACTGAGATGACAGACTCGTACCGAGGAGCTGTTTTTTTTGTTGTTATTGTTGTTGTTGTTTTTGAGACAGGGTCTCTCTGTCTCCCAGGCTGGAGTAATGTGTGATCTCAGCTCACTGCAACCTCTGCCTCCGGGGCTCAGGTGATCTTCTCACCCAGTCAAGGAGTCTTTCTGATAAAACTTCCATCTTATATGATTTATATAAACAATAACCAGCAAGAATTCTTAAATTGACCTGATTTCCTTTTTGACAAGATAAAATTTGCACATCCAAACTTGAGCGAGAAAAGTTATAAGGCTCCCATACTGTCCTGATAGACAAACTGAAGAAATGTGAAGTGGTTGATAATACAATGAAGATGAGTAAGGAAAATGCTGCACTTGATTTAGCAATCACCTAAAGGGAGGTCCTTCCTTAATAGCATGCCAGGGGAGTTGGCTCTTGGCCCTTGTTTGGTAAACATTTTTCCCAATGACTTAGCAGAAGCTATAGAATATACAACTTTCAAATCTGTTCATGATACAAACTAAGAAGTTCAATGGCAGATAACAAAAATCAGATTTTATTTTATTATAATATATATTTTAATAGGAGTTTCCTGGTAAAGACCAGAAAATCTGCTACACAATTTTTTTTTTTTTTTTTTTTTTTTTTGAGACAGAGTTTCACCCAGGCTGGAGTGCAATGGCTTGGTCTTGGCTCACCACAACCTCTACCTCCTGGGTTCAAGTGATTCTCCTAACTCAGCCTCCTGGGTAGCTGGGATGACAGGCATGTGCCACCACACCTAGCTACTTTTGTATTTTTAGTAGAGACAGGGTTTCTCCATGTTGGTCTCGAACTCCCAACCTCAGGTGATCCACCCGCCTCAGCCTCCCAAAGTGCTGGGATTGTAGGAGTGACCCACCATACCCGGCCTCTGCTACACGAATTCTAAAAGAGCTGTAACAGTCAAAAGCAGGTTTTAAAAAGAACTCAACAAACTGAAAAGTAATGTATCAAATATAGCAAAGTTAATACCTAACACCTTACACATGGGTCTAAGATACAAAAATGTACAAGTACATAGCTGGGCACAGTGGTACAAGCCTATATCCCTGCCACTTGGGAGGCTAAAGTAGGAGGATTGCTTGAGCCGAGTTTGAAGCCGGCATGGGCAACATAGTGAGAACCCTGTCTTTATGAAAAATTTTAAAAATTAGCTGAGTGTGGTGGCATGTCACTACAGGTGCATGCCATCATACCTAGCTAATTTTGGGAGGCTGAGGGAAGTAGACTGTTTGAGCCCAGGAGTTTGAGGCTGCAGTGAGCTATGATCACAACACTGCACTCCAGCCTGAGTTACAAAGTAAGATCCCATCTCTGAAAAGATGGCCAAGACATGGCTTAGCAGGAGCTGGTATGATGATGACTTACTGATTTTATTTGTGACACTATGTCCACCCTTATGTATTCTACAAAATCCAGGTGCCATTTTTAGAGGCAACAGATTGCCTGAACCATTTGCAAGGAGAATAATAAGGCAATTTAAAGTAATCTTTCACAAATGGCTGAAGAATTTGGAATTCAGTATCTGAGGCCACAATATTCGTCAGAGTGAAGAAGGATTTAACTTAATTATATGACAGTCTCTGAGCAGAACTGGAACTAATGGGTAAAAGGCATCAGAACTTAGTCCCCATTATTCACCTGAATATGAAAAAGAAATCTATAGCCATCAGAGCTATCCAGAATAAAATGAACTGCCTTGAAAAGCAATGAATTCCCTTCACTGTATGGATTTAAGCATAAATTGAATGGCAAATATTGGAAGGATGATTAAGATAATCTTTCAGGTGACTTCCTAGTGTCTATGCATAGAAACTATGAAACATTTCTCATTTCCATCAACAGCGGATGATCTTTCTCTCCTTTAAAACCTGAAAGTATTGCTTTTATAACTCTCTTAGAGCTTTCAGCTTATTAAAGCATACTCTGATTACGTGAACATATTATTGCTTCCTTCTAAAATGTAAGTACCACATATTCTTAGCATTTTATAGATGGTAAACAAACGTGTTGACTAAGAATAATGATGGCTGCTATTTATTAAGCACATAATACATATCAGATATTAGGATGTTTTACATTATTTCAAAACGTAGTTAATAAACATTAAGATAGAAATCTGCTATTAGTAGAAGAGAACTTTGTATGATTTTATTTTACAAAAATGAAATCACAGTTGGTTTAATTTAGATATGGCCTTATTTATTTATTTATTTTGAGACAAGGTGTCACTCACTGTGTTACCCAGATTGGAGTGCAGTAGCATGATGACGGTTTATTGAAGCCTTAACCTCTCAGGCTCAAGTAATCTTCCCAGCCCATCCTCCAGAGTAACTAAGGCTATTTACCTTTTTTTGTAGAGACAGGGTCTCCCTATATTGCCTGGCTGGTCTCAACCTCCTAGACTCAAGTGATCCTCCTGTCTCAGCCAAAATGCTGGGATTACAGGTGAGAGCCACTGCACTCAGAGATATGGTCTTATTTTTAAGTTTAAAAGCTAAATACCATGAAGTCCTCACTGGGTCAATTAATGGACACCTCTGGTTACTGCAAAGCATTTATTTACGGTACTCACTAAGTTATTTTATTTATTTATTTATTTATTATTTATTTTGAGACAGAGTCTTGCTCTGTCACCCAGGCTGGAGTGCAGTGATTCGATCTTGGCTCACTGCAGCCTCTGCCTCCCAAGTTCAAGCTATTCTCCTGCCTCAGCCTCCCAAGTAAGTGGGATTACAGGGACACACCACCACACCCAGCTAATTTTTGCATTTCCAGTAGAGACAAGGTTTCACCATGTTGCCCAGGCTGGTCTCAAACTCCTGACCTCATGTGATCCACCCGCCTCCCAAAGTGCTAGGATAACAGACGCTAGCCACCATGCCCAGTCACTAAGTTATTTTTAAAAGAGACTTAATTATGAGCAACTGAATCAATAAAGTAACACCAGATTAAAATAAGAAACAACCGTGATCCCAAAGCATCTGCAGCAGGACCCTTAAGGCAGGTACACTTTAAGCTAAGTTCAAGGAAAAAAATAAGATATCAAGACACAGCTAATAGACTTACCTCGATCTCTGCCAGTTGAGAGACATTTGAAAATTACCATCCTCAGATCTAGACCTTCTTTAAGCCAGATCTTATCCATAATCTTTATCATCTGTAAAGCTAACATATCTTGCCGAAGATCTTCCCCAACCTTGAAATCAAGGAAACAAAATGAAACTTGTACATTTCTAAAAGACTTAGTAGATTACATACTATGAAAGCTGGCTGGACGCGGTGGCTCATGCCTGTAATCCCAGCACTTTGGGAGGCCGAAGTGGGTGGATCACCTGAGGTCAGGAGTTTGAGATCAGCCTGGCCAGCATGGCAAAACCCCGCCTCTACTAAAAACACAAAAATTAGTTGGGCATGGTGGCACATGCCTGTAAGATGAACAGAACTGTCTTTTTTTCTGCAGTATTCTAGGGAAAAGTACTTAACCTCTTCATGTGTCAGTTCCCTGAACTGTATACTTTAAAAGCTTCAGTTTTATGGTATGTGAATTATATTCAATTCTTTATTTTTAGAGACTGAGTCTTGCTCTATCGCCCAGGCTGGAGTGCAGAGGCACGGTCTCGGCTCACTGCGACCTTGGCCTCCCAAGTTCAAGTAATTCTTCTGCCTCAGCTTCCAGAGTAGCTGGGATTATAGGTGCCCACCACCAAGCCAGGCTAATTTTTGTATTTTTAGTACAGATAGGGTTTCGCCATGTTGGCCAGGCTGATCTCAAACTCCCGACCTCACGTGATCTGCCTGCCTCGGCCTCCCAAAGTGCTGGGATTACAGGCATGTGTCACTGTACCCAGCCTATATTCACCTTTTTAAAAAGGCAACATGGAGAATCTTTGTGATGATGAAATGTTCTGTATTTTGACTGTATCAATGCCAATACCCTGATTGTGATATTAGTTATACAAGATGTTACTATGAAGCATAGTACACAGGATTTCTCTGTACAGTTACAATTGCCTATGAACTTACAATTATCACAAAATGAAAACTTTACTTAAAAAAATTAACCCTCCCAAAATGAATTATTTTTTAATAAAATCTGAACAAGTTTTCATTTTCTTTTTTTTTTTTTTTTTGAGACGGAGTTTTGCTCTTGTTACCCAGGCTGGAGTGCAATGGCGCGATCTCGGCTCACCACAACCTCCGCCTCCTGGGTTCAGGCAATTCTCCTGCCTCAGCCTCCTGAGTAGCTGGAATTACAGGCATGTGCCACCATGCCCAGCTAATTTTTTGTATTTTTAGTAGAGACGGGGTTTCACCATGTTGACCAGGATGGTCTCGATCTCTCGACCTTGTGATCCACCCGCCTCGGCCTCCCAAAGTGCTGGGATTACAGGCTTGAGCCACCGTACCCGGCCCTTCATTTTCTTTTTTAAACTGAATAAAATAATTTAAAAACACAAATAATGAATACATTCTGAGACTAGGAAAGAAAATTATGGAACAGAAAAAGGAGAACTTGCCTTAAAAAATATTAAAACTGGGCCGGGCGTGGTGGCTCACGCCTGTAAACCCAGCACTTTGGGAGGCTGCGGTGGGTGAATCACCTGAGGTCAGGAGTTTGACAACAGCCTGGCCAAGATGGTGAAACCCTGTCTCTACTAAAAATACAAATTAGCTGGGTGTGGTAGCACATGTCTGAAACCCCAGCTACTTGGTAGGCTGAGACAGGAGAATCACTTGAACCTGGGAGGTGGAGGTTGCAGTAAGCTGAGATCACACCATTGGACTCCAGCCTGGGCAACAAGAGCGAAACTCCATCTCAAACAAACAAATAAATAAATAAATAAATAAATAAATACTTAACACATAAAATTCTTGTATTCAAAACAGATGTTACCAGTTTAGGAAAAGGCACCTATATTAATAAAACAAAATATAGAGTTCAAAACCAGATCTGAGTACACAGGAATTTATCACATGTATCAAAGGTGGTTCAGTAGAAGGAATATTTATGAACCTCCACATATCCAACTCGTTGAATTAACTAAAATTCTTCATCCTTTCAAAATATACAAATCATGATCAAAACACATAAAATCTTTGGCCAGGCACAGTGGCCCATGCCTGTAATCCCAGCACTTTGGGAGGCTGAGGTGGGCAGATCACCTGAGGTTAGGAGTTCAAGACCAGCCTGGCGAACATGTATTTTTAGTCTCTATTAAAAATACAAAAATTAGAGGCCGGGCACGGTGGCTCAAGCCTGTAATCCCAGCACTTTGGGAGGCCGAGGCGTGTGGATCACAAGGTCAAGAGATCGAGACCATCCTGGTCAACATGATGAAAACCTGTCTCTACTAAAAATACAAAAAATTAGCTGGGCATGGTGGCGCATGCCTGTAATACCCAGCTACACAGGAGGCTGAGGCAGGAGAACTGACTGAACCTAGGAGGTGGAGGTTGCCGTGAGCCGAGATCGCCCCATTGCACTCTAGCCTGGGTAGCAAGAGTGAAACTCTGTGTCAAAAAAAAAAAAAAAAAAAAAAAAAAT
Organism: Saimiri boliviensis; assembly: GCF_048565385.1. Taxonomy (NCBI): domain Eukaryota; kingdom Metazoa; phylum Chordata; class Mammalia; order Primates; family Cebidae; genus Saimiri; species Saimiri boliviensis. Next base: position 86,750,511 of record NC_133454.1, read on the forward strand.
TAGCCAGGCATGGTGGCAGGTGCCTGTAATCTCAGCTACTTGGAGGCTGAGACAGGAGAACTGCTTGAACCCGGGAGGCGGAGGTTGCAGTGAGCCAAGACCGTACCACTGTACTCCAGCCTGAGCATCAGAGCAAGACTCTGGCTCAAAAAAATAAATAAAATAAAATAATTTTTAAAATATTAATTAAGCAAAATCACCTTTGCAATTCTGGAAAAGTAATTTGATAAAACAATTTCTAAATTGCCATTTAAAAAATAGTAACATTATTTACTTACCTTAAACATGACATTAATTTCTTCTCCCATAGGGTCAGCATTCACCATTGTGACTTTTAGGGGGACAGCATTGGAACTGAAGAAGGAACACGACTGCAAATACAACATGTTAAGCATTAGAAAGATAACCTAAATAAAAATTAATTTAGAAATTTTTTTGTCCCAGGCATTTCCCCTTTCACTTGTTCCTTTGTGTCTTGTTTTTAAATTTATTTTTTATTTTTATTTCTGTTAGAGACAGGGTCTTGCTCTGTTACCCCGGCTGGAATGCAATGGTGCAATCATAGCTTCCCGCAACCTTTAACTCCTGGGCTCAAGTGATCCTCCTGCCTCAGTCTCCTGAGTAACCGGGACTACAGGTATATAGCATCACACCCAACTGAATGCTTGTTTTTTTAAATTACAGCAAATGAAATACCATGAAAATTGCTTTTTCATTTTATTATTTATATTTTATGAGACAGAATTTTGCTCTTGTTGCCCAGGCTGGAGTGCAGTGGTATGATCTCGGCTCACTGCAACCTCTGCCTGCCGGGTTCAAGTGATTCTTCTCCCTCAGTCTCCTGAGAGTAGCTGCGATTACAGGTGCCTTCCACTATGTCCGGCTAATTGAGAATTAGCTCTCTGGCAGATAAGAGATGTACAATATACAAAAATACATTTTGAAACTTAAAATATCATCTCACTAGGCAGAGAAGCAAAACCTTGAGACACAAACTTTTAAAGTTTGAGCTTTGTAAAAATCTCAGTCCATCAACAGAACACAAAGTCTTGTGATACCCTTTTCCATCTTCTAAATCATTTTGATCTGAGATGAGATCTCCACTTCTGTTTATGTACTATTTTAATTAGCCATGGAAGTACTGACAAAACTTTTAAAATTTCATTAGTAAAGATCAAATCTTACTTTTAAAATAAAAGTGACTAAAAGCCAATTTAAGATGGTGAGACCAATCTAAATAAATGAAGCCCAAGGCAGTAAATAATTTCACGATTTTTTTTTTTTTTTGAAAAAGTGGTGGTTAGGTAAAAAATAAGCTAAGATACACATGGATACTAATCACAACCATCCATGCTTATAATAAACCTCTACAGGTTTTACCTTCATTTGCCTTAAGCATACCTGCCCATTGCCTTCTTCCTATTATTTTCAAATGTAATATGAACTTATAAGTATGATATGTGTCACCTTAATATTTAATTCTTTTGCCACTAGACTTGGCTTGAGAGGGAGACGGCATTTATTTTTCTGAAAAAAGGACTGTACTCGTTCCATACTTCTTTGGAGAACAACCTGTAGAAAGAGATGTGACACTGTTAAGTACATAATGAAAATGAAGATCTATTTTTCCGACAAGTTATGCTGTGGATATAATTTATAAAATGCTCAGTTGTCAAATGGTCAAAAAAAGGTTGTTGCTAAAGAGAGTTAATTTTCACTATGAAACTGGAATGGTCAAGGCTATAAATATAGGGGGCAAAGGTACACTTGGCCAAGCAACGCATATAAAAATGTTAAACCTCACTAATAGTCAAAGAAATAGAAATCAAAACAAAAATGAATGCAATTTTTCATTTATCAGATTAAAATTTAAAACAACATCCAGTGTTAGGAAACAATTTCATAATCCATTGGTAGGGAAAGAGGTGTACGTAGGTGTAGCTTCTTTTGTAGAGGAATGTTAACAACTATTATAACTAAAAATATATGTGGCTCTTGACTCAGCTATTTGATCTGTAGGAATTTCCTGTAAAGAAATACTAGCAAAGAAGTAAAAATGTACACACCAACCAAAGTTCATTTCAGCATTGTTTGGTAAAGGGAAAATAGGTAAACAATGTATATAGAGGTAATAGTTTATAATTAAGATTATATGTAATATTTCCCCCAATTAATCTATAGTTCTTATCAAAATTCCAACTGCCTTTTTGCAGAAATGGACACACGGATCCTAAAATTCATGAAATTGCAAGTGTCCCCTGAACAGCCAAAATAATCTTGAAAAAGAATAAAGAATAAAAGAAAAGAGTAAAGTAGGAGAACTCACATTGTCCAATTTCAAAACTTACTTTAAAACTATGGTAATCAAAAAAGTATAGGCTGGGTGTGACGGTTCACACCTGTAATCCCAGGACTGTGGGAGGCCAAAATGGGAGGACTGCTTGAGCCCAAGAGTTCAAGACCAGCCTGGGCAACATGGCAAAACCCTGACCCTATAAGAAAAAACAAAAATAAAATTAGCCAGGCATGGTGGCAAATACCTGTGGTCCCAGTTACTTGGGAGGCTGAAGCGGGAGGATCACTTGAGCCCAAAAGGTTGAAGCTGTGGTGATTTGAGATCACACCACTGTTCTCCAGTGTGGGCAACAGAGAGAGACCTCGTCTCAAGGGGAAGAAAAAAAAATGAATATCATATGGATAGACAAATAGATGAATGAAATAGAATTGAGAGTCTAGAAAAAGCCGGGCGCGGTGGCTCAAGCCTGTAATCCCAGCACTTTGGGAGGCTGAGGCAGGTGGATCACGAGATCAAGAGATCGAGACCATCCTGGTCAACATGTTGAAACCCCGTCTCTACTAAAAATACAAAAAAAATTAGCTGGGCATGGTGGCGCGTGCCTGTAATCCCAGCTACTCAGGAGGCTGAGGCAGGAGAATTGCCTGAACCCAGGAGGCAGAGGTTGCGGTGAGCCAAGATCACGCCATTGCACTCCAGCCTGGGTAACAAGAGTGAAACTCCACCTCAAAAAAAAAAAAAAAAGAGAGTCTAGAAAAAAACCCATATATGTGGTCAACTAAATTTTTTTATTAAAAAAATTTTTAATGGAACACTTTATGAATCTGTATGTCATCCTTGTGTAGGGGCCATGCTCATCTTCTCTGTATCATTCAAATTTCAGTATATGTGCTGCCGAAGCAAGCACAGCATCAACTAATACTTGACAAGTACGCCAAACCATTCAAGAGGATGGAGGGGGTCACTTTAACAAATGGTGCTAAGACAACTGGATAACCTAATTCAGAAGAATGAAGTTGAACCTCTACTTGATACCACAAACTAAAATTAACTCAAAATGGATCAAAGATCTAAATATAAGAGCTAAAACTAGAAACACTTCAAAGAAAACACAGGTGTACATATTTATGGTATTAGATTTGATGATGGATTCTTACATATGACACTAAAAGCATGAGCCACAAAAGAAAAAAATAGATAAACTAGACTTCATCAAACTTAAACATTTTTGTATTCATATATTAAAGGACGCTATCAATGAAGTAAAAAGACAACTGCAGAATGAAAAAAAATACTTGCAAATAGCGTATTTGATACAGGTCTAGTATTGGAAATATATAAATAACTCTTAACAACATAACAACAAAAAGACAGTATAATTTAAAACGGGCAAAGGACTTTGAATAGATTTTTTCCAAATAAGAAATACAAATGGCCAACAAACACATGAGAATGTGCTCAATATTATTAGTTACTAGGGAAATACAAATCAAAACCACAATGAGACACTACTTCACATCCACTAGAATGGCTATAATAAACAAACAAACAAACAAACAAAAAACAATGTTGCTGAGAATGCGGAGAACTGGAACTCTTCTGTATTGCTGGTGGGAATATAAAATGATATAGCTGCTACAGACAATAATTCTATGATTCCCCAAAAAGTTAAGCACAGAACTACTATATGACCTAGCAATACCATTCCTAAGTGAAAAAGTTGTTTAAACAAAAGTTTATATATGAATATTCTAGCAGCATTATTCTTAATAGTCAAAAAGTGGAAACAACCCAAATATCCACCAATAGATGAATGGATAAACAAAATATGGACTATCCACACAATGAAACATTATTCAACCAAAAATGGCATGTAATCAACATGCTAGAACATAGATGATCTCTGAAAACTTTATGCTAAGTGAAAGAAACTAGATAGAAAAGGCCATGAAGTGTCCAGAATATCCATATAGAAGTACAGAAGTATCCATATAGAAACAAAACGGTTTAGTGGCTGGGAGGAGGGGGAAATGGTAACATGCTTTCTTTTTAGTGTGATGAAAATACTATGGACTTTGATAGTGTAGGTAAAGGAATGCAAAAAAATCAATTTTGATCAGAAAGGAAAAAATAAGCATGGGAAAAATCATTGATTTTAATAGGTTGTGAAATATTTTCCTATGTATTTTGAACAGTCTTTGAATTTATCTGCCCCAAATAGCATGGGTACAGTTAGAGTTCCATTGGGAGTCTACCAATAGAGTGGCAACTTAATTAGTCAGTACCATAAAGATCCTTCTTTAACATTAACACATTTATATTACCTTTTATGGGTACATACCTGTCTGGCTGATCCACTAGCCTGCCTTACTTTTTCTGCTGCTCCTCCTAAAAGCTGTACAAGCTTCGTCTGCTTTAGAAGTTCTTCTCTAAGTCGTTTTCCTCCTACTGAGAGGAGAGCACCCAAAACGTGTTCGTATCGGGTACTAAAGTGTATATCATGGAGGGCATCTTTGAGAAGCCTAATAAAGCAAAATATTTATGTTAGTCACTTCTGAGAACTAGATGACTCAGTGAATCTCCCTGAAAAATAACAAGTTCAATTTTTTTTTCTGTTTTTTTTTTTTTGAGACCAGGTCTGCCTTGTCAACCAGGCTGGAGTCCAGTGGCATGATCCTGGCTCACTGCAACCTTCACTTCCCTGGCTCAAGCAATCCTCCCACCTCAGCATCCCAACTAGCTGGAACCAAAGGCATATACCACCATGCTTGACTAATTTTTTTTTATTTTTGGTAAAGATGAGGTTTCACCATGTTGCTCAGGCTGGTCTCAAAATACTGAGCTCAAGTGATCCACTATCTTTGGCCTCCCAAAGTGCTGGGATTATGGGCATGAGCCACCACATCTCAATTTTTGATAACCAGGAATTTATTTTAAGCTATATAAGAAAATGAAAACCCAAGCATTATTATAGAGCTATAAGATATCAAATTTTTGCAATAAAGGATATATTTAGCTCCTTTAAAATAATGCCTTCAATAAAACATCTGGTATTCACAATAAGTAGTGTGGCATGCCATTTAGACTTACAGAGTATGCCATTTCTATAAATTTTAGGAATGGAAATAGTGATTAATAAAATTTAAATCTTACCAATATAAACTGTGTGCTATCTGGATATTTCCCAATGCCCTGGACAGAAGGAAGTGCACTAATGAACTATTCAAGTAAATTTCATATTTCAAAGCCTACACATAAAAGAAAATAAGAATTACTAGTGGTCAAATCCATACTAAATTGTTCCAACAAAACTATCAAAAGAGAAACTATATAAAGCAAGTATTACTCTTATTGATGAAAGATGATACTTATAAAAATCAAACAGAAACAGATGAATTATGCCAAATTAATGAAATCAAGCACAAAAGTATAGAATGAGTAACTGTCATTAGCTATGTTGAACTCACCAGTAAATAAGAATCAAGGAAAAGCTCAAGTCTAGTTTGTTCTAAAAAGTCTGAAAACTAAAAATATAGGTACCTACATACAATATTCAAATGGGGCAGATGACAATAATGGGAAAAAATTCACACTAAATCCAAATGCAATTTCCATCAATGTTCCCACACTACAAAACTGCTTTTAATCTAAACAAAGGGGGATACCTAGGTAAGTTCCCATCAAAAATTAGAGAGAAAGTATAAAGGGAGGTTATCTAGTAAACAAAAAAACTCACTTGTACAAACTGTGGAAGAAGATCTGTTAGCTCATCATCACTAATGGCCTCAATCCAGGTCACAGCTAGAGATCTTACTTCCTGATCAGCAAATCTAGAAGAATATCACAAAACCAAGATTTGACAGTGATTTCTTTCCAGTGAAATGGTAGTTCCTGACAACACAATCTCATTCTGTTCCTGACAAGGAACAGCAAGATATCTCTTTTATTCAAAAGCAACGTGTTTTTTCTTTTTGTAAGATGACATCTTATTGTGCTATACAGATTAGGTTTGGGGATTATTTAGGAATCTTAAATTTATGAAAATTAATTTTGGCCCACATCATAAAAATATAAATTATTCAAAATTTACAACCTAACCCATTCTTTAGGCTAGTTTTAAATGACATGAAAAGCTTTATTGACAACTTCAATGCAGAAGATATGTTTGTATAAATATACCTTAACACTTTTGGATTATATTGAATTGTTTTCATGTTAAAAGGAAAGGAAATACTCCTGACAACATACTTTACTGGAAAAACTGATATTAAAACAAGAGCAAATAGATGTACTTGACTTACTTTGAATCAAGAAGTTCCAATGCAGTTAGTGGGTACAATGGAGGCCACTGGTGAAGCAATGAGTAAGTTTTGGCAAGATTAGCCCTCTTCCAGTTTGGGGTACTTGCTAATATTTTAGGAAGACAATTTGGGTATTTGAAGCAATAATAACGTTTCTCCCATAAAAAAGCTTTATCTTCTTTAGAAAGTCTGCATATATAATAGAATTAAATTACTTCTCAGTGATAGCATAATGATATAATTTCAATGATTAAAAATACAAAGAAGAAATTTATTTATTTGGGATGGCTACTTCTTGGCAAAATCATTAATACTAATTTGGAATAGAAAAATATAATATACGGCAAATGTCAGTAATTAATGCTAATCTGAGAATGGAAAGAAATGATTCTGTCTTGATAAAAGAAACTTAGTTATGAAAAGAAGGATAATTCAGTACAATAAAAATTTATTGAGCTCAACTAGATGCCAGGCACTAGAAATCAGAGTTGAAAAAGCAGATCCCACTCTAAGTGACAGCAAGGATTTCATCCATTTTATACCAATGAAATCAAATGCTACGAAAAAAAATGCTACTATAAAATTTTAGAACATATACAGTACAACTGAGAAATATTCAAAATGAAAAGGACTTGTTTTAAAGATCCTAATTGTTTTATTTAAGCTTAAACTCAAATGTTTATGTGAATGAAATATTTCACTGTTTTACCATCCATGTATATATATATACACATGCACTGAAATTTATTCATTTCATGCGGAGTAATGAAAAAATTCAAACACTGCAAAAGGTATATAATGAAATCTCTCTCCCTCCAATTCCCCTCCAATTCCCCTCCCAAGAGGCAACCACCTAAGCTTGTATGCTCCTTCAGAGATAGTTTATTTATACAGAAGCACAGATGTGGATATACGCAGATTCTCTTTTTTCCTTTATTTTCATGGTAATACACTATATACATGATTTTACTCCTGGTTTTCTTCAGTTAACCTATTTCAAAAAAAATAGTATATACAGCTATAATTTCATTTTTATTTATTTTTAAATTTTATTTATTTATTTATTTTTGAGATGGAGTCTTGCTCTACTGCCCAGGCTGGACTGCAGTGGCACAATCTCAGCTCACTGCAGCCTCTGACTCCCAGGTTTAAGCGATTCTCCTGCCTCAGCCTCCTGACTAAGTAGCTGGGATTACGGATGCATGCTACCACGACCAGCTACTTTTGTATTTTTAGTAGAGATGGGGGTTTCACCATGTTGGCCAGCCTGGTCTCTAACTCCTGACCTCGTGATCCACCCATCTCAGCCTCCCAAAGTGCTGGAACTGCAGCCGTGAGCCACTGAGCCCAGGCTGTAATCTCATTTTTAATAGTTGTTACATGGTTCTCTACCAGAAAAATGTAGCATAATTTAATCTGTATTGATGGACATTTCCAGTCAATTTTTTTTTTCTTTTTTTTTTTTTTTTGAGATAGCGTATTGCTCTGTTGTCCAAGCTGGAGTGTGTGATGAGATCATGGCTCACTGCAGCCTTGACCTCACGGGCTCAAGCAATTATTTCACCTCAGCCTCCCGAGTAGCTGGGACTACAGACACACAACACTGTGCCTGGCTACTTTTATTTTTTTGTAGAGACGGGGTCTCACTATGCTGTCAGGCTTTCTCTAACTTGTGGGCTCAAGCAATCCTCCCACCTCAGTCTCCCAAAGTGTTGAGATTACAGGAATGAGCCACCATGCCCAGCCTCCGAAGTTTTTCAATAATCCACATAAATTCTGCAATGAATATTTCCGTCTCCATAAGCAAATATAAAAGAGTTTATCCTTTTTTGGGAACTGTTCCAGGAACAGAATTTGTATGTGATGAAGTCCAAAGAGAAGTTTAGTTCCACATGTTAAAAACCCTCATGAATGTAAAAAGAATACTGTGATTTTCATTTTAAAAATAAATTCAAAATTTACAACATATGGTAATGAATTTTAAAAGTTAGTATCAACTAAATAAAAAGATCATTTTTAAGAATATATCAGAAGAATATACACATTATAACTTTGTAGATTTTGCCAAATTGCTCTCCAAAGGAGATGTAGCTTTTTGTAGTTCTGCAAATAGTATAATTTATATTTTATGTATCCTTATCAACACTTTTAGTAAGGTATCTCAATTTTTGCCACTCTGATGTGTGTTAGATATCTTGAATTAATTTATATTTCCTTGATTACTGAGAAATTGAACATCTTTTCAGATTGTTTAAAAGCATTGTATTTCTTTTCTAAAAAATTGTTTGTTCATACTTTGTCTCGTCTCCTTGACTACTGAGTTGTTGGTCTTAATCTTATTAATAAGAAAAAGTTCTTTACAGTTAAATAAAAAGTCTCTTGATATTTACTGTAAATAGAGTTTCTAGTCTATTGTTTGGTTTTTGTTTAAGTAAAAACATTTGACTTGACAATTTCTAAACTTTTATGCAGTCATGTAGTCTTTTTATATAATTTTAAAAACAAGTTAAATATTAGCTGGCCCTCAAGACAAAAAAACTTGTAGATTATTTTAAAAAATAAATAAATAAAAATAAAGGAAACAAAGTAAGTTAAATAGAAAACTTTCCACACCAAGAAAGCTGATAAGTCATGAACAGAATCAGGGCATTTAACACAAGCCTTAACTTGACTTTTACATTACAAGAGATACTTAGCTCAAAACAGAATAAACAGAGCATACCCAAGTGATGAGTCTTTATGAAGAATATCCAGAAGTTTCCCTTTTATATCATTCTCTAGTGTTTCTAAGTTATGTTGCTGTATAATGCTTCTGTCAACTTGAGGAGTTGTATAAATAATATCAAATGCAGGAGAAGGAAAATCAACCTTTAAAATTTAACAGAAGTTGATCAAATTAGTTTATACATTTGCCACATTAACTTCTTTCTCTTTAATAGATTTTTCTTAACAATCGGGGTGTATTTACATTGAATATTAAATTAATGCTTCTTGTTGCAATTTATTACCATTGTTGGTAATTCTCAATACACATATATATTTATTGGGATGAGTACAGTACATATTTTACTGCTTCTCAGAAATATTGATAATGTAATAGAAGATAGATCCTGAGATTAAAACAAGATCAATTAGGTTTCTTTAACAACCCAAATCATGGTATAGGCACACACATTTTATAAGGAAATGTGAATTTACACCTCTGTACATGTCAAGAAGTACCATTACCTGTAGCACTATTCTTTCCATGACATATCCTTTTTTGAGAACTGTTCCAGGAACAGAATTTGTATGTGGTGAAGTCCAAAGATATAGAAGTTTAGTTCCACATGTTAAAAACCTTCATGAATGTAAAAAGAACACTGTGATTTTTCATTTCAAAACTTAATTCAAAATTCACAACACATGGTCGTGAATTTTAAAGTTAGTATCAACTAAAGAAAGATTATTTTTAAGAATATATCAGAAGGATTCACTCTCCACATTGAAAACAAATTCTATAAATAGAATGGTTAAGAATAGCTTTTCAAGATTTTCTGCAAAGAAATACATCTCAAGGTGGTGATCTGGATTACAAAACTGCTTCCTGACTTTCATCAGATCAAAAATACATGCCAAACAAAACGAAACAAGTTTTGTTTTTGTTTTTTTTTTCCGCGATGGAGTTTCGCTCTTGTTACCCAGGCTGGAGTGCAATGCCACAATCTCGGCTCACCGCAACCTCCACCTCCTGGGTTCAGGCAATTCTCCTGCCTCAACCTCCTGAGTAGCTGGGATTACAGAAACGCACCACCACACCCAGCTAATTTTTTGCATTTTTAGTAGAGACGGGGTTTCACTATGTTGACCGGGATGGTCTTGATCTCTTGACCTCGTGATCCACCCGCCTAGGGCTCCCAAAGTGCTGGGATTACAGGCTTGAGCCACCGCGCCTGGCTTTTTTTTTTTTTTTTTTAAAGACACGGTCTTGCTGTCACCCAGGCTGGAAGGCAGTAGCACAACTATGGCTCAGTGCAGCCTTGACCTCCCTGGGCTCAAGTGATCCTTCCACCTCAGCCTCCCAAGTAGCCAGGACTATAGGCATGTGCCACCATGCTCAGCTAATTCTTGTTGGGTTTTGTTTGTTTGTTTGTTTGTTTGTAGAGAAGGGGTTTTGTCATGTTGCCCAAGCTGGTCTAGAACTCCTGAGGCTCAAATGATCCACCTGCTCAGCCCCCCAAAACGTTGAAATTACAGGCATGGGCTGCCATGCCCAGCCAGAGATGAAAAGTTTTATCTTGTTTCCTAGATTAGGAGTCAGCCAACTTTCTCTATGCAGAGCCAGACAGTATACATTTTGGGCTTTGTGGACCATACAGTCTCTGTTGCAAGACTTCAATTCTGCTGTTACAGATGAGAAGTTTTATCTGTTTCCTAGACTAAGAGTCAGACAATTTTTTCTATACAGAGTCAGAGAGTAAACATTTTGGGCTTTGTGGACCATACCACCGTCTCTGCTCTATGGTCTTTGTGGACCATATAGTCTCTTGACCATACAGTCAAGACTCAATTCTGCTGTTGTAGTGCAAATTAGCCATGAACAACACACAAATGAATAGGCATGCTATGCTCTAACAAACTGTATTTGTATTTATAAAAACAAGCAATGGGCTCAAGTATGCTGACTCTTGCCCTAGACTATTAATTTATGGCCTACTCAATCAAAACATTCTTTCAAAGATATTGACATATCATTACACTTAAGAAATTTCTGAAAAATAATATATATAAAAGCAGAAAACTATAAACTTTGTCAAATCTTTGCTCATTTTATTCAAACAGCAACTATCTTTTTTGTTGTTGTTGTTTCTGAGGCAGAGTCTCACTCTGTCACCCAGGCTGGAGTACAGTGGCACAATCTCTCAGCTCGCTGCAACCTGTCTCCCAGGTTCAAGCAATTCGCCTGCCTCAGCCTCCTGAGTAGCTAGGATTATAGGCATGCACCACCACGCCTGGCTAATTTTTGTATTTTTAGTAGAGATGGGGTTTCACCATGTTGGCCAGGCTGGTCTTGAACTCCTGATCTCGTGATCAGCCCACCTCAGCCTCCCCGTGCTGGGATTACAGGCGTAAGCCACCGCACCTGGTCCCAAATAGCAAAATATCTTTACTAAAATCAGACTCCAGTTTTAAGATTGTCTCTTGACAGATAAACAGGCTTTGAATCTTTGATACATTATAATCCATCATTTATTTATTTATATTTTTTAGGGACAGGGTCTCCCTCTGTTCTGCAGCTTGGAATGCAGTGGTGTGATCATAGCTCACTGCAGCCTTGAACTCCTGAGCTCAAACAACCCTCCTACCTCCCGAGTTGCTAGAATTACAGGTGTAAGCCCCCATACCATGTGGCTCAGAACCACCCTTACCTCCAACTAGGCTTAAGACAAATCCTGATCATATTATTTCATCTATAAATACTATTATATATGTCTAAAAAGTAAAGTTTCCTGTAATAAGTACAATACCATTATTCCTCCTAAAATAACTAACAATAATTACTTAAGATCATAAAATATCTAGTCACTATGTAAATTTCCCTGATTGTCCCATAAATGATTTGTTTTTTAACAGTTGGTTTGCTTAAAACAAGATCCAAGCAAGGTCTAACACTTGCATTTAGATGTCTTTTTTTTTTTTTGAGATGCAGTCTTGCTTTGTCGCCCAGGCTGGAGTGCAGTGGTGCAATAAATTTGGATGTCTTTTTAACCATCTTTTAATTCAGGGTCAGCAAACTCCAACCTGCCTTTACAAAGGTTATTTAAAAGCCAAGTGTAAATAAACAGGCCTTTACACCTGGCTTCATAAGTAAACTTTTACCAGACAAAGCCATGCTGATTTGTTTATGTACCGTCTATAACTCCTTTTGCATTTGTGATAGAGTCTATATGGTCTGCAAAGCCTAAACTACTTCTATCTGGAACTCTTTACAGAAAAAGTGTGTTAACTCTTGTTTAGTCTCATTCTCTTTTTTCTCCACTTGCTATGTATTTGTTGATGATACCAGGCCTTTTGTTCTGCAGAATTTTCCATATCATAAATTTTGCTGGTTATACTGTTCTAGTGTCATTTAACATGTCCTCCTGCATTTTCCATAGAGAAGAAGTTAGACCTAGGGGCCTGATTTGATTCAGTTCTAGTTCTTTTGCAAGAATACTTACTATTTTGGAGTTGGTATTGTATACTACTACTTTTTTTTTGAGATGGAGTCTCGCTTTGTAGCCCAGGCTGGAGTGCAATGGTGTGATCACGGCTCACTGCAACTTCCACCTCCAGGGTCCCGGTTCAAGCAATTCTCCTACCTTAGCCCCTCAAGTAGCTGGGATTACAGGCACAAGCCACCATGCCCAGCTAATTTTTGTATTTTTTAGTAGAGATGGGGTTTCATCATGTTGGCCAGTCTGGTCTTGACCTCCTGACCTCGTGATCCACCAACCTCGGCCTCCCAAAGTGCTGGTATTACAGGCGTGATTCACCGTGCCCGGCCTGTATACTACTTCTTATTGTAGCAAATAAAAAGGTATACATTGTTTGGGTTATCTCTCCCTCTCTGTGATGTTACTGTTGATCAGTTTAGTTCAAGGCACACATCAGTTTAAGCCATCAATTATGAAATTGCAGAAAAACTAATGGTTTTAAGAAGGCATTTTCACAGACTGTAAGGGTATACAACAAAAAAACAGAAGGCACTCATGATCACTGCTTAGATCAATGGTTCTCAATTGGAAGTGATTTTCCTCTCAGCAGACATTTGGTAATTTGCAAACAATTTTGGTTGTAAACTGAGGTGGTACTACTGGCATCTAGTGGGTAGAAGCTAGAGATGCCACTAAACATCCTACAATGCACAAAACAGTCTCCCACAACAAAAAATAATTTGGCCTGAAATGTCAATACTGCCAAGATTGAGAAACCCTGGCCAAAATCTATTATTTCAGCATGGGTTGCAAAATTATAATATTCTAATTCTATCATTCCTTCTGCATCTAATAGCTATAGATTTTCTTTTTTTTTTGAGACGGAGTCCTGCTCTGTCGCCCAGGCTGGAGTACAGTGGTGCAATCTCGGCTGACTGCAATCTCCGCCTCTTGGGTTCAAGTGAATTTCCTGCCTCAGCCTCCCAAGTAGCTGGGACTACATGCATGAGCCACCACACCAGGCTAATTTTTTTTGTAGTTTTAGTAGAGACAGGGTTTCACCATATTGGCCAGAGTTGTCTCAAACTCCTGCCTCAGCCTCTCAAAGTGCTAGGATTAGAGGTGTGAGCCACTGTGCCTAGCTAGCTGAAGATTTTCTGTAAAAAACTTTTGTCATCTCAATTGCTGCCAGGCATGGTGGCTCACGCCTGTAAGCCCAGCATTTGGAAGGCGAAGGCAGGTGGATCACTTGAGACCAGGATTTCACACCAATCTGGCCAACATGGTGAAACGATGTCTCTACCAAAAACACAAAAATTAGCCAGACATGGTGGCACACATTTGTAATCTCAGTTACTCTGGAGGCTGAGGCTTGAGAATCATTTGAACCTAGGAGGCGGAGGTTACAGTGAGCCAAGATCATGATACTGCACTCCAGCCCAGGTGACAGAGTGAGACTCTGTCTCAAAAAACAAAAATAAAAAATTATTTGCTAACACTCAGAAATAACTGTAAAGGAAAGACAGGTTAACTGCTTAATTATGTTTATGTACCAGTTTTCAGACAAATGAGTTAAGAACCCATTTGTGCTGGACCTGGTAGGTCACGCCTATAATCTGGGATTGGAAGGCAGGAAGATGGATCAGTTGAGGCCAGGAGTTTGAGACTAGCCTGGGCAAAATAGTGAGACCCCATCTCTATAAAAAAATAATTTATTGTTAAATACCTCATTTGTTATTAAGGCTGACTGAAATAGCTTTGAGTCATTTGGCTTCAATAACAGTGACCATTAGGTCATATGAAGATTGTACCTTTAACAGAAATTATTTCATGAAGAATTTCAAAACTAGGATTACTAATCATAATACATTATGTTAACTCAACTATATTATACACTTTATTTCTCTATATTAGTATATAATAATGTCTCATTAATAATCATTTCTCTTAATCATCATCTCTCTTAATTTCTGAGTATTCCTTAAATATGAAGTCCTAACATCACCTAGATCACCTGCACTACTTAGCACCTACTGATTCTCCAAAACTGGAGAAGAGTAGGAATGAAATGGGAAAAGGAAAAATGAAGTTCTTTGATTAATATCAAGGGAACTTAGAAGACTGTGATATTATGTCAATAATATAGCACTTTATATAAACGACAGTTATTGGCTGCTGCTTTTCTCCACAGAGCAGTGAGTGGCAAACAAAGCTGTACATACCTATTCCGATATATTCAGACTATAGCAGAATAACTTTGATTCCCTCTGATCTGTGTCTCTAAACTGACCTCCTTTTATCACATTAGAAAAATTGAAGCAGCTCATTTACTCATCTATGTTCCTCCCCTCACCTCCTTGTCACCTAGCCAATTCTGAGGTGCAGATGTGTCCACAGTGACTCACCATTACAATTCAGTAATACTTACCGTTTAAAGTCAAAGAGAGGTAAAGAAACTTTGCCCAAGGCTTCTGGCCCCTTTCTCTGCTTATTAGAATCAGGGGAACTTCCACTGTTCTGATTTAAAATTCCAAAAAGAGTAAGGTGAAGAAGTGATTCTAATGGCAATTGTGATATCTGGATGGGAAAAATGACTCTATGGGGGAAAAAATGTATTAATAGAACAAATTAGATTGAATATGAAATTTAACACTTTAATGAGACTGACAATTTTAGGTATTGTATCTGACCTTTCAAATCATCTTTATTTGGTTTCTTTTTAAGATGGCATTTTTGCTCTGTTGCCCAGGCTAGAGTACAATGGCATGATCTCGGCTCACTGCAATGTCCACCTCCTGGGTTCAAGTGAGTCTTCTGCCTCAGCCACCTGAATAACTGGGATTATAGGCACCTGCCACCAAGCCCAGCTAAATTTTGTATTTTTAGTAGAGACAGAGTTTCATCAAATTGGCCAGGCTGGTGTTGAACTACTGACCTCAGGTGATTTACTCGCCTCGGGCTCCCAAAGAGCTAGCTAGGATTACAGGTGTGAGCCACCACACCTGGCCTCAAATAATCTTTAATATTGAGTAACCTTTAGCTAAATGTAAGTCTGGCTAACTTGTCCTAAGAAAATTTTTAAATAAATTTTATTAACAGAATAAAATTTCAAAACATGACATTTCTTTCTTTAAAGACTTGCAAATGCCTTTGAGATTTGTAATGTGAATTTTCAGGCAAAATAATATTAGTCATTTTTATTTCCCTTTGGAAAAACTAGATGAATGTTTATGAGCAAAACAAAACAAAACAAAAAGTATATAAACCAACAGACATGTTTACTAATGCATTATTTTTTAAGTCTAAAAGAACGCTTGAAGTCAACAGTGGTCACTGTGAAATAGCAAATGTTGAAAATAGAGTGACACTTTCTGCTTATATGAACTTTTGTATTATTTGATTGCTTTCAGATATATATTATTTTATAAAACAAAAGATAATAAAAGAACAGGAAAACATTTAATAGATGTGGAACAAATAGTAAAAAGTTCCACAACTGCCTATCTGCGTAAATAAGAAGTTCCCTTAGTTTAAAAACATTAGACCAAGGGTGTGGTGGCTCACACCTGTAATCCCAGCACTTTGGGAGGCCAAGGCCGGTGGATCACCTGAGGTCCAGAGTTCCAGACCAGCCTGGCCAACATGAAGAAACCCTGTCTCTACAAAAAAATTCGCCAGGCATGGTGGTGCATGCCTGTAATCTCACTTACTTGGGAGGCTGAGGCAGGAGAATTGGCTGAACCCAGGAAGTGGCGGTTACAGTGGGCTGAGATCGCACCACTGCACTCCAGCCTGGGTGACAGAGTGAGACTCCATCTCAAAAAAATAAAATAAAATAACCACTATTTAAAAAACATGAATAGTACAAAATATCATCTTGTACATGGATTTAAGATAACTTTTTGGTTAAGTGTTGATTAATGTAAGAGCCAGAATTGTTATATAAGGTTACAGAATAAATACTAAAGTGAGCAATGCTATAAAATACCATGTTTTTATACCTTTTGTTCCTTTCTGTAACTATAAATGTGTATCTTTAACTTGACAAAGTCTAAAAAGAATTAATGGTATGTTTTTGCAATTTAATACTATGACAGCTTAAAAGGGTCTTTTCTTTGTTTTTTTGAGACAGAGTTTTGCTCTTACTGCCCAGGCTGGAGTGCAATGGCACCATCTCAGCTCACCACAACTTCTGCCTCCCGAGTTCAAGCGATTCTCCTGCCTCAGCCTCCCAAGTAGCTGGGATTACAGGCACCCACCACCACACCTGGCTAATTTTGTATTTTTAGTAGAGACGGGGTTTCTCCATGTTGGCCAGGTTGGTCTCGAAGTCCCAGCCTCAGGTGATCCACCCTCCTCAGCCTCCCAGAGTGCTGGGAATACAGGTGTAAGCCACCACACCCAGCGTATTTCAAATTTTTTAATGAGAATTTCAGTGTGTTCTATAAAATCATATCTAGAAGAGATCTTAAGACACAAGTTAGAACTTAATGAATTTCAATGCAAATGGTAATAAAATTAAAGCTAGGATGCATACATTGGAAAAAGTAAAGAACAGGGCACACTGAAAGAATAAAAAGCCAGAAATTTCACTTACAGTTCATCCCATTTAATAAGATAGAAGAAATTCTTGTAAGTGCCAACCTTCTTTGACTGAATAGGTTTAAAAAGATCCTTTCCATTGTGAGACAGCGAACATATCAAGTAGTATTTTTCATAACTGAAAAAAGAAAGTTTAACTTGATTTCTATCTTGATAATACAAATTAGTTAACTAATACAAGTACACTAGCAGTTCTTCCTCCAAAGAGACTAATATCTGAAATAATCTAGTCACCTTTCATTTGAATTTTTAGAAATCCATCTGAAATTTAACCATTGCATATTCTACAAAAATAGAAAAGAGGTTTGGCAAAGGCGATAAAAAGGGAAATGTATGTTCCTAGGTCCCAGTTGAAAGCATGGTCATAACACCAACTGGATAATTTACTTCAGTTTTGTGTTCAGTTAGTTACTAGCTTCAGATTTTAGTTTAATGACACTGAATAATGTATTCGTTCATTTTTAAGTTCTTTGCTCAACTACTGAAATAGAGTCAGCTAAGCATATTAATAGTATATGTGCCTGACTCGCAAAGAGCCGATCTTCCTAGTCTATCAGGAGTCTTCAATTTATGGGGACAGATGATATTGTATTCTTTCATTAGACTGCAGTGACTCAGCCACTAATTGCCAAGTACACAGCTGGCTGGATATAGTCATGTAAAGTAGGAGTCTTAGATTCAAAAAAGTTGTATTCTACTTAATCTAACTTACCACTAGCCTTACATGTTAACCACTTTGTTCATATACACGATTTATTTATCAGCCTGAATTTATTTCAAATCAAATTTCATTGGTTCTCATAATACCCAAGCTGACTATTTGGTTATTTTTCTCAGCTTTATTCCATTTTCCCCTATTCAGCATTTTATTAATTTACTCTCCGTCTTTTTTCTTTTTATTTATTTTTTCTTCTACCCCATTGTAACTGAGATATTAAGCAGCCTTTACTCTCCATCTTTATCATTGTTTTCTGTATTGTCTTCAACTGTGTAGTTGTTCACCTCATTAGTGTACCTACATATATCTCTGTGTGTCTATGTACAAACATTTGTGTGTATGTGCCTATGGAGAATGTGGAGATTTTTATCCCTGTAATGAAATACCTTCAGATACCATCAGTAGAGTATCCATTTAAATGCAAGTTCCAGGAGAGTACAGGTTTTTTGCTACTGAATCCCCAGTACTAAGAACACTGTCCACGATGGTGCTCAATAAATTTAATTGAATAAATTAAAACACCACTTTCAAGTCACTAAATTATTTTATTTTAATCTAAAGCCCAATTTAAACAGAACTTATGTTTGTTATTTCTTCACTAGACTTTTTAAAATAGCATTAAGCTATTATAAAACGATTTCACTATAATCCTAGCACTTGGTGAGGCCAAGGTGGGCAGATCACTTGATGTCAGGAGTTAGAGATCAGCCTGGCCAACAAGGTGAAATCTTGTCTCTACCAAAAATTCAAAACTTAGCCGGGCATGGTGGTGCATGCCTGTAATCCCAGCTACTGGAGGCAGGAGCTGAGGCATGAGAATCGCTTGAACCCTGGAAGTAGAGGTTGCAGTGAGCTGAGATCGCGCCACTGCACTCCATCCTGAGCAATAACACAAGACTCTGTCTCAAAAAATAGAACGAATAAACAGCAGACTTAAATTGCCTAATTTATTAACTGACATCTTCTCTGTTTTTCTGCTGTATTTTCCTGCTTTTTTTGCATGTAAGAGTGATACTTTTTTTAGTGGAAGAATTTCAAACACTTCTGTAATTTTTATGACAACCACAAATGTACCTGCTGCCTTTTTTTTTTTTTGAGACGGAGTTTCGCTCTTGTTACCCAGGCTGGAGTGCAATGGCGCGATCTCGGCTCACCGCAACCTCCGCCTCCTGGGTTCAGGCAATTCTCCTGCCTCAGCCTCCTAAGTAGCTGGGATTACAGGCATGCGCCACCACGCCCAGCTAATTTTTTGTATTTTTAGTAGAGATGGGGTTTCACTTTGTTGACCGGGATGGTCTCGATCTCTTGACCTCGTGATCCACCCGCCTCGGCCTCCCAAAGTGCTGGGATTACAGGCTTGAGCCACCGCGCCCGGCCTTACCTGCTGCTTTTTTTTAATCAGTCATTTAAACATTAAGATAACAGTGGCTGCTGACATTTTACAAGCTCAGAATAGTTTCTAGATAAAGCTGCACATATTTTCTTTTCTTTTTTTAAAAAAAAACAGGAACATCAGCAAAGGGGATGCACAGATTTTCTTTTCTTATTTTTCTTTTCTTGAGACAGGGTCTTGCTCTGTCACCCAGGCTGAAGTGCAGTGACATGATCATAGCTCACTGCAGTCTTGATCTCCTGGCTCGAGCAACCCTCCCACCTCAGCCATCTGAGTACTGGAACTACAGGGGCATACCACCACTGGCTAATTTTTGTTTGTTTGTTTTTCTTAGATGAAGTTTTACTCTTGTTGTCCAGGCTGGAGTGCAACAGTACCATCTTGGCTCACAGCAACCTCCACCTCCCAGGTTCAAGCAATTCTCCTGCCTCAGCCTCCCAAGTAGCTGGAATTACTAGCAGGGGCCACCACGCCTGGATAATTTTGTATTTTTAGTAGAGATGGGGTTTCTCCATGTTGGTCAGGCTGGTCTCAAACTCCTGACCTCAGGTGATCTGCTTGCCTTGGCCTCCTAAAGTGCCAAGATTACAGGCATAAGCCACTGTACCTGGCCAACTAATTTTTTAAAAATTATTTTTAGTAGAGATGAGGTTGCCCAGGCTGGTCTCCAACTCCTGGGCTTGAGCAATCCTCCCACCATGGCCTCACAAAGCACTGGGATTACAGATGCAAGCCACCAGGACCAGCTGCTTAAACAGTTACTTACTTTGATACCCAATTACTTGAAATTCCATGAGCAGCAAAAATAGTAAACTGGAGCTGTTCTGTTGTAGCCCATGCTTCCTTGACACTCCTGCTACTTGGGGCACAGTCTGTAGGACTCCTACCAGAATTTGTATGGAGTCTGAGAAGGTCATAAATTGCTGCAGTTAATTGGTCCATGCTTACTTGAACAGGATTTTCAGGATTCAGTGAGCCTAGGTATATATATATACATATATATATTTTAAAAGTTAATATATTCTCTGAAAAAGCAGTGATTCTTGCTTAAATTTAAAGACTTAAACACATACCCCTAGTTGAACTCTTGCTAGTGTCTTCTCCTTCGGACAAAGAAGTCACCTACATATGTACACAGACAATAGTCAGAAAATTGCCTATGACATAACATAAAATGCCATATACTATGTCAAAGAAACTTTTTTCAGGAGGAACCTCCCAAGCATCTACAGAATTAATAAAACAATAAATAAATAATGCAAAAAGAAAGGGTAAACCACAAACCAAGATTATTTTTAGTATTAAGATAATCAGAATAAAAATTACTGAAAAATATCACAGAAACAGAATAAAATATCCTTTGCTAATATTAATTTGAAATCTAGAAGTATAAGTACAGTATTTTTTTTTCCATTAGTTGTTTTAAAACAACATGATAAGAATATCCTCAAAGAAAAAAATCTAGAATTCTATTTATTACCATTCGGTGACTCAAAAAAGTGCTTATAATTATCTATCTGACTCCCCTCCCATCTACTGTCTGCTCCTTTATCCAGCAAATGGGTAAAATAAATAGAAGCCTCAGACAAAATTGGGTCCATGGTAGTTGATTACCTCCAGTAATTTCATATATATATATTTTAGTTTCTAAAAAGAAGCACACAAGAAAGTAGAAAAAAAGAAACTCTATCTCTATATACCATATGGATAGGATCTCTCTGAGAATGCATGTATCTTCTAGATATCAAGGGGCACACCACCAACATAATTTTTCTATCCTTGATATTTATTGTGGCTTTTGAGAACCATCCCTTCTTTCATTCTTGCAATTAAAGACTTAAACATCCCTATGAAGCAAGTTAATTAAATCCCTTTGGAAATATCATGAGGGACAGCTTTTATTAAAAGTAACAGTATATGGCCGGGCGCGGTGGCTCAAGCCTGTAATCCCAGCACTTTGGGAGGCCGAGGAGGGTGGATCACGAGGTCGAGAGATCGAGACCATCCTGGTCAACATGGTGAAACCCCGTCTCTACTAAAAATACAAAAAATTAGCTGGGCATGGTGGTGCGTGCCTGTAATCCCAGCTACTCAGGAGGCTGAGGCAGGAGAATTGCCTGAACCCAGGAGGTGGAGGTTGCGGTGAGCCGAGATCGCGCCATTGCACTCCAGCCTGGGTAACAAGAGCGAAACTCCGTCTCAAAAAAAAAAAAAAAAAAAAAAGTAACAGTATAACTTAAAGGAAAGGCCCCTAATCTGGCAGCTTCTGAGGCATTACAGTGGAAGCCCTTGATCTTTTCAATAGGGACAGTATTATCCAAAATAGAACTTCCCCTACTGGTAATCAGGACACGTTCACCCTAAGGGAGAAGTAATAGCTATTACTTTTCAGGTCCTCCAAGTTCAGTATCTACCCTTAAACCCCAAACCAACTCATTTATGCCAGAGGTCTTCCTCTATACACAAAGGGTTCACAGTTTGACATCCACCTGTTGAATATCAGCGCTCATAAAGGTCTTTCAGGCAGCCCAACTTCTTACCAAGGAATCCCCACATAACCAAGTAACTGATTCAACCCAAAAGTAAAAGCCAAAGTTAAAATGACAATATTTTGTCTAGCAGAAAGCAAAAATCTCTTGTTTAAGTACATATTTGCATGTAATAAAATGCTAGTTACCAAAAATACTCACATCAGTAGTTTTATTCCTGGGAAGATTAACTGCCCTCTTTAGCTTCTTAACTGATTCTGTAATGGCAAGAGTCTCAACACCATCTAAAGCACTACAGATTTTTCTTACAGCTTTAATTACTTGATCTACTGCTCGGTGCTGGTTCTTTAAAAATAAAACATAAAATAAAAATAAGTAGGTGAAATTTTAAGGACCAATTCCAGAGACTAAGTCAGAAACTAGATATTTTAGATAGCCCTAACAGATACCCTCTACTCTTTTGTAATGAAAAAGAAAAGAAATAAGATAGCTTTCCAATTGTATAGTTTATTTTGAAGTGGGAAAGGCAAGGCCTGGTTAATTTTCACTTTGTCTGACACATTATTCATTTGCAAATTGCCACTAATTTCATATTAGAATCAGAAGTAGAAGCATAAATTAGTTAACAAATCACTAAAACTAGAGCTACTTTTTCTTATCCTCATTAGAAATAATTTCCACATTAAAAACAACCCTTCTCTTGCTCCTGCAAAAGTTTGGTATCAAAAACCAAGTTCTTCAGAGGTTGGTCACATATTAATAACACTGGGCAACATTTACCTGAGAAGTACATAGTTCATTAAGAACATTCTTATATAATGTATGAATTCATAAAACATGTATGCCAAACACTGTTAGAATGGGCTGAAACTCAGTACTATACCACCCCTTAAAAATTTAAATTTTTCCACCCTTAAGCCTTGGCTACTATAAACCTTCACCTTCAAGCTTAAATGAAACCAACTAATTTTCTCAAATACCCAATTACCCTGCAGTCCTCGGGGCCTGTTTTCTAGCTCCCCATTTTTGCTTATTTGACTTGTATTTCCTGCTTCCTTTTATTTCACCTTGATGCAAAAGCCTTTCCAATTTTGAAGGTCATGCCATTCTCCTATATTACTTTACATTACTAATTTTTTTCCTTTTTGAGACAGAGTCTCATTCTGCTGCTCAGGCTGGAGTGCAGTGGTATTATCTTGGCTCACTGCAACCTCTGCCTCCTAGGTTCAAGAGATTCTCCTGCCTCAGCCTCCCGACTAGCTGAGATTACAGGCACCTGCTACCACACCTGGCTAATTTTGGTATTTTTTGTAGAGACAGAGTTTCACCATGTTGGCCAGGCTAGTCTGGAACTCCTGAACTCAGGTGAAACACCCACCTCAGCCTCCCAGAGTGCTGGGATGACAGGCGTGAGCCACTGTGCCTGGCCT
Organism: Saimiri boliviensis; assembly: GCF_048565385.1. Lineage (NCBI taxonomy): Eukaryota > Metazoa > Chordata > Mammalia > Primates > Cebidae > Saimiri > Saimiri boliviensis. The sequence goes on from NC_133454.1 coordinate 86,773,916, forward strand.
ACATTACTCTTTAAGTGCCAGTTACAATTTATTGTCTATCAGTTCCAAATCCACCCTTCCTCTGCTCTCCTTTCTGATACTAGAGCTAAACTCTATAAACATTTCTCTTTGCCAAACTAGCGCATTGTTAGGTTTTGTCAATTGAACACACAGAAAGGACAATTCAAGGAAAGAGCATTAGGAAGATACTTCCAATTTGGGTTCCAGCTCTCTCATTTTTTTTAAGTCTTAACTTTTATTACTCAAAAAAGCTTCACTTTTCATTTAGCTTTCTAACTCTGTGCTTGTGCCTTCAACATTTCCACAATGATTTTCTGCTTCTTGATAAGGAAAGCACACTTGATCCTGTCACCAACACATTTAGCACACATAGAATCACCACAGGCCCTGCTGACATGTTTGTTTTGGACAATCTCATAAGAACTTTAGGTCTCACAGCACAAACCGCTCAAAGTCTACCTGGATATATACCACAAGCAGATTTTGATGCTTTCCCAACCTTGTTGGTACAAAGATAAACAATTCAATTACCAGGGGTTCAGGACAGCCTAGTTTTGTTAGAGGCTATGTTGCAGGAAAGCCTATGAGGGTATGCCAAATGCCTCAGAAGAGGAAAAATAGCCAGCCTTCTGTTTTGTTTTGTTTTGTTTTGTTTTGTTTTTAATTCAGTGTGACAGCTCAGTAGTCCTGAAAGACTACCTACCCCTGGCGGCATTCTCAGGCTATGTTCTGCCTGACAGCTCTGGCTAAAGTTCTCCAGCAGGTTTCTTTGCTACAGGCAACTATATATTCCTGTGATAGCCATACTTTCTTCAAAAAGGCTAAATTTCAGTCTAAGGTTGGGGGACAGACCTTATCATAAGTCCTTAGAGTGGTGCACTATCCTTTCTTCCTCAGCCTAGAAGTGACACCTGCTTTTATGCACCTGCTAACTCTGGACTCTTTAGAGTAGGACTGGCAAACTTTTCCTTTAAAAGGCCAGTTAGTAAATATTTTAGGCTTTGTGGGCCATACAGTCTCTGGCCCCAATTCAACCCTTCCATTAAAGTGTGAACACAGACACAGACAATACATAAACAAATGACCAAATGACTGTCACTATGGTCCAATGAAACTGCAAAAACAGAGAGCAGGCCAAATTTGCTGTGTGAGCCATTGTATGCCAATTCCTGCCTTAGAATCCTCTTTTATCCCTTGCAGCAATTAATTATTATCTTTTACTAATAATTATTTAAATTTCTCTTTTCTTTCTTTTTTTTTTTTTTTTTCTGTTTGAGACAGAGTCTCACTCTGTCACGCAGGCTGGAGTGCAGTGGCATGATCTTGGCTCACTGCAACCTCTACCTCCTGGGTTCAAGCGATTCTCCTGCCTCCGTCTCCTGAGTAGCTGGGATTACAGGTATGTGCCACCACACCCAGATAATTTTTATATTTTTATTAGAGACGAGGTTTTGCTATGTTGGGCTGGTCTCCAACCCCTGACCTCAGGTGATTCGCCTGCCTCAGCTCCTAAAGTGTAGGATTATAGGCGTGAGCCACCGAGGCTGGTCTAAATTTCTCTTTTCAAATAACTGGTACAGTTTCTGTCTCCTGACTGGCCCACACTGATACATCTCACTACTGACATGATCATTTCCCCCACTGCATGCCGTATTTTGGCACTGGATATTCATCTAACTTTCTACCCTACATTCTGTAATAAAAGCCTCAGTTACAAAGTATACATGTGGAAAATTCACAATCTATTCAACTCCAAACTTTACCCTATTGGAACCTTAACCACAATATCATTTCTGATTTCAACCCCCTTTGCTTCCAGTCCTCACACCCTCATTCCGACTAAACTCTCTTCTGTCTTCTCTACCTCATTCCGACGAAACTCTTATCTGCTTCTTCTACCACACAGCTGGGCACTTTTAGAAAAATCTTACAGATTCAACAGTCCTCAATTTCAGCAGGAACTTCCATGGCACCCAAAATTCCTTTAATCTGCCCTTGGTCAGCTCTCTCCTTCCCATTCCCTAGAGGATATTAAACCAAACTATTATTACTTGCCTCAAAAGCCCTACTGCCATCCTAACTTCATTTTAGCAAATGAATTAAGATCTTATCTTCAGAAGACTAAAGGCCAGGAATAACCAAAAATTCTGCAACTTCCTAGCTGGGCATAGTGGTATGTGCCTGCAATCCTAGCTACTTGAAAAGCAGAGGTGGGAGGATCTCTTGAGCCCAGGAGTTTCAAGCCAGCCTGGGCAAGACAGTGAGATCTCCGTTTCTTTAAAAAAGATAAAATAAATAAAAATTAAAAAAAAAAAAAAAAAAAAAACTTCTGCAACTTCTTGATCGCCCCCTAAAATCCATCCAAAAGAAATTAAAATGTATATCCACAGGCTTATACATGAATTTTTATAACAGCATTATTCATGATAACCCAAAATTATGAAGTTTAAGTCCAAATGTTAATCATTTGGCAAAGAAACAAAATGTGAGGTAGCCTGGAAAAGTATTCAGCAAGAAAAAAGAGAACTACAGATACCTACTACAACATGAATGAACCTCAAAAACAGTATGGTATGTGAAAGAAACCAGATGTGAAACCCTACATAGTTACATGAAATGTCCAGAAAGGGCAAAGCTATAGAAATAGGAACCAGATTAGTAGTTGTTTGGGGCTGGGACTGAGAGTGAGGATGGACTGCAAATCAGTGCAAGGAAACTTATTTGGGAGTGATGAGAATATTCTAAAACCGGACTGTGGTGATAACTGTACAACTCTCTACATTGGCTAAAAATCACTGAACGGTGTGCATATAATGCGTGTATTTTATGATATATAAATTATACCTCAGTAAAGCTACAAAAATAAAAGGGGAGGGGAATAAGTATAAGAGAGTTACTTTTTAGAAAAGATGGTAAGTGAAGAACTCTCTGGTGACATTTGGGCACTGACCTCAAAAAAGTGTAAGGTGAGCCATGCAAATGTTTCAGGGAAAAGCATTAGAGGGAACAATACGCACAAGCGTCCCCAGTAGAGACCATACCTGGCAGATAATCAAACAGAAAAAAAAGCAAGGAAAGTGGTAAGAAGCCAGATCAGAGAGATAGTGAGTCATACCATGTAGAACCTTGAAGCTACAATGAGAGCTTTGAATTTTACTAAGTAAGACAGTAAACAGGATTCTCAGCAAAGGACTGACATGATCTAACATTTTTTAAAGGATTTACAAACTTTCTTTTCAAAGCCCCACCTTCTGGCTCTGATTTTCTCTTATTTTACTTTCTGCTCTTGTCTTTTTATTCTTTTTTTTTTTTTTTTAAGACAGGTCTCATTCATCCAGACTGGACTGCAATGGCACGATCTTGGCTCACTGCAACCTCTGCCTCCCAGTTTCAAGCAATTCTCCTACCTCGGCCTCCAGAGTAGCTGGGATTACAGGTACACACCACCACACCCAGCTAGTTTTCTTGTTTTCTTTTTTTAATTTTATTTGCCAACTCACTGAGCATATTTTTCTTATTTTTATTTTTAAAATAAAGTTTTTACTTTTTAATAATTTTAAATTTGCCGGGTGCGGTGGCTCACATCTGTAATCCCAGCACTTTGGGAGGCTGAGGAGGGTGGATCACGAGGTCAACAGATCGAGACCATCCTGGTCAACGTGGTGAAACCCCGTCTCTACTAAAAATACAAAAAATTAGCTGGTGGTGCGTGCCTGTAATCCCAGCTACTCAGGAGGCTGAGGCAGGAGAATTGCCTGAACCCAGGAGGCGGAGGTTGCGGTGAGCCGAGATTGTGGCATTGCACTCCAGCCTGGATAACAAGAGTGAAACTCTGTCTCAAAAAAAAAAAATTATTATTATTATTATTATTTTAAATTTATAGAAAGTTATAAAAATAATACAAAGTTCCCACATAATGCTGGAAAATTAGGCTAAGTAAATCTTACATAAACCATGTTACATTTGTCAAAACTAAGACATTAACCTGGTATATTACTATTAAATAAATTTCAAACATTATTCATATTTCACCAGTTTTTCCACTAATGAGGTTTTTATCTTCCAGAATATAATTCAGGATGTCATACAGCATGTAGTGACTTACTTTCAAAAGATCATTTTGGTTGCCTGTGGAAGATATACTGTAGAAGGTAGGGGCAGTCAGGCATGGTAGCTCATGCCTGTAATCCCAGCACTTTGGGAGGCTTAGGCAGATGGATCAAGATGTCAAGAGTTCAAGACCAGCCTCGCCAAGATGGTGAAACCCCATCTCTGCCAAAACTACAAAAATTAGCCAGGCATGGTGGTGGGTACCTGTAATCCCAGCTATTCGGGAAGCTGAGGCAGAGAATTACTTGAACTAGGGAGGTGGAGGGTGAAGTGAGCCGAGATTGAACCACTATACTCCAGCCTGGGCGACAGAGAGAGACTCTGCCTCAAAAAAAAAAAAAAAAAAAGAAAAGAAAAGAAAAGAAAGAAAGAAAGAAAGGACGGGCTGGCACGGTGGCTCACGCCTGTAATCCCAGCACTTTGGGAGGCCGAGGCGGGTGGATCACGAGGTCGAGAGATCGAGACCATCCTGGTCAACATGGTGAAACCCCGTCTCTACTAAAAACACAGAAAATTAGCTGGGCATGGTGGCGCGTGCCTCTAATCCCAGCTACTCAGGAGGCTGAGGCAGGAGAATTGCCTGAACCCAGGAGGCGGAGGTTGCGGTGAGCCGAGATCGCACCATTGCACTCCAGCCTGGGTAACGAGCGAAACTCCGTCTCAAAAAAAGAGAAAGAAAGGAAAGGAAAGGAAAGGAAAGGAAAGGAAGAAAGGAAGAAAGGAAGAAAGGAAGAAAGGAAGAAAGAAAGAAAGAAAGAAAACGGGTAAACACTGGGAGATTAGTAAGAAACTACTGCAACTGACTTGAGTATAGCTTTGGTAGTAATGAAAGTGCTCACATTCTAAATGTATTTTCAAGGTAGAGCTGACTGGAATTAGACTGAATGTGGAATGTTATAAGATCTTTTACTTGAGACGTCAAGGATGACTTCGGGGGTTTAGCCTAAGCAAATGGAGGACAAAGCCACCATTTATTAAAAAGGGAAGTAATGAGGTCAGGCTATTCATGTGTAAGGAAAGGAGTATATGAGATATCTCTGCACCTTTCTCTCAGTTTGCTCTGAACCTAATATTGCTCTTAAAAAATAAATTCTTAGGCAAGGGGTGGCAGCTCACACCTGTAATCCCAGCACTTTGGGAGGGTGAGGCGGGCAGATCACCTGAGGTGAAGCGTTCAAGACCAGCCTGACCAACATGGTGAAACCCCATTTCTACTAAAAATACAAAAATTAGCTGGTGTGGTGGTATGCGCCTGTAATCCCAGCTACTTGGAAGGCTGAGGCAGGAGAATCGCTTGAACCTGGGAGGCGGAGGCTGCAATGAGCCAAGATTGCACCATTGCATTCCAGCCTGGGCACCAGAGCAAGATTCCGTCTCAAAATAAATAAATAAATAAATTCTTATAAAGAGAAAGGGAAGACGAATGGATTAATAGATATGAAGGATAATATTAAAAATTCAGTTTTGTACATCTTAAATTTGAGATATTAATTAATTAGACATTCACATAAAGATGTCAAGTAATAGATATTTGAGTCTGGAGTTGTGGAAAAGGTTAAGGTTAGACACATAAATTTCAGAGTCAATCAGTATAAGGATATACTAAGATCACCTAGGATGTGAATAGAGAGAGAAAAGGTCCTAGAACTGAGCCCTGGAGATATTCTATTGTTTAGCAGTCAGGAAGATAAGGAAGAAGCCACAAGTAAGAGTGAGATAGAGCAGCTAATAGAAATAAAGAAAGCAAGAAAGTGGTATCCCAGAGGCCAACTAAATATTTCAAAAAGAAAGACATGACTAACTATAAAAAAATACATACAAGGTTGAGAAGAATAAAGACGTGGTGAGTGCGGTGGGTCACAACTGTAATCCTAACATTTTGGGAGGCTGAAGAAAGATTGTTTGAGCCCAGGAGTTCAAGACCAGCCTAGGCAACATAGGGAAACCCTGTCTCTACAAAAAATATAAAAATTAGCTGGGCATGGTGGCATGTACCTGCAGTCTCAGCTGCCCAGGAGGCTGAAGTGGGAGGATTACCTGAGCCCAGGGGATTGAGACTGCAGTGATCTGTGATCACACCACTGCACTCCAGCCTGAGCGACAGTGACACCCTGTCATCCAACCATCCAACCATCCATCTATACATCCATCCATCCATCGATTAGGAACTAACTACCGAATTCAGGATCATGGAAGTCCAACTGATTGAAGTGGGTATATAAGAGAATGGGAAGAGAGGAAATTGAAGCAGCAAAACCACTCAAATTTCAGAAGTTTTGCTGCAAGGAGAATAGAGAAATGGTGTGGTTCCTGCAGGGTGGCAGGGCATTAATTTTTTTTTAAGATGGGCAACTCTCTTCTTCATCTGCAATGATTTTCCTGGTGACCTCATCCTATCTAATGGCTGCAAAATACCATTTATATTCTGATGACTCCCAAGTTTATTATCTCTAGCCTGGACACTCTATACAAAACTCCAGATTCTAGTAAACTCCAGTCTACTAGAGATATTCAATAAATATATTTGAATAAATATATTTACATGCTGGTAAGAAGGTACTAGTAGATAAAAACCTGGAAGCCATTCTATACTCACACTCTTTCCTCTTCTCTCACATCTCATTACCTATCAAAATCTTTTCAATTTTATTTCCTAAATATTGTTAATCAGTTCTCTCCTTTTTAACTTCTCCATGTTCTTTATCTTTCACTTGGACTACTATAAAAACCTTTTTAAATAGTCTCTCTGAAACCAATCCCAACCTGAAATCTAACTTCCACAATACAGCCAGAGTGATTTCAAAGCACAGGACTAAACAATTCACTCAACCCACCCTAGGCTAAAAACAACTTAAGTGGCTAAAGCAGGAGTCAGCCAGCTTTTTCTGCACTGGGTCAAAGAGTAACAGTTTATGTTTTGCAGAATATACAATCTCTGTTCCAACTACTCAACTCTAGTGTTGGAGGACAAATGTAAATGACAAGAGACAATATGTAAAAATAAAATGGGATGGGGCCAGGTGCAGTGGCTCGCCCCTGTAATTCCAGCACTTTGGGAGGCCAAGGCAAGTGAATCACTTGAGGTCAGGAGTTCAAAACCACCCTGCCCAATATGGTGAAACCCTGTCTCTACCAAAAATAGAAAAATTAGCTAGTCGTAGTGGCACACATCTGTAACCTCAGCTACTTGGGAGGCTGATGCTGGAGAATCACTTGAACCCAGGAGGCAGAGATTACAGTAAGCCAAGATCACATCACTGAATTCCAGCCTGGGTGACAGGATGAGAATCTGTCTCAAAAAAACAGAGGTGTGGTTTCGTTAATTTTCCTTTATTTACAAATTAGAAAGTAGAATGGATATGGTCTCCTGACCCAGCAGATAAAGCAAAATTCCTTAACATAGATTATAAGGATAATAATCACATAGCTATCTCCAGTGTCATCTGCCAATCTACATTTCATACTTTGTACTCTATCACAGAGTTGCTTATACTTCCATGTAACTATTACACCTATCTGCTTTTGTTTATATACCCTTCCAAATTTTCTTCTGGCTAACTCATACTGTATAAGACTTGGCTCAGGCAACACCCCTTCTAAGAGGCCTTCCTTGAACCCTCAAATTAGGTAAGGTGCCCTTCCTTGATCCCCCAAAGAACTCCAAGGCATACCTCTATAATACATTGTGCTATACTATATTGAAGTTTTGTTTAAATCCCTCACTACTAATTTTTAAGTTCCTGATAGGTGGGGACTAGCTCGTTCATTTTCATAACTCTAGCATTCAGCATATAGTAAGCATCTAATAAATGCTTTTAGAATTGAACTGAAAGTTCTTCTTAGTAACAGAGCTGAAGTGACAATAAACATGTTAACTTCAGCATTACTGTAAATTTTTGAGGTAAGTTAGGTCCAAAAGCAAAACATTAAACATCAGTGTCAAGAATGTTTGACAGTAAACATCAGTGTCAAGAATATTTTGGCTGGGCACAGTGGCTCATGCCTGTAATCACAGTACTTTGGATGGTCAAAGCAGGCGGATCACTTGAGGTCAGGAGTTCGAGACCAGCCTGGCCAACATGGTGAAACCCCATCTCTACTAAAAATGCAGCCTGGCCAACATGGTAAAACCCTATCTCTACTAAAAATACAAAAATTAGCCATGTGGTGGCACATGCCTGTAATCCCAGCTATTTAGGAGGCTGAGGCAGGAGAATTACTTGAATCAAGGAGGCAGAGGTTGCAGTGAGCCAAGATCGTGCCACTGTGCTCCAGCCTGGGCAACACAGGGAGACTCAGTCTCAAAAAAAAAAAAAAAAAAAAGGCCGGACACGGTGGCTCAAGCCTGTAATCCCAGCACTTTGGGAGGCCAAGGCGGGTGGATCATGAGGTCAAGAGATCGAGACCATCCTGGTCGACATGGTGAAACCCCGTCTCTACTAAAAATACAAAAAATTAGCTGGGCACGGTGGCGCGTGCCTGTAATACCAGTTACTCAGGAGGCTGAGGCAGGAGAATTGCCTGAACCCAGGAGGTGGAGGTTGCGGTGAGCCGAGATCACACCATTGCACTCCAGCCTGGGTAACAAGAACAAAACTCCGTCTTAAAAAAAAAAAAAAAAAGCCTTTAAGCTTTAATGACTGCCCTATTGGATTTCAGACTCGCACGGGGCCTATAACCCGTTTGTTCTGGCCAATCTCTCCCATTTGGAATAGCTGTATTTACCCCATGCCTGTACCTCTCTTGTATCCAGGAAGTAAGTAACTTGCTTTTGATTTTACAGGCTTATAGGTGGAAGGAATTTGCCTTGTCTCAGATGAGACTCTGAACTTTTGGGTTAATGCTAGAATGAGTTAAGCTTTTGGGAGACTACTGGAAGGGCATAATTGTGTTTTGAAATGTTAGGACATGAGATTTGGGAGGGGCCAGGGCCAAATGATATGGTTTGGCTCTGTGTCACTCCCCGCCCCCGACAAATCTCACCTTGAATTGTAATCCCCACATGTCAATGGCAGGACCAGATGGAGATAAGTGAATCATGGGGGTGGTTTCCCCAATGTTGTTCTCATGATAGTGAGTGAGTTTTCATGAGATCTGACGGTTTTATAAGGGGCCCTGTTTGCTCAGCACTCATTCTCTCTCACTGCCCTATGAAGAGGTGCCTTCTTCCATGATTCTAAGTTTCCTGAAGCCTACCCAGTCAGGCTGAATTGTAAGTCTTTTAAACCCATTTTCTTCGTAAATTAAAAATATATATAGTTTTAAAAGTCATAAAATATTTAATCCAATGCCAACACTAGCATTTAAGAGAAGGAAAAAACAAAAATCTTTAAGTCATTATGCCAAAATGGGAATTAAAACTTACTTCAATTTGAAGAGCTAGTTCCACTTGGTTGTGATAAGAATCTAAGAGTTCTTCAACAGGGTGTCTGAAAGAAACAAGTTATTGTGGCTGAAGGATGCTACATGCAAAATGATTGTTTTAATCACCAAAATAAGTATATTTGTATCTAAAAACAAAGTCTGAAAACCTGCAATTAATGATTTAGATTATATACCTTGTCATGACTTCTTTGTAAGGTTTTTCTATTTGATACAGGTATTTGTTTAAATCCACAGGAGTTTCATCATCTTCTGTCTAAACAAACACATATACACAAAAAAATCAAATCCACTCTTTGGTCTTTCTGTTGTCTAAATATAGTTAAGTATATGATAAAATCTCGAAACTACAGTGTTTTTCTGAGAACTAAAAATAAAACTCCATCAGAATTAAATATTATTTGTAACTGATTCAGGAAAAAAAAAGTCAACATCCTGAAAAAAAAAAAAGGTAAATGGAAAACAAATGCTTTGAAGAATAGTTTCAGATATATAAATAGCTTTTAGACAAAAAAACTACTTCTGTTCTACATATAGAGAATAGAGAGCTAAAAACACTTTTATGGCTGATAGCCAACTGAATATGGGGTAGAAAACAAATGGGGTAGAGAACATTTAACTTTCTGCATTGTTTTTTCTAATGATAATTTTCCCTCCATTCCCCGTCATAAACAAGGTACTCGTCTCTTCTACTCTAATTATACATTATGCAAATATAGTCAGTAACATCATTCCTAGTCAGGTGCAGTGGCTCATGCCTATAATCCCAGCACTTTGGGAGGCAGAGGAAGCCGAATCATTTGAGGCCAGGAGTTTGAGACCAGCCCGGCCAACACACTGAAACTCAGTCTTTACTAAAAATACAAAAAAAAAAAAAAAAAAAAAAACAACGAAAATTAGCAGGTGGATTGGTGCATGCCTCTAGTTCCAGCTACTCCAGAGGCTGAGGCATAAGAATCGCTTGAGCCTGGGTGGCAGAGGTTGCAGTGAGCCAAGATCACACCATTGCACTCCAGCCTGGGCAACAGAGGGAAACTCTATCTCCAAAAAAAAAAAAAAAAAAAGAAAGAAAAAGAAAAAGAAAATCATTCCTTAAGAAACTGAAAAGAAATGTTAACAATGACTGCCAAAATGTACTAAATTTTGTGAAATAGTCTTTACCCAATTGAAAGAAATTCCGCCTAACATAAAAGCAAAACTTAAGAAAACCAAGAAAAAAAGAAAGTAGACATCACTGGTATTTCTCCATCAAAAATTCTACCAAATGAAAAACTTTCTTTAGAAATTAAAAATTCAATTGTAAGTTCATCAAGGGTTCAAACAGTAAAACAAAATGGCTAAATTTCCTGCATTCTATTTTGCTTTAACCTCAAAAAAAAAAAAAAAAAAGCACTGAAAGCATTGTTTTTTTTAAAGAGCATCCACCTGCTGAAGTACTGAACTTTTAAAACAGAGAATTAGTTTTCATTTTGTGATGAATAATTTATTCTCCTCAGTTTGGTACAAAGGTAAATGTGGATTTTCTTTTCAACCCCAACCCATATTTAGTATTCAAAATTTTTCCTTCTTCCTCATTTTTCCTTGACTCACCCTCATGTTTTCACTCTTGTATAGCTATTACAAACCAAACTTTTAATTTCTCCACTTTGATTTTCAAATATGCTTCTACCTCTGAGGAGTATGTTACCTAAACCTCCATGATTGGAAATCTCTCTTCATTTGCTAACAGGTTCCTATTGAGAACGAGTTCATCACCCCATTCCAACCATGAAATCATGAAAAATGTACAAGTTGAAAATTGGCTAATTACCAGAATTATTCAGATTCAAACAAATACAATTCAGTTATAAGTCACACACTTACTGTTCGGGCCAGATTTTGACACATTGCACTGTAGGTCAAGAGTTGTAGTCTAATTTCTGTGTCCCATTTTCGACAGTTTTGAATATGCTCATGACTTCCAAGGCAATGATTACTGTTAAAATATATTAATTATTCACTATTATTTTATTCAAATTAGAAATTATAAAGGTGTGGGTAAAATCGAAATTGCACCTGCATCAGAAATTAAAGAGAATGGTAAAATACAGAGACAGTTTTAAAATCAAGTGTGAGCATTTAAACAGAGAAATTATTCTGTACAAGAAAAGTAAATGTAAAAATGAAAGAAGATGAAAACAAAGATGAAGAAGGAAGTAAGAAAAATAGGGACAGGGCATTTCTAGAAGCCTAGGAGAATAAAATCTGTAAAACAATTAGACTAAATGCTAGATATAATATACTACCTGGATAAGAAAAAGGTTCATATAACGATTATTTCAGGCAACTAAAAGGAAATCACAGCTGACTACTCTGTATAAAGTAACAGTGCATGCTGCAAAAGGAAAATAGAGTCTAAAATGATGTGACTACTGACTCTTTACAGAAAGAAAAACCCATTATGTCACTTATTAAGCAACTGCCTGCCATTCTTCCTGTAAAACTACAAGCTCCTTAAGGGAATACAATGTCTCACTTATCCCTGAAACCCCACCACTGTCTTAGACATTATTATCTTAGACATCGTATATTTCAATACGTTTACTGATTCAATAAATCAATTCAATAGGACCCAATGTATTTCTGCATTATAAATTTAACTTGAATTTTTTCTAGATTAAAACATTAAAAATAAAATTTCCAAAGATGTTGCTCAGTAGTTAAATAAACTTACTTCTGCAGCACTTCCTCTTGACCGCAAACTTTCAAAACATAGCTGCCAACATCTACTTGATTCAAGTCATCATGTACCCAGCAAAGGGCTTGCATAATAATAATTTCTACGGTAGAACTCACTGTAAAAGAGTTAGTCATCATTCTTACTTGCTCATATGTACTTATTCAAGACTCTATTACTTATAATTTAAGACAGCACTATTCAATAGAAATATGATGCAATCCACAAATGCAGGCCACATTTATAATTTCAAATTTTCTAATAGCCACACTGAAAAAAGTAAATGGAAAAAGATGAAACTAATTTTAATAATATGCTTCATTTAACCTAACACAGTTGGCCCTCTATATATGTGGGTTCTGCACCTGTGGATTCACATGGAAAAAAACATTTGAAAAGAAAAAAAGTGCATCTGTACCAAAGATGCACTTTTTTCCTTGTCATTATTCCTTAAACAATAAAGTATAGCAAATATTTACATAGCATTTACATTGCATTAGGTGTTATAACTAATCTAGAGATGATTTAAAGTATATGAGAGTATTACACATTGTATTCCTGTATTAAAACATCATGTTAACCCTTCTTTGACGCTTTAAAAAAAACATCACATGTACTCCATTAAAAAAAAATATATATATATATATACCTATCATGTACCCATACAAGTGAAAATTTTAAAAATTAAACCAAAAATAAATAAGGTACACAGGAGGATGTGCATCGATTATATGATAATACTTTGCCTTTTATATTAGGGATTTGAGCATCTTGGCATTTTGGTATCTGAAGGAGGTCCTGGAACCAATCCCCCATAGATAATATTTAGCAGTATCTAGCAAACAGTGATTTAAAACAAATTATAAGAAAAAGATTCACCATTTTAAATGTTTGACATTTGCCTGGTAAATTTTCCAATGAAAAATAAAAATATAGCAGGTAGGCTATATTTTTGAGATGGGGTCTAACTGTAACCTTCACTGCAGTGAGCAAAGATCAAGCCACTGCACTCTAGCCTGGATGGTAGAGTGAGAAGAGTGAGACTCTCTCAAAAAATAGCAACAAAACCCACAAAACTTTTCCTTTAACAACTAAAAGAATAATTGTCACAGTTAGCTAATGTTTTTCTGTTTCAGATTTATATTTTTTCAAAGGGCCTTCAAAAGTACAAAGCCGGAAAGAATGTATCTGAATACTAGACACATTCCTAGTCATAACCATTTTTTAAAAAGGTTTAATTCTTAGGCCAACGTGCAGAAGAAATACAGGTTCTCATTCCTCAGTTGGAATCCCATAAAGATTACATACATTATGAAACACAATAAACTCTGCAAGGAAATAAAATTAGTTTTCAAACTAAGAAAAAATTTCCTACAGACTTAGACATCTCTAGAGAGGATACCCATACCAAGTTTGGAAGAAAGAATTAAACCAAAAGAGAATTATCTTCTCCTTAGAGAAACTTAGCAAGACATCTGGAATTTCAATTTCACTGACAGCTCTTTATAAGCAAACATGTTTCCTGTCATAAAATGAAGGAGAAAAATAAAAAATTAGATTGTAATGAGATTTTCTATCTAACGCTTCTGGGTCTTTAGCCAAGAGCCACTGATTAACAAAAATTACTCAGCACTTTTCAGAGAATTATGTATTTATAAAGGAAACCTGTTTCCCCGTTAGTTCTAACCAGAAAACTATCCATATGAATGCCAAAAAGACAATGATAACAAAATTGGTTTATTAAAAGAATGATAACATTGATGTTTTAAACATCTCCCCTACCAGAGCAAAACAAGAGGCTTGGGGAACTATAAACGTACCATCACAAGTAAAAGTAACTGGTAGCTGAAATCCTTCAATTTCAATGGAGACCTTCACACTAGCATTTTCTCCACATATGTTTCTTTGCAGTGTAACTGGACTTAACAAATAGCCTGGATTTGTGCGGTGATTGGTATATGGAAATTTGGTCTTCAATCTGTTCACAAGAAAGAAGAAGTTAAATTCTTTTTTAGAAAGCTTCATTTGAGGGCTCTGAACAAGGCGTTACATGTTTACAGCCACTCAGTTCTGTGTCTTTGTCCAGCTCTAAAGCAGCTCATGAACTGCAATGAATGAACTCCCGTTGAAACTCCAAATACCAGTATTTTCCTTTTAAATAAAAGAAACCCAAGGAAAAGGAAGAGATTACTGCCAGGATCTCTTTGGTAACATTATCAACACCACCCAAGCACATGCTTGGATGAATGGCATTAAATGAGGTCTTCTGCTTCAAATTTTTTTGCCACACAGTATAATTACACAAAATGTTACCTTTTAAATTATTGTATAGGCAATGTTGACCTAAAACTGTGATGGTCAAAAGGATAAAACGTTTGTTGTCTTAAAAATTTTTTTCTTCTAAGGACCTTTTTCCTACAAATGTTATTTTTGGCTGCCAGATGATGAACAAAATAGACAATGGTTTTTTTTACAATGCTACAAGGCCTTTCTTCCCTCAAAGTGATTTCTAAAACTTAGGGAATTGAAAGAACTGCCTGTGAAGGTATTCATAGGAACAACACAGTTTAAAATTAAATACATGAATGTGGTGTATTGCTCATCTCCAGCCAGCAATGCTGTTATCATAAGACAAAAAGAGATCTGATAACTTCTTTACGCTTGTGAGCTCTTTTAACTGACTTTTTTCTAGAGGTTAGAAGACAGGTGCCAGTCTTCCCATCTGCTTTTCACAGGGCTATGAATAGAATGAATGCTAGAAATATTGTATATTTGCTTCTCTAGAGATTAAAATAATCAAGCCACAGAAGTAGAATAAAACAGCTTGAGTTGACAGAAAAAGGCTCTGGAGAGGTAGCAAATGTAACCATTAGTACACAGCCTCTAGAGCCAGACTACCTTAGTTTGAATCCTGATTATACTACTTATTAGCTGTGTGAACATATGAAAGTTATTAAATTTCCTTGTTGCTTCAGTTTTTTCTTCTATAATCTGGGGGTAATGCTACCATTTATCTGATAGGGCTGTTGTGAAAATTATGTGAATTTAGTTTTCAAAGCATTTAGAACAGTGCCTAGTACATGGTAAGTGCTTTAGCCTTGTCAAACAGATGAGTTAGTGAAGGGATAAATCTGGTTTTTGCACAGAAATCTTAAGCAACACAAAGGATCCAATATTAAAAATATAATACACCTTTTCTTAGACTCAGGTATTTCTTTATAGGAATACAAACACTAAGACAGATGCTCACATCAAATAATGAAATTAATTGTATGAAATGTTAAGAGAATGTTTTCACATCTAAGCAAGCTTTCAATTTTCAGAAACCCTTAAGGATGACAAAAGTAAAAGCAGAAATTCTTGATGATAGCTCAGACAAGAATTTATTAGACAAAAATCCAAAAATCCCAGTGATAAAACTTAGCTTTGTTTGAGGAACTTATCTTTACAAAAGTAAAAACAAAAATTCTTGATGATAGCTCAGACAAGAATTTATTAGACAAAAATTCCAGTGATAAAACTTAGCTTTGCATTTCCCTTTCTTAAAATAAGTCATTTCTTTTACACAACAATGTGAATGTAATTGTCACTGAATTGTATGCTTAAAAACAGTTAAAATGGTAAATTTTGTTACGTATATTTTATCACAATTTTAAAAATGTTTTTATAATGAGTCCTTTTTGTATTTACTTGGTACCACGGAAGATACCAGGTCCAGAAAATATACTAATTTCCTTTTTCTGTAAATTGACTTTTTAATCTCATGGTTTGTCTGCTTTATAAAAATTGCCAAAAAACATAAAACACCTAAGGTGTAACATTCCTTACAATTGAGGTTTTTTGTAACAAAACGTTTAAACATACAAAATCAAATTAAATTATTAAATGAATAACTGCTGTCTGAGTAAATTATTAACTTTAAATAAGACCAGATAAGGTATTTTTATGGGTCCTCTAAGCCACACACAGTTTGGTGTTCTTAACGTAACTACCTATAAAGAGTATTTTTTTTTTAACTCTAATTTATATTTTCTCTAAAATTTCTGTTTTCCTATCACTCAAATAAAAGTCTTTATCTGCTTAATATGGCTCTGCAGTTCAGGAAATTCAGTATCTCTATGCAGAAACGAAAATCCTTTATGGAGCCAAGTGTGGTGGCTCACACCTGTAATCCGAGAACTTTGGGAGGCCGAGGCAGGTGGATCATAAGGTCAAGAGTTTGAGACCAGCCTGACCAACATGGTGAAAACCCATCTCTACTAAAAATACAAAAAATTAGCTGGGCATGGTAGTGTGCTCATTTAATCCCAGCTACCCAGGACGCTGAGGAAGGAGAATCACTTGAACCGGGAGGCAGAGGTTGCAGGTTGCAGTGAACCAGGATTACACTACCATACTCCAGCCTGGGAAAGGGAGTGAAACTCTGTCTGGGGGCGGGGGGAAGGCCAGTCATGGTGGCTCAGGTATGAAATCCCAGCACTTTGGGAGGCCGAGGTGGGGAGATCACTTGAGGTCAGGAATTTGACACTAGCCTGACAAATATGGAGAAACCCCATCTCTACTGAAAATACAAACTTAGCCAGGCTTGGTGGCACATGCCTATAATTCCAGCTACTCAGGAGGCTGAGGCAGGAGAATCACTTGAACCTGGGAGGCAGAGGTTGCAGTGAGCTGAGATAGCGCCATTGCAGTGAGCCTGGGCAACAAGAGCAAAACTCCATCTCAAAGAAAAAAAAAAAATCCTTTATGGTTTATTTTTCTACTTTTGTGTGCTCAATCAGACTAAAATTCTGCACAGATAACCAATCATGCAAAATCAGAAAATAAAAACGAGATAAAGGCCGGGCGCAGTGGCTCAAGCCTGTAATCCCAGCACTTTGGGAGGCCGAGGCGGGTGGATCACGAGGTCAAGAGATCGAGACCGTCCTGGTCAACATGGTGAAACCCCGTCTCTACTAAAAATACAAAAAATCAGCTGGGTATGGTGGCGCGTGCCTGTAATCCCAGCTACTCAGGAGGCTGAGGCAGAAGAATTGCCTGAACCCAGGAGGCGGAGGTTGCGGTGAGCCGAGATCGTGCCATTGCACTCCAGCCTGGGTAACAAGAACAAAACTCCGTCTCAAAAAAAAAAAAAACAAAAAAACAAAAAAAACAAGATAAAAATGAGGGTTTTGAAAGATTTCAACTGAATTAACACTATTCTATAGGAAAGTACAGTCAGCACTCTTTAGAATAAAATTAACCAAAAGCAGAGCTGAAGTCCTTGAAAACATATAGGAAGTTCTTGGGGTCAAGATACTATTACAGGACATAAATATTATATATATGAATGCATGAATATTATACATATGAAGAAAAGAGACCAGAAAGCTATTCAGAAAGACAGGTATATAGTGTGACTTTCTCATTTTATCCTAAAGGACCACAAATAAAGTGGCAATAACTTCTACTGGCATTTAATACTATTAGAAGAACTTTCTCGACCCAGTGTGGTGGGCTCACACCTGTAATGCCAGCACTTTGTGAGGCCAAGGTGGGAGGATCACCTGAGGTAAGGTGTTCAAGACCAGCCTGGCCAACATGGTGAAACCACATCTCTACTAAAAATACCAAAAAAATCCCGGGTGTGGTGGGACATGCCTGCAGTCCTAGCTACTTGGGAGGCTGAGGCAAGAGAATCACTTGAACTCGGGAGGCGGAAGTTGCAGTGAACTGAGATCACGCCACTGCACTCCAGGCTTGGGTACAAGAGCAAAACTTTGCCTCAAAAAAAAAAAAAAAAAAAAAAAAAAAGAATTTTTTCAGCACCTATAACTAGAAGATATAGCAAGCTTTGTCAATTACGGTAGGTGTAAAAGAAAAAAAAGGAAACAAAAAACTCAGTAATGATGAAAAGTATTCCTGCATCAATGTATTATAGAATCTTAAACTGAAAAGGATCCTTGAAATCCAACTCTTTAATTTCACAGATGAGCAACAACAAAAACCAAGACCTAGACCTGGCACTAAATTCCATGTCTGCTTTATATTTTACCTTAATGATAAACAAATATCATTCTGACAGCCTGACACTAATTTCATAGCTGAATTTAAATGAATAAAGAATACAAAAAGTAAAGAATTGGCTTTCTAATTAAAAGCCTAAATATTTGAATCTTTTTGAGACAGAGTTTTGCTCTTGTCACCCAGGCTGGAGGGCAATGGTGGAATCTCAACTCACTGCAACTTCCACCTCCTGAGTTCAAGTGATTCTCCTGCCTCAGCCTTCCAAAGTAGCTGCGATTACAGGCGCCTGCCACTATGCCGAGCTAATTTTTTTGTATTTTTAGTTGAGACGGGGTTTCACCATGTTGGCCAGGCTGGTCTTCAACTCCTGATGTCAGGTGATCCATCCGACTCGGCCTCCCAAAGTGCTGGGACTACAGGTGTGAGCCACCACGCATGGCCACCTCAATACTTGTTTTAAAAATCCACTGCAAAATGAGCATACTGGAAAAAACAGAGCCACTAAACTCAAAGGACATCTCACCTCAATCTCCACAGTCACCACGGGGAAACAAGAGAAGTTTCCAGAACATGGCTTCAAAAAATCTGTACTACTTCTTACTGCTCTAATACCTGTTTCCATCATAGTCTACTAATGAAAATAAAATTACAAAAAGAACTCATTCTCTCTTTAGTCCATTCGCAGTTTCATATCACATAAGTGTGTGTGTGTGTGTGTGTGTGTGTGTGTGTGTAAACAAAAACAATCATTTTCAATTAGTGGCAGAGTTTGTATAAATAGCTCTAAGATTCAAATGGGAGAAAAAAGGTAGGTCTCAGAGAGCCTAACTTTTCAACTTGCAAAGCTTAAATGTAGTAGTTACTTAACATGGCCTAACAGAAAAATACAAGGCCTGTTTGGGGAGAGTAACCTTTGCCAAGAAAAAGTGACTCTACAGATAATATTTTTTTTCCTAAGGTATTCTGAAGAAAAAAAATGTTGGTTAAAAGGTAACATAAAGGAAGGCAGAGTTTTAATAAAATATCATCAATGGTCCAGAAAGTCTCATTAAATATTAAGTCCTTTAACATTAAAATAATGTACATACTCAAAAATGATCTGGGAACCCCAAATCCTGCTATACTTAAAGTACACCACACTGAAGACGATGCTGGATTCAGATTAAAAAAAAAAAAAAATCTCCCAGTGGTGATCTACTTCCCTTTTTAGACAACAGATCTCTCATCCTCTTGGCCACAAGGTTTGTTGTTCCACTCTTTCCCCCTGTGAGATTTTCCTATCTGGCTAGCTAAGGGGACTCCTTTTTTGTCTCTGCTACTGAGATCATTCAATTGCATGGAGGAAAGGCAGAGGAAGAAAAGTGAAGAAGGAGTAGGAAAGGGAGTGGACAAGGAGAATCGAAGGAAGGAGGGATAATTTATAGTAAGTGAATTCCCGAATCTTGCTGTTAATGAACTCTGCTCCATCCTTCCTCTTCCTGCCATTTGGATTTGTGAACTAAGACACGACGCTTTTTAAGGTCAAGAGGGGTTTCTAGCACTTGTTACAGAAGTCATGACTAATACAGTGCTTTAACGGGCATGCTTAACCAGAAGCAAAAGAGAGTTGGTTCCATTATTGATATTACTGAATAGCCAAGTAAATTTCATTAGGTTACTTCTCTGAGTCTGTTTCCTCATCTATAATAAATATTAGACACATTTAAGATAAAGAGAATATTTTATATATGCGTTTTTCTAAACTTCAGAAAATATATTTGCTCTTCTAAACTTGCCTTAAACAGTTCTTAAATATGTAGAACAGTATTTTGAATGCCAGAAAGTTTATAGCAAAATTAAGTACCTCTAAAACAAAAGTAGGCATTTTTTAAGTGTACTGAAACTTACAGGTAGGTCATAGTTTCACTGGTTACTATAGTATCAGTCTATGGTCTGACCTCAATTTTTTCTTCTAAACATTAAGAAACCTAACAGGTGAAGATGTAAGTTCAACTGTAGTTAGTGGTAACATGCCAATTAACTCTTTGACTTGAAATTTTAGCCACAAGAAGAAAATTTTAAGTTTTAAATTTAAAATTTTAAAACTTTAGAATTATTAGCACTAGACTGGTTTGCAAGTCAATTTTTCAAACAAACATTTATAAAGAAAAATTCCTTACTTTGTAATGGATTGACAAAAAGCTGCCATCTCCTCATTCTGTACTTCAACTTCCTGAAGAAGAGAACTTGAAGTTGGCAAACCACTGGTCCCATTTGGGTCTTTCTGTAATTAAAAGTGTTTTTAATTATCTTAAAAGTGGAAGATGCACAAAATGCTACACAGCAGCACAGCACAAACACATTTTTATGAAAATATGTACAAAGCTATGGAGGTTAAAAAAAACATATCAATAACAAGTGTTTAAGTTGTGTATTTCTATCTTTGTAAAAGTAATGTCAATTAAGCCTTATTTTGGTTCTTTGGTTTTACTTGCTTAGTAGTAGAAACAGGCTGTATTGGTCGGTAAGAATGGAATGCTAAAAACCTTTCCATTCAAAATATTCCTAAAATAAACACTTTAGAAATTTCACAGCTAAAATGAAATTAAAAGACTACTGTGTTTTAAGAAAATGAAGAGATAAAGCCCATTTGGGACTCTTCTAATAAGCCAGAAATTCTATATATTCAAGTAGGCCCGAAATTCCAAGAAGGCAGATGGTTCTTTATGTAAGAGACAATGGGCATTTTCTAGGTTGATAAACTTATACAAACATACTCATAGTCTCTCAAAAATTAAGTCTACACCTGGTCAAAAACTGTTTACAACTTTTAGGGAGACCAATTCACCACCCAAGCATAGCCAAACAGCAGGGTCCATTAAGAGTGTTTTGATACTACATATAAGTATTTGATTTGGTACAAATTTCAAATATAAATTTCCTGTAAAATTAGAATTGGAACATTCTCAATTCAAAATTCAGTGAGAACGAAGTGCAAACCTTTCAAAAGCTGTAACAGATTTCAGTGACCATGGCACACACATATACAAAAAAATTTTTTTGAGACACGTACTCATTCTCTCGCCCAGGTGAGTGCAGTCATATGATCATGGCTCACTGCAGCCTTGACCTCCTGAAGTCAGGTGATCCACCTCAGCCTACCAAGTAGCTGGGACTACAGGCATGGGCCACCTTACCTGGCTAATTTTTGTATTTTCTGTAGACACGGAGTTTTGCCATGTTGCCCAGGCTAGCCTCAATCTCCCGGGCTAAAGCAATCTGCCCGCCTCAGCACTCAAGATGATTCTGTGTCAGAAAATTAAACTGAAAATTTAGGGCAACTATTCCTTTATGAGTTTCCTTCTTTTAATATATGTCAGAGCCCTTTCTGCTAGAAAATAATATATGCATTTGGAGAAAAAAATAAATACCTTGAAGTCTACAAAAGCACAACTAAAAGTTAACAAGTCTCTTGGGGAAAAGAGAGTTAAGGCAGACTACTGAATTATCAATGTAGCCAAGTATGGTATTGCATATTTGTAGTCCCAGGTACCCAAGAGGCTAAATTAAGAGGGTCACTGGAGCCCAGAAGTTTGAGGCCAGCCCAGGCAACACAGTGAGGCCCCATCTCTAAAAATAAAAATAAAATAAATTTTTGTATCAATATAACTCTGTAACCAAGGCCCTAACTAAAACAATAACATGTGCTTATAAAAATACTAGCACAGCTAAATGTCTACTCCCATTTGCAACAAGCATTACATCCTTTGAAGCCTAAAACTCTGGGGCTCTTGTTTCTCATTTGAGATATGAGTTCTTTAGGGCATATGCTTCTAGTCAACACCAATTGCAATGAAGTTAAAAGTACAGTACCACTGAGAGAAGCCAAGGCAGGTAGATCACCTGAGGTCAGGATTTTGAGACCAGCCTGGCCAACATGGTGAAACCTCATCTCTACCAGAAATACAAAAATTAGCCGGGTGTGGTGCCAGGTCCCTGTAATCCCAGCTACTTGGGAGGCTGAGGCAGGAAAATCACTTGAACCTGGGAGGCAGAGGTTGCAGTGAGCCAAGATAGTGCCACTGCACTCCAGCCTGGGCAACAAGAGCAAAATTCCGTCTCAAAAAGTTTTACAGAATTCTTAGTGTTTTCCTAATATCTTCATATAGTGCTAGAGGTTTCTCTTAGGTTGCAGGAAGTTTGTTTCTGATTATTTCCAAAAAGTTAATACGTTGGGAAAGATTATGTCTGAACTATTGCTACTTCCCCCATTATACTGACAGCAGTCTCATAGTTACCAATCACTTATCAATCAATTTGTATTACAGAAGCAACCACTGTGGCAAACAGACTATATTACTCTAAAGAATAGGGTTTTATATTTCCTAGCAAATCCTCTGGTTTCACACTCCAAATCTGCCGCAATCTAATCCAATCTTATTTCCCAGAACTTCTCTAAAGATTTCTGTGTTCCAGTTAGCTTGAATCATATCTTGTTCCTATAAAACACAAATTGAGCTATCCCACCTCTGGACCTTTCCAAATCTGCCGCAATCTAATCCAATCTTATTTCCCAGAACTTCCCTAAAGATTTCTGTGTTCCAGTTAGCTTAAATCATATCTTGTTCCTATAAAACACAAATTGAGCTATCCCACCTCTGGACCTTTCCTTTCACCTTCCTCTTAAACTTCCCTTACCATATGTGTCAAAAATCTATTAATTTTTAAGGTCCAACTGAATGCAACTTCATCTACAATGCCCTTCATGATTACTCAGAATGAAGGAATTCTTCTCCCTGTACTTCTAAGTACTTAGTCTGAACCAAACATCGTATTGCTACATGCTGTTTTATATTTGTCCTAATGTGAAAGCTCCTTGAGAACATGAATAGCATTTTGTTGAATTTTGTATTTTTGTATCCAGTTTAGAAGCATTCAGTCGTTAGTTCAATGTGAACTTCTGGTTCCCCCAAAACAACTTAAAATTCACTTACATATAACGAGTGAATTTGTCATAGAAATCATATCAAAAAAGCTCTATTAGGTGGGAACTATTATAACTTCCATTTTATGAAAAAAATGAGGAACAGATTAATTAACTCACAAGGTCATATAGCTAATACAGGCAAAGTGTGAATTTCAACCCAGGCAGTCTGGTTTCAATGCCACATGTTTGATAACCATGTCAATCTGTCTCTCAAAATAATATCCTAAAAAAATTCCTAAAAACACAATGTGAAAAATAACATTGTGACCTTTGTGGGAGCAGTGCTATGGAAAACCTGAAGCTTTGCTTGACCCAAGAATCATCTTTCCCTGAAGAACTGTTCTTCATGTTTTACTTACTTTAAAAACAGACTCTGAATCTCCTTAGATGGCATTTTAGGATTTAAAAAGAATAATAATAGTTCCATTTTTTGCAGTGCCTCTCATGAATCAGGTCCTTCCTTTCATTCAAGTTATGAGTTTGAATTGACAAAAACTGAATATAATAATT
This sequence comes from Saimiri boliviensis, assembly GCF_048565385.1. Classification (NCBI taxonomy): domain Eukaryota; kingdom Metazoa; phylum Chordata; class Mammalia; order Primates; family Cebidae; genus Saimiri; species Saimiri boliviensis. The sequence continues at coordinate 86,797,606 of NC_133454.1, forward strand.
ATCTAGTCATACATCAAGGTAAGAATAGAATCTAGAAAGTTAACTCAAATGTTTTGTCCATAAAGGGTAAAAAATAGCTAGGCAGCCAATATTTCACCTCAAACATTAAGTTTTAGGTTTTTCCCTCTACTCTTTCTGGAATAAAAAATTCATATATTTTACATCCATCCCCTTAACCCATACTCGAATTCCACCTCCAAACTCCATGCAAACAAACCAAAGCATCAAATCTCTTTTCTCCATAGATATTATAGCCTTTTCTGCTGTGGCACTCAAGACTTTCTTTTTTGTACTGCATTTATACACATTCACATTTTGTCTCCCCTTTCTAGCCCAAGTTATTTAGTAGTGAAGTCTACAAATGATTAATATTTGCAATCCTCACATTGTATACCCACACAAATTTTTTAACAAATAAAAGAGGTATATAAGGCCAGGTGTGGTGGCTCATGCCTGTAATCCCAGCACTTTGGGAAGCCAAGGTAAGTGGATCACAAGGTCAAGAGATTGAGATCATCCTGGCCAACATGGTGAAACCCTGTCTCTACTAAAAATACAAAAATTAGCTGGGCATGATGGCACACGCCTGTAGTCCCTGCTACTCGGGAGGCTGAGGCAGGAGAATCGCTGGAACCCAGGCGGCAGAAGTTGCAGTGAGCAGAGATTGCGCCACTGCATTCCAGCCTCGCAACATAAAAAGGAGGAGAGAGAGGGGGAGGAAAGAACAAAAGACATATGATAATAAGAAAACACTACCAATGCCATTAGCCAATACATGGAACAAAGAAAGAAGTTTGCAGGGGAAGATACAAAGTTCTCGTGTTGTTCTGACGCCAGGCTAGAGTGCAATGGTGTGATCTCGGCTCACGCAACCTCCGCCTCCTGGGTTCAAGCGATTCCCCTGCCTCAGCCTCCCGAGTAGCTGGGATTATAGGCATGTGCCACCAAGCCCAGCTAATTTTTTGTATTTTAGTAGAGATGGAGTTTCACCACGTTGGCCAAGATGATCTTGATCTCCTAACCTCATGATCTGCCCGCCTCAGCCTCCCAAAGTGCTAGGATTACAGGCCTGAGCTACCACGGCCGGCCATTACGCTGTGTTTGAAAATCCATGTAGATGTTTAGGTCATCATCTAGAAATGTTCTACTCCAGAAATATTATATAGAGCTAGAGACAGAGATTTAGGGATCATCCAATTTCTGTACCTCTTTACAGGGAACTCTCTCTCTCTGCTAACTGCTGTCAGCATCCATCAGGATCACTGAGAGCACATCTCGGTCAAAGCAGTCTTTGCATCAAACTCCGTTAAGAGGAAACAGTCTCTTGGGAAGCTAAGGGAGACATAAGGCCCTGTATCTGTGAGGGACAGAACTGGGACATCTCTTTATTTTCATATATATGGAATGGCTTGTGCAATTATGAGCTGACAAGTCTCCTGATCTGCACTTGGCAAGCTTGAGACAAAAGAGAGCCAATGACGTAGTTGCAAAACTCAGGAAGGGCCAATGCTTCCGTTTTAGTCCAAAGGCAGGAAAAAAATTGATGATCCAGCTTAAAGGCAGTCAGGCAGGAGGAGTTTCTCCCTTACTCTTGGGAGGGTCATTCTTCAGGCCTTCAACTAATTGGATGAGGCCCATTCACATTAAGCAGGGAATTTGCTTTATCTAGCTGACCAATTCAAACATTAATCTGACCCAAAAACACCCTCATAGAAATAGGCAGAATAATGCCTGATCAGGTATCTGGACACTCCATAGCCTAGTCAAGCTGACACATAAAATTAAACATCACAGCATCTCAATCATAGACAGCCAAGGAGTCACATCACTACAAGAGTCTAGATCAGTGGCTTCCAATCTAAGTACATTGGAGCCTCAAGAATAAAGCACTGACCAAGGGAAAACAAGTAAAGAGTTATTAAAGACAACCAAGAACAAAACCTTTGGAGGAATGCCTGTGTTTAGCTAGACAAAGAAAAAGGAGTCAAAAATCACAGGAAGAAAAATAGGAAGTAGATCTACCCAGGGAAACAGAATAGAGTTTCAAAAAAAAAAAAAAAAGGATATAGTCAACTTTTTAAAAATAAGCAAAAGGGCTAGACAGTGAATATGGTCAAGGGATTGGCAATTCTGCAACATAATGGGAATAAGAGGAGGAGAGCAAGAGACTAGAAAGACAGTAAGTACAAATTCCTTTTTAAAGGGTAATAACTTTAAGGCCAGGTGTGGCAGCTCATATCTGTTATCCCAGTACTTTGGGAGGGAGGTGGATAGCTCTAGTCCAAGAGGTGAAGACCAGCCGAGGCAATATGGTGAAACCCCGTCTCTACTCAATATACAAAACTTAGCCAGGTATAATGGTGTGTGCCTATAGTCCCAGGTACTCAGGAGGCTGGGGCAGAAGGATGGCTTGAGCCCAGCAGACAGAGGATGCAGTGAGCCGAGGTTGTGCCACTGCACTCCAGCCTGGATGACAAAGCAAGACCCTGCCTTTAAAAAAAAACAACAACAACAAACATACACACATACACACACACACACACACACACACACACACACACACACACACACACAGAGTAATAACTTTGGGGAAGACAAGAACAAACAGGAACAAGGAAAGAAATGAAAGAGTTAAGTTCTGGAAAAGGGAAGGAACATCTCTTCCTTTCAAACCAGAAAGATGAAAAAAATGTGAGGTTGACAGTTAACGCATGGATAGTCTTGACCTCAGTTTAAAAGAAAAAAAAGGGTAGAGAGTTGGCAGAGGTGAATCTGGAGATTTAAGGAAAGTAGTGAAGGTTTAAAATGATTCACAAAAATTTATCAATGAATACTCTGTAAAGTAGTTACAAGAATATGGGGAAGCTTTATTCCTATACAAGTTCAAGGTTCATGCCATATTACCCTGAAATTATATGGAACACAACACCAAGTTTTCAGTAAATGTACTTTAAACATTAAATACATGCTACTTTTCAGAAGGAAGTTGGTTACATCGTTATTTGGACTTTTTTTGTTTCCAAAGAAACTTACATGTACTGTTCAAATATACTCAGCCAGACCATAAAATCACATTTTATTTAACCTTCCCCCTTCATTAAAATTAATAATAGACATTTTGCCAATGGGGATATGTTTATAATGTTAATACAATTAACTTTTAGAAAGAGTTAACAACCACAGAACTTCGCAAAGCCACTTCTATGAAAATAATTTGATCCATTACTAAAATTCTTTGAAATCTGCTCTAAGTAGTTAAATTCATAGCTATTAACTAAAAGCCTGATTTAAACTTAAATTGTCAGAAGACAAAGTTTTAAGTAGCATGTCTTTTCCTGGTTTTGGTCACAAAAAATTTGAACTAAAGTATTTAGATCATTATTAAGAAAACAAAGGACACTAGATGGAAACAGGAAGTAAGCTTGCTGAGTGAGAAGAAAAATATCCTTTGTGTTTTCACCACAAAGCATAAAATTCTTATAGAAATTGAACACTTAAGCATGTACAGTAATTATAAAGCATTGCAATATTACTTTCCAATAAAAAATATGAAGGAAAAGTTTATATACAGACAGAGATGAATGGTATGTGAAAAATTAAAAGCTCTGTTCCATGAATTGTGTCATGGATTTCCAAAGTCAGCCAATTACCAGTGTTCAGTTTATCTCCTTACTTTGCTCTACATCAAACCAAACTTTATCTTCCTGTACACAAACAAAATGATGAAATCTTAGCACTAAGAAGAAGGCTTAGAACTTTCTCACATAAAAATACTTTCTGGGCTGGGCACAGTGGCTCACATCTATAATCCCATCACTTTGGGAGGCTGAGGTGGATGGATCACCTGAGGTCAGTTGAAGACCAGCCTGACCATATGGTGAAACTCCGTCTCCACTAAAAATACAAAAATTCACTGGGTGTGGTGGCAGGCACCTGTAATCCCAGCTACTTGGGAGGCTGAGAGAGAATTGCTTGAAGCCAGGACAGGAAGGCTGAGGTGAGCCAAGATTGCACCACTGCACTCCAGCCTGGGCAAGACAGCGAGACTACATCTCAAAAAAAAAAAAAAAAAAAAAAAAAAGGGCCGGGCGCGGTGGCTCAAGCCTGTAATCCCAGCACTTTGGGAGGCCGAGGCGGGTGGATCACGAGGTCAAGAGATCGAGACCATCCCGGTCAACATATTGAAACCCCGTCTCTACTAAAAATACAAAAAATTAGCTGGGCATGGTGGCGCGTGCCTGTAATTCCAGCTACTCAGGAGGCTGAGGCAGGAGAATTGCCTGAACCCAGGAGGCGGAGGTTGCGGTGAGCCAAGATCGTGCCACTGCACTCCAGCCTGGGTAACAAGAGCGAAACTCTGTCTCAAAAAAAAAAAAAAAAAAAAAAATCCTTTCTGTAGCATTTATAACACGTACATACCAAGCCTCTGAGTAAATATCTCAAGTAATAGTGTTTACAAGTCTTAAATTTAGCCTAAAGCTGCCTCCTAACATATTTTAAGTTCAGCCTAATGATTTCGATTTCTGCACATACAGAGAACTGTAATATACTAACTGGATGTGTAAACAAACTGTAACCTACTCTTGTGCCAATCACCAAGTTTCGGCCAATTAAGGGTGGCTAACTGTTCAAAACACATTCCAATAAGGCAAACGTCAAGCCATAACCAATCCAGCGGTTTCTGTACTTCACTTCCATTTTTGGTATGTCACTTTCCTTTTCTGACCATAAATCTTCCACCACATGGCTGCACTGGAGCTCCCTGAACCCATTCTGGTTCAGGGGCTGTCCAATCTGTGATCTCTTCTTTGCTGAATTAAACTATGTTAAATTTGTCTAACATTCTTCTCTTAACACAACCTGAGAGCAACCATCACAAAATGTCTCTTTATAAGTTCCTTTGTAGATATTTAACCATGAAACGTGCCTCCTGAATTTTCTTCCCCATTGGTTCTTGTTCTCCTTTTTAGGACAATGGACTTTAAAATTGAGCTACTAAAATGAATTCTCCATTCACAGAAAAAAATATATAAACAAATAGGACTTATCTAGCCAGGCGAGGTGGTTCACGCCTATAATCCCAGCAATTTGGGGGGCTAAGGCGGGTGGATCACTTGAGGTCAGGAGTTTGAGACCAGCCTGGTCAACACAGTATAACCTCACCTCTACTAAAAACACAAAAATTAGCCAGGCATGGTAGCACACACCTGTAGTCCCAGCTTTCGAGAGGCTGAGCCAGGAGAATCACTTGAACCCGGGAGGTAAAGGTTGCAGTGTGCCGAGATCATGCCACTGCACTCCACAGCCTGGGTGGCAGAGGGAGCAAACAAACAAATAGGACTTGTTTAATTTTAAGCTTTTCTATGCAATGTATTTTAACCTTCAGCCCTAACTACCAGTTATTTCTCTTTATTTTTCAGAGACACAGTCTTATTCTGTAGCCCTGACTGGAGCACAAGGGCCTTATCATCTTTGCTCACTGAGGCCTCAAACTTCTGGGCTTAAGAGATCCTCCCACCAAAGTCTCTTGAGTAGCTGGAACTAGAGAATATCTGTAGTCCCAATGTGCGTCACCACACATAGTGAATTTTGTTTCCCATAGACACAGTTCTTCCTACATTGCCCAGCTTGGTCTCAAATTCTTGGCCTCAAGCAGTCCTCCCACCTTGGCCTCCCAAAGCACTTGGTTTACAGGCATGAGCCACCACACCCACCCTAGTACCAGTTGTTTCTATTATAATCTAGCACAAATTGTCATCTAATGTAACACAAAATAGTATACTTAATATATTTAATATACTGTTTTATAAGAGCACCATGACTTTCAGGTATTCTACTTCCCGAATTGGTTTGAAAACATACGTCCAAAATACAAAACCTTTAAAAATAAAAAAAAAGAAAGAAAGAAAAGTCTACCTCCTCTTTCAAATGACAACTTCCCAAATTTTAACTATTATTTCTGAAAGGGATCTTGTCTAGCCAACTTTATTTCATAGATGAAGAAATTTAGATTCAGTGATTTAACTCCAATTAATACTCTCTTCTTCAGGCAAAATACCTCCAACAGGGTGGGCATAATGGCTCATGCCTATGATCCCAGCACATTGGGAGGCCAAGACAGGCAGATGGCCTGAGGTCAGAAGTTCAAGACCAGCCTGGCCAACATGGTGAAACGCTGTCTCTATTAAAAATACAAAAATTAGCTGGGCGCGGTGGCTCAAGCCTGTAATCCCAGCACTTTGGGAGGCCGAGGTGGGTGGATCACGAGGTCGAGAGATCGAGACCATCCTGGTCAACATGGTGAAACCCCGTCTCTACTAAAAATACAAAAAAACTAGCTGGGCGTGGTGGTGCGTGCCTGTAATCCCAGCTACTTAGGAGGCTGAGGCAGGAGAATTGCCTGAACCCAGGAGGCGGAGGTTGTGGTGAGCCGAGATCGAGCCATTGCACTCCAGCCTGGGTAACAAGAGCGAAACTCCATCTCATTAAAAAAAAAAAAAAAAAAAAAATACAAAAATTAGCCAGGTGTACTGACAGGTGCCTGTAATCCCAGCTACTCAGGAAGCTGAGGCAGGAGAATTGCCTGAACCTGGGAGGCAGAGGTTGCAGTGAGCCAAGATTGCGCCATTGCACTCCAGCCTGTGGGACAAGAGCAAAACTTAGTCTCAGGAAAATAACAATAATAATAACACCTCCAACAGTTCCTTAAATGGCATAAGTTATAGACCTGAAAACTATAGTCTTCTCTTTTCAGGACATACTCTAGGCTAGGCACAAATGGCTCACACTATAGGGGAGACCTCATCTTTACAAAAACTTAAAAAAATTAGTTGGGTGTGACGGAGTGCACCTGTAGTCAGTCCCAGCTACTCAGGAGGCTGAATTAGAAGAGTTATTTGAGCCTGGGAGGTAGAGGCTACAGTGAACCGTGATCACACTGCTGCATTCCAACCTAGGTCAAACAGTGTGAGACCCTGTCTCAAAATAGACATACTTCAGTTTCCTTACTGGTGGCCCCTCTTAGGATATACTCAAACAAAATTATTAGATGGGGTTTGAATAGAGTATAATGGAATGATGAACACTTCCTCAGTCATGCTGCAGTTAAATTCTCCTAAGACTGGCAAGCAGCCTAAGCCACGTCAATTCAGATAATTCAGATAGCATGCTATCAGTAAAGCTATTGACATGCTACACTGTAGTAATCTAGCTCCAACCTCTGATTGATCAGCAAATGGATTATGAGAGATGTGAGTTAGAGAGTGGGTAAGCAATAATGCTACAGTGCAGCATTATTGCTTACCCACTCTCTAACTCACATCTCTCATAATCCATTTGCTCATTACTTTAATTCTTCCCCTATACTTCAAGATCTGGGAACATGTTTCTGCTAAAACTAATCATGTCTGGCAGCCTAGTTAATTAATTTCTAGAGTCTGAGCCACTAGCAGCTCTCTGTAACAACCATGTGACTGATTACCCAGATCTTGCTAGGTGAACTTCTTTCTATAGGAAACTATCCAACCTCATTATTCCTCCAAGATACTTTCTTAAGCACCCCAAATAAGGAAAATATCAAGATGGTACTGTGACAAATATTTTAGATAAGCAGGAAAAGATACATGTAGGGAGACTTACATGGGTGTCACACCTCTGTCCCACCAAATGAAAGGGTGGAGAACACATGTGTTGAACTAGAAGTGACCAGTCTAAACTAAAAAGGTCAAGCAGGGGCAGGAAGTTGAGTTTTGCAATGAAAGCATTAGCAACCTATGCTTTGGGTTTTGAGCTGAAAAGAAACTGTGTCCAGGGTACTCTGTTTTTATACTTTGCTATTTGTCTTGTCATTTTCCCAACTTTATAGGCTCCTAAAGTATGAAGAAACTTTAAAGTTATCTAATCAAGAGGTCCCAAATGTGGGTCTAAGGGAGTAACACATTTGCTGCATCAGAATCACTTAGGGAAAGTTTTGAAAAAACAGGTATCTTCCCCCTGAAATTTCATACTGTCTTTTGGCACCCCTTCCCCTAAATCAGGACCGAGTAGGCCTAAACTCTGTAGGACACTGTAACATATAACTAAATTTGGGAAGCCATTTGAACCATATTTGAATATCTGCTATGACAGCGAACTTACTCCTTCTAAAATAACATGTTGTATCACTGAAGGGCTGGCTGGGCTTAGTGACTCATGCCTGTAATTCCAGCACTTTGAGAGGCCGAGGTGGGCAGATCACCTGAGGTCGGGAGCTCAAGACCAGCTTGACAAACATGGAGAAACCCCGTCTCTACTAAAAACACAAAATTAGCTGGGTGTCGTGGTACATGCCTGTAATCCCAGCTACTCAGGAGGCTATGGCAGAAGAATCACTTGAACCTGGGAGAGGGAGGTTGCAGTGAGCTGAGATCACACCATTGCCCTCCAGCCTGGGCAACAAGAACAAAACTCTGTTTAAAAAAAAAAAAAGGGAGGGCTTTTAGATTCAGATGGGTTTGAATGTCAGAACTTTGCTTCTTACAAACAGTTCCGTGGCCCTCTCTTTGACCTCCAACTTGTTATGGAAATTTTCAAATATACACAAAGTAGAATAATAGAATAAACACCCAGGTATCCATCATTGGTTTCAACAATTATCAACATAGAGCCAATCTTGTTTCATCTATAAGCCCTCCAACCCAAATATCTCACTTGATTTTATTACATTTCATTTGTAAATGCTACAGTATACATCTCTAAATATGACTCATTTATTTATTTAATTAACTGCAATACCATTATTATACCAAAATAGTTACAATAATTCCTTTTTTTTTTTTTTTTTTTTTTGAGATGGGAGTTTTGCTCTTGCTGCCCAGGCTGGAGTGCAATGGCGCAATCTCGGCTCACCACAACCTCCATCTCCTGAATTCAAGCCATTCTCCTGCCTCAGCCTCCCGAGTAGCTGGGATTACAGGTGCCCACCACCACACCCGGCTAATTTTTGTATTTTTAGCAGAAACAGGGCTTCACCATGTTGGTCAGGCTGGTCTCAAACTTCTGACCTTGTGATCCGCCCGCTTTGGCCTCCCAAAGTGCTAGGATTACAGGTGTGAGCCACCACATCTGGCCAATAATTTCTTTTAACTTCTTCACAACTCAGCTTCCTCAACTGTAAAACAGGGATGGGTCACACTTTGGCCTCACAGGATTCTTGTGAGCTGTCTCAGTGATTAAAAAGAAAAAGAAATGTTGAAGAAGTCTTTGGCTTTAGCCATGGTGGTAAAAAATAATAATAAATAAATAATTTGGTTTGAATACGTACAACATAAAAATCATGTAAGTTCTTGGGTTCCGAATCCCAGTCTTGGAGCTTTGGACAGTAAATAACCCACCTACCCAGAAACCTCAACCTGCTTAAGATAATGACTACATTATATCTAGAATGGTAATGTCAGCTCAGCTGGGATAATCTATTTCTCTTAGTAGGTAAATGACTTTTGAACAATGGGAGGTTCAGAATTTAAGAAATAATTAAATTAATCAAGGTAATTTACAAACATCTGTATTAACTTCAAGAGAATCTATTTATTGTAACTACAATGCATTCATTGTGGGGCTCTGCCTTCTACCAGTGCAAGGGTTGAGACTCAACTCAGCTCCCTACAGAATAAGAGGCTTCCTTTTCTTTGATAGCAAGACTGCAACTTTTCATAGCCCCAGTCGGTCTCCAGGTTCTAGGCAGTTACCCTTCCCAAACAACTATAAATAGCTGACACCTCAAATCCAGACTACATCTCAAATCCTGACTCCAGGCACTAAACACAGAGTTCATTTCTCTCATGAGAAATCTATAAAATGGAGACTCACAGTTGGGGAGTTATCGCCCTATTCGAAATTGACCCAAACATGAATCCAGCAGTGACCTGGGCCCTATAGGATGGGAAGATCAGGGGGATCGGTGCCTTCCCCCCACCACCTCTTTTTTGGAGACAGGGTCTTGCCCTGTCACCCAGGCTGGAGTACAGTGGTGCAGGCTGGAGTACAGTGGAGTACAGTGGAGTACAGTGGAGAGTCACTGAAGTCTCAACCTCCTGGTCTCACATGATCCTCCCACCTGAGTGTCCCAAGTAGCTGGGACCACAGGAGTAGGGCATCATACCTGGCTAATTTTTTTGTAATTTTGGTGGAGACAGGATCTCATTATGTTGCCAGGCTGGTCTCAAACTCCTGGGCTCAACTGATCCTCACTTAGTCTCCCAAAGAGCTGGGATTATAAGCGTGAGCCATCATGCTGTCTAAACCTAAACACCTATTTTTCTTCCTCCCAGACATCTAAATGGTTTTTCAAAGTCAACAATTCAACATAAACCCATTCAAATCATACAAAATCTGTTCCTCCTTCCCCATCTAAATGCTAGTTAACTCCTAATGACAAAATAGTAGTTTGGTACTGATCTAATTAGCGGAATGATATAATTCACACTAAAGTAAGAATGAGGCTTAAACATTCCCAGGATACACAGATACAAGAGCAAAACACAAATCTGCAGTGATATTTCATTCTTCACTTTTAACAATGTAAGCATTTAAAGTGAGAGTCCTTTAAATTACTCTTCTCTCTCTGCAGTTATTTTTTCCTTCATTGATTTATGGTTAAAAACAACAAAACAAAATGTGTGAGAATTTCTATAATGGGGCTAAAAACCAAAATTCTTTACTTCTGTTGAAAAAAATAAAAGGAATAAGGAAGAGAAAGAAGGGATCCTATGTAATGAGAAGACATGGAGAGACAAATTTAAAATATCTTAAATGCCTCTCAGTGACAGCCAGATCGTTCATTAGAGGCTTTTTATTTACAATCCTAGAAAAATATTAATAACAAGCAATTTTTCAATTTGGCCTAATCACATTTAATCTTTTGCCACACAAACAAAGAATCAAAGCACATGTGAGAGCAAAGAAAAACAACATGAAAAATAAAAAATATTCCTTTTTCTTAACAAATTACACACACAAACATGAACTCTGTGTTATTCTAAGTTTGAGAAGTTAGTAAGAAAAGACTATACCTGAGATATATGGCCCTGGACTTTTGCAAGCTGAGTTGTTCGAATATTTAAAGACTGGCTTCTTGTTACAGTTGCCACAGAAAGGGATTTTCCATTCACCTTTCTTTCAAGACGACAATTTGCTGGCGATCTCTCTTCAAGAAGAACAGCATCCCAAGGATCCTTTTCGAGCAAACTTGAAACATTTTTCTCTTCTTCATGGTCTAATACCTCCACATTATCCACTTTAGGCTTACTTAGAGGATCCAAGTCTAACCAGTCAAATTTACTGATATCCTCAGACTTTGGAGATACCTGTAGATTGCTGACTTTTGAATCTGTAATCTCCAAATCAGTCCTTGCTTTCCCATTTTTTAAAAATTCTGATGTACTAGCTATTTTGTCAAATAGTTTTGCCATGTCAGGACTGACTACTGGACGACAGATAGGTAAGCTTCCTTGTGGATGAAAGGGTGTGGCAGGTGTCAAAGGATATGAGAAATATGGAGACTGTCCCGGAAGACTTAAATATATAGGTTCTGTAGATGGAAAAGTGGGCATTCTTGGATTGAAGCCATTCTGGAATGCAGCCTGTTTACTGTATGTAGAAGGATAAATAGAAGGTAAAGCATAAGTGGAAGGCCCAGATAATCCAGGTAGCCACTGTCCTCTCTGAATAGTAGGTCTAAAGTAGAGCTGTGCTGAAAAAGGGCTCAGAACAGGAGTAACTGGCAATACAGGTGTTTTTCTAGTCTCGAAACTGTCATCCAGCAATAGCTTCTCAAGTTCAGCCTGAGTGAGCTTTTCTACATCAATATCTAATGCTCTTTTTTGGGAATCTGATTCGGGAAACACCATGAGATCATAATCCTGTTTGTTATAAACCTGTGCTTTTTGTCTGGTGCTACTTGACAACTCAAAGCCTCTCTGATTGTCAGTAACTTGTCTATCCTTTTGCAGTTTTGCTAAAGCCTCTGCTTCCATCTGTAATGCTTCTTCTTTGTCCACATCTTTTGCTCTTGTTGGTTCCAGATGTGAAGATGGACATTGTTTAACTCCACTGTTGCTGGATATCTGAGCCATGTCCTCTGAAAAGACCAAACCTTTTTTTCCCCAAACTATTTTTTTCTTGTAGTTTCCAAAATAGCAAGACCTATACATAAAAATAAACATAACACTCAATTAGATTTCTAAACATATTTTGTTTGCAACTTACCCCATATGACTTAAGTCTTAAAGCCACTTAGAAAAATATACTATAAAATAAAAAACAGTTGTATGAAATCTTGGTGAAGGAACACAACACCTCATACAGTACTGGGTTACGGAAGATGATCATTACTTTACCCCATTTCCTGATCTAACTGGAAAGCTGGCACAGTAAATGAAATTTAGACGCTTTCATTTTAGCAGCCACAATGGCTGCCATTAACCAGTGGTACTTCTGGGAGAATTCTTAACGTGAAATGACTTAAGTGCTAGTCACATATTTCAAAGAGTTCAGACAGGGTTTACCGTTATGCAAAAATAGAAAGTCAAAATGGTTTTTGAACTTTTGCTATTTGTTAAATTGCTTAAAAGTCAATTAGCAATAAAAACATCCAATACCTAATCAATAAAATAGGAAACTATTATTTTATCAAAATACTTACGTGCAAAACTGATTACAATTTTATAATCCTCCAGAAATATTAAAAATACATAATGTAACATGGATTTAAGTAATAGGACTAGAGTGTTAAGACTATTAGAAGTTCTGAGGTAATCTTCCAATCAAAGATTAAATTATAGCAGAATTGGTCATAATTTTAATTACATTTCTATTCTGATTATCTGCAGTTAAATCAATGGTTATAATACCAAAGTTTCTCCTCTTCAAAATCCTTAAATATTTATATTCATGAAAAGACAAGAAGATAATTTTTAAACTTTCTCATAGATTAGCTTATAAAAATTTATACTCCTCTAAGACACTTAATTCAGACCAAGATTACCCTGTGAAGCAATATAACCAACTGAAAGCTTGCTTAGCTACTCTATATCACAGGGCATGTTTCCTGCTTCTAATCAGTATGATGCAAGGGTGAAACATGGGTCCCTTCCCTGGAGTCACATCACCTTAGTTTAAGAAGGTATATGACCTTGGGCAAATGAAAACTTTTCTGTATGTCTTAGTTTCCTAATTTTTTAAATGATAAAGTATCAATCTAAATTAGTATATAGACTAACTGAAATAATACATGTAAAAGTGCTTTTATTGGCCTTGAGCATAAGCACTAAATAAGTGGTACACATCATTAATCTAATCTGGTTTGTGGTATATCTAATTTAAATACCTAGAAAGAAAGCTCTTGTTTACATTCTATGGCCTTTCTTTCTAGCAAACACAATGCTTATCTACAGTGTATGCTCAAAGTATGTGTGATGCAAGGAGGTAGAGAAAAACCCAAAATGAATTCAAATTAATATAATACAAATGAAAATCCTAAGTGTTGAGGTAATACTAAACAACAACAAAATTGGTGGGTAGGACATGAAGAAAGAGGAATTCAAAGAATGTCCTTGGAATGTTCTTGGATTATTGTTTTGCAATTCCTTCATACAACTATTTTCCCTTCTGTGGTAGACTACAAAGCATGGGCATAATGTATATTTAAAATATGTACACTTTACTGTATATACACTTTATATCAAAAGAAAAAGCTGTAAATACTGAACTATTGCTAAATATGTACAAAGTACTTAGAGGAAAGAACTAATGTCTACCACTTACTTTTGTTGTTGTTGTTTAGAGACTGTGGTCTTACTATGTTACTCAGACTGCTCTTGAACTCCTGGCCTCAAGCAAGCCTCCTGCCTCTGCTAGGATTACAGGCATGATCCACTGTGCCTGGCTCTCCTCCCATTTCAAAACACATACACCCACCACATGGGATGTGATTTTGTTGCTCCTCCCATAAAGAGGAGGGATCTATTTCTTTACTCTCTAGAGCTGAGTGGGCCTTGTGACTTGGCTTTTACCAATAAAATGGAAAGAAGTGACACTGAGAGAAGAGGAGTTCCAAATCTAGGTCCTAAGAGGCTTTACTACTTCAGCTCTTTATCTCTTGAAATGCAGCCACTACCATGTGAATGCTCACGGAGGATAATGGAGGCCAGCTAACAGCCAGCACCAACCATCAAATATGTAAGTGAAGTCACCATCTTAGACCATCCATTCACACACAGTTGTGATGACCAGAACTACATGAGTTCCCAAAGGTGAGACCAGCAGAAGAAACCATCCAGCTGAGCTAAAGCCAAATTGCTAACCCACAGAATCATTTTGGAATGGTGTGCTACGTAACAATAGAAAACAGATAAACTTTTTCTTATTACTTGGAGAAAATAAAATGCAAGCCACTTTACTATTTAGCAAATTTCTGTTTCAACTTCTAGCACCACCACCACCACTGCTACCATCACCTCCACCACTGCTACCACCACCACCACCACCACCACCACCACCACCACCACCACTGCTACCACCACCTCCGCCACTGCCGCCACCACCACCACCACCACCACCAACAACAACAACAACACCACCTTCCTTCACTTATCCTCCAACAACAAATGGTTTTCTTTTCCTTTCTAAGGTGACCTCCTCCAAGTATATCCTTAACCCCACTGAATTCCCCTCCACTTCATTATCAATGATTACCTCCTTTGCACTGTTAATTTATTTACTTGCTTAGGATCCTATGCCACAAAAATACTTATGTTTTCTCCATATTGAAGGGGGGGCAGGGAAATATAAACATTCCTGTTTAGATTCCAGTAGCTTCCATTTTAATTTTCTTTTTTCACTGCCAAACTTCTCCAAAGAGTGACCTAGAAAATCTTTTCTTTACACACTCTGCCTTGGAAAAACTCTACTTGTCCTTCAGGGCCAATTCAAATACTGCCCTCTCTCTTTAGCTTTCCCTAAGCAGCTCTTATCAGAATTCAACTTTCTAGATCAACCAAAACATTTTTATCACAGCTTTCTCTTCTTCCATAGACCTTTTGCTGTTTTTGCCTATTCAACATCTTTGCTTCTGGTTGTAGAATGTACAGCTTCCATTTTGGAGACTGATATCCCTTTATCCCACACAGTTAAAATAGAACTGGCCATCTCTGCCCTTGTCCTCTATCCCCATCCACTCCAGAGGATTCAAATCTGGCCCATCAGAGTAAACTCCCGGACTTCCGCTGAAACTATTTGGAAAGAAAGTTTTTATTTGAGCTTACTAAACTCAGATATAAGCCTGGCCTTGCTGTGGCCATCTTTGTCACTACTTGAGGAGATACTGCCTAAGAATGTGTCCAATCCAGAAGAAAACAGAGCTAAGGTAAAACGAAGAAGGACAGATTCTGGCTAATATTACATCAAGCATCTGGATCCAACCATGCCTAAGGCCAGCCTTTCATTTATATAAGCCAGTAAGTCTCCCTTCTAGCTTAAGCCAGTTTAAAATGAGTTTCTGCCATAACAAAAAATGTCCTGATTCACAAAGAACCTGTGAACCTATGTGTCTACCCAACGAACTAAAATAAGCTTAAGTGCAAAGGCCAACTTGTTCATTTTTGCAGTTCCCTATAACATTTAAAAGTACCTTGCTTAAATGGCAACAAAAGCCAAAATAGACAAATGGGACCTAATCAAACTCCACAGCTTCTGCACGGCAAAAGAAACAGTCAGTAGAGTGAATCGGCAACCAACAGAATGGGAAAAAATTTTTGCAGCCTACCCATCTGACAAGGGGCTGATATCCAGAATTTACAAAGAACTAAAGCAGATCTACAAGAAAAAAACAAACAAGCCCATTCAAAAATGGGCAAAGGACATGAACAGATACTTTACAAAAGAAGACATACAGGAGGCCAACGAACATATGAAAAAATGCTCATCATCACTGGTCATCAGAGAAATGCAAATCCAAACCACACCGAGATACCATCTCACACCAGTTAGAATGGCGATCATTAAAAAATCGGGAAACAACAGATGCTGGAGAGGATGTGGAGAAATAGGAACACTTCTACACTGTTGGTGGGAATGTAAATTAGTTCAACCATTGTGGAGGACAGTGTGGCGATTCCTCAAGGACCTAAAAATAGAAATCCCATTTGACCCAGCAATCCCATTACTGGGTATATATCCAAAGGATTATAAATCATTCTACTACAAGGACACGTGCACACGAATGTTCGTTGCAGCACTGTTTACAATAGCAAAGACCTGGAACCAACCCAAATGCCCAACGATGATAGACTGGATAGGGAAAATGTGGTACATATACACCATGGAATATTACGCAGCCATCAAAAAGGATGAGTTCACGTCCTTTGTAGGGACATGGATGAACCTGGAAACCATCATTCTCAGCAAACTGACACAAGAGCAGAAAATCAAACACCGTATATTCTCACTCATAGGCGGGTGCTGAACAATGAGAACACAAGGGCACAGGGAGGGGAGCACTACACACTGGGGTCCGTTGGGGGGAAATGGGGGAGGGGCAGGGGGTGGGGAAGTGGGAAGAGATAGCATGGGGAGAAATGACAGATACAGGTGAGGGGACGGAAGGCAGCAAAGCACACTGCCATGTGTGTACCTATGCAACAATCTTGCATGTTCATCACATGTACCCCGAAACCTAAAATGCAATAAAATAAAAATAAATAAATAAATAAATAAAAATAAAATAAAATAAAAAATAAAAAAAAGTACCTTGCTTAATGAATAAGAAACTTAATTTACTGAACATGTGGGGTTTTTTTTGTTTGTTTGTTTCAGACAGGATCTCATTCTGTTGTTCAGACTGGAGTGCAGTGTCACCCTCTCGGCTCACTGCAACCTCTGCCTCCTGGATTCAAGCAATTCTCCAATCTCAGCCTCCTGAGTAGCTCGGGCTACCACGGCACACCACCACACCTGGTAAATTTTTGTAATTTTAGTAGAGACTAAAAGGTTTAGTAGAGACTAATAGGGTTTTGCCATGTTGGCCAGGCTGGTCTTGAACTCCTGACCTCAAGTGATCCGCACACCTCAGCCTCCCAAAGTGCTGTAATTACAGGCGTGAGCCACTGTACCTGGCTGAACATGTTTTAACAAGAGGGAGTGAAAGCTATTGGACATTCTTAAGGCATTTCCAGTGGCACAACAGTATGGATATATGGTAGGAAAAATAAATCAGGTATAATCACTTGTTGTGGAACACCATAGTATACTGCCTGTTTTTCACAAAATCAGATGTATTAAAACAAAATAACAGCCAGGCACAGTGGCTCATGCCTGTAATCCCAGAACTTTGGGAGGCCAAGACAGGCAGATCACCTAAGTCAGGAGTTTGCGACCAGCCTGGCCAACATGGTAAAACCCCATCTCTACTAAAAATACAAAAATTAGCTGGGTGTGGTGGTACTCGCTGGTAATCCCAGCTACTCAGGAGGCTGAGGCAGGAGAATCACTTGAACCCAGGAGGCAGAGGTTGCAATGAGGCAAGGTGGCCACTGGACTCTAGCCTGGGCAACAAGAGTGAAACTCTGCCTCAAAAAATAAAAATAAAAATAGTAGCATTTTACAAAGAGAAAGGCTACTTAGATAGAATTCATCTTCCATAATACCAATTTGTTATTTAAGTATTCTCCTTGTTGCCATATTTGGTAATAAACAATACACATTATTCTGAAAGAAGGATCTAGATTCTTTAGTTTGCAATAGTTTATTAACTGAAGAATACACTTGTTCTAAATATTTCAAATAATTGTTAACTCTCATTTACTGACAAAGGTATAAAATGAATCATTTGAAATATATTTTAATAGTGAGTATGGGTTTTTCTCACGTCACCAATTTATTTCCTTGCTCTATTTCTAAGACCAACACCCAAAGTAGTATATGCTAAAGTAAATTCAACTCTAAGTAGTAAAAGTGAGCTGACTGCTAGCAGCTAAGTTACTAATTTCAGTTTTCCAAGAGGTTATCATGCATGCATACTCAAATGGCAATAAAAGGACTTAACAGATTGTCCAAAAGTAACCCTGTGCTTCAGCTATTTTTCTGGGGCTGCTGCATTGACATGCTCCATTAATTTTTTAAAATAAAACTTCATTTGATGACAAACATTTAGCAGGAAATAATTTCCTACATGATCATTCAAAATGAAGACTTCAATGCTAATGTTCCCCTAATTCAATATGAGAAATACAATATAACTAGTATTTGAATGAGGACTGCATACCATCTGCCAAAATTTTCCCAACATAAAGTAACCCAGTGAAGATCACAAGGCTGTAACTACTTTAAAATTCTTCAAAAGAGGGCAATTAAACTATTCAGTTAAACATTTGGACATCATTTGCATACTCCAAAACAGAAGAATTAATTTAAAAGTTCTTGGCTTCTTCTGTGTTAGACATTCATTTACAATTTAAATTTAAATCCCAGAAAACAGAAAAAAAGCAAGCTGGTGCTGCTACCCATCTAAATGTTTCCTGATTTTAAAATTTCAAGACAAGTAAGAAAATTAAAAAATAATCATTTGAATTGAATAATACAGATATTTGTCCTCCAAAATGAAAATAAACCTTAGAGGAAAATAAATTATAGTACCTCCATGGAACTGATTTTTTTTTTTTTTCGGTGGGGGGGGAAGAGTAATTTGAAGTTTTGTTTCATATATGAATTTTTACGAAGCATATACATTTTATAGTATACTTAAGTAGAGGTTGAGCATTCCTTGTCCACAATGCTTGGGATCTGAAGTGTTTAGGATTTTAGATGATTTGGTTTTCTAGAATATTTGCAATATACCTTTATTTACTTATTTATTTATTTAGAGATGGAGTCTCACTCTGTTGCCCCGGCTGGAGTGCAATGACACGATCTCTGCTCACTGCAACCTCCTCCTCCTGATTCAAGTGATACTCCTGCCTCAGCCTCCCGAGTAGCTGGGATTACAGGTGCCTGCCACCATGCCTGGCTAATTTTGTACTTTTTTTTTTTTTTAGTAGAGATGGAGTTTCACCATGTTGGCCAGGCTGCTCTCGAATCCCTGACCTCAGGTGTCTGTCTGCCTTGGCCTCCCAAAGTGTTGGGATTACAGGCGTGAGCCACCAACCCCAGCAAAAACTGAATATTATACCACCATTAAAAATAAAATCGGCTGGATGTGGTGACTCACACCTGTAATCCCAGCACTTTAGGAGGCCGCGGTGGGCGGGCCACCAGAGGTCAGGAGTTTGAGATCAGTCTGACCAACATTGAGAAACTCCGTCTCCACTAAAAATACAAAACTAGTTAGGTGTGGCGGTGCATGCCTGTAATCCCTGCTACTCAAGAGGCTGAGGCAGGACAATCGCTTTAATCCGGGAGGCAGAGGTTGCAGTGAGCCGAGACTGTACCACTGCACTCCAGCTTGGGCAGCAAGAGCAAAACTCCATCTCAAAAAAATAAATAAAATAAAATAAAATCATGGGCTGGCCAAGGTGACTCTTACACTTTTGGGAGGTAATGGTGGGAGGATTGCTTGAGTCCAGGAGTACCAGACCAGCCTGGGCAACATGGCCAGACCCCATCTCTATAAATAAATAAATTTAAAAAAAAAAAAAGAGAGAGATTATGGGCTGGGTATGGCAGCTTAGGCCTATAATCCCAGCGCTCTGAGACTCTGAGAGGCCAAGGCAGGAGTAACACTTGAGGCCAGGAGTTCAGGACCAGTCTGGGAAACACAGCAAGACCCCTCCCTCTAAACAAACAGACAAACAAAAAAAAATAGGGCCAGGCTCAGTGGTTCATGCCTTAATCCCCACACTTTGGGAGGCTGAGGCGGATGGATCACAAGGTCAGGAGCTCGAGACCAGCCTGGCCAACATGGTGAAACCCCATCTCTACTAAAAATACAAAAATTAGCTGGGCATAGTAATCCTAGCCTGTAATCCTAGCTACTCAGGAGACTGAGACAGAAGAATTGCTTGAACCTGGGAGGCAGAGGTTGAGTTGAGATCGTGACACTGCACTCCTGCCTGAGGGACAGAGTGAGACTCTGTCTCGCAAAAAATTAAAAAATTGGGCTAGGTGCAGTGGCTCATGCCTGTAATCCCAGCACTATGGGAGGCAGAGGCAGGCAGATCACAAGGTCAGGAGTTCAAGACTAGCCTGACCAACACAGTGAAACTCCATCTCTACTAAAAATGCAAAAATTAGCTAGGCATGGTGGTACACACCTGTAGTCCCAGCCATGGGGGAGGCTGAGGCTGGAGAATCACTTGAACCCAGGAGGTGGAGGTTTTGCTGAGCCAAGACTGTGCCACTGCACTCCAGCCTGGGCAACACAGAAAGATTCTGTCTCAAAAAAAAAATTATCTGGATATGTTGGTATATGCCTGTAGTCTCAGCTACTCAGCAGGCTGAGGTAGGAGGAACACTTGAGATCAGGTGTTCAAGGTTACAGTGATCTATGACTATGTTATACTGTACTCTAGCCTGAGGGACAGAATGAGACTCTGTCTCTAAAAAATAAAACAAAAACCAAACCAAAATAAAATAATTACAACTTCAGTAACCATGGAAAATATTTGATAAAACTATAGTAAATATCTGCATATCTCTATATATATATAGATAGATACTATATGCCCAACATTGCTTTAAGAAATGTATTAACTAATTTAATCCTCACAAATTTTATAAAGTTGCTCCTATTAGTATCCCTAGTTTACAAATGAATAAATTTAAGCATACAAGTTATGTAATCTTCCCAGTCTCACAGCAGCTAGCAAGTGGTGAAATCAGGACTCAAATCCAGGCAGTACTAATTCTCCACAACACACTTTAATATTATCTGAAATCAGTAAGTGTCTAAATTAGTTTAATTTATCCATGATAAATATCAACTTTCATCTTCAATCATAGGGTTATTTTTTCTGCATTAATAAATTTGTTTCTTTTAATTCTATCATGAGGTAATTAATGCTGCTATTTAGTTTATCAGTTACTGCTATTAATTTATCAGTTACTGTAATTTATCATCACCAGATGACTAGTGAATCTGTAATTTCACTGAGGGCAAGAACTGTTTTTCATCTTCTACTCTCAAACTTCTAACGCTGTTGGATGAATACATAAATGACTAAAGAACGTAAGACACCATTCCTTTTATCAAAGAGAAGCTCAAATTCTGAAACAGGAAAAACAGGCTAAAATAACTCATTTATTAATAATTCAAACTTTACTAAAAAATAACATGGTTGAATTTAAAATAAACAAGTGGGGTAGGGGAGCAGATTATCCTAAAGCCTAAGAGGGAGATGGTAATAGAAAACTAAGTTAGTTGTTCCATCTGTGTTAAAAGGAGAAACCTTGGTACATGACAAGATAATATTCTATCTCTACTGATCCGTGGAAGGAGAAATCCTCATCTGATGAAAGAAACCAAGTACTCTGGTATTAGGAACTGTAAAAGTTTGTCACAAAGACAAAAATGAAAGAATATCCAGATATTTGGTGTGATTAGGTTAGAGTAACACTGTCCAAAAGAAACAGAATGCGGCCAGGTGTGATGGCTCACACCTGTAATTCCAGAACTTTGGGAGGCCAAGGCAGGTGGATCACCTGAGGACAGGAGTTTGAGACTGGCCTGGCCAGCATGGTGAAACCCTGTCTCTACTGAAAATACAAAAATTACCTAGGCAAAGTGGCAGATGCCTGTAATCCCAGCCACTCCCAAGGCTGAGGCAAGAGAATTTCTTGAATTCAGGAGATGGAAGTTGCAGTGGGCCGAGATCACACCACCACACTCCAGCCTGAGCAATAGAGTGAGTCTCTATCTCAAAAATTAAAAAAGAAATAGAATGTTACATATAATTTAAAATTTTCTACAGCTACGTTAATGAAATAAACAATATTTAATCTACTATATCAAAAATATTGTCATTTTAACAGATAATCAATATAAAAATATGAATGAAATATTTTATGATTTTAAAAAACATGATGTCCTTGAAATCTGCTGTATATTATGCATTAGCACATCTCAATTTGGACTAGTTACATTTCAAGTGCTCAACAGCCAAAGGTGTCTAATAAACAGTACAAGGATAGAGTTCATGAAGAAAGAAACAGGAACAAAAACCCTGGTGAACAAGTATCACTGCTTTCTTGGTGGTAAGAAAAAATTTATCTTCCCAACAGTCATATCTTTCCACATGCCAATAAAATATCATAAATATTCTGGAGAACAAAATTTTCTTTTTATTTTTTTAAGTCCCACAGATAACTTACTGTCTTCACTTACTTATTTTTTATTTACTTTTTTTGAGATGGAGTCTTGCTCTGTTGCCCAGGCTTGAGTGCAGTGGCACAATCTCAGCTGACTGCAACCTCCACTTCCCTGTTCAAACAATTCTCCTACCTTAGCCTCCAGAGTAGCTGGGATTACAAGCACTAGCCACAACATCTGGTTGATTTTTGTATTTTTAGTAGAGATGGGGTTTCACCATGTTGGTTAGGCTGGTCTCAAACTCCTGACCTCAGGTGATCTGCCCTCCTTGGCCTCCCAAAGTGCTGGGATTACAAGTGTGAGCCACCAGAACTGTTCTATTTGTTTATTTTCAAGACAGGGTCTGCAGGCTTAAGTGCAGTGGCTCAATCATAGCTCATTGTAACCTAGAACTCCTGGGTTCAAGCAATCCTTCTGCCTTAACCTCTTGAGTAGTTGGCACTACAGGTATGTACCACCACATCCAGCTAATTTTTAAATTTTTTGTAGAGACAGGGTCTCACCATTTTGCCCAGGCTGGTCTCAAACTCCTGGCTCAAAGCAATCCTCTCATCTCAGCCTCCCAAAGCACTGGTATTAGTGGCATAAACCATCATACCTGGCCAACCTACAGTCTTTAAATGAGGTCTTAACCTTTATAAATTTTAAATATTTAAAGTACATACTATCTAATTACCTTAATATTCTAGATTTAGAAAACTGTTAACATTTTAGAGAGAAATGTGTTCACAATCAACCACATAGGATAAGTTAGAAAAATATTAAATTTTTTATAAAAGAGACAAGGTCTCACTCTGTCACTGAAGCTGGAATACAGTGACATCATCACAGCTCACTGTAATCTCAAACACCTAGAGGCTCAAGTGATCCTCCTGCTTCAGCTTCCTGAGTAGCTGAGATTACCAGTACAACCAGGCACAGATAAAGTTTTAATCTTTTGTAGAGACAGGGTCTGGCTATTGTTCAGGCTGATCTCGAACTCCTAGCCCTAAGCGATCCTCTCACCACCGCCTCCCAAAGCACTGAGATTATAGTGTGAGCCATTGTCCTGGCTCTAAATAAGTGTAAAGAAATTGAATCATGAAAACAAAAGGCAACACAGAATTCCTTTGTAATTGCAGCATAAAGGCCTCTAAATATGACTCAAAATCTAGAAGCCATATGTGAAAAGATTCAAGCACATAACATCTTTTAAAATAACCTTTGTTTGTCAAAAAAGCACCAATGAATGTATTCATTTCCTCAGTAAATATTTATTGGTATTATAAATACCTCAGTAAATATTTATGATACTAAGCATAAGGCACTGCTGTAGGCAATGAAAAACAAAAATAAAAATAACTGAACCAAGCCTGGGCAACATGGTGAATCCTTATCTCTATAAAAAAATATATATATAAATCAGCAGGGCGAGGTGGCACATGTTACTCGGGAGGCTGAGGTGGGAGGATTGCTCAAGCCCAGGGGATCAAGGTTACAGTGAGCTATGATCGTGCCACTGTACTCCACCCTGGGCCACAGAGCTAGACTCTGTGGCAAAAATAAATAAATAAAAACAATAGAACCATAAAAATGTCAATGAAAAGCAATAGAAAAAAAATTTTTGCTACTCATAACACAAAGAACTAACCTTTCTAACACATTAAAAAGAACAACTAGGAAAAAAAAGACTGGGCGCAGTGGCTCATGCCTATAATCCCAGCACTTTGGGAAGCTGAGGCAGGTGGATCACTAATGTCAGGAGTTTAAGACCAGCCTGGCCAACATGGTGAAACCCCATCTCTACTAAAAATACAGAAATTAGCCAGATGTGGTGTGGTGGCACATGGCTGTGATCCCGGCTTCTCAGGATGCTGAGGCAGGTGAATCCCTTGAACCCGGGAGGTGGTGGCTGCAGTGAGCCAAGATCATGCCACTGCACTCCAGCCTGGGCAACAGAGCAAGACTACTCTGTCTCAAAACAACAACAACAAAAATATACTTTATCCTAAGTATGTACATATAGGAAAAAACACAGTAAGGTACCACATGATATTCTATCCAAGAGCAGACCATATATATAGCACTGGGTCCTCAGGATTACAATGGGCCAGTTTGGTGGCTCACACCTGTAGTCCTAGCACCCATTCTTCGGGAGGTCAAGGAGGGAGGAATGCTTAAACCTAGCAGTTCGAGACCAACCTAAGCAACATAGTGAGAACACTCATTAAAAAAAAAAAAAAAAACCCAGGCATGGTGGCACATGCCTACAGTCCTAGCCACTCAATTTCAACTCTTCTGGAGGCTAAAGTAAGAGACTCACTTGAGACCAGGAGTTTGAAGTTACAGTGAGTTATGAGCAAACCACTAGCCTGACCACAGAATACGACCCTGTCTCTAAAAAGAAAAAAGATTGGCCGGGCTTGGTGGCTCACACCTGTAATCCCAACACTTTGGGAAACCGAGGCAGGTGGATCACAAGACCAGCCTAGCCAACAGGGTAAAACCCCGTCTCTACTAAAAATACAAAAATTAGCCACATGTGGTGGTGGGTACCTGTAATCCCAGATACCAGGGAGGCTGAAACGGGAGAATTGCTTGAACCCAGGAGGCAGAGGTTGCAGTGAGATGAGATTGCACCACGGCACTCCAGCCCAGGTGACAGAGCAAGACTCCACCTCAGAAAAAAAATTATAATGGAGATGAAAAATTCCTATTACCTAGTATTTCCTATACTACACTTTTCATTGTTACTTAAGAGTATGCTCCTTCTACTTAAAAATAAAAAATTAAACATAAAACAGCCTTAAGTAGGTCTTCAGGAGGTATTTCATAAGATGGCATTGTTATCCTAGGAGATAACAGCTTCATGCATGTTATTGCCCCTGAGGACTTCCAGTGAAACAAGATGAGGAGGTGGAAAACAGCTATATTGATTATCCTGACCTTGTGTAGGTCTAGGCTACCATATGTGTTTGTGTCTTAGTTTTTAACAAAAAAGTTTACAATGTTAAAAAAAAAATAAAAATTTAAAAAATAGAAAATACCCACTTGTAGAATACAGATATGAAGTGTTTTTGTATACTTGTATAATGTTCTTATGTTATTACAATTAGTCAAAAGTTAAAAAAAATTTAAGTTTATAAAGCAAAAAGGTTACAGTAAGCTAAGGTTAATTTATTACTTAAGAAAGAAAAATGCTGGGAATGGTGGTTCATGCTTGTAATCCCAGCACTTTGGGTGGCCAACAGGGGAGGATCCTTAAGTCCAGAAGTTCAAGACCAGCCTGGACAATGCAGCAAGACCACCTCCCCTAACTACAAAAACTTTAAAAAATAACTAGCCAAGTGTGGTGGCACACACCTATATTCCCAGCTAATCAGGAGGCTGAGGTGGGAGGATCATTTGAGCCTGGGAATTCTATGCTGCAGTGAGCTGTGATTGCACCACTGCACTCCAGCCTGAGCAACAACAGAGTGAGACTGTCTAAAAAAGATCTTGAATTAAGAAGAAAAAAATACGTATTTTTACAAATTTAGGATGCTATATATACAGTGCTTATAAAATCTACAACAGTATACAGTAATGTCCTAGGCCTTTGCAGTTACTCACTAGTCACTCAATGACTCACCCAGGGCAATTCCCAGTCCTGCAAGCTTTACTCATAGTTAAGTGCCCTATACAGGTGCATTTTAAAATCTTTTATACCTTATTTTTGCTGTGATTTTTGTTTAGATATGCAAATACTTACCAATTGTTAAAATTGCCTACAGTATTTAGTACAGTAACTTGCTATAGTAGGTACAGTATTTAATATATTTAGTACAGTAATGTCATAAGGTTTGTAGCCTAAGAGCAAAAGGCTATAGTACATACCCTAGGTGTGTAGTAGACTATATCATCAAGATTTGTAAGTACTTGCTATGATGTTCACACAATGACAAAATCGCCTACTGATGGATTTCTTAGAATGTCATCCCTGTCATTAGGGACACACAACTGTATATAAAGGGTTTGGTACTATCCAGAGTTTTAGGCATCCGCTGGGGGTCTTGGAACATATCCCACCAAGGATGATGAGGGATTACTGTAGTAAGATATTACAATCAGTGAGGGAAATGATTATACACTCTCATTGTTTTATGTATATACCAGTAAATTTATTTCTTTCTATTACATTAGAAAATCCTAATTCAATTATAGCTTATCAGGAAGGCAACAATGTTTAGTCATCACCATACCAGATACTTAACGGAAACTTACAGGCTCTATCTTCAAAATATTTCTGAACCTAAACATTTCTTCATTACGTTCTCAATAACATCCTAGACCAACTAATCATCTCGTTCTTTCCTGGATTACTGAAATAGCCTTCCCCACACTGTCTCCCTGCTCTGTTTACAACTCCTCCATTCCCCTTCTTTACACTATCCTCATCACTGTAGCTGGAGTGATCTTGAAAAACCTAGAACTTGTCACTCCTCTGCTCAGAATTTTCAATAGCTCCTAACTCATTCGGAGAACAGGTACAATCTTTACAATGGTCCACCAGGCACACTAATTATTTGCCCCCTCTATTACCTCTCTCCTGTAACTCTACACTGCTTCTGTCACATTGGCCCCCTTGTTGTTCTTCAAATACCTTATGCTCCCAACTCATGGCCTTTGTTCTTCTCTTCCCTCTGACTAGACTGTTCTTCCCCTGAATCACTGAATAGCTTAATCCCTCACTTCCTTCAAGTCTTCATTGAGAAGGTGACACCTGTGTAAAAGTCCTCCCTGATAACCAAGTTAAAGTTGCAATTTTCTCCAACTCCAGTGCCTATCACCTTACCTTAATTTTCTCCTTGGCATTTACTACTATCCCGTATACTATATATTTACTTATTTATTTTGTTTATTGTCTGCATTTCCCCCTCTAGGCTGTAAATTCAATGAAGCTGGGATTTACTTTTCTGGTTTACTGCTATATTCCCAGCACTCTAGTACTGGAACAACAAAGCTTTCATTCAAATATTTGTTAAACAAATAGGTAAAATTAAATCTAATATGGAACAAAAATATCACATTCAAAATGAGTATTTTAACCTAAGAGATACAATAGTTTTTAACCCACTCCTATTGTATTCATTTTTAAAGTATTTAGAAGCCATCTTAAATGTGACAAATAATATGCCATCAATTTCTTCCTCTGAGGGAAGAAAATCCATATATGTATCTCAGAATTGTTCTTCAGAGCCACATGGCCCTTTTCAGTCAGACCAAAACACATTCCTATTTTGAAGTACTTGTGAGAAATATAGTTCATGTCTGCTTAGGGATAGAAATATCGTCCTTGGCTGGGCACAGTGGCTCACACCTATAATCCCAGCACTTTGGGAGGCCAAGGTGAGTGGACTGCTTGAGCCCAGGAGTTCAAGACCAGCCTGGACAAGTGAAACCCCACCTCCATTAAAAATACAAAAATTAGCTGGGCATGGTGGTGTGGGCCTGTAGTTTCAGCTACTCAGGAGTCTGAGGTGGGAAGATTGCTTGAGCCAGGTCAAGGCTCCCTGGTGCCACTGCACTCCAGCCTGGGTGATAGAGCAGATCCTGTCTCAAAAAAAAAGAAATACTGGCCTTGGGCTCAACAAAGCAATTTGGCTAGAGATAAATCTTTAGGCGTTATCTATGTACTGCTGAAGACCTGCAGTCATGGAAGTAGTTGAGATTGCCCTGGGAGAATGTGTATAGTGAAGATAAAAAAGAAACAAGAAAGAATTCCTAAGAGCCATTACTACATGAAGACTGGTATCAAATAAATACAAGGAATAGAGTATCCTAAGTAGGAAATGATTAATACTGTCAGAATCTGCAGAGAGATAAAGGACTCGAAAAAACATTACAATTAAGAACTCAGTGATGTTTATAGTAATAGCTTTACTGAGATATAACTCACTTAATATAAAATTTATCTTTTTGAAGTATACTATTCAGTTGTTTTTAGTATATTCAGGGGTGGGTGACCATCACTACTACCAAGTTTCAGAATACTTTCATCACCCCATAAAGAAACTCTGTACCCATTACGGGTTTCTAATTAGCAGAGTTTCACTTTTCCCCTCCCTAATATTAGCGATTTTTAAAGGCAACAGTTTTGGAGAAGTATGAAAATCTAAAAGTAAGGAATTATAAATAACAAGGGTATATTATTCTTTCAAAAGGAACTAGGAGACAGTTAAACAGGAGGAGGTGGTATCAGGAATGGCTGTTTAAAATGGGAAAGCCATCAACATGCGAGAGACTGAAGGGAGGATTCAGGGAAAACATCTGAGTGGCACAGAGAAGATATATACTCGTTCAGAAACTGGATAGAGTTGAATAGGATACAATCAGAAACACAGATGGAAGGGTTTGACTTAGAAAGGAAGAGATGACTTAGGGGAACTATGGTGATAAAAGGAAGACACTACCAAATCAGTAACTAAAAATGAGGGACTGCTGGAAGCCAATGGTATGAAGCATATCTGCTTTTTGCTACATTTTGGTAGTTTTTAAATTTTTCATCATTTGTATGTTTTACTATTTCAAAGTAAAGATGATAAATACAGGGATTTGGGGCCAGGCACCGTGGCTCATGCCTGTAGTCCCAGTACTTTGGGACACCAAGGCGGGTTGATCACTTGAGGTCAGGAGTTGGAGACCAGCCTGGCCAACATGGTGAAACACCATCTCTACTAAAAATATTAAAATTAGCCAGGCGTGGTGGTGCATGCCTGTAATCTCAGCTACTAGGGAGTCTGAGGCAAGAGAATCACTTGAACCCAAGAGGAGGAGGTTGCAGCAACAGAGTGAGACTCTGTCTCAAAAAAACAAAGGAAAAAAAAAAAAGAAATGTCACAGAGCAGAGGACACACAAACACATAATTAATTAAATTTCAGAAAGTGATAGCCCTTTAAGAAGAGAGAGAGAGGCCCATCAGTACTCTTCCCTAGTGCAGCAGCACCAGGAGAAAATGTACTACTGACAGGGTAAGAAGAAACAAGCCAGACTCTTTAATTAAAAATTTAAGAAATTTTTAATGCCAAATATAGGCTAGCATGACAAACTAAAATTCCATGGAATGGTGAAAGTAAAGCTCATTAGTCTAAAGTGCTGAAATAAGAATTACAAAGAGCCCCAGACATGGAACCCATCTTTTCTAAATACACAGGTAGCACATTGAAAGCTGAGGACAGGTCAGAAGAACTGAGAGATCCCATTTGAAGTATGTAGGTCTCCCTGAAGTACCTGGCAGTTATCTTCCAAAGGAGGGTTGGCAAGTGAGCAGAGAGAAATCCATCTGAGGTACTCCAAGCCTTCAGCTACCAAAGGCTGTGTAGGCAAGGAGAGCTGAGAAAAAGCCCTCCAAGGTATTCCAGGCCTCCACAGAATGTAAAACATCTGCCCTTCTGAGGCAAGGGTAAGAGGTCTCCTGAGACACAGAAAGGCAAGAAGCAGGACTAAAGAACAAAGAGAACCTCCCAGCGACCTAAAAAGCTGGCAACTCAGCTGGCAAAACAGATCTCTGAAATCATGTCAGTGCTTAGATCCCAAATCCTGCTGAGGAGAAAGTCGTAATTCTGCCCCAAAGTATTTGAACCCAGTGGTAAATTGAATTAAACTATAGCTGCAACAAAGTACAGGTTCATCTTACTTATAAATTAGACTGACTCAATTTAGTGGCCAGACAGAATAAATGGCATTTTGGAGGTAAATATTAAGTAAAAAATAAGTAAACATCAGGTTCTCCTTTTGTTTTATAGAAGTTGTCTGGTATACAGGCCAGGCACAGTCGCTCATGCCTGTAATTCCAGCACTTTGGGAGGCCAAGGAGGGTGGATCACCTGAGGTCGGGAGTTCAAGAACAGCCTCCCAACATAGAGAAACACCACCTCTATTAAAAAATACAAATACTAACCAGGTGTGGTGGCATGTGGGAGACAGAGTTTGCAGTGAACCAAGATCGTGCCACTGTACTTCAGCCTGGGCAACAGAGCAACACTCCGTCTCAAAAAAAAAAAAAAAAAAAAAAAAAAAATATATATATATATATATATATATATATATAAATGATCTAGTAGAAAAGACAAATAATATATATGAAGTGATGAGGCATTTCAGCTGAGTAATAGGAACTATAGAAAGGAAATACTGGAAAGGAAAAATATATCCAAAATCAATAATTAATTAGATGGACTTAGCAGAAGAAAGGACTGGTAAACCTGAGGACAGACCAATAGAAAATATCCAAACTGAAACAGAAAAGAAGAGCAGGGAAGGGGATACAACAGCATATCTAAGTTCTATGGGACAATTTCCAATGGTCTAATGTAATATATAATTAGAGTCCAAGAAGGAGAAGAGAGAGAATGAAACAGAAGAAATATTTTAAAAGGAAATGGCCAAGAACTTTCCACAAGTGAAGAAAGACATCAGATAAAACCAAGAAGCTCAGTAAAGCCCACGCAGGATAAAAATATACTAGAGGATTCACCTAATGAGGCTGTAATACAGTTTAAATGATTACTTGAAAGAAACGATGTCAGTTCTTATTAATATACAGAGTTAGCCAGGAGCGGTGGCTCAAGTCTGTAATTCCAGCACTTTGGGAGGCTGAGGCGGGTGGATCACGAGGTCAAGAGATTGAGACCATCCTGGTCAACATGGTGAAACCCCGTCTCTACTAAAAATACAAAACATTAGCTGGGCATGGTGGCGCGTGCCTGTAGTCCCAGCTACTCAGGAGGCTGAGGCAGGAGAATTGCCTGAACCCAGGAGGCGGAGGTTGCGGTGAGCCGAGATCGCGCCATTGCACTCCAGCCTGGGTAACAAGAGCGAAACTCTGTCTCAAAAAAAAAAAAAAAAAAAAATACACACACACACACACACACACACAAAGTTAGGGTCAAATCCATCTATTTTCTTTTTCTTTTTCTTTTTTTTTTTTTTTGAGACGGAGTTTCACTCTTGTTACCCAGGCTGGAGTGCCATGGTGCGATCTCGGCTCACCATAACCTCCATCTCCTGGGTTCACGCAATTCTCCTGCCTCAGCCTCCCGAGTAGCTGGGACTACAGGCATGTGCCACCATGCCCAGCTAATTTTTGTATTTTTAGTAGAGACGGGGTTTCACCATGTTGACCAGGATGGTCTCGATCTCTTGACCTTGCGATCCACCCGTCTCAGCCTCCCAAAGTGCTGGGATTATAGGCGTGAGCCACCGCGCCCAGCCAAATCCATCTATTTTCTAGAGAGTTTGTTCCTAAAGAAACCATGGAGGTAAGTTTTAATTTTACACCCTATCCTAAAGAAACCATGGAGGTTAAGTTTTAATTTTACATCCTATCTAGTAAAGAACTTAGCCTTGCCCAAAGACAGGTGCCCTCTGCTCCCAAGAAGTAATCTATGTCATACCTGATAGGAGTGTCTTTCTGGGCAAGGCTGACTAACTAGAAAGGCCAACCATGTGATTTAGAGTGGAGATTTTGGGTCACCTGGTATCAGTCTGAATCCAACCTGGAGACTGAGTTCAACTATGTGGGCAATCCATCAATCAAACATGCCTATTAAATTAAGTCCTAATTTGAAAATCTGAAGGCCAGGAGCAGTGGCTCATGCCTGTAATTCCAGTACTTTGGGAGGCCCAAACAGGCAGATCACAAGGTCAGGAGTTCGAGACCAGCCAAACCAGTATGGTGAAACCCTGTCTCTACTAAAAATACAAAAATTAGCCAGGCATGGTGGTGCACGCCTGTAACCCCAGCTACTCAGGAGGCTGAGGCAGGAGAATCACTTGAACAGGGGAAGCAGACATTATATTGAGCCAAGATCGCACCATTGCACACTAGCCTGGGACACAGAGCTAGACTGTCTCAAAAAATAAAAGAAAGAAAATCTGGACACTGAAGCAGTGAGCTTCCCTGGATGGCAGTACTTCAAGCATGCCATGACATATGGATATTGAGAGAGTAGTAACACATTCTGACTTAATGGGGAGAGAACACCAGATGCTTCAACATTTGAAACCCTCTTGAACTTGGTTCTATGGGCTCCTTGCCTTGATCGTAATCTGTATCCTTTCCTTGAAAATAAACTGTAACCATGAGCACAACAGCTCTTAGCAGTGAGTTCTACTAGCATCTTTTTAGCAAGTATCAAACCTCCCCAGCCCTCAAAGACTTGCAGTTGGTGTCAGAAGTGAAAGTGGTCTTATGGAAGACTGCATCCTCAAACTTTGTAGTTTAGCTAATTCGGTGTGGATCTCCATAAAAGTTGTAGGTTCATTTAATGATGAAAGCTAGCTAAAAGTTCAGGCTTCGCCAGGTGTAGTGGCTCATGCCTGTACTCCCCACACTTTGGGAGGTCAGGGGAGCAGATTGCTTGAGTCCAGGAGTTTGAGACCAGCCTGGGCAACATAAGGAAACCCTGCTTCTACCAAGAAAAAAAGAATACAAAAATTAGGCAGCATGGTGGTACATGATTGTAGTCCCAGCTAGTCAGGAGGCTAAGGTGGGAGGAAAGCTTGAGCCCAGGAAGCAGAGGTTGCAGTGAGCTGAGATTGAACGACTGTACTCCAGCCAGGGTTACAGAGCTAGACCCTATTTCAATAAATAAATACATTAATTAATTAATAATTCAGGCTTAAAAGAAATGCATGAGTCCTCCTATTATTTGTTTAATCATGTTTACAGATGACACACTTGCTCTTTGGGGAATATTGTTGATATAGTAAAGTTATATTCTCCAAGCTAAATCCAACATTGTGGCTCAATCTAAATCAGAACGAGAGACTTCATTCAACAAGCTGAATAAGCTACATTACTGTCCTATACATCTCCATCTCATATTTTATACAACTCTTTTAACATATGAAAAAAATAATAGCTTTTGGTCTAACAACTACAAAGAATCCCCACAAAAGAACTGTATTTTGTATTTTGGAGAGTTTTGCTCTAGCACCCAGGCTGGAGTGCAGTGGTGAGATCTCAGCTCACTACAACCTCTGCCTCCCAGGTTCAAGTGATTCTTATGCTTCCGCCTCCCATGTAGCTGAGACTACAGGTGTGTACTATCACACTCAGCTAAATTTTGTATGTTTGGTAGAGATGGGGTTTTACCATGTTGGCCACAAAAGTCTCAAACTCCTGACCTCAAGTGATCCACCCACCTCAGCCTCCCGAAGTGCTGGGATTACAGACAAGAGCCACCATGCCTGGTTACAATTATTGAAACCTCATCACTAGTTAGCCTTTTATAGCAAATACATTATTTGACTTTAAACATTCCGCCAATTATTATGTGATAACTATGAAAACAACTATGGTTTTAATGTCCTCTCCAAAACTCATGTTGAAATTTAATCGCCATTGTGATAGTATTAAGAAGTGGGACCTTGAAGAGATGATTAGGTCAGGAGGGCATTGTCCTCATAACCATAATTGTGGGAGTACACTCATACAATGTCATAATTGTGGGATTGATGCCATAGCTGTGGGAATGAGTTCCTAATTAAAGGATGAGTTGAGCCAGATTTCCTCTCTCTCTGTCCTATGTGCTCACTTGCACTATGTTATGACACAGCAAAAAGACCCTCATCAGATGCCAAGCAGATGCTAGTACTACTGTGTCCTTGGACTTCCCAGCCTCCAGAACTGTAAGCCAAATAAATTTATTTTCTTTATAAAGTATCTAATCTGTGGTATTCTGTTACAGTAGCAGAAAATGAACTAAGACATTCTTCCAATAAAAACTAATCTTGAAATAAGAGGTTTTTCCCCATAGTTAGAAACTGAAATTTTCCTGAAGATTTCCTTAGAAATCAGCTTTGTTATTCTAACAAGTTTTATATTTGAAAATTATTCTTTCTTGAATTGCTTTAATAAAAAAAAAGAAAATTATTCTTAAATAATAAAGGCATTAACAGAAATTCAACTTAAAAACTGCTAAATATATCGCACTGCATGGTATCTGCACTCAGCAGTTTATTCCTGCTAGGGTGTTCAAAGGTCAGTGCTATAGAAATTCAGTATCTGGCATCGTTGGTTTTCTTGGCTTTGTGCTTGTTAAACCTGGTATTTCTATTGATACAGTATTTGAAAAAAATAAAAATAAATTGCTAAATATAGCTTCCAGTTCTAGGTGCTTCAGGAGCTGCAGCTTAAGGTGCAGACATGGCCAAGTCCAAGAATCACATCATACACAACCAGTCCCGAAAATGGCACGTAAATGGTATTAAGAAACGCCGATCACAAAGATACGAATCTCTTAAGAGGTTAGACCCCAAGTTCCTGAGGAACATGCGCTTTGCCAAGAAGCACAACAAGGAGGACCTAAAGAAGATGCAGACCAACAATGCCAAGGCCATGAGTGCATGTGCTAAGGCTATCAAGGCCCTCGTAAAGCCCAAGGAAGTTAAGCCCAAGATCCCAAAGGGTGTCAGCGACAAGTTCGACTGACTTGCCTATACTGCCCACCCCAAGCTTGGGAAGCATGTTCTTTGCCCACATTGCCAAGGGGCTCAGGCTGTGCTGGCCAAAGATCAAACCAAGGCCCAGGCTGCAGTTCCAGCTTCAGTTCCAGCTCAGGCTCCCAAAGGTACCCAGGCCACTACAAAGTCTTCTAGATATCTGTCTGCCAACATGAGGCCAGAAGGACTGTTGTGACCCCCCACCGGGGCTACTGTCTGCATAGGGCTGGGGTCCTCCTGTGCTATTTGTACAAATACACCTGAGGCAGGAAAGAAAAAAAATTGCTAAATAGGCATCACAAACTAACAGATGATGAGCACTCTGAGTTAGAAGAAAAGAAAAACTGAGATATTTCCCCAGCCCTATTATTATTAATTAGTTATAACTTGAATAAAGCAGTTCACCTCTCTGAGCTTCAATTTCTAAAGTATGTAAAGTTGTTAGACATTGGATGATAATTCTAGCCAGGCGCTGTGGCTCACGCCTGTAATCACAGCACGTTGGGAGGCCGAGGCAAGTGGATCACGAGGTCAAGAGATCAAGACCATCCTGGTCAACAAGGTGAAATCTCGTCTCTACTAAAAATACAAAAATTAGCTGGGCTTGGTGGCGCGCGCCTGTAGTCCCAGCTACTCGGGAGGCTGAGGCAGAAGAATTGCTTGAACCCAGGAGGCGGAGGTTGCGGTGAGCCGAGATCACGCCATTGCACTCCAGCCTGGGTAACAAGAGCGAAACTCCATCTCAAAAAAAAAGATAGGTGAGCCTGGCCGGGTGTGATGGTTCACACCTATAATCCCAGCACTTTGAGAAGCTGAGGCTGGCAGATGGAACAGGTCAGGAGTTCAAGACCAGCCTGACCAACATGGTGAAACCCTGTCTCTACTAAAAATACAAAAATTAGCCAGATGTGGTGGCAAGAGCCTGTAATCCCAGCTACTCAAGTGGCTGAGGAAGGAGAATTGTGTGAACCTGGGAAGCGGAGGTTGCAAGGAGCCGAGATCGCGCCACTGCACTCCAGCCTGGGTGACAGAGCAAGACTCTGTCTCCAAAAAAAAGAAAGGAAAAAAAAAAAAAGGTGAGCCTAACCTGGCTCCCACACCATTAACCTTCTTTTTTTTTTTTTTTTTTTGAGACAGGGTCCTGCTCTACTGCCCAGGCTGGAGTGCAGTGGTATGATCTTGGCCCTCCCCAACCTCCACCTTCCAGGCTCAAGTGATCCTCCCACCTCAGCCTCCCAAGTAGCTGGTACTACAGACACATGCCACCATGTCTAGCTAATTTTTGTATTTTTTGTAGAAACAGGGTTTCACCATGTTGCCCACGCTGGTCTTGAACTTCTGGGGTCAAGAGATTCACCCACCTCAGCTTTCCAAAGTGCTGGGACTACTGGCATGAGCCACCACACATGGCCCCCACTCCATTTTTATTTACTTATTTTTTTGAGATAAAATCCCACTCACTCTGTCACCTAGGCTGGAGTTCAGTGGCTTGATCTCGGCTCACTGCAATCTCCACCTCCCAAGTTCAAGCGATTATCCTGCCTCAGCCTCCCGAGCAGCTGGGACTACAGGCACATGCCCCACCTGGCTAATTTTTGTATTATTAGTAGAGACGGGATTTTGCCATATTGGCCAGGCTGGTCTCGAACTCCTGACCTTATAATCCACCCACCTCAGCCTCCCAAAGTGCTGGCATTAAAGGCGTAAGCCACTGCACCCAGCCAGCCCCCTCTCCATTCTTTAGCCTCCATACTACTCTATTAAAACAACTATCCACTGTACAAGCACTACAACCACATTAATAAAGGACTTGATTCTATTTTGACAAAATGCAATGGTTGCACTGTAGTTTAATATACAATAGTAGTCATTATCCCACCTTCAGGTCTTAGAAACAACATTCTACAAGTAAGAGATTCACAACTAAGGAATCCAACCAGGACAATTTTCTATGTCTACATATGTGTATCACTATACATATGAGGGGGGGGGAAAAGGAAAGGGGATACAGTCACAGCAAGAGGTTCCTATTGAAAGACATTTTGCTGACCAAGCAGTTTTTAATTTAACTCAGAATCCCAACAGCAGTACTGCTTTGTGGAGATAATTACTGAACTTTGATCTTCATTGTTCATTCTACATGAATCATTAAATAATCTTTGACGTCACCCCAATTCCAACATGACAGATAACAGTAAGGCTTCTGTGTTAAATGTTATGACATACACCTGCATTTAACATAGCTATACGTAGAAAAAAGATAAAAC
Source organism: Saimiri boliviensis (assembly GCF_048565385.1). Classification (NCBI taxonomy): domain Eukaryota; kingdom Metazoa; phylum Chordata; class Mammalia; order Primates; family Cebidae; genus Saimiri; species Saimiri boliviensis. The sequence goes on from NC_133454.1 coordinate 86,834,672, forward strand.
TGAGTTGCAACTGAGATACCCTCAATAGTGAATAATGATAAATAATGAAAAACTGACATGAATACTTCTGGAATTTTCACCCAAACTCCATCAATTTCTATGACTCAAAAAGTCTTGCTTTCACATGACATCAACATGTGGATAAAATTCTTAGTTTTGTAGAACAGTGATAACAGAGAGAAGAAAGAACCATGTAGCAACAAGCAAATATCAGACGTCTCTCTTATAAATTTTCTGATTTTTTTTTTTTTTTTTTTTTTGAGATGGAGTCTTGCTCTGTCGCCCAGGCTGGAGTGCAGTGGCACAATCTCCACTCACTGCGACCTCCACCTCCAGGGTTCAAGCTGATTCTCCTGCCTCAGCCTTGAGACTACAGGCATGTGCCACCACACCTGGCTGATTTTTATATTTTTAGTAGAGCCAGGGTTTCACCATGTTGGCCAGGCTGGTCTTGAACTCCTGACCTCAGGTGATCTGCCCACCTCAGCTTCCCAAAGTGCTGGGATTACAGGCGTGAGCCACCATGCCCGACCAACTGTGTGATTTTTCATTTATTATTATTATTTTTTGAGATGGAGTCTTACTCTGTCGCCAAGCTAGAGTGCAGTGGAGCAATCTTGGCTCACTGTAACCTCCAGCTCCTGGGTTCAAGCGATTCTCCTACCTCAGCCTCCTGAGTAGCTAGGACTACAGGTGCGTGCCACTATGCCCAACTAATTTTTGTATTTTTAGTAGAGACAAGGTTTCACCATATTGGCCAGGATGGCCCCAATATCTTGACCTTATGATCCACCTGCCTCAACCTCCCAAGTGCTGGGATTACAGGCATATGCTACAACGCCTGGCTCCAACTGTGTAATTTTTGAGCCAAGTTACTTGATCTCCCTTTGTCTTTAGTTTTCTCATCTGTAAAACACAGACGATATAGTGTTTTCAGAGTTAAAAGAAACTTATATAATAAAATGCTTGGCATATAATAGGGATTTTAAAGTACAGGTCTCCATCCAATTATTTTTCTTTTTTTTTCATACCCAATGAAACCTATATTTTTCATTTTTTAAAATGTTAGTATCACCCTGTCTTGACCATTGTTGAAACAAACATCAATATGTTGCAATAATTAACTGCATGGTGGCGTGCACCTGTACTCCCACCTACTCTGGAGGCTATGGCAGAAATATCATTTGAGTCTATTAGTCCAAGGTTGTACTGCATTATGACTGCCTCTGTGAACAGCCATTGTACCCCAGACTGGACAACACAGCAAGACCTCATTAAAAAAAAAAAGCCACCTTAGGCCAGGCATGGTGGCTCGTGCCTGTAATCCCAGCACTTTGGGAGGCCAAGGTAGGTGGATCACTTAAGGTGGCCAGTGAAGCACTCTCTCTACTAAAACCACAAAAATCAGCCAGGCGTGGTGGCAAGCACCTGTAATCCCAGCTATTTGGGAGGCTGAGACAGGAGAATCACTTGAACCTGGGAGGCAGAGGTTGCCATGAGCCAAGATTGCACCACTGCACTCCTGCTTGGGCCACAGAGCGAGATGCCATCTTTAAAAAAAGAAAAAAGTGCTCACTTCAGCAGCACATATACTAAAAAATTGGAACGATACAGAGAAGATCAGCATGGCCCCTGTGCAAGGATGACACGCAAATTTGTGAAAAAATATATATTTTAAAAAACGCCATCTTATTATCAATAAACACATGAAGAGATACTCAATATCGCCAGTCAACCTACTAGAATGGCTGTAACTAAAAAAAAAAAAAAAAAAAAAGGAAAATAACAAGAGGTGGCAAGGATACTTTGCTGCTAGGGGAATGTAAAATGGTACAGCCACTTTGGAAAACACTTTAGTGTTTCTTCTTACCACAACCTAGCAATTCCACTCCTAGATATATACCAAAAAGAACTGAAAATAGTATACTAATACTGAGACAGCATTGTTTATAATAGCTAAAAGGTGAAAACAAATGTAGTATCCATCAATGAATGAAAATACAAAATGTGGTACATTAAATATGATTAAGTCATAAAAATGCTACATTCTACAACACATATGAACCTTAAAAACATTACACTAAGTGAAATAAGCCAGACACAAAAGGCCAAATATTACATGATTCCACTTACACAAAACATCTAGAACAGGTAAATTCACAAAGACAAAAATTAGAGGCCGGGTAAGGTGGCTCACGCCTGTAATTCCAGCACTTTGGGAGGCCAAGGCAGGTGGATAACGAAGTTAAGAGATTGAGACCATCCTGGCCAACATGGTGAAACCGTGTCTCTACTAAAAATACAAAAATTAGCTGAGCGTAGTGGCACGCACCTATAGTCCCAGCTACTTGGGAGGCTGAGGCAGGAGAATCTCTTGAACATAGGAAGCGGAGGTTGCAGTGTGCCGAGATCACACCACCATACTCCAGCCTGGTGACAGAGCAAGATTCCGTCCCAAAAAAAAAAAAAAAAAAGTAGATTAGTGGTTACCAGGGGCTGGTTCAAGAAGGGAATGGATAGTCACTGCTTAACAGGTACAGAGTTTCTTCTATTTGGGATGATGAACAAATCTGAAAGTACATAATGGTGATGGCTGCATAACATTGTGACTGCAATTAATGCCACTGAAATGTACAGTTAAAATGAATAAAATGTTATATATAATTTACCACCATAAGAGTCATTAGAGGGCCAGGCACAGTGGCTCACGCCTGTAGTCCCAGCACTTTGGGAAGCTAAGGTGGGAGGATCACCTGAGGTCAGGGGTTCGAAACCAGCCTGGCCAACATGGTGAAAACCCATCTCTACTAAAAATACAAAAATTGATCGGCATGGTGGGGCCTGCCTGTAGTCCCAGCTACTCAGGAGGCTGAGGCATGAGAATCACTTGAACCCAGGAGGAGGAAGTTGCAGCTGAGATGGCACCACTGCACTCCAGCCTGGGTGACAGAGCAAGACTACATCTTAAAAAAAGTCATCGTCTTGATCAAAATCTTCACACTGTTTCCCATTTTCAATAAACTTAATTCTAGAACCCTGCAGGTTTGACAATTAGCAAAAATTAGTAGTTTACATAAATTTAAAAATAGGGGAAATTAGGTCCAGGGTTTAAGAGATTTCTCTGTACTATAGTTACAAACTTTCTGTAAATCATAACTTCATGATTTTTTAAATAAACTCTCTAAAAAATAGTTTATTGATAAAAAGAGAAATCTTATTGAATCTCAAAAGTGTTATGTTAAATGAAAGAAACCAGATTCAAAAGGCTATATACTGGGTGATGCCAATTTATATGACATTTCAAGAAAGGAAAAACTATAGGAATAAAAACCAAATGAGCTGTTGCCCGGGAGTGAGGAGTGGGCAGAAGGGATTTACTTCAAATGGGCATAATTATGGAAATCTTTGAAGTGACAAAAATATTCTTATATCTTAATTGTGTGGTGGTGGTTACACAAATGTCACTGTTTTTCATAATTCATCTGTTTTAGCAGAATTGTATAAAACTATACACCTAAAACAGATGAATTTTACTATGTGTAAATTATACTTCAGTAAGTTTGACTTATTGAGGTGGGAGGTGGAATTACTTGAGGTCAGCAGTGTAAGACCACCCTGGCCAACATGGTCAAACCCTGTCTATACTAAAAACACAAAAATTAGCCAGGCATGGTGACAGGTCCCTGTAATCCCTGCTACTCAGGAGGTTGAGACAGGAGAATCTCTTGAACCCAGGAGGTGGAGGTTGCAGTGAACTGAGACTGAACCATTGCACTCCAGCCTAGGTAACAAGAGTGAAACTCTATCTCAAAAAAAAAAAAAAAAAAAGGGCCAGGCACAGTGGCTCACACCTGTAATTCCAGCACTTTGGGAGGCAGAGGCAGGCAGATCACAAGATCAAGAGTTCAAGACCAACATGATCAACATGGTGAAACCCCTATCTCTACTAAAAATACAAAAATTAGCTGGGCATGTGGTGCACGCCTGTGATTCCAGCTACTCAGGAGGCAGAGGCAGGAGAATCACTTGAACCTGGGAGGCAAAGGTTGCAGTGAGCCAAGATCGTGCCACTGTACTCCAACCTGGGCAACAGAAACAGACTCCATCTCAAAAAAGAAAAAACAAGCCAGGCATGGTGGCTCACACCTGTAATCTAAGCATTTTGGAGGCCAAGGCGGGTGGATCACCTGAGGTCGGGAGTTCAAGAACAGCCTGACCAACACAGTGAAACACTGTCTTAAACAAAACAAAAAAAAAACCAAACCTGTACAAAACAAAACGAAACCAAAAAAAATCTAGGCTATTCCATATTCCAGGAGCCAAAGAGCACCTTTTCTTAACTCAGTCATGTCAAGACATTTAATTATATTATGAATACATAGAAAGTAACAGTATATAAATCAATGTAGATATGACACTTCTAACACTATGATTTTGTTTATAGGAATAATTAGTTCTCCACTGCTTACCTTGGGGTAAAGAAATACATGTTTCACATAATCCCCCAAACTGTAAATAAAACATAAAAAAAAATTTTCCTGTTCCTTAATTAGACAAGCATTTTCTTTCTTTCTTTCTTTCTTTCTTTTTTTTTTTTTTTTTTTTGAGACAGAGTTTCGCTCTTGTTACCCAGGCTGGAGTGCAATGGCGCGATCTCAGCTCGCCGCAACCTCCGCCTCCTGGGTTCAGGCAATTCTCCTGCCTCAGCCTCCTGAGTGGCTCGTATTACAGGCATGCGCCACCATGCCCAGCTACTTTTCTTTTTTGTATTTTTAGTAGAGACAAGGTTTCACCATGTTGACCAGGATGGCCTCGATCTCTTGACCTCGTGATCCATCTGCCTCGGCCTCCCAAAGTGCTGGGCTTACAGGTGTGAGCCACTGCGCCTGGCCAAGACAAGCATTTTCTAAACTGTGTCTTTCCTTCCTATCAACATCCATGTTTTTTTCCCATCTCACCAGAAAGTAAGTACCTACATTGATGTCCTTCTCTTCTCATTCATTTCTCCCATCCCTTTATCCTGAAAGAGCATTTTGACGTGTTTTTTCCTCATTCTACAATAGAACTTTAATAATACTTAATTTCTTCCTATTTCTATTGGTATTTTCTGAAGGTAAACTGCCAATTTGTTTTTTATTTTAAAAATATTTTGCCGGGCGCGGTGGCTCAAGCCTGTAATCCCAGCACTTTGGGAGGCCGAGGCGGGTGGATCACGAGGTCGAGAGATCGAGACCAACCTGGTCAACATGGTGAAACCCCATCTCTACTAAAAGTGCAAAAAATTAGCTGGGCATGGTGGCACGTGCCTGTAATCCCAGCTACTCAGGAGGCTGAGGCAGGAGAATTGCCTGAGCCCAGGAGGCGGAGGTTGCGGTGAGCAGAGATCGCGCCATTGCACTCCAGCCTGGGTAACAAGGGCGAAACTCCGTCTCAAAAAAAAAAAAAAAATTTTAATAACCTGTTACAATTAGGATTTCTCACACTGTAAAATTTAAAATCTATTTTCTGGGCCGGGCTCGGTGGCTCAAGCCTGTAATCCCAGCACTTTGGGAGGCCGAGGCGGGTGGATCACGAGGTCGAGAGATCGAGACCATCTTGGTCAACATAGTGAAACCCTGTCTCTACTAAAAATACAAAACACTAGCTGGGCATGGTGGCACGTGCCTGTAATCCCAGCTACTTAGGAGGCTGAGGCAGGAGAATTGCCTGAGCCCAGGAGGCAGAGGTTGCGGTGAGCCAAGATCGCGCCATTGCACTCCAGCCTGGGTAACGAGAGCGAAACTCCGTCTCAAAAAAAAAAAAAAAAAAAAAAAAAAAAAAATCTATTTTCTGGCCAGGCACAGTGGCTCATGCTTGTAATCCCAGCCCCTTGGGAGGCCAAGGTGGGCAGATCAGCTAAGGTTAGAAGTTCAAGACCAGCTTGGCCAACATGGTGAGACCCCATCTCTACTAAAAAGACAAAAATTAGCCGGGCATGGTAGCACACGCCTGTCATCCCAGCTACTCAGGAGACTGAGGTGGGAAAATCACTTGGACCCAGGAGGCAGAGGAAGCAGTGAGCCAAAATTGCACCACCGCACTCCGGCCTGGGCGACAGAGTAAGACTCAATCTCAAATTAATTAATTAATTAATTAATTAAAATAAAATCTACTTTTTTTTATAATACCACCTATTCCTTGCTCTTCTCACAGTCAAATTCCTTACCGAGTCTCTAATCATTTCACAACAGGAACCACCATTACACTGCTCCTCATTTACAGTCTCCTTTCTAGCCCTCTCAACCTTCCATTTTGTCACATTACTCAAGTCACAATGAAATTATGGCACTGAGATTTCCTGAATTATTGAAATAATATAAAAGTTCTAACCATTGGCTTATAAACTCTTTACTGCAGATGTATTTATTCTCATCTCTTCCTTCACCTCTATCCTGTCCCCATCATTTCAAATGCCTGGCCAAAATGGCAAAACCCCACTTCTACTAAAAATACAAAATCAGCCAGGCGTGGTGGTGGGTGCCTGTAATCCCAGCTACTTGGAAGGCTGAGGCAGGAGAATCGCTTGAACCTGGGAGGCAGAGGTTGCAGTGAGCCAAGATTGTGCCACTGCACTTCAGCCTGGGTTACAGAGGGAGATTCCATCTAAAAAATAAAAATAAGCCTTGAAAACCCTTCCCTAACCCTACATTTTATTTTCCCTTAGCTAAGTTTTCCCTTAAATTATTTTCTGTGCATTGAAATAACATTATCCTTGACACCTCATCACTTCTTCCTGTAGTAAAGATTTACAATCTTACCTCTTTACTCAAAAATCTTGTCTAATCAAGTCTTACCTATTTTCCATTTGACAATATTATCCCTTACATCTTTTCTTTTCCGTTAACAGTTTGTTTTAAATAACTGAAGTACATTTTGCTACAAGGATTATAGTTAGTCAGTCTCTCCTAGTTGGAACATAAACTTCCTAAAGGCAGGAAATAACCATTTCTTTATTACATACTCCAAAAATCTGGTTTGTATCATGTATCTCAACCTTCAAACGCCATATGAAGAGATGCAATGAAAAGAACACTGGGCTGGACATGGTGGCTTATGCCTGTAATCTCAGCACTTTGGGAGGCCAACATAGGCCCAGGGGTTCGAGACCAGCCTGGGCAATGTGGCAAAACCCCTTTTCTACAAAAAACACAAAAATCAGCCAGGCGTGGTGGCACCTGCTTGTAGTCCCAGCTATTTGGGAGGCCAAGGTAGGAGGCTCACCTGAGCATGGGAGGCAGAAGTTGCAGAGGGCTGAGATGGAGCCACTGCACTCCCGCCTGGGCGACATAGCAAGACCCTCCCTCCAAAAAAAAAAAAGGGACAGAATATTGGGCCTAGCATTATAAGACCTGAGTTCAACCAATGCTTCTAATGTATCATGCTAAGTAAGTCACAACATCTTCAGGCCTCAGCAAAATGAGAATACTTGCTGTATTTACTTCACAGGTAATAAGATCTTGGAGGGAAAGAAGTATTAGCTAAGCTATAACCGTCAGTCAGTACAAGTATAAAGATGTATTATTGTTAGTCATAGTTATCTTGTCTAAAATTAGCCACTAGTGTTTTTTAGCCAAACTCAATGCATAGCAAATTAACTGTGTCAACACTGAACATTATTTAGTCATATCAATACTGTAACTGTTATATTGTAAGACTAACAGAAAGCCTTATGTTAACAGTAGCATGTTAACACTATCTTAACGCAATCTCAAGGTTAAAAGATAAATACTTGCTGCTAAGCCAACAATAACTGCCTTCAAATCTATTAAAAGAGGATTTATAAATCCCATTTGGTTTGTACCCAAATAGCTACATTTAAAATTTTAAGAAATCAAAGAAGGAGTTTAAAATTGTATAAATCTACTTTCAGCTTCTTAAAATGTCCATATGCACTCTTTCATTGTGTTTTGAATCCATCATGTTAGAAAAACAGACTGCAGGCGGGGCACAGTAGCTCATGCCTGTAATCCCAGCACTTTGGGAGGCCAAGATGGGAAGATTGCTTGAGGCTGGGAGTTCAAGACCAGCCTGGTCAACATAGTGAAACACCATTTCTATTTTAAAAAGAAAGAAAGAAGGAAATAATGAACATACTGCAGAAAAAAGGATACAAAGTATACATAAATGAACAAAATCAAGATAACAAAAATATGATTTGGTTTGTACTATATATCTAAACACTCAAATGTCATATGTAGAGATGTAATGAAAAGAATACTGGGCTGGACATGGTGGCTTATGCCTGTAATCTCAGCACTTTGGGAGGCCCAGGCAGGCCCAGGGGTTTGAGACTACAGAGACAGAGAAAACAAATAAGTTTCTTCTAGCCTCAACCAAAATCCTATGAACAACCTTAAAGATACTTACAGCAATATTTCCAAGTGTGACTATAATACTCATCAAAAGAATATCATATACAAGTACCATCAAAATGATTACAAATTGTAAATTACCAGTAATAAATTTCTGATAGGAGTTCCTTTTCCTTTTATTAGCAGGGAACCAAGACAGAATAGCCTCTAGATTTTTTTTTTTTTTTGAGACAGTGTTTCACTCTGTCACCCAGGCTGCAGTGCAGTGGTGATCATAGCTCACTGCAGCCTCAAACTCCTGGGCTCGAGAGATCCTCCTGCCTTGATCCTCCAAAACACTGGACTACAGGCATGCACTACAGCACCCAGCCTCCAGATCTATACTGTCCAACATGGTCGTTACTAGTTACATGGAGCTATTAAGTGCCTGAAATGTGGCTGTTCCAAATTGAGATGTATCAAGCGTAAAATGTGCACCAGATTTAAAAGATTTAGGGGAAAAAATAATGTAAAATCTCCTACCTATGTGACTCCCATTTGTGGCTCACATATTTCTAATGTACAGCACTGCTTTATATATGTAGTCGAATCTTGAATAAGGAAATGGATACCAGAAGTTTTAAGCAGTTTGCTCAACATCTCACTGCTTGATAGAAGCAGAGCAGGGCCTCAACCTGATCACTTTAATCCATCCCGCCCTTATGAATAGACAGAATTAATCTTTTAAGACTCAACTTGAGCATCACCTTCTTCCTCAAACCCACTCATTCCCTTTCCATATCCCAGCCCAGGTGACCACATCCTTTTTAGCCTGCCCTTATAATTATACTGCTATAAAATGTGTGTTTGTCTTCCAAATGGATGAGAACTTTTTGACAGCAAGCACTGTCTCATTCATTTTTCTTATCCCTGGGAACCTTTGCAGTACCAGGCACCCCTGCAGGCCCTCTGGCACTCTCAGAGTTTTGAGTGTTAAGTTTTAGCCCTATGCAGGTACAACTACTCAAATGAAATCACCTATGTGATGCACAACCCAAAATCATTCGCCTTTATCATTTACCTGTCTTAAATTATTTTTGGAATATGCTAAATTAATACAATGAATAGGCCAGGCATGGTGGCTCATGCCTGTAATCCCAGCCCTTTGGGAGGCCGAGGCAGGTGAATCATTTGAGGTCAAGAGTTGAAGACCACTCTGGCCAACATGGTGAAAGCCCATCTCTACTAAAATACAAAAATTAGCTGGGCATGCTGGTGTGCACCTGTAATCCCAGCTACTTGGGAGGCTGAGGTGGGAGGATTGCTTGAACCCAGGAGGCAGAGGTTTCGGTGAGCTGAGATAAACCACTGCACTTCAGCCTAGACGACAGAGTTAGACTGTCTCAAAAAAGAAAAAAAAAAAGGAATAATTCATACTATCAAAGAAAGACAAGTTATAAAGCATGCTTTAAAAGTACCTTACGGCCGGGCGCAGTGGCTCAAGCCTGTAATCCCAGCACTTTGGGAGGCCGAGGCGAGTGGATCACGAGGTTAAGAGATCGAGACCATCCTGGTCAACATGGTGAAACCCTGTCTCTACTGAAAATACAAAACATTAGCTGGGCATGGTGGCGCATGCCTGTAATCCCAGCTACTCAGGAGGTTGAGTCAGGAGAATTGCCTGAACCCAGGAGGCGGAGGTTGCGGTAAGCCGAGATCACGCCATTGCACTCCAGCCTGGGTAACAAGAGCGAAACTCCGTCTCCAAAAAAAAAAAAAGTACTTTACACTATTGTTACTCTGATGCTCTGATAAGAACTCTTGAGTTCTTAAGAAACTCAACACTCTCTTTAGGTATAAATTCACTTACTGAATGTGCTTACTAAATGCAAAACTTTGTGCTAGATTAAAGAAAGATTCCTGGGCATGCGAATTGATGCAAACAATCTTTAATTAATTGAAAATTTTAGAACTATTAATCGTACTTAGTATACAGCTACTTATTACAGAAAGTTGGTTTCTAAAATTCGTCAATGCAAACATGACAACTTTTGTATTCTATAAAACAGAAAAAACTGCCAGGTGCAGTGGCTCAAGCCTTTAATCTCAGCACTTTGGGAGGCCAAGACAGGCAGATCACTTGAGGTCAGGAGTTTTGAGACCAGCCTAGCGAACACAGTGAAATCCAGTCTCTACTAAAAAAAAAATACAAAAATAAGTCCTGTATGGTGGCACATGCCTGTAATCCCAGCTACTCAGGAGGCTGAGGCAGGAGAATTGCCTGAACCTGGGAGGTGGAGGTTGCTGTAAGCTGGGATCGTGCCAAGCAGCCTAGGCGACAGAACGAGACTCTGGCTTGGAAAAACAAGACAAAACAGAAAAAACTATAAAACCTGTGGATGAAAACATTAAAACATGTCATGTACAAAGAAAACTGCAAGAAACACACATATAAAGCACAAATACAGCAAGAGACTTTGGTAAGAAAAAATCTGCTTTAGAATGTATTAATTTAGCCAAAATGTATAGAATTTATGGAAGAAACTCCATATGTGCTTTGTACCTATATAAAATCACTTTTTTTTTTTTTTTTTGAGACGGAGTTTCGCCCTTGTTACCCAGGCTGGAGTGCAATGGCGCGATCTCGGCTCACCGCAACCTCCGCCTCCTGAGCTCAGGCAATTCTCCTGCCTCAGCCTCCTGAGTAGCTGGGATTACAGGCATGTGCCACCATGCCCAGCTAATTTTTTGCACTTTTAGTAGAGACGGGGTTTCACCATGTTGACCAGGTTGGTCTCGATCTCTCGACCTCGTGATCCACCCGCCTCGGTCTCCCAAAGTGCTAAAATCACTTTTGAACTAAATTTGAGTTAACAAATCTCTCTATTCTCATTCAGTTACAATTGTTTTCAGCATGCAACCACTGTCTTGATATTAAATAAATATCTTGTATAAAAATAAATATAAAATTTGCATACCTCAACTGAGGTCCTTTGGTCTAATTTGCTACCATGAATAACAGCACCATCCTGTGCAGATACGGTTAGATCATATTTAAAAAAAAAAAAAAAAAAAAAAAAAAAAAGCACCATTCTGCTGGGCAAAGTAGACCAGCTTGGGCAACATGGTGAAACCCCATGTCAATTTAAAACAAACAAACAAACAAGAGCACGAACCCCAACTATGGCAGAGCTGCTAAAGGAGTCTCTTGTGGAGACCTGAACCACAAACCAAGGAGGCAAAGGTACAAAGTCTCTCCTGGAATTAATTCCTCAAGTTCTGGGCAGCCTTCCCCCTTTCTACTATGTCTTCACCACTCCCCCACCAACAGCTCTCTTTCTCTTGCATCTCTTCTATGCTGTGGCCTTTGATGCTACAATATATTTAAATTTTTTACCACCAGAGCTTTCCTGCCTGACACCCACCAGGAAAGATTTCAGGACATCTCTTTAACAACTAATCTTGTTCGAAGACGAAGGTCTCCTTCGTTTCACTTAATTCAAACCCCCACTGTTCAGAATAAGAATATAATTATAACCTCAATTTCTATCAGGCCAGTATAGGAAAAGAACTACCACAGGCTCTCTTTTCCACATTTTTTATCGCCAGACTTTTTTCCTCACTTAGTTTCTCCTTCCTTATTTCCCTCCTTAATCCCTCCTCCCCCGAAAAAATAATTCCACAGCTGGAGAATCTCATTTTTAAAGCCAAAAATTCAGTGAGGAAAATAAGTATGTGCCTTTTGCTTCAATTATTTATTATTCCTCCGTCACTCGGGAAGAGTTAAGCAAGTATTTTTTCATCTGCCCGCCCTCACAGAAGGATGATGCGCTACATAACACACTGAAATACGTCTTCCTGAAGCAAGTGGATTCGCGGCTAAAAGCAACGCGGTGGGAGTGAGGAGTCCGGGGAGAAGAAAAAGGATCCTTGGCCCCCAGAGCCAGAGATGGGACAGGAGGTGGAAGAAGGGGCCATCACTGATAAGTGCAACACACACACTTGCCAGAACGAACAATCTGCCGAGAGAACAGGACTGGCCACTGCGGCTCCAGCCCGGTCCCGCGGGACGAGGCAGGGGGCGAAGCGGGAGGGGGATGCCTGCCCTTCTTCTGTGGGACAAAACTCACTCCCAGGCGCACCTCCGCTCCCGACAAGAGGGGCCTGCTGGGGACGCGGGATCCTCGCACCTCCAGCGCAGCGCTAGCCCACGGCCTGAGTGGAAGGAAGGCCCGGACGGAGGGGAGTCCGGCTGGGCAGCGCCAAGACCACGGAATGGAGGGTCAGAGGCGGGCACCCGAGGCACTGGGGGGCCGCCACCAGGGACCCTTCCAGCACCGGAACCCCGGGGCCCCCTCTCCACCCTTGCAGACCAGGATCCCGAATATCATCCCCAGCCGCCCCAACCGCTCCTCACCTCACAATGCCTGAGCCTCCGCCTTTACCACAACCTGAGCCGCCGAAACCGCCACAGTCCGAGCCATTTTTCCCCTCAGCTGGCTCAGCGGCTGCCGAAAGCTTCGGCCGACTCCACAGCCAGCCAAGCGCCGCACGTCACTTCCGGCCAGGGAAGCACCGCCTTCCCCGCCCAAGCTTGTTGTGGATTGGCTGGCGCGGACGGCCTACCTGAGCTGGCGGGCGGGGCTAGGACGACCCAAGGGACAGGAGCTGGGGCGCTGGGGAGCTGGGGCATAGGAACCCCGGGGGCCGGGGGCCGGGGGCCGGCTCCCTCCCGGGAATGCTGAGCCGGTTCTGGGCGCCTCTCTGTGCAGACGTCAGACCCGGGGAGAGGAGCGCTCCGGATACCTCAGCTGGCCGCCTCTCGGTCCCGACGTCCGAAGCCCAGCCAACCCGGCCTGGACACTGAAGTACCCTATTGTTCTCCTCCCCTTTCCCGGGACTCGGCACCCTCCTCCGTCTAGGTTGAGGTTCCCAGATTTGTGGCTTGGCCCCAGGGGGCGCCGAGATTACTTTGTGTTTGGAAGACTGAAAGGAACAGGCAGTGCAGAAACTCGTCCACTCTAGACAGCATTTACAGAGGCCTCACTGTGGGTCAGGTGGTGCAGGGTGGGTAATTAGTAGCCTATCACGTGGGTTGTGTAAAATGCTTGATAACACGTAAAACGCGTTCAGGTCAGCGTCTCATTTCATCCTCACAACAACCAGGTAAGGAAGATATCCCCATAATAACTCACAGCCAGACGGCTCCTTCTGCATTACAAAGTATTTTCACATACAATCTCCATGATGATACCTTCATACTGAGAATTGAATGAGATTATGCTTGTAAAGCATTTGGTCCTCATGTATTAGATTTAAAAATTACCTAACCGGCCGGGCACGGTGGCTCACGCCTGTAATACCAGCACTTTGGGAGGCCAAGGCGGGCGGATCACAAGGTCAGGAGTTCGAAACCAGCCTGGCCGATATGGTGAAACCCCTGTCTCTACTGACATATATATATATTTGCAAAAATTAGCCGGGTATGGTGGTGTGCGCCTGTAATCCCAGCTACTCGGGAGGCTGAGGCAGGAGAATTGCTTGAACCCGGGAGGCGGTGGTGGCAGTGAGCCAAGATCCGCCACTGCACACCAGCCTGGGCAACAGAGGAAGACTCCATCTAAAAAAAAAAAAAAAAAAAAAAAAATTACATAACCATGGGTAGCAGATAGGAAAATTACCCCCATTTACAGATGGTGCTGCTGGGTAACAAAGATGCTTTGCCCTTAACATCTTTGTGCCCTTAACAAAAAGATGTTAAGGGCAGAAGAACGATCCCTAAGATTGTCCTTTAAGCAGTAGGATAAGGGAGTCTCCACCATCCAGACATTCACAATCTAATGTGACAGACTGAGGCTGCAATTCTCAGGCTAAATAAAAAGTTATCAGCCTATATGTATACATACTTAATAAGAAGGCTCTAAGAGAAGTTGAAACTTCAGCAAATAATGGGAAAGAAATTGGTCTCATATGGCTGGGAGGGGGCGTTGGAAAAAGGGGGCTAGGGCAGTGAGGAATGTGGAGTGGATGAATCCCTCATAGTGCTGTAATAAATATGCCTACACCTCCCCAGGGATGGGAAGATTGGATGAAGTTTCTATTCTATGGGGAATTCTAGAAGCAAATATGTGATTATTTCTTATGGCTGTAGCTACTGGCTCTTATACACACACACCCCCTTCCTACTCCTAGCTTTCCCCCAACACCTCCCCACCTCCATGCACACACATTTCCAGGCAGGCTACACACTCTAGAAGAATGTCCCTTAGAAATCCACTTAGTTCCGTAGCATTGTTCTGCTTTATCTTCTGATCAAAGGAGGAATTTCTAAAATTGGCAGCTGTTTCACAAGGTCAAAAAGGGGTGGGGAAAGTGATTTATCTCAGGGTAACTTCCTGCCTTCTGCTCCAGAACTGAGTGTGCCTTCAGAAAAGAAGGAAGAGGCCTTGGGATAACACAGTCTTCAGGGAAAAGTAACTATTTGTCTTTCTTTCTTTTCCTTTCTTCCTTTCTTTCTCTTTCTTCCTTTCTTTTTTTTTTTTTTTTTTTTTTTTTTTTTTTGATCCAGGGAGACAGACTGGATTTTTTTTTTCTAATTTGTTTTTTTTTTGAATGAAAAAGATTTCCGCTGAGTCCCAGAAGCAAAGGGCCCTGGTCCTTGAGTCACTTCCTTGTTGCAGTTCTGACTTCACTATTTTATTATAGCTTTTGGATGGCTGATACATGGTAGGCTCTGATCAACTAAAAGGTTCTCAATAAGGTGAAGAGAAAGAAAAGGAGTTTGACGGTTTTCCAGATTTTAAAAAAAAGCAGCTTTCACAAGTTGCCAGGTGTCAAGAACCTGAACAGGTAGCCCTCTCTTAGCATTTGTCCTCCGTCAACAATGGCTTGTGAAGATGCATGTGTAAACACTAGGAACACAGGCTTCTGGGAGACAGTACTAACTGGTGCTCCTGTCATTTGGAACCAACTAGAACACAGCTGGCAACCTTTTCTCCCTTTTCCTTTCTTCCACTGGCTTCACTTTTAAGTCCTAAAGTGGAAAAAAGGATTGAGGAAGAGGCCTTATTTTTTTTTCACAGTGTTTTTTCTCCTGGACCATTATAAATAAAGAAAGAAAGAAAGAAAGAAAGACAGTGTTTTGCTCTTGTTGCCCAGGCTGGAGTACAATGGCGCCATCTCGGCTCACCACAACCTCTGCCTCCCAGGTTCAAGCAATTCTCCTGCCTCAGCCTCCCGAGTAGCTGCTATTACAGGCATGTGCTACCATGCCTGGCTAATTTGTGTGTTTTTAGTAGAGACAGGGGTTTTCCATGTTGGTCAGGCTGCTCTGGAACTCCTGACCTCAGGTGATCCGCCCTCCTTGGCCTCCCAAAATGCTGGGATTACAGGCGCAGGCCTTACATTTTTAAGTGTTTCAATCATAACTTCCCACAGACAACTTCCCAGTACCACGAATATTCCCCAGCGTCTTCCAGTCCCACATGAGAAATGGGCAATCTGTTTTTGTTTTTGCTTTTTAACCACAGATAAAATATAGTGGCTTATAATAATTGAGCATTTGCCAAGGCCGTGTCCTGTTCTTAGTGTTTTATGAGTATTATCTCATTGATTTCCTCCAACAGCCTTCCTAAAAGGTATAATTATTATATCCTAATTTTATAGCTGAGAAATTTGAGGAATAGAGAGGAAAGTAACTTGCCCAATGTCACACAGCTGCTAAATAGTAGAGCTGGGATCCAATACTGGGTCTGCCTGCACAACCATGCTCTTTTCATCTCACAGTTCCCCCACAGGGCAAGGAGATTGTAACATCTACAAAATGTCATTAATGAGTGTAATAGGTTCTCTTTCCTTCCCCAGTGCTATATCCCCACCCAAGTAGGACTCTGCTGGGTACTATATCAAACTATTCATTTATTGATTGATTGATGTTTTTTGAGACAGAGTTTGACTCTGTTGCCTAGCCTAGAGTTCAGTAGGGCCATCTCGGCTCACTACAACTTCCATCTCCTGAGTTCAAACGTCCAGAGTAGCTGGGATTACAGGTGCACACCATCACACCTGGCTAATTTTTTGCGTTTTTAGTAGAGATGGAGTTTTACCATATTGGTCTGGAACTCCTGGCCTCAAGCGATTCTCCCATCTCAACCTCCCAAAGTGCTGGGATTATAGGCACGAGCCCAGCCCCAATTATTTAATCCCAATTATGATAAGTAGTTTGAAGGAAAACTACAGTGTTCTCTGATTTAGAATGAAGGGCAGGAAGGCCTTCCCTGAGAAAGTAACATTGAGCTGAGATTTAAAGGATAAGTAGAAATCGAGGATGGGGGGAAAACCATACCAGGCAGAGGGAACAGTGTGTGCAAAGACACTGAGAAAGGAGCATGGCTCAGCTAAGGAACTGAGAGGCCAGTGTTGTTGTGATACTAAAAAGAAGGAAGAAGTATCTTTGTTATTAAAAAAAAAAAATCTTTTTCTAGACACGAGGTCTCACTATGTAGCCCAGGCTGGTCCCAAACTCCCAGCCTCAAGCAATCCTCCTGCCTGCCTCAACCTCCCAAAGTGCTAGAATTATAGGGGCAAGCCTCTGTGTCTGACCAGAAGCATCTTGGGTACTGTAGTGAGACAGGAAGATAATGCCAGGCCTGGGAAGCTATATTAAGAATTTAGGTCTTTATCTTAAGAATGAAGAGAAAGATTTTAAGCCTTCAAAAGTCCAAAGTCGCATTTTTAAAAGATTTCAGAGCTAGGAGGGGAAAGAATTAGAAGGGTCTAGAGAATTTGGGTAGCCCAGTCTGGAGTTTGTTGCAACTATGTAGGGAATTGATGATGATGATGCCTTGAACTTTGGATTACACACAATAAATGTGTAGCTGGGCACGGTGGCTCATGTCTATAATCTCAGCACTTTGGGAGGCCAAGACGGGTGGATCACCTGAGGTCAGGAGTTCAAGACCAGCCTAGCCAACATGGTGAAACCCCATCTCTACTAAAAATACAAAATTAGCCAGGGGTGGTGGCACATACCTTTAATCCCAGCTACTCTGGAAGCTGAGGGAGGAGAATCACTTGAACCCAGGAGGTGAAGGTTGCAGTGAGTCAAGATCGAGGCATTACACTCCAGCCTGGGCAAAAAGAGCAAAACTCTGTCAAAAAACAAACAACAATAACAACAACAACAACAAAACCCGATAAATGTGAAGCTGACTGAGCCAGGGTTCCTGTCCTTAGAGACAGTCCAGTAGGGGGACGCAACTTAGAAATAAAATAGTGTATTGTGCTATGAGCATTACTAGAAGTAATTCCAAATAACTCTGGAAGCTCAGAGAAAAGATAGAGGGAAGATGGAAGGTGTATTAGTTATCTACTGCTGCATATCAAATTACCCCGAAATTTAGCAGCTTAAAGTAATACACATTTACTAGATCACAGTTTCTACAGTTTCTATGGGACGGGCATGTTGGCATGGCATAGGCAGGTGTTTCTGATTTAAGATCTCTCACTATACTGCAGTCAAGCTGTCAGCTGCCAATCTCATCTGAGGGCTTGAATGGGGGGAGATCCACTTCCAAGTTCACTCATGTGGTCGTTAGAAGGCCTTGATCTCTCCCAACATAGGCAGCCCTCTCCCCAAGGCTTCATCACAACATGGCAACTGACTTTTCCCAACTTGAGTGACCAAGAAAGAGAGCAAGAGAACCAAGAGTATGTGAGAGAAAGTGCCCATGGAGAGAAGCTACAGTCCTTTTGTAACCTAATCTCAGAAATTATCTTATCTCTGCCATACTCTATTTATTAGAGTCGAGTCAATAAATTCAGTTCACATTCAAGAAAAGGGAAATACACAAAGGTGAGGAATACACAAAGGTGTGAATAGCAGGAGGTGGGTATCATTGGGGTTCGTTTTAGTGGCTGCCTACCACAGAAGGTTCCACAGAGGAGGCAGTATTAAAGTAGTTGTATTGAAGTAGGTGCAGCAAACCACCATGGTACATGGCACATATACACCTATGTAACAGAACTGCACATTCTGCACATGTATCCCAGAACTTAAAATAAAATTTAAAAAAAATAAGTATAAGAGAACTTAGTGATTTTGGTGTGAAGTATATTTAGTCTGCACAAAACTAAAGTTCATGTCTACGTTTTCTCTTCTCACAGCTTCCCCACCCAGTCTCTCCCCCTTTAACTCTGACACACATAACTTCTCTCTCTCACTTAACCTTACACCTTCTCCAGCTTCTGCCTTCTTCCCAGTTTCCTACTATAATGAAACTCAAAAGAACTACCTATGCTTGCTGACCCTACTTTCTTACTCTATTGGGATTTTGTCTTCTCTGTATACTGAAATGTCTCTTATCAAGTCACTAACGACCCACATCTTGCCCAAGTCCAGTCAAGTCTCTGTCCTCATCTTTCCAGACCACTCAGCAGTGTTTGACTTTAGTTACCATTCCTTCCTGGAAGCACTTTGTTCTCAAGGCTTTTATGACACTAGGTCCCCCTAGTTTTCCTTCTACCTCCCTGCTTACCACTTAGCTCCTTCCTTTCTATCAGATCTCCAAAGGTAGAAGAGCTCTAAGGCTTCATCTTCAGTTCTTTTTTTTTCTTTGATTTTACGGTTCAACTAGGTGAGTTCACCAAGATCCATAGTTTTAAGTACCATTCCTAGGTTAATTTTTCTGAAATTTATATCTCCAGTGCCTGACTTGTCCTCTGAACTCTTGACTTATGTGTCTACTCCATTTGGATGTTTGATAAGCAACTCATGATTAAATTGAGGACTCTCAATTTATCACCCTATATCTGTTACCCACTTCTGTATCCCTTCATCGCCCCCAAGATTTACCCACCTAAATAATTGGCACCATCAGCCCAGTTACATAGGCCAGAAGGTCAGGAGTCATCTTTGATTCCTCTTATTCTCCCATATACCAGTCAATATTTCCTACTGGCTCTATCTCAAAATACATACTAAAGCCAAACCTGACCCTACTTGACAGAGTCCAGCTCTGTCACCCAGGCTGGAATGCAGTGGCGCAATCTTGGCTACTGCAACCTTCACCTCCTGGATTCAAGTGATTCTCCTGCCTCAGCCTTCTGAGTAGCTGGGATTGCAGGCGCATGCCACCACACCCAGTAAATTTTTTGTATTTTTAGTAGAGATGGGGTTTCACCATGTTAGCCAGGATGGTCTTGATCTCCTGTCCTTGTGATCTGTCTGCCTCAGCCTCCCAAAGTGCTGGGATCATAGGCATGAGCCACTGTGCCTGGCCAACATTTAATAGATTAACTCATTTAACCTTCAAAACAACCTTATGAGTGATGATTATAATTCCCATATAACAGATATGAGGCACAGAGAGGTTAAGTAACTTGCCTGCATCACATGGTTAATGAGTGGTAGAGCAGGGCAGGCTGACTTCAGTGTCTGAGCTCTTAATCATCTTACCATGCTGCCCTGGGAAATGCATGTCAGTGAGTCTGAATGTTTGTCACCACATTAGTCCTTTGGGACTACAGGGGAGAGAAAATAAGGAAACATACCTGGGGGTGTAGACGTTAAGTGTCAAATCTAATCAAGTCCAAATCCCAGAGGTTTTCCTTTTTTATGCTATGGACCCTTTTGGCAGTCAGGTAGTCCATAGACCTTCTGCTCAGAATAATGTTTTTACATAAAAACTAAAATAGAATTGGAAACCAATTATAGTGAAATACAGTTTCACTTGGCCAACATGGTGAAACCCTATCTCTACCAAAAATATAAAAAATTAGCCAAGTGTGGTGGTGTGCACCTGTAATCCCAGCCACTCAGGGGGCTGAGGCAGGAGAATCACTTGAACCCAGGAGGGAGAGATTACAATGAGCTGAGATCATGCCACTGCACTCCAGCCTAAGCAAAAGAGTGAGACGCCATCTCAAAAAAAAAAAAAAAAAAAAAAAAGAAAGAAAGAAAGAAATATGTGGGATATCTGTTAGTGACAAAGTCACAGATACAGCTAATACTACTATGATTTGTGGCCTATATTAGTAAGGGAAGGAATTGCTAAATTTCTGTTTTAGGTTAGTGAAAATAAAGAGGATATTTTTTCTTCCAAGTTTATAGGCCTCTGGAATTCCATCCATGGATTTCTTTGGGGAAAGGGGTTTTGGGGGATACAGGTATATACACCCTCAAGTTATTAATCCCTGCCACCAAACCCGGGAGCAGTTTCTGGGTGTACTGTAGTGACCTGGTGTATGGACAAGAAGTAGACCCAGGTAATTGACCAGGAATTACTGGGAAGAGCAATTCAATCGTGTGAACTGGTCACTCTTTCCCATAAGCCTGATGATTGAAAAAGGACAATGAATGGCCGGGCACGGTGGCTCATGCCTGTAATCCCAGCACTTTAGGAGGCTGAAGTGGGCAGATCACAAGGTCAGGAGTTCAAGACCAGCCTGACCAACATAGTGAAACCCCCTCTCTACTAAAAATACAAAAATTAGCTGGGCATGGTGGCGCACACCTGTAATACCAGCTACTCAGAAGGCTGAGGCAGGAGAATCACTTGAACTCAGTAGGCGGAGCTTGCAGTGAGCCGAGATTACGCCACTGCACTCCAGCCTAGGAGAAAAGAAACAAGAGAAACTCTGTCTTAAAAAAAAAAAAAAAAAAAGAAAGAAAGAAAAAGGACAATGAAAAAATAAGTGAAATAAAATTTGTCTCCGTGATATCTGAGATAATCCTTTAGATATGTTTCTAGCATTTCCCCAAATGAAGTAAATTATTACACAAAATTCTAAACTTAAAGCAAATTTGTAAAAAAAAAAAAAACCAGTTACACTTGGATAGAAGTCTATTTTTGGCATTCTGAGTGTCTGCAGCTTTGGAAAAATGAGAGGCAGGATCCCCGGGTAGGATCAGCACATTAATGGTAGCAAGCTGTCCTCATTCTGCCCCCAGTTCTGCCTCAGCAGCTTCAAACATGGTGGGCTGACGACAATCTGGAGCAGGCGTCCCCAAACTACGGCCCGCGGCCCTGAGGCCATTTATCTGCCCTCCTGCCGCACTTCAGGAAGGGGCACCTCTTTCATTGGTGGTCAGTGAGAGGAGCACAGTATGTGGCGGCCCTCCAATGGTCTGAGGGACAGTGAACTGGCCCCCTGTGTAAAAAGTTTGGAGACGCCTGATCTGGAGGTTGGAGAACAATTTCAGAGCATGTATTGGACAACCCAAGGTGCTGAGGAATGTACTGAAGCTTTACAGTGATGGAGGCATGAATCAGCAGCATGCAAATAGAAACATAAATGTGACATCATTTGTAATTGCAGTCTGAATGAGTTAGAAAAAATTTGGAATATTCTTATGTGGAAGCTACATCTGAATACTACCAGGAAGATTTGTAATAATGACAGTGATAGTTAATATGAATGGAATGTTTACTCTTTGTCAGGCACTGTTAGAAGTGCAGTATTTTATAGGCATTAACATATTTAACTCTTAAAGTAAACTTATGAGATAAGTGCTGTTAATATCTCCATTTTACAAGCAAGAAGACTGAAGTACAGAGAGGTAGAAGTGAATTCTTTTTTCAAAAATGACACTTACCTGGGCCTGCATGGCACCCAGCAGCCAAGGGAAAAAAAGAAGACACTTATTCTAAGATAGAGTAGAAGTATAGTATATACATTTTACTTTTTTTAAATACTTTTTTTTTTGTACAGAACAGTTGAAATGTAAGAAGTATATTCTTTTGTTTTGTTTTTTGAGACAGAGTCTTGCTCTGTTGCCCAGGGTGGAGTGCAGTGGTGCAATCTCAGCTCACTGTAGCCTCCACTTCCCGGGTTCAAGCAATTCAAGCAATTCTTGTTGCATCAGCCTCCCAAGTAGCTGAGATTACAGGTGCCCGCCAGTATGCCCAGCTAATTTTTGTATTTTTTCTTTGTGTGTGTGTGTGTGTGTGTGTGTGTGTGTGTGTGTGTGTGTGTGTTCTGAGGCAGAGTTTCACTCTTTTTGCCCAGGCTTGAGTGCAATGGCACAAAATCTCGGCTCACTGCAACCTCTGCCTCCCGGGTTCAAGCAATTCTCCTGCCTCAGCCTCCCAAGTGGCTGGGATTTTAGGCATGTGCCACCATGCCTGGCTAATTTTGTATTTTTAGTAGAGATGGGGTTTTTCCGTGTTGGTCAGGCTGGTCTTGAACTCCCAACCTCAGGTGATCCACCAGCCTCAGTCTCCCAAAGTGCTGGGATTACAGCCATGAGCCACTGTGCCCAGCCAATTTTTGTATTTTTAAGTAGAAATGAGTTTTCACCATGTTGGCCAGGCTGGTCTTGAACTCCTGACCTCAGATGATCCACCTGCTTCAGCCTCCCAAAATGTTGGGATTACAGGCATGAGCCACTGTGCCTGGCCTAGAAGTATATTCTTGACTGTATTAGTTAAATGTTATATTGACCGTATGGTAGCTGCTGTAAAAATAAACTTTGAAACCTCAATGGCTTAACACATTGGAGTTTATTTCTCTTCACCTAAGCCCGATAAGAGGTTGGGTGTTGAGAAACTCAATGATGAAAGTCTGCTGTCTTCAGGATATCAGAATCACTCTGAGGTTTCTTGTACCTTCATTTGAAGGTTAAATGCATTAGATTCCACTGGCCAGAACTACTTGCCTATGACTAATTAAAGGGGAAGCTGGGAAAGGTAGCTGTACTCTGGCCCTACAGGGGAAAAAAACGGTTTTGTTACCAGCTAGCCAGTCTTTGTCATGCCAGCAGATCAGATAACTTGATTGGTTCAAGCAGAGAGCTTCTCTTTTTTTTTTTTTTTTCAAAATGTGCTACTTAACAAACTGAAACAACTTTTAGATGAGCTTAGTTCATGGTCTTTTGTTAAGAAGGGACAGTCTTTTGTTTTTATGTTGTGGATATGGTATTATTACCATCCAGTCCTTCCGTATCATTATTATCAGAAATCATGGCTTGAGAACAACTCTTTTTACATTCAAATACTGTTTTTGGCAACTGTTCTCCAACATTGTATTGATTTATTGCCAAAAAATTTATATAGCACACAAATAATGCCCTTATCTGGTAAGTAAATTTCTTTTTCTTTTTTCTTTTTTTTTTTTTTTGAGATGGAGTTTTGCTCTTGTTGCTCATGCTAGAGTACGATGGCGCAATCTCAGCTCACCACAACCTCCACCTCCCAGGTTCAAGTGATTCTCCTGCCTCAGCCTCCTGAGTAGCTAGGATTACAGGCACCCACCACCACCCCTGGCTAATTTTGTACTTTTAGTAGAGATGGGGTTTCTCCATGTTGATCAGGCTGGTCTTGAATTCCTGACCTCAGGTGATCTGCCCACTTCGGCCTCCCAAAGTAAATAAATTTCTTAACTAATTTATTAAGATATTCTCTTGACTTCTGGGAACTAGAATGATCTTGACTACTTTTGTGTGGAGGAACTTTGGGGCCTAAGACATTACTTGTCCATATGTTTAAGTGAGTCCGGATCTATTTTCCGAAGAAAGTCTTGTCTTTGCACATATAATTTCTTAGGCCCATTTCTAAATGGCAATGGGATGGCCTTCTTTTTGGGGCTAGAACACTGTTAGATGCCTCACTGCTCTGAAAGAATGTCGGTCCTACCTTCAGCTCCATTGAATGCAAAATCAACTATTACTCAGCAGCAAAATAATTTCTACCTTAGTTTCTTACCAGAAAAATAACTTCAAACTTTCTCTGCACTTGATTTATCAAAAGCTCAAGTGAAAACAAGTAATATTTATTGGGGATTACTTGGAGAATAAGTAATCCATCTACTTCTCTAAACAATCTAAATGTTATCCATGATTTATGACTACTAGAATAAGCTATGTACCTGGATTTCCTCTGTCTCTTGTAGAATTTCTTGTGCTGAGCTGCATTTTGGTTTTACACACCAAAGCTAGTTGTAAGAGATGGCCCTAGGAATCTTGCTGTTGTAGTTTTTTTTTTTTTTTTTTTTTGAGACAGAGTTTTGCTCTTGTTACCCAGGCTGGAGTGCAATGGCGCGCGATCTCAGCTCACCGCAACCTCCGCCTCCTGGGTTCAGGCAATTCTCCTGCCTCAGCCTCCTGAGTAGCTGGGATTACAGGCGTGTGCCACCATGCCCAGCTAATTTTTTGTATTTTTAGTAGAGACGGGGTTTCGCCATGTTGACCAGGATGGTCTCGATCTCTTGACCTCGTGATCCACCCGCCTCGGCCTCCCAAAGTGCTGGGATTACAGGCTTGAGCCACCGCACCCGGCGCTGTTGTAGGTATTATAAGAATATTGTTAAGGACTTTGACCATTATGTTTTAGAGTGACTCATAATTAGGGAAAATTTCTCTCGGATCTTATTACCAGGAAGGTATATTTCTCTTAAGAGCTACTTTATTTTTAGCAAAGGGAAAGTAAATTTCATCATTGTTCAGATTTCCCTATTGCTTTGTCCCTGGAAGCTCAGAATCAGATTTATAGCCCAGGTCTAGCTGTTGTCTAGAACTATATAATATGCACTTTTTCGAGTCATCATAACAGTTGGTTTTAGCTTATTTTCCTTCTCCTGCTTGCCTTCACTTCTTTCCTCCACACCAATTATTTAACCCATTAATGTATTTTATATTATATTTCTATTAATTGCTTTGAAGGCTTTAGAAACATAGGAACTGTATGTTTGAGCATGTACTTGCATGTATATGCTTAGATATAAAGTAATGCTCAAATATTTGGAATAACAAAAGACGTTTAGATACATGTTCCCTTAAATATTATTGTTGCATATTTTTCATTAAAAATTTTGCACTGGAATTCATGTTTGTTCCTTTTTTTTTTTAAGATGGGGTTTCACTCTTGTTGGCCAGGCTGGAGTGCAAGGGTGCCATCTCAGCTCACTGCAACCTCCATCTCCCGGGTTCAAGCAATTCTCCTGCCTTAGCCTCCCAAGTATCTGGGATTGTAGGCATGTGCCACCATACCCAGCTAATTTTGTATTTTTTGTATAGATGGGTTTTCTGCATGTTGGTCAGGCTGGTCTTAAACTCCCAACCGAGGCGATCCACCCACCTCGGCCTCCCAAAGTGTTGGGATTACAGCATGAGCCACTGTGCCTGGCCTTCTTTCTTTATATTCCACTGCTTCTGTCCTCCAACCCATTCTGCAAACCACAACTACCTTTGCTTTTTCTTAAACTATTCCCCACTCCTTCTGCTCTTCATTGCCAAATCTTCCTCCAAGGGGCTCAGCACTAGCTGCTCTGACAGCATGGAATGTTCTTTCCTGACAGACTCCTTTTTATCAGTTCCTTGCCAGCTACACAGAGAAACTTTCTAACCCTCATCCTTTCTAAAGCTGACTCTTGTCTCCTGCCCACACCACCTCATATATAAACAGCACCCTGCTTACTTTCTTCATTATATTCTGCCATCATTATCTTAATTCCTTTGGTGGTTATATATTTACTCAACTAGAGGGTGAACTCCATGAGGGTGAGTACCACACTGTTTGCTTTTTTTTTTTTTTAAATGAGATGAAATTTCACTCTTGTTGCCCAGGCTGGAGTGCAGTGGCACAATTTCATCTCACTGCAACCTTTCCTCCTGGATTCAAGCAATTCTCCTGCCTCAGCCTCCTGAGTAGCTGGGATTACAGGTGCGTACCACCTTGCCCAGCTACATTTTTCGGTATTTTTAGTAGAGACAGTTTTCTCCATATAGGTCAGACTGGTCTCAAACTCCCAACCTCAAGTGATCAGCCCACTTTAGCCTCCCAAAGTACTGCTGGGATTACAGGCTCAAGCCACCACACCTGGCCTGCTTTTTTTTTTCTTAGAGACAGAGTCTCACTGTATCACTCAGGCTGGTCTTCCCCCTCATCTCCCCGCACCCCATCCCCCCACCCCACCCTGGGATGGAGTCTTGCTCTATTGCCCAGGCTGGAGTGCAGCGGCGCAATCTCAGATCATTGCAACCTCTGCCTCCCGGGTTCAAGCGATTCTCCAGCTTCAGCCTCCCAAGTAGCTGGGACTACAGGTGCTTACCACCATGGCCGGCTAATTTTTATGTTTTTAGTAGAGACGGGTTTCACCATGTTGGCCAGGCTGGTCTTGAACTCCTGACTTCGTGATCTCCCACCTCAGTCTCCCAAAGTCCTGGGATTATAGGCATGAGCCACTGTGCCTGGCCTCAGGCTGGTCTTTAACTCCTGTCCTCAACCATCCTCCTGCCCTACTTAGCCTCTTGAGTAGCTGGGATAAAGGCATGTGCCACTGTGCCTAGCAATCCAGGTCTTAAGATGCATGAATAAATTGTTGCGCCTTTCAACTGCAGAAAACCTCCTCAACCTCTTCTATACCCTAAGGAATATTCCCTTTGTGAAACTCCTGAATTTACTCTTGTCTGGTCTGAACACAGTCATTTAACATATCTAAAGTCCTCGATACCTCTTTGTTTCGTGTTTCAAGATGGATTTCCCTGATTACTTTGTAAGTTTGAAATTATTTGGCTAATAGATTATTAGAGGAATACTGAAGGTACAGGCAGTATAATCTGGATATCAGCAAGAGATTTAAGTAGTTTCATATTCATGAGGGTATGAGAACCTTTATATTAACTCAGAACCCCAGTGTTAGTATAAAGATAATTGTAAGCAGAACACATTTGAGATTCAATAGATTCATAAAGAATCCTTCTCAGAGCTTCCCTTATCCGATTAAAAGCAGCAACTTCTGAGAAACGAGGCTACCATGAATCTGCCCTCCAGGAAAGTTGTACGGCCCTGAAGACGGCAGAAAGACCACACATAGTTATGTGGCCAAATATTATCGTAAACTTTAACTCCCATTTATTCTCTTAAAAACCAACTTGTATTTCCTTTAAAAACTTATTTGTTAGGCCAGGCACGGTGGCTCAAGCCTGTAATCCCAGCACTTTGGGAGGCCAAGGCGGGTGGATCACGAGGTTGAGAGATCGAGACCATCCTGGTCAACATGGTGAAACCCCGTCTCTACTAAAAATACAAAACATTAGCTGGGCATTGTAGTGCGTGCCTGTAATCCCAGCTTCTCGGGAGGCTGAGGCAGGAGAATTGCCTGAGCCCAGGAGGCGGAGGTTGCGGTGAGCCGAGATCGTGCCATTGTACTCCAGCCTGGGTAACAAGAGCGAAATTCCGTCTCAAAAAAAAAAAAAACTTATTTGTTATTTCCATGGGAGTCTTTTCTTCCTCCTCCTTCCCCTACTACATTAGATATATAAGCCACAAGTTCTAACCACCTGTTTGTGTAACTCAACACTGAACAATCCAACCCTTATGTGCATTGCATGCATAAAGTCTCTTATTAATTTGTCTTTTGTCAGTTTAATTTGCAGGCCTCCAGTAATTGAATAGAAAAGGGTAGAAGAGGCCAGGTACAGTGGCTCATGCCTGTAATCCCAGCACTTTGGGAGGCTGAGGCAGGCAAATCACAAGATCAGGAGTTCGAGACCAGCCTGGGCAACATGGCAAAACCCCATCTCTATTAAAAATACAAAAATTAGCTGGGCATGATGGTGCATGCCTGGAGTCTCAGCTACTCAAGAGGCTGAGGCAGGAGAATCGCTTGAACCCAGGAAATGGAGGTTCTAGTGAGCCTAGATCACACCATTGCACTCCAGCCTGGGTGACAGAGCAAGACTCTGTCTCAAAAAAAGAAATAAAGAAGGGATGGTAGCAAGGTAACTTACATTTATTGAGAGCCACTTAGATTAGGCAAAACAAGTCATAGGAAGATATATTTCACCTCCTTTTTTTTTTTTTTTTTTTTTTTGAGATAGGGTCTCTCTCTGTCACCCAGCCTGGAGTATAGTGACACAATCACAGCTTGGTCTCCCAAAGTGCTGAGATTATAGGCGTGAGCCACCAGACCTGGCCTCACCTCCCTTTTTTTAAACAACGGGAGCAAGCAAAGGGTAGAATGAGTTTCCTTGAGACATCATTCACTCAACAAAATGTTTTGAATGTGTTTCATGTGCTAGGTATCCTAAGAACTAGGAATAGAGCTTGAATAAGACTTGGTTCCTGTTCTCATGGTATTGACAGTTTAGCAGAGGCCAGGAGGAATACATCTGAAAAAAAAGTTCCATCAGGCCTGGATCAGAGATTTTAGCCCTGAACAGAAGCCACATTCAGAGGTGGAAAAGGAAGTAAATGAACATTTGCAGAGGACTTGCTGTATGCATATACCATGCTAATCACTATAGGCAGCATGCATGGCTAGGCACAGTGGCTCACACCTGTAATCCCAGCACTTTGGGAGGCTGAGGCAGGTGGATCACTTGAGGTCAGGGGTTCTAGACCAGCCTGGCCAACATGGTAAAACCTTGTATTTACTTAAAAAAAAAAACCACAAAAATTAGCCAGGCATGGTGGCACATGCCTATAATCCCAACCGCTTGGGAGGCTGAGGCAGGAGGATTGCTTGAACCTGGGAGGCAGACATCGCAGTGAGCTGAGATTGTGCCACTGCCCTCTCAAAAACAAAACAAAACCACAGATCCTGAGGGGAGGAACAAGGCAGTTATTGGCCTCCTCCAGGATCCTTAGTATTGCTATACACACAGGAGACATTCAGCACCCAAGTGATTACTGATATAATTCAAAAGATTTGATGGTAATGAATCACCAGAACAAGATGATGTCTGAGTAGCTGGGACTATAGGCAGGTGCCACCACACACAGCTATTTTAAAAAAAATTTTGTAGAGATGGGGGTCTCTTCATCTTGCCCAGGCTGGTCTCAAACTCCTGAGTTCAAGCAATCCTCCTACCGCAGCCTTCCAAGTAGCTAGGACTCATGTGTTATTTATTTATTTATTTATTTATTTATTTATTTATTTATTTTTATTGAGACGGAGTTTCGCTCTTGTTACCCAGGCTGGAGTGCAATGGCATGATCTCGGCTCACCGTAACCTCCGCCTCCTGGGTTCAGGCAATTCTCCTGCCTCAGTCTCCTGAGTAGCTGGGATTACAGGCACTCGCCACCATGCCCAGCTAATTTTTTGTATTTTTAGTAGAGACGGGGTTTCACCATGTTGACCGGGATGGTCTCGATCTCTTGACCTTGTGATCCACCCGCCTCGGCCTCCCAAATTGCTCGGATTACAGGCTTGAGCCACCGCGCCCGACCTATTTATTTATTTTTAGACAGGGTTTCAATCTTATCTCCCAGGCTGGAGTACAATGATGCAATCTCTGCTGACTGCAGCCTCTGCCTCCCCAGTTCAATAAATCTTCCTGCCTCAGCTTCCCAAGTAGCTGAGATTACAGACGCACACCACCACACCTGGTGAACTTTTGTATTTGTTGTAAAGACAAAACATGGTTTCACCAGGTTGCCCACGTTGGTCTCGAACCCCAGGGCTCAAGCAATTTGCCCTCCTCTGCCTCCCAAAGAGCTGGGATTACAGGCGTGAGCCAAGGCGCCCGGCCCTGAGTTGATTTTTATAGCCGCATTTTACTTTTGCTCCAGCAGGGGGAGCCAGGTCCATGTTGATTAAAGGCAAAACAAAAAATCCAAAACAAAAGAAAGAAAAAGAACAAACAAAAATGGGAGGTCCAGGGGAAAAGATCCCTTTTTCAAAGAAAATGCCTTCCAATTTCCGAAGTATTGTATTTCTACCTTCCTTTAGAATCTCTAGGCAGCTCTTTCCTCTCTGAGACTAGGCGATAAATCTGAAGTTGAGGCAAGTCACAATAGAAAGCTTTCAGTTTTTTGAGTCCTTTTCAAGGCACAGAATGTCAATTTGTGTAAAGATTATTTGAAGCTGAATACTTAGCTTAAATTTACCCATTTATGGGCCCTGCGTGGTGGCTCATGCCTGTTGATCCCAGCACTTTGGGAGGCTGAGGCAGGCAGATTACCTGAGGTCAGGAGTTTGAGACCAGCCTGGCCAAGATGGTAAAACCCCGTCACTACTAAAAATACAAAAATTAGCCAGGTGTGGTGGCATGTGCCTGTAATCTCAGCTACTTGGGAGGCTGAGGCAGGAGAATTGCTTGAACCCAGGAGGTGGAGGTTGCAGTGACCTGAGATCATGCCACTGCACTCCAGCCTAGGTAACAGAACAAGACTGTCTCCAAAAAAAAAAAAAAAAAAAAAAAAAAAAAAATGTGATAAAATAAACATAACATAAAAATTACCATCTTAATCGCTTTTCAGTGTACAGTTCAGTGATATTAAAGACATTCATATCATTCTTCAGCCATCACCACTATCTATCTCCAGAACTCTATTCATCTTGCAAAATTGAAAGTCTGTACTCATTAAAAAACTCCCATTTTCCCCTCTCACCTAGTCCCTGGCAACCACAACTCTACTTTCTGTCTCTTATTGATTTGACTACTCCAGGTACATCACATAAGTGGAATTATACAGCATTTGCCTTTTTGTGACTGACTTATTTCACTTAGCATTATGTCCTCAAGATTCATCCATGTTGTAGCATGTGTGAGAATTTCTTTCTTAAGGCTAAATAATATGCCGTTGCCTACATATACCAAATTTTGTTTATCCATTTACCTATTGGTGGACACTTGGTTGTCTTCCACATTTTGGCTAACATGAGTAATGCTGCTATGAACATGGATATATAAAATTTTTTTTAATAGACCTTGTTTTCAGTTCTTTTGGGTATATACCCAGAAGTGGAATTGCTGGATTGTATAATAATTCTATTTTTAATGTTTTGAGGAACCACTACACTGTTTTCCATAGTGGCTGCACCATTTTACATTCCCACCAACAGAAAATAAGAGTTCCAATTTTTCTTTTCTTTTCTTTTCTTTTTTTTTTTTTTTTGAGACAGTGTTTTTTGCTCTTGTTGCCCAGGCTGGAGTGCAATGGCACAATCTCAGCTCACCGCAACCTTCGCCTCCTGGGTTTAAGGCAGGCGTCCCCAAACCACGGCTCGCGGCCCTGAGGCCATTTATCCGGCCCCCCGCTGCACTTCAGGAAGGGGCACCTCTTTCATTGGTGGTCAGTGAGAGAAACAGTATGTGGCGGACCTCCAAGGGTCTGAGGGACAGTGAACTGGCCCCCTGTGTAAAAAGTTTGGGAATGCCTGGTTTAAGGGATTCTTCTGCCTCAGCCTCCCCAGTAGCTTGGATTATAGGCATGCGTCACCACGCCCAGCTAATTTTGTATTTTTAGTAGAGATGGGGTTTCTCCATGTTGATCAGGCTGATCTCGAACTCCCAACCTCAGGTGATCCACCCACCTCGGTCTTCCAAAGTGCTGGGATTACAGGCATGAGCCACCATGCCCGGCCCCAATTTTTCTACATAATTATCAAAACTTACTGTTTTCTATTTTTTTTCCTTTTTATAGTAGCTATCCTAATGGGTATCAGGTGGTATCTCATTGCGGTTTTGTGGTTTCTTTTTTAATCAACATGAAATCTGCGTAAGGTTAAAAAGTCAAATAATGCAGTTCTACAGGGTTTGTAATGTCCTCAGCCCTATCCTATCCTCTTTGTCCCCCAATCCTGCTCCCCACAGACAGCCATTTTCAACACTTTTAGTTGTCCTTCTGGTCCATGAGCCCACATTCTTAAGTAATATGCTAATCATGTTATTTTATTTTATTTTATACATATTATTTTGGAGACAGTCTCACTCTGTCACTCAGGCTGGAGTGCAGTAGTATGATCTTGGCTCACTGCAACCTCTGTCTCCTGGGTTCAAGCAATTCTCTTGCCTCAGCCTCCCAAGCAGCTGGAATTACAGGCATGTACTACCATGACCAGCTAATTTTTGTATTTTTAGTAGAGATGGAGTTTCACCATGTTGACCAGGCTGGTGTGGAACTCCTGGCCTCAAGTGATCCACCCACCTCAGCCTCCCAAAGTTTTGGGATTACAGGCGTGAGCCACCACATCCAGCCTATTTTATTTTTTGAGACAAAGTCTCACTCTG
The DNA here is from genome assembly GCF_048565385.1 of Saimiri boliviensis. NCBI lineage: Eukaryota > Metazoa > Chordata > Mammalia > Primates > Cebidae > Saimiri > Saimiri boliviensis. The sequence goes on from NC_133454.1 coordinate 86,866,956, forward strand.
TCACCTAGGCTGGAGTGCAGTAGTGTGATCTTGGCTCACTGCAACCTTTGCCACCGGGGTTCAAGTGATACTTGTGCCTCAGCCTCCATGCTGGGACTACAGGCAGGTACCACCACACCAAGCTACTTTTTGCATTTTTAATAGAGAAGGGATTTCCACCCACCTCAACCTCCCAAAGTGCTGGGATTACAGGCATGAGCCACTGCACCCGACCTAGTAATTTATCTTAATTTATCTTCTAAAATTATTATTATTTTCTAATTGTGGCGGACAACGATTTAGCATCCTTCAATCGCTCTGTTCCACTCTTCCCTTTTTCCCCAATATAGTTATGTAAACATGTTTAGTTAATTAAATATGACTAAGTATCATTTACTGCTGAGCCATGTATTGTACATAAATTATGTTTCCTTAACATTTGTTTTTCTCCAGATTTAATGATTGCCTCATTTTTAAATTAGCTTAATTTTTTTTCTTTTTTTCTTTCTTTTTTTTTTTTTTTTTGAGATAGTGTTTCACTCTTGTTGCCCAGGCTGGAGTGCAATGGTGCAATCTTGGCTCACTGCAACCTCCGCCTCCCAGGTTCAAGCAATTCTCCTGCTTTAGCCTCCCTAGTAGCTGGGATACAGATGCGTGCCACCATGCCTAGCTAATTTTTTGTATTTTTAATAGAGATGGGGTTTCACTATGTTGGCCAGGCTGGTCTCAAACTCCTGACTTCAGGTGGTCCATCTGCCTCAGCCTCCCAAAGTGTTGCTATTACAGGCATGAGCCACTGTGCCTGTCTTAGTTTTCTGTTTATCTATTGCTAATTCTTCCCATAAACTCCAGCAGCTTCTCACTGCAGGCTTTTAGAGTCAAACATATCAGACAGTTTGTTTTCCTGGAGATGCTCTGATCTTGGAGCTCTGTCCTCAGGCTCCTTTAATGTGGATAGGTTGTTTTCTAAGCTTCCTACATAGTTGTTCATCTAGGGACTTCTGTAACTTTTACAAATTATAAGCAAAAGTTCACAAGAGAAGCATTGTCTGATATTAGCTTTGGATGAGTCCTCCTTGGGTTCTTAGGATGGTGAGTTCCAGCCTCCATTCCCTTGGTATTATACTAATCCTCCACAGCCCAGGTGCTCTGCACAAGGCCACCGCTGCCTGGGGCTCTAAGAGTTACACAGGGTAATAAAACAGGTGAAGAAACAACAGGAAACCACAGTAGGCTCATTACAAAAAAGTCAGTAGGCTGGGCATGGTGGTTCATGCCTATAATCCAAGCACTTTGGAGGCCAAGGCGGGCGGATCACCTGAGGTCGGGAGTTCAAGACCAGCCTGACTGACATGGTGAAACCCATCTTAAAAAGAAAAAAAAAAAAGTTAGTAAAATACATGTGGAAAATAATTCCAATCCTCTTGTATTCTCATAACTAAAGGTAACCTCTCTTAACATTTTTGTCTATTTCCTCCCCTGGCTTTTTAAAAATTAAACCTAGGTTTGTATGTGTGTGTGTGTGTATGTGTTGTGATCATATTGTAAATCCAATTTTATGTTTTGTAGGCTTTTTTTGTTTTGTTTTGTTTTTTTGGGATGGAGTCTTACTCTGTCACCCAGCTGGAGTGCAGTGGCGTGATCTCAGTTCATTGCGACCTCCACCTCCTGGGTTCAAGTGATTCACCTGCCTCAGCATCCCGAGTATCTGGGATTACCAGCACAGACTACCACACCCAGATAATTTTTGTATTTTTAGTAGAGATGGGGTTTCACCATGTTGGCCAGACTAGTCTCGAACTCCTGACCTCAGGTGATCCATCCGCCTAGACTCTCAAAGTGTTGGGATTACATGCGTGAGACACCGCACCCAGCCTTATTTTATTTTAGGAGACAGAGTCTTGCTCTGTGGCCCAGGCTGAAATGCAATGGTGTCATCATAGCTCACTGCAGCCTCAACCTTCTTAACTCAAGTGACCCTCCTGCTTCAGCCTCCCAAGTAGCTGGGATTATAGGCATCTGCCACTGCACCCAGATAATTTTATTTCCTATTTTTTGTAGAGATGGGGTTTTAGTGCATTGATCAGGCTGGTCTCAATCCCTTGGCTTCACATGATCTGGCCACCTCAGCCTCCCAAAGTGCTAGGATTACAGGTCTGAGCCACCACGCCCGGCCTATGTCTTACATTTTTAATAACAAGGCCATATTAAGTTTTTTTCTAGGGGTTTATAAATTATTCAGAAACATCTTTTGAAATGTCTGCCTAATAGCCCACCCAGTTAAAATATCATAATTAATAGATCTTCTATTATTGTACCTTTAGGTTTTTACCAATTTTCTACCATTAAAAATAATGTATTGGTAAATACTTTGTCATAAAACTTTTTTTTTCTTGAGACAGATTCTCACCCTGTTGCTCAGGCTGGAGTGCAGTGGCATGATCTTGGCTCACTGCAACGTCTGCCTCCCAGGTTCAAGCGATTCTCATGCCTCAGCCTCCCAAGAAGCTGGGATTGCAGGCACCTGCCACCCTGCCCAGCTAATTTTTGTGTCTTTAGTAGAGATGGGGTTTCATCATGTTGACCAGGCTAGTGTCGAGCTCCTGAAGTCAAATCATCCACCCACCTTGGCCTCCCAAAGTCCTGGGCTTACAGGCATAAGCCACCATGCCCAGCCATCATAAAACTTTTTACATATTTGGGATTCTCTCCTTCATACAGAATTATACAAAGTCAAAGGATATGAACATTTTTAAGGATATGAAATATAATGTTTCTTCAAGGATGCACACTCACAGACTGAAATTCTTAGACCTAAATGATCATGATGTATTTCATACTCTTTAGTGGCTTCATTTGAATGCAGCCATCTTTGATGGGAAATGATTAAATTGCTACCCATCCAGATTTAATATGTATGGTTCACGACAGAAAGAGGAAGCCTCTTAAGTGAACTTTCTCTGTTTCTCCAAGATGTAAAATCTTAAAAGACGCCCAGGTTAAAATGGTTCAGAAATGCTAAAGGTAAAATCCAAAATATGTTTATCAGCCCTCTTAGGTAAGAAGTGCTCTGTTCTCTGACATACCACAAAGAAAACAGCCTATGTTCTGGGCATATCTTTATTCTCTCTCTCTCAGGAGCGCACCACCATAACAGCACATGTGGAACTTTCAATACATATAGAACCTTGAGGGTGTGCTAAGATGTTCTTGATCAGAATCCTGATTCAGTCATTTCCTTGGATATTAAACCCTTCACCTTTCAGGCTATATTGCTGGTTCTAACAAGGGTCTGGAATCCTCCTTGTGTAAAAAACTTTCCCTCTTGATTGCCCTCAACAAAGTGAACAGTGAATCTCCTTAACAGCAAGCTTCTTGGCTGAGTGTAGTGCAGGCGTCCCCAAACTATGGCCCCGTGGGACACATGCGGTCCCTTGAGGCCATTTATCCAGCCCCCTGCCGCACTTCAGGAAGGGGCACCTCTTTCATCGGTGGTCAGTGAGAGGAGCACAGTATGTGGCAGCCCTCCAATGGTCTGAGGGACAGTGAACTGGCCCCCCGTGTAAAAAGTTTGGGGACGCCTGGTGTAGTGGTTCATGCCTAGATTCCCAGCATTTTGGGAGGCCGAGCCAGGAGGGTCACTTAAGCCCAGGAGTTCAAGACCGGCCTGGGCAACATAGCGAGACCCTATCTCTACCATAACAATAAAATAAAATAAGCTGGGCAAGGTGGTGTGTGCCTATAGTCCCAGCTAGTCAAGAAGCTGAGACAAGAGGATTTCTTGAGCCCAGAAATTCAAGGCTGCAGTGAGCTATGATGGTACCACTGCTTTCCAGCCTGGGCAACTGAGCAAGACCCTATCTCAAAAATAAATACAAGAAAATTAAAATTTTAAAAAGAATTAACTTATGTGGCCAGGTACAGTGGCTCATGCCTGTTATCCCAGAACTTTGGGAGGCTGAGGCTGGCAGATTGTTTCAGCCCAGGAGTTCAAGACCAGCCTGGGCAACATGGCAAAAACCCATCTCTACAAAAAATACAAAAATTAGCCAGGCATAGTAGTGCACACCTGTAGTCCCAGCTACTAAGGAAGCTGAGGTGGGAAGATTGCTTGAGCCTGGGCAGCAGAGGTTATAGTGAGCTGAGATTGTGCCACTGCACTCCAGCCTGGGAAACAGAGCCAGACCTTGTCTCAAAAAAAAAAAAAAAAAAAAAAAAATCAACTTGTATACATGAAAAATGAAACAAATTATTTTAAGAACAAAGGCAAAAACATAACCAAAACTTATCACTTCTTATTTTTGCTACAATTCACTGTGATCTATGTTTTGAGGTTATTTATATCTACTACATCTGTATGGTAGAAATCCTATGTAATGGCATCCAGTAACTGCACATCTCCCAATTCTGCACTTAGTGACATGGCAAGTTTGGTAATGATGGAAGTATTTACCCCTGCAAATGTTACAAATCAGAACTTTCCCACTCTTCCTCCCAGAGAATCAATTCTTAACTCTGAACTAGTACTTCATGCATTGGGTCATGCCTGTAATCCTGGCACTTTGGAAGGCCAAGGCGGGTGGATCACCTGAGGTCAGGAATTCAAGACCAGCCTGACCAACATGGCGAAACGCCACCCATGCTGAGCATGGTGGTATGTACTTGTAATCCCAGCTACGAGGGAGGCTGAGGCAGGAGAATCACTTGAACCCAAGATTGCACCATTGCACTCCAGCCTGAGTGACAGAGTGAGACTCCATCTCAAAACAAACAAACAAAATGGCCAGGTGCTGTGACTCATGCCTATAATCCCAGCACTTTGGGAGGCCAAGGTGGGCAGATCACCTGAGGCCAGGAGTTCAAGACCAACCTGGCCAACATGGTGAAACCCCATCTCTACTAAAAGTACAAAAATTAGCCAGGCATAGTGGCACACACTTGTAATGCCAGCTACTAGGGAGGCTGAGGCAGGAGAATTGCTTGAACCAAGTGGGTGGAGATTGCAGTGAACCAAGATCATGCCACTGCACTCTAGCCTAGGCAACAAAGCGAGACTCCATCTCAAAAAAAAAAAAAAAACAAAACAAAACAAAAAACAAGATCATGTGAGTGGTGGGTGGTTATATCACATTGTTTGGGGTTACCAGGAGATGTGCCCCAACCTGAGAAGATGAGAGACATAGGGTTGCTTTTAGATTACATTAAGCTATCTAGAGAAATACAGTGTCATTGAGAAAGTGTAAACATGCCAGGTTTAGTTGGTGACCTGAGAAGGATCTAGCCTCCTAGGTAAGTCAACAGAAAGAAAGAGAAATGAGGGCAGCAGCTTTCAAGTACATCAGTCCTATGACAGTGATGTCTCTCTGTTGATGACTGGATTAGCATTTGGCATTTGGCTCCTGTGTATTTTGGGCAGCCCAAGTCTGTCTCTGAGGCCCTGGTCATGCTGGGGACTTTCAAAGGAAAGGACAGATCAATCAGACTTGCTTTAGACAGTGTTATGGGCAGAATTATATCCCCACTGACATATCATATTTTGAAGTCTATCCCTCAGTACCTCAGAAAGTGACTGTATTTGGACATAGGACCTTTAAAGAGGTGATTAAGTGAAAATGAAATGGTTAGGGGGCCCTAAGTTAAGCTGACTGATGATCTCATATGAAGAGGAGATTAGGACATACAGAGAGACACTAGGGATGCACGCACAGAGAAAGGGCCATGTGAGGACACAACAAGAAAGCAGCCATCTTAGCAAGACACAGAGGCTTACACCTGGAGCCCCCAGCACTTTGGGAGGCTGAGGTGGGTTGATCATTTGAAGCCCAGGAGTTCAAGACCAACCTGGGCAACATGGTGAAACCCTGTCTCTACAAAAAGTACAAAAACTTAGCTGGGCATGGTGGTGCATGCCTGTGGTCCCAGCTACCCCAGAAGTGGAGGTGGGAGGATCACCTGAGTCTGGGAATTCAAGGCTGCAGTGAGCTGAAATCACACCATTGCACTCCAGCCTGGGCATGGAAGTGAGGTCTTGTCTCAAAAAAAAAAAAAAAAAAAAAAATGAGAGAGAAAAAAAAAGAAAGCAGGCATCTGCAAGGCAAGGAGAGGGGCCTCAGAAGAAACCAAACCTGTTGATAACTTGATCTTGACTTCCGGCCTCCAGAATTTCAGGAAAATAAATTTCTGTTGTTTAATCCACTTAAGTTTGTGGAATTTTGCTATAGCGGTCCTACTAGACTAATACAGACAGTGCCAAGAAAAATCACCTGAGGGGTCTTAAATCACCTGAGGGGTCTTATTACAATGTAGATTTGGATTCATTAGGTCTAGGAGGGAGCCTGAAATGCCTCTTTCTCTTTCTCTCTCTCTCTCTCTTTTTTTTTTTTTTTTTTTGAGACAGAGTCTTGCCCTGTCACCTAGGCTGGCGTGCAGTGGTGAGATCTCAGCACACTGCAACCCCTGCCTCCCAGGTTCAAGTGATTCTCCTGCCTCAGACTCCCGAGTAGCTGGGACTACAGGCGCCTGCCACCACACCTGGCTAATTTTTGTATTTTTGGTAGAGACGGGGTTTCACTATGTTGTCCAGGTTGATCTCGAACTGCTGACTTCAAGTGATCTGTCCACCTCGGCCTCCCAAAGCACTGGGACTACAGGCATGAGCCACTGCTTACAGCCTGAAATGCCAAATTTCTCACTAGCTCTCAGTTGATACTGATGCTGCTGGGCCACACTTTGAGCAGCAATGCCGCAAACAACCATCATCACTTCCAGTTACATTTCTACTTTTCTTTCTTCCTCCCTCCCTTCCTCCCTCCCGTCCTTCCTCCCTCCCTTCCTTCCTTCCTCTCTCTTTCTTTCTTTCCTTCCTCCATCATTCCTTCCTTCATCCCTCCCTCCTTCCTTCCCTTTCCTTCTTTTCCCTTCCCTTCCCTCCCTCCTTCTTTCTTTCTCTTTCTTCCCTTCTTTTCCCTCCCTCCTCTCTTTCTCTCTCTTTCTTTCTTTCCCTCCCTCCCCTCTCTCCTTCCTTCCTTTCCTTTCTTCTCTTCCTTCACCTTCCCTTCCCTCCCTCCTCCCTTTTTCTTTCTTTCTCTCTCTCTTTCCGCCTTTCTTTCCCTTTCCTTCCTTTCCCTTCCCTCCCCCCTTCCTTCCTTCCCCTTCCCTTCCTCCCTCCTTCCTCTCTTTTTCTTTCTCTATCTCTCTTTCTTTCCTTCTTTCTTTTCCTTTCCCTCCCTCCCTCCCTCCCTCCCTTCCTTCCTTCCTTCCTTCCTTCCTTCCTTCCTTCCTCCCTCTCTGTCACCCAGGATGGAATACATAGCCTAATCATAGCTTGCTGCAACCTTGAACTCTTGGGCTGAAGAAATCCTCTCTGGCCTTGGCCTCCCAAAGTGCTGGGATCACAGGCATGAGCCATTGTGCCTGGCCATACCTCTGTTTTCAACAAGCCTTCATTCATAATATTTATCATCCCCTCTATTTTGAAGGTCATAAATTTCCTATTCGGACTCTAATGCTTGCTGTATAGGCACTCTATATCTAGGGACTTAGAGCAAGCCTTTGACTTGTTTCCTTCTTTGTCCCTTTATACCTAGACAAGGATCAGGATAGGACAGTAATAGGTGTCCAAATCTCCCTCTCTCTGGGCCAGGACAGGATCAGCACTGGCTAAATGGCTCCTTAAGCCAGGTGTACTGCCTGAGGCAGACTGAAGCTGAGGGAGAAAGAGGAGTGATTAAGCACAGGTCCTCAGGGAGGCTCAAAGGCAAAGCAGAGGCAGCTGAATCAAAACTGGCCGGTGTAGTCGGGCACAGTGGCATGCACCTGTATGCCCAGCTACTTGGGAGGCTGAGGCCAGAGGATCTCTTTAGCCCAGGAGTTCGAGGCTGTAGCGAGCTATGATTGAGCCACTGCACTCCAGTCTGGGAGACAGAGTGAGACTCCATCTCTTAAACAAAAAAAAAAAAAGAAAAGAAAAGCAACTGGTTGGTGAACTTACCGAGCAGGAGCTAGATGAGTGGCAAGAGAGCCTGAGAGGAGAATGAGTGATTGCTTTAGCACCAGGTGACCTCAGCCTATTTGGTTTAGAGAGGCAGAGTCTGATAGACCCTGAGCTGGAAGCTAGCATAGTGGTGTCATTGCTGCTGTTACAGGGGAGGATGAAGTTGAATAGATAACATTTATAAGCTATATTCAGACTTGAATTTGCTGAAACAAGGGACAGGCAATTCAGGGCATTTGAGAGTATCTTATTTTTGAAAATTTATATTTTCTTATCTGAAAAAATCAGGGATAAATGAAAAGGGATTAGCTGGGTGTGGTGGCTCACACCTATAATCCCAGCACTTTGGGAGGCCAAGGCAGGCAGATCACTCGAGGTTAGGAGTTCGAAACTAGCCTGGCCAACGTGGTAAAACCCCATCTCTACTAAAGATACAAAAATTAGCCGGGTGTCATGGCACATGCTTTTAATCCCAGCTACTTGGAAGCTGAGGCAGGAGAATTGCTTGAATCTGGGAGGCAGAGGTTGCAGTGAGCTGAAATCACACCACCGCACTCCAGCCTGGAGCAACAGAGTGACACTGTCTCAAAAAAAAAAAAAAAAACAATAAAAGAAAGAAAGAAAGAAAAGGAAGGCAGGAAGGAAGGAAGGAAATAAATGCATGGATTCTGTGAAAATTATAGACAATATTAAAATTCATCTATAGTCTTTAGATGAATGGTGTTATATGAGAATAAAGTACATGTCAGAGGAAACTTAATTACCACTGTGCTAATAAACTATCACTTAATTACAAATATAAAATTCCTCAAGTCCACAAAATTTGCCCCTGTAGTTTTTCCTCTCACAAAGGAAATCCTGTTATAATTCTTAAATCCAAATAAAGGCATTTTAATATCCCCCTTTTCTGCAAGCTAAATGTCTTGTCGAATTATAGAACAGAAAATTTTCATCTCAGAAAGTTTTACTCCATTTTCGTATTCCCCCAAATAATGTTTAAAGCTCTTCAAAGTTTCAAAGTTTTAATTATTACAAAATACTTAAGATAAAAGCTTGTAATCCCTCAAAGCAAATCACAACAAATCCAAGGGCTTTCTTTTCTTCAGAGGGAACTATCTGAATAAAGAAGGAAACTTGTGTAATAAGCTAAGCAAATATTGTTGGCTGCTTCATAATAACCAACAGGCACATAATGGCTTGAGGTCTAGGAAGCAACAGAGCATAATTCTTCATCACATAGTCTTCACTTTGATTTCAACTATGGTGAACCAGTTTATCAACATTAGCCTCCGTTTTCTTCTCTGTAAAATGAGGGAGTGGACTAGTTGGTGTCTAGTCCCCACATTTCATTGATTCAGTAGAAGCCTGCTTTTGATTTTGAGAACATCAAAAAGTATTTACCATAGAAAAGATAAGAGCATCCAGGGCCGGTGTTGTGGCTTACACCTGTAATCTCAGCACTTTGGGAGGCTGAGGCGGGCGGATCACAAGGTCAGGAGTTCGAGACCAGCCTGGCCAATATGGTGAAACCTCATCTCTACTAAAAATACAAAAATTAGCCAGATGTGGTGGTACATGCCTGTAGTCCTAGCTATTTAGGAGGCAGAGGCAGAAGAATTGCTTGAACCTGGGAGGCAGAGGTTGCTGTAAGCTGAGATCGTGCCACTCTGCTCCAGCCTGGCAACCAAGCAAGACTCTGTCTCAAAAAAAAAAAAAAAAAGAGCATCCAAAAGTAAGAGGGGACCCAAGAGGTGAAGCAATTCACCCCTGGTTACACAGAAGCAGAGCTAAGATTAAACTTCAAGATGTCTGACTTCCAGGACAGGGACACTTTCCATAATGTCATGAGGTTTTGAAATTCTTTCCAGAGATGAGCTTTCCTGATATATATATATATATATATATATATATATATATATATATATATGAAACCGTAGCCAAATAAACCACATAAAACATTGAGCTTACATAACTTCTTCTTCTTCTTCTTCTTTTTTTTTTTCTTTGAGACAGGGTCTCACTCTGTCACCCAAGCTGGAGTGCAGTGGCATAATCTTAGCTCACTGTAACCTCTGCCTCCTGGGTTCAAATGACTCTCCTGCCTCAGCCTCCCTAGGACCTGGGATTACAGACACGCACCACCACACCCAACTAATTTTTGTACTTTTAGTTAGAGACAGAGTTTCACCATGTTGGCCAGGCTGGTCAGGGCATAACTTCTTCTAAGGAAATGGTTATTTCTCTGGGTGGTTTAATATAAGTCATAAGTAACTGATTGTGGTCAGAAGAGTGGATGTAATTATTCTAGCGAACCACATGAAAGCAGGTCAAGTTCTCATACACAACAAAAATGCTTGTTTTCAAGAACAAACAGTACTGATCCTCCTGGAATATGAGTGACCTGTGAGCAGAGACCATGCCTGGCCCATCTGTGTAGTTCCCAAGGCAGATATTTTGCACCTTGGAGATCATCTCGTGAGTGCAGGGCCTGGGAGCAGGACTGAGGCAAAGGAGTTAGCTCAAGCATTAAGGAGGAACATCTCCAGAGGACAAGGCAGGCCTGGAAAAAGATCTTGCAATAGTCCAGACATAAATCAGTCCTGTGCATAGGCACATGACTAGAAATGTCAGGTATCCTCAACCATAGTTCCCTAAAACTTGGGGATGTGAAAGGAAATGGTAGAGAAAAAAAAAAAACCATCTGTGTTTTCTAAATATATCATATCCCTCCCCACCCTTCTTCCTTTCAGAAAGTTTTAAAGTTATTATATATTTAACATTAGTATATCTAAACATGTTACTTGAAAAGGGACAAACTGCATGACAAAATGACTCATTTTAAAATTCCCATGATTTCTATATTTATGTAATATTTACATAATGCTTAGTAGTGCCAGGCACTGTTATAAGTACTTGCAAATAAATATTAAGTCATTTAATCCTTTTAAGAACTCTATGATAAGTAACCTATTATCTAAATTTTACAAAAGAGGAAACTGAGGCACACAGAGATAAGTAACTTGCCTGAGGACATATGGCTAGTAAGGAATAGAGAGCCCAGGCAGTTTGCTCCTGAGTCTATGCTCCTAACCACCAAGCTTCACTTTCTCCTTGAGAAGGGACTACAAAGGAAGTGATAAGAGGGGGCATTTCTCCCTTTGGCTGCTCAGCTTTTTTTTTTTCTTTCTTTTTCTTTTTTTTTTTCTGAGACAGGAGTCTCTTCATCTCTGTCACCCAGGCTGGAGTGCAGTAGTGCAATCTCAGCTCACGGCAACCTGCACCTCCCAGGTTCAAGTGATTCTCCTGCCTCATCTTCCTGAGAAGCTGGGACTGCATGTGCGGGCCACCACATTCAGCTAATTTTTTTTTTCAGTAGAGATGGGGGTTTCACCATGTTGGCCAGGCTGGTCTCGAACTCTTGACCTCAGGTGATCCCCCCCCACCGGGGTCTCCCAAATGTTGAGATTACAGGTGTGAGCCACTGCACCCGGCCGTTGGCTGCCCAGCTTCTAAGTTCACTTCTTAGATTAGGAGAATCTTGGTGAGACTTGAGAGAGGCGGAGTCACTTCCCACTCTACAAGCTGAAAATAGCAGACACTTATTTTCCAAGCACATGCCAGGCTTAGCCATTCTGGTGTACTAAACAGTTTAAATCCGAAGCTAATGACAAAAGGAGGGCCCTTTTATTTATCGCTTGAACCCGGGAGGCAGAGATTGCAGTGAGCCCAGAAAGTCCTCTCTGGAGGCAGTGGTAGCTGCAGAGGCCTTGGTGCCAGAACAGGTTTAGGCAGCACAGAGAGAATAGTTAAGATGGTGGGTTGGAGGCAGAAGCCTGGCTTTAAGTCCTGGCTCTGACCCTTGAGCAGGATGCCTAACCTCTCTTTGCTTCAAATGTCCCATCTGTAAAATGAAGGTGCTTAAGGAGATGATAATTGCAGACCTTTGTTGGGAGATGACCCTGTTCCAGGTGCCACGTTTTACCTCTGTCCTACGGGATAATTCTCACAACAGTCTGAGCAATAATATGGGTACTTTTCTTGCTCTCATTTTACAGAGGAGGAAATTGATGCACAGAGAAGGTACAGGAACATGCTACCATAAAGTGAGGGAGTTTAAGTAGGCGCAATTTCAATTAATTAATAAAAACCATCTAAAGAATGTTCACTATTATCAGGCATTCGAAGTATCTTGACTTCAGCAAGCTACCCAACAAAAGCCTCTGTGGACCAGTTGGTAGTTAGCCTGGCCTCTGTGTTGCATTATAAGAAGTGAATCCAGCCGGGTGCTGTGGCTCATGCCTGTAATCCCAGCACTTTGGGAGGCCGGGACAGGTGGATCACTTGAGGTCAGGAGTTTGAGAGCAACATGGAGAAATCTCGTCTCTACTAAAATTACAAAATTAGCTGGGTGTGGTGCCACCTGCCTGTAGTCCCAGCTACTCGGGAGGCTGAGGAAGGGGAATTGCTTGAACCCGGGAGACCAAGGTTGCAGTGAGCCAAGATCATGTCATTGGCATTTCAGCCTGGGCAACAAGAGCAAAACTCTGTCTCAACAAAAAGGAGGAGGAGAAGAAGAAGAAGAAGAAGAAGAAGAAAGGAGGAGGAGGAGGAGGAGGAGGAGGAGGAGGAGGAGGAGGAGGAGGAGGAGGAGGAGGAGGAGAAGGAGGAGAAGGAGGAGAAGAAGGAGAAGAAGAAGAAGAAACAAATCCATCAATCAAAATGTAATTAGAAGTGAAAATGATACAGAAAAAAAAATCTAAGTTTCCTTCTTATCTCTCCTTCACTCAGTACTCTTCACCCTTAAAGCAGCTGTCACTCAATTCTCCCTTCACTCTCAACTTTCAACTCAACTATTTCACATAGCTGAAGACCCTTCTGCCCCAGTCTTTGTTTCAGTCTCTGTTCAACATTCTCTCCAGCAAGAAAATTTCAGACTTGGAGAAACAGATTCCTCATTCTCCATCTGAATCTCTTTACTCTTTGCCTTGATTCTGCAATGTGAAAGTCTAGGAACCCGCTGGGCATGGTGGCTCATGCCTGTAATCCCAGCACTTTGGGAGGCTGAGGTGGGCGGGTCTCCTGAGGTCAGGAGTTTGAGACCATCCTGGCCAATGTGGCGAAACCCCGTCTCTACTAAAAATACAAAAATTAACCAGGCATAGTGGCTTGCCACTGTAGTCCCAGCTACTTGGGAGGCTGAGGCACAAGAATCACTTGAACCCAGGAGGCAGAGGTTGCAGTGAGCCAAGATCGTGCCACTGTCCTCCAGCCTGGGCAACAGAGCAAGACTTTATATCAAATAAATAAATAAATAAAAAGTCTAGGAACCAACCTGGAAAAACTGAACTCTTAATAGAGGGTTTGAGAGTTAATGTATTCATGTAAAAGGTTTGAACATATAATGTATTAATGTAAAGGTTTGAATATTAATACATTAATAATTTTTGTAGTTATCACCCAGGCAGACTGGGACTAAAGGCATGAGTCACTGTGCCAAGCTGCTTGTGGTTCTTTTTTGTTTTTTGGAGATGAATCTCACTGTGTCACCCAGGCTGGAGTGAAGTGGTGCCATCTTAGCTCACTGCAACCTCTGCCTGCTGAGTTCAAGCGATTCTCCTGCCTCAGCCTCCTGAGTAGCTGGGACTATAGTTTCTGGCCACCACACCTGGCTAATCTTTGTATTTTTAGTAGAGACGAGGTTTCACCATGTTGGCCAAGCTGGTCTTGAACTCCTGACCTCAAGTGATCTGTCTGCCTCTGCCTCCCAAAGTACTGGGATTACAGGCATGAGCCACCATGCCCGGCCTTATTTATAGTTTTTTATTTAGTTTTTTTTTCCTGATATGTAGTTTCACTCTTGTTGCCCAGGCTGGAGTGCAATGGTGTGATCTCAGCACACTGCAACCTCCTCTTCCCAGACTCAAGTGATTCTCCTGCCCTAGCCTCCCGAGTAGCTGGGAGTACAGGCATGCGCCACCACACCCAGCTATTTTTTTGTATTTTTACTGGAGACGGGGTTTCTCCATGTTGGGCAGGCTGATCTTGAGCTCCCAACCTCAGGTGATTTGCCCACCTTGGCCTCCCAAAGTGCTGGGAGTACAGGAGTGAGCCACTGTGCCTGGCCTATATTGAAGATTATTACATATCAGAGCTATCTTATATTTTTACTGGTTGTAGAGTATATGGGTGTGCTCATCCCTGGGAGCATGAAAAAAATTAGTTGCTCCTAACTTACTTTTCTCACACATACATGAAGTGACTAGCATAGGGCCTGACACATAGTAAGAATTAATATCTTTTTGAAACCCTCAACACACATATTTATCTAACCCTTCTGGGGATCATGCCTTTGATGTCAAGTAAGCATCTGCTCTCATAGAAAGCAACAGCTCGGTGTCTTTCCAGTTCAGAATTTTCCCAGTTCTTGGCAGGAACAACAAGGTCTACTCAGTCTTGCAAATGGAGGCTTACCCGGGCTCACAGATGGGGCCTTGTCCTTCCTTCCAAGATAAAAGAATGTTCTGAGGGCCTAGGTCTATACTCCAGCTGCTGCCTTTCTTGATCGTAGTATCTCATATTAACTATTAACCCAAACCTATGGATACTGTTACTAACACAAGGAAAAGGCAAAGTCAGATCCCATAGAACTTTCATAATTTTAAGGAACTAAGTTTTCTGGGCTGACATAATCATGCTGCCTTCCAACTTACCTGACTCCTGGAATCGCTTTCAAGTCTGAGTGCCAGGAGTTGCTTCAGCCCATTCTTTCTGTCTGAGTGACTGCTGAGTCTTTGGAGATCTGAGTCATTGGACTTCTAGGAAGCTATGGCAGCCTCCAAGTGGTCCTTTGAAGGCTATATACTCCCCACTGGCTAATGCACTCCATGATGAGGCTTTGGCCACCAGGGCTTACTAGGCATCTTCCAGGGCAGACCTCAATACCTGTTGCCCTCAGGGACCCTTTAGAAGTCATGTGTGCTCTTAGCTTGCCTATTTCCTTGTGAGATGAGTGTGGCAAACACTAGAAATAGCACAAATACCAAAGGGGAGGTAAGGCTGTGATCTTAAAATGGTTAGTATTCTGCAAAGTGAAGCGGGGTGGGTAAGGAACATACAAGGCATTGCTGAGAAATAAGTCTGCTCAACCAAGGAGATCACTGAAGATTCCCTATGTTTAGGTAATAGGAGGTGGAAGAGGAGACAGGAGGAAAGGTCAGGAAGGAACGAAGAAGTTGAGACAACCTGGACTGGGCACTGTGCATCATGCCTGTAATCTCAGCACTTTGGGAGGCCGGGACAGGTGGATCACTTAAGGTCAGGAGTTTGAGACCAGCCTGATCAACATGGTGAAACCCCGTCTATACTAAATATATAAAAATTAGCTGGGCTTGGTGATGGGCACCTGTAATCCAGGCTACTTGGGAGGCTGAGGCATGAGAATCGCTTGAACCTGGAGGTGGAGGTTGCAGTGAGTGAGATCACGCCACTGCACTCCAGCCTGGGCGATACAGTGAGACTATCTTAAAAAAAAGAAAAATGGCCGAGCACTGTGGCTCAGACCTGTAATCCCAGCACTTTGGAAGGCCGAGGCAGGCATATCACCTGAGGTCAGGAGTTCAAGGCCAGCTTGGCCAACATATAGCGAAACTCTGTCTCTCAAAAAAAAAAAAAAAAAAAAAAAAGCAAAAAAATTGTAAGAAAACCCTATGAGGGAAGACAAGAGAGTAGAGAGTACTGAGGAGAGGCTGTCCAATAACATCAAATGCTGCCAAGAGGCCAAGAAGGATAAGGATTGCACAAGGGCTGGGTTTAAGTGAGAAATTACCAAGATTATCTTCCTATACAGGGGGGTAAAGCTTTGAGATAGGTCAATCAAGGAAGACTTCCTGCAGTGGACTGATTCTGAATTCAGCCTTGACAAATGTGAAGAATATACTTTGAGAGAAGGATGAGAAAAGTGAGAGGATCTTAGACAAAAATGTAAGTTTAGGGAAAGAGAAGGAAGACTGAGCAAACATGCCATATAAGCACTAGATTTGACTGCAATGGAAGGTGCTGGGGACAATAAGAAAAAAAATGGAGCTTGTGAGATTGGGAAGGGAGGTGGCAGCTATTAGATAACTTTCAAGGCTCTCAGCGGGGCATGGTGGCTCACTCCTGTAATCCCAGCATTTAGGGAGGCCGAAGTAGGCAGATCACGAGGTCAGGAGTAAATCATCCTGGACAATATGGTGAAACCCTGTCTGTACTAAAAAGTCAGCGGGGCATGGTGGTGCTTGCCTGGAGTCTCAGCTACTTGGAAGGCTGAGGCATGAGAATCACTTGAACCTGGGAGGCAGAGGTTGCAGTGAGCCAAGATTGTGCCACTGCACTCCAGCATGGGCAACAGAGTAAGTGAGACTCAGTTTCAAAAAAAAGAAAAGAAAATCTTCAAGGCAGTCATAAAGACTTTGTTCTGATGTGTAGGTATGTTGGAGTCACTATAGAACTCTTTTGGGTTTCTAATTCCAGGGATAAAATAACTAGGGTAGTCCCTAGTTATCTGTGGTAGAAGAATTCCAAAACCTGCAGTGGATGGCTGAAACCTTGGCTAGTACTAAACCCTATGTAGTCAAGTTGTAACCACCCAAAGGGTTCGCCTTGCCCACTGCCTAGACAGAGCCAATTCATCAAGACAGGGACACTTTAATAGAGAAAGAGGAATTCATGCGGAGCTGGCTGTCCAGGAGACCAGAGTTTTATTATTACTCATTCAGTCTCCCTGAGCATTCGGAGAGCAAAGTTTTTTTGTTTGTTTGTTTGTTTGGAGACAGAGTCTTCCTCTGTCACCCAGGCTGGAGTGCAGTGGCACGATCTCAGCTCACTGCAACCTCCGCCTCCTGAGTTTAAGCAATTCTCCACCTCAGCCTCTGGAGTAGCTGGGATTACAGGCATGTGCCACCATGCCTGGCTAAATTTTTGTATTTGTAGTAGAGATGGGGTTTCACCATCTTGGCCAGGCTGGTCTTGAACTCCTGACCTCGTGATCCACCTACCTTGGCCTCCCAAAGTGTTGGGATTACAGGCGTGAGCCACTGTGTCCAGCATATTTTTTTTGAGAAGGAGTCTTTCTCTGTTGCCCAGACTGAAGTGCAGTGGCATGATCTTGGCTCACTTGGTTTAAGCAATTCCCCTGCCTCAGCCTCCCAAGTAGCTGGGATTACAGGTGCATGCCACCACACCCGGCTAATTTTTTTGTATTTTTAGTAGAGATGGGGTTTCACCATGTTAGCCAGACTGGTCTCAAACTCCTGACCTCAGGCAATCTGCCCACCTTGGCCTCCCAAAGTGCTGGGATTACAGGTTTGAGCCACCAACCCCGGCCAGAGGGCAGAGTTAAGGATAATTTGGTGGGTTGGAGGAAGCCAGTGAGCCAGGACTACTGACTGGTCAGGGAGTCAGAGCTGTCTTCTTGTGTTAAGTCAGTTCCTGGGTAGGGGCCACAATATCAAATGAGCCAGTTTATTTATCTGGCTGGTGCCAGTTTATCCATCAAGGGTCTGCAAAATATCTCAAGCACTGATCTTAGGAGCAGTTTAGGGAGGGTCAGAACCTTGTAGCCTCGAACTGCATGACTTCTAAACCACAACTTCTAATCTTGTGGAAAATATTAGTCTTACAAAGGCAATCTAGTCCCCAGGCAAGAAGGAGATCTGCTTTGGGAAAGCCTGTTATCATCTTCGTTTAAACTATAAACTACAAACTAAGTTTCTCCCAAAGTTAGTTGAGCCTATGCCCAGGAATGAACAAGGATGGCTTGGAGGTTAGAAGCAAGATGGAGTTCGAAAGTTAGATCTCTTTCACTGGCTGTCATTATTTTGCAAAGATGGTTTCAATGTGTCACTTAATGACAGGGATATATTCTGAAAAATTTGTTGTACATCATTGTATGAACATCATAGAGTGTACTTACCTAGAGTTACTTATCATAGAGTGTACAAACCTGCATGATTAGCCTACTATACACCTAGCCTATGTGGTATAGCCTATTGCTCTTAGCTTGCATACTTGTACAGAATGTTACTGTATACTATAAACAACTATAATATAATGATAAGTATTTGTGTATGTAAGCATAGAAAAGGCACAGTAAAAATATCAGGGATAAAAAATGATATACCTGCATAGGGTACTTACCAAGAGTGGAGCTTGCAGGACTAGAAGTTGCTCTGAGTGAGTGGTGAGTGAATGTGAAGGCATAGGACATTACCGTAAACTACTGTAGACTTTATAAACACTGTAAACTTAGATTACACTAAATATATAAAAATATTTGTCTTCAGTAAAAAATTAACTCTAGCTAAGTGTACCTTTTTTTACTTTATAAACTTAAATTTTATTTATTTATTTATATTTTTGAGACAGTCTTACTCTGTCACCCAGGCTAGAGTGCAAGGGTGTGGTCTCCGCTCACTGCTACCCCTGCCTCCCAGGTTCAAACAATTCTCGTGCCTCAGCCTTCGGAGTAGCTGGGATTACAGGCGTCCACCACCACTCCCAGCTAATTTTTGTATTTTAGCAGAGATGGGGTTTCACCATGTTGGCCAGGCTGGTTTCAAACTTGTGACCTCAGGTGATCCTTCTGCCTCGTCCTCCCAAAGTGCTGAAATTACAGACATAAGCCATCACACCAGGCCAACTTTAACATTTTTAAAAAAACTTTTTGACTTTTTTGTAATAACACTTAGCTTAAAACACAAACACGTTGTACATCTATACAAAAGTATTTTATTTATATTCCTTTTTTTTTTTTTCTGAGATGGAGTTTCACTCTTGTTGCCCAGGCTGGAGTGCAATGGTGTGATTTCAGCTTGCTGCAACCTCCGCCTCCTGGGTTCGAGCAATTCTTCTGCCTTAGCCTCCTGAGTAGCTGGGAATATAGGAATGCACCACCACGCCCAGCTAATTTTGTATTTTATTTTTTTAGTAGAGATGGAGTTTCTCCATGTTGGTCAGGCTGGTCTTGAACTCCTGACCTCAGGTGATCCGCCCGCCATGGCCTCCCAAAGTGTTGGGATTACAGGTGTGAGCCACCTCACTTGGCCCAGTATATTCTTATTCTATGATCTTTTTTTCTATTATTTTTTTTTCCATTTTGTAAACTGTTTCATTAAAAATGAAGACATACACACATTAGCTTATGCCTACACAGGGTCAATAATCAATATCACTCTACATCTTGTCACACTGAAAGGTTTTCAGGGGCAATAACATGCGCGGAGCATCATCTTTTATGATAACACTGTCTCTTATAGAATATCTTCTGAAGGACCTGCCTGATACTGTTTTACTTTTTTATTTTATAAGTAGAAGAATTAGGTTGGTGCAAAAGTGATTGCTGGCTTTGCCATTACCCTTATTTTTAGACAGAATGTTGTTCTTGTTGCCCAGGCTGGAGTGCAAAGGTACAATCCTGGCTCACTGCAACCTCTGCCTCCCAGGGTTCAAGCCATTCTCCTGCCTTAGCCTCCCATGTGGCTAGGATTACAGGCTTGTGCCACCACACCTAGCTAATTTTGCATTTTTAGTAGAGACAGGGTTTAACTGTGTCAGTTAGGCTGGTCTTGAACTCCTGACCTCAGGTGATCCACCTACCTCAGCCTCCCAATGTGCTAGGATTATAGGCATGAGCCACTGCACCCAAATTTTTTCCCATTATTTTAATTGCAAAAACTGCAGTCACTTTTGCACTAACCTTAGTACACTCTAAAGTAATGATGAAAAGTATAATTCAGGCCAAGTGCCTTGGCTCACGCCTGTAATCCCAGCACTTTGGGAGGCAGAGGCAAGCAGATCACCTGAGGTCAGGAGTTCAAGTCCAGCCTGGCCAACATGGTGAAACCTTGTTTCTACTTAAAAATATAGAAATTAAGGCCAGGCCTGTTGGCTCATACTTGTAATCTCAGCACTTTGGGAGGCTGAGGTGGGTGGATAACAAGGTCAGGAGTTCGAGACCAGCCTGACCAACATAATGAAACCCTGTCTATACTAAAAATACATAAATTAGTCAGGCATGGTGGTGCACACCTGTAGTCCCGGTTACTCAGGAGGTTGAGACAGGAGAATCACTTGAACTTGGAAGATGGAGGTTGCAGTGAGCTGAGACTGTGCCACCGCGCTCCAGCCTGGGTGACTGACCGAAAGAGACTCCGTCTTGGAAAACAAAAAGCAAAAATTAGTCGGTATGGTGGTGCATGCCTGTAGTCCCAGCTACTCTGGAGGCTGAGGCAGGAGAATCATTTAAACTCAGGAGGTAGAAGTTACAGTGAGCCGAAATTGACCCACTGCCCTCCAGCCTGGGCAACAAAGCGAGACTCTGTGTCAAAAAAGAAAAACTATATACAAAAATTAGCATGTGGTCCTAGCTACTTAGGAGGCTGAGGTGGGAGGATAGCTTGAATCCGGAAAGTTAAGGCTGTAGTGAGCTGTGACTGTACCATTGCACTACAGCCTAGGTGTCAAAGTGAGACCCTGTCTCTCACATACTCTTACTCTCTCTCTCTCTTTCTCTCTCTCTCTCTCTCTCTCTCCCTCTCTCAAATGTATAGTACGGTAAACACTAGGCAATAGGAATTTTTCAGCTCCGTTTTAAAATCATGGGACCATCATTGTGTATGTTCAGGAGAATCGTTTGAATCCAGGAGGCAAAGGTTGCAATGAGCCGAGATCAGGCCTCTGCACTCCAGCCTGGGCAACAGGAGTGAAACTCTGTCTCAAAAAAAGAAAGAAAAGAAAAAGAACAATTATAGCAATATGTCGGCATCACTACTCTTGGGCTTTGGGGTCATTATTAAGAAAAATAAGACATTGAATACAAGCACTGTGATACTGTGACAGTCAGTTTGATAACTGAGATGACTGTTAAGTGACTAATGAATGGGTAGTGCATACAGCATGGATATACTGAACAGAGGGATGATTCACATCTGGAGTGGGACAGAGCAGGATAGCTGAGATTTCATCACACTACTCAGAACGGCATGCAATTTAAAAGTTACGAATTGTTTACTTCTTGAATTTTCCACTTAATCTTTTTGGACTGTAGTTGACTGCCGGTAACTGAAACCCAGGAAAGTAAAACTTCATATAAGCAGGTGACTACTGTGTTGACGTAACAACGATGCTTGACCTCAGCTGAGACATCAGCTCAACAAAGAACAGCTTGCAACAGAACTAAATCACTCCAGACTAACCTAATTCAGAACCAGAGGCTGTGGGAGATGGAGGCAGGAGGATCACCAAGCCCAGAAGTTCAAGACCAGCCCAGGCAATACAGAGAGACCTCCATCTGTACAAAAAATAAAATCAGGCAGGCATGGTGGTGCATGCCTGCAGTCCTGGATATTCCAGAGGCAAAGGTGGGAGGATCGCTTGAGCCTGGGAGGTCAAGTTTGTAGTGTGCCTTGATCAGGCCACTGCACTCCAGACTGGGTGACAGAGAGAGAGAGGAGACTGTCTTGGGGTGGGGGAGGGAAAGCCTGATTTAGGATGGCTTAGACCCCAGAATATGCTAGCTCATTCCCATATTCACTCACTCATTAATTTATTCACCGAGTATGTATTTACTGTAAGTCTACTGTGTTCCAAGCACTGTGGTAAGTGCTGAGGATGATCTGAACATGGGAGGATCTCCTAGAAGCTTGTACCACCCCGGTGACCAAATGTAGGGCTCAGTTCCTCTTCCTGTTGTAGTCAGCACATCCAGACTAGTGTCATCAGATAAACTCGCATAGATTTTTCTCATGACATCATATTCTACTTCATTTTCATATGGCAACTTCTGTTGCGAAAGAGAAGGGCCTTCTAAGAAAAGGAGCAGTTTGAGTCAAGGCATGCAGGCAGTAAAGAGAACAGGGTGTTTCAAGGACAAATGTTGATTATGTTATGGATCTTTTGAAGATATTATGGTTTGTACCATATGGGGGGTAACAAGATTTCTTCTAAACCTGACCTAACAATATCTGACACCAAGGATTTGTGTGGGTTTTTTGTTCTTTTTATTTATTTAATTTTTCTGTAGAGATGCTGTCTCACTATGTTGCCCAGGCTGGTCTTGAACTGCTGGCCACAAGTCATCTTCCTGCTCTGGCCTCTCAAAGTGTTGGGATTACAGGTATGCTTTACCACACCCGGCCAACACCAACAATGTTTAATAACAAACATATGAGTTGTGTCAATATCAGTAAATTTTCCTGGGAAGTATTTTATGAGTCAAATTTTACTGATTCAGTTTAATTCCATGATTAATGCATGCACTATAAAACTCCTGAATACACTGTGGGGCAGCAAAACTCTACCTCCGTCCTCTTTGGGTCCTGGCCGGGCCTGAAATCACATTGACATAAGACAAATTAACAGGAGAAAAGCGTAGAAATTTACATGGCACCAGAGCCCTCATAAAGAAATGAAGACACAAAGAAGTAGTGAGAGTCAATCACTTACATACTGAATTGGACTTTGGACAAAGAGTAGTAACTGTGAAAATGTGATCAGGCAAAAGAACTTGGACTAGGGTAGCTCACTGGGTAGAGAAGGAACTAGGAAGATAGGATTAATTTTAAAAGGTTTGTTTAAACTGGATAACGTTTGTTCACTGTGGAAAAACAAATAAATAAACAAAAAACAATAAAAGG
Source organism: Saimiri boliviensis (assembly GCF_048565385.1). NCBI lineage: Eukaryota > Metazoa > Chordata > Mammalia > Primates > Cebidae > Saimiri > Saimiri boliviensis. The sequence goes on from NC_133454.1 coordinate 86,889,600, forward strand.
TTTGTTTGTACAGAATTTTCTTCCTCTCCTTGATAATAAGAATGTCTGTTGCTTTATAGGGAAGGCATCATTCACACACGAACTTCATCTCTTGCTTTTAAGAAACAAAATGAAGGTCAGATTGATTGTCTTGTATTTGCTGTTTTTTTTGTTTTTGTTTTTGTTTGTTTTTTTTTGTTTTTTTTTTGTTTTTGTTTTTGTTTTTTTTTGAGACGGAGTTTCACTCTTGTTACCCAGGCTGGAGTGCAATGGCGTGATCTCGGCTCACCGCAACCTCCGCCTCCTGGGTTCAGGCAATTCTCCTGCCTCAGCCTCCTGAGTAGCTGGGATTACAGGCACGCACCACCATGCCCAGCTAATTTTTTGTATTTTTAGTAGAGATGGGGTTTCACCATGTTGACCAGGATGGTCTCGATCGCTCGACCTCGTGATCCACCCGCCTCAGCCTCCCAAAGTGCTGGGATTACAGGCTTGAGCCACCGTGCCCGGCCTGGTTTTTTTTTTTTAATCTTTCATTCAAAATAGTCAATTTGCCAGGGAACAACATAATTTAGGGTGGCATATTCTTAATGCTTTCAATAACATGGGGGCAAAATACTCTCAGAAGTCAAGGGTGGTAGAATCAGAATATTTTTGGGGTTAAAATAGCAGTGTATCAATATCCCACTGCTTCTTTTTTTTTTTTTTTTTTTTTTTTTTTTTTTTTTTTTTTGAGACGGAGTTTCGCTCTTGTTACCCAGGCTGGAGTGCAATGGCACGATCTCGGCTCACCGCAGCCTCCGCCTCCTGGGTTCAGGCAATTCTCCTGCCTCAGCCTCCTGAGTAGCTGGGATTACAGGCACGCACCACCATGCCCAGCTAATTTTTTGTATTTTTAGTAGAGACGGGGTTTCACCATGTTGACCAGGATGGTCTCGATCTCTTGACCTTGTGATCCACCCGCCTCAGCCTCCCAAAGTGCTGGGATTACAGGCTTGAGCCACCGCGCCCGGCTATATCCCACTGCTTCTATCCTGTCACAATGAATTTCCCACGGTCTACACAGCTTCTTACGTCACAGGTTACCTTGCCCTCCTACAACGTATTTCCCAACATTACTCACCTCTTCATTATGTGGAATTCCCCAAACCAGTGTCACAAACTTGAAAGTCCACAAGTACTAGGTGGATAATATGAGTAAAAGTAACTGAGAACTGTGGTAAACTAAGAGTACTTGCATCATCCAAAAAAAGGAAACTGTTAGTGTGCTCCAACCAGCTGTTGCCACGTAGGAATGCAGACCAATAGTTGTCAGAACTCCAGCATTTTTAAAAAGAAGCCAGAACTCCTGATTTTTATTAAGGAAATTCCAAATTTGTCAAGTAACTGGGTAAGAAACACACAAAATCTTGTGTGCAGGCCAACAAAACATGTCTATGGGCCAGATCTCACCCTGGGGCAGCAGTTTGTGATCTTTGTCCTAAAGCTTTTGTACTTTTCTGTGTTATCGTGCTTGAAGGAATGAATGACTGTTCCATTCCCTTATGACATCACTGATCACTGACTTCCCAAATATGGACCCAATCCTCTTCCTGTTGTGCACCTCCCACTGGTGATTTCAGAGTTTGACCATCCCTTTAAGATGTCAAGTTTTTGAAATGTCCTGAGCCCTGTCTTTGTGATGTCGTAAACTATAGAACAGTCTTCCCCTCCACTCTTGAGGGTTGCTTGGCTACACCCTTTATGACATCATGAATTGCTCTAACACCTTAGAATAACTCATTCCTCCTTTCATTGCAAGCCTGCAGTGAGGGGGAAGATACAATTTTTACAGCATTACCAAAAAGGATAAAGTTGTTTGGTCAAGTTCATGATGTCATAAGAGTATGTCTGCATCAGTAGTGCTTTAAAAAAAAATCATAGCTTAATATGATAGTGTGTGCCCTTAGTCCTAGCTACTTGGGAGGCTGAGGCAGGAGGATCCCTTTATCCTAGAAGTTTGAGGCTATAGTGGACAATAATTGCATCTGTGAATAGCCATGTATTCCAACTTGGGCAATATAGTAAGACTCAGTCTTTAAAAAAAAAGAGTCATAAAAGTTGATGTTTGTATGTGATTTAGATTGCTTTAGAGTGAATAAAAAATGTAAACTCAGTTTTCCAAGTATTTCAAGATTTTTTTTTTTTTTTTTTTTTTTTTTGAGACTCTGTTCCCTGGGCTGGAATGCAGTGGCACAATTCACAGCTCACTGCAGCCTAAACCTGGGCTCAAGTGATCCTCTGACTTCAGCCTCCTGGGTAGCTGGGACTATAGGCATGCACCACCATGTCCAGCTAATTTTTTGATTAGCTGAGGCCTCACTTTGTTGTCCAGTCTAGCCTCAAACTCTTAAGCTTCAGCAATCTTCCTGCCTCAGCCTCCCAAAGTGTTAGAATTGCAGGCCTGAGCTACTGCGCTCAGCCCAACTTTCATCATAGTGAAGAATTATAGTAGTTCTCTGAAAAGCCTACTCACTATATATACTATCTATTCCTAGGGAGTGATGAGAGTTTATTTTTTATTTTTTAAACTTTATAGAATGAAAATTCAGAGGTTAGCAAAACAAGATTTATGTAACTGAGCTGATCATTGCAGTCTCTCTAAAGCCTTTTCTTGGATGAAAAAAAATTGTAAGTGTAGCATTCAATATTTATTTGATAATGTTCCTCACTGCAGTATGACTGAACTTATAACTTATTTATTTATTTTTGTTTGTTTTTTTGAGACAGAGTCTCTGTTGCCCAGATCGTAGTGCAATGGCACTATCTCTGCTCACTGCAATCTCCACCTCCTCGGTTCAAGTAATTCTCCCACCTCAGGCTCACAAGTAGCTGGGGTTACAGGCACCTGCCATCATGCCCAGATAATTTTTGTAGAGACGGGGTTTTGCTGTCTTGGGCAGGCTGGTCTTGAATTCCTGACCTCAGGTGAACCACCAGCCTTGGCCTCTCAAAGTGCTAGGATTATAGGCATGAGCCACCACTCCTGGCCATAACTTATTTATTCTTACTACATGTTTATAATCCAAGGAATATATGCTTGAGGATTCCTCCTACTATTTTTCTATGTATTATTCCTTTTATTTATCTATTTTTAAAATTTGTTTGTTTGGTAAGATTGTTAAAAGGGAGTAGGATTATTGTCCTTAGAATATTATAAATCTTTTATTTTTTTTAAAGACAGAATCTCGCTCTGTTGCCCAGTCTGGAGTGCAGTGGCACCATCTCCACTCACTGCAACCTTCACCTCCTGGCTTCAAGTGATTCTCCTGCATCAACCTACCAAGTAGCTGAGATTATAGGCACACACCATCATGCCTGGCTAATTTTAGTATTTTTAGTAGAGATGGGGGTTTCACCATGTTGGCCAGGCTGGTCTTGAACTCCTGACATCAAGTGACCCACCTGCCTTGGCCTCCCAAAGTGTTGGGATTACAGGTATGAGCCACCACAACTGGCCACCTTTTTCTTCTTCTTCTTTTTTTTGAGACAGAGTCTTTGTTAACTGTTACCCAGGCTGGAGAGCAGTGGCACAATCTGGGGTCACTGCAAAATCAAGCGATTCTCTTGCCTCCGCCTCCCAAGTAGCTGGGACTACCAGTGCCCACCACCACTAATTTTGGTGTTTTTAGTAGAGATGGGGTTTTGCCATATTGTCCAGGCTGGTCTCAAACTCCTGACCTCAAGTGATCCACCCACCTTGGCCTCCTAAAATGCGGGAATAAAGGCATAAGCCACTGCGCCAGGCAGGCCCCATTCTCTTTCTAAAGAAAAAAAAAAAGAAAATTAAATACCTTTGCCAAAACACTATGAGAAAAAAAAAAAACAAAAAAACCAACAATATGAGTACCTAAGATAATTAGATGGCTTTCATGCATTTAACTAATATGTATGGATTGCCTACTATATGCATCAGACACTGTGCTAGGCTCCAAGTATAAACGAATCAAATATGGTTTATGCTCCCATCAATTTTATGATCCAGTGAAGGACACAGACAAAAAGCAATTAAGGAAAAAAGTACACACACACACAAAATTAGAGTAATAGGAGGGAGGAGAGGAAAGTTATTTTAGATTAAATGGTTTGAGTGGTTTTTTTGAAGCAAAGGCGTTTGACTTCCAATGAATGAGAAGAATCCAGCTATACAAACTGTTGGGGGAATGGTGGTCTGCTGAAAGGGGCACAGCTTGGGCAAAGGCCACAGGTGCAAAGAGTTTCAAAGATCAGAAAAACCAACATGGCTAAAGTATAGTGATAGAGAAGGAGAAGAGTGAGGAATGAGGCTGTACAGAAAGATAGGGGAGACATCATGCAGAGGATTGACAGACGTGGTAAGGGGTTTAGGTGAGAACATATTATTTTCAAGTAGAGTAGTGCTATGCTTTTTTTTTTTTTTTTTTGTTATTGTTGTTTTGTTTTGTTTTTGTTTTTTGTTTTTGATGAAGCCTCACTCTGTTGCCCAGGCTGGAGTGCGGTGGCAAAATTTCGACTCATTGCAACCTCCACCTCCTGGGTTCAAGCGATTCTTCTGCCTCAGCCTCCCAAGTAGCTAGGACTATAGGCATGTGCCACTACACCTGGCTAATTTTTGCATTTTTAGTAAAGACAGAGTTTCACCATATTAGTCAGGATAGTCTCGAACTCCTGACCTTGTGATCCACCCACCTCAGCCTCCCAAAGTGCTGGGATTACAGGTGTGAGCCACCGCACCTGGCGAGTAGTTCTATGTTTTAAAGCATTGCTTCAATTGCTGTGTGAAGAATGGATCGTAGGGTGCCAAAATGACAGTAGGACAGTAATTTGGAGGCTATTTGAAGTATTCCGTTGAGAAACGATGATAACTGAGACTGGGCTGTTAAACAGAGTGAGCAGGAGAGAGAGAGAAAGAGAAAGAGAGAGAGATTATGTACCTTAGAGATGGAATCAACAGAACTGCTGATGCTGATCAAGTAGATATGTGGTATGAAGGAAAACAAAGAATCAGAGATGACTTATGGGGTTTTAGCTTAAGCAACTGAATGCATACCAATTATCGAGATGAGAAGGATAGAGAGAGTGCAGAACAGATTGTCTGGGAAGCATATGCTAGGATAGAGTTAGGTGTGCCAAAGGCTTATCAGGGGAATAAGACCTGTGCAGGAAAAGGGACTGAAGCAGAATTGTGCAGGAGGAGTTCACAGATAATGATATAAACTTGACAAAGTCTCTGCCAGCTCTGTGGTGGGTTTTCTGAGCAAAAATTGCCAGTTGGAGGGGTTCTGTGTTAGACTAGACCCATGTACTACCACCTTGCTCATTCATTGGCTGGAAACCTGCCCAAGAAGAGTATGACTTAACTACATGCCAAGAAGAGTGTGACTTTGGCTCTAGAGCTAGGGTAGATCCTAAAGCCAGTAACTGCTAGAGACCCTCAGCTAACCACACTCCTACGGCTGGGCAGCAGATCCTTTCTTGAGAGCGGATCTGAGCAGCACATCTCTGTCTCCAACAGGCATGAAAAGATCAGTAATTTAGTGTTAGACAAAAGAGGGACTCAGATTAGTTAATTAGATCATTCATTCATCAAATATTTATTGACCTTTCACAATAGGCCATCCAATGAAAATGCAAATAGAGATAGTCTAAATTTCCTAAGATATGTTTGGGCCAGAGATATTTGAGAATTTGCATATATTGTATATGGTACGTATATAGTTATGGACTGGCTTGCACCACCAAATGAAAGAGGAGATCGTTCTTTACCTGGAGAAGTGTTACTTCTCTAGATGGTTTGGAGGCAATTTGGGTTAAAACATTGACTGCACGGACAAAGGAGACACAACTGCACTTAGTGGGTAGAATCTAGGAATGTAAAACCTCGTACAATGTACGGGGAATCCTGCTCAAGGAAGAAATACGCCACATAAAATGCCAATAGTGCCCCTGTGAAAAAAAACTGGCTATAGACAGAGAAGAGGTCCCAGAACCAACACTTGGGACATTCTATCTTTTAGAAGTTGGGTAATGGAGAAGAAGATGGCAAAGGAGCCCGAAAAGGATTATCTATAAAGGTAGAAAGAAAACTGGAATAGAGTGGTGTCAGATGCTAAGAGAGGAAAGTGTTTTTTTTTTTGGTTTTTTTTTTTTTTTTGTTTTTTTTTGAGACGGAGTTTCGCCCTTGTTACCCAGGCTGGAGTGCAATGGCGCGATCTCGGCTCACCGCAACCTCCGCCTCCTGGGTTCAGGCAATTCTCCTGCCTCAGCCTCCTGAGTAGCTGGGATTATAGGCACGCGCCACCATGCCCAGCTAATTTTTTGTATTTTTAGTAGAGACGGGGTTTCACCATGTTGATCAGGTTGGTCTCGATCTCTCGACCTTGTGATCCACCCGCCTCAGCCTCCCAAAGTGCTGGGATTACAGGCTTGAGCCACCGCGCCTGGCGAGGAAAGTGTTTTGAGAGAGGAATCAGAATCTGGGAGGCAGAGGTTGCAGTGAGCCAAAATTGTACCACTGCAGTCCAGCTTGGGTAACAGAGTGAGACTCTATCTAAAAAAAAAAAAAAGTAAGAAGGAAGAGGGAGGCAGAATACTTACTCCCAAGAGATCGTAAGTAGTCAGAATCCATAAAACTCAGGGAAAACTTTTCTCGGGAGCCAAGACTTACTGTCTTACTGTTTTTTTGTTTTGTTTTGTTTTTAAATTAAGGTCAGGATCAGGGATTAACAAACAATGGCCCTTGGGTCAAATCAACCCATTACTTGCCATTACTTGTTTTTGTTGAAAGTCTTATTGGATCACATCCACTTTCAACATCTGTCCGTTTTGTGTATGCGTTATCTATCGTCTCAGGCTGTTTTCATACTACAATGGCAGAGATGAATAGACATGACAGAAACTGTATGGCCTTTGGCTTCTTACAGAAAAAAAAATTACTAACCTCTGGACTAGATAATTCACCCAGTATCATATTTTCAGTATTCTCAGTGCAGAAATTCTTTACCTTCAACAAATCCTCTAATCCATGGCTTTTCAATCTTTAATGTGCATAGAAATCACTGCAGGAACTTATTAAAGTGCAAATTCTAGCCAGAGGTCTAGTGTTGAACACCTGTAGTCCCAGCAACTTGGGAGGCTGAGGCAGGATGATCACTTACTTGAGTCCAGAAGGTCAAGGTTACAGTGAGCTATGATCGCACCACTGCACTCCAGCCTGAGCAAGAGAGACCCCGTCTCTGAAATACAAAACAAAACGTTTTAAAATGTAACCAGGTGTGTTGGCTCAGGCCTGTAATCCCAGCATTTTGAGAGGCTTAGGTATGTGGATCTCTTGAGCTCAGGAGTTTGACACCAGCTTGAGCTATATGGCAAAACCCATCTCTACTGAAAATACAAAAAATTAGCTGGATTTGGTGGCAGAATCTGTAGTCCCAGCTACTTGGAAGGCTAAGGTGGGAGAATCACCTAAGCCTGGGAAGGTGAGGCTGCAGTGAGCTGTGACGGCACCACTGCACTCCAGCCTGGACAACAGGAGTGAGACCCTATCTCCAAAAAATAAAATAAACGCAAAGTTTGATTTAGTAGATCTACAAGAAAGCCTGAAATTCTGTTTTCTGACAACCTCTGAGGGGTACCAATAAGGCTGTTTCCTGAATCCACTTGATCCCATCATTTCCCCACCCCATACCCCATTAACCAGCTTAATTTCTCTGGTTCATCAGTAGAATCACTTCCATACAAATATCAACTTCCTTGCCTTTCTTTCCCTCTGCTGCTCTCACCCAACAGAAACCCAACCTTGGATGAACCCAACATATACCTTCTTCTTGTCCATGCCTGGGCAGCTCTACATTGCAGGAGAAAAATCAATCAACTCACATCTTGAAATTCACGGTCATCAATCTCAGACACCCTAAGTATTGCCCAGCAACTTTCCACTTTCTGTCTCCCACACCCATAATGACCATTCCATACCTTTCCTTGCTCCTCAAACCTCCCATTCTTCCTTCACACTCATTTTCAGCAGGTGACCCTGAATCAGCTTTGTTGAGAACCTCTTTGTATCAGTTAAGCAACTCTTGTTTTAAAGCAGGATTTCTCAACACTATTGACATTGAGGTCGAGCAAGTCTTTGTTGTGGGGGATCGTTCTGTGTATACAGGATGTTAGCAGAATCCCTGGTCTCTAAGCACCAGATGTCACTAACACCCATTGCCAGTTGACAACCAAAAATATCTCCAGACATTGCCAGATATCCATTGAAGAGTACAGTCTCCCCTGGTTGAGAACCACTGGTTTAAATCCACAGAAACCAATTCCAGCTGGAGATTTATTGAGAGGATAATGGAATAACTCACAGACAGACCTTGAGTAGTATACAAATCCCTGGGGCTGGAGATCTTTGGCCTTCTTTCTAGAAGTTGTCATTAGGTTATTTCCTTCCGTCTTTGGGTGTTCCTGATTTTCAAATTCTCAAGTTTCAAATGCTCAGTAGGAAGAATCTAAGTCCTGTTTAGGTCCGGTATTCACTCCTATATCCTGGAGAATAGGGTCTGTGACTAGACTAGAATAAAGCTAGGAAGCGGTATTCAATAGGAAAAAAGTAATAGCCACTATACTCCCTTTGTATTCTGTATCTGCATTCTGCTAAAGTGACATAAAACTTACTACAAAGACTTCAATAAATTGCACTTTATTTTTCTATGTTAAAGAAATACATCTGGAGGTGGCAACTTTTGGCCTGTATTCAGCTGCTAAGTAATCATCATAGCCTCTCTGCATTCCTCAGCTCTGACTTTTCATCTTCCAGCTTATTGCCTCAGGTTGAAAGACAGCTAGCATACTTTCTGACGTCATGAACCATGACCATATTCGGAAATAAGAAACAGGTCATGCATAGTGGCTTACATCTGCAATCCCAGGGCTTTGAGAGGCCAGGGCAGGAAGATCACTTGAGGCCAGGAGTTCGAAATGAGCCTGGGCAACATAGCAAGACCCCCATCTCTACCCCACCCCCCCAAAAAATTAGCTGGATATGACATTGAGACTCCATCTCTACCAAAAAAATAAAAAATAAAAAAATAAATTAATTAAATACAGAAATTAGCCAGGTGTGGTGGTGTGCACTTGCAGTCCTAGCTGCTAAGAAAACTGAGGTGGGAAGATCACTTGAGCCCAGGGGCTTGAGGTTACAGTGAGCTGTGACTGGCCACTGCCCTCTGGACTGGATAAGAAAGTGAGACCCCATCTGTATATGAAAAACAAAGAAGGGAGTGGGTGCAGTGGCTCAGACCTGTAATCCCAGCGCTTTGGGAGGCCAAGGTGGGCAGATCACATGAGGTCAGGAGTTTGAGACCAGCCTGGCCAACATGGTGAAAACTGTCTCTACTAAAAATACAAAATAAGCTGAGTGTGGTGGTGGGCACCTGTAATTCCAGCTACTTGGGAGGCTGAAGCAGGAGAATCACTTGATCCTGGGAGGTAGAGGCTGCAGTGAGCCGAGACTGCACCACTGCACTCCAGCCTGGGTGACAAAGCAAGAGTCTGTCTCAAAAAAAAAAAAAAAAAATTGGTATAAACAGGAATGCAGAACTGCCTCTGAGTTGTTGCTCTGGGCACACTGCCTACAGGGTACAGGGTAGTCCTGCTTTGCAAGGAGCAGTACATCTGCTGCTGCTGTGCACTGGCATTTCAATAAAAGTTGCTGTTTAACACCACCAGCTCACCCTTGAATTCTTTCTTGGGTGAAGCCAAGAACCCCTAGTTTCCTGTCCTGCATCAGTCTCATGCTCCCAAAAGTTCACCCTTTTTTTTTTTTTTTTTTTTTTTTGAGTGGGAATTTTGCTCTTATTTCCCAGGCTAGAGAGCAATGGCACAATCTTAGCTCACTGCAACCTCCACTTCAGCTGAACATCTGACCTCAGGTGATCTGACTGCCTTGACTCCACAAAGTGCTGAGATTACAGGTGTAAGCCATCACGCCTGGCTGAGTTCTCCGTATTAATGTCAAACAGTGCAGACACCCTGTTGTCATAGCACACCACAGTCCAGAACTGGTTTCCAGCTATTCTGCCTCAGCCTCCTGAGTAGTGGGACTACAGGTGTATGCCACCAGGTCCAACACGAGTCAGGTTTTTGTTTGCTTTGTTTTGCTTGGTTTTGTTTTGTTTTGTTTAGACAGGGTCTTGCTCTGTTGCCCAGGCTGGAATGCAGTGGTACAATCTCAGCTCACTGCAACCTCCACCTCCTGGATTCAAGCAATCCTTCTGCCTCAGTCTCCCAAATAGCTAGGATTACAAGCATGTGTCACCACACTCAGCTATTTTTAGCAGAGACAGGGTTTCACCATGTTAGTATTTTTAGTAGAGATGGGGTTTCACCGTGTTGGCCAGGCTGGTCCCAAACTTTTGACCTCAAGTGATCTGCCAGCCTCCCAAAGTGCTGGGATTACAGGTGTGAGCCACCTGCCTGGCCTAGTCTAAATTTTAACACCTAATTCAGGCACCGAGGAGTGTTCATCTGTGCTAGATAATAGGTAATAAACATGCACAAGATAGTTTCTGCCTTCAGTGTGTTTATAGTCTGTGTTTTGCAGTGTTGGGATGTGGTATAGTCTCCTGATATGACACCACCAATGGTTACTAATGACATATTACCAATACGTAGATAATACAATTTCCCATGTTTTTCACATTGAAATTTAGTTTTCCTGCACCACTAACCTGAATATTCTCCTGAATATCCTTTCTTCTCTAGTGCCTTTACTCTTCAATTGATCCATTAGAGCCAAATATGACTATTTTCTTTACATTTGCCTTTGCTCTTAATCCTTCAGCAGAGGCAGAGCCACAACATCGTTGGACTTTCATGATGATAAGGCAGATAGATTAAGATCTTGATTTAAATAAAATGGACAAGTGTCTTCTTCTCCTGAACCTCAAAGAGGAGTTTAACCTTGAGGTACTGATCTAAGTATGTGGGTGAGAAGTGTTAGTAAAGATAACTGAGGCCAGGTGTGGTGGTTCACGCCTCTAATCCCAGCACTTTGGGAGGCTGAGGCGGGCTGATTGCTTGAACCCAGGAGTTCGAGACCAGCCTGGATAACATGGCAAAAACCCGTCTCTACAAAAAAAATGCCAAAAAATTAGCCAGGCATGGTGGTGTGTGCTCAGCTACTTGGGAGGCTGGGGTGGGAGGATTGCTTAAGTCTGCGAGGTTGAGGCTGCAGTGAGCTGAGATTGTGTCACTGCACTCCAACCTGGACAACAGAGGGAGACCCTGTCACTAAATACATGCATATATACATACATACAATTGGCTTGAAATCCAGAGACCTAAGTTATAGTCCCAGTTCAGCCACTAATCTGAGAATGGTTAACATTTATTGAAAATTTACAATGTGCCAGTCACTTTTTAAATTAATTTGCTATGCTGTAAGTAGGAGCATATTATTATTTTCATTTTACAGACAAGTACATGGAGGCACAGAGCACTTAAAACTGGCAAATCATACAGTTAGGGGAACACAGAGTCCAGCTGTGCAACAGAGACAGTCTGGCTGGTAGTACTTCCTTGATAAGAGAAGCTTTCATTGCTAACATAATATGTGGCAAGTTGTGTATTGTGTGTTTTTGTTGTTTGTTTTTTTGGGACAGGGTCTCACTCTGTGGCACAATGATCATGGTTCATTGCAACCTCAACCTCCTGGGCTCAAATAATCCTCCTGCCTCTGCCTCCTGAGTAGCTGGGACTACAATTTAAAAAATTTTCTTTAGAGTCGGGCGTGGTGGCTCACGCCTGTAATCCCAGCACTTTGAGGAGGCCGAGGCGGGTGGATCACGAGGTCAAGAGATCGAGACCATCCTGGTCAATATGGTGAAACCCTGTCTCTACTAAAAATACAAAAAATTAGCTGGGCATGGTGGCGTGTGTCTGTAATCCCAGCTACTCAGGAGGCTGAGGCAGGAGAATTGCCTGAACCCAGGAGATGGAGGTTGCAGTGAGCCGAGATAGCGCCATTGCACTCCAGCCTGGGTAACAGGAGTGAAACTCCGTCTCAAAAAAAAAAAAAAATTTTTTTTTTTTTCTTTAGACTGAAACATCATTGTGGTAAAGATAAAAAAGAAAAAAATACTCTGGTAGAGATGAGATCTCACTGTCGTCCAGGTTGGTCTCAAATTTTTTTCTCTCAAGCCACCCTCCTGCCTTGGCCTCCGGAAGTGCTAGGATTACAGGGTGAGTCACCATGCCTGGCTTGTACTTGTTTTTCTAGCAATGTTATCTCATTGAATCTTTGTGAATAATCGTAAGGTAGATATAATACCAGTTTTTCAGGTGAAAAAACTAATTGGTAGAATGAAACTTCGAAAACACCTGTGGCTCCAAAAGCTTCTGGAAACCTCGAGACACACATGTGCATCTTTGAGCCTCAGTTTCCCTATCTTTAAAATGAGCAGTTTGGAGTAGATGTCTGTTCTCTGGGGGAGGATGCAGAGGAAAGCGCTGTCTGCGGATGGGGGAAGAGAGAAGGTGGGGTAATTACAGTCAAACCACAGTGACAGAGCTCAGCATAACCGGGGTGTATGCGGTTACAAATGCCGGTAAGATTCCCACCAAGGCGGAGGACGGGAGTGTCAGAGCTGAGCGAGGCCTGTGGGCGAGAATGGGCCTGACAGCCCTTCTCCGATCCGCGTGGGCGCTGCAGGCGCAGGCCAGCGGCCAAGGGAGAGGCGATCCCTGCGGCTCTGCCCGGGTCTCGAGACAACACCTTACCCGCCCAAGTCCTGCTCCACAGGCTTCTCCGGGAAAGCTAGGGAAGGAAGAGGCGCGGCCTCCCCAGCCCGCATTTCAGAGCGCCACGTCCCTCCTGGCTCAGCCTCCCCCCAGGCTCCATAGCTTTTGCGCTCCCCATCGCCCGCCTCCAGGTTCGCTGGCGCGGCCCCGTCCCCGCTCCCACCAATCGGCGTCTTCCGCGATCCCGAGCCGGACCAGTCAGCGGCCGTGGGGGCCGGGAACTGTCGCCATGGCAGCCAGGAGGCGGGCGCGCGCGGCGGGAGGAGGGGCAGAGTGGAACTGTGGGCTGGGGGCCGGAGCACAGGTCTGTGCGCTGGAAGCTAGCAGCAGGGGCAACCTCGCGCACCGAGACCCGGCCACGTAAGGCCGGTGGCCGCGAGGTGGGTGCGAAGCAGCGCGGCAGGAGGTTGAAGGTGGCGGGTGCCGGGTGGTGGGGAGCGGTCCAGAGATAAGGCTCAGGTCTTCGCCTGCCTTGCCAGGGCAGTGAGGGGTGGCGGGGGCCGTGCAGTGGGCGGGCACCGGCGGGGAGGGGGCTCCCATCCCGAGCCCGAGGCGCGGGGTTCTCTGCTCCACTCGCAGCAGTGCACCCAAGCTTTCTTCGGGGTCGAGGAGGGGTGGCTTGCTCTTGGCGGGGAGCAGGAGAGGGTAGGTACCGAACCGAGACCCGGGCGGGGTCCCGCTGGGTCTGGACAGGTCCATGGGCGAGGGGGTGCCCACTAGTGAGGAGGGACACCTACCAATTCCAGGCGACGCTCGCCTGCGCCGCGGAGCAAAGCTAGGCCCGGGGATCCTGCTCTTCTGCTGTCTGGTTAAGCTGGCAATCTCCGACACTTAGGAGAAAGTTAGTGCCAGTCCTGATATCCTTTTCCCTTAAGTGACAAATTAGCTGCGAGATGAGACTTTTTGGTTTTAGGAGATGAGAAAGAGAGTACTTCCTCCTTGCACCTGCTAAGTGGTAACTCAGTGAGAAAATGCGGTTATTGTGGTTGGTGTTGGCAACGGTCTTAGATGGCAATTATTTTACAGTATCAAAGGGCTAGGAGAAAGAGGGAAAGGGAGCGAGAAACAGAATATAAAGGAATGAGAAGGAACGGGAACTATTATTATGATTTTTGGGAGACAGAACCTCTTGAAATTCTGTGTCCACTAAACTCCTAAATTGAATAATGTACATTTTATGCAATTGAATAAGCTAGTGCTACCATCTAAGCCTAGTACTAAGGCTCTGTTAAATCCATGGACGAATATGAACACTAAAAGATATTACCTTTGTTTAAAAATAAGGACAGGTTAAATGCAAATATTTCTAATAGTGAATTTTGTTTGAGGGAGATTGTGGACTTTCCCTATAGGAAAGTTTAAAGAATTGATGAGATAGATGCTTTAAGGAGTGTTCTTATGTTTTGAAACTTGAACAAACAAATATTTCAACAAATCTTCCTCAGCTAATAGAGTCAAAAATTGAAATAAAGGGCTGGGCGCTGTGGCTCACGCCTGTAATCCTAGCACTTTGGGAGGCCAAGGTGGGTGGACTCCTGAGGTCAGGAGTTCAAGACCAGCCTGGCCATCATGGTGAAACCACATCTTAAAAAAAAAAAAAAAAAAAAATTGAAATAAAATTCAGGGAATGTAGAATTAGAAATGAAATCTCAAATAACGTCACTCTCATTATTAGGATGAACCTGGAAACTTCATTTCTCATTATGACTTCAAGCTCTCCATGATCTGATCTACCTTTGTAGTAAGGGGTCAAAAACATTTTTTTTAACTAGACAATTATAGAAATTTAAAGGAGTCAAAAATTCATTTCTGTTTCCATGTGTTTACTTATGCCCTTTTACTCAACTTCTTTTTTTTGAGACAGAGTTTTGCTCTTGTTGCCTAGGCTGGAGTGCAATGGCATGATCTCAGCTCACTGCAACCTCTGCCTCCCAGGTTCAAGTGATTCTCCTGCCTCAGCCAATCGAGTAGCTGGGATTACAGGGGCCCACCGCCACCCCCAGCTATTTTTTTTTTTTTTTTTTTTTTTTGGTATTTTTAGTAGAGACAGGATTTCACTGTGCTGGCCAGGCTGGTCTCGAACTCTTGACCTCTGGTGATCCACCTGCCTTGGCCTCCCAAAGTGTTGGGATTACAGGCGTGAGCCACCATACCTGGTCAACCTGTCTTCTATCTTGAATCTGTCTGTGTTGTGTTTACCTTTCTTTGCTCTTCCAGGTATATATTATTCATATCACATATTTTGTATATATCCTTTCAGCATGCTTTTTGCCAAGTTGGTTTGTGCTGCTCTGTGAATAACAGTTGAGATAATATGCACAATTAAAACAATTAGGGTACTTTTCAAAACACTATTAATTATGGGCACTAATATCAATAATATCCATTCAGATGTCTTTTTTGTTTTGGGATATGTTATGAATCTCTGTACACATACTGAGCTAATTTTGTGTTACTTAGAATAATATTGAAATTGCTCTCCACTTTCTAAGGACGCTTTTGAAGCCTGGGGTGTACAAAATACCGTTTTGAGTACTGGGTAGCTGGCAGAATCAAGTGCAGGATTTATAAATGTATTGAAAATAATCCTTTAGTCTGGTCACAGTGGCTAATGCCTGTAATCCCAGCACTTTGGGAAGCCGAGGTGGGATCACTTGAGTCCAGGAGTTCGAGACCAGCCTGGCCAACACAGTGAAACCACATCTCTATTAAAAATACAAAAAGTAGCTGGGCATGGTGGCATACATCTGTAATTCTGGCTACTTGGGAGGCTGAGGCAGGAGAATGGATTGAACCTGGGAGGCGGAGGTTTCACTTAGTCGAGATCATACCACTGTACTCCAGCTTGGGCAATAGAGCAAGACTCCATCTCAGAAAAAAAAGTCCTTTAAATGATAATCTTTAAAGTATTGTGAACAATTAAGTTGACCATATTTGGCATGATAGATTATTAACTTTTTCTATACAATTAAAGATCTCGAAAGGGACAATTTATTATTTTTATGTTTAATATATGCAATTAGTTTATAAACTTTAAAAAACAGGCTCCTGGGCTGGGCTTGGTGGCTCACACCTGTAGTCCCAGCACTTTGGGAGGCCGAGGCAGACGGATCACCTGAGGTCAGGAGTTTGAGACCAGCCTGGCCAACACAGTAAAACCCCATCTCTGCTTAAAATACAAAAATTAGTCAGATATGGTGGCAGGTGCCTGTAATCCCAGTTACTCGGGAGGCTGAAGCAGGACAATCACTTGAACCCGGGAAATGGAGGTTGCAGTGAGCTGAGGATCACGCCCTTGCACTCCAGCCTAGGTAACAAGAGGGAAACTTGGTCTCAAAAAATCAAAACAAAACAGAACAAGACAAAAAAAAAAAAAAAAAAAAAAGCAGGCTCCTAACAATTTCAAATACTTGATTCAAGGAAAAACCTCAATCACTTTATTTTCAATCAAAAAATGTTTTTATAACTCTGATGTGGTAAAAAATATACTTACTTAGAATTTCATGGCCAGATTCCAGTTTTGGCTCTGCCAAATGATCTTGGCCTGTCAGTTAACTTCCTTCTGTATTTATAACCTTTTATAAAAGTAGGGCTGAATTAGGTTACGATAGTCCTCCTTTGTCCTAGAGGCATATGTTCCAAGGGTCTCAATGGATGCCTGAAACTACAGATAGTACCAAGCCTTATATACTCTATGTTTTTTGCTATACATATCTAATAATAAAATGAATATAATAATACACTGTAATGAAAGTTATATGAATGTGATCTTTCAAAATATCTTGTTTCTCAGGTAATTGAAACTGCAGAAAGTGATATCGAAGATTAGGGAGGACTATGTATCTCCAAGATAATTTCTGATCTTAGAATTCTTTGATTCTAAAATTCTAAAGCAGCCTGACAGAAGTTCAGATAGCAGTTACTTGGTTTTATTTTTGGCAGAGCTACTTATTTTGCTTTTTTTTTTTTTTTTTTTTTTTTTTTGAGACGGAGTTTCGCTCTTGTTACCCAGGCTGGAGTGCAATGGTGCGATCTCGGCTCACCGCAACCTCCGCCTCCTGGGTTCAGGCAATTCTCCTGCCTCGGCCTCCTGAGTAGCTGGGATTACAGGCACGCACCACCATGCCCAGCTAATTTTTTGTATTTTTAGTAGAGACGGGGTTTCACCATGTTGACCAGGTTGGTCTCGATCTCTCGACCTTGTGATCCACCCGCCTCAGCCTCCCAAAGTGCTGGGATTACAGGCTTGAGCCACCGCACCCGGCTTTTATTTTGCTTTTTTTGACGGGCCTTACTCTGTTGCCCAGGCTGGCTAGAGTACAGTGGTGTGATCATGGCTCACTGCAGCCTGGAACTACCGGGCTCAAGTGATCCTCCTACCTCAACCTCCTGAGTAGCTAGGACTACAGGTGCATGCCACCACACCTTGCTAATTTTCAAATATTTATTTTATAGATAAGAGGCCTTGCCATGTTGCCCAGGCTGGTCTCAAACCTCTAGGCTCAAGTGATCTGCCTGCCTGGGCTGTGAGCCACTGCACTCAGCCCAGGAGCCTGTTTTTAAAAGTTTATAAACTAATTGCATATATTTAACATAAAAATAACAAATTTTAGGCCGGGCGCGGTGGCTCAAGCCTGTAATCCCAGCACTTTGGGAGGCTGAGGCGGGTGGATCACGAGGTCGAGAGATCAAGACCATCCTGGTCAACAAGGTGAAACCCCGTCTCTACTAAAAATACAAAAAGTTAGCTGGGCATGGTGGTGCGTGCCTGTAATCCCAGCTACTTAGGAGGCTGAGGCAGGAGAATTGCCTGAGCCCAGGAGGCAGAGGTTGCGGTGAGCCGAGATCGCGCCATTGCACTCCAGCCTGGGTAACAAGAGCGAAACTCCGTCTCAAAAAAAAAAAAAAAAAAAAAAAAAAAAAAAAAACAAATTTTTCCTTTTGAGACCTTTAATTGTATAGAAAAAGTTAATATCAAGAGATTATTTTGAATACATTTCTTTCATTGGTTTGTAACTGCATCAGGACTTTGGTTCTGGCAATGTTCAGAGAAGAGCCCTAATGTGGCTTTTCAAAAATGACTTTAAGCCTGGGCATGGTGGCTCCTGCCTGTAATCCTAGGACTTTGGAGGGCCAAGGCAGGCAGATCACTTGAGCTCAGGGGTTTGAGACCAGCGTGGGCAACATAGTGAAATCCCATCTCTATGAAAAATATAAAAACTAGCCAGATGTGGCAGTGTGTGCCTGTAGTCCCAGCTACTCAGGAGGCTCAGGTAGAAGGATGGCTTGAGCCTGGGAGTTGGAGATTGTAATGAGCCAAGATCGTGTCACCACAATCCAGCCTGGGTGGTAGGGTCAGACCCTGTCTCAAAAAAAAAAAGACTTTTAAAGTTGTGTGTCAAACTGGTCTTCCTTTTTGTTTTGTTTTGTTAATTTTTTTCTTTTTTAGACAGGGGCTTTCTCTGTCGCCCAGGCTGCAGTGGTGTGAATGGCTTACTGCAGCCTCGACCTCCTGGGCTCAAGCAATCCTTCCACCTCAGCTTCCTGAGTTGCTGGGACTTCAGGTACACACTACTACACCCAGATAATTTTTTGATTTTTTTTGTAGGGGCCAGGTTTCAACATGTTGCCCAGGCTTGTTTCGAACTCCTGGGCTCAAGCAATCCACCCGCCTCAGCCTTTCAAAGGACTGGGGTTATAGGTATGAGCCACCACTCCCAGCCTGGTCTTGCTTTTTAAGTTCTACCACTTTGGGTGTTTACAAAATAGATTTTCATATTTCTCTATGTTTTATTTTCAAGACAAGAAGGGCATTAATATTTATTGAGCAATTAACCATTGTCATGCACTATGCTAGTTACTTTGTATTCATTCTTATTTTCCTCCCATCAACGAACCTGTGAAGAAGTATGAGTTCAATTTTATAGGTAGGAAAATCAAGACTCAGAGGCAAGTAGGATGCGAGTAAATGGGAGAAGTTAGGATTTAATTGCTGTTTGTGTGTTTATTTTTTACTATGTTGTGTCAATAAAAGTTATATACCCTTCCAAAATAAAACATGCATATCATTACTCTCCTGCATAGATTATTTTATGTTAAATATACCACATAAAAAAAGAAATATGGCCATGCACGGTGGCTCACGCTGTAATCCCAGCACTTTGGGAGGCTGAGGCGGGTGGATTACAAGGTCAAGAGATCGAGGCCATCCTGGCCAACATGGTGAAACCCTGTCTGTACTACAAATACAAAAAATTGGCCGGGCGTGGTGGCACATGCCTGTAATCCCAGCTACTTGGGAGGCTGAAACAGGAGAATCACTTGAACCCAGGAGGCGGAGGTTGCGGTGAGCCGAGAATGCACCATTGCACTCCAGCCTGGGCAACAAGAGTGAAACGCCATCTCAAAAAAAAAAAAAAAAAAAAAGAAAGAAAGAAAAAAGAAAAGAAATACATATGTCCTTGACATTTGAAATTTTTTTCTTTTTTTTGAGATGGAGTTTCGCTCTTGTTACCCAGGCTGGAGTGCAATGGCATGATCTCGGCTCACCGCAACCTCCGTCTCCTGGGTTCAGGCAAGTCTCTTGCCTCAGCCTCATGAGTAGCTGGGATTACAGGCACACACCACCATGCCTGGCTAATTTTTTGTATTTTTAGTAGAGACGGGGTTTCACCATGTTGACCAGGATGGTCTCGATCTCTTGACATAGTGATCCACCTGCCTCGGCTTCCCAAAGTGCTGGGATTACAGGCGTGAGCCACCGTGCCCAGCCCTGAAAATATTTTGTCTTTTTTTTGAACAGACTACTTAGAAATAACTGCTATGTTCACTAATGAGTTTGCACAGGAGCTGCTTTGTATTTTACATGTTACTTGATGGGTTTTCAAAAAAGAATTTTGAGATATTTCATCTATTACTGATCTCTGACAAACTGGGAACAAAGTTAATTTTTTTAAAATGGTGGTAAGAGTAAAGAAAAATTCCAGTTAAGGATTTAACAGGAAAAGTTGCCCTATATCTTGAAGTCTCATTGCTGAAAAAATAAGCTTTTAATCTGAATTCCTATTAGTTATTCAAGAGGGGAGGAATACAGTAAAATTTGGGCATAATAAATCAGTATCTTTTTTTTTTTTTTCCAAGACAGAGTCTCGTTCTGTTGCCCAGGCTGGAGTTCAGTGGCATCATTTTGGTTCACTGCAACCTCCACTTACCAGATTCAAGTGATTCTTGTGCCTAAGCCTCTTGAGTAGCTGGAACTACAGATACCTGCCACTACATCTAGCTTTTTGTTTTTTTTTTTTTTTTTTTTTTTCCTTTTTTTAGTAAAGACAGGGTTTCACTATGTTGGGCAGGCTGACTTTGAATTCCTGACCTCAGGTGCTCTGTCTACCTCAGCCTCCCAAACTGCCGGGATTACAAGCATGAGCCACCTCTCCCAGCCAGTATCTTCTGGTTTTTGATTCTGTTATTTCATGTATCTTTCTCCCCTCCTTACTGGAATATGATATAATTTAGTCTCCTTACACATCATAAAAATTTGGCACTTGTCACATTACGTGACAAATGCATACAGTATCATGTACCATCACCACTGTAAAAAGGCTAAATTTTGTAATTTTGTCTTTTATTTATTTTTATTTTTTTATTTGTTTATATTTAGAACCTGTTACAAGTCAGTTTTTAGTGAGAAAACACTGGGCTAGGAGCCAAGACCCATCTCTTCACTATTTTGACACTGTGCAAGTCATCTTATCTCTTTGGATCTCAGTTGACTCATCTGTAAAAAGGAGATAAAAATTATTTACCTGACTGAACGTAAGTACTCAGTTAAGAATTGCATTTGGTTGCAAAGAAAAATGACTACCACTACCACCACCACCAAAATACAAAAAAGGAAAAACCAAAAATGGACTTAAAAATGACTTAAACATGCAATATTTATTTTCTTAAAGCACTAGAAATAGCACTCTAGGATGGCTATAGTGGCTTTATAGAGTTATCAGAGACTTAAGCTTCTTTCAGTTCTTTTATCAATGATCCCTAAAATGTTCTTGTAGCACTGGTTCTTGTAAGCCCAAGATAGCTGCCAGAGCTCTATCTTCACTGCCACGTTACAGGCAGAAAGCATAGAGAAAGAAGGATGCATCCTCTTCCTTTAAGGAGAACTCCTGAACCAAATCAGAGGCTATAAGGAAGCAGGGAAGTGTAGCTGAATGCATGGCTGCCCTCTATAAAATTGGGCTTTTGTTACTGAGGAGAAAGGAAAGATTTGGATATTGGCAGACAAATAGAAGTCTCTGCCACAATATGCATCTTTTTATCTTTCAGCTCTGAAATCTGTAAGCCGTGATAACCACTTATAGAAGCTTCTGTAATTTGCCATGGCAGAGATTTAAGTCTGACTGTTAACTACAGAAGGAAATAATCTGCATCTAATAAATTGTGTTTCTGTTTTTACTTTTAGCCCTTAATTCATTATAGAAGGCTTTCTGTCTTGTTTGTGGATTTGTTCTGGTTATTTAAAAAAATTACCCATAAATGCTCAATAGATGTTTGTTGTACATTTACGGTTGTGTTAAAAAGAGCTAACATTTATTGAGCTACTTGCTGTAAACAAGGCACTAAATGACAGAGATAAGTTATCCCAAGGGTATCACACAACTAATCATCAGGAAGAAAACTTATGTTGAAAGTAAGTGTAATTCATCTCAAGGTACATTTCATTAACACTTGCCTTTCTTGCTAGCTAAAAGTAGTTTGTTCTTTTTCTTCTTCTTCTTTTTTTTTTTTTGAGAGGGAGTCTTGCTCTGTCACCAGGCTAGAGTGTAGTGGCATAGTCTCGGCTCACTGCAACCTCTGCCTCCTGGGTTCAAGTGATTCTCCTGCCTCAGCCTCCCAAGTAACTGGGACTACAGGCATGCACCACCACGCCTAGCTAATTTTTGTATTTTTTAGTAGAGATGGGGTTTCATGTTGGCCAGGATGGTCTTGATCTCTTGACCTTGTGATCTGCCCACCTCAGCCTCCCAAAAGTACTGGGATTACAGGCATGAGCCACCACGCCCAGCCTCTTCTTTTTTTTTTTTTTTTTAACCGCTTAACTGTTAGTTGTCTTGAAATTTTCTCTTTGCACATAGGTTTTGCAAGAAAAAAGAAAAAGAAATTTACTGCTAGTTCTTGCTTAACTTATTTAACCACACCAATATTTTCTTTCCTTCTAGACTTCCTTCTTTTTTTTTTGAGGCAGAGTCTTGCTCTTTCACCCAGGCCAGAGGGCAATAGTGCAATCTTAGCTCACTGCAACCTCTGCCTCCCAGGTTCAAGTGATTCTCCTGCCTCAGCCTCCCAAGTAGCTGGGATCACAGGAACACACCACCACACCCAGCTAATTTTTGTATTTTTAGTAGAGACAGGGTCTCACCATGTTGGCCAGGCTGATCTTGAACTCCTGACTCCAAGTGATCTGCCAGCCTTGGCCTCCCAAAGTGCTGAGATTACAGGCGTGAGCCATTGCACCCACCCCATTTCAGACTTTTCTTTGTGAATATTATAAAAATGTACCCTATACTTGGCATGCAAAATGATTCATCATTATTTTTATTTCATAAATGGAAATAAATAGCATTGAGAAAAAGAAATTCAGTAAATGAAATTACAGTGAGAAAGAGTCTAAAGATTCAATCAATCTTTAAGAGTTTCTAAAAGGGAGATAGGGAGTAAGTTAAAATTTTATCTCTGCACAGTATGTTTGTAGTTTTGAAAGTTTTTACATTTTTTTTGGTTGTATTATGTAGGCACAAAGTACAGTAATTCTTTTGCTGTTAGTGCTTCTATTTCCTTTTTTCTGATCTAGACTTATTGACCTCAAATAAACCAAAGAATCAGGAGCCTTGTGACCATAAAAACAGCCCAGTTTTTGCTGGGCGCGGAGGCTCACGCCTGTAATCCAAGCATTTTGGGAGGCTGAGGCCGGCGAATCACAAGGTCAGGAGTTTGAGGCCAGTCTGACCAACATAATGAAACCCCGTCTCAACTAAAAATACAAAAAATTAGCTGGGTATGGTGGTGTGCACCTGTGATCCCAGTTACTTGGGAGGCTGAGGCAGAATTGTGTGAACGCTGGAGGTTGCAGTGAGCCGAGATTGCACCATTGCACTCCAGCCTCAGCAACAGAGCAAGACTCTGTCTCAAAAAAAAAAAAAAAAAAAAAAAAAAAAAAAAAAAAAAAAAAAAAGCCCAGTTTTGTTTTTAAGAGATATTTAACATTATAAACCTTCTGACTGAGAATGTCTGTTTGGTGAATACCATTTTCATGACTTTTAAATTTTTTTAATTAACAGAAAGGTATCATGCTATGCACTGTTTTATAAGCAGCATTTTAAAAATTGCAATTGTATTTAATAGCTTATCTTCCTTACTAGATTGAAGCCCCATCAGGGTAAGGACTATGTTGATCTCACTTACCTTTATCTTCATAATACATAAATATTAGGTCAGTTTAGTTTTTAGAAATAAAGTCTCAATACATACATAGATACATACTTATAATAGCTTAAAGGAAACATTCTTCAATTCAACTTTTAGTTGAAAAGGAAGAGGGGCAAAAGAGGAAGGTTGAGGAAGGTGGAAAAAGATACCTAAGGAAGGAACAGAGACTACTTTCAAGGAAAGAGAACATTTTCAGTTTTCTATACTCTTTTCAGCCCTGTTATCTGTGAGAATTATTTTTAACCACTTCCAGGATATCTTGCCCAACAATCAAAACAGGAAACTATCATACACACACACACACACACACACACACACACACACACACACATGCACACACACATATAACAAGCAAACCTAAGTCCGTGTAACCACTGGTATAAGTCAGTAGCTAAGAAATCTGCCTCTGTGTATGAATGGAAATTTTATTTTTTGAGACGTGTTCTCACTCTGTCACCCTGGCTAGCGTGCTGTAGAGTGACTATGGTGCACTGCAGCTTCAACCTGCCGGGCTCAAGTGATCCTCCCACTTCATCCCCCACCAAGTAGCTGGGACTATAGGCATGTGCCACCATGCCAAACTAATTTTTGTATTTTTTGTGGAGACAGGGGTTTTGACATGTTGCTCAGGCTGCTTTTGAACTCCTGGCTCAAGGAATCCGTCCTCTTTGTCCTCACAAAGTGCTGAGATTATAGGCATGAACCATTGTGACCAGCAGAATAGAAATTTTGACTTGGTTGAGTTAGGGGAAGAAAGATTAGTTTTCTTTTAGGACTTGAAAATTTAGGGAAATTATATATACTGAATACTAAGAGAAGTTTAAAAACTCTACCTACTTTGTAATTTTGCCTGAGGCTCTGATGCCTTTGGGGTCGGTGCCTCCCATTCTGTCTTGAGATGACTACATGATACAGAATTTCATATCATCCTATTTTGTAAGGTAAATTACCAGCCCCTCCTAGTTTGGATACTGTTTCAGCCTAGTTCAGCCCAGTGTCTCTTCTTTAGGTCTGTATCTTTCTTAGGAAAGAAGAGGGTGATAAAGGAAAGAAGAAAGCCATTCTTACTGACCTGATAGTGGTAGAAAAGCAGGTTAGGCCCCCTTCTTCTTCCCTATGCCTGTCCTTATTACTCATCTCTCTTTCTTTTATATGGATATTTGTATATTTTCCTGTTCATGAAAATCCGTAAACCTAGTAAACTTGCTGTTATTCCTTTAATGCAGACACATTTGACATCTTGGCATTTAAAGAGATTTTTGTGCCATTACTTTCTTTTCTGCCTAATGTGCTAGAATACTTACCATTCTTTTTTTTTTTTTTTTTTTAATAATACAGTTGATGGTTACTGAGGCATTAGTAAGGAGCAGAGTAAATGTTTAAATTAATTGTCCTAATTATGTCTAGAATAAGCACTAACAGATTAGAAACTAGTAGAGGAAGAAAAGTATATTAAAAACATTCTCCATCAATCAAAAATAAATAAAAACGGTGAGAAAGGAGAGGAAATAAATGTCAAAGAGGCAGGACGAATAGAAGGCCCTTCTGCCTGAGCAACATAATGAAATCCCATCTCTACCAAAAAAAAAAAAAATGACCATTTGTGGTGGTTTGCTTGCGGTCCCAGCTGAGGTAGGAGGATCTTTTTGAGCCCAGGAAATCAAACTTGCAGTGAGCTGTGAGCTCACCACTGTACTTCAGCCTAGGTGGCAGAATGAGAACCTGTCTCAAAAAAACAAAAAAAGCCATATAGAAGGTGATAGATTTAAAACTTAAGATATGGTATTAAGGCTGGGCACAGTGGCTCACACTTGTAATCCCAGCACTTTGGGAGGCAGAGGCGGGCAGATTGGTTGAAGTTAGGAGTTTGAGACCAGCCTGGCCAACATGATGAAACCCATCACTATTAAAAATACAAAAAATTGGCCGGGCGCGGTGGCTCAAGTCTGTAATCCCAGCACTTTGGGAGGCCGAGGTGGGTGGATCACGAGGTCAAGAGATCGAGACCATCCTGGTCAACATGGTGAAACCCTGTCTCTACTAAAAATACAAAAAACTAGCTGGGCGTGGTGGCACGTGCCTGTAATCCCAGCTACTCAGGAGGCTGAGGCAGGAGAATTGCCTGAGCCCAGGAGGTGGAGGTTGCGGTGAGCCGAGATTGCACCATTGCACTCCAGCCTGGGTAACAAGAGCGAGACTCCGTCTCAAAAAAAAAAAAAAAAAAAAAAAACAACAAAAAATTAGGCATGGTGGTACATGCCTGTAGTCCTAGCTACTCAGGAGGCTCAGGCAGGAGAATTGCCTGAACCTGGAGGTGAAGGTTTCAGTGAGCCAAGATTGCACCACTGCATTCCAGCTTGGGCGACAGAGTGAAACTCCACCTCAAAAAAAAAAAAAAAAAAAAAAGGTATGTTATTAAGTAGGCTTTCAGGGCCAGGTGCAGTGGCTCACTCCTGTGATCTCAGCACTTTCGGAGGCTGAGGCGGGTAGATCACTTGAGGTCAGGAGTTCGAGACCAGCCTGGCCAACATGGTGAAACCCTGTCTCTACTAGAAATACAAAAATTAGCCAGGCCTGGTGGTACGCGCCTGTAATCCCAGCTACTTGGGAGGCTGAGTCAGGAGAATTACTTGAATCTGGGAGGCGGAGGTTGCTGTGAGCCAAGATTGCAGCACTGCACTCCACCGTGGGCAGTAGAGTGAGACTCTGTCTAAAAAAGAAAAAAAACAGAAAAAGCTGGAAGAAATCACCATTCCTCTCCCAGGTAGGGAGAACAATGTTGTATGGCAAAACACAAAAGATAACAATTTAAGAAAGTGTTTAAAAAGACTCAGACTACAAATGTAAAGAAGTCCTTGGAATACCTTAATCAGTTTATTTCGTTTAATTTCTTTATGTGTGCATACAAATGATGTGAAAAAAATCTATGATATGCCTAAAAATACTTTCAGCAAACATAAAATAGAATCGTAACTGGTAAAGCACAGTGGTGTAGTTTAATTGGCAGCATTTTTTTCTATATGGTATATAGTGGTATGTCTTAATATCAGTAGAATCTTTTACCCTACCCTGGGGTTTCTGTCACCCAGGCTGGAGTGCAGTGGCACAATCATAGCTCCCTGCAGCCTAGAACTCCTGGATTCAAGCAATCTTACCTCAGCTTCCTGCGTAGCTGGGACTACAGGTGCGAGCCACTGCACCCAGCCCAATGGAATCTTAAAGTCTATTTATTTTTATTTATTTATTTATTTTTTGAGACAGAGTCTTGCTCCGTTGCTGAGGCTGGAGTGCAATAGTGTAATCTTGGCTCACTGCAACCTTCGCCTCCCAGTTTCAAGCAATTCTCCTGCCACAGCCTCCTGAGTTGCTAGGACTACAGGCATGCACCACCATGCCTGGCTAATTTTAGTATTTTTAGTAGAGATGAGGTTTCGCCATGTTGACCAGGCTGGTCGAAAACTCCTGACCTCAGGCGATCCACCCACCTCAGCCTCCCAAAGTGCTGGGATTACAGGCATGAGCCACCTCTTCCAGCCCTTCCCTTAAAGTCCATATAATAACATATCTTTTTTTCTTTTCTTTTTTTTTTTTTTTTTTTTTGAGATGCCACCCAGGCTGGAATGCAGTGGTGCAATCTCAGGTCACTGCAACCTTCAGCTCCCAGGTTCAGGCGATTCTCCTGCCTCAGCCTCCTGAGTAGCTCGGACTACAGGCATGTGCCACCATGCTCAGCTAATTTTTTGTATTTTTAGTAGAAATGGGGTTTTGTCACATTGGCCAGGCTCGTCTTGAACTCCTAACCTCAACCAATCTGCCTGCCTTGGCCTTCCAAAGTGCTGGCATTACAGGCATGAACCACTGTGCTTGGCCTCTTCAAGCCCTTTTGCCGGAGATTTTCTTCCAAGCCCGCTATACTAATTTTACAAGCTTACTGCTGTTCCTTTCTTCATCTTGTCAGGAGATGATGACAGGAAGTTTTCAGATTCATAGTCTTTCCTCAGACTCTCCTTAAATGATTTGTTAATGAAGTCCTGGAGGGCTGGCCTTCATGAATCACACCAACTTGTATTACTTTTCAGGCAACCTATTCTCATGCACGTCAGATTTAGCTGCTCTTCCTTGAGCTCAACCATTATCCATCAACCCCCCACTTCTTAAAAATACTTAATATAATATCTTGGGGGAAATCATTTTAAAATTTAATGTTTAATATGGCAACAACTTTTGGCTGAAGGCATTTACAGCAATGTTACAGTGATTTCTTATTTGGTAACCATTCTCTTATATCAATCTCTTTACCACCTTTAGCATTAATGTAGATTTTGAGGCATATGAAAGAACACCAGGATCTTGTCAGCATTTCCTGTTGACTAAACTCAGCTTTGTTTTTTTCCTTAAACTATACTTTGCTGGAAGTTGTGCCGCAGAGTATTTTTAGGAAGTTCATGACAAATTGACATCTGCACGAGTCCATCAATTTAGCCTCATGTTCCTTGAGATTTTTATGTTTGTTGGAGGCGTCATTGGTTTCTGCTGTCTTCGTTTGCATTGTTTGGCTGCTGATAGGTAATCATGTTGTGTTCCACCAACAAAATGTAACATGGCTTTATCTACTTGCAAGTGTCTTCCTGTCTAAAGTTAGGTAAAGCACTTACTTGTTCCTTTATAAGAAAAAGTAAAATTGCTCTTATTCCTCTAACGTCAAGTATTTGCTTCACTAATATCAACTGCTTTGTTTCTATGCTTACAAAATAAGTTTTCATTTTAATGCCAAATCACAGCTTAATCTTTATGAAGATATTTACAATGGCAAGAAGTTCCACAGTGCAGAAACTCAATCTGAAGTTATGACAATAATAATAAATATAATAAAGTTCATGCATGTGCACATAGCAAAGACTATGTTGCTGTTGCCATGTGACCAATCACAATTTTAATGTTCCATTAATTGAGGCTGGGTGTAGTAGCTCATGCCTCTAATCCCAGCACTTTGGGAGGCTGAAGCAAGAGGATCACTTGAACCCAAGAGTTTGAGGCCAGCCTGGGCAACATGGTGAGACCCTGTCCCAAAAAGTAATTTAAAAAATTACTAATGTGGTTGGGATATAAAGGTCACTCATGAGATAAAAGATTAAATCTACCATAAAGCTAGAAAATCTTAAATTTGTACATGCCTAATATTTGAATAAAAATTAACAGAATTATAAGGAAAACAGACAAAATCATGATGTAAGATTTCCACATGCTTTTCTAGTGATGTAGAACAAGCAAAAAATCATTAAGAATATAAAAAAGAGGATAATTTTGAAAAATTATAAACATGACTAGTGTAGAAAGTTTATAGTGGTTCATAAATTGTATTTTTTCAAATTTTTACATTTCATAAGCTTAGATATTTTTTGCTCTATTTTTACTCCTTTTTTAAAAAATTGAAATATGATTCACATATCATACAATTCTCTCTTTTATAGTGTACAATTCGCTGGTTTTTAGTATATTCATAAGGTTATGCAACCATCTCAACTATCTAATTTCAGAATATTTTCATCACCCCAAAAGGAACCCTGTACCAATTTAGCACTGATTTCTCATTTTTCCCTCCCCGCCGCCAGCAGCCCTCAACCACCTGTAATCTGCTTTCTTTCTCTGTGGATTTGCCTGTTTTTTGTAGGGCACGTTGGGAGCCAGATGTAAGGCTGAGTGCCCCACAGGGTCGTGGGGTGAGCCTTATGCTGTGCTGAGGCACAGGATCCAAGAAATAAAGAGACAGGACACAGAAGTACAAGAAAAACGCAGCTGGGCTCGGGGGGCAACGCCACCTATGAGTGGAGTCAGGCAAAGCTGGCGAGGCGAGGCCCCGAATGTCCAGAAGCATGAGTATTTATTGTGTATAGGTTAGGGGGCAGGGCAGTGAGTGAAATCATCTTTAAGGTTAGTGATAGGGTCGTGAGCAATAAAACATAGGGTCCACCCCCATTAGGTCACTTAAGCCAGGAGGTGGACAGTGCGCAGCAAGGGGCCCGTTCCCACGAAGGCAAGGGCTGTGTGCAGTAAGGGGTCTACCCCCATTAGGTCACCGAGGCTTGAAGGTGGGCCGTGCACAGTGAAGAGGGTGCAGTGTGCGGTACTTCTATCTATGGGAAAACTACTTCTAAGAAGATTTATAGGAGGATGCTTTAAGTCACATAGCAGTGACAGAGCTCTCAAGGTTACCGCCACCTTCTGTCAGCTTCCAATGGATTCTATGGGAAGATGCTTTTCAAGCAGCACAGCAGCAAGAGCTGATAAAGTTCACAGTCACCAAGGTGGATTGCCGTTCTGAGGGCAGCCTTCCACAAGAACTGGAGCAAGGTCCTACAACTCCTTTATCAGGAGGAGTGGCTCTCGTCCCAAGCCTGCCATATAGCGGGTTATCTTTACGATACTGAACGCTGCCGCCTGGGCCATGGATTCTTGTCCTGGTATAACTGTTTTTCCCTTAATTCATGCTCTGCACTATATCTGCTCTAGGCATTCCTCTGATTATAAGCTGCTTATTCCTTAATTCATGCTCTGTATTGTGTCCACTCTAGGCATTCCTCCGATTATGAACTAAGATATAATTATAGGTATATATGTAGGGAAGTATTCTTTAGGCACTCATACTATCAACTATTATATGATTATATATAGAGGATTATATAAAGGGAGCCTTCAAGCCCTATTTCTATAAACTAATATATGATTATGTAACGGATTATATAAAAGGAAATAGCTGAGTAGTAACACTATAAAGTGAGATATTCCTCAAGCCCTAACTGTGCCAGGGCTTTGCTTAGCTCTCATTCCTCAGTGCCTATATGGGGGGTTACCCACAGTTTTTGACATTTATATGAATTGAATCATATAATATGTGTCCTCTTGATTCTGGCTGTATTTATTATTAGTCAGTTCTGTTGTATTTGATTTTTAAACAAACAGATTTCGCCTTAAAAAATCAGTATTTTGGGCCAGGTGCCATGGCTCATGCCTGTAATCTCAGTACTTTGGGGAGCTGAGATGGGTGGATCATCTTAGGTCAGGAGTTCAAGACCAGTTTGGCCAACATGGTGAAACTAAAATACAAATACAAATACAAATACTAAAAATGCAAAATTAGCCAGGTGTGGTGGCCTATGCCTGTAATCCCAGCTACTCTGCAGGCTGAGGCAGGAGAATCGCTTGAGCCCAGGAGGCATAGATTGCAGTGAGCCAAGATTGTGATATTGCACTCCAGCCTGGGTGGCAGAGTGAGACTTAAAAAAAATAAAAAAATCTTTTGTCCTTTAAAATTGTCAAAAAGTGAAAGTTTTTGGCTTTGAAATGGCAGTCACAATTAATTTTCCCCTTTCTTGCAAAAGTTAAAAATAAATCCAGCTTGAATGAAATGTAAGTCTGACAATCTCTAAACCTGAAATCAAGGAAGAGCTTTGTTTCTACTTCCACAGAAGCAATTTCTAAATTTGATTAGAGGGAATAATGTCCCATATTTTTTTTCCAAAGTGTGAAACTTTCCTGGCTTTACGTCATTTTTATTGTATCTAGATATAAACTTTCTTTGCTAGTTGATTTTCCTTGTTGCTAATCTTTGTATCTCAGCACTCAGGCCTGCTACTTGCTTTACCAATATAATTTTAAGCCGGCTGAATAAGCAGTATTTAGTTTAAAGGCATTTACAAGTTGTATAATTTAATCATTTTAAATAAATGGCATGAGTACAAGCAAATTTTTTTTTTTTTTTTTTTTTAGTATTTCTGATGAGGTAACAGATCTGTAATCAAAAGAATAAACACGTAATAGAATCTAAGTACTTAATACTGAGGTCAAGTTAAATTCTCTTATTTAAATTTTTTTTTATTTTTATAAATGAGAGAACTGAAGTGGGAAAAGTTAATTGATGAACCTGTTATCACATAGCAAGTAAGTGTTGCAGCTGGAATTAGAATATAGACCTAAATTTATTTCTGCCTTACTGCTTGGTATAAAACCCACTTTCTATTTCTATTTTTTCCCACTTTCGATTTTTTAAAGATCCAAGTTTACCTTTGAGATGGGCTTTCCCTTTGTCTCTCATTGTAGGTAAGGTTGGTAAATAATAGAGCCAAGGGAGGCAGTATGTTCTAGGGCAGTGGTTTTCAAATGTTGGCATGTATCAGAATCCCCTATAGGGCTTGTTAAAACACAGATTGAGGCCCCCTATACACAGAGTCTCTGATTTAGAAAATATGGAATAGGTCTTGAGAATTCACATCTCTAACAAATTCCCAGGTGATGCCAATGTTGCTGGCCCATGGACCACACTTTGAGAACCTCTCCTGAAAAGGCAGCAAAGGCTTTGGAGTCAGTCACTCCCAGGTCTACACTCTGGCTCTATGACTAACCACTGTGTGAACTAGAAGTGATATGTCTCAGTTGTTTGTACTTTGAAATGGGGATGATAATATTGATTTCACAGAGTCATTTTAAGAGTTAATGCATTAATATTTTTTAAAAGTTTAGCATGGTACTTGGTACATAGTAAACATTCAATGATGGTTTCTGTTGTTATTTATAATAAGCATGGGGATCAGTTAAATCTTTAAGAACCATAAATTCAGTTAGTGTTTTAAAGTAGTTTCTCAGAAAGTTTTTGTGACTTTGTCACTTTAAGATGGTGTTAGTGGCTGGAAGCAGTGGCTTCCACCTGTAATTTCAGCACTTGGGAGGCTGAGGCAGGCGGATCACCTGCGGATAGGAGTTTGAGACCAGCCTGGCCAACATAGTGAAACCCTGTCTCTACTAAAAATACGAAACTCAGCTGGGCTTGGTGGCGGGTGCCTGTAGTCTCAGCTACTAGGGAGGCTGAAGCAGGAAAATCACTTGAACCTGGAAGGAAGAGGTTGCTGTGAGCCAAGATCGCTGCCACTGCACTCCAGCCTGGGTGACAGAGCTAGACTCTGTCTCAAAAAAAAAAAAAAAGAAGATGTTGTCAGGACATACACACACACGTGCACGCACGCACACACACACTCATGCATACAAACACATTCTCTTGACTTGCCCTCTTATTATGGTAGACTTGGCAGAAGAGGAAGAGAACAGCAGAAGTGACACAAACACATGGAAGAATATGGAAAAATTAGAACCCTCATATATAGATGGTGAGACTGTATGGTATAGCTGTTTTGGAAAAACAGTTTGGCAGTTCCTCAAAAAGTTAAAACACAGAGTTAACAAACTGACTCAGCAATTCTACTCCTAGTTATTTATATAACCAAAAGAATTGAAAACATGTTAACACAGTAACTTGAACACAAATGTTTACTGATTATTCAAAACTGCCTGAAAGAAACAATCCAAATGTCCATCAATTTATGAATGGATAAACAAATGTGGTATATCTGTACTATAGAATATCTATTTAGCTATAAAAAGGAATAAAGTTGGCCAGGTGCAGTGACTCACACCTGTAATCCTAGCACTTTGGGAGACCGAGGCGAGTGGATCACGTGAGGTCAGGAGTTGGAAACCAGCCTGACTAACATGGTAAAACCCTGTCTGTACTAAAAATACAAAAATTAGCCAGGCGTGGTGACACACACCTATAGTCCCAGCTACTTGGGAGGCTGAGGCAGGAGAATTGCTTGCACCCAGGAAGCAGAGGTTTCAGTGAGCTGAGATCACGCCATTGCACTCCAGCCTGAGTAACAGAGTAAGACCCTGTCTCGATACTTGTTAAGAGTGTGGTTGGGCCCGAAAACATACTGCTAAGTGAAAAAAGCCAGACACAAAAGGCTACATATCATAAAATTCCATTTATATGAAATGTCCAAAATAGGCAATCTGTACAGATAGAAAGTAGATTAGTGGTGGCCAGGGGATGGGAAAAAAGAACAGTGAGTAACTGCTAATGGGTATGGGGTTTCTTTTTGAGATGATAAAAATGTTGTAAAATTAGGTAGTAGAGATTGCACAGCCTTGTGAATATTCTAGAAAACACTGAATAGTATAATTTAAAACATTTTATGGCTTACGAGTTATACCTCAAAAAACCCAAAATGCACACCTCCATATGTGTGGACATGAAGCATGAATGAGTAATAAACCTTTTTTGTTATTAAAAATAATTGTGGGGAAGAGGAGCAGTTTCACAGTGAGAAAGACATTCTTTGAAGTATACTATCCTACTAGAGATTCTAGTATCCTAGAGAAGAGTGGATCTCAGGTTTTAGTATACGTAGGAACCCCCTGGAAAGCTTGTTAAAACAGGTTCCTGGTCTCCACCCCAAAGGTTTTGGGTACAGCCTGAGAATTTGCATTTCTGATGAGCTTTCAGATGATCTGATTTTGTAAGATTGAGAACTAAACTTTGCATGGCATCTTTATAGGTTAGACGTATCCTCTACTTAAATGGGTGAATTTTATGACATGTGTAATATATCTCAATAAAGATGCTAAAGCATTGCTATAAAGATAGTAAAATGTGAGTTTTAGTGTTTGTTAATGGCAAGACAGTGCTCCTAAGGGAATTGGTTTAATTATTAATTTCTTCATTTGTACAATGTGTCACTGTCCTGTGTATGTAGTACGTACCATCTAGGGTTGCGGTGAAAATGAGGTTATGTGTTCTTTTCCAAATGATGTTCTGTGGGTAAAGATGTTACCTAAAAAAAAAAACCAAAAAAACGCCATGACTACATTGAAGGTTTTGTAATTAACGAAATGTTTTCTTACACTGTAGAAACAGTTTAAACTTTAAAATACTGTTTTCTGTCTTTTTAATTTTGGCTAAAAAACATTTCTCCCTTGATTTTGTTTAGTGATCTATTTTAAGCATTTTTTTTTGAGAAGTTATAATCTATTTCCCTTTCCTATAATTTTTTTTGTTGTATTAAACCTTTTGAGATTAAATGTATGTGTGTGTGTGTGTGTGTGTGTGTGTGTGTGTGTGTGTGTTTGTATGTTTTTGTTTTTGAGACAGAATTTTGCTCTCGTTGCCCAGGCTGGAGTGCAATGGTGTGATCTTGGCTCACCACAACCTCCACCTCCCAGGTTCAAGCAATTTTCCTGCCTCAGCCTCTCGAGTAGCTGGGACTACATGCTCACGCCACCATGCCCAGATAATTTTTGTATTTTTAGTAGAGATGGGGTTTCACCATATTGGCCAGGATGGTCTCGAACTCTTGACCTTGTGATCCACCTGCCTTGGCCTCCCAAAGTGCTGGGATTACAGGCGAGAGTCACCATACCCAGCCCCAATTAAATATATTATTAATGTGACATATGTAATGCATGTCTATAGTATTAAAACATTTTTCCATGACTTTATCATAATTGTTCCTTTATTTTAGATGAGGTGGAGGACTCTCGTGCTACAGTATTGCCTTCTCTTGATTACATGTCTACTTACCGCTCTCGAAGCTGTGCCTATAGACATAGACAAGACAAAAGTACAAAATATTCACCCTGTGGAAAGTGCAAAGATAGAACCACCAGTAAGTGAAATGGGAGGAATTATAACTAAATGAAATGAATTATGATTGTAACTAAATGAGGTAAAATGAGGTGAAATTATAACAAAATAAAATGGGAGGAATTATCACAAGTATATTGCTAATATTTATTACTTATAAAATTGTACACTTGGGAACTATTTCTGAAATAGCAGTGAAAGGGTATTGGACAAGTATATACTGTTTACTATTAGACAATATTTATTTAATATAGTTAGTATATAGCTAGAAGAATTAATCATTAAACATTCCCAATGCAGAGCTAACTAGCCAAGAAAATGCTGTATTATATTCAGAGCAGAAACAGATAACAATGGGGAGAAACCAAAATGGAAAAATCTTCTGAACTATATAGAAAATCTACTGGACTAGAGAGTATGGTAAAAAAGAAAAATCTACCTTTATATAACAATAAAAGATGATATTGGTTCTGATATAAAACCATTTCAGAAATATAACTTTTCACTTTGTTGAAACTATCAAAGTAAATATGTCTCAATGCCATTTTGCTAGAAATTATTTTTCAGGATTGACCTCTTTAGATTCAGACAAGGAAAAACCTGCAGAAGCATTACTGTTTGTTTCTTAATTTGAAGGATACTGGACTTTATTATGATGAATATCTCAAGCAAGTGATTGATGTGCTGGAAACAGATAAACACTTCAGAGAAAAGCTCCAGAAAGCAGACATAGAGGAAATAAAGGTAAATCCAATTAAGGAATATATATATATATATATATTAATTTAAATTTTTTTTAGAGATGAGTTCGCTCCATGTAATCCAGGCTGGCCTTGAACTCCTGGGCTCAAGTGATCCTCCCACTTCTGCCCCTCCAGTAGCTGGAACTGCAGGTGCGTGCCACCGTACTCAGCTTAAACATTTAGCATACATTTGCGCATGTCAGGCACCGAGCTAAGTACTAGAAATACAAAGATGAGATTTATTTCCAGCCCTTAAGGAACCCTCAAGGGAAAATCATCCAAAAGTAGATTGTGGGATGGATTATACAATGAGTATATAATCTAGAAATACAGAAGACAGACACATAATTCAATACGAAACCATGAGGCAAGGTGAGAAGTCATTCTTCCTGAGAGAGATTATGCCAGAGCTTAAAGATGTAACTGAGAATAGGAGGGGAACTGGGAGGCATCCCAGACAAAGGTGCAAGGGTACAGAGGCAAGAGGTGTATAGGAAACTGGAAGCAGTAACTGTTGCTAGAACCCAGAATGGGAAGTGGAGGCCTGAGTGGCCAAAAGATGAGGTTTGGAAAGAGTCACAGCCTCAGTGACAGAGGGCCTCTATCATGTTAAGGAGTTTGGGTCATTATCTGAGAACAGCAGGAAGTTATTCAAAGGTTTAGAATAGGCGAGGTCCTGGTGTTTTAATCAGGTCCAGATTAACAGAAGAGATAATGGGTTATATATTACATCAATCAGAGAGGTTTAACCATTTGCCCCGGTTCTAAGAACCCTATTTGCTGTAATTCCAGCCATAGTCGGTGCTTTAGTACTGATAATAAGAAAGGGAGTTGTAAAGATCTGACATGAGAGATTTTTGTGAAGTCTTTTCTTAAAAGGAAATGAGTAAGTTTAGCTGGGTTTGTCTTAGACTCAGTGAGTAAAAAAAAAATCCAGTTAATTTTAAAATTTCAATAAGATAATTTTGTTTGCTTATGTTACTTTTATTTGTTTATTTTTTACTTTTCTAAAAACTTACATTGCCTTTTTCTAGAATCAGAATAAGAAAACTGTGTTTGAAAGACTCAAAGAAGTTTTTTTTATTTTAGTTTCTGTTCTGGGTGCGAACTTCTTTGAAAGACTGATTCCCGTTAGGTTGTGGTATCTGTTAGTGCTCAGGTCTGGTATTTAGTTCACAGCTCTCCTCCTGGAAGTCATGAGTTTTTCTGGGGAAAAGGTAATAGTGTTATGCTAATAATCCTCTGGAATTGTCTTTGAGGATAATCTTGCTCTTCTGAAGGATTAATTCGATCCGTGGAACAAATTTCCTATGGTGAATATATCTGATGTAGAACTCTTAATGTCTTGTATCAGGAGTAAGAGCATTATTTGGGGTAACATAGAAAATGTGAATCATGGAAGATACCACATAAAGATATTCAGGCAAAAGAAGAAAATAAGCTTCCTGGATGAGTGCAGGGAATACTTTTATAACTATCTTCTTTCACTTTCAATTCCTGTTTCCTATGAAGTGTTGGGGGAACCAATATGAAGTTAAATAGTTATACAATAAAAAAGAAATGAGGAGCTGGGTGCAGTAGCTCACACCTGTAATCCCAGCACTTTGGGAGACTGAAGCAGGAGGATATCTTCTGGCCAGTAGTTTGAGACCAGCCTGAGCAACATAGCGAGACCCTGTCACTACAAAAAATTAAAATTTAAAATTAATTAATGTAATTAAAATTATTCTTCAAAGTAAAAAAAAATTGTCTGAGGCCAGGTGCAATGGCACATACCTCTAATCCCAACAGTTTGGGAGGCCAAGGCAGGAGGATCAATTGAGCCCAGGAGTTCAAGAGCAGCCTAGGCAACATAGTGAAACCCCAATCTCTACCAAAAATAGATAAAATTAGCTAGGTGTGGTAGTGTGTGCCTGCAGTCCCAGCTGCTCAGAAAGCTGAGGTGGGAGGATCACTTGACCCCCCAGAAGTGTGAGGTTGCAGTAAGGCGTGATTGTATGACTGTACTCTAGCCTACATGAGATGGGAGACCTCATTTCTTAAAAAAGAAAAAAAAATGAGTAAAACTAGACAATAAAACCCAAACGAATAGAATCATCACAAATAACCAAGCAAAGACTCTTGTCTCATAAAAAAGTTAAGAGTTTTCTCTTTCCTTTTTTTTTTTTTTTTTTTTTTTTTTTGTGGTGGGGGGACAGGGTCTCACTCTGTCACCCAAGCTGGAGTACAGTGACGTGATCTTGGCTCACTGCTACCTCTGCCTCCCAGGTTCAAGTGACCCTCCCACCTCAGCCTCCCAAGTAGCTGGGATTACAGGCGTGGGACACCATGTCCGGCTAATTTTTGTATTTTAGTAGAGATAGGGTTTCGCCATGTTGTCCAGGCTGGTCTCAAACTCCTGACCTCAAGTGATCCCCCTGCCTTGGCCTCCCAAAGTGGTGGGATTACAGGCATGAGCAACTGTGCCCGGCCTCTCTTTCCTTTTCAGCTAAGCATTTTAAAAGGAGAATAATACTGCATTACTTCACTGCCCAAACATTCCCTAACTGGAAAGGGTATGGTTCCGCCCTCACTGTTCCACTGAATATGCCTTCATGGAGGGTGTCTATGACTTCTTAATTGCCAAATCCAGTGAACACCCTAACACCTTTGATTCCTCATCCTACTGGGCTCCTTTATTTTATCTCAATATTTTTCAGATTTCAGGGTTTGTTAAAACGTATTTCTGATTCCTGCCTTCAGTGTGTCCAATTCAGTAACTCTAGGGCCTGCATTTCTAAAATTCCCTGGTGATGCT
Organism: Saimiri boliviensis; assembly: GCF_048565385.1. Lineage (NCBI taxonomy): Eukaryota > Metazoa > Chordata > Mammalia > Primates > Cebidae > Saimiri > Saimiri boliviensis. The sequence goes on from NC_133454.1 coordinate 86,927,887, forward strand.
GATGCTTCCAGTTAGGGACTACATTTTGACAAGCATTGTTTTACCTAATAATAATGACTATTATCTCCTTGAAATATACTGCTCTTTTTGATTCTGTAACAGTATATTCTCCTAGTTTTCCTACTAATCATTCATCTATGAAAAAAGTAACCAAAGGAGACCTAAAAAAGATGAATTTTGAAAAGCTTTTATATATGGAATGACTAATGCTTATGGAGGCCAACTGACTTTTAATTTAATTTAAATGTTCTTTTTTGCTCTAATGGTACTGACCAGCTTAACTTTTTAAAAAATAACAGGCTGGGTATGGTGGCTCATGCCTGTAATCCCAGCAGTTTGGGAGGTTGAGGTGGCTAGCTTGCTTGAGCTCAGAAGTTCGAGACCAGCCTGGGCAACATGGCAAAAAATACAAAAATTAATCATGCATGCCACCATGCCACCTGCAGTGGCACATGCTACTGCACTCCAGCCTGGGTGACAGACCAGGATCCTGTCTCAAAATAAATAAAATAAAATAAAATAAAACTTTGTTGACATATAATTCATATACCATAAAATTTATCTTTTTAAAGTGTAAAATTTATTTTTTTTGTTTGTCTGTTTGCTTTTTTGTTTTTTGGGATGGAGTCTTCCTCTGTCGCCCAGTCTGGAGTGCAGTGGCATGATCTTGGCTCACTACAACCTCCACCTCCCCGGCTCAAAGGATTCTCCTATCTCAGCCTCCTGAGTAGCTGACACTACAGACATGTGCCACCATGCCTGGCTAATATTTGTATTTTTAGTAGAGACGGGGTTTCAGCATGTTGGCCAGACTGGTCTCAAACTCCAGTGCTCAAGTAATCCACCCACCTCAGCCTCCCAAAGTGCTGGGATAACAGGCATGAGCCACCACACCCAGCCATTTCAGTAGTTTTTTAATATACCCACAGAGTCATGCAATCATCTGCACTATCTAATTTTAGAATATTTTCATTGTTTCCAAAAGAAACTGTGTGCCCATTAAGCTGTAACTCCTGATTGTACCCTCCCCCCCCCAACCACAACGAATCTACTCTTTATCTCATGGATTTGCCTGTTCCAGACATTGCATATATATGGACTCATACAATACATACAATATGTGGTTTGTCGTATATGGTTTCTCTTACGTAGCATAATGTTTTACAGGTTCATTCATGTTGCAGCATATTGCAGGATTTTATACTTTCCTATGGCCAAATAATATACCATTGTATAGATATATTATATTTTGTTTGTCCATTCATTAGTTGATGGACATTTAGGTTTCTGCTTTTTTGACTAGTATGAATATGCAGCTATGAACATTATATTTAAGTTATTGTGTTAACATGCTTTCAGTTCTTTTAGGTGTATATCTAGGTATGGAATTGTTGGGTCATGGTCCCTTTATGAGGAACCACCAAACTGTTTTCTGAAGTGACTGCAGCATTTAAAATTTAACCTTTTGAGTTTCTGCACTGTGCTTTAATGATGTTTTTCTAAATTATATGGTTCTTCAGACATCTTGATTTTAGAATTAAACGTAATCTTTTTTTGGGGGGAGGCGGGGCGGACAGAGTCTCCCTCTTGTCACCCAGGCTGGAGTGCAGTGGTGCAATCTTGGCTCACTGCAACCTCTGCCTCCTGGGTTCAAGTGATTCTCCTGTCCCAGCCTCCCAGGTAGCTGGGATTACAGGCATGCATCACCACACTAAGCTAATTTTTGCATTTTTAGTAGAGATGGTATTTTGCCACGTTGGCCAGGCTGGTCTCGGACTCCTGACCTCAGGTGATCGCCTTCCTCAGCCTTCCAAAGTGCTGGGATTACAAGGATGAGCCATCGTGCCCAACCCTGAAGCTAATACCTTTTGAAAGAAATTCTTTTTATAATTTTAAATTTATCTAAATTAGTCAAAAGCATTTATCACTAATGTATTATAACCCTGTTTTTAAGCTGTTGCATTTGTCTCAAAATGGAGTGTGATAGATAAAACTAATTTATTAATTTTATTTACAGAGTGGGAGGCTAAGCAAAGAGCTGGATTTAGTAAGTCACCATGTAAGGACAAAACTTGATGAACTGAAAAGACAAGAAGTAGGAAGGTTAAGAATGTTAATTAAAGCTAAGTTGGATTCCATTCAAAGTAAGTGCTAAACAAAAGGTAGGATTTTTTTTTTCTTTTTTCCCTTTGAAATGGGGTCTTGCCCTGTCACTCAGGCTGGAGGGCAGTGGCACAATCACAGTTCACTATAGCCTTGGCCACCTGGGCTCACATGATCCTCAGCCTCCTGAGTGGCTGAGACCACAGGTGTGTGCCACCATACCTCACTAATTTTTTATTAGTTGTAAAGACAGGGTCTTGCTATGTGGCCCAGGCCGATCTTGAACTCCTGGGCTCAAATAATCCTCCTACCTTGGCCAAAGAGCTGAGATTACAGGCATGAGCCACTGGACCTGGCTAGAAAATTTTAATATTTGGTTGTTGAGGTCAGTTTATATTAGCACATGCCATCTATGTCTTTCTAGTCAAAATTTTATATTGGAATTGATTTGGCTTCTCTTAATTTTTAGAATTTAATGTTTTGAATAGATAATACATTTTTTATCATTCAAAAATTACTGCAATTAGCTGTAATTATAGCAATGAAAAGGAAGAATGAAAAGTAATGAATTAAACAACTGATTTAAAGGAGGAAAAATAATATCAAAGGAAAGCAGAGAAAGAAAATCTAATTAGAATAATTTTCTTAAATGGAATAGAAATTTTTTCAGAGATCTAGCCCCAAGAAGAAAACACCAGATCCAGACCATTTCCTTTTTTTCTTTTTTTAAAGAAAATCTTTCAGGAGATGAGTCTTGCTCTGTCACCCAGGCTGGAGTGCAGTGGCCTGATCATAGCTCACTGCAGCCTTGAACTTCTGGGGCTCAGGCAGTCCTCCTACCTCAGCCTCCCAAGTAGCTAGGAGTACAGGCATACACCACCATGCCCTGCTAATTTTTTAAAAATTATATTTTTAGAGACATGGTCTTGCTGTGTTGCCCAGGCTGGTCTCAAACTTCTGGCCTTAAGCAATCCTGAGTTGCTGGGATTACCTATGCAAGCCACCTAGCTTGACTCTCAGAATGAGTTAGTTTCATAAAGGAAACTATCTGTCTGCTCTTTAATGATTTGAGTGATTCTGTCAAACCATTAAAGAGCAGATTGTCAATTCTATTTAATCTATTCCAGAGCATAGAAAAAGAAGGAAAGCTTCCACATTCTTGTTAATGTATTGATGCCAAAATCAAAATTATTATGCCTCCAAAGAATTTATCCCATAACAGAGTTGGATTTATTTCAGGAATATAAGACTGACTTAATATTAGAAAATCTAATATTATAAATTATCATGTAAATAGTCCTAAGGAGAAAAAAGTCTTTAAAATTTTGTTGTATCAAAAAAAAAAAACAAAACAACAACAACAACCAAAAAACCATAAAGTCAAAGGACAAATGATAAATTGGAATAAATATTTGAATCCTGTATTCTTTTATTTTTAGACTATGAGATGATTAAATAGCTATGAAATAGAATTTCTGAAATGCAAGGATGTCTTAAAGTTATCTCATAAGTCATATGGCTGTCTCCATGTATGCAGAAAATCTACTCAACAAAATTGAACACCAATTCATGATTTAAAGTAGTAAAATACTTCCAGGGTGAAGATAAGAAAAAAAAGATTTTTAAAAAAGTAATAAAATACTAATTAATAGATACTTCTGTAACACGATTAGCTATATCCAATTCAGTTACATCTTACTAAGTGGGAAAGCACCAGTATGTAGCCTGACTGAAATTAGAAACAAGACAGTGTTGCCTACTGTAACCACCACTAAATAACATTGCTTTGGAGGTACTACCCAAAACATTTATTTATTTTTTTATTTTAATTTTAAATTTTTTTGAGATGGAATCTTGCTCTGTCACCTAGGCTGGAGCATGGTAGCAAAATCTTGGCTCACTGCAATCTCCACCTCCCAGGTTCAAATGATTCTCCTGCTTTAGCATCCAGAGTAGCTTACAGGCTCCCACCACCACACCTGGCTAATTTTTAATTTTTAGTAAAGACAGGGTTTCACCATGTTGGTCAGGCTGATCTTGAACTCCTGACCTCAGGTGATCCACCCGCCTCAGCCTCCCAAAGTGCTGGGATTACAGGCATGAGCCACTGCGCCCAGCCTAGCCAAATTAAAAAAAATTTGAGGTAAAGTAATTGGAAAGGAGGTGATAAAACCATCTTTTTTCACAGATGATATGATGATTGTATCTGTGAAACACCCGAAATAATTAATGGAAAAACTTACTATAAACAATAGGAAAATTGAGCCCCTTAATAGGAAAATTATGGTAAACTTAATAGATAGTAATCAATATTTTCCATATATACACAGCAGCCAGTTAGAAGGTAGAGTTGAGGAAAAGGACTCCATTTACAATAGCAACAAAGATGAAATGCCCAGAATAAACTTATTCAGAAATGTGTAGAACTGACAGACAAAAACTTTAAAATACTCATGAAGGATGCAAAAGTATACTGACACAAGTGGGAAGACACAATAACTTTTTGATACAAAGACTCAATGTTATAAACGTCAGTTTTCTCTAGGTTAATGTATAATTTAAATATAATCCCAATAAAAATATATACATTTATTTTTCTGGCACTAGGCAAGTGAAATATATATGTTTTTTATTTAGTTTTTTTTCCCCAGAAGATTTAGAATTGACCAAGTGAATTTTTTAAAGCTCATATGAAAAAGGACATAAGTAGGCTGGGCATGGTGGCTAACAACCTGTAATCTTAGCACTTTGGGAAACCAGGGTGGGCAGATCACCTGAGGTCAGGAGTTCGAGACCAACCTGGCCAACATGGTAAAACCCCGTCTCTACTAAAAATACAAAAATTAGCTGGGAGTGGTGGCGCGTGCCTGTAATCCCAGCTACTTGGGAGGCTGAGGCAGGAGAATCGCTTGAATCCAGGAGGCAGAGGTTGCAGTGAGCTGAAATCACTCTATTACACTCCAGCCTGGGTGACAGAGTGAGACTCAGTCTAAGAAAAGAAAAGAAAAGAAAAGAAAAAGGACACAAGTAAGAAAACTTAGCTACCTCTGAAAAAGAGCAATGAAGGACTAGATATTAGAAATTAGACCTTTAATATATATTAAATCTTTAATATTAAAGATAAAATTATGTCATTAAGCCTCAATCATTAAAACTGTATGACTTAGGCAGAAAAGTGGAAAGACCAAGGAAACACAATAGAAATTCCAGAAGTGGAGTTAAATATATAACAGAATTTAATTTAATATAAAGGTGGTATCTCATTATTAGTGGGATGAAGATAGGTTTTAATTATTATTATTATTATTTAGTTTTTTTGGCAGGTCTCACTCTGTCACCTAGGTTGGAGTGCAGTGGTGCAATCATAGCTCATTGCAGCCTCAGACTCTTGGGCTCAAAAGATTCTCACATTTCAGCCTTCTGAGTAACTAGGACTACAGTAGTGTGCCACCATGCCTGGCTAATTTTTTTTTTTTTTTTCTGTAGAGCTAAGGTCTCACTGTGTTCCCCAGGCTGGCGTGAGGGAACTCCTGACCTCAAGTGATCCTCCTACCTTGGCTTCCCAAAGTGCAGGGATTATAGGTGTATGCCACCACACCCAACACATGATGAACTAAATAGTATTGGTATAACTGGCTAGCCATTTGGAAAAAGGTATAGTAAAGCCATGTTTCTTATATCCTATATCAGAATAATTATAAATGAATTTTAAGTGTAGAAAATAAAATCATAAAAGTACTATGTGACAGCATAGGTGAACTTCTTGTATTATCTTATAATGAACTTTCTAATTATGAGTCAAAATCAAGGAGCAGATTTAGCCAGTGGGAGAGCTTTCAAGCTGGTTCATGTGTCCTTGTGATATGCCCCCATACGTTGGTTATCTGGGTGTTTTTTTGTCATTAATAAGCATCTGAACATTTAACTCCTGGAATAGTAGTTCTAAAACTTCAGATTGCATGAGAATCACCTAGAAATCTTGTTAGAAATACAGATTACTAGATCTGACCTCCAGAGATTCTGGCTCTGGGGAAGAGTATAGTAATCTACATTTTAAACATATAGTCTTAGAAAACAAATACCAAATACACATCATCCCGAAATTAAGGATATCAATGAGAAGTAAATTGAGTCATGCCATACTACTTGAGGTAATTCCATCCTTGAAGCCAGGCCTAAGATGTGTGGAGATTTCTCTGCCCAGGACAGTATCTTCTTTATTCCAAGATGGGTACTAAATTTTATTACATAAAGAAAACAGTCTAGACTGAGCATGGTGGCTCATGCCTGTAATCCCAGCACTTCGGAAGGCCCAGGTGGGTGGATCACCTGAGGTCACGACTTTGAGACCAGCCTGGCCAACATGGTGAAACCATGTCTCTACTAAAAGTACAGAAATTAGCCAGCTGTGGTGGCCCCCAAGTAGCTGGGACTACAGGCACGTGCCACCACACCTGGATAATTTTTGAACCCTGGATGGGGAGGTTGCAGTAAGCTGAGATCGTGCCACTGTACCCCACTTGAAACTGGGAGGTGGAGGTTGCAGTGAGCCGAGATGGTGCCAGTGCACCCCAACCTGGGCAACAGAGTGAGACTCCATCTCAAGGAAGAACAAAACAGTCTGATATAACTTAGAAACTAAGGAATATTTTCTCATTGATTCAGTATAAATTGAAGTATCTGATAATTTGAGGAAGGGCTTAAACGGTTTTAATTTTGGGGAGGAGGGTAATTTTTAAAGTAGGCAATTTTTTTTTTCTTTTTATTGAGATGGGGTCTAACTATGTTGCCCAGGCAGGTTTTGAACTCTTGAGCTCAAGTGATTCACCCACCAATGGCTCCCAAAGTGCTGAGTTTACAGGCATGAGCCACCACACCTGGTCCATTCACGTGGTTCAAACATAGAAAATGTAGAGCAAAATCTACCTGATATTTTTGTATCCTGTCAATTTCCATTGTCTTCTAACATCATCCTCCTTGGGTTTATCTATCTATTTTATTTATTTGTAAGTTAAATTGAGATGATGTTTTGCTATGTTGTCCAGGCTGGTCTTGAACGCCTGTTCCTGGCCTCAAGTGACCCTCATGTCTCAGCCTCCTAAAGTGCTGGGATTATAGGCATGAGCCACTGCATCTGATTCTTGAGTTTCTTTATCTGTATATATGCAAATACAAATAATTTTTTAAATTGTTCCTCTCTTTTTATGCAAAAGGAAATAAACACTTTTGTGCATTTTCTTTTAATAATATATTTTGAATATTTTTCTGTGTTAGTAGATAAAGACCATCTCATTGTTTTTACAGCTGCATAGCACTCTGTTATATGGATATACTATAATTTATTTAGCCAGGCCCCTGTGAATTGATATTTAAGTTATTTCTAGTGAGCTGTCTTGTACATATATCACTGTGTATCCCTGTAAGATTATCTTTAGGATAATTTCCCTCACAGTGAAATTGCCATATCAAATTATATATATATATATATATATATATATATGTAATTTTGATAGATTTGCCTCCATAGAGGTTGTATTAATACATGTACCCACCATCAATAAATCCTCACAGCTTTACTAATGGCATGTGTCGTCAAACTTTAGGAATTTTCCATTTCTGTTAGATAGCATAGCTGTGCAGTTTTAATATATATTTCTCTTAGAGTGAGATTAGGGGTCTTTTTATATATTTCACTGTCTGGTTATACTTTTTTAGGCCTAAGTCTTAAAACAAGCCTTTTCTTCATAAGTAGAACTGTCAGTACAGTGCCACACTTAGAATTCAGTGAAAACTTGGTTGAACCAGATTTAGCAGTTCTTCACTTCCTGGCATAACAATATGTTCCTGGATCAACTTGTACCTACCCTGCCCCAGCTCTGGAATGAGCCATTTCTCTGAGGAGATATATGTATATATATGTGTGTGTGTGTGTGTGTGTGTGTGTGCGCACATGTACCCATTAAGAAAAAAATATGTATTTATATATTATGTTTAATATATGTATTAAACATATATATTATATAACATATATATCTATTTTTTGAGACAGAGTCTCACTCTGTCACCAGACTGGAGTGCAGTGGTGCAGTCTCAGCTCACTGCAACCTCTGCCTCCTGGGTTCCAGCGATTCTCTTGCCTCAGCCTCCTGAGTAGCTGGGACTACAGGCATTTGCCACCAAGCCAAGCTAATTTTTGTATTTTTAGTAGAGATGAGGTTTCATGTTGGCCAGGATGATCTCAATCTCTTGATATCATGATCTGCCCTACTTGGCCTCCAAAAGTGCTGGGATTATAGGCATGAGCCACTGCACCTGGCCAATGGGCCACTATATTTTGGATCAAGAGCTGGCACTAGGTATGCTCCTTGCTACTGGAATGTATTTTCTTGGCACTTTAATCCCACAGAGTTAGGAAATATGTGTGTCTATATACATAGACATGCATATACACATATATGCACACATACATATTCATATACATATGAAATATTTGCATATACATGTTAAATGTACATATTTTAGAAATGCTGAGTCCACACAGATAGTGCTAATTCCCATTCATCTCTACCAATTTCTTTCTTGCCTTTCACCATTCCATTCCATATTTGTATATTCCTTCTTCCTAAATGAAAGCTGATTTCCAACAACTTCAAAACATGTACCCATTTTGCTGAATTCTGTAAGGGCTCATATTGGGTTGTTTCTGGTGAGCTGTTTTATATGTATATCCACTATGTATCCATTACAGTCTCCACTATGTAATACAACTGAAACAATCCAGCATCACTTTACCCATTTCACTATAATAAATTGTAACTTGTTTTTTAAAAATTAAAAAAATTGATATTTCCTTAAAAGTAAGTCATAATTCAAAGGAATTTACCTACATTAGATTTTTATTGTTTTGTAAAGGATTCATTGGCGCAATGTGCAGGGAATTCTTTCATGTAAACTTTAGAGCACTTACTTTTAGAAATTCTACTTTAACCTTTGATAGGGACACTATATTAGAGTTTAATTAAAAGCAGGATATTTGGTAGTTTCAAGATGTTCAAAAAGGGTTTGTTATTAATTATGCTGATAATTAAAACTAGTCATTTTAGATATAACATTAAAGTATGCAAAAGGCCAAGCATGGTGGCTCTGCCTGTAATCTCAGCACTTTGAGATGCTATTGTGGGAGGATCACTTGAGGCCAGAAATTCAAGACCAGCCTGGCAATCTCTACAAAAAAAAAAAAAAAAAAAAAATGACCCAGGCATAGTGGCACATGCCTGTTGTCCTAGCTATTTGGGAAGCTGAGGTGGGAGGATTGCTTGAGCCCAGGAGGTAAAAAATGCAGTGAGCCATGATTGTACCATTACCCTCCAGCTTGGGTGACAGAGCAGGACCATGTCTCCAGAAAAAAAAAAAGAGAGAAAATTTTAAAAAATATGCATGTTAAACTGTATCCCATTGTATTCCACTGTAGGTTCAAGGACATAACCTTTGCCTAGAATAACATATGCAGTATTCATAAAGTAAATATAAACCTTTATTCTAAAACTTTGAATTTCCCTATAAAATCTTATAGGTATAAATATGAAATCTTTTTCTTATCTATCATTTATAATGTTTCTAGCTTCTAGTAATTGATCATTTACAGTTTTCTCATTTACTTTCAGATATAGGCATGGACCACCAAGCTCTTCTAAAACAATTTGATCACCTAAACCACCTGAATCCTGACAAGTTTGAACCCACAGATTTAGATATGCTAATTAAAGCGGTGAGAATAACTCCAGAAAGCGTTGTGTTTATTGTGCCTTTGAGGTTTTGTTATTTGACAAGTAAACTCAGTGATATGGAAATTAACTTCTATATACTCTGTAGAAAATCTTTAAAGGAAGGTAGTTTAACCTTTATTAATACAGATATTAATAGGGACATACAGGTCTAAAATCTCTTATCCACAATTCCTAAATCCAAAAGCTATAGAAACTGATATCTGGCTTCAATGAACCAATTACAGTAATACCATTTACAGTTTTTATTTAGCCTACTTAGTGTGAATATTTATAGATTTTGCTTAAGAAATAGTAGTCTGTTTGATTACAGATGCTACAGGGATATTCTATAACATGGCATATGTGCCATATTCCCTTTCTTTAAGGTAGAAAATTCTGAAGCACATCTGGCCTCGGGGATTTTAGATGAGTTTGTGGACCTCTCACATTATGTGTGAATAGAATTAGTTCCAACCTGGCAGGTATTAGCTTACTGAAATGGTTAGAAGCCATTTTAATTTTCTAAACTGTCTAGATTTGATATAGTTCCTTTCTTTTTCTTCTTTTTTTTTTTTTTGAAATTGACTTATATATTACTTGCTTATGAGGAGCTTCCTAAAGTTGGGGCTGGCTTTGAACTTTTAGTTTCTTTGAATACCTACATATCTGGTAATAATAATGACTAAAATTGCCAGGTGTGGTGGCTTATGCCTGTAATCCCAGCACTTTGGGAGGCTGAGGTGGGTGGATTACCTTAGGTCAGGTGTTTGAGACCAGCCTGGCCAACATGGTCAAACCCCATCTCTACTAAAAATACAAAAAATTAGCCAGGCATGGTAGTGAGTGCCTGTAATCCCAGCTACTCGGGAGGCTTCAGGAGTCTAAGGTGGGAGAATCGCTTGAATTCAGGAGATGGAAGTAGCAGTGAGCCAAAATCATGCCACTGCACTCCAGCCTGGGCGAAAGGTGAAACTCATCTCATAAAAAAATTAAAAAATAAAAATAAACTTGACTAAAATTAAATGGTAGACTTAAAAAAGAGGAGTCCAGGCCAGGCGTGGTGGCTTATGCCTGTAATCCCAGCACTTTGGGAGGCCGAAGTGGGTGGATCACGACATCAGGAGTTCAAGACCAGCCTGACCAATATGGTGAAACCCCACTGCTACTGAAAATAGACAGGCGTGGTGGTACATGCCTGTGGTCCCAGCTACTTGGAAGGCTGAGGCAGAATTGTTTGAACCTGGGAGGTGCTGAAGTTGCAGTGAGCCAAGATCATGCCACATCACTCCAGCCTGGGTGACAGAGCGAGACTCCATCTCAAAAAAAAAAAAAAAAAAAAAAAAAAAAAAAAAAAAAAACGCCAGGCGCGGTGGCTCAAGCCTGTAATCCCAGCACTTTGGGAGGCCGAGGCGGGTGGATCACGAGGTCAAGAGATCGAGACCATCCTGGTCAGCATGGTGAAACCCCGTCTCTACTAAAAATACAAAAAATTAGCTGGGCGTGGTGGCGCATGCCTGTAATTCCAGCTACTCAGGAGGCTGAGGCAGGAGAATTGCCTGAACCCAGGAGGCAGAGGTTGCAGTGAGCCGAGATTGCGCCATTGCACTCCAGCCTGGGTAACAAGAGTGAAACTACGTCTTAAAAAAAAAAGAGGAGTCCAGTGTGTTTTTGCCCTCCTGTACCTCTTCTACTTACATTTTTCAAATGCATGTTTTTATTTAACTTAAATGCATTATTGCATTTCAGGCAACAAGTGATCTGGAACACTATGACAAGACTCGACATGAAGAATTTAAAAAATATGAAATGATGAAGGAACACGAAAGGAGAGAGTATTTAAAAACACTGAATGAAGAAAAGAGGAAAGAAGAAGAATCTAAATTTGAAGAAATGAAGAAAAAGCATGAAAATCACCCTAAAGTTAACCATCCAGTAAGGATTGTGACTTTATGAGACCATTTTTAGATAAAGATACTTCTTTGTATTAGCAGAATTTTATCATGTTATTAGTACTTAAATCTTGATTCTTAATTCTCCAAAGTTCCTCAAATTTATATTTTGAGTCTGTTCATATATATTATATTTTGTTTTGAGCAATTTTTTTAAATTGATTCACAGGGAAGCAAAGATCAACTAAAAGAGGTATGGGAAGAGACTGATGGATTGGATCCTAATGACTTTGACCCCAAGACATTTTTCAAATTACATGGTAACAGATTTAATACAAATATATTTGATATTTGTATCTATTTGATACAAATAGATAACAAAATTTGATAACAGATTTGATACAAATATATTTGATATATATTTGATATTTATATCTGCTGTTTGAAAAAATATTTGCTTTCCTCTTAATTTCTGCCAAGGTCTGCTATTGAGTTCTAGTGAGAGTAAATGGTTAGAGTTTCCGTTTTTTTTTTTTTTTTTTTTTTTTGAGACAGAGTTTCGCTCTTGTTACCCAGGCTGGAGTACAATGGCGTGATCTCGGCTCACCGCAACCTCCGCCTCCTGGGTTCAGGCAATTCTCCTGCCTCAGCCTCCTGAGTACCTGGGATTACAGGCATGTGCCACCATGCCCAGCTGATTTTTTTTTTTTTTTTTTTTTTTTATTTTTAGTAGAGACAGGGTTTCACCATGTTGACCAGGATAGTCTCGATCTCTTGACCTCGTGATCCACCCACCTCGGCCTCCCAAAGTGCTGGGATTACAGGCTTGAGCCACTGCACCTGGCCTTTTTCTTTTGAGAGAGTCTCACTCTGTCATCCAAGCTGGAGTGCAGTGGCACAATCTCGGGTTAAGCAATTTTCCTGCCTCAGCCTCCCGAGTAGCTGGGACTACAAGCCCATGCCACTACACCTGGATAATTTTTGTATTTTTGTAGAGATGGGGTTTCACCATGTTGGCCAGGCTGGTCTTGAAGTCCTGACCTCATGATCCACCTGCCTTGGCCTCCCAAAACGTTGGGATTACAGGCGTGAGCCACTGCACCTGGCCATGGTTAGAGTTTTTCTAGAGTAATATGATAGTTTTTGTTTTTGTTTTTGTTTTCTTTTGAGATGGAGCCTCACTCTGTCGCCAGACTGGAGTGCAGTGGTGCAATCTCGGCTCACTGCAACTTCCACCTCCCGGGTTCAAGTAATTCTCCTGCCTCAGCCTCCCAAGTAGCTGGGACTACAGGCATACACCACCACACCCAGCTAATTTTTGTATTTTTAGTAGAGATGACGTTTCACCATGTTGGCCAGGATGATCTTGATCTCCTGATCTCATGATCCACCCACCTCGGCCTCTCAAAGTGCTGGGATGACAAACATCAGCCACCTCGCCTGGCTAATATGATAGTCTTATTGCTCACCTTCAGTATAAAATATTTTAGGTTCTTAATCCCTGCTTTTACTGTTGAGTCATTATATGAATTATTGCAAAGTTCTCTGTAAACTGAAAACTGTAAACTGTGACTAGCTAGATTATATCTAATAGGCTTTATACTATAATATTAAATTTTACTTCTACTCTCATAGAATATTGCTTAACTTTATATTTTTGGAAAAAAATGGTCAAGATATTCTTTCCTCACAAATGATTATGAATTGCAAATAAATACAGCATATTTATCAATTGAGCTGATCTAAAGCTTCATGAAAAAGAAGAAATGCTTTTCTGCAGTCTGTTGATGCTTCACATCTGCACTACTTTTGTAAACCTTTTCTAAATCGTTGAATTTTAATTATTTATTTTCTAAGGTATTAAAATCTATTTTTGCATCTGTAACTTTTAAACTTTAGATGTCAATAGTGATGGATTCCTGGATGAACAAGAATTAGAAGCCCTATTTACTAAAGAGGTAAATGAGTTTATTAAGTATTCAGTGTTCTCGTTCTCTTTTTTTCTTCTATTACTTTCTTTCCTTTCACGGAAAGTAATTAAAATTTTCTTTTTAGTTGGAGAAAGTATATGACCCTAAAAATGAAGAGGATGATATGGTAGAAATGGAGGAAGAAAGACTTAGAATGAGGGAACATGTAATGAATGAGGTATGTTTTAAAAGTTTAAGATAATATATTATTTCTATATTGCAATGAATCTTACTTTAAGATGGAAAATATACTGAATGTGTATTGGAATGGAGTTTGCTTTTTTTTTTTTTTTAAGACAGGGTCTTGCTCTGTTGCACTGGAGTGCAGTGGTACAATCATGGCTCATTGTAACCTCAACCTCCTGAGCTCAAGCAGTCCTCTCTCAGCCTCCTGAGACTGAGGAAGGACCACAGGCTCAAGCCACCATGCCTAGCTAATTTTTTTTTTTTTAGATGGAGTCTCTGTCGCCCACACTGGAGTGCAGTGGCACGATCTTGGCTCACCGCAGCTTCTGCCTCCCAGGTTCAAGTGATTCTCCTGCTTCAGTCTTTTGAGTAGCTGGCATTACAGGCACCCACCATCACACCTGGCTAATTTTGTATTTTTAATAGAGGCAAGATTTCATCATATTGGCCAGGCTGGTCTTGAGCTCCTGACCTCAGGTAATCCATCCACCCCGGCCTCCCAAAGTGCTGGGATTATAGGTGATTACAGGTGTGAGCCATCAGCCTTTTTCTTGTTTATTTTTGAGACACAGTCTCACTCTGTTACCCAGGCTGGAGTGCAGTGGCTCTGTTTTGGCTTACTGCAGCCTCTGCCTCCCGGGTTCAAGCAATTCTCCTGCCTCAGCCTCCTGAGTACCTGGGATTGCAAGCATGTACCACCACGCCTGGCTGATTTTTGAATTTTTAGTAGAGATGGGGTTTCACCATGTTTGCTAGGCTGGTATTGACCTCCTGACCTCAAGAGATCCGCCCACCTCAGTCTCCCAAAGTGCTAGCTGGGATTACAGGCATGAACCACTACACCAGGCAGATTTTTTTTTTTTTTTTTTTTTTTTAAGAGACAGGTTTTTGCCATGTCGCCCAGGCTGCCAGCTAACTTTTTATGTTTTTGTAGGGACAAGGTCTTGCTATGTTGCCCAGGCTGGAGTTTGCATTTTTGATCCAGATTATACTAGATGCCTTTAGTATGAATAAAATAATTTGTAACTACTTTAAAACATTCTAAAAGATAAAGATGCTACTGCATGTCAGGTATAAAACCTTTTTTTGAGCTGGGTGTGGTGTCTCATGCCTGCAATCCCAGCATTTTGGGAGGTCATGGCAGGTGGATCACTTCAGGTCAGGGATTTGAGACCAGTCTCGAACTGGTCTCGAACGGCAAACATCATGAAACCCTGTCTCTACTAAAAATACAAAAATTAGCCAGATGTGGTGGTGCATACCTATAATCCCAGCTACTTGGGAGGCTGAGTCATGAAAATCACTTGAACCCAGGAGGCGGAGGTTGCGGTGAGCCAAGATTGCACCACTGCACTCCAGCCTGGGTGACAGCAAGACTCCATCTCAAAATGAAACCAAAGTAAACCTTTTCTTCGGTACTGAAATACAAAACAAAACATAACCTCTGGTTACTGCCTCATTGTTCTGTTCTTTTTCAAAGAGTTGTCTATTCTTCCTCTTCCTGTTTTTCTTCTTTCATTTTCATCTTAATCTCTGCTGAATATGCTGTAGCCGCCATCATTCCGTTTAAAAATCCTCCCATTGGATGACCTCTATCTTGTCAAATCCATCTTACTGGACCCCTTAGCAACATTTGATATAGCTGATGCCTCTCTTTCTTGAAATGCTTCCTTCACTTGGCTTTTGGAAAACCACACTTGCTCAGTTTCCTCATACCTCACTCTCTCTTCTTTGCTGGTTCTTCCTCCTCTTTCCAAGTTCTACATGTTGCATTGCCCTGGGCCTATCCCTTGGCCTTGTTCTTTCTAGCTTCATTCTTTGCTTAGGTGGTAGTATGGAATCTCATGTCTGTATGTATGCTCTATAGCAGCATGTTTGCTGATGAGTTCAACATTTTTATCTTCAGCTCTCTCCCTTCTGTGAGTACCAGGCTTGTATCTGCTTGACAGTTCTCTTTGCATATTTAATACACATCTTCTCCAGACCCAGATCCTTCCCCAGCCTTCTTTATTTCAGCAAGTGAATCACTCATCTAGTTGCTCAGGCTAAGTCATCTTTGACTTCTTTCCTCATATCTTACATTTCCTCTATAAGTTCTATTTGATCTATCTTTCAAACAGATGCAGAATTTGACCACATCCCCCATCTTCCACTACTGTTTAATACCAATCAAGTCCAAGCAAGTCTCCTAACTGGCATCTCTGCTTCTATTCCTTACCCCACTATAGACACTTCTCCATAAACAGGCGGAGTAAGCTCTTAAAAGCATAAATCATGTCTTGTGCTCCCTTGTACAGAAATACTTCAATGGCTTGCATTTTTCCTTGTGATATGATCCCAAATCCCTCCTGTTTCCAAAAGATTTGAGACTTTATCCTTGCCTTGCTCTCTGATCCCATGTTCTGTAACTCTATCCCTCTCTCTCCTCTGGCCACACTGGCCTTTTGATGTTTACCTCTTATCAAGCTTGTTCCCATTTTAGGGCATTTGGACTTAACTTTTTTTTCTGGAACAAACCTTCTCTAGATTGTCACAAGGTCTTAACTTCTATTGAGTCTGTGCTTAAATGTCCATGGTCCATCTAATGACCACCCTCATTTAAATATTTGCCTTTCTCTGCAGTTCTTGCTCTGCCTCTCCTCCCTCTAAGCAAAAAACTCTGATATAGGCATCATTTGCAGGGTAATTGAATCCTACTATTTTGCTTCACTAATTTTCATCTGAATTTTTGAGCTGTAAATGCTAAGTCTGGATCTCCGTTGACTGCTGGCATCCCAACTATCAAGTGAATTTCTTTGACCATTATAGAGTACACCTTTGTAATGAAATTTGCCACAGGCTGTCACAGCTATGCAAGAGGATTTGGAGAGGTTGTCAACTTTAGTTTTGATTTAGGTGATTGTTTTTTTAAAAAAATGTTGAGAGAGTTTTAATTTAACCTCCTTTATTCTTGGCTAAAACAGCCCTCTTTCTGGATTGGTTATTTTTCTTACTCGAGAACTTGGCTTTAAGAGGGATTATACGTATTATGGTAAAGGAGGAAGATAATACCAGCCACCTAACCACCCAGATCAGCTGACTGAAACTTAGTGGTTTCCAGGGCATTAGGTATATAGATATCTCATATTTTCCAGTTTGAATTCTATATAAGAGAAAGGTATTTATTCTGTAATTCTAGTGTAATATTGAGTGCTCTGTTTTTTATTTTTCCCCCTAGTTTCTGTGGATGTTAGGTGAGTCCTAATTGCTCTGTGTTTATGTAATAGCATCCATTACAAGATAGTTGCTAGTGTCTAAATAATATGAGAAAGATTTACTTTATATTATGTATACCTTTTCTCTTAATCAGGTTGATACTAACAAAGACCGATTGGTGACTCTGGAGGAGTTTTTGAAAGCCACAGAAAAAAAAGAATTCTTGGAGCCAGATAGCTGGGAGGTAATAGAACCTACTCTAAATGAGATGTATGGTTCAACAAAGTCTACATCAGTCTTTTCTACTTTTAACTTTTATTCTCCATTATGTTTTCATGGATAGTCTTAACTACCTTGGGTTTTTTTCTGTAAATGTCACTATAAAATAATGAACTTGATTTCTTAGAAAGCTTGTGGCAATTTTATTTCTTGTTTATAATCACACTGTATAAAATTAGAAGTCTTAAAAATTATACTTTTTTCAAAGTATAAAATAAGATTCAGTATTGAATATTAGAAATGTAGATACAGTGAAAGAATAAATGAGAATTCACTCATAATTTTACTACTCAGAGGTAGACTCTTAAGTTATGCATTGTATTATGTTAATTTGGAATAGTATGCAGTTTGTATATATAGTATATGCACATGTAGCATACAGTATGTAAACAATGTATTTAATTTTAAATTCATACATACATATTCATATTTATGTATTTAAAAATGGCTTCATACTATATAAATGACTTTGTATGTTGATGAAATACTTTTTTAAATTTAACAATATTTCACAAACACTTTTTAATGTCATTCTTCAAAAACATGATTTTAAAAATGACTACTTAACATGCATTTATATGGCTGTAGCATAATTTATAAATCCATTTCTCCAGACTTAGACATTTTGGGTAAATTCCAGTATTTTATTATAATGACGCTATGATGACTATCCATTTCTTCACACATTTTTGGGCAATCTATAATGATTTCCCTGGGATTAACTCCCAGGAATAGAACTATTCTTAAGATTTATGAACATTTTAAAAATTTCTCGTTATATCTTGCCAAATTGCTCCAGAAAAGTATATCAATTTGTAACACAGTCAACTGTGTATAAATGAGTGAACAGATAGCTTGAAAAGAATAGCTGAGAGGCACCAACCAAAATAGACTGAAGAAAGAACATAGTCTTTTTCTACATAAAAACTAAAAAGATTACTATTTAAATTAAAATTTTAATTGTCCAGAAAATAGTTTGAGAAAGGGCGAGCAATTATTCTAGTTTACCCAGGACTAAGGAATTTCCAAGGATGTGGAACATTTCATTGCTAAAACCAGACCTTTCAGGGCAAATTGGGATATTTGATCCCTTTCATTTGATATCAGAAAAGTCATTCTCTTTTTGTATTGAAGTTTTTTTTGAGATGGAGTCTCCATATGTTACCATGCTTGAGTGTAGTGGTGTGATCTCGGCTCACCGCAACCTCTGCCTCCCGGGTTCAAGTGATTCCCCTCCTCAGCGTGTCGAGTAGTTGGGACTACAGGTGCACGCCACCATGCCCGGCTAATTTTTTGTATTTTAGTAGAGACCGGGTTTCACTATGTTGGCCAGGATGGTCTCCATCTCCTGACCTCATGATCTGCCCATCTCAGCCTCCCAAAGTGCTAGGATTACAGGTGTGAGCCACTGTACCTGGCCTTGTATTGAGTTTTTGTCTAGAAATGTGTCTTGAAATTTGGCCGGGCGCGGTGGCTCAAGCCTGTAATCCCAGCACTTTGGGAGGCCGAGGCGGGTGGATCACGAGGTCGAGAGATCGAGACCATCCTGGTCAACATGGTGAAACCCCGTCTCTACTAAAAATACAAAAAACTAGCTGGACATGGTGGCGCGTGCCTGTAATCCCAGCTACTTAGGAGGCTGAGGCAGGAGAATTGCCTGAACCCAGGAGGCGGAGGTTGCGGTGAGCCGAGATCGCGCCATTGCACTCCAGCCTGGGTAACAAGAGCAAAAACTCCGTCTAAAAAAAAAAAAAAAAAAAAGAAATGTGTCTGGACTTTGGTGAAGAAGAATGCTAAGATTATTTGAATATACATCCCCTTTAGTGCATCTGGCAGACTAGATCATAGATAATTACATACTTTTAAAATTTTGACATAATTTCAGATTTAACTACATTTGCTTTATCTTTCTCTTATCCTCTCCCCATTTTTAATCTGTATGTGTGTGTATATATAACATATGTAATGTATGTATGTATGTGTATATATAAACATATATGTATATATGCACATATATATATATATAAAGTTTTGAATTGCTTAGGAGTAAATTGCACATCATAACACTTTAACCTAAAATGTTTGAGTGTATATTTCTTGCAAACAGGATTTACCTTATATAATCACAGTAAAATTACCAGTACTACACACATGGGACTCTTTCCTGATCTCTAGACTTATTGAAATTTAGTCAGTTTTCCCAATAATATTTTTTATAACAAAAGCAAATCCAAGATGATACATTGAATTCAGTTGTAATGTCTTTCTAGTTTCCTTTGATCTGAAACAGTTTTTCAGGAGATTGTTATGTTGTATAATGTCCCTTGAATACCACAGAAGAGGATGCTTAGTGTATCCTATCAGAAGGCACATGTTGATGATCCCCATAACTGGTAATGGTAGCTTTCATAATTTTGTTAAGGTGATGTCTACCATATTTCCATATTTTTCTATGTAAAGTTACTATTTTACCTTTTGTATTTTAAAAAGTATCTTGTCTAGCCCACCGTAGTGAAAGAATCAGAAGTCAGCTTTTGCTCTTTTTTTTTTTTTTAATTTTATAAATACAGACAGGGTCTCACTATATTGCCCAGGTTGGTCATGAACTCCTGGGCTCAAGCAGTCCTCCTGCCTCAACCTCCCAAAATGTGTGAGCCACTGTGGACAGAAGTCAGCTTTTTTTTTTTTTTAAAATAATTTTAGAAAAAAATTTTAAAAGGCCCTCCTTGCTCTGTCACCCAGGCTGGAGTGCAGTGATGTGATCTCACCTCACTGCAACATTTGCCCCCACCCCCACAACCCGCCTGGGCTCAAGTGATCCTCCCACTTCAGGTTCCTGAGTTGCTGAGACTGCAGGTGTGTACCACCACTTCTGGATCTTTTTTTGGTATTTCACTAGAGGCAGGACCTCTCCACATTGCCCGGGCTGGTCTCGAACTCCTGAGCTCAAGCAATCTGCCCGCCTTGGCCTCCCAAAGTACTGGGATTAGAGATGTGAGTCTCCATGCCCAGATAGAAGTCAGCTTCAAAAAAAATTAATTCAACATCATATCAAAAGTATTTTCACGTATCCGTAAGCCTTATTTTAACAGCTGTGGAGGTATATAAACTTTTTTTAGGGTTAGACATTTAGATTACTTTGTTTTTTACTGCTATTTTAAAAAGAAAATGCTGCTACAAATACATTTTTGTATAAAGCTTTTTATGTGATTAGGGTTGTTTTACAGGGTAGCTTCTCAATGTAGCATCACCAGGACCCAGGGAATATTTTTAAGGCTGTTTTTAAGGCTTGAACGTCCTGATATACTAAAAGTAAGGAAGTCCCTAAAGAGTGATAGAGACATGTCACAGGACATGAAAGCCAGTATGAAGAAACTTTCACTGGCCAAATATGGGACAGTTTGAACATGGAAATAATGAAGATAAGGATTAGAGCTTATTGAATAAAACAAGAAGCCACAAGTCTACACTGATATACGTAGAGAGAGAGAGAGAAGGGTGAATTCTTTTGCAAAATTGCTTTTCAAAAGAATTATGCCAATTTATATTTCCACCATTAAAAAAATGTGTGTACTCTTTAAACGTATCAGAGCTGGGCATGGTGATGCGCACCTGTAGGCCCAGCTACTTAGGAGGCAGGAGGATCGCTTGAGCCCAGGAGTTTGAGACCGGCCTGGGCAATGTAGCAAGACCCTGTCTCTAAAAATTAAAAAAAATTTTTTTTTAATCTTGTGGGCTTATACTTTGAGAAAATGTGAATGTATTATTATGTCCATTGATGATTCTAGCTGTAATTATTATTGTAATGGTTGACTAATGGAGATTTTCTTTTCTTTTTTTTTTTTTTTTTGAGACGGAGTCACTTTGTTGCCCAGGCTGGAGAGCAATGGCACGATCTCAGCTCACTGCAACCTCCGCCTCCTGGGTTCAAGCCACTCCCCTGCCTCAGCCTCCCAGGTAGCTGAACTACAGGCATGTGCAATCATGCCTGGCTAATTTTGGTATTTTTAGTAGAGATGGGGTTTCACCATGCTGGCCAGGCTGGTCTTGAACTCCTGACCTCAAGTGATCTGCCCACCTTGCCTCCCAAAGTGTTGGGATTACAGATGTGAGCCACCACACCTGGCCAACAAATGGTGATTTTCTAATCTGATCATCCTTTCTACATTTGTTAGTTGGCTTTCTACTGTAAGGAAAAGCTATTCCTTTCCCTGACCTTCTGTTTATCAGTGTAGACTGGTGGCTTTTTTATTTAGTAAGTTCTAATCCTTGCCATCATTATTTCCATGCTCAAAATGTCCCAGACTTGGCCAGTGGCAGTTTCTTCAGACTGGCTTTTGTGTCCTTCTGACATGTCTGAATCATTCTTTGGAGACTTCCTTACTTTTAGTATATCAAGGTGTTCAAGGCTTATCTTACTCTTTCCCTGACCCAATCTGGAATGAACCATTTTTCTGAGAAGCCCTAGTTCCTTTTAGTGGAGATTGATACTGCAGACCAAGATCTGGGCCCTGGATGTGCTCCTTGCTACTGCAGTGAGATTGCTTCCAAGGTCTTGTCAGATGACAGAGCTCGGGAATTAAAATAATATGTATATGTAATATAGATGTGTCTATGTATATGTATATATATACACACATATGTGCACACATACACACATATACAACACCTGTGCACATTTATATTCATTTTTATATATCTATCAATATATATTAAAACTCATAAGTTTACACTGGTATCTCCAATTGCAATCCCAATACCTCTGATTTTTTTTTTTTTTTGGGGGGGGATCTTTTTTATTTTTATACACATGACAAGATTTTACATCAAGAATAGTCAGTTAAATAGTACAAATTTACATTCATGAGGAATGTTAAAAAAAATTCAACTAAAAAACCCACTTCTTCCTGTGACCCATAATCCCACATTTTACAGTGCAGGGGAGAAAGGGACTGGTGGGGGGCATCCAAAACAAGTCTCTCCCAAAAGAAATGACTTCAATTTCAAAGTCCCTCTCCACACAGGATCCAAACGGTGAGAGATTTTTTAAAAAAAATTTTTAAAGTTCAAGGACACGTGTTCAGGTTTGTTATATAGTTTATATATATAAACTTGTGTCATGGGGGTTTGTTGTACAGATTATTTTATTACCCCGGTTTTAAGCTCTCATACCCACTAGTTCTTTTTCCTGATCCTCCTCTTCTTCCTGCCCTCCGTCCTCCCGTAGGCCCCAGTACGTGTTGTTCCGCTCTATGTGTCCATGTGCTCCCATCATTTACCTCCCACTTATAAGTGAGAACATGCAGTATTTCGTTTTCTGTTCCTGTATTAGTGTTTGCTAAAGATAACTGGCCTCCAGCTTCATCTGTGTTCCTGCAGAGGACATGATCTCATTCATTTTTATGGCAGCATAGTATTCCATGGTATATGTGTACCACATTTCTTTATCTAATCATTTAGGTTGGGCATTTAGGTTGAATCTATGTCTTTGCTATTGTGAATAGTGCTGCAATGAACATATGTGCAACAACTTTGATTTCAACACAGCAGTCTGTCTTTTGCCATATTTCATGCAAAACCTAACTCCCTTTTCCTTAAAAATATTTCGTTTATTTGCTCAATCCTAGAATGTACAAGGAGTTTCAGAATACTAATCCATGCCTCTGTAAAATAAGAGTTTAAAATTTGTTTAGATTTTGTTGTTGTTGGGGCCGCCACAGTGGCTCATGCCTATAATCCCAGCACTTTGGGAGGCCAGGGTGGGCGAATCACCTGAAATCAGAAGTCTGAGACCTGGCCAACATGGTGAAACCCTGTTTCTATTACAAAAATTAGCTGGGAGTGGTGGTGCACTCCTGTAATTCCAGCTACTTGGGAGACTCAGGCAGGAGAATTGCTTGAACCTGGTAGACAGAGATTGCAGTCAGCCAAGATCTCACCCCTGTACTCCAGCCTGGGTAACAGAGCAAGACTCCATCTCAAAAAAAAAAAAAAAAAAAAAAAAAATTATTGTTGTTGTTATTTTTAACTCAAGAGCATATTGTCCAAATACTATGATCAAAAATTACTAGGATTAGTTCATTTTTTTCCTCCCCATTCTGTGGGTTATCTCATCAATTTAAAATAAAAGTACTATTTATTGACTTCTGTTTTTCTATTCAAGTTTTAGGATTTTTTTGACTTGTGGATTTTAATTTTATTTGCTTGAATATGTGAAACATTAACACATTTCTAAAAATTGAATCTATATGAAAAAGGTGTGTTCAGACAAGTTTTTTCTTTATTTTTTATAATTAAATTTTTGTGCATGCACATTCATAGTATATGTATATATTTAAGGAGTAGGTGAGATATTTTGGTACAGACATGCAATGTGTAATAATTACATAATGGAAAATTGGGTATCCATCCCATCAAGCATTTATCTTTTATGTTACAAGCAATCCAATTATGCTCTTTTAGTTATTTTTAAATGTACAATTAAAGTATTATTGACTATAGTCCCCCAGTTATACTATAAAATACTAGGTTTCATTCATTTTTTTTTGGTACCCTTAACTGTCCCTACCGCTCCCCCATTCCACACCTTTTCCAGCCTCTGGTAACCATCCTTCTATTCTCTATCTCCATGAGTTCAGTTGTTTAGATTTTTAGAACCCACAGATAAGTAGGAACACATGATATTTGTCTTTCTGTCCTGGCTTATTTCACTTAACATAATGACCTCCAGTTCCATCCATGTTGTTGCAAATGACAATCTCATTCTTTTTTTTATGGCTGAAATAATACTCTGTTGTGTATAAGTACCACATTTTCTTCATCCATTCATCCGTTGATGGACGCTTAGCTATTGTGAACAGTACTACAACAAACATGGAAATGCAGTTATTTCTTTGATGTATTAATTTCCTTTCTTTCGCGTATATACCCAGCATTGAGATTGCTGTGTTATATGATAACTCTATTTGAAATTTTTTGAGGAACTTCTGCGCTGTTCTCCATAGTGGTTGTATTAATTTACATTCCTACCAACAGTGTACGAGGGTTCCCTTTTTTCCATATCCTCGCCAACATTTGTTATTGCCTGTCTTTTGGATAAAAGCCATTTTAACTGAGGTGAGATGGTATCTCATTGTGTTTTTTTATTTGTTTGTTTGTTTGTTTGTTTTGAGACAAAGTCTTGCTCTGTTGCCCAAGCTGGAGTGCAGTGGTGCGATCTTGGCTCATTGCAGTCTCTGCTTCCTGAGTTCAAGTGATTCTCCTGCCTCAGCCTCCCTAGTAGCTGGGACTACAGGCATGCACCAACACGCCTGCTAATTTTTGTATTTTTAGTAGAGACAAGGTTTCATCATGTTGGCCAGGCTGGTCTCGAACTCCTAACCTCAAGTGATCCACCCACCTCAGCTTCCCAAAGTGCTAGGATTACAGGCATTAGCCACTGCTCCTGTCCCATTTGTCTATCTTTGAGAACAGTCTATGTGCTAAGGAGTAGAGTATGTGTTCTTATTTTTTAATTTTATTTTTTTAAGGCAGGGTCTCACTCTGTTGCCCAAGCAGGAGTGCAACGGAGCAATCTCAGTTCACTGTAACCTCCACCTCCCCAATTCAAGCGATTCTCCCACTTCAGCCTCCAGAGTAGGTGGGATTACAGGCACCTGCCATCATGCCTGGCTAATTTTTATATTTTTAATAGAGAAAGGGTTTCACCGTGTTGGCCAGGCTGGTCTCAAACTCCTGACCTCAAGTGATCCACCTGCCTTGGCCTCCCAAAGTGTTGGGATTACAGGCGTGAGCCACCACACCTGGCAAAAAATGTGTATTCTATACCTGTTAGATGAAAGATTTGTTAAATATATGTTAGATCAATTTGATCTATACTGCAGATTATGTCAAATGTTTCTTTGTTGATTTTCTGTCTAATGCTGAAAGTGAGGTGTTGAGGTCTTCAGCTATTACTGTATTGAGGTCTGTCTTTAGCTCTAGTAATATTTGCTTAATATATCTGGGTGCTCTAGTGTTGGGTGTGTATATGTTTGCAATCATTATATCTTCTTGCTGAATGGACCCATTTATCATTGTCTTTGTCTCAGTTTTTGTCTTGACCTCAGTTTTGTCTTTTTTTTTTTTTTTTTTGAGACGGAGTTTTGCTCTTGTTACCCAGGCTGGAGTGCAATGGCGTGATCTCGGCTCACCGTAACCTCCATCTCCTGGGTTCAAGCAATTCTCCTGACTCAGCCTCCCGAGTAGCTGGGACTACAGGCGTGCGCCACCATGCCCAGCTAATTTTTGTATTTTTAGTAGAGACGGGGTTTCACCTTGTTGGCCAGGATGGTCTTGATCTCTTGACCTCGTGATCCACCCGCCTCAGCCTCCCAAAGTGCTGGGATTACAGGCTTGAGCCACCGCACCTGGCCCTCAGTTTTGTCTTGACCTCTGTTTTGTATTGCTCCTGCTATTCCTGCTCCTTTTTGGTTTCCATTGGCATGGAATATCTTTTTCCATCTCTTTAATTTCAGTCTCTGTGTCTTTATAGGTGAAATGTATTTCTTTTAGGCAACAGATTATTTGGTCTTGTTTTTTCCTCTATTCAGGCACTCTATGTCTTGATTGGAAAGTTTAGTTGGTTTACATTCAAAGTTATTATTATTGACAAGTAGGGACTTACTCCTGCTATTTTGTTATTTTCCTGGTTGTTTTGCTGTCTTCTTTTTTTTTCCTTCCTGTCTTCCTTTTAGTGAAGCTTCCTTTTAGTGATTTTCTCTTGTGGCATGCTCTAATCTCTTGCTTTTTTTGTGTGCATATCCATTGTATGTTTTTAGATTTGTGGTTACCATGAGGCCTGCAAATGATATAACCCATTATTTTTAACTGATAACACTGATTGCATAAACAAAAGGCAAAATTCATAAATACTTTACACTTTAACTTCATTCTCCTGCTTTTTAATTTTTCATTGTTACTTTTTACATCTTATTTTATTGTCTGTCTTGAAAAGTTGTACTTATTTTATTTGTTTTTAGTTATTATTTTTGATTCATTCCTTGTTTAGTCTTTCTGTTTAAGTGAAGAGAGGTTTATATACCACAATTACGGTGTTACACTATTCAGTGTTTTCCTGTGTGCTTACTGTTACCAGTGAGTTTTATACCATCAGATGATTTCTTTGTTCTCATTAATATCCTTTTCTTTCAGACTGAGGAACTACCTTCCATATTTCTTATAGGACAGGTCTGATGTTGATGCAATCCCTCTGCTTTTGTTTGTCTGAGAAGGTCTTTATTTCTCCTTTATGCTTAAAGAATATTTTCAGTGAATATACTATTCTAGGGTAAATGTGGGTTTTTTTTTTTTTTCCATCAGTACTTCAAATATGTCATGCCAGTCTCTCTTGGCCCGTAAGGTTTCCACTGAAAAGTCTGCCACCTGAGTCGGAGTCTTGCTGTGTTACTCAGGCTGGAGGGCTGTGTCGTGATCTTGGCTCACTGCAACCTCTGTCTCCCAGGTTCAAGCAATTCTTGTGTCTTAGGCTACCAAGTAGCTAGGATTATTGGTATGTGCCACCACACCTGGCAAATTTTTATGTTTTTAGTAGAGATGGGGTTTTTCCCTGTTGGCCAGGCTGGTCTTGAACTCCTGGCCTCAAGTGATTCACCTACCTCTGCCTCCCAAAGTGCTGAGATTACAGGTGTGAGCCACCACACCCAACTTGATGCAAGTACTCCTATGGCCATCACCACGGGAACTGTGCTGGGTTAGCCCTGAAGCCAGCATGGCACTGGGCCTTGCCCAAGGCCCTTTTTTTCATTGTGGCGAGTTCCCCCAGACCCTGGGTGTGTCCAGAGATGCTGTCCTTTCTTTGTACTTGACCTTTGGGAGTTTCATTATTAAATGCCTTGAGGTAGTCTGACATGGGTTAAATCTGCTTGATGTTCTATAACTTTCTTGCACTTGAATGTTGAAATATTTCTGGTATTATCGCTTTGAATACAATTTCTACCCTTATCTCTTTCTCTGCCTCCTCTTTTAGGTCAATGAAACTCTTAGATT
Source organism: Saimiri boliviensis (assembly GCF_048565385.1). Classification (NCBI taxonomy): domain Eukaryota; kingdom Metazoa; phylum Chordata; class Mammalia; order Primates; family Cebidae; genus Saimiri; species Saimiri boliviensis. Next base: position 86,955,322 of record NC_133454.1, read on the forward strand.
TGCCCTTTTGAAGCTATTTTCTAGATCTTGTAGGCATGCTTTCATTGTTTTCCATTCTCTTTCCTTTTGAGTCCTCTAACTGTATTTTCAAATAGCCTGTCTTCAAGCTCAGTAATTCTTTGTTTTGCTTGATCAGTTCTGCTATTAAGAAACCTTGATATATTCTTTAGCATGTTCGTTGCATTTTTTTTTTAACTCTAGTTCTGCTTGATTCTTTGTAATTCTTTTGATCTCTTGGTTAAATTTATCTGATAGAAATCTGAATTCCTCTCCGTGTTGTTATCTTGAATTTGAGTTTCCTCAACACAGCTGTTTTGAGTTCTGTATCAGAAAGGTCATACATCTCTGATTCCCCAGGATTGGAACCTGGTGCCTTATTTAATTCATTTGGTGAGGTCATGTTTTCCTGGGTGATGGTAATGTGTGCAGATGTTCATCCGTGTCTGGGCATTGAATAGTTAGATAGTTATTGTAATCTTCGCAGTCTGGGCTTGTTTGTGCATTTCCTTCTTCAAAAAGCTTTCCAGATATTCCACGGGATTTAGGCCCCAAGTCCAGTAATTCTGTGATTTTTGCAGACTCATAGAAGTACCATCTTTGTGGTCTTGGATAAGATCCAGAAGAATTCTCTAGGTTACAAGGCAGAGACTCTTGTTCTTTTCCCTTACTTTCTTCCAAACAAATGAAGTCTCTCTCTCTGTGCTGAGCCACCTGGAACTGGAGGTGTTTTGATGCAAGTGGCCCCTGTGGCCATCAGCACTGGAACTGTGCTGGGTTAGTCCTGAAGCCAACATGGCACGGCCTTGCCCAAGGCCCTTTCCTTCATGGTGGCGAGTTCCCCCAGACCCTGGGTGTGTCCAGAGATGCTATCTGGAAGCCAGGGATTCTAATAAAAATCCTAGTGATTTACCTGATGTTCTGTTTTATTGTGGCTAAGCTGGCGCTCAAACCACAATACAAAGGCCTTCCTGCTCTTCACTCCCCTTTCCACAGGCAGAGAACCCTCTCCCTGTGGCCATCACCACCACCACCTCTGGTCCACATGGGCTTCTCCCAATCACTGCTGATATTTGCCAAAAGCCCAAGGGCTTTTCTGTCACCTTGTGGTAAATGCTGCCAGGCCTGAGACTCACCCTTCAGGGAAGTGGGCTCCCCTCTGGCCCAAGGCGAGTCCAGAAATGCTAAGAGCCAAGGCCTGGACTTGGGGACCCCAAAAGCCTGCTTGTTGTTCTACCCTACCATGGCCGAGCTGGTAACTAGTGTGCAAGGCAAAATTGCCTTTACTTTCCCTCTGCTTTCCTCAAACAAGGGCCTTTCACCATAGCCACTACAGCTGGGATATGCTGGGTCACCCCGAAGCCAGCATGTCTCGGAGTCCAAGACCCAGAGCATACTCCCTGGGTCTCGCTGCTGGTTATTCAGGGCCCAGGGGCTCTTTACTCAGCAAGTGATGAAGCCTGCCAGGACTGCCTCCTTAAGGCAGCAGTTTTCCTTTTGGGTTAGGGTATGTCTGGAAATGTCATCTGGAAGCTAGGGCCTGGAATCGGGGCTTCACAACTCTGCCTGGTGCCTTTTCCTACTGTGGCTTAGCTGGTATCCGGGATGCAAGACAAAGCCCTCTTTTTGCTTTCCTTTCCTCAAGAAAGGGGTCACTTTCATAGCTACAAGCTGCACCACCTGAGGTTCAGGGAGGAGTAGCACAAGCTTTCCCTTAGCCTCACCAGCTGGTGTCTCCCCTGGTCACCTGTTACTCTCGTTGACTGGCTGTAAGCCCAGGCTAGCACTAGGAGTTGCCTAGGAATTACAGTCCTCCTTTCCTAGACTGCCTTTCAAATTTACCTAGGACCCCAGAGCATTCAGCCCACATGGCGAGGGCTGCTAGGAAATTCAGTATCCACTGCTGGGATGGGTGATGGTTCAAATGCTCCCTCCATCATGGGCACTGGTGAAGCTCAGCACAGCTTTATTCTCTGCTGTGACCGGGCAGCACTGAGTTCACTGTAAAGTCCCCCCGTCGCTATGCTCCTTCCCCAGAGTGCACAGACTCTGTGCTGCATGTCTGCTGCGAGGGGACGGGGGAGAGGTGGCGTAGGTGATTCCAGACTGTCTCTCTTGCCCTTGTCAATGCCTTTGTCAGTGATATGAAGTCGAAGCCAGGTACTATGAGTGCTCACCTGATGTTTGCTTCTTGTGCTTTTCTGTGTGCAGACAGCTGTTAAAATTTGTGTTTCAGTGAGAGTAGGGGGGAATGACAAATGTTATTTCTTTTCCCACGTTCTCTTTGTCACTTCTGCCCAATTCTCACTCTTTGCCTTTAGTTACCATTCCTAAAAGAGAACTGAGTTTCTCTTCCTGTTTTTCCGTTTGCTCAAATGAGTACATAAATATATATTACTTACTTCCCCTTCCTTCTTACCCCACAGGCGTAATCCTGTAGATACTCTTTTATACTTTGCTAACTATAGACTTCTAAAGCTAAATAAGACTTTATTGTTGTAGTTTTAAGATTCTTTTTTCATTTTTTTTCTTTTAGACATTAGATCAGCAACAGTTCTTCACAGAGGAAGAACTAAAAGAATATGAAAATATTATTGCTTTACAAGAAAATGAACTTAAGAAGAAAGCAGATGAGCTTCAGAAACAAAAAGAAGAGCTACAGCGTCAGCATGATCAACTGGAGGCTCAGAAGCTGGAATATCATCAGGTGGCATTTTGTCAAAAGATTATGGCATTAAAAAAGATTTCAGGGCCTTTGTTAAAAGCCTGTGTTTTTGCAACATATTTCATTGTACTGTAGCTATAGTATTTTAAATTTTAATACTTTAAAACTGTTTTGTGGAATATTAATCTAAATTTTATTTTATTTTTACTTTATTTTGAGATAGCCTGTCTCCCAGGCTGGAGTATAGTGGTATGATCGTAGCTCACTGCAGCCTCAAACTCCTGGGCTCAAGTGATCGTCACACCTCAGCCTCCCCAGTAGCTAGGACTACAGGTACATGCCAGTGTGCCTGACTAATGTTAATATTTTTTTTGTAGAGACGAGGTCTCACTATGTTGCCCAGGCTGGTATCGAACTTCTGGCCTCAGGTGATCCTCCAACCTCAGCCTCCGAAAGTGCTGGGACTATTGGCATGAGCCACTGCACCTGGTCAAATCTGAAGTTTATAGTTTGCATATCTTTTTTTAGAAAACAATTTTCCGTTACTATGTTGTGCTTTGTCAAAGGTCACACATATGATAGAAAATCAAATTATACCTTTTCTTTTTCCATTCACCAGGTCGTACAGCAGATGGAACAAAAAAAATTACAAGGAATTCCTCCATCAGGGCCAGCTGGAGAATTGAAGTTTGAGCCACGTATGTAATTTTGTTTGATTTGTTATTTAGGAAAATAAATTATTGTATCAATTGAAGTTCACATTTATTACAAATATAATTTCAAATCGTTAAGATGATATATGTTATTTTTGTGTATTTTTTGTAGTATTAGAGCAATTTAGATCACAGAAAAATGAAAATGCCTCCAAAAGTTTTATGTAGCAGCAAATTTTAAGTGCTATATCATTTATATATGTAGAATATATATGTGTGTGTATACATACATATATATATATATATATATATTTTTTTTTTTAAATTAATTTATTTTTTTTCAAGACAGAGTTTTGCTCTTGTTGCCCAGGCTGGTGTGCAATGGTGCAATCTTGGCTCACTGCAACTTCTGCCTTCTGGGTTCAAGAGATTCTTCTGCCTCAGCCTCCTGAGTAGCTGGGATTACAGGTGCCCGCCACTGTGCCTGGCTAATTTTTGTATTTTTAGTAGAGATGGGGTTTCACCATGTTAGGCTGGTCTGGAATGCCTACCTTGGCCTCCCAAAGTGCTGGGATTACAGGCATGAGGCACTGTGCCCAGCCATATCATTTACATAATTTGATAACCATATTTATGGTTAATTGATTTGTTTCAACATTATTTGTAATTCTTTCTAATTATATTAATCTTACCAGAGAACATGTTTTTAAAAACTGTAATCTATGATTAGCTAAGCATATTTAATATATATATATATATCTGTATATGAAAGAACATTCAGAATAAAGGAAGATACTTTTAAAATAAGAACATATTTTTTTTTCCAACAGACATTTAAAGTCTGAAGTCCGCCAGAACTTGGAAGAAAGCTGTTAACTCAACATCTATTTCATCTTTTTAGCTCCCTTCCTTTTTCTCTGCTCAATAAATATTTTAAAAGCATATTTGGAATAAAGGAAAATACTTTTTAAATGAGAACACTTTTTCTTGGACACAGATATTAAAGGATTGAAGTCTGTCACCACCAGGAAGAACACAAACTCACTATCCGCTCTCTGCTCTCACTCTCACACAGCTCTTCTATTTCTTCCTTTCTCCTTTAGTGATTTAATTAAGTGACTTTATGTAAGTTAGTGTAACTATTAGGAACTATTTAAGTGAGAAAACTCTGCCTATTCCTTTTAAATTAGATTGCTGTCACTTACTCATAAACATAGATATTCTTTATGGGTGTTACCATTCCTTCTTTTAATAAATGGCTCTTTGATATTAACAATTATGAAAAGTCCATAGCATTTCCCTGTGTTTCCTGGTAACCTTTTTCTACTTTTGGCAACCTCAACTGCTAGAAATTCTTCACCTGAATAACCCTTGTTATCACTTTAGGTCATTTTTCATTCTTTTTTATTTTGCTCTATACTTTATCATTTGAGATTAGGTTCAATTATATACAACAGAAAAACCAAAGTTAACAGTAGTTTAAACTGAATAGGAGTTTTTTTTCTTACGTAAAAGAAGTCTAGAAGTAGGTGGTGTCCCAAGTTCCTATCTTTCTGCTCTATCCTCAGTGCATGATTTTTATCCTCAGGTTACCTCACTCTCACTGTTCAAGTTTGCTCCTGGAGGGAGTGGGGAAGGCAAGAAATTGGACTTTCTCTACTTGAATTCGCTTCCCTGAGGCCATTTTCCAGAACCAGCAGCAGATGAACTTATGTTTCAGCTAGAACTGGGTCACGCTGATGGCCACACCTAGCTGCTAGGGAGGCTGAGAAGTCCATGTGGCAATGTGACCAGCTAAAAGTTGGATTCTTTGACTGAGGAAGGAGGGAGGAGGGTTACACTGATAGGTAGACAGCTTTCAATTTTAACCGCAGTCAGCTTTGTTGGCTACCTAAATTTCTGTGTATGTTCTTCTTCTGAGATAGAAAACACTCACTCCTCTCTCCCCTAAGAGAAACCACCAGAAATCTAGCCCATTATTGCATCTTAGATGAAAGACCACGCTATCTGGGGACAGTCCTCCACATCATGTTAGGGTGTGGCTCCTTGTGTTCTGGCCACCTACAGACAAGTTTTCTGCCCCAAGAGCACCAGATGCATAATGCAAAGGTGCAGGAAAACGGATCTTTTTAATTTTTTAGAGACAGGGTCTCACTCTGTTATCCAGTCTAGACTACAGTGGTGCCGTCATAGCTCACTGTAGCCTTGAACTCCTGGGCTCAAGTGATCCTTCCACCTCAGTCTCCCTAGTAGCTAAGACTACAGGCACATGCCACGAACACCTGGCTAATTTAAACATTTTCTTTTTTCTTTTCTTTTTTTTTTTTTTTTGTTTGTAGAGATGGAGTCTTGCTATGTTGCTCAAGCTGATCTTAAACTTCTGGTCTCAAGCAGTCTTCTTGCCTCAGCCTCCCAAAGCACTGGGATTATTGGCATGAGCCACCATGCCCAGGCACTCTAAAATTGACCTTTTAGAAAAGGAGAGAATTAGAAATACAGCAGTCACTGATCCATAGCAATTTGAAAGTGCAAGTTGCCAAAAATGAATAAATCTCTCTGCTATAGTCCATGAATATATTCCTTGGTTTACCCATCAGGCAACACCTAATTCACCTTTCTAAGGAATTCCTTTATCTAATGTCCTCGGGGGCCTTGGTTTTGCTTTCTGGGAGGTTTTTATTGTATGTTAGTTTTCAGATACAGTCTGAATGGGCATTGGAAAGTATACTCTTCCTGGAGCTGGGCAGTCTTAGCAGTTTACTTCCTATAATTGTGAGTCTGGGGGCAGGCTTGGGAATTCAGAGGATAGATCAGTAACAGCTACAGGCTGTTGCAGGCCAGGTTTCGGTTTTTGTTACTGTTTTGTTCTGTTTCTTGGCCAAGTGGATTCCTAAAACTTTAGTAAGTTTTGGGACTGTTGTCTTCAATCATTTCCACGGACAGCTTTAACAAAGCTAAAAGGCACTGTTTTTAACAAAGAACTTCATCATTTACTTGCTGACCTCTGTGCGCTCTCCATCCCCTTTCTTCTTACAGGATTGGTACCTCCTTGTGATCCTTTGAGACTAGGCTTAGATGGGATGGCAACATTCTTAATCTGATCTCTTCCATTATTTGGTAAAAAATTCATCAGGGACGCTTCTTGAAAAAGGTTGAGAAAGTTTTAGTAGCTCCCTTAGAGCCTTTACTTAAAAATGTTTCAGTTTGGAGTACAGTAGTACTTTTTCAATTCTTCAGGGCTTCAGATTTGGGACTTGGTCAATTTATATGACAGATAAAGAGCAATTCTCTCCACAAACCTATTTTCCCTTGCATCACTGCAGACTTGTTAACCTTAGCCCATGTCACATTCATCTTGCAGGGCTTTGCTTAAGTCACATGTCTCTTGTAGGACTTTGCTGAAGTCACAATTCTCTTGTAGGGCTTTGTTGAAAAGAGGCAAGAAGCTGCCAACACATGTTAGCACTCTGAAGTTCTACCACCTGCATCTCTGTGGCAGGAAGTCTCAACCTCACCTTGACCTCTGTTGGCAAGAAGTCTCACTGCCAAAGCCCTACCTCCTCAACTAAGCTAACCCCAGATTTAGGGCCTTTGACTTACTGCGCCTTACTTTTAGCCACCAAATTCTGCATAGGTCAAGATTCTTGGCTGTAGGCAATAAAATCTTCTTTAGCTATCAAACAGAAGGGGATTGATGAAGAAGTATAGGTAGGACACAATCTATGGGAGGGCTGAAGAAACAGACCTAGGCTGAGCTGCTAGGAACTCCATCAGAAGAGTGGGCTGCCAAAGGAGCTGCTGCTTTTAGAACAATCAAGAAGCCGCCTGCTGGACTAGGAAGCTGTGAACAGTTGCCAGTTCCAGAGCCACGCCACCTCTGCCCTGCTTTATGCCAGCGAAAATAGACGCATCTCTTCCTGCCTCTGTCCCCATGTAACTTGGTTCTGAGTAAAAGTCTCAAGTGAGTGAATCTGACTGACTGGACCAATCATATCTGAAAACCCTAGCTGCCAGGGAGGTTGGGAAATACAGTGTTCAACTTTCCTACCTCTGTGTGTTAGGAATGCATGTTAAAAGCTACCCTAGGCTGGGCATGGTGGCTCATGCCTGTAATCCCAGCACTCTGGGACGCTGAGGTGTGTGGATTACCTGAGGTCAGGAGTTCAAGACCAGCCTGGCCAACCTGGTGAAACCCCATCTCTACTAAAAATAAATTAGCTGGGTGTGGTGGCACACACCTGTAGTCCCAGTTACTCAGGAGGCTGGGTTAGGAGAGTCGCTTGAGCCTGGGAGGTGGAGGTTGTAGTGAGCCAAGATCATGCCACTGTACTCCAGCCTAGGCCACAGAGCGATACTCCATCTCAAAAAACAAACAAACAAAAAAAATCTACCCTAGCACCTCAGAAGTTTACATTGTTTCACTTAATATTAATAATTTTTTCATCTCTTAGTTTATATTTTATAAATTTTTAGATACTCATTGCATATTCCTCCAAACATACTTCAGATTTTTTTCTTAACAGATCCAAAAATTAAAAATAGCAGTTTAGAAAAGTTATTCTTATATACAGCTTAAAACAACCTACAAAGCCAGGTGTAGTGGTTCATGCCTATAATCCCAGCACTTTGGTAGGCTGAGGCAGGCAGATTACCTGAGTCAGGAGTTCGAGACCAGCCTGGCCAACATGAGGAAACCACATGTCTACTAAAAATTAAAAAATCAGCTGGGCATGGTGGCACATGCCTGTAATCCTAGCTACTCGGGAGGCTGAGGCAGGAGAATTGCTTGAACCCGGGAGATAGAGGTTGCAGTGAGCTGAGATCACACCACTGCACTGCAGCCTGGCCGACAGAGTGAGACTCTGTTTCAAAACAAAACAAAACAAAACAAAACCACAAAACGGAACCCACTCAATGTAGTAATAGTGCTTGCTATGCTTTTTTAAGAAATAGAATAGAATCTCTATTGCTTAAATTATAAGCAATATAGAAAAATGGTTTGGACTATCCTTTTGTTGATGACTATTATCGGTGATATGAAACTGATAAGACATTCTTTTGGGTAAATGTTTTTAGATGGTAAAATAAGGATAAATAAGGAATTAACTGGAAGACATAATTTCTTGAACTGCTTTGTTGGCATGAGTAAATGAGGGATATTAATGTAGAAATATTTCACAGTTTCTAGCAAACTAATATAATTTATATTATTCAGAAAAGAATTACTAAGCCTAAAATGATGGATTAAGAAATTACAGTTTTTGTGTCTACTGGGCATTTATGAATATTATTTCTAAGAAAGGTGCAAACACTATTCTTTTCAGTTCTGTTAGAAAGTATCGGTCCTGTGTTTATTCCCTTCTTTATATTTCTTTAGTTATTAAGTGTCTTTGGTTTCGCTGACTTAGTGAAATTTATTAGGAATTTGGAGTTTTGTTTCACATATGAATTTTTACAAAGCATGTACATTTTATAGTATACTTAAGTAGAGGTTGAGCATTCTTTATCTACAATGCTTGGGACCTGAAGTGTTTCGGATTTCAGATTTTTTTGTTTTCTAGAATATCTGCATTATACATTCATTCATTCATGCATGTATTTATTTATTTATTTATTTATTTGAGATGGAGTCTCACTCTGTTGCCCAGGCTGGAGTGCAGTAGCATGATCTTGGCTCACCGCAAACTCCACCTCCCAGGCTCAAGCGATTCTTCTGCCTCAGCCTCCCAAGTAGCTGGTATTACAGGTGCCCACCACCATGCCTGGCTAATTTTTGTATTTTTAGTAGAGACAGGGTTTCATCATGTTGGCCAGTCTGGTCTCAAACCTCTAACCTCAAGCGATCTGCCTGCCTTGGCCTCCCAAAGTGCTGGGATTACAAGCATGAGCTACTGCGCCCAGCCTGCATTATACTTTTACTGGTTGAGCATCCCAAATCCAAAAACTAGACATCTGAAATGAGCATTTTCTTTGAGTATTATGTGGGCACTCAAAAAGTTTTAGATTTTGGAGCATTTCGGGTTTCAGAATTTTGGATTTGAAATGCTCAAACTGTAAACAATTAAAATTAGATTTTGAAAGATTATCATTCTCTAGAATATTTAATTATCACTAAAGACAACTACAATTTAGAAGTAGTGGTAAGGGCCCAGCATGGTGGCTCATGCCTATAATCCCAGCATCTTGGGAGGCCAAGGTGGACGGATCACCTGAGGTTGGGAGTTTGAGACCAGCCTGACCAACATGGAGAAACCCCATCTCTACTAAAGATGCAAAATTATCCAGGCGTGGTGACACATGCTTGTGATCTCAGCTACTCAGGAGGTTGAGGCAGGAGAATTGCTTGAACCTGGAAGATGGAGGTTGCAGTCAGCTGAGATCGTGCCATCACACTTCAGCCTGGGCAATAAGAGCCACACTCCATCTCACACACACAAAAGGTAGTGGTAAAAAAATACTCTGAGACATAGATACATGTTTTTTATGCCCGGATTTGTTTACAACAGCATTATTTTATGTGCATTGAACATATTTGTACTACAAATATGTTTATGTCTTATGTTTATGTTTTATATCTTATATTTGTATACAGGTAAATGCAAATCTTTCTCATGAGGAAAAATATAAAGAAATTTTTTTTTTGATGGCATTTTTTTTTTCTTTTAGAGATGGATCTGTCTCTGTCATCCAGGCTGGAGTGCAGTGGTGCCGTCATAACTCACTGTAGTCTTGAACTTCTGGGCTTAAGCAATCTTCTTCTCTCAGCTTCCTGAGTAGCTGGGACTCCAGGTGTGTGCTTCCATGCCTGGCTAATTTTTAAATTTGTCGTAGAGAAGTGGTCTTTCTATGTTGCCCAGGCTGGTTTCAAACTCCTGGCCTCAAGCAATCCTCCTGCCTCAGCTCCCTAAGTTTCTGGGATTACAGACATGAGCCACTGTGCCTGGCTGTTACTGTGGTTTTTAAGAGAGGGGTTAGACAATCTGTTAACTTAGAATAAAGTTTCAACAACCCCGATTCTGGTTAGTGCATAAGTTTTTATCTCTGTTTTATAGCCATGCAGTACAATCAAGAAGAAATTGAAAAAGAGGCAGAATTAGCTGATGAGCTTCATTGTGGTCATGCAGGATTTTTATCCCCTGAAGAACCTGCTAGAGCAGTCCTTCACCCTTAACCACTGGTGCTTCAACTGAATACTTTTAAAATTCATTTGTTTCTGACAGAATTGGGAGACTAAAGTGTGTTAAGTAAAATACAATATTTAGTTTTTCATTCCTTATGAGTGACAAATGGGAAGACTGTAATGACAATCTGTTTATCTGCTTTCCAAGTGTGAGATTTGAAGGAAATCACACCTTTTCCTTGTTTCCTTGTTTCTGTTTGTTTGTTTATTTGTTTATATGACAGAGTTTTGCTCCTGTTGCCCAGGCTGGAATGCAATGGCTCACTGCAATCTCCACCTCCCTGTTTCAAGCGATTCTCCTGCCTCAGCCTCCCAAGTAGCTGGGTTTACAGGTGCCTGCCACCACACCCAGCTAATTTTTTGTATTTTTAGTAGAGATGGGATTTCACCATGTTGGTCTGTCTGGTCTCAAACTCTTGACCTCAGGTGATCTGTGTGCCTTACCCTCCCAAATTGCTGGGATTACAGGCGTGAGCCACCGCATCCGGTCTTTTCCTTGATTTTTAAAAAGACATAAAATCATTAGTAGAATTCTAATCTTTCCCTACCCACTTTTTAATTCATTTAAAAAATGAGTTGTTAGGCATGAATTAGTTACCGCTTCTTTAAAAGTCTAAGAACTGAGCCAGAACAAGCAGCATCAACAAGTGGGGAAGACACCAAACTGAAAAATTCGCATGCATTGTTTCTAGCACCTGTTTATTGAGACAAGCAAAGCAAAATAAAACCAATCAAACTTTTGATTTAGTTTTAGGATTTAGAGTTTTTTCAAAAATTGACTATACGATTATGTAATTTCATGTTTATAGATGTGTATTTCACAGCAGAGCTTTTAGTTTATATTTTCATTGATGTCAGCCATGCTCTTGATGATCCTGAATGCCCCTGCAGCAGTTTGATTGTCAGCTGGTCCTTGACAGTGCACTTTTCTCTCTGTGTTCCACCCTTCTGGTTACCATCAAAGCTCTGCATGCCTGTGTAAACAGTTTTGTTTTACTAATTGTTTATAATCAATTGCAGTTAATAGTTTAAGTTTTGCTGGGAAATTTTGCTTACCTCTTTTTATTATTTTATAATTAGTAATATATTTCCCAAGCCTTTCCAGATTTATGAATATATACCTCAGAATTAAAGTGTTACAACATTTATTTTGTAATTCCTATAATTTTGGTTATTCCATGGAATTTTTGTTTTTATTTTCTTTTATTTTACTTTTGAGACAGAGTCTCGATCTTTCACTCAGACTGGAGTGGAGTGGCATGATCTCGGCTCACTGCAACCTTCACCTCTCAGGTTCAAGCAATTCTCCTGTCTCAGTCTCCTGAGTAGCTGGGACTACAGGTGCATGCCACCATGGCTGGCTAATTTTTGTGTTTTTAGTAGAGACCGAGTTTCACCATGTTGGCCAGGCTGCTCTTGAACTCCCGACCTCAGGTGATCCACCTGCCTCAGCCTCCCAAAGTGCTGGGATTACAGGCATGAACTACTGTGCCTGGCCTATTTTTATTTTTATTTTTGAGATGGATCCTCATTCTGCCACCCAGGCTGGAGTGCAGTGATGTAATGTTGCCTCACTGCAGCCTCCACCTCCTGGGTTCAAGTGATTCTCCTGCCTCAGTTCTCTGAGTGGCTGGGACTCCAGGCATGTGCCACTAGGCCTGGCTAATTTTTGTTTTTAGTAGAGATGGGGTTTCCCCATGTTGGTCAGGCAGGTCTTGAACTCTTGACCTCAGGTGATCCACCTGTCTTGGCCTCCCAAAGTGCGGGGATTACAGGTGTGAGCCACTGTGCCTGGCTACATGGAATTTTTAAATGAGTAATGATTTATGGGTCGGGGATGGTGGCCCATGCCGATAATCCCAGCACCTTGGGAGGCCAAGGCAGGCGGATCACAAGGTCAAGAGATCAGGACCATCCTGGTCAACATGGTGAAACTCCCATCTCTACAGAAAATATAAAAATTAGCTGAGTGTAGTGGCACACGTCTGTGGTCCCAGCTACTCTGGAGGCTGAGGCAGGAAAATCGCTTGAACCTGGGAGGCAGAGGTTGCAGTGAGCTGAGACTGCGCCACTGCACTCCAGCCTGGTGGCAGAGTAAGACTCCATCTCAAAAAAAATAAATAAATAAAGAGTAATGATTTATTTTCCACATGATTTCAGAGTTATGACTTGTCCAAGTGATTTAAAAGTGAGAGAGAGGAAAAAAAAATTGCATCTAGTTATCTTTGCTATCTCCCGTGAATCATTGTATTTAACATGTTATTTCTGTCCGATTTTAGTTCATTTTAAATACACATTTTCAGGGATGTTACAGTATGTGTCATTTAATTAAATCCCTGCCCTTGCTTTAGCTTTTCTGTGCATGGAGTATGAGGCACATAAACAGTCTGTGCCATGTTGTGTTTGGTACCACATTGCTTGGCCTCTTTTGCTGTCCTTGCTGACCTTCCATTGTTAGGTGATTTGGAGTTGCTTTACTTTTTAATTTTACCCTTTCTGTTTTTGGTGGGACAACTTTCTAAATATTTCCTTATTAAAGTGGTGATGTATGGATGATTTCCTTTTTAAAACGTATTTATCATGCCCTTTAATGTTTTAAACATTTTTATGGAGGTATTTATTGAAGCATTTTTTATCAAACATGACCATTTAAAATCTCTATCAACTTTATGTAGTGATTCTTTCTTGTTCTATGACATTAAGTAATATATCTTAGAATTTTCATCTTAATTGTTTTCTAACTAAATCTCAGTCCTAATCCTGTATCATTTTTTATTTCTTTTGATATGTGTGTGTATTTATTCTCTGTGATGTTCATAGTATGTTTCATTGAGATTCAAGGTTGATTTTTTTGGGGAAAAAAGCACCTTTGCAAAAAAGTCAGTTTTTCTAGAGCTAGTTAGGCAGTTAGGCCCTCGTTCCTGGTGTGGTTTCAACCGAGGAGAAGGCTTGTATCTCTGAAGGGGAATTTATTTATTTATTTATTTATTTATTTATTTAACCAAGTTTTGCTCCTGTCACCCATGCTGGAATGCAATGGCTTGATCTCAATTCACTGCAACCTCCACCTCCTGGGTTCAAGCGACTGTCTTGGCTCAGCCTCCCGGAGTAGCTGGAATTACAGGTGCCCACCTGAGCATGCCTGGCTAATTTTTGTATTTTTAGTAAAGACAGGGTTTCACCATGTTGGCACAGTGGCTCTAGAACTCCTGACCTCAGCTGATCCACCCGCCTTGGCCTCCCAAAGAACTGGGATTACAGGCATGAGCCACTGCACCCAGCCATCTGCAGGGGGAATTTCTGACTCATAGGGTGAGTTGGTGGGTTCCTGGCTCCTTACTTCTACAGTGAACCAGCATCTGGGGCAAATACATGGCAGTCGGATGCTCTGATGAATGTCCCTGTTTAGTTCTTTGACTTTTTTGTATCCTCCTTAAATAATAATTTTAAACATAAGCAGAAGCCCATCTATAGTACTTTATAGATTTCAGCAGGCATTATTCATCTTACAGGTAATACAGGAAGAAACATCTTTGATAAGGAAAAACTAGGGCTTAAATTCAGCAATCTCTGGTTAGGAGAAAAGTAGCATAGATTATTACTTCTTCACTGATTTTGACTGGATGACCTGAGTTTTAATCAAGTTCTTTCCTCTCTATACACTCTCCCATTTTCCCACTTCTGTATTGACTTTCCCACTATTGTATTTGTAATGCACCTTCTTAGTCACTGGAGAAAGCTTTGAGGCATGTAGGCTGTCCTAGCACCATTTTCAGTCTTAAAAGTTTCATAACCACCAGCTTTATGGGACTCTATTATCAGGCTTTAAAAACAAATTCTTCCCTTCCTTCACAATCCCAAGCTATTCATCTTTCTCTAGGGGAGCCTTTTGTATTACTAATTAAGACTAGGTTACTATATTGAAACAGGGTTATTTTCTTTTTCTTTCCTTTCTTTTTTTTCTTTTCTTTTTTTTTTTTTGAGATGGAGTCTTGCTCTGTTGCCAGGCTGGAGTGCAACAATCTGGGCTTACTGCAACCTCTGTCTCCTGGGTTCAAGCGATTCCCCAAACAGGATTATTTTCTAAAAGATTTATATAAATGACAAAACAAGGGCTAAGTAGTTTTGTAAGGACAACAATTTGAAATCAGTTAATGCCTAGAGTGACTGTTTCAGTCTTCTGTGATGGCCCTAGTGACTTCTTGATAGTTCTGTCTGAGCCCCTCTGTCCAGTTCCAGCACTGGAAGGTGGATGGAGCCCCATTCCAGTGGCAGTGAAAGGGGAGTTAATCTTTTCTGAAGCTGTTAGTCTGGTAGCTATTAGCACAGATGAAAATTAGAAACCTTGCAACTTTAGAAATAGAATCTGTGTAGTAAATGCTGTCTGTGTACCAATTTGTATAGCTTTTAATTGAAAGACCTTATTTTTGAAAGGAAAATGTGTGTAGGCTTGTGACTAAAATAGTTCTGGATGGAAAGCCATTTAGTATCTTCTGGAAAAACTGTCTTCTGGAACTAAAACATGAAAACAACAACAACAACAACAAAACCCCTATCCATTATTGCCTTTTCTTTTAATAAAGAAAACCAGTTCTGCATAATCTACATTTTACCTATATTAATTATGTCTTAAAACCATTTAAGAATGATGGTTTACATATCCTATTTTAAAGTCAAAATTTTAAAGACCTTTTATTTGTTATTATTAATTATGGGGAGAATATTGACAAATTTTCAATTTGAGTGTTGAAGTAAAAATGTAACCTTTTGGCTGGGCGTGGTGGCTCAAACACCTGTAATCCCAGCACTTTGGGAGGCTGAGGCGGGTGGGGCACCTGAGGTCGGGAGTTCCAGACTTGTCTGACCAATATGGAGAAACCCCATCTCTACTACTAAAAATACAAAAATAGCTGGGCGTGGTGGCACATGCCTGTCATCCCAGCTACTCAGGAGGCTGAGGCAGGAGAATCACTTGAATCCAAGAGGCAGAGGTTGCGGTGAGCTGAGATCGAGCCATTGCACTCCAGCCTGGGCAACAAGAGTGAAATTTCGTCTCCAAAATAAAAAAGTAATCTTTTATAAATATGTGGCTGAAGATGTTAATTTTAAATTTTGGAAAAAGTTCTTAGATTTAATTTTTCTGGCCTTATTTAGATATTTGGCCTATTTTTAAACTATAAATACATAATTGGATTTTAATGTGATAGAGAATTAGAAAAACAGAGACTTTATATAATTTTGTTACATTTGAATTCATTTTATGCATATATGTTGTAAGAATTCTTCCAGTGCAATATTTTTTGGACAATATCATTCTAGCCATCGTTTGTGTGAGTTTATTTCTAATTACATTAAAGGTAGAATTAGAAAAATATGTAATATTTGTTGTAATTTTCTGGGGAAAAAGAGATTTGACAATGTTAATAGAATGAATTATTTGTAAAACACTAACAATAGAGAGTCACAAAGCCTGAGTAAGGGCCTTAGATACTGTCTTCCAATGAAGGAACCACTTCTCCAGTGTGGGTAGTAAGTGGTTATCTACCTCCTGCTTCAAGTCTTCCAGTAATAGCATTGAAGTGGAAATCACAGTGGTTTCCAGGCTTGTCTAGGTGATTCCTATTGGAATCATCTAAAAGATACAAAAACTACTGGAACCTGGGTCCCATCTCCAGGTGATTCTAATATGAAGACATGTTTGGGAACTGGTAAAGCATGTGGAAAAGCACCTCAATCTTTTTCAACATTAGAGAATCTATAAAGAAGAGGAAACCTGGCTGATTTTATGGAGTCTAATAAGCATTTAGATGCCATTGACAGCATTTACAGCCATACTCCCTAGCCTTCAGTGTTGTATAATAAATAAGAAATATTTCCATTTAAATTGAAGAACCATTTAATAAGACGGCACACTGATAAGAGTCCATGATGATGGTATGATGGAAAGTCCTGGACTGGGTGTTAGGAATTTTAGCTGCCCACTTTAAATAATTTCAGACGTACATAAAACTTGTAAAAATAGTATAAAGAATTCCCATATGCCCTTCACCTAGCTTCCTCAAATATTAACACGTTATATAAGTATAGTAAAAGTATTACAGGAAATTAACATTGATACAATTCTATAAGCCTGCAAATTTTGCCAGTTATCCTACTATGGGTTTTTTCTGGGCTAAGATCCAATCTGGGATCAAACATTGCATTTAGTTTTGTATGTGTTTGTTTGAAAAAAAATCAAATCATTGCAACAATAGTACAATGAATTTGTGAACCCCCAAAATTTGAGGCTGGTCTCAGTTAATTTAGAAAGTTTATTTTGCCAAGGTTGAAGAGGCGCCCGTGACACCGCCTCAGGAATCCCTGATGACATGTGTCCAAGTGGTTGGGGCACAGCTTGGTTTTACACATTTAGGGAGACATGAGACCTCAATGAATATATGGAAGAAGTACATTGGTTTGGCCTGGAAAGGCAGGACAACTTGAAGCAAAGTCAGGAAGGCTCTAAGCTTGGCAGGAGCTTCCAGGTCACAGACAGGTGATACACAAAAGGGTTAACCATCTTCTTTTGAGTTTCTGATTTTTGAGTTTCTACCTTTCCAAATGAGGCAAATCAGATATGCATCTATCTCAGTGAGCAGAGGAGTGACTGAAGAAAATTGTAGGCAGGTTTGCCCTAAGCAGTTGCCAGCTTGAGTTTTCCTTAGTGATTTTGGGGGCCCAAAATATTTTCCTTTCACAAATTCTGGTATATCTTGCTTTCACTCTTTCTGTACAATTAATTGTTTGACTGAAGCATTTCAGAATTAAGCTGCAAACATTGTGATCCCTTACCCTAAATGTGTGAGTGGGCATCTCTATGAACAAAGTTTTTTTTTTTTTGTTTGTTTGTTTGTTTGTTTTGTTTTTAATAGTAACCACCACATAATTATCAAATTTGGAATTTTTTTTTTTTTTTTTTTTTTTTTTTTTTTTTTTTTTTTTTAAGACAGAGTCTCACCCTGTCACCAGGCTGGAGTGCCGTGTCATGACCTCAGCTCACTGCAACCTCCATGTCCACTTCCCGGGTTCAAGTGATTCTCCTGCCTCAGCCTCCCAAGTAGCTGGGATTATAGGCATCCATTGCCATGCCTGAGTAATTTTTGTATATATATATATTTTTTTCGAGACGGAGTTTTGCTTTTGTTACCCAGGCTGGAGTGCAATGGCGCGATCTTGGCTCACCGCAACCTCCACCTCCTGGGTTCAGGCAATTCTCCTGCCTCAGCCTCCTGAGTAGCTGGGATTACAGGCAAACGCCACCATGCCCAGCTAATTTTTTGTATTTTTAGTAGAGATGGGGTTTCACCGTGTTGACCAGGATGGTCTCGATCTCTTGACCTCGTGATCCACCCGCCTCGGCCTCCCAAAGTTCTGGGATTACAGGTGTGAGCCACTGCGCCCGGCTAATTTTTGTATTTTTAGCAGAGACAGGGGTCACTATGTTGGCCAGGCTCGTCTCGAACTCCTGACCTCAGGTGATCTGCCTGCCTTGGCCTCCCAAAGTGCTGGAATTACCAGTGTGAGCCACTGCACCTGGCAGAAAGCTTTTCTTATACTGATCCAAAATCTCTCTCCAACTTGCTTTTGCCTTCAAAAACATCACCTAACGTGTGCACTGACATTCGCAGGTGTTAGCTTTTCAGAGATGTCCAAGACTGGTCCCATGCCTTAAACCCCCAGGCTACTCCAAGCGAAACGGGCTCAGTTCCTTTACTCATTTGTAGTGACTAGGATTTGGTTCTGCTGAAAATGAGAACATTTTAAATAAGGGTAGCTTACTGATTTTGTTTCTTATGTTCCACAGGTCCAGAGGTGTCATTCTAAAGCCGGTAGAGGTTTCACGAGTCATCAGGGACCCAGAACTATTCTCTTTTGCTGTCCCCATGTCCTACTGCATGGTTTCCACACTGTGGTGCAAGATGTCTGCTCAAACTCTAGGCATTACATCTGCACTCCAGATGCTGCCAGAAGGAAGGGGTAAGGAAGATCATGTCCTTCCTTTTAAGGACATTCCCAGAAGTCACACAGAACACTTCCAAGTTCTTTGGCCAGAACTTGGTCATATAGCCACATTTAGCTCCGGAGAGGTCAGGAAATGCAGTCTTTTATTTTGGAGATCCCTGTGCCCAGGATAAAATTGGAGGCTTTTTTTTTCAAGGAAAAGGGGAAAATAGATATTGGTTGACAAGAAGCAGTCTCTGCGATACTGTACCTGGATACATGTCTTTGGGTGAATGTCCCTTATTCACCATTCTGATTACTTGTTGGATATTTTCAGTGTGTTACAATATGGTTCCAGAATTGTATGTGATATTCCAACAGCAAGTTGGATGCAATGTGTCATATTAATGACCTCAGTGTTAACCAGCATTTGAATACCATGTCTTAATGCTATGCAGCAATAAAGAACATAGAAAGTCAGGGGTGTCCGTAAATAATTCCTGAGAATATACGCTCGTGTTGTTTGAGAGGCATCGTGAAACATCTGCTGTGTGCTTTAGAGTTGAGTGAAAAGTTGGCAAAAGTATTAAAAGACATATTCAAGCCAGACATGGTGGCTCATGCCTGTAATCCCAGCACTTTGGGAGGCTGAGGTGGATGGATCACTTGAGGTTGAGTTGGAGACCAGCCTGGCCAACATAGTGAAACTCCATCTATACTAAAAATTAGCCAGGTGTGGTGGAGAGCACCTGTACTTCCAGCTACTTGTGACTCTGAGGCACAAGAATCTCTTGAACCCAGGAGGCAGAGATTGCAGTGAGCTGAGATCAAACCACTGCACTCCAGCCTGAGCAACAGAACAAGACTCTGTCTCAAAAAAAAAAAAAAAAAAAAAGGTCGGGGGTAGGTGGGGCTGGGCATGTTGGCTCAAGCCTGTGATCCCAGCACTTTGGGAGGCTGAGGAGAGTGGATGATGAGTCTGACCGACACGGTGAAACCCCGTCTTTACTAAAAATACAAAAATTAGCTGGGTGTGATGGTGCACGCCTGAAATCCCGGCTACTCACAAGGCTGAGGCAGGAGAATTGCTTGAACACGAGAGGCAGAGGTTGTAGTGAGCCGAGATCACGCCACTGCACTCCAGCTTGGGTGACAAGAGTGAGCCTCCATCTCAAAAATTAATAATAATAATGTTCAAATAGATGTGATATTGGTAAAAATGAAAACACATATATACAAGGTAATGACTTTTCCTTCTAATGAAATATAGAGAAATCTGCCAGTTTTATCCTTTAGAGTAAAAAGGATACATACCAAAAGTGATCAAAACAGTAAAAATTACCCAAAGAGTAATTTGATAATTTCTTTTTTTTTTTTTTTTTTTGAGACGGAGTTTTCGCTCTTGTTACCCAGGCTGGAGTGCAATGGCACGATCTCGGCTCACCGCAACCTCCGCCTCCTGGGTTCAGGCAATTCTCCTGCCTCAGCCTCCCGAGAAGCTGGGATTACAGGCACGCACTACAATGCCCAGCTAATGTTTTGTATTTGTAGTAGAGACGGGGTTTCACCATGTTGACCAGGATGGTCTCGATTTCTTTTTTTTTTTTTTTTTTTTTTTTTTGAGATGGAGTTTCGCTCTTGTTACCCAGGCTGGAGTGCAATGGCGGGATCTCGGCTCACTGGGATTACAGGCACGTGCCACCATGCCCAGCTAATTTTTTTGTATTTTTAGTAGAGACGGGGTTTCACCATGTTGACCAGGCTGGTCTCGATCTCTCAACCTCGTGATCCACCCGCCTCGGCCTCCCAAAGTGCTGGGATTACAGGCTTGAGCCACCGCGCCCGGCTTCTATTTCTTGACCTTGTGATCCGCCCGCCTTGGCCTCCCAAAGTGCTGGGATTACAGGCATGAGCCACTGCACCCAGCCTTTGATAATTTCTATAGGGTGATGTGTGTATGTCACAACTTTGTGAATCACTATTCTGGGCATGTATAGGGAGCCATCATATACCTCCATTGGGAATGCTATTTAATGATGTCACTAATACCAGACAAGAACGTGTCCTCAGGTAAGGCTCCATGGAGTAGGCAGCGGTTGAGAAGAAGTGCAATTTAGGTTTTAAAAATTCTATTGTCGGACTTAACCTTGCACATCTCTACCTGTTACAACGGCTGTCGGGAAAGCTTCGATCTTCTGAAGGCCCCTCAGCTAGTTGCTGCCACTTGTGGGCACTCTGCGAATCTCTCACTTCTCAGCTCTTTATCCATCCAATTTGTTCTGCAGGTAAGTGAGAATGTAACTATTTGCTTAGTCAGTGACGGCATCTCTAACCCTGCAAAGAAAGCTTTTACTATCAGTTTTAGAGAAGTGTAAACAGGCTGGGGATATGAGGTCACTTGCCCACTGTCCTATAATCAGCAGATGGCACGGTTGGCACTGGATTTCAGGTCTGTGCTTTTCTGTACATTACGTCCGTTTTAGTGATGCGAAAGAAAAATGAAATAGGGTCAATGAGACAAATGGAATGCAGATTGCTGGAGAAAGAATGCAGGTTGTGCATTATAAATGCACACACATTTACAGTGCCACTTGAGTTCTGAACTTTGCAGTTAAATTGATTTAAAATTTCGTCTAGAAGTGGTAAAACTTAATCACCGAATTCAAATATTTGGGTTTGCTTCAGGAGGTCGCAAACCACTTCTTGGTTAGTAGAAATGTGAAATTAAGGGCCACCTTCAGGCGTTTAACTGAATTGTCCTGGAGATTTATTTTGGCTTTCGACTTAAGTAATGTGACGTTTTTGTTGTTGTTTTTGGTTTTTAAAGTTTATCGTGCCTACGGTAAGATGTCGTTCTGGGCACGTGCACCTGCTCTCGCATTCACTGACTGCGGTCACCATCCTCCTTAGGGTAGCGCCCGGGGCCACTTGGATCCCGGCCTCACTTTACTAACCGAACTCGGAGGATGCCCCTAGTGCTGGACCGCAGAGCGGCTCGCGAGGGGCCCGGAGGCTGTAACCGCGCAGCCTCGAGCCGCCGGCGAGGGCGAGGGTGGTTTCCCCGGGCGGTGCCCGTCCCTGAGCCAAAGTGCGGCGTGGGCGGGGCTGGTCACACGCCTGGATTCCTGCAGTGCGCACCCGCGAAATCCTGGCGACTTCACAGTTGCCGAAGGGTTCCGAAGAAGTGGGGTGTGCAAAAGCGCCAGATAGAAATTCCGCCTACTCTTTGCGCAACAGAGGGCTCCCTCTGCCCTTGGATTCTTCCGGGCCGCCTGCTCCCACCTGGTGAAAAAAATTCCAGAGCGGCTACCAAGACGATGGCGGGAATTGCGGCAGCCTCCGCGTGCTGCTGCGGGGCGCTCCTGCTCCTGGGGCGCGCGCTGACTACCGCAGGTAGGGGCGTGTGTAGGGGGCGGCTGGGGTGGGGCGGAGGCACCTGGCGCCAGAGGGTCCTCGCGCCCCGCCAGGAGACCGCGACTTCCTGGGGCTGGGGGCTCTATTTTCCAGCGCCGCTCCTTTGTGAGATGGGGAGTCCCGGACGCAACAGGTTTACCCTGAAGGCCTACACTGAAGGCCTACCCTGTGCAGGGGCGGCACCAGCGCGAGAGGAGACTGCTTCCTAGGATGAGATATTGAGCGCCTCTCTTGCATCATCCGAGGGAACCAGAACAGAGAAGATAATCAGGGAACAGGGAAAATAGGAAAAGCACTCACCCGCGTATCAATGGGTCCTCCTGGCTTTGCTAAGGTCTTTACAGAGAGAGGGAGTGGGGTGTGGTGACCTGCAAACGTTGTCTTACTTTTTGGAGAACTCGTATGGACATGCTCTACGTTAACTTCAACAGGAGACTAAAAGGTTGAAATGCGTATGTAGAGGTATTTAAACTCATTTCTATCTAGAAGAATGGCAATTAAACAAGATGCGGCTTGACCCTTACTAGACCGGCCAAAAATAGGCTCCTGGATGCCGGCTGGTGGAGGGGGGAATGTGGGAATCCCGGAAGCGCTCTGGGCGCCTTGCGTCACTGCAGGTGGAGGCGAGCCACGCGTGGACCTCACGCTGGAGAGCACTTCACGTGGCAGCAGCCTCACAGCACACCCTTGCTGCTTGCAGAGCAGGTGGACGGTTGTTGAAGGCATAGAGCCGAGAAAACAGTGGACAGACAATTCAATACCATTCCTACGATTTGAAAAACAAAAGATAAAACCTTAAAGATAAAAACGTACACGTTAAACACCTTAGAACGGCTGCCTGATGGGAGAGGGAAATGGAAATAAAAAAGCGTGGATAGTATTTCTATACGTTTGCAAAGAGCAATGTGAAAATAAGACCGTTCCGAGTGAAGTGTGAGCCGAGACGAAAGCCAAAGCTGCGCTCGGCTAGGTGCCGGGGGCTGGAAGCGCCTGCGCGCTCTGCCGGTGCGGGCTTTCCCCACCTCGAAGTCGCGCCCGGGGGTTCCCGCCGCGCCCGCCCCGCGTCCCCTCCCGGGCCCGGCGCCCCTTGCCACCTCCTCAGGAGCCTCAGGTCCCCGCCACTTTCGTCTTGCCCCGGTCCCCGCGGATGCTGGCGGTAGTGGAGAAGGGCCGCGAGGCCTCGGGGAAGCGTAGAGCAAGGAACGCTGTTTGGCGGCGCGCCGCCGCCCAGTGGCCGTGGCAGCAGCAGCAGCAGCCTCAGCTCCAGGGAGGAAGGTAACCGCGGCGGCGGGGCGGCTTGAGGATTGGACCCCAGAACCAGGCGTTGGTGCCTGACTTTAGCACTGGAAGAGCCTGTCATTGAAAACTGTCAGAAGCTTTCGCCTAACAAAAATCGTTTCCGTCTACAAGAAATCTCTACACCTTAGAATGGAACCTCTACTTCCCTGGCTGCTATTCTGTGTGGAAGCAAATTTAAAGTGATACAAGAAAAAAAAAAAAAAAAATCCAATCAAAGGAATTCGTCAGATTTTAATGCATGAGATTCTAGCCCTCCTCTGTATGAGACTGTCTTTAAAGGTTGATGATATAGAAAATGTTTGAAAGAATGTAGGTTTTATTTCAGAAAAAAAATTCAAAAGAGCAATCCGTAAAGGTATAGTTAACAGTCCTCCCTGATTGGAGGGCTCTAGAATTGGAGATTCTCTAGGTGGGTTGAACCACTAGTTTATTTGAAAAGATAAATGCATAAATGCTTTTCCTTGGAAACAAGACTGCAGAAAATTCCAAGGATTTAGTCCTTGAAAAGGGCGAACGCTTTTAAGCTGTTATTAAGATACTAAACTCTGTACTTTGAAATGGGAATATATGGAGGTCCTGGGTGAGCTCTTGGGCACTCTGAAAATAGATGACTTTTCCCAAATTTGGCTTCTAAATTTTGATTTGTTGATTTAAATTTTTAAAATTTATGTAGTCTAACACTCAGGTTTGTATTCTTTTTAAGCACATGTTAGTGTTTTTGATATTTTCCCCATCTCTCTCCCCTCCCCATTCCCCCCTCTCTCTCTCTCTCTCTCTCTCTCTCTCTCCCTCTCTCTCTCTCTTTTTTAGTAGTCACTTTTCACTGAAAAGCGTGACAATAGAATTGGGTGACCTGGCTATTTCTCTTGTATCCGTGGCTCCTCCATTCCTTGGCTGGCCCCCCGGGGGAAGAATAATGTTTTTTGGTTACAGTTGACCCTGTCTTCATTTTGTAGTTCAAGTCTGTCTTTGCTTTGATACATAGAACATAATAAAGCTTTTCACCATGTTTCCCTAATGTCGATTTTTAAAAATCGACTTGCACAAATGTTTGAGTAAGTTGGTAGGTTTTTGGATACGTTTTTAACATTAATTAACATTAATTTTGAAAACTTTAGATATGTTGGATGTGACTAATGAAAGGACGTGTTTGATGGTAACAAAGGGAATTAGATATCTGACATTCATCTCAATATTGATGTCTAGCTCTGCATTGTTAATATTGAGTCTGACTTCTTTGAAGTTGTACTCATCTTTGAAACGGAAAATGTAACATTTTGAACTGTTCTTGCACTTTTTGTTGGAATGGGTATAAGCGTAAACTTGCTAGCAACCTACTGTTCTAAAATGGAAAACATCTAGCTGGTCACAGTGGCTCATACCCATAATCTCAACACTTGAGAAGGTCATGGGGGTATTGCTTGAGCCCAGGAGTTGGAGACCAGCCTGGCAGCTTAGTAAGACTCCATCTCTACAAAATATAAATAAATTAGCTGGGCATGGTGTCATATGCCTGTAGTCCCAGCTATTTGGGAGGCTGAGGTGGGAGGATCACTTGAGCCCAAGCAGTAGAGGCTGCAGTGAGCAGTGATAGCACCACTGCACTCCAGCCTGGGTGACAGAGCGAGACCCTATCTCTAAATAAATAAATAGGAAAACAACAAAAAAAGAGAAAATTATCTTTACAATAGCATCAAAAAGGGTAAAATACTTCAAGTAAATTTAACAAAAGAAATAGAAAACATATACTCTGAAAACTGTAAAATAGTGCTGAAAGAAATTTAAGATCTAAATAAATGAAATGGAAAAAATGTCCTGTCTTAGTCTTGCCAGGATGCCATAACAAATATATACTATGTGGCTTAAACAGAAATTTATTTCTCATGATTCTGGATGCTGGGAAGTCCAAGATGAAAGTGCGGATGATCTGGTTTCTGGTGAGAGCTTCATTTCTGGTTTGTAGAAGGATACTTTCTTGCTGTATCTTTACATGGTAGAGAGAGACATGTATCTAACTGTCATGTCTGTCTGTCTTTCTTTCTTTCTTTCTTTCTTTTTTATTTTGAGATGGGAGTTTTGCTCTTGTGCCTGGGCTGGAGTACAATGGGGCAATCTTGGCTCACTGCAACCTCCGCCTTCTGGGTTCAAGTGATTCTCCTGCCTCAGCCTCCCAAGTAGCTGGGATTACAGGCATGCGCCACCATGCCTCGTTAATTTTGTACTTTTAGTAGAGACAGGGTTTCTCCATGTTGGTCAGGCTGGTCTCGAACTCCCGACCTCAGGTGATCCACCCGCCTTGGTCTCCCAAGTAGTGGGAGGGATTACAGTGCTGGGATTATAGGCATGAGCTACCACACGTGGCCTGTCATGTCTTTTCTTATTTATTTATTTATTTTTGAGACAGAGGCTCACTCTGTCACCCAGGCTAGAGTGCAGTGGCACTATCATGGCTGACTGCATCCTTGAACTTCTGGTCACAAGAGATCCTCCCACCTCTGCCTCCCAAGTAGCTGGGACTATAGGTCCTAACCGCCATGCTGGGCTAATTTATTTTTATTTTTTATAGAGATGAGGTCCCATTATATTGCCTAGTCTGGTCTGGAACTGCTAGGCTCAGGTGATCGCCTCAGAATCCCAAAGTGCTGGGATTACAGGTGTGAACCACCATGCCTAGCCTCATGTCTTGTCTTGTCTTTACTTTTTTTAAATCTTGAGACAGAGTCTTGCTCTGTTGCCCAGGCTGGAGTTCAGCGGTGCGATCTCAGCTCAGTGCAACTTCTGGCTCCAGGGTTCAAGCAATTCTCCTGCCTCAGCCTCCCAAATAGTTGGGATTACAGGCTCCACCACCACACCCAGCTAATTTATTGCATTTTTAGTAGAGACAGGGTTTCATCATGTTAGCCAGGCTGGTCTCAATCTCCTTACCTCATGATCTGCCTGCCTTGGCCTCCCAAAGTGCTAGGATTACAGGTGTGAGCCACCACGCCCGGCCCTCATGTCTTTTCTTGTAAGGGCACTAATCCCTCTCACGAGGACTCTTCCCTTATGACCTAATCACTTCCCAAAGGCCCTGCTTTCAGATACCATCACATGGGGTGGGGGTGTTGGGCCTCAATATAAATTTTGGAGGATATAAGCATTCAGTCAATAGCACATCCCAAAAACATATTCATAAACTGAAAAACTGAACATTGTGTTCTCTTACTGCCATAGGTGAACTCAAAGTGGAGATGATGGAAGGAGGGACTCAGATCATATCCCGGAATGACAATGTCTCTATATTCTGCAATTTCTTTGATTCTGAACCCCACAACATCACGAGTGTAGGTATCACCTGGTTTCGGAAGAGTCCAACATTTCACAAAGAATTGAAGGTATTTGAATTTTTTGGAGATCACCTAAAGGCATTTCGGCCTGGAGCCACTGTGTCTCCATGGAGGCTGAAGAGTGGGGATGCTTCACTGCAGCTGCCTGGAGTCCAGCTGGAGGAAGCAGGAGAGTACCGATGTGAGGTGGTGTCCACCCCTAAGAAGGCACACGGAAGGATCTGGCTTAGAGTTGTGGGTGAGTGCCTCAGGGCAGTGCCCTACAGTTCCCATGGTTGGGGTTAGCAATAACAAAACCTAAACACCTCTTTGAGCTCCACTTTGCTGTATTACAAAATGATCTGATAATACATGGATGAGCTTGGTGGCCGTGTTAGTTTACTAAGCTGCCATACCAAAGTAGGACTGGGTAGCTTTAAATAACAGGTGTTTATTTTCTCACACTTCCGGGTGGGTTTCTTCTGAGGCCTCTCTCCTCTGGCCATCTTCTTCCTGTGTCTTCACATGGTCTTTCCTCTGTGCCTATGTCTGTGTCTTAATTTCCTCTTCTTATAAGGATGCCAATCCTATTAGATAAAAGCCCACACTAATAACCCCATTTTAACTTAATTACCTCTTTAAAGAACCTATCTCTAAATACAGTCACATTCACAGATAACTGGGAATTCTGGGAGGACATAAGAATTTGAGGAGGACATAATGCAGCCCATCATGGGCCCTCCGTAATTGTGCATAAGACTTTGATTGTTTTGTTCATAGGAATTTTGAGAGTGAGAGGCATATTAATTCGGATTAATTTCCTCTGCAATTGACACAGGAATAACAGCAACAGTGGCTATATATATGGCCAACTGACAGTTGCCCACATATATAACCACTGTGATTCCAGACTTTATGTATCTATAGAAAGGGTCCACATAGGAGACAGGGTCTTGCTTTGTTGCCCAGGCTGGAGTGCATGGCACAATCATAGCTCACTGTAACCTCAAACTCCCGGGCTCAGGTGATCCTCCTGCCTCAGCCTCCTGAGTAGCTAGGACTTCGGGTACATGCCACCATGCCTGGCTAAGTTTTACATTTTTTGTAGAGATAGGGCCTTATTGTGTTGTCCAGGCTGGTCTTCAACTCCTGGCCTCAAGAGATCCTCCTGCCCTGGCCTCTCAATGTGCTGGCCTTACAGGGGTGAGCTACCATGCCTGGCCAACAGTGACTTTAAGAGACATTAATAGATTTTTTTTAGGACAGTTTTAGATTTACAGAAGCATTGCAAAGATAGTATGAGAGTTCTCATATCACTCTCATTCTGTATACCCTTGCATTCTTATGGTACGTTGATATAATTAATGAACCCATGTTGACATTTTACTATAAAGTCCATAGTTTATTCATATTTCCTTAGTTTTTTCCTAATGTCCCTTTCCTGCTCCAGGATCCCATCAGAATACCACATTGCATTTAATTGTTATATGTTCTTAGGCACCTTTTTGCTGTGACAGTTCCTTAGACCTTACTTTTGATGTCCTTGACAGTTTGGTGAGGCTACTGGTCAGGTCCATTGCAGGATGTCACTCAATTAGGATTTGTCTGCTCTCTTCCTCGTAATTGGACTTGGGGTTACGGGTTTTTGGAGGAACACCTCAGAGGTAAACTGCCATTTTCATCACATCAAATCACATGACTATGACTGTAGATGTTGATTTTGATCAACTAGTTGAAGTAGTATTTGTTTGATTTCTCTTCTTAAAAGTTACCCTTCTCCCTATTTTCATACTGTACTCTTTGAAATGAAGTTATTCTGTGCAGCTCACACTTAAGGTCGGGGGGTTACTGATGTTCTTCCTCCTTGGGGGTGAAGTATCTACATAATTTTTTTTTTTTTTTAGAATTCTTCTGCATGGGAAATTTATCTCTTTTCTCCTATTTATGAATTTATTCAATCATTAATATCAATAAGGACCCAAGGATATTTATTTTATACTTTGTGTCATAATGAAATGCTTCTTTATTTTTTTCTCAAATTGTTTCAGCTTTGGCCACTGGGAACTCATTCACTTGACTCTTGTGCCCCATCAATATAACCCAATCATTGTAGAATTTTGTTTTATTTTATTTTTTTAATTTTTGGCAAATCCCTGTCAAGGATTTTGTTTTATGTTAAGCACTTTTTACTTTTTGGCACTGTAAAATGTTACAGATTCATCTCATATTATTTCCTTTCTTGTGTATTTCCTAGAACCAACCAATACTCCAAGAAACCTTGGTTCCTTTTATTGGAAAATGATATTAGAAACCAAGATCTGAACACTAGATGTACTTTTTGCTACTGAGGTATCATTGGTTCTAGACCATCTCAGCTGACAGAGCAAAGTATATCTATGTGTACTAACCTCTGCATATACGCATATCTATGAAGATTTCTATGTGTAACCATCTGTTTCTATATTAAATTAAACATTTGTTCTTACTGATGTCTCCAACTGTAATCCATTACCACATGGATCATTCTAGTCTCCTTCTCTGTATATCTGTGAACTCCCACTCCAACAGTGAGAAACCTGTACCCACCATCTTCTGTTTATTTAATTGTATAATTATTAACCTGTACCTCCATAAGAAGCAACTTTGTCTATTAGACTACAGTGCTTTCTGGCAATTCCTTTTTTTGTTTTTTTTTTTGTTTTTTGGAGATCTTTTTTGAGATGGAGTCTTGCACTGTTGCCCAGTACAGAGTGCAGTGATATGACTTTGGCTCACTGCAACATCTGCCTTCCAGGTTCAAGTGAGTCTCCTGCCTCAGCCTCCTGAGTAGCTGGGATTGTAGGCACCCGCCACCATGCCCGGCTAATTTTTGTATTTTTAGTAGAGATGGAGTTTCACTATGTTGGCCAGGCTGTTCTTGAAGTCCTGACCTCAGGTGATCTTCCCGCCTCAGTCTCCCAAAGTGCTGGGATTACAGGCGTGAGCCGCCACGTCCAGCCTGGATTTTTGCCATTCTAATAAGTATATAGTGGTATTTCATTTGTTGTTTTAATTAGCAGTTCCCTAATGACATAATGTTGGACATATTTTCATATTATTATTTGTCATTCATATGTCTTCTTTTTTTGTGTGTTTATTAGCTGGTCAGGCGGGAGTGCAGTGGTGCGATTACAGGTCACTGCAGCCTCGACTTCCCAGGTTCAGGTGATTCTCCCAGGCTTCAGCCTCCTAGGTAGCTAGGGCTACAGGTGCACATCACCATGTCTGGCTAATTTTTGTAATTTTTGTAGAGATGGGTTTGCCATGTTGCCCAGGCTGGTCTTGAACTCCTGGCCTCAAATGATTTGCCTGTCTCTGCCTCCCAGAGTTCTGGGAATTGTATGTCTTCTTTGATGAGATGTTTGTTCAGATCTTTTGCCTTTTTTAACTAGGCTCATTTTTTTAAGTTGTTGCATTTTAAGAGTCCTTTGTACATTCTGGATACAAGCCTTTATCAGATAGATATTTCACAAATATTTTCTCACAGTCTGTGGCTTGTCTTTTCATTCTCTTAACAACGTCTTTTGTAGAGCAAAAGTTCTTAATTTTAATAAAGTCAAACTTACTGCATTTTTCTTTCACGGATCACGTTTTTAACATTGTATCCTAAAGCTCATCCACCAAACCCAAGGCTACCTAGATTTTCTCCTGTGTTACTGTCTAGAAGGTTTATAGTTTTACCATTGACATTTAGGTCTATTATGCATTTTGCTTTAATTTTTGTGAAAAGTGTAAGGGTTGTGTCTGTATTCTATATGCATTTTTTTGGATATGAACATCTAATTGTTCCAGCATCATTTGTTGAAAAAACTGTCCTTTCTTCATTGAATTGCCTTTGCTCCTTTGTCAAAGTATCAGTTGAATATTTTTGTATGGGTCCGTTTCTGGGCTTTCTATTCAGTTTCTTTTTTTTCTTTTAATACAGGCTAGGGTGCAATGGCACAATCTCGGCTCACTGCAGCCTCTGCCTCTTGGGCTTATGCAATCCTGCCATCTCAGCCTCCTGAGTAGCTCGTACTACAGGCTCATACCACCATTCCCAGTCAATTTTTGTAGAGATGTAGTTTTACTGTGTAGCCCAGGCTGGTCAGGAACTTCTGAGCTCAAATGATCTCACCTGCCTCAGCTTTCCAAAGTGTTGGGATTATAGGCATGAGCCACCATGCCCTGTTCTATTCAGTTTAATTGATCTCTCTCTCTTCTTTCCTCAGTACCACACTATCTTAATTACTGTATTTTAATAGTAAGTCAGGAAGTCAGGTACTGTTGGTCCTTCATTTTTGTTTCCTTTCTTCAGCATAGTGTTAGCTTTCTGGGTTTTTTTTTTTTTTTTGTCTTTCCATATAAACTTGAGAATCTGTTGATATTTGCAAAATAACTCTCTGGGATTTTGGTTGGGATTGCATTGAATCTATAGATCAAGTTGGGAAAAATAGACATCTTTTTTGTTTGTTTTTTTGACAGAGTCTTGCTGTGTTGCCCAGGCTGGAGTGTAGTGGAGCTATCTTGGCTCACTGCAACCTCCACCTCCTGGGTTCAGGTGATTTTCCTGTCTCAGCCTTTCAGGTAGCTGGGATTACAGGCATGTGCCACCACGCCTGGCTAATTTTTGTATTTTTAGTAGAGACAAGGTTACACCATGTTGGCCAGGCTAGTCTCAAACTTCTGATCTCAAATGATCCACCAGCCTCGCTTTCCAAAGTGCCGGGACTACAGGTGTGAGCCACCACACCTGGCCAATGGTATATTTTTAATTTCAAATTCCAGTTGTCCAGTTGTTCATTCCTGTCAGGTAACTGATTTTTGCATATTAACTTTGTATCCTGCAACTTGCTTTAATCACTTATTCATTCTAGGAGGTTTTTTTTTTTTCGGACAAGTCTTGGAATTTTTCTATGTAAATCATGCTGTCTGTGAAAAATACAGTTTTATTTCTTCCATTATTTTGTTTTATTTTATTTTATTGAGATGAGGTCTCACTATGTTGCCCAGGCTGGTCTTGAACTCCTGAGCTCGAGTGATCCTCCCGCCTTGGCCTTCCAAAATGCTGGGATTCCATTTTTGTGTGAGCCACTGTGCCTGCCTCATGTTTCTTCCGTGCTAAACCTTATACCTTTTATTTCCTTTTCTTGCCTTGTTATGCTAGCTTGGACTTCCATTACAATGTTGAATAGGAGTGGTGAGAAGGAACATCTTGCCCATTCCTGATTTTACTTTTTAACCATGAAGTATGATGTTAGCTACTTTTTGGTAAATATTCTTTAAACAAGTTGAGGAAGTTTCCCTTTATTCCTAGATTGCTAAGAGTTTTTCATATGAATAAGTATTGGGTTTTGTCAGATACTTTTTCTGCATTATTGATATGATCATGTAGGTTTTTCTTTAGCCTGTTGATATGATGACTTACATTAACTGATTTTTGAATGATGAACCAGCCTTGCATATGTATAATATGCCTCTCTTGGTTATGGTGTATAATTTTTTTTATACATTGTTGGATTAGATTTGCTAATATTTTCTTGAGGATTTTATATTTATTTTAATAAGTGGTATTGGTCTGTAGTTATATTTTCTTGTAATGTGTTGTGTGGTTTGGGCAGTAGGGTAATATTGGGCTGGTAGAATAAGGTAGAATGTGTCGCCTCTGTCTACTTCTACTTTCTGGAAGAAATTATTAAAAACTGGCATTGCCGGGTGCGGTGGCTCAAGCCTGTAATCCCAGCACTTTGGGAGGCCGAGGCGGGTGGATCACGAGGTCGAGAGATCGAGACCATCCTGGTCAACATGGTGAAACCCCGTCTCTACTAAAAATACAAAAAATTAGCTGGGCATGGTGGCGCGTGCCTGTAATCCCAGCTACTCAGGAGGCTGAGGCAGGAGAATTGCCTGAACCCAGGAGGCGGAGGTTGCGGTGAGCCGAGATCGTGCCATTGCACTCCAGCCTGGGTAACAAGAGCGAAACTCCGTCTCAAAAAAAAAAAAAAAAAAAAAAAAAAAAAAAAAAAAAAAAAAAACTGGCATTATTTATTTCTTAATTGTTTAGTAGGATTAACCAGTGAAACCATCAAACCCTGGTGCTTTCTTTTTTTGAAAGTGATTTTTTTCTTTTCCTTTTTTTTGGGGGGGGTGGGGGGGACACATCTTGCCCTGTTGCCCAGGCTGGAGTGCAGTGGCGTGATCTTGGATCGCCACAACCTCGGCATCCCAATTCAAGCAATTCTTCTGCCTCAGCCTCCCAAGTAACTGGGACTACAGGTGTCTGCCACCACACCTGGCTAATTTTTGTATTTTTAGTAGAGATGGGGTTTCACCATATTGTCCAGGCTGGTCTCAAACTCCTGTCTTTGTGATCCATCTGCCTGGCCTCCCAAAGTGCTGGGATTTCAGGCATAAGCCACCATGCCCGGCTCTTTTTTTTAAAAAATTAGTTATTGACTCAATTTCTTTTTCCCTTCCCTTCCCCTCTCTTTTCTCTCCCCTTCCCCTTTCCTCCCTTTCCCTTTTCTTTTCCTTTCCTTCCCTTCATCTTGCTCTGTTGCCCAGGCTGGAGTACAGTGGTGTGATCACAGCTCACTACAGCCTCAACCTACTGGGCTCAAACTCAAGCGATCCTCCTACCTCAGCCTCCCAAGTCGCTGGGACCACAGGCACGTGCCACCATTCATGGCTAATTTTTGTATTAGAGATGGTGTTTCGCCATTTTGACCAGGCTGGTCTTGAACTCCCGAGCTCAAGTGGTCTGCCTGCCTTGGCCTCTGAAAGTTCTGGGATTACAGGAGTGAGCTACCGTGCTTGGGCATCTTTGACTTTCTAAAACTGAAATATGATATGCCTAGATGTGGATTTTTGGATATTTATCCTTCCTGCCTGGTGTTCTCTAAGCTTCCTGGGTCTGTAGTTTGGTGTCTATCATTACTTTTGGAAAATTCTCAGCCATTATTTCTTCAAAGTATTTCTTTGGCTCCTTTCTCTTTTCTTCTTCTTATATTCCCATTATATATATATATGCTACACCTTTTGCAGTATCCCACAGTTCTTAGATACTCTGTTTTTTTTTTTTTTTTTTTTTTTCGGAGCCGGAGTTTCGCTCTTGTTACCCAGGCTGGAGTGCAATGGCACCATCTCGGCTCACCGCAACCTCCGCCTCCTGGGTTCAGGCAATTCTCCTGCCTCAGCCTCCTGAGTAGCTGGGATTATAGGCACGCGCCACCATGCCCAGCTAATTTTTTGTATTTTTAGTAGAGACGGGGTTTCACCATGTTGACCAGGTTGGTCTCGATCTCTCGACCTTGTGATCCACCCGCCTCGGCCTCCCAAAGTGCTGGGATTACAGGCTTGAGCCACCGTGCCCGGCCAATACTCTGTTTTTTTAAATTCTTGTTTCTCCTTGTATTGCAGTTTGGGAAGTTTCTTTTTTTAAATTTATTTATTTACTTATTTATTTATTTTTGTGACAGAGTCTCACTCTGTCTTCCAGGCTGGAGTGCAATGGTGGGATCTTCACTCACTGCAACCTCTGCTTCCCAGATTCAAGCGATGCTTGTGCCTCCACCTCCTGAGTAGCTGGGGCTACAGGCATGTGCTACCACGCCTGGCTAATTTTTGTTTTTTTAGTTGAGACAGGGTTTTGCCATGTTGGCCAGGGTCATCTCCATCTCTTGACCTCAAGTGATCCGCTCACCTTGGCCTCCCAAAGTGCTGGGATTACAGGCATGAGCCACCACACTCTTCCCAGATTGGGAGGTTTCTATTAACATCTTCAAGCTCACTGATTCTTTTCTTGTCAGTTTCAGGTTTACTGATGAATCCATTGAAAGCATTCTTCATTTCTTTTACGGTATTTTGAGTTCCAGCGTTCACTTTTGATTCTTTCTTAGTGTTTCCATCTCTCTGCTTATGTTACCCATCTGTTTGTGCATGTTATCTGCTCTTCCTGTTAGTGCTCTTAACATTTGAATTATAGTTTTAAAAAATTCCCTCTATGATAATTATAAAATCTGTGTCATACCTCAGTCTGGGTCTGATACTTGCTTTCTTTTCATGTACTTTTTAGCATGTCTTGTAATTTTTCAGTTGAAAGATAGATATTATGTATCAGGTAATAGGAACTGAGCCAAATGGGCTTTTATTATGAGGCTTTCTGTTGATTTGGCTAGGAGCTGGGTTGTGTTTAATGCTTATTGTAGCTATAGGTGCCAGAAATTTCAGTTTCCTCTAGTGGTTTATCTCCTTTTCTGTTGTCTGTGAATTTTCTTTTGAACTCCTTAAATAGGGTCTGTGCCTTGTAGCTCTCTCACTTATAATCTTCTGTTATTATGTTGGAGCCCTGTTGATGTTATGGTAAAGTGTTGGAGGAGAATCAGTCTATACTTTTATGATTAAATCTTATTCTTTTAGTGGCCTGAGCCTCTGGGCTGTGACCTTAAGAAGTATTTCTTAGCTTTTTCTTTTTCTGTCTTCTTAAGTGATACAGAAAGGCTATAGATAGCTGGAGTTGTCTAATTTTCTTTTCCCAGGTCAGATAAGGCTCTGACATCTTCCCTTGAGATGGAAGGAATAATCTGGGTATATTTAAAAATGATTACTTCTTTCCATCCCCCAGAAAGAGGAGAAGATTTTTCTTGCATCTTTACTGTAAGAATCTGGTGGGGTTCCTGGAAGTAAACCTCATGACACTATAGTAGCATCCTCAAGACTGGGTCCTGAGGATGAAAACCCATGAAAGTATGGTACCATCCCTAAGACCAGGACCTGAGGAGGTTTTTATTCTCAAGCTAGTCCACACTCATCCTTTAGCAATTTGTCAGAGCTACTGCTTAAGTACTCCTACCAGTTTATGACTCCAGCAGCATGAGGTAATTTGATCTTAGTTATAATTTTCTGAATCTCCTTCTTTCTCCAGTTTTTTGAGTGGTGGTTTGCCCTGTCACTTCAATTCTCTGAGGGATCTAAGAAAAGTTGTTGATTTTCCGTTTGTTCAGCTTTTGTTCTGATTATGAAGATGGGAGTGATGACCTCTCAGGTCTTTATATGTCAGAGGGAAAATTGGAAGTCAATAGCGGCTTTTGAAATAGCAGTTTATTTTTCTTTTCACACTAATGTAGCCAGCCCAGGGCAGAAATGGCAGCTCCTCTGTGATTATACAGGCCCCAGGATCCTTTTGTCTTGTAACTGTGCCATCTTCAATCTGTATCATCCACCTTGCGTTTGGAAATGGCTTCTCCGTCTCTGGTCGTCACATAGTATTCCAAACATTCTGCAGGAAATATGAAGGAGAGAGAGAGAGAAAAGGAGACAGTCCTTTAAGACATCCTTTTAACTTAAGGATACTTCCTAGAAGTTGCTCTTGCCACTTTTGCTTAAATCCAGACCTGCTAGACCCTGAGTTTGCATGGTCAAACCTACCTGTAGAGGAGGTTGGGTGATGCAGCTTTAATCTGGTTGTGTCATGTCCACATGTGTCATGTGCTAAAAATCCATAGAATGGAAATTGAAGAGCAATTAGCAATCTCTACCACAACAGTGCTCCAAGGCTTTCCTCAGATTATGAAAGGTGTCTGTGGCACAACATAGCTTAAGAAAACTGTGCTTTACAAAATTGCTTTGACAGTTGGGGTCACAGCATGTCAACACCTGGTTGGCACTGGCACCGACACACCCAGAATATTTAGCCCAAGCAGACTCGCATTCCATCAACCATGTGTCCTGAAGATTTGCCATGGGTTAGATGTCAGGCTGATAATAAGCTAGAACCTCCCTACCCTTAAGGAGTGCCCAGTCTGGTTTTGTAAATCTCCAGCTCATTGCTGGACATGGCTGCAGCATCACTCATGCCTCAGGGTCCCCATCTTTAAAGAGAGTAGGCATCCTGTGTTTTTTGTCTTGTCTGGCTATAGGAGCAGTGCTACACAGGTGTGGGGGTATGGTAGAAGCCACTTAGTATAAGGTGTTGGGGGGATAAAAGGGTAGTTTGGTGCTGGGCCCAACTCTGTATGATTTTTTTTCTTTCCCCTGGCAGCTTCCCCAGCCTGCAGATTGTT
Source organism: Saimiri boliviensis (assembly GCF_048565385.1). Classification (NCBI taxonomy): domain Eukaryota; kingdom Metazoa; phylum Chordata; class Mammalia; order Primates; family Cebidae; genus Saimiri; species Saimiri boliviensis. The sequence goes on from NC_133454.1 coordinate 86,991,894, forward strand.
ACTGCATCAAGGGACGGTGAAAGAGAATGAAGGCAAAAATATTACGTGTGAGGCAAGTGGGTTCTACCCAGAAGCTATTAATATAACATGGGAGAAGTGGACCCACAATGTTCCCCATCATGTAGAGATTTTGGAGGATGTCAACCCTGGTCCCACCAACAAGAATGCAGATGGTACATTTAGTGCCACCAGCAAATTGAAGCTGAACTCCTCTCAGGAAGACCCTGGAACTGTCTACCAGTGTGTGGTACAGCACATGTCCTTGAATACCCCCTGGAGGAGCAACTTTACCCTGACTTCTTGGCAGAGATCTTCTAGTAAGGGTCTTTCTGGACATTTCTTCTCTTCCTTGCCTTGAGGGACTATAACATAAGACTTGTTCCCACACCAGCCCAGGGTCTTAGCTAGGGACTGAAGGGGAAGGAGAGAAAGCTTGGACTGGAAGGACCAAGATAGGGTCTGGCCTAGCTCAGCCCCAGAGTCAGCAGTCCAGCCTAGGTCCCTGCACCAGGGCAGATGATGGTCTAGTAGGTGGAGAGTGGTGACCACAGTCATCAGGTGGAGCAGGGCCTACTTGTCAGCTCATGGAAGCTTCAGGGTTCTGGATGATCCATATGGCTTGAAATAGGAAACCTGCCAGCAGCCCTTCTAGTCAGGCTCTAGGTCTACTGTAAACTGTTGGCTGGTAGAGGCTGAATCAGTAGTCTTGTCTTATGGGCTCTGTCCCAGGATGGGGAAGCTACGGTACAGTGGTTTTGCAAATGCTCAGTGCCTTCCCCAGGCACGCTGGATCCTTAGGACAACACAGCTCACAGCAGACCCACTCCTGCTGGTGGGGTGGGGCTTTTTCAGGTCATAGCTTTGGTCTTGGGTAGGGTGGCCCTGCTGGTAAAATGCATCTACCTGGGGTTGAGAGGGGTAAAGAAGGCAGGGAGTGACTGGGGTTCCTGAGGAATGTGGTCAGGGTATGCCAGATAGAGCCTGGGATGGTCCTCAGGGAGAGAGGAATTATTCTTGGAAGTAAGGACTAGGGTAGCATGTACAGAGCTGCAGGGACGGTTTGTGTGGCCATGGGGAGTATGAAATGGAAACATACCTTGTATGTGTGGTATGAGGGGCTGTCTGGGTGGTATGCACTTAGGGGTAGAAGATGATGTTGTAGTACAGAAGGTTTGAAGATGAGAGTGGCACACGTATGTGGCATGTGGTGTTCATTTTCCATGTTTTTGACAAGCACTACATACACTGTTGGATGTGTGGAGGTGTATGTGATAGGAATGGAGACGCAGAGACATGTGGCAGAGGGCTGGTGGTTAAATCTCTGACAAGGAAAATGACACAAGCACCCAGATCCCAAGCAGCAGTTGTGTGGTTTCTCTGGCCCTTACTAATAGGTTTCCTGTTAATGTTTTCCTTCTCTCTCTGCAGAATCTGAGGCGACAGCTGTCTTTGCCATTGATCGGTGGATTTGGTTATTCATTGGTGGTGTACTGATTTTATTAATTTTCATTCCTTGGTAAAAGGTAAGGGGCTCCAAAACAAAGTTCAGCACTGTGTCTTGGGGTTGGCTCCAGGAGTTGAGGGATCATGGCCATTGGGTGGTGTTGGGGTTCTCAGGATGGATGTGGAGGGATTGTTGGTGTTGCTGGGTGTTTGTGGTGTGTGGCTTTTTCTGATGATATGCTGGGGAAGAACTTAGTCATCTGACCTCTGTGTGGTGGTTTGTGACTCTGGGGTGATGTGTTGTAAAGCCTCCCTCCGTTTCTCCATACTAAACAAGTATATATCTCTGTGAATGAACCAGACCTTAGTGTTCAGACCAGGCCCTGAACTATGTGTGGACTGTTTGTTTTTCTCACACATTTAGAAACTATGGCTCAGAGAGGGGAATTCCTCATATTTTAGCTGTTCAATAACTTACCACCAGATTTTACGGGTTTGACTAAGAATTTCTAACCCACACTATGTATTTCTAAACTAAAACATGTTTCTAAACATTTTTATCCCTGAATATGGCCCAAATAGTAAATAAAACAGCTCAAGCTTTAGAGGCCCAAGAGACCTATGCAAATGTGTTGGTTAAAATAGTTTTAGGTAGTAAAAGGGCCCTCAATTATTTATGGGCCTGTTGAGGCAAAATCTGCACAACAGCAAGTACATGTCATTATAAATTTGTTAGGAGAAGTGGAATAATCAATTAGGAAAAAAGGCTCTTTATCTAAAGTTGGCCATTTAGATTCCTGGGACTTATTCTGATTCGATCTAGGCCAGTGAGAAAACTGGATAAAAAGTGGTTTTCAAATGCTCCTTGTGATATTCATGACTGTTGTCATATTTCTTGCCTTTCCCTGGCTCTGATATTCAGGTGCTATTGAGAGAGGAGGAAGGAAGAAACTGGTCAGGAAGGCAGTTAGAGTGGGCCCTCAGTAAAATTCTTTCAAACAAAAGAACAGGCTAAAAAATCAAACTGCAGATAAGGGAACTTGCACAGGGGGGCTTCCCTAAACCATGCCTACAGCCACATAGATAAAAAAGTCTCCACAGGAGACTTGTCTAGATGTGCCCACAATTGAAAATTCCATCCCCTGACACATACACAGTAAGGGGAACAAAGCCACGTGGAGTAACTCAAGCTAAGGGCTTGCATGCACATGCACTAGGAGGATGGGGTGGAGCCACCAGAAATTTGTACCTTATGCCTTTGCATTTAGCTTTGAAATGGCAACCCTCTTTTGGGCCCACTCTCTGCAGCAGGGAGCTTTCTTCTTTTCTCTTATTAAGCTTTCACTCCAGCTTCACCCTTGGGGGTCCATGCTCCTTAATTTTCCTAGTCATGAGACAAAGAATGTCAGATGATACCTTGAGCAACAAGAGACTGCTACATTGTAGCACATTGGCCAGGAAACGTTGGAAGGGTGAGTAGGAGCGGACCTCCAAAGTCTTTACTTTGCTTTCAGAGCCTTCTTGTCCTCAGATTTTTTTCCTCAAGACTGAACAAAACACTGGACTCCATGAGCCACTTAAAAGTTTTTGGAGTGGCTGCCAATCTTACGAGACTCAGGGGACAGGCTTGCTGGAGAGGACTTTGTCAGTCCCCCTTCATCCTCAGGTGTTGGGAATGTTGGCACTGTTGCAATCCAGTATCCTTTCACAGAGGACCAGCTGTCACATAGACTAGAAGGAGGTCCTAGGGCAACTGAAGATTTCTGTTTGAGGATTCTCCTCGGTGTTACCTGAAGACCTCTGGACTAACTCCAGCCCCCAACAGCCCATCAGGGTGTCAGCACCAGGACTTCCAGACTTTTCTATTGCATTTACTTCCTTTTTGTGGCTACTATTTCTCCTATTTCTCATTTGTATGCAATGTTGTGGGTATTTTTACAGACTAGGAGATAATCCTGTTAAGTGAAGTCAGCAAGTGTCTTAGTAATGAGGAGTGTATCTCAAAGAATTGTTGTTTTTGTGATTTCCTTGAGACAGGGGGACTTCAAGATTTCAGCCTAAACTTCCACTTAGTAAGGGCCTTTTCTGTTGCACAATGATAGACATTCACGGCGCTGTATAGGGGGATATTTCACCCTAAGCAAATACCTTTTTCTTCATTGGGTTGTTTTTTCCTTCATGTAAGATCTCAGCATTGCCCAGTGACTTTAAGCAATCCCTTCATGAGACAAACTAGTCTTTTTCTGCTGGGCGGCATATTATGGGAATAGCCTATGAAGCCCCAAACCTCTCTTTCTTTTCTTTCTTTTTTTTTTTTTTATTGCATTTTAGGTTTTGGGGTACATGTGAAGGACATGCAAGATTGTTGCATAGGTACACACATGGCAGTGTGGTTTGCTGCCTTCCTTCCCCTCACCTGTATCTGTCATTTCTCCCCATGCTATCTCTTCCCACCTCCCCACCACCCCCCCGTCCTTCCCCCATTTCCCCTCAACGGACCCCAGTGTGTAAACCTCTCTTTCTAACCTTTGCTTGGAAAGAATTTGGAGTCAGAGCTTTTTCCTAGTATTTCAAAGCCTACAGTGCCACCTAGTGGGATGGGATTTTTCTCTGTGAGAAACCTTGTTGGCCCTTTGCCCCAAATCCTGTTTCCCCTATTCCTTTCCCTCTTACGTCCCTCTCTCAGTGATCAGTCCCCATGCTCTATTTGTAAGCAGAAAAACTCCCCTTTCAACAGCCGAGAGAAAGCCAACCTAGCAAGACAGAATTTAGCCTCAGTGTTATCCCCATCAGAGGGAAAACAGCCATTCAGTTTTTACATTCTTTTGGGGCATCTGTCCTGCATCCAGCTACATTGGCATCTAAGTGAGAAAGGGATCTTATGTTTAGAAGTCAATCCGTCTCATTCTCTAGGAATTCATAACTTTGCCTGGGTGGTAGTAAGAGGATGTAAGGATAAAGTTAAGATGCTCCCTTCCTTAAAGGGTCTTGCCCAAATTCAACTACTGAACAATCTCTTCCAGGGCACTGGGGAATCTTGGGAGCCTTATGGGCCAAGTAGGTCTAGGAAACCAGCAGGGTGGAGAGCTAGAGCCTTGTGCAGGTGAGCACAAGCTAGCTCCTCCATATTCATGGGTGAAGGTCATACTTGCATCCTTGGGCGGCACCTATAATGGTCACCAGGAACCTGAGGAAATGGTGGGGAAGAGGAGAAGCGGGAATGCCCCTTCTGTCTTCTCTCTGCCCAGGATTACTCCAGAAGGACAAAGGAGACTACAGGATACCTTTTCTCTCCTCTTTTTCTAGATGCTTAACAAATCATCTCCAGCCATCTCTTCTCAAGTGCATTCTGAAACACTGGAACTCCTTTGACATTCAGACTCTGAAAAAAGAGTACCTTGCATTCTTTTGCACTCGGGCATGGCCATCTTACCAGCTGCAGGATGGGGAGGCCTGGCCTTCTGAGGGAAGTGTTAATTTTAATACCATTCAACAACTAGATCTTTTCCACAGATAGGAGGGCAAATGGTCTGAGGTACCTTATGTGCAAGCCTTCTTTGCCTTGCAAGACAACTCAGATCTTTGTCAGTGTTGTAGAATTGACTCTGCTCCCCTAGCAGTTACATCAGGCAAGTTCACAGAGGATAATTCTCCCAACCCTGAGAAACAAACCTCTAGGGAACACTCTACTGAAAATGGTCAAATAGGTCATTAATGCTTGTGAAACCCATCTTAAAAATAATCCCCTTAACAGATGGCTTCTTCCCTGCCACACTCAAAGGATGGGAAGTTACCCAGGGGAGGACTGGCAGATAGACTTCACCCATATGCCTAAAATAAATGGCATTCAATATTTTTTGGTGTGGGTGGATACCTTCATTAACTGGGTAGAGGCATTCCCATGCCAAACAGAAAAGACCTCTGAGGAGGTGAGAATACTAATAAATAATTTCTCTCTTTGGGCTCCCTAAGTACTTCCAAAGTGACAGTGGCTCCTCATTTAAAGCAGCCTCTATCCAGTGGGGCTCAAAAGGCACTAGGCATATAGCACCATCTTCATTGTGCCTGGAGACCACAATATTCAGGAAAGGTAGAGAAAACAAATGATATTATCAAAAGATACCTCAGAAAATTCTCTCTCAGGAGATTCACCTTTCTTGGGTGACTCTCCCCTTAGCTCTACTGAGGATAAGAAACACTCCTTCAAAGTTGGATCCGAGCCCTTTTGAAATTATGAATGGGTGGCCTTCCCTTATCGATGATCTTTTACTAGACCAGGAAATCTCTGAATTAGTTGAATATATAACCTCCCTGGGCCACTGCCAATGGGAATTAAAACAGCAACTGGAAGCCCAACCCCAAGAAATAGGACAACCGTTATTGAACCTGGGAGACTTAGTACTGGTGAAGGCTCTCCCTTCTCTTTCCTCTTCTCTAGGCTCCAGGTGGGAGGGACCTATACTGTTTCCACCCATTCAGCTGTGAAAGTTGGAGGAATCAACTCTTGGATTTATCACACTTCAGCCAGGCTTGGAAAACAGAGGCAGCAGCCCCTGACAGCCCAGAAGAGCATCCCAGATACTGACGTGAAGAAGTTGGGGACCTTAAACTGAAAAGAACAAAAGATAAGTAAATGAATGAAGACGACCTGTCTAGCTCGGTCCTACCTTTACTCTGCCAGATTCCTTCCATTATTTCCACCCTTCCCTTCAAGATATACCATTGTCAAGTGTTGCGACTTCTTTTTCACGCATATTTGCGAGGAGACTTTGATTGTCCGTGGGATCAGATCTGTAACTTTACAGACCTGCAAAGGGAGGTTCAGCATTTTAACTGATAAAACCTCAGATGGAAATCGTTCACCACACCATACTTGCAGGGATTATTTTGCTGACTTTACTTTTTGTAGTAGGGCTACACACTGTACCTCCTGTAGGAATCCTGACTGGATTCTGAATCCTGACTGTAGCACCTCCTGACTGGAATATTGGACAGAGAGTCTCAATTGCTGTGATGCTTGGTTAAGTTATTATCCTTATAGCAGGGATAATAGCCACAGACAAAAAGTAAACATGAAAGTGTTACTATTGCTGAGTCTGCTACGGCTTTTAATGGGGTTTGGGAATACATCACACCCTTTAGCCTCTGCAGTATCAGCCATGGCCCATTTATATGAGACTAATTGCTGAGTCTGACCTGAGTGGTTTGCTCAGTTCAGTAACACTAAGGGACCTCTTCATGACCTGGTTCTTACTGGTGAAGGCTCTCCCGTCTCTTTCTAAGAAAGATTCCCTTTCTTAGATTTACCTTTAACCATTGAAAACTTGTCAGGCATGAATGGAACATGGTATGGGAGCACTTTCAAGTGGGTAGCTAACTCCTCCCAGGAAAGCATTTCCTCCCTGGTACCAGAAAACACTTTCCCTAAAGATAAGCTTCACACCCTCAGGGTAGGAAAAGTTGGCAGGTTAATAGCAAATGCCTCTTCCTGCTTTAAAAGCAGAGGGAAAAGATCATAGCTAGGAGATCTCAGATATGTAACAACACACTTGTCATTGCTGAAAGGTCAGACACTTGGAGAAAAAGACACAATAAAGATGATCTAAGAAAATTGGAAGCCATATGGGTAGGCTTTCGGAATCTAGCCTCTTCTGGTAGGAAGTCCTGTTGGGAATGGCAGGCTCTGGTTAACTGTCCTGACACATGGCATTATAATGTAAAAAATAACACATGGGGTTCCCAGACATGCATCCTCATGGAATTCCAGACCCTTTTGTATGATGGTTAGTAGTAGTGGCCTACAAATCTGTGAGTGTACAGGAGACTTCTGGCCTGAGAGTCCCTGCCACAAGGCTTATCCGAGATATTGGTTGGGACATATTGTGTCCCTGGTCTTTCAAAACTCCATTTGTCAAGTGGACCCTTCTCATTTAGCATGTAAAATTCCACATGGTATCATGAGTGACTATCCTGAGTATGGATATCCCTATGCCAAAGATGTTCCTATTATATGTAAGAGGGGGAAGCTCCTAAGATATGAGAAATATCTGCCTGAGTCTCTCACAAGCTACAACTTAGAACTGGGCATTCAAGGGACAGAGTTTTATATCCTTTGTGGCTCCTGGCTACACTTCATCCACCATAGGCACTGAAAGGAAACCTGCACTATTGTGGCAGTGGTCCTTGACTTATTATTTTTAAATTCCACTGATATGGCAGCATCATCTGGGGACATCCCTAACCTATCCCTTTTTCTAGCGAATGTGCAATTTCAGATGTGCCAAACAAAGAGGTCTGTCATTTCCATGCCCTTGTATGGAGATTTAACTGAAGGAGAAGATTGGGTAGGACGTGCACATGACAGTCCTATCTTAGAAAAACCATGGATAGGGGATTTTATAGCTAGAAGCCTATTCTGGTTTGCTGGTATTCCTCTCCTTGAAAGATCAGTACTTAATATTTCTATTATGATGCAACTAGAGTAGAAGGCAACAGTAGGAGCCATAGAAACACAACAATAATCCAAAATCTCTTTAGCCTCAGTAGTTATGCAAAATAGACAGGCCTTAGATATCCTTATGGCCAAAGTAGGGGGAACCTGTGCACTTTTTAAAAGTAACATGTCACTTCCAGATCAATACCTCTAGTCAAGTAGAAGAGACCCTACAGGTGCTTAAAGATCAAATTAGAATCATTGACAGATTAAGAGAAAATGTAGGCTCCAGTCCCAGTTGGCTATAATTCCCTCCTTAATGGATTCCATTCTTCTTTGTGGAACTGGTTAGCTCCTTTATTAGGCCCCATTTTGCTTGTGTGTTTTGTATGAATGTTTGGACTTTGCATATTTAATACTGTAACTCAAACTGTTTCCTCTCACTTAGAGGCTATTAAAGACCAAATGGTGCTACAGATGGAACGATGCATAGACACACCATTTTTCCAGGGACCCTTAGACCGATCTTAGGAGGAGCCCTAACTGCTGTAACCCCAACGACGCCCCCTTCCAGCAGGAAGCAGCCAGGAACGGTCATCATCCACTTTCCCCAACAGCAGTTGGGGTCTCCACTCCTGAAGTGGGGAATGAGAGAGGATGAAGAAAGGCAGGCCGTTAGGGTGGGTCCTTGGTAAAATTCTTTCAAACAAAAGAACAGCTTGAAAAATCAAACTGCAGGCACAGATAAGATAACTTGCATGGGGGGCTTGCCTTAGGCATGTTCACAGCTGCATCCATAAGAAAGGCTACATAAGAGACATTCCCAAACATGCTCACAATGGAAAATTCTATCTCCTCAGATGTGGGCAGTAAGGGGAACAAAGCCACATGGAGTAACTCAAGCTAAGAGCCTGCATGTACGCTGGAGGACAGGGTGGAACTACCAGAAATTCATGCCTTATGCAAATGAGATGCCCAGCTCTCATCATTTTCTTATAAAAGCCTCTATATTCAACTGTGAAATGACAACCATCTTTTGGGCCCCCTGTTGGCAGTGGAGAGCTTTTTTTTTTTTTTTGCTTTTTAAACGTTTGCTGCAGCCTCGTCTTTGGGGGTCCATGCTCCTTAATTTTCTTGGTTGTGAGACAAAGAACTTTAGGTGATACCTTGGGCAATGAGAGACAGCTACATTGTGGTGCATTGGTGAGATTGTAACACTCTCAGTTTATTACTGATAACCCCAACATCAGCAATGATGCTTAGGGAAAAAGAAAACAAATCCTTTATGATCCACTTGGTCCCATGCTTGTTTGCAAAGATGACTCCAATCCTTCACCCTTCCCTGTGTCCATGTGCATTGCTGTGTTAACTCTGCAGTGCCTCCAACCATGTGACCTCTTTCAGCCAATGTAAGGAGACAGCAGTGAAGGCATACCAGTTCTAAGTGTAAGCCTCAAGAGGCCTTGTTTGTCTTCATTTGCTTCCTCGTGTGCTTCTAACAGTGCTGAGAGAAGGGCAAGTCCAGGCTAGCCTGCTGGAGGATGAGGGATGCTGGCTACCACATTCTTGTTGCTCCAGTGGAGGCCAGGCTAGATTAGATGACAACCACCTGACTCCATGTGAGCAAATCTGAGATCAGCAGAGCTGGCAGAGCCAACTCTCCAATACTTGGAAAACACTTTTATTATGTAAAACATATAAAATTAATATATAAAATTTTTTAAAGCCACTGTTTTACACTGGTGCTATTACACAGCGTAAGCTAAGTGCTACAACTCAGGAAGCTGTGCTTTGACCAAAAGGAGTGTGGTAGCCATAGGTGCCTCTGAGACGCCCTTCAGGAGAGGGTCTGTGTGAGGAGTGCAGTCGGCTGACAGGCTCCTGCTGAAGATCTCTGGGATCTACTTCAGTATTCCAGCTGGTGCCATGCTGTCCCCGGACTGCTCCTGTCATTGACTGAGCAGGGCAGGAGCTCCCTGTTGGGAGCTGATACTGGAATTCTGAACTACATCCCCAGATCTCCAGCTGCTGATCTCAAGGATCCGGGGTGGCCAAGACTTTCAGTTTCACATTAGGTGCTGGAATAACATCATTTTGTTTGATGTCATGTTGTTATCACCTTAATGAAAACAAAAATCAGTTCCCAACCTGAGCCACTGTCTGTGTGGAGTTTTCATGTTCTGCATGGGTTTTCTTTCTTTCTTTCTTTTTCTTTTTTTTTTTTTTTTTTTGAGATGGAGTCTCACTCTGTAGCCTAGGTTGGAGTACAGTGGCATGATCTCAGCTCACTGCAACCTCCACCTCCCTGGTCTCAGTTCAAGCAGTTCTCCTACCTCAGCCTCCCAAGTAGCTGGGATTACAGGGACAAGCCACCATGCCCAACTAATTTTTGTATTTTTTAGTATAGATGGGGCTTTACCACATTGGCCAGTCTGGTCTTGAACTCCTGACCTTGTGATCTGCCCTCGGCCTCCCAAAGTGCTGGGATTACGGGCATGAGCCACCGCATCCGGCCCTGCATGGGTTTTCTTCAGATACTCTGATTTCCTCCCACATCCCAAAGATGTGCATTTTCAGTAAATTGGGGTGTCTAAATGGTGCCAGTCCAAGTGAGTGAGGGTGTGGCCATGAGCATGCCCTACAGCAGGATGCCATCCTCTCCAAGGTTGATGCCCACTTAGTACTCTGAGCTGCTGGGCCACCCACAACTCTGCACTGGAATCATTGGGTAATTATTACTGTTTAGTTTAGTTTTTTTTTTTTTTTTTTTTTTTTTGAGACAGTCTTACTCTGTCACCAGGTCAGAGTGCAGTGGCACAATCTTGGCTCACTGTGACCTCCACCTCCTGGGCTCAAGTGATCCTTCCACCTCAGCTTCCTGAGCAGCTGGGACTACAGGTGCGTGGTACCACGCCTGGCTAATTTTTTGGTGTTTTTTTGTAGAGATAAGGTCTTGACATGCTGTCCAGGTCGGTCTCAAACTCCTGAGCTCAAGCTATCCTCCTGCCTTGGGCTCCGAAAGTGCTGGGATTACAGAGGTGAGCCACTGCACCTGGCCTAGTAATCATTCTTAAATATATATATGTATATTTAAATATTTATATGTATATTTCAGTGTTAAATATTAAAGTGTTTGGTCTTTATTTAGAAGTTTGATGATGTGTTTATGACCAGAAATATGTTGTGAATTTAATTCTTTCTTATAGCAGTTAGCCTATTGGAAAATTGGTTTTGCTCTATATTATTTTATTAAAAAGTCATAGTTTTCAAAGATCCTATCAACTACCTTAAATGAGGGCTTACTGTACCCTGAGTTGCATTTTAGTCCTCCCTGGTTCCCCTGCCTCTCCCTTCACAGCCTGCACTGGAGTCTGAGGCTTTCCGCCTACACCCTCTCCCCTTTATCTTTGACGGGAACCACCTCTCATTACTCACTTGTGCTTCTAACTCCATCTTGAAAGCTGCTTCCTGGAAGATTCAAACTGACCCAAGGGGGGACTAAAGGCTGAGAATGAGGGAAGTAACCCATTCACCGCCTATTTGAGATGGGGAGCCACCTGAAGGACTTTGGCAGTTCCTACACAGAGACAGACGGCAGAGACGACAAGGTTTCTCAGAGAATGTGTGAGTAACTGGAGTGGCTTTTCCTGAGGACCCAGACAGCCTGCTCAAGAGCACAGCTGGAGCTGCCCTTCTTGCACGGAACTGTGGAATGATTTTAATTCTACTTCCCAGGTGAATGGGAAACCAAGGACGCAGCAGGCATTTAACAAAAAAGGAATCCGCATCTCCGTCAGAACTGTATTGCATTTGCTTCTCTCTGGATTAACTCGAAGTGACTCCCTTGCCCCCAATTATAATGGCATTGTGAAAAAAGTTGGAATTGATCAGACGGTGTAAAGAGTAAACAGAGGAAAGACTACCCAGCGTCTGGTTTGCTTCATTTGGCGGCTGATGATCTGGGGAGGAGGAGGTTGGGACAGATTTGTGCTGCAAAGAGCAATATCATTTCATGAAGGGGAGGTACATGGCTAACAAAAGGGCGAACTGGATCCTATAAACTAAAGACAGCTGCTAGGTAGCGCCAACCTGTGCTGCACACCTGAACATTGTTGCTCCTCCCAGTGAAGGTAATAAGCTGTGAGGTTGCACAGGCACTTTGTATTACTCATTCCACTCACTGGCCTTGCTGTCTGCCAAGAACTGAGGTCGGAGGAAAAGGCAGAAGTTCACACTCCTGGACCCAGGTTGGCTAGTCCAAGCAGCCCGCTCTTCACATCACTCCAGAGTTGGACCTGCTCAGACTGGAACTAGAATAGGGTGTGGGTTAGCACCTGTTTCCCCTCTTATAAAGAGTCAGCGCCCTGGGCAGGTAGATCTGGCAGAGGGACGGCCCATAACCCAGAATCCAGCACAACAAAAGGCACTTCTGGCCCAGCTCCGACCATCCCGACTGTCCTTCCTTTCCCCAGCTTCTTTCAAGCTGGAATCAATCTGTTGTTCGGACCTGAGGTCAACATGACTTTGATGTACAGAATTCATGTCTTCTTTCCTAAGTTATCTGCACACTTGGTACAACACAGAGTGTCTGATTTCTGGGTCTGGGGAGACCTCAGAGGCCCTGGGGAGCCCAGAGACCTGTGGAGTGCCAGGGCAGCTCTCCTGTGAATGCAAGCTCCCTGGGAAAGTTCTCCTTAGAAAAAGATGTGCGGGAGGAGCTCAGGTGAAGGACAGAGCCTCTCGCCTGTGGAAAGTGGGCTGTGGAGAAGCTGCATGAGTCCTCTCTAGCGGAAGGGCCAGAGATACACATTAGTGGGGCTCAGGTGGGTCTCATGGTGAGATTGGCTGGAGATGCCAAATCCACAGGTGTTGGGCCTGGGCAGATTCCAGTATGCGAGTCTAGTTTTTCTAGACTATCACACAGGAAGAGGGTGGCCTGGCTTTGTTTCCCTGTGATGCTCAGGACTGAGGTCCAGGACATGTCTCACACCACTGATAAGAGTTAGGGACAGATGGGTGGCAGATGTGCCAAATCAGGCTGCTCTGACGCCTGACTTGCTGGGAGAAGGATAGCCTGGAAGGCAAAGACCCCAGTCTTCCTGTGAGAAGGAGTAAGATGGCGGGCTCACCATGCACGTGGACCAGAGAAAGTGCTAGGGAGGTTGTTCTGACTTCATACATGATTTGGACGGAATCTAGACTATCACAGAACAGCCAAGCCTGCTGTCAGTTTCCAATCTGGGATCTCAGGAAGGCCCACGCACTTCCTGAGTTCCACCTTCCCTCTTGCTCTTGGTCTGGAGACAACTTTCTCCCTGTGGTGAATTTGACACGTAGAACAAGGTACAGCCCTACTAAAAGCTGAAGCTCAGGTGACCGGGACAGTGTGCTATGGGGAAGAGGGGGACGGAAGAGCAGGGCTGTGGCATTAGATATAGTCAGGCTGAAATCTTGGACCTGCCTCTTATTAACTGTGAGATCTTAGCAAATTACCTCCTGCTATAGGCTAAATGTCTGTGTCCCCCTAAAATGCACATGTTAAATCTGAATGCCCAAGGTGATGGTATTTGGAAGTGGGGCCTTTGGGTGATGATTAGGTAATGAGGGTGGAGCCCTCATGAATGGGATTTGTGCCCTTATATAACAAGGCCCCAGAAAGCTCCCTCACACCTCCCACTTTGTAAGGTTACAGGGGAAAGACAGTCATTTAAGAAGCAGACCTTTGGCCGGGTACAGTGGCTCACACCTGTAATCTCAGCACTTTGGGAGGCTGAGGAGGGTGGATCACGAGCTCAGGAGATCGAGACCATCCTGGTCAACATGGTGAAAGCCCATCTCCACTAAAAATACAAAAGTTAGCCGGGTGTGGTGGCACATGCCTGTAGTCCCAGCTACTCGGGAGGTTGAAGCAGGAGAATCACTTGAACTCAAGAGGCAGAGGTTACAGTGAGCCAAGATCACACCACTGCACTCCAGCTTGGGCGACAGAGCAAGATTCTGTCTCAAAAAAAAAAAAAAAAAAAAAAAAGGCCTTCAGCAGACATTGAATCCACTGGCACCTTGATCTTGGGCTTCCTAACCTCTAGACTGTGAGTAATAAACATCTATTGTTTACAAGCCACCCAGTCTATGGTATTTTGTTATAGAAGCCTGAATGGTCTAAGACACCATCCTTCTGATCCTGTTTCCTCATCTACAAACTCAAAGGAGAACGGTGCTTCTGTCATAGTCCTGCTGGGCCACAGTGACACACGGTACTTCCCTTCTCCTTTCAGGGGCCCTGGAGTTGGGCCAGCTCTGCACACAGCTGTGGACAGGCCAGACTGCTTCCTCTGTTGTCATGTGATGACTAACGAATGAAGTCCTGGAGGCAGAATATCAGAAACAAAATGACTACACAAATTCTGGCTGGGTTGAGTGGCGCTCAGGTGAACTTCTTTGTCCAGTTGAGGCCAGTGCCATAGAGAAAGGGTGGCCCAGATGGAGGTAGTGCCATCAGTGGGCAAGAACACCTTTGCGGAGAAGAGAGACTTGGTCGAACTGCCTCTCTATGGCTGGAGCTTTCCAGCCCCTTCCTGGGCTACGCTTAAGGCTGGGGGCCTCCCTCAGAGTTGGTGGAAAACCAGGGGCCCTGATTTTCTCTGCTGAAGTAAGTCTTCTCTGTGGCCAGCAGGTGGCGCGAAGCCCTCACTTCTGTGGGCTTCAGACTCACCAGCAGTCTAAGGTCCGTGATGGGTGGAGGAAGGTTACTCTGGATGGGGCTCCAACGATGGTGCTGCCAGCAGCTCCTCATTAGTGAGTCTGGGCCTTCTCCTTGGACTTAAGGGCAGCTGAGTAGAGTCCCAAGAGCCAGGCTCCTAGAATGCCGGGCTGATTCTGAGTAGCTTTCACCCCATCACCCTCTAAACCAGAAATGGGTCAACTCTGCAAGGAAGGGAATCAGCGCTGGGGACTGGGTGGGGGCCAGAGAGGGCATCTCAGACCAGCAGTGGCAACTTCCTGGCCCCTTGGCTATGCCTCTGGAGCCGCCTGGGACAGAACCTCACTGATGCCCTGTCTGCAGGCCTCACACTGTAGCAATAACCCTGGATTTTTGTCCTGTATGCCATCCATCTGTCATCCATTCATTCATTTGTTCATTCACATAGCACCTACGCAGTGTAAGCCAGCCACAGTGTTGAATCACAGTCCCTGACCTCAGGAAGCCATGGACTTGGGGATGGGGAGGCAGACCTCTAAATGCAGGCAAAAGGAGAATGCCCATAGTGCAGGGGAGGGAAGGGACCTTCGTTTTCCAGAGAAATCAGAGAAGGTTTGGAGGAGGCATCATTCGGCCTGGATTTTTATGGATTTAACAGACAGAGATGAGGCCTGGGAGGTCCAGGCCAAGGGAATAACACAAGCAAAGGCTGGGAGGTAGGAGGCTCGACATTATGTACCGGGAGGGATAGGACAGTGAGGTAGCCAAGGAAGTGGGTGGGTGAGTGCAGACTCTTGGCAAGAAAACAGTGGACCATAAGGCCAGAGAGGCAGTCACAGCCTGAAATGGCTGGCTAGGAGGCTGGTCTTGACCCAGAGGTGATGGGGAACTACTGAAGTTATTTCATGGTGGGGGTGGGGGATGACCCACCCTTCTAAGGCCACCCTGGAGGCTGTGTGGCAGATGGACTGCAGTGGGTGAGATGGACATAAGGAGACCAGGTCGTAGGCATTGCCGCAGCCCCTAGAATCATGGTTTCAGCTGGGAGGGGGCACCATGGGGAAAGAAAGACCTGGCAAAGAAACATGACCAAGGGCAAAATAAAAGCACCGTCTCTCTTTAACGCTCGTTTGGCCAGTTTTCTCATCATGTAGCTGATTCAGCAGCAATCACAATAGTTAACATTTATTGAGCACTTACTGTAGACCAGGCACTTAAGCATTTTACATATTTTTCATTTACTCCCAAAACAATTCTATGAGGTAGGTACTATTAGCATCCATGTTATAGATGAGGCAACTGAGACACAGAGAGATTAAATTACTGACAAAAGTCATACAGCTAGAGCCAGGATTTGAACCCAGGCAGTTGGCTTGAGAGTTAGTACTCCAATGACTACATTAATGCCTATAATACCCCTCTCCCTGGGCACTCCAGCCTTCCAGCAGGTCCCTGGGATAGAGACAGAGCCCATGGCTGCGGAGCTGGGTGAGTGCCCAAAGGCTGAGTTGGCCAGACAGGCTGACAGGGCAGGGCCACCTGAGGCAGGAGGGGGAAAGTCCCCCTGGGCTGGGGGAAGGGGTGCCAGCTTCCCACTCCTCTCCTGGTCTCCCTGCTAGGGTCTATGGTGCCTCTTGAAGGGGGTGGCAGCTGCCAGCCTCGGCCTCCCTTCCCACCAGCATGCTTGCTGCCTCCCCAGCAAGAACAGCCCAGAGTTTAGGTCATGAGGGGGAGGCTTTATTGACAATGGAGAAGGCAGAGTTCTAGGCAAGTTCGAACAGCACTGCTGCAAGGGTCCAGGCGCGGGTCAAACCCGTCAGAACCTCAGGGACCTCACTCCCTCCCACCATCCTAAACCTTCCAACACTTTTTCCAGCAACCCGACACCCAACCCCAAGCCACTCTCTGGACAGAGTGAGTGGCAGCCACTGCTGTGGAGCCAGGACCGGAGTTGGGTCTGAGGCCCATTGTGTATGGTGGGCACAAGACCCCCGCCATCCTCAGCCTCTGGGGACAGGCGGGAAGTAGGCAGGGGCAGCAGCCCCAGCCCATGGAGCTCTCAGTGCAGGAGGCCGATGTGGCAAAAGGCAGGGGCACTGCGCATCTCCGCCTCCCTGTGCCTGAGCAGGGCTCCGCAAAGCCGAGCCTCCTCAGGTCACCTTCCCCTGCTGCCTCCCCTTCCGGCCCTGAAACTGGCCCTTGGAGGGCACCCCTGTCAGCCGCAGCCTGTCCCTGTTGGTGCAGACTCCACAGCTCCAACCCCTCAGCTGGAACACGCTCTCTCATCAACTGCCCTCCCCTGCTGGCCAGCCCCAGCCCTTAGCCTGGTGCTTTTTCAGGGACCAAGGAGAGCTGGGGCCTGACCACAAGCATTTCTTGGAGCCACAGAAGCAAAACAGTAGCCCTCAGGGAATTGTCCTTCCCCAGCCACCTGCCCAGTGTGTGGCTGGTTGATCATGGGGACCGAGGGCTGGCTGGACACCCAGCTTTAGGGCCCAGCACCTCCCACAGCCTCTGCAGCCTTGGGCGGGGGAGAGGGGTGAGCCAGTCCTGAATCGGGCTGGGAGGAGCAGGGACAAAAATAACCCAGTACAGGTTCCTGCTAAGGCCAGAAATAGCTTAGTGACAAGTGCCTTGTAACACCCTGGACGAGCAGCAGGGGGAGGCTGAGCTGAGGACGGCGCAGCCTCACACCAGGCCCTGGCTGGGCTACATACCGTATCACACGGTCCGTGTGCACACACGCGTGTGTGTGTGTGGGGGGGCCCGAGAGACCATGGCTCAGGACAGGGAATCCGGAGAGATGCTGAACTTGGGCTTGGCCTTGGCCATGGCCACGCTGCGCTTGCGCAGGGGTCCGCGGGCTGAGGCGAGGGTCAGAGCTTCCAGTAGGCTGTGGTCCTCATCAAGCTGGCGGGCCGTGCAGAGTGGTGTGGGCACTTTGATGGTGTTGCCAAACTTGGAGTAGTCCACAGAGTAGCGTCCGTCCTCCTCAGCTACGATGGGGACAAAACGCTGGCCCCACAGGATCTCATCAGCCAGGTAGGAGGTGCGGGCCTGGGTGGTAATGCCGGTGGTTTCCACCACACCTTCCAGGATGACGATAATCTCGAGGTCCTGGTGGTGGTGCAGGTCGCTGGGCGCCAGGTCGTAGAGCGGGCTGTTGGCATCGATGACGTGGTAGATGATCAGCGGGGCCACCAGGAAGATGCTGTTGCCACCCACGCCGTTCTCCATGGGGATGTCCACCTGGTGGAGGGGCACCACCTCGCCCTCGGGGCTAGTGGTCTTGCGCACCACCTGCATGTGAATGGTGGCGCTGATGATCATGCTTTTTCGGAGGTCGCCCACGCGCAGCATGAAGCAGAGGCGGCCGTGGCGCAGGGCAATCACCGCGTGCTTGCTGAAGATGAGGGTCTCGGCCCTGCGGTGGGCCTGGGCGGTCTTCATGAAGATGCAGCCCAGCATGATGGCGTTGATCATGAGCCCCACGATGTTCTGCACGATGAGGATCAGGATGGCCAGCGGGCACTCCTCAGTCACCATGCGCCCGCCAAAGCCAATAGTCACTTGGACCTCAATGGAGAAAAGGAAGGCAGATGAAAAGGAGTGGATGCTGGTGACGCAGGGCTCAGCAGCGCCCTCGCTGGGGGCCAGGTCGCCGTGGGCGAAGGCGATGAGCCACCAGGCCATGGCGAAGAGAAGCCAGCTGCACAGGAAGGACATGGTGAAGATGAGCAGCGTGTGTGGCCACTTGAGGTCCACCAGTGTGGTGAACACGTCCTGCAGGAAGCGGCCCTGCTCCCGGATGTTCTTGTGGGCCACGTTGCAGTTGCCTTTCTTGGACACAAAGCGGGCCCTCCGCTCCCGGGCGCGGTACCTGGGCTCGGCAGGGTCCTCTGCCAGGCGTGTCAGCACGTACTCCTCGGGGATGATGCCCTTGCGGGACAGCATGGCTCCGGTGACCCCCAGGGAGGGGCTTCCCCCATCGGAGGCACCCCTCTGACGTGGCCTAGGGCCTCACTGCGGCGTTCTCTCCGTGGGCTCCCTCTCAACCTGAGGCCGCGCTCAGCCTGTGCTGGCCTCACTTCTGAGATGCCTCCCCACCAGATTCTGCCTCACTTCCACCTGGGTCCCGCTTCACTTCTTAATACCAGCCTCATCCTTAAGCTCAACTGCCTGCCTGAGCCTGAGCCCCCAACCCAGCCCGCTCTCCACCTGGCCCTGGGTCCCCGCCCAGCTCCCCCCACCAGCTGAGCACCCCTGGGCCTCCCTCTGAGAGCCCTTCTCCCCGCCCAGCCTGCCTTTTCAGCCCAGATCAGAACTTAACACCTCCGGATCTCTCCCACTAAACGGACCTCACCCCCACCCCACGGGTCTCTCGCCTCACCCGCCTGGACCCCGGGATCCCAGGCTTCAGCTCAGATCCTGGCCACCCCGCCCCGTCTCCCCTCCAGGTGCGCCCCCTAAGTCCTACCCCACCCCTCCCGGGGCGCCCCCGCGGCTCTCCGGATCTCCCTCCAGCTTTCGTCCTCTCTGTCTCCTTGGGATCCTGCGTTCTCCGGAGTCACCACCCAATCAGGCTCAACTCCGGGTCGCCGGCCCTGCGTGCGACCCGGCCAGGCTGACTCCGATCCGCGGCCTCCCGGTCCCCACAGCCCGCCCGCCCGCGCGCCCGCCCGCGCCACGGCCCCGGCTCCGCGCCTGGTCCCGGCCCCGCCCGTCGCCACCGCTGCACCTGCTCCTGCTCCTCACGCCACGGCAGTCGCCTCCCCGCCCCCTCCCGCCGTCCGGGCGCTCGCGGCTGGCCGTCCTCCCGTCCGTCCGTTTGTCCGCGGATACGGATCTGGTCTCTGGGCCAGGCTGGGGTCGAGGACGGCGGGAGGGGGGCGCACGAGGAGCGGAGCGGGGCTGGGGACCGCCAGGGGGAGCCCGACCCTCTCCGGCGCGGAGGGGGCGGGGCCGGAGCAAGCCCCGCCCCCACCCCGCCTCCCTCCCTGGGACTCACAACCTGGCCTTCGGGGTTTGTCCACTACGCGGGATCCAGAGGTTCCTCCTGCCCGCGCTCTTTGAGAGTGGGGGGCGGGGAGGGATCTGCGTCCCGCCCTCCCAGTCTGGGGCCGCCACCCTGTCGCCCTGGCTCCCCTCCCCCAGTATCTCTATCCGTATTTGGGTCAATCATCCGCCTCTCGGCAGCGCCGGGTTTGCTGGTTCCCGAGAAGGAGGCGCTGAGAGGCAGCTCCACCAGTCCCAGGGCTGGGGGAAATTAGGTGGCCCGAGGACTTCTCAATTCACAGCGTCTTCTCTTTAGGGATGCTCTTAATCTATTTAGTCTTGAATCCTTTGACAATCTGATGGAAGCTCGGACTCCTTCCCGTTTAAAAAAAAAAAAAAAAAAGGGCCTCAGCAGGTGCAGGAGAGGAACACAGTTTAACGCCTGCTACTGCCGTGGGGCAGCCTGGGCCGCTCCATCTTCTCAACCATTCCGGCCCTACTTTAAAGAAGGTTTGAGCAGAGGGCACTTGCTTTACATTTTCTCACACCTGTCACCTGACTTCTTCCACCTTAGATCAAGGGTGGGATTTAGATCTGAGTAGTGTGTTAGGGCTGCCTCAGGCACTGGGGGACCTAGACTTTTGGCTCAGGCATGGTGGTATTTCTGGTCAGGCATCAGCCTGAGGTTGCCCTGTGGCATGGTCCCCGGTTCTCAGCTGGGAGGGAAAGCCTGCTAAATCTCTGTTTTGGAACAGTAACGGCTTACCCCTCTCTGTGGCTCAGATCCTTATGGAGAAACCCCTGACCATCTGTGGCCATTTTGTTGGGGTGGGGGCTTGAGGCAGGGGCTGGAAAGGGCAGTGTGGCTAAGAGCCACAGTGGGGCAGAGGATGCGTTCATATTGGATCTTCCTTTCTCTTACTACCCACCTGGAGGCAAAGCAAACACAGCTACAAAGGGTGAGTGTGATCATGATAACCCATATATTAACAGAGATGCAGTGTCTAGGAAGGGACGGGTAAAATGAGATGAACAGAGTGGGAAGCTTAAGGAGACAGGGTTACACGGGGAATCTCTGAGGCAACTGCAGCTGTCCAGCCATCAGAAAAGGAGAGTCCCCCAGGCGTTTGGGCACCATTGCAGAAATACCTGGCCTTGAAGGAGGATGACCTAGTAGTTTTTCATGGTCCAAAGGGTAGAACCAGGACACTAAGTGGAACAGAGGCAAGCTTTGTTTTCACGTATGCAAGAGTCAGTTCTAATAACAATAACCATAGATGAGCCACATCTGTGGGGTACCCAAGTCAAGGCTGGTGGGCCACGAGGGATGTTATAGAGGGATTGGGGCCAGGATGACCTTGGGCATCCCTACAACACTTCACTGTGGGCCAAGCCCCGCCCCTGCTACTTCCCTTCAATCAGTTGGGATGGGGTGGCTTTGGAGTAGTGGTAGGCATGTGAAGTCCTCTTTCTTCTCTCCAGTTCTGCTCCTGTGAGATCTCACAGTGGGGAAGCTGCTGGACCCCTGGAGAAATCTCAGAGCTAGAAAGGCTGGGTTCTGCCTCACAGTGCTGCCCTGAAGCCTCACCTCCCCACTGCTCCACTCTTCTGAGAGAGCGAGTCCCCTACCTGAAGGGCTCAGCCTCCCCTTTTTCTCCATCCTGCACTGGCTCATAGTCATCTCCACCAAATACTGCACTTGTCAGGTCCCTTTCTTGCTTGAAACTTTCTCCCTCTTTGTCCATGGGCATACCCCTGACTCCTTGTCCTGGCATTCAGGGCTCCCTGATATGATGCCCTCCCTACTGCCCTCATCTCTCTCCCACCTCCCTGATCAACCAACAGTCTTACCACACTTTTACCATCACTACTTAGTTCCTGCTGCCCCTACCTGCCACCCCAACACTTTCTCTGTCTTTCTATCCAATCCCTATCACTCCCGTGTTTAACTCAAATTCTATCATTTCCAGGCAGCCTGCCAGGCTTTACAGAGAGCTCTTCCTTTCTGAGCTTCTCTGGCTCCTGGACCAGCCACAGGGGTCTGCACTGGACCCACCTCCAATAACTGGTGGGCTTTTCTTATGTTGTGCATCTGTGATCTCCTTGCAGCCAAGAGGATGCAGGTTCGACTCTTAGGTCTGCACCCCAGCGCTTGGTGCAGCCAGTACTGCAGACGACATGCAAATGATCATAACATGAGATATAAATCAGCACCAGCCATTTCTTGGCTGAAGGCAGATGTGCAGTTTTGTTTCATGATGCAGAGGAAGTCAGGACAGCTGCCGTTTTAGTCTTCCTGGTGTCTGGGCTCTAGCGTCTCCCAGATGTCACCTGGCTGACCTGTGGTTCATACACTGTGCTTTCCCTCTTAAGGACCACCCTTCCACTTCTGAATGCCCCTGCTTGGGGATGGAGATAGGGACATGATCCAGGCCTAGCCAGCCAGTGTAGGCCACACCTCTGATCACAGTGGGGTGGGGATTGGAATGTGACCCACATTGATCTACTGAGATTTGCTCCCAAGCTTTTGCTGGAACTATTGGGAAGGAGTATCTCTTTTGCCTCTTCGGTTGCTCTGGGGCAGGATGTAAGCTAGAGCTGCTAGGGGCCATCTGTCATAAGGGAGGGAGAGGAAAATGGAACACAGAAAGGAAGACACATCCCGGATGGATGTCAAACACCTGGATCTAGCCATGCTTGAAGTAATATACCTCTTAGCCCTGTCAGTCACATACTGTAGTAAATTCAGTTTCTGCTTGGGTTACTCTGAATTGGGTTCCTGTCATTTACAATTGAAATAGTGTTAATCCAGATTTTAATTCAAGTTTAATTCAAGAATGAAGGCAAGAAGGGAGACCAAGCTGTATGGAGATCTGTTACTTTATCTGATAAGCTCATTGCAGAAATGCTATCACCCCTGCTATGGACATAATTGTGTCCTGCCAAATTCACAGGTTGAAGCCTGACCCTGCAAAGTAACTGTATTTGGAAACAGGGCCTGTGAGAAGATAATTAAGGTTTAATGAGGTCATAGAGGTGGGGCCCTAATCCAATATGACTGGAGTCCTTTTGAGAGAGAGAGCGAGCAGGGATGCATGTGCACAGAGCAAAGGACGTGTGAGGATACAGCCAGAAGGCCGTCCTCTGCCAGCCAAGGAGACAGGCCTCAGGAGAAACGAAAGCTGCCAATACCTTGATCTCGGGCTTCAGCCTCCAGAGCTGTGAGAAAAACATGTCTGTTGTTAAAGCCACCCAGTCTGTGATATATTGCTGTGGCAGCTGGGCTGAGTAGGAGCCCTCATTTCACAGGTAAGGAGGCAGGCTCTTGCCCACGCTCACACAGCTGCTGCAGGCCTACCTGATGTCAAAGCCAGGCTGGCTCCACTAAACCCACGATCCAGTGCCAGCCCCTCCCCATCAGACTCAGGGCCTCTAGTAGGAAATAATCAAATCTCTTTATTTACAAGTGATTTACAGTTAGAAAACCCCGGCAGGAGTGTGGGCAGGGTGGGGGTGTGGGATGGCACTTGGGCTCCGGCAGGTCACTTGTCTGCACGGACGAAGGAGGCGAAGACACTGTCCTTTCGGCTAAGCAGCTTCTCTGGCTTGTCGAATTCAAGGATGGCGCCCCGCTTCAGGACGATCACCAGGTCTGCACTCAGGATGGTGTGCACGCGATGCTGGGTGGGGCAGGAGGGGGTGGGGCAGGGTGGTAAGAGGGGAAGGAGCTCAGGGCGACCCTCCTGCAGCTTGGAGGAAGAGGCATGTGGCCAGAATGTCCTGTTTCGCTGAGGACTGCACTTTCCTGGGGTGGATGTGACTCCAAGCCCTCCATCCATTAATGCCACCCTTCTCTCCTAAGTCCCAGCTCTGCCCCACCTCCAGGTTTCAAGGCTCAGAGACCCTCCCAACCCCTCCCCCACATCCTATGGAGAAGTAACCCCAGCCTAATGTACAAGGCCTGGAAACAGGGTCAGACCTTGGAACCTGGAGGAGAGTTAAAGGCAACTGAGGGAAGTACAGGGGCAAATCCCCCCACCCCAAATCCTGCAGCCCAGGCTCCCTGCATGCCCTCCATACCCCTTGCCCTGAACTGCCTGCTTCAGGGTCCTTTCTCAATTACTGGGACCAGAAAAGTCCAGGGGCTGCACACTGATGACAGCCCCAAGAGGCCAGTCCTGTCCCCCGGGTGCCCCTCTGTACCCCATCAATGGACCCCTTACCGCGATGGTGACCACAGTGCGGTCTGCGAAGGCTGTCATCACCACCTTTTGGAGGATGTTTTCCTGCCAAGTGGGGGCAGCAGCGGTTGGCTCACCTGCCCAGTGTATGATGTCTGGCCTGGCTTGGGGGATGTGGAGCCCAGGTTTCTGGCTCAGCTCCCATCTGACCCCAATCCCAGTCCCACCCCCACCCCACAGGACTGACCGGGTTCCTAACACTCCGGGACTCAGCCTGTTGGGAGCTCAACTGTGTGTGTGTACGTGGGTCGTGGCTGTGGCTGTACGTGTGCTGTTGTGATAGGTGACAGTGTGAAGTCTGTGTGGGTCTGTGTGCAGCCTATGTGTCTGCGTAGTTACATGCGTTTTTGTGTGCGTGTGTGTGTATGAACATTCCCTAAGACTAGACAGAGTCAGGGTCCCCCCAGTCCTTTTCGACAGAGTCAGGGTTCCCCCAGTCCCAGTCCTTTTCCTTTTCTGCCACACATAGCCTTTGGGGTTAAAGGCAACTGAAGCCTCAGGACTACTTGATGCAAATTTCTCCCTAGCACCCCACTGTCCCATGGAGATGCCCAGGACCGACCGTGGCCATGTCGATGGAAGCTGTGGCCTCGTCCATGATGAAGATGCTGGTCTTCCTCACGAAGGCCCGAGCCAGGCAGAACAGCTGCCTCTGGCCCTGGCTGAAATTCTCCCCACCTTCTGTGATGATGGCATCTGCAAACAGCCCGGGGAGATGAAGTAGGGCTGAGTTAATCCTGTGCTGTGAGTTGAGCAGATGGGATGGCTTGGGGGGCTATTGGAAAATGTGTGTATGGGGGCAAATAGGTGGGTGTGTGTCCAAGAGCACAGGCATGCGCAGGGCTGATGCACCTGCCACAACACGGTGGAGGCCATCTGCGGGACTGCAACCAGAAAGGCACCCCTGGAGGTTTGTGCTGCTGTGGGCCAGGGCAATTCTGGGAGGGGCGTGCACACTGAGTGGTGCACTGAGTGTGTATGTAGTGTGGGCCTTGGTAGGGTGATTCATTGGAACCAAGGCTTGGTCACCCCCAGTGCTCCAGGAGCTGCAGCAAATATACCAACGCATTGCTAATCACCAGTGGCCTTGAGGAGTGGCCTATGTCTATGATTGCCCAGTCCATCTTCTCCTCCCCTAGGGCAACTGGGCAAGCAGATGGATGGGGCAAGGCAGGGCTGAAGATGCCCCCATCGTATGGGGGACTTGCATTCTCTGTCTCACAAGGATCCCTGTCTGTCCCCACTGTACCTTGCAGAAGGGGTTAGACCCTGAACTGACCAGTTGTGTGACCTGAGGCAAGACACCTGACCTCTCTGGGTCCCTGTGTAGTAAGAAGTAGGACTAAATGGTCCTGCAGGGCTTCAGACTCCAAACATTGGGCAAAGCTGAGACACGAGCTTCTGTCTCTCATCCTCACAGGGTCCTTGAATGCCCAACCAACCTGGCTGCTCAGCCAGGAGTAGTTACCGAGGCCTCCTGGCAGTGCCTTCACCACCAGCTTCAGCTGGGCTATTTCCAGGGCTTCCCACAGCGTGCTGTCTGAGCACTTTCTCTCCGGGTCCAGGTTAAATCTGGAGGTGGCACAGAAAGCCCCAGTAGGGAGGGAGCAGGGTCCTGCATGCATCCCCAGTGGGCAAAGAGGGCAGTGAATGAGAACGAACTGAGTTGGAGGCCTGGCTGGGAGAAGCACCAAGGTGGTGACACTGGGTTGGGAACAGCATCTTAGACCCATGGGTGGGGGAATCCCCTTCCAGAGCCTGCCTGGGCCTGATGTGCTGGAGAAGGGTATGAGTAGGAAATGCCTCTGGGATCCTGGTCTCCCCCAGCCCTCTCCTCTTTGTGCTCCAGATCTGATAGAATGGAGCTGGCCTGGGCTGGGTGGGCCTGAGGGGTGACGGGGCTCACCGGATGGTGCCGCTGAAGAGGACGGGGTCCTGCAGGATGATGGAGAGGCGTGAGCGCAGGGTGTGCAGCGGCAGTTTGGCTATGTCAATACCATCAATGATGATGCGCCCTGTATGGGTCCGAATGAGGGTGCAGGGAAAGGCGGTGACTGCTGGGCCTCCTGTGATGTCTGACCACGTGCCAGGGCTGAGGCCTCATCTGGTGGCTGGAGTACACATGGGGCGTCCGCCTTACAACTCACCTTCGAATGTGTCCACCATGCGGAAGAAGGCAAGAGAGAAGGAGGACTTCCCACTGCCTGTGCGGCCGCAGATCCCGATCTGGAAAGAGAGAAGCAGGCACCGCTGCTGTGGCTCTGGGGGTGCTGGGAGTAGCCTCTAGTGCTAGCTCTGGGTGTGTGTGCAGGTGTGGGAGGTCACAGGGTTTCTTCTTGGCCTGGTTTTCTGACCAGCTTCTCTTTGGACACCACAGGTTTGGGCTTATTTCCTGCAGTGGGTTCAGAGAGGGCTCGCACAGGGACCAGCACACAAGTGCAGGCATGGATGTCCATTTGCCTGGGCCTTGGTGTGGGCCTGGGTGTGCCAAGTATTTGGCTGCAGGAGAGCTGGGGGCACTGGTGTATCTCTATGCGTGTGGGTGTGGCAGGAGAATATGGGGGCAGCTGAGAGTGGTATGCAGGGATGCATCTGTGTGCCCCACCTCATACTGGAGCCACCTCCAATCCCATTGCTTCCTAGCCCTTGGGTACCGACAGAAATTACAATACAGAGACAGAGACAGTGATATAGAAGGATGAGAGAGGCAGGGACAGAGGCGCACATCCCAAGGTCAGAGAATGACATGCACAGCCACAGCAAAGTGAGACAGAGACAGAGACAGAGGGGAAGATGAGAGGAGCGCTGGGCAAGGGCAATAGGCAGGGGCTCTCCCCCAGTACAAGGGTGGTCTCACTGTCTGCCCCCAGGCCCCTGCTCTGAAGATTGGTGGCAGAGAAAGCCCTTGACCATTTGCAGAGAGGGAGGCCCCGACGAAGCCCCTGTGAGCTGGGGGAGTCCAGAATGTCCGTCTCCTTGATGGATGAGTGAGGACAGCAGTGGGGGAAGGGGAGAAAGGGAGAGGAAAGGTGGGCTGAACCCCCCATGGGCCCAGGGCCGGAGACTGAATAGTGAGAGGCCTTGGGCCCTGGAGGGCCACGAGGTGACTCTGCAAGGCCGTCCAGCTCTGGGCGTGCCCCATCCCCTGCTCACGACTGTCCTGCAGCATCAGGTTGGGGCTGCACGCTGACCTTCTGTCCCGGGGAGATGAGGGCGTTGACGTGCTTTAGCACTGGTTTCAGGGAGCTGTCGTAGCGCACGCTCAGGTTCTGGATCTGGATCTTCCCTTGGTCTGGCCAGTTCTTTGGGATCAGCGATGGTGCTGGGGGCCGGGCTGGGCTCAGTCACCAGGCGTGGGCCACAGCTAGTATCTGAGAGTGCCACCCCATCCCCAGGCCCCTTGGTGGTCCCAACCCAGACACACTCCTCCTTGTGCTCTTCCCCGCCCCTCTCCCTGCGCCCCTCACCCAGGAGCCCCTCATAGCTCTCTGCCTCGGTTTTCAGGAGCCCGTGGATGCGCTTCACGGCCCCCAGCTGGAGCTCCATGTCTGCCAGATTCCTCACCATCCAGTTGAGGTAGTTAGAGACCTGCGGGGAGCAAACCAGTGGCACACACTCTGTGGCCACTTAGTTCTGTCCTCAGCCACCAGGAGGGCTCTTCTTAAGGCTGGAGAGGGGCCAGGGCCCCAGATTCCTTTGCTGCCATTGGCTGCCTGCTCAGAGCAGCCCCCCATGGAAGCACGGGGAGAGTCAGTCATGTGGCTCCCCACCCTCCACCTGTTTGGGGCCTGGGCTCTGGGGCCTGCCGATCAGCCTTCCTGCCCACACCATCCCCCTGGCATCAAATGCCAATGAGCTTGGGGTAAGGCCTAAGGGTGTCTCATGTTTCCAGTGGGGAAGATGCTCTGGGAGTGCTGGCGTCTGACCCCTCCTCTGCCCTAGCCCACTGCCACTCACCATTAGGGCGTAGGTGAGGCCCAGGCCCACCAGGCCAGCAGAGAGCTCCCTGTGCAGGGAGTTGGAGATGGAGGTCACTGCTGCAATGAGCACCACACATGCACCGATGTACTCCTGCGGAGGGAGAGGAGCTGGCCTGGGCGCTCGGGGGTTGGAGCCACAGGCCCCTGTTCCACCTCACTCTCTTTTGGGGCACAGGGCATTGCAGCCCTGCAACTCACGCACACATCATCACACACACATGAGGCCTGCAAAGGCTGGAGCCCCAGGAGCCAACATATCCCACAAGCTCATGCTCCCCCATCCCTGGAACCTGCACACCCTTTAACAGGCATGCCTCAGCACACACAGTGTGGGTGTCATATGACCCACTGCAGATACACATTCACCACAACTATTCTAGCCACTGGCATACACCTCAGATACACAAGCCTCTAGGCAGTGATATGGGAAAAAGGAGTGCAGGCTAGACCCTAGAGGACCACCAGGGCTGGGGAAAACAGGGAGGCTCGGTGTCCATGCCATCTGGTATCCTGTCTTCTCTTTCACCCCCAGGTACCTGTGTGCTCTCACTCTGGCCCCGCCCTCCTATCAGAAGCCCCTCTGCAGGCCCAGGGGACAGGTAGACAGTGCTTACCATTCGGACTTCCAGCCATCTGTTGGCAGCCGTAAGGAAGAGGGAAGCAATGTTGTTGGAGTCTGTGTATTCGAGAAGCTTCTGCTGGAACCGGGCCTCATACCTGGAGGGAGGATGAGGAGGTCCTGAGGGAACAGTGTGGGTCCACATAGCTCCTAGGAGTCTCCCTATTTGCAGAGGGAGCCACCTGGGCCTCTCCAGTCCCCAGACACACCACCGCCGTCACCTCACGTACGCTATCCCTCTCTGTAATGTCTGCCCCGCTCTTTCTGCTTATGCAAACCTGTCCAGAGTCCCACCTCCTCCAAACTCTTGTTTTCACTCCAAGACCCATTCTCTCTAGGTCTCTCCCATTGTAATAAAGGGCACCTCCCTTTACCCCGTTTCTCACCAGGAATCACCGGGACTCACATTCAACCCCGTGGCAAGTCCTCTTAGGTCCATCTCCAAACGAGTCCTTGACTCCCTCCCCGTCTATCCTGCTTCCCGCCCACCACAAGCTCTCACCTGGGCGACTGCATCAGCTTCCTGAACACGTCTATCTGCTGTCTCCTTACAGTCCACGCTCCACACAGTGGCCGGCTTAATCTATCTAAATCACAGTCTGTGTCCTCTCTCTCCCCTGCTTAGAATATTAATGACCTCCAGCTGGGCACGGTGGTTCACCCCTGTAATCTCAGCACTTTGGGAGGCTGAGGCGGGTGGATTACCTGAGGTCAGGAGTTCAAGACCAGCCTGGCCAACACGGTAAAATGCTGTCTATTAATAATACAAAAATTAACTGGGTGCAGTGGTGTGCACCTGTCATCCCAGCTACTCCAGAGGCTGAGGTGGGAGAATCACTCGAACCCAGGAGCTGGAGGTTGCAGTGAGCTGAGACTGCACCATTGCACACTCCAGCCTGGGTGACAGAGTGAGACTCTGCCTAAAAAAAAATAAAGAATACTAACGTTCTCCCACTGCTGGTAGGATGAAGAACCCCCTCCTGCCTACCTGATTCCAGCCATCAACACCCCCACACACTATGCTGCAGCCATTCAGCCTTTTAAAAACTCTGTGACAATACTAAAGTCTTCCATACCCCAGGGCCTTTGCACACACTATTCCCTTTGCCTGGAAGGCTTTCACCCTTGCTCTTCATAACGTTGGCTCAACTCAACCTTCAGGCCTTACCTTAAATGCTGCCTCCTCAGAGAGGCCCTTATTGGCCACTACCTTACTTTAAAGTAGGTTTCCCCTATTATTCTCTGCCACCTGTTTGCTCCACAGTCTCTGCTTTTACATGTATTTCTCTGGCCATTTATAATCATCTCCCTCAATAGACTGCAAATTCTGTGAAGATAGAGGCCATGTCTGTTTTATTCACCAGTGTATCCCTGCACCTGGCACTATTAATAAATATTTGTCGGATGAATACGCAGCACCTCCCCTGACCCTCTGGAATGGATGGAATCTCTCTGTACAGGAACTCTGGAGGCTTCTTTCTCACCCTTGGGTCCTCATCATGTTTTCCCTGAATTACTGTGCATGGGCCTGCCTCTTCTCTCTGACCAGCCTGGGCTGCCGTCATCGCTCTCCTTGGCCGCCTCCCTCAGACCCTGCCGACTTAGGTCCAGCCCAGAGGAGATGGAGGAGAGCTTGTATGATGATGGGTGAAGGAATGAAAGCAAAACTGTCTCATCATCATTGCTTCTATAGGACCAAGCTCAGGGGCCACGGAGGCACCCAAGACGCACCCTGTTCGACACTTGCTTTTCACTCATGGAAGGTGTTTGTTCAGCTTTGATTGTCTGTGGGTGGAGAGAGGGCATGTGTGTGAGGGGAGTGAAGGGGGGCTCTGATGTGGGAGAGAGCCTGCTACTGCACACCCACAGGTATAGATGTGTAGGAGGGTGATGTGTCTGAGGCGAGTGTGAAACCATGTCTGAAGGGTTTGAGTAAGTGCGCATTGAAGATGTGTGTGCGTCAGGGCGCGTGCAGACAGGCGTGTGATAGGCTTGTGAGGTGCTCAGGGCTGTGTGAGTTGGGTGGGTGGGGCAAGTGTGATACGGGAGCTTCTGCCACAGGCGGGTGACAGTGTGTCTCAAGACTGGAGCAAAGCCCCAGCCTCAGAGTCATGCAAACCAAGGTTGGAGCCTGAACATCACAGCTTCCTGGATGTACATCAGGATTGAGACTCAGTTTTCTCATGAGTGAAATGGGGATGGCGACAGTTCCTACATGAATGAAAACAGCCTCTGAGACCACCACTGAGCCCAGTGCTGCGTGCTCTTGAGACTCTTTTGGGAAAAAAGGAGATCTCTTAGGAAAGCCCAGAAGGTCAGGCCAGCCTGGGGTTCAAGCTCAGTGCCAGCCTCACAGTTCGTGTGACCTTGGGTTAATGACCCAGCCTCTCTGTGTCTTGTTTCTGCACCTGGAGAATGTGGTGACTCGTACCTATGTTATGCGGCTCTTGTGAGGATGAAAATGTAATAACGCACATCCAACACTTAGCACGGTGCCTGGCACGCAGCAAGTGGGCAATCAATAAATTCTAATAGCTCTCAACAGGCTGCTGGGTTAAAGCCAATGCATTAAACATGTACAGGGTTGATTAAAAAGCCTTTCATTTGCATTTAAAAATCATTCACCGTGTCAGCAGGGTGTGGAAGACCTCACTGGGTAGTGGTGGCCTGATCTGAGGCTGGTTAGAGGAGGCTGGGATCTGCACACCAGGGGCTCTGGCCCACTCTAGGAGAGTCACCATCTTTCTGCTCCAGGGCTCTCTGAGACACCAATTTAGAGAGGGAAATCACCAAAACTTAGAGCAAAGGCTAGGCTCAGCAATGTCCAGGACCTGGAAATTGTAGGAACGGGAAGTTCAGGCTTGAGAAGAGAAGGAGGCTGGGAGGAGACTCTGGCATCATAATCCAGGGAGCTTCTTTGTGGAAGACACAGCACAGGCTTGTTCAGGGGCGAGGGACGTCCAGGGAGCAGCGCCAAGGCCAGGGCAGAGCTTTGTTCTGCTCTGCTTTACTTAGACAAGATCCCTAAGAGGTGGATTTCCACTGGCTCTAGGTGTTCCAGGGAGTGGGCAGAGGGGCCTGGGTATGTCTCCAGGGCTGAAGCTGGATTTCAGGGGTTGGGGGAGGAGATGTAAGTCTCTGTAGGCCCTTGGCTGGTCCTTGTACCCTAGGGTTACTCCTGGACACAGGGCTTGG
The DNA here is from genome assembly GCF_048565385.1 of Saimiri boliviensis. NCBI lineage: Eukaryota > Metazoa > Chordata > Mammalia > Primates > Cebidae > Saimiri > Saimiri boliviensis. The sequence goes on from NC_133454.1 coordinate 87,023,500, forward strand.
TGTCTCATGGTTACTGTCACACTTTGTGCAGCTGTGCCATCCTAAAAATAACCCGTTATCACTCTGTGGGTGAAGATGAGAAAAGGGCCTAACTATCTGTGTCAGGGGTCTCTGGCCTGCCTGACTTAAGAGAGATGCCCCAGGAGATCAGATGGACTCTTGGGGAGTGGGGAACAACAGCTCCCTCCACTCCCCAGGCAGCTTCAGATGCTCCTGTCCACCCCCGCATCACCACTCAGGGTGGGAGAGCGTGGCAGGGGCACTGAAGTTTTTAGGAATTCCTCCAGCCTGGTGAACTCCTACCCGTCCTTCGAGTCCTAGTTCTGCTGACACCTCCTCTACAAAAACCTTCCCTGACAGCCTCTCTTCTCTGCTCCCCCTGCCCTTGAATCTGCTTTTTTCAGAGTACTTGTCACATGGGTTCGTCCTGGCCTGCTCAAAGTCTGGGCTGTAAATGCCTGCAGGGCAGCGGCTCATCTGACTCATCTTTTTAGTGCCTGGCGTGGGGCTTAGCACACGGTCGGGGCTCAGTGAACGCTTGTTGCATGAACAAACAGGTTCAAGTCTGGGCTTTGTAGCACCTTACACAGAGAGGGCATAGAACGTCTCTGTGCCTCAGTTTCCTTATCTGTGCAATGGAAATGACCCCTCTCAGCACCAAGGGTTGCCATGCAGAATGAGCGGGATTGGCCTGTAGAGTATTCGGCATCGTGTTCGGCACAGGAGCTCCTTAATAAAAGAAGGGCTCAGGGTGGCCTGCACCATCTAAGGCCCTTTCTAGCATTGGTACATGAAGACTTGTTTGTTTTCATGTTCTGCCTTAGTTCACACAGGCCCTGGGCTTGTCTGCAGAGCTGGAATTCTCCTCTCTAGAACATACAGTGGGAGCCCACCTGGCCTGTCCCTGCTGGTGGACATCCCCGGGGCCTTGGGGCCTGAGGTGACTTGAGAGAGATGTGTCCTTGGCCTTCCTAAGTGGAGCCCTGAGAATTGAATTTCATGGCCAGTGCCCCTGGCCCCACGTGTTCCACTCCTACCTTGAGGGAATGTGGACTCATACCTGAAGGCCCGGATGGTGGTGAGCCCTTCCACGGTTTCCGCAAAGTGTGAGAGCAATGGAAGCTGGGTGGTGTCATCCAGCTGCTGCAGGTCCCTGTGGCGGGGACAGAGTGGAATAGTTAAGAGGGCAGGCTCAGGGCTTGGCCTGGGCCTGAAGCCTAGCTCTACCTGCCACCGCTGTGTGGGTGAATGGCCTCACCTCTCCAGGCCTCAGCTTCTCACCTGTGAAGGGGGAAGACAACGGCACTAGCCCATCGAGCTGCTGTGAGCAGTGAATGAGATCATTTATGTACAATGCTTAGACACAGCCCAACTGTGGGGCAGTTACAGCTGTCCTGGGCACTGCCCACCCCAGGTCACCATCTGTCCCTGTACTTCTGCTGCCTAGCCTTGAACTGAGCTAAGGCTGGGCCGACAGTGTTAGTTCTGTTTTATAGGTGAACGAACTGAACCTTGAGACAGCTGGCCAAAGGAAGAGATGACCAAACTCTGAAGCGTTCAACCCTGTTGTCTGCTTACAAGGAGTGCTTTAGACCCTGGCCAGTGATGTGAGGAAATGACAGGTTTCATCTTGGGGTAAGGCCAGAGGTTTCCATGGCAACATAATTGCCTCCTGCTCCCCAAAGCTGCACCTTGATAAGCACATCAGTGCCAGGGAGGCCAGTTTGGGATGCAGGAAGTTGATTTCCCTGGCAAACCATCTCCAGGGCCAGAGTGGGTGCCAGAGAGACAGGGCTGTTTCTCTGGCAGAAGAAAGGAACTTTGTAGAACAGCTTGTACAGTGCTTTGAAAGCCACTGTAATTTTGTGAGTGTCAACAAGCTATATTGCTTGTGTGGGTGCCGGGCCATTCTGGATCATCCAAGCAAAAAAGCCATTTATACAAATGTTCATCCTTTGGGGCAGGTAATTGTGGCCAAAATGCATCTAAATTTTATTATTTATTATTGCTAGTAAGTATCTTGACTCCAGTTTCTAGCCAACTGTGTGCACTTGGGAAAGGTACTTCACCTTTCTGACCACAGCCCACAGTAAGAAACATATTTTGTCTCACACATCAGTACTCACACACCTACATGACCAAAACAAAAGTTTCATGAAGCAAAGCTTGCCGTTACTCTATGAATACAGTCTGATATTTTCTGTCCCATTTCATTTCTTTTTAAAATGCTGGTTGTGATCCATGATATTCATTTCATGACCCACTGATGGGCTATAATTGGCAGTTTGAGAAACACTGGTCTAGAGGTTCTTTAAATTTTTTCCTATGATTCTTTGAATTTATGAGTTTAGCAGAATCACTCTCAGAAAGAACTTCCTAAGACCATTCTGGAAATTCTGAGGAGGAAAGAGGTGTGCATGGCTCTAAAGCTCGTGAGGGCAAATGTGATCATGAGAATGGCTGTGACAGGCTCCCTCAAGTCAAGGCTTACAGCTATGCTCTGGACTCGCATAGTCTGGGAGGTATTATATCGTTAACACGGCTTGAATCAGGTGCCCTCTGATTTCATGCATTGGCAATCAGCCTGACCACTGGAATCATGCAACCCTCCTGGGAAACATGTTGGCAAAATAAATGAAGGGCATAAAATGTGCATTTATCATGACCTAACAATTCCAATCCTGACCATATCTCCCAAGGAAATAATTCAGATGTCAGTCTCAGTGTGTGTGTGTGTCTGTGTGCAGACTATTATATTAGGGTGGTGGAATAAAATGTGGATATTTCTGTGTCCTTCATGTCTATTTTTTGTTTTGATTTTTTTGGAGGGGACATGACCTTGCTGCTTTTATAATGATGAGTCTAGCAAGTATACCAAACTGCACATTGCAAAGCACCTCCCACCCATTACCGCTGAGGCCATCACCTGGACGCCACCCGGAAGTACTTCTGGATAAAGTAGCAGACAATAGCCAGGGGCAAGAGGGCCACGAGGAACACAGGTGTGACATAGGAGATGACGGCCAGGGCTGAGACACAGAGCAGGGTGGAGCGGCTCAGGCACTCCAGCGTGGATGGGATGTGCTGAGGGAGGTGAGGAGGAGAGAGTGAGGTGAGTTTGGTATTGACTGTGAAGAGTGCAACCCGCAGCCATGTTTTGCTTTCGCTTTATTTTTTGATCCTTTATTTTTTTTGAGGCAGAGTCTCCACTGTCCCCGAGACTAGCGTGCAGCAGCATAATCTCAGCTCACTGCAGCCTCTGCCTCCTGGGTTCAAATGATTCTCCTGCCTCAGCTTCCCAAGTAGCTGGGATTACAGGCACCTGAAACCACACCTGGCTGATTTTTGTATTTTTTTTTTTCTTTTCCTCTGCTAGGGCAGCACAACTAATTTTTGTATTTTTAGTAGAGAAGGGGTTTCATCATGTTGGCCAGGCTGGTCTTGAACACCTGGCCTCAAGTGATCTGCCTGCCTCAGCCTCCCAAAGTGCTGGGATTACAGGAGTGAGCCACTGAGTCTGGCCTCACTCTCACTTTATTATAGGCACATATCTTATCTCTCTAGCTACAAGGTAAACTCGGAGGCAGGAATCAAGATTTTGTTTTCTTACCATCTAGTACGATGGTAAAGAACACAGGCCAAAATGAATATTCTCCATGCAATCAGCTACATTGGTTCAGAATATGCTAGAACTTTACTAGAAAGAGCCAGTGGGATCTTGGGTGGAATCTAAAGGGATGTGGTTTCCCTAAGCCTTATTTTGAGGCTCCTATGGGGAGGCCCCAGCCCTGAGAAAGCATTGTAACCTGATGGAAAACACTGGCTTCCTCCCAGAGGGCCGTGATCATCTGATCTGGGGAACCCAGCCTCAAACAGGAGAAGCCCCAAGGAGCCCAAGGTGTCTCTGGACCAGGGAAAATGTGGCACAGTCCTCTGTACCTGGTCGATGGTGTTACAGTCAGATGAAAATCTGTTCAGGATGCTCCCAAGGGGCGTGGTCTCAAAAAACCTAAGAGGCAGCCAGAGGAAGAGTTACTCATTTGTCCATTGATTTACTTCCTGTTTACTGAATGAAGCAGTTCCTTATTTCACGTAAGTGTCTCTAGAGTCATTCATGGGTTGGGCATCCTCTGCCAATCTGTAGACATCTGGCCTGTGTCCCCAAGAATTCCTGCAACTGCCCAAAGGGGCGCTGGCCTCTCATTGCCCTCTCGTTGCCCTCTCGTTAGCCTCTCAGGCTCTCAAGCCCATCTGACCACTGCCGCCCTTCTCAACTGCAGGCTCGGCCTGACTCAGCAGCTGTCCTCCTGGGACACAGAGTCCTCTCCAAAGGGACAACCTGCCAAGGGGAACAGGGCCCTGGGGACAGCCTGTCAGCTGGCTGACCCAGAGTCAGCCCAACCCCAACCAGGGAATTTCAGAACTACAGAGCAGGGGCAGCAAACAGAGGGTTTTTAAACTTGGAGGCCATATCTATGGGCCAGAGAAAGTTCATGAGGCTGGAGAGCAAAAGTGTGGTTAGATGGCGAGGTCTAGCATTCGTGAGGGTCCAGATCTGCCTGTTGTGTTTTTAAACCAAGTTGGCCAACCAGTTGGGCAGTGACAACTTTAAACCTCTTTGACATCAACGGCCTTTGAGATTTTTATCCATCCCATTACAGGAAATTATTAATAGAACAGCTACCTCTTCCCTCAGTGTCAAACCCTGAGGCTGGCTGAGGGAGAGGGAGGGGAGGGCAGGGAGCTGAACTCATGGATGGGGATGGGCAAAGGGCACCTGCCTAGGGAGGAGAAACCAATCTTTACCCGGACCTGCAGGTGCTCTCACTTTGAAGGGCCATGGTGACAATTAGATTAGCTAACCACATACAATGCTTAGCATGGTGTCTGGCTGAGTAAACGCCAGTTTCTCCCTGCTTCTTGCACAAGGAGGGCACACTCTAGGAGTCTTCTGGAGTCACCCCCACCAGCCTGTGACAGAAGTTGTATATCCCCATTTTATAGATAGGAAGACTGAGGCTCAGAGAACAGTGACTTGCTCACAGTCCCAGCCTGGCCAGGGGAGAGAGGTACCTCATGGGGGCTAGGATGATCCGGTTCAGCAGGCTGCGATGCAGCCTCTTGGCCACCTTCAGCCCTGTCCACTCCACGGTGACAGACGTGACGAGGCACAGCACGATGCCCAGGCTACAGAGCACCGTGAACACCATGGCGTAGACAGTCTGGTCGAGGGCGCACTCCTTCACAGGCAGAGAGTGAGCTGGGGTTCCAGGGTACCCATGGGCTCATCTCTTCCCCCACCCTCACCCCCAGCCTCTGCCACGGGGCTGCCAGTCACACCTGGCTGAGGGAGCAGTTCCTGGCCGCAGGGGTCAGGGTCAGGGCGCTGTCGGTCCACTTGGCCAGCCAGTAGTCGATGCCCACCAGGACCATGTGCTTGAGCAGCTGTGAGAAGACCAGCAGCGACAGAAGCAGGATGCCGGCAGACGACAGGTACTTGGCGCAGGCCCGCCACGGGATCTCCGCCCGCTGGTGCAGCATGGACGACAGGTTGTCGTCCTCCTCGCTCTCAGCTGCCTCCTCTGCAGGCCGCAAGAACCCGCCCTGTTCTATACATTTCCATACCTCTGAGGGTGAACCTGGGAGCATTTTATCCCCACTCAGGGGACAACTGAGGCACACAGAGGGAAGGTATTTAATCAAAGGCACACTACTGCACCACACCCAGAACCCCAAACCTTAGCATCCCTGTGGCTGATCAGACCTCAGGCCATAATTTCACTCCCAATCCCATCATCGGTACCTTCCTCCTCTTCCTCATCCTGCAGAAGGCCATCCCTCGAGGACATGGCACGAGGTAGGCCCTGGGGTGGCTCTGTGGCTTTTCTCTCTGTGACAGTCTCCTATAAGACAGATGTGGCCTGGCCAATGTCTTCAGGGTACATGGTTGGCAGGGGGAGGGGGAAGTTAACGGGTAACTACCCTGGTGATGACCAATGTTAGGTTTCTAGGTTGTCCCTACCTGAGGGCCAGACAGACACACATTCACCTTCCCAGGATTTAGTCCTTCCCCTTCATCAGATAATAGCACCCCCATATCCCTGTGGGGAAACACTCTTCCCCTATTTTTAGTCTCTGTGATTCAGGGGGGTCTGGCTCCAAAAGTGGGTACATGACCCAGGACAGGCCAATCCTCACACTCCACATCCCTGGCCACAGTTCAGGGGTGGGCACATGACCAAAGTGGACCCATGAGACTCAGCCCTGGAACTTTTGCTGAACTGTTGTGAAAGAGGCGCTTCTTTTTCTGGCAGAGTTGTTGAGCTGGGAGAAGGTAAACCTGAGAGTGCTGGCGGCCTCATGGATACCAAGAGAATGGAGCCGATGTGAGGGGAGGGGAGCCAAGAAATGGGAGAAACAGATTTCCGATGGCACTGACTACCTGGATCCAGCACACATAAAGCTGAGACACACCTGGCCTTTTGGTTTCATGGGTCGATAAATCCTTAACTCCCTCTTGTTTTCTTTGCTTAGCCAGTTTGAGTGGATTTTCTGAAACTCTGCAACGAAATAGTATCTGACTATCTTGGGATAAGGGGAAGGTGCCCACCTGATTCTGCCCTGGGCACCTGGCACAGGTACTGGCTCTCCTCTGGTAGGAGCAAGTTCATGCCCAGCTCCCACATCTGTCCTTTAGGGGGCTTCCTGGGGCAGTGAGGACAGGAAGGCCTTTATGAGTTCAGGTTCCATCAGGACCTTCGCATGCAGGGGCGTCTGCCTGGCCACCCCTGGATAGACCCACCTTCTCCAGCTCTTGGTCCTGACGATTCATGAGGGTCTTCCAGTGCTCAAAGAGCTGGCACTCAGATCTCTGGAAGTCCTTGAGGGTACCCTCCCTCTGGATGGTGCCATCCTTCATGGCAATGATCTGGAAAGGCATAAACAAAGCTAATTTGGGGCTGGCTGGGGAGGAATGGTGGTCACATCCTTCGACTGTGGAGTCTGAGATGAAGGTGGACGCATCCCTCTCCTCACTACAAATGGGTTCCAGCTCATCCACTGCAAGTGGGCTGGTATTGATAACCTACTCCCACCAATATACTCCTAGGACCTAGAGTTCGGTGCATCTAAGGGGTAATTCTCAATGGCTGGGTTTGCAGAGCAAATTAATGCATCCTGCCCAAGCTGGCTGGATAAGGACTCTATCCGTGGCAGTGGCTGTCATACACGAAGTGGGCTCATTTACACTACCCTTAGCTCCTCTTGATGGCAGGTCTGGTAGGCTCCATCAGGGCTTAGCAAAGCACCTGTCGGTCTACGTTTGTGTGGCCAGGCCTCTTTGGAATCAATCAATCTTTGTTTTTAGACAGAGTCTCACTCTGTTGCCCAGGCTGGAGTGCAATGGCACCATCTCAGCTCACTGCAACCTCTGCTTCCTGGCTCAAGCCATCCTCCTTCCTCAGCCTCCTGAGTAGCTGGGACCACAGGTGCACACCACCACACCTGGCTAATTTTTTGATTTTTTTTTTTTTTTTTTTTTTTTGTAGAGACAGGGTTTCATCATGCTTCCCTAAGCTGGTCTCAAACTCCTGGGCTTAAGAGATCTGCCCGCCTTGGCCTCCCAAGGTGCTGGGATTACAGGCGTGAGCTATCACGCCCGGCTCAGTAAAACTTTTTATTTGGAACACTTGATGACACCATCACGTAGACCTGCCATTAATTCAGACACCCGCCCCTGCTGCCCTCACCCCCTCCCACCCTATGCTGAGGTTTGAGGGGCCCAAGAGTCATGGTCACTCGTATCTCAGGGAACCCAGCACTTCTATGTTTCTCAGGATTGTCCTGAGCTATAAGGCACTGAAGGTTCACTACAGAAACTCAGAAACAAACCTTCTGTATCTGTTTGTATACATACATGTATTTAAATCTAGATTTTCTTTGGGTCTTTTTTATACTGGAGGGGGTTCTCATCATACATGGAAGGAAGATTTATTTGGGGGGAAATAAGCATCAGAGCCATTTGGCATGGGCCTGAAGCTCAGAGAGGGCCTCAATTTTGGCTGCTGTTCAGAGGAAAATTTATGTAGGAGTAGGCATGACCTAGGGTTCAAAAGCCACATGATCTCCATCTTAAAAATTAAGTGCTTTGTAATAAATCAAAAAGTAATTCTTTTCTACCTACTGAAGAGTATGGGAATTTAACTAATGAGGGGTTTCACAACATTGCATTCTATTGATAATAATGAAATTTCTTTTCTTTTTTTTTTTCCAAATTTTCTGAGACAGGGTCTTGCTCTGCGGCCTGGGCTGAAGTGGATGGAGTGCAGTGGCATGAACATAGCTCACTGCAGCCTTAAACTCTGGGCTCAAGTGATCCTCTTGCCTTGGCCGCCCTAATTACAGGTGTGAGCCATTGCGCCCAGCCTGAAGTTTCAATTACTACTGCTATTGTTTGATTCCCTATTTCCCGTATGATCCCAACCTGCATCCATCTACCCTGGGAAGGTCATAGAGTGGGAAGATGGCTTTTCCCTCCAAAATGGGCACTCCCCATGGCCAGGGGACAGATCACCAAAAGGGCAGGGATCGGAAGGTAAGAAGGGAGTACTTGATAATTCCTGAGACTTCTTGGTGCCACCCTTGAGTGTACCACGGGGCCCCCGGCCCGGATAGGGAGTGTCTGTGGGTCTAGGTGATACCAAGCCCCTGGCCTGTATAGAGTCTCCCTGAGATGCCCAGCGTGCATGAAGCTATCCAGTGCTGATCTCTTATGCTTTGTGGCCCTCAGCAATCGCTACCAAGACAACTGATTGGTTACTGCCAAGATAACTGACAGCCTCCCCAGACCTGCCCCCTATAGCCTGAACCCCTTGTTCCCCCTCACCCAGTCTGCATGGGGCAGGTACTGTAGCTTGTGGGTCACTAGGACCACTGTCCTCTTGTCGTCCCGGAGCAGCTCAAGGATGCCAGCCTGCATCAAGTGGTCACTCAGATGGATATCCAGAGCTGAGAAGGGGTCATCCTGGGCAGAGGGGAGAGGAGAAGGTAGGGACAGGTATGGCAGGGAGGGGTGACAATGAGTATAAAACCCATTACAGTTCTATCAACTCTGGTCTAGGGACTGAAGCTAGTTATCTGTGTGGCTTTGGACAACTCACCCAACCTCTCTGGGCCTTCGTTACCTCATCTTAAAATGGGGCAGTTGTCAGATATCACTCTCAAACAGATCTAATCACTTCACTAACTGACTTCTGGACCGTCAGTGGCTCCTAATCATCTCTGAAGTCAAACCCCCTGGGCTGGTGTTCCAGGTGCTTTATAACTCTCACCTTCCCTTCGAGACTCACATCGCAGCTGTGCTTTCTCAGCACTCTGCATTCCAGGTTCCCAGAACTGTGGTCTAGGCCCTCTCCCGAGCTGTTCCTCTGCCTGTAGCACTGTTCTGCCTTTTGTCTGCCTGGTGAACTCCTATCCATCCTTCACTCACCTAAGCAACAGATCCTCCTGCTTCCCATCCTGACCCCCACACCTATCCTTCCTTCCTCTCTATTCCCATGACACCGGTGCAAAGCCAGATCTAATGGTTGTTTGTCCATTCCTGACTATGGCACTCCCAAAAACTGAGACTTCCTGTGCCCGTGGCTGGCACAGAGTAGATGCTTCATTAAACGTTTGCTGAGATCATCGTTTACCTCACTTTTCTCTAACAGAGTTGTTTAAATCTCATGAAAGATTGCAAATATGCCAATGCTCTGTAGAATGCTATGCGTGTGTCAGATGGTAACAGAGACTACGAATCTTCCCGTTGTGAAGTGTCCTTAGTAAAGGTGTACTCGTGTGTATGTTGTAGGCAGAGGGGAGGGCATAAAGCTGGAATGAGAGATTTGCGCTTCCTTCTCCCAACCCCCTGTGCAAATGGGCTCCCTCTTTCCTTCTGTTTAATTGACTCTCCCTTGGAGGCTCTCCTCCACGCCCCCCTCCCCCGCGATTACTCCAGCCCTCACAGTTGTCTCCCTGGACAAGACCCCTCATAGTTTATGCTGCACAGTTTGGTTTTTAACTGGGCTGTGCCTCTTGAACTGGGTGAGCTCTGTCTCCCTAATCAGATTCTAAGTCTTTGAGGCCAAGGACTGGGTCTTAGAATTCTTCAATGTCAGTCAAGACACCTGACACAACAGCTTGACACGAAGTAGCGAAAGGATCGAGAATAAGTGTTGTCTCACGTTGGATGGCTAGTGGTTACCTGAAGTGTTGTGCTGAGAAGGATTCTGAGTCCAAGTTAAGTTCCAAGGAAAATAATTCTCTGAACAATTATCAATGTCTGTCCTGGGCATAAGATGGGAAGTGGCAGCACATATCCCGTGTATCAGCCATTCTTATAGTTGGGCTGCATAAGTGTTGAGGGGGTCGGGCTATCCCCCAGGGAAGCAGCCTGTAACTACAGCTTGCCTCTCCTCATTGGCTACTGCAGAGCTCAGTCTGAAGTCCACAATGGGTCATTTGTGCTATCCTTGCCTGCCTCAGTTTCCCTATCACTAGAATGATTAGGCAATATTTTTGGCAGGAGAGGTTTACTCCTGGAGAGGAAGATTGTTGGGTGATGGTGGGAGTGGTGGGGAAGGTATGGGTGGGCAGTTAATCCTGGGAAGCAGCCAGAGACCAGGACCCCCAAGGGAACTGCCAGCTGGGGCACTCACCAAGAAGACAACATTGGCGTGCTGGTAGAGGGCTCGGGCCACACTGATTCGCTGGCGCTGACCACCAGACAGGTTGATGCCCTGTAACCAAAGAGGAGGAACAGATCATGCCCTCAGCCATTCAGGGGACACTGTCCTGGCCCCTACTGGACTGTGAGCTCTTTGGGACAGAGGCCTGGCTCTGTCTACTTGCTTGCCCACTTCTCGCCTTGCAGAGAGAAGGAACTTGCACACGTTTACTGAATTCATTCGGAAGAGGGCAGCATGATCCCCAAGTCTTTAAAGATTCATTGTGCAGGTGCTAGGGACCATCTGACCAGTACAAACCAAGATAGAGGCAGGAGGGATTTAAATCACACTCAAGGAGGACAGTCATAGGAGAATCCTATTTGTCTAAGCTTGTGGAGGGGACCCCATCAGAGGATGAACAGGAACAATTTAACCCGGGCTAAGCACAGTGTTATGTGGGCTCTCAGTATATACCTAGGGCACAAACGGAGAAGATCCCCAGCCTGGGAGGGTGCTAAGCTGACCTTGCCCACCGAGCAGGACTAAAAACCTGTCAAAGGACTTGATTAAGGATATCACATTTGACCTTACTGTAGGCAACTCTTCAGCCTTCACCATCTCCTATTTCCTAGTTACCCACTCTCCCCAAGTAGGGTCTTAGGGCATGGTAGGTTGAGGGGTCCTGGCTTTGAGAAAACTCCTCAGAGGCTGCTACTAACCCGTTCCCCAATCTGGGTCTGGTCTCCATGGGGCAGGATGTCGATGTCTGGCTGCAGAGAGCAGGCTTCAATGACCATCTTGTACCTGGCATGGGTAGAGGCAGGGGATGCAGCTGGTCAGCCTGATCAGAGTTGGCCTGAGCATTTGCAGAGGGTCATTAGTCTCTAGGGAGCTGTGCCCAGGGTGAGCAATGGCTTTAATGGGCCTCCCGCTTGGGTGCAAGCAAACACCATGTGAGCTTGCAAAGAGCTGAAGTCAGCAGTTCACACAGCACTGGGGCAGGTTAAATACTTGAAGGATGGAATCGGATGGGAGCAAATATGCAGAGTCAGTGATGAAAGGGCGCTCGTGATCAGTGTGCAGTGGGAAAAGCTGCGGCTGGAGCCCATGCGTGGGGCACTGGTAGGGAAAATCACTGCTGGTTGGTTTAGGTGGTAATGATGATGGCTGGGCAAATATTTACCCAGCCTGTTCCTCTCATACTTCCCCGGCCAGCCCTTAGCCTGGGCAGGTGCCAGCCAGAGTTCCTGGAGGTATCAGAGTATCCTGGTGACAAGCATATACTTAGGTGTTAGGCAGCTTTGGATGTGAGACCCATCTTGGTCACTTACTGGCTGGATGGCCTCTGGCAAGTTATTTAACATTTCCGAGACTTAGTTCTTCAACTGCAGAGCGGGAATAATAATAGCACCTACCTGCTGAGGTTGTTGTAAGCATGAGAGGAAATTCCGTGTACAAAGAGCTCGGCACTGTGCCTGCTATGTGGTAAGAGCTCAATCAATGCTAGCCTTAACTATTATCATTGGAGGGAAAATAGTGCAGGGGCCACACGAATGGAGACTCGCAGAGAGCTGGCCAGCCCTCGAACCAGCTAGAGAAAAGACAGCAGGGCTCTCTCCCTTTCCTCCGCTCCTGCGTTCTCCCGTCTGGGAGCTGGGCCGCCCAAAGCTCAGGCACACCTGGCCCCTCTCCAGGTGCACCATATGGAGAGGCTGGAGTGCAGAGAAGTGCCTGGGCGTGGGTGATCGATGGAGGGGGCCCCGGAACTTGGGTAGGCTGGCCAGAGACAGTTCCTCCCCTCCCCCATCCCACCTCCTTCGGACAGGCTTTTACCGTTGTTTGTTGAAGGGACCCTCAAAGATGATGTTCTCCTCCACAGTGGCATTCAGCAGCCATGGTTTCTGAGAGGCATAGGCCACTGGGCCTCTCTTTCTGGAAAAGGCAGGGTGGGAGTAGGGGGTGCGGGAGGCATTCTCAGGAGCTTCTTCTCAGAGGCAGTTGTCAAGCTGATGGCTCTGACTGGGGCAAGGGGGTGGGGGCAGTGCTAACAGGGGGGTGCAGTTGCTTAGCGTGGCCTCACCTTCACCCAGGCAGGTTTGAGAGGTCCGGTCTCAGCTGACTGGGGCAGCAGGACCTCATCCCCTCCCTGCCCTACACCCAGCCTGCCCCAGCCCTGCAGTCTGCTGTTCCTTAGTCAGGGAGGTGCCCCAAAGTGTGACCAAACCAAGAGACCACTCAACTCTTTTCTTCCTCCCTCTTTGCGTAGCCCTCAAACCACTGGACTTTGAAGTCAGCAGGTAGTTCTCCAAATGGAAGAACTTTTTTTTTTTTTTTTTTTTTTTTTTTTTTTTAAACAGAGGCAAGAAAGCAACTTTTTGGGTGATTTTTTTTTTTTTTTTTTAGACAGAGTCTTGCTGTGTCACCCAGGCTGGAGTACAGTGGCATGAGAGGCTCACTGCAATCTCCCCCTACTGGGTTCAAGTGATTCTCCCGCCTCAGCCTCCTGAGTAGCGGGGATTACAAGGCACGCACTACCATGCCTGGCTAATTTTTGTATTTTTAGTAGAAATGGGGTTTTGCCTTGTTTGCCAGGTTGGTCTCGAACTCCTGACCTCAGGTGATCCACCCACCTTGGCCTCCCAAAGTGCTGGGATTACAGGCATGAGCCACCGTGCCTGGCCGTAATGTGGTTTTTGAAGATGAAAAGAAAAAAAAAAGAGACTCTCAGATAAAATGATCTTGTGTGAAGGGAGTGAGTGGATGCATAGAAGCAGGGGCAGCTCCTAATCCACCTGGTGGAGCCCGGAGCCCTCCCCGCCTCCCCCCACACTGGGCCTGGGGCCTGGGGGCTGCCCTCCAGGGTGACATGGCTCCCTCAGGCCTGATAGTGCCTTGGAGGAAGCTGACCTTGGAGGGCAATGTTCGCAGGACGTGGTACCTGATATCCGAGTCGGTCCCTGTCTCCCGTTCTGGGCTGCAGCAGAGGAAGAAAGGTACACTGAGCTCTCATGGTGGTGAACCGTGACCTCCAGGAAGATTCTGAACTCCCTCAAACCCAACATGAGCATGCCTTTACAATCCCCGGGACCTAGGCTATAGCCACACATGCTGCAGAGAGAGGTGTGGAGAGTGGGGGAGGGCCATCTTGGGGAAGCCTCTGTTTCCTGACCACGTGGGTGTGTTGAGGAGGACCCTGGAAGGCCCAGTTAAGAGGAAGAACAGGGAGAGGCACCACTGGTGCAGGCTCTGGGGGGACACTTGCCAGGTCAGGGAGTATGAAGCCCAATATGTGGCTCCTCCAGACCCAGCCTCTGCATCCGGGTTGGAATGAACTGGCTGAGGTCGAGGCTGATATGGCTGCACAAACAGCTCGGGCAGGGAGTGCTCTGGACAGAGTCAGGCCAGGCCAGGAAGGGTGACACCAGCACCTGCACTCTGGGGGTGGGAACCCATAGCCGTGGAGCTGCAAAGGGCTCCAGGCATGATCTGCAGCCCCACGTGGCCCTATCAGAAGATGACCACGGAATGTGGGGGCTCTGCCAGGGAAGATGTCAGGTGCAGTGCCACGTGCCCTGGACTGCCCAAGCTGCTCCCGTGTCAAATATTCTGTCACTCTGTTCTCATCCACACATGTGAACTTGTCACATGCCATGAGGTCTGATTTTTGGCTCAAGAAATACAGTCACTACCATTACAGAAGCTGAGCCTGTCATCACGTACTGACACTTGGGGACAAGGAGGGGGAGAAGGCAGAGAAAATGTAGCAAAGTGAAGCCTCTTTGGTGTTACAGAGTGAAGGCCGGAGGCTTAAACTTATTTACAAAGCGGAGCCAACCTTCCCTGTCCTGACTTCATACCACCTTTAAGGTGTCTCAAATGTTCTTAGGAGATGTGAGGGGAGGGAAGGTTTTGAGGGACTCAGGGTCTCATTAATCGATTTCACTTGGATTTTTTAGATTTGCACATTGAACACAAAGCAACGAGACTGGACTTTCTGTCTGGCCTGAGGGACACCCATCTCATTTTCTTACAGCCATGTTTCTGAACTTTCTTTTCCATTACCAACCCTAGAGCCTTTTTAGATACATTTTTTCTGTCATTCCTGTCACTTTTTTTTTTTTTTTTTTGAGATGGAGTTTCCCTCTTGTTGCCCAGGTTGGAGTGTATTGACATGATCTTGGCTCATTGCAACCTCCGCCTCCTGGATTCAAGTGATTTTCCTGCCTCAGCCTCCCGAGTAGCTGGGATTACAGGTATGTGCCATCACACCCGGCTAATTATTTTTTTGTATTTTTGGTAGAGACGGGGTTTCTCCACGTTGGTCAGGCTGGTTTCAAACTCCTGACCTCAGGTGATCCGCCCGCCTTGGCTTCCCAAAGTGCTGGGATTACAGGCGTGAGCCATTGTGCCCGGCCTTTCCTGCCACTTAAAAATAAAAACATTTCAGAGGTTTAGGAAACCTCTGAAACTAAAAGTACGTTGACAAGGTTGTACAACTATCACCACTGTGTAATTCCAAAACATTTTATCTTCCCCAAAAGAAATCCCATACACAATAGCAGTCACTCTCCCTTCCCTCTTTCTCCCACCAGCCCCTGGCAACTGCTAATCTATTTTCTGACGCCATCCACCATGAACTTTTAGCACCACAGATGCACTGATATCTGTTTGGTACTTTGGACAGCCACAAAGCATTGCAACGTCTAAGTGTTTTCTGCCCTCAAGAACCAAATTTTGCCCTCATTGAGAATGCAGGTCTTAGTCTTACGTCTCTGAAAGTACATAGGCTGTACACCCCTAAATCCATACTCAGCATTCCCCATCCACAAGCCCCCTGCCCCCACCCTGCCTCTTCCCTTTGTTGGAACCCACTTTTGACCCAGTCCCAAGGCTGTACCTGGGGTCCTCTCCTGTCTCGCTGTCAGGAAGGCTGCTGGGGCACAAATGGGAAAGACCAACACCAGTTAGTTCCCACTCCATTGACTTTCCATCACGTTGGGTCTTAGGGGAGAAGCTATCCCTACCCCACCCACCGTCCCACCCCTTCCCAGGGTTTCCAGATGGCCTCGGTGGGGTCCGAAAGCACTCTTCTCAGTCTCTGTCCCTCCCACAACACCTGGATGGGCACCCTCCAAATAACATGTGCTAAGTCAAGCGTTCCTGGCATTGACTCGGAGCAGCAGTGAGGCTGGCTGAGCATCAGGAGCATTTTATAGCTGGAAAACGCAATCTCAGAGAGGGAGAGTGAAAGAACACAATCATTTCTTATAGTGTTTTCCAAACTGTGCATAGGGACCGAATCATTGGGTCTGAAATCAATAGGCTGCAAGTGCATTAGAGAGAGAGAAAAAAAAAACAACAACAACAACAATAGATGAAATCAGTGTGTACTGCATGGGGTACTGTATTTTTTGTGATTTTTTTTCTCGTTTATAAATGCATAAATATGGTGGACCGTGATGTCAAATGCCTTTCATACTATGGATTACGGTAACTTAAAAACAACAACAGCACTGAGTGAGGTGACCTGAATTGTGGTGCCAATCTTGCCAGCACTGTATCCTCCACCCCAGGACACCTCCCAACCTTCCAGAAGCAGCCCCTTGCCAATGAAATGTATACTTCTGACATGGACATTTGGAAAATACGGATCGTACAGATCTTACTTTAATAATACTAAAAACAGCTAAAATTTATTGAACTTTTATAAGCACCACCATATCAGTATTTTCTTTTCTTTCTTTCTTTTCTTTTTTTTTTTTTCCCGACCCATTGCCCAGGCTGGAGTACAGTGGTGTGATCTCAGCTCACTGCAACCTCCACCTCCTGGGCTCAAGCGATCCTTCTGCCTTAGCCCCTTGAATAGCTGGGATTACAGGCATGTGCCACCATGCCTAAGTTTTGTATTTTTTTTGTAGAGACAGGGGTCTCCCTATGTTGCCCAGGCTGGTCTTGAACTCCTGGGCTCAAGTGATCTTCTAGCTCTGGCCTCCCAAAACACTGGGATTACAGCAGGGAGCCACCGCACCCAGCTGGTATTGTCACTTTTAAAGCTCAAAATAACCATACGAAGGAGGTTTATTTTGATTGCCCTCACTTTACAGATGAAGAAAGTGAGGTTCAGAGAAAGGCTAAGTAACTTGCCCAAAGTCACTCAGCTAGCAAGGAGTGGAGAAAAAAGCTCTGGTTCCAAAGTTAATGCTACATTACCTCCCCTGTAATTTTCCATGCCATAGCTCTGATAAATGCCCCTTGTCCGGAGAACCAGCATGGAGGAAATCAAGGATGGAAATGAGCCTGATGAAGTCCCCCTCCTGCTGAGGGGCAAGACTGAATGGAGATTCTGATGGATATGTAGTCCCCAGTCCGCTATTTTCCTGTTCCCTCATCTTTGTGGTCTCATTTCACTCTCTTAACCCAATCAAACTTCACATTCCCTCACCATGAGATTGCTATAATTCACAATTTACAGACAAGCTGGTAACATGAGGCATAAAAACCCAAAGCTTACAAATTCCAGCTCTGCGGCCACATCCCAGATAAGCTTATCTCTGGAGTCTTCCTGAGGTGACTACTTCCAGAGTAGCAGAGGTGGTTATTTAATACATCTGTGGAATCCCTGAGGACCCCAGCACACAATAAGCTCTCCCAGCCCTAACTCAGTTTGCAACATTGTCTGCACTGCTCAATTAGCCCTCATAATGGACTACCTTCCTCTCTAATCAGCTCCTGTGTAATTCTTTCATCCTCAGTGGGATTTTAAGGCAGGAAGAACAGCCCCCATGGTGCTTAGCACATGACAGAGCTATATAATGAATGGAGGTTGGTAACAGATATATTAATCTTTTGAGAAGGAAGGGAGGGACTGGCTCTCATAGCTGGCCTTCCCTGTGCACTGTGAGAAGTTGTTTGCAAACAACTCATCATCTCATCTTTGCAACCCTACAAACCCTAACCCCATTTTACAGATGAGGAAACTGAGACTCAGAGTTGGCAAATGTGACAGAACTAGGAAGAGGGGAAGCTGGGGTGTGAAACCAAGTTCTTCTCTTTCCAGTGTAGCCCCAAACATCTTCCAATGAGCCTCCCCAGAGCTTTGTATCTGTTTGAAGCTGAGAAATAAAGAATGGTATGTCTGGCAGGCACTTCTTTCACTCATTGCTGGGGTCCTTACAAGAGTGCTGGGGGGCATTCGATTCCTCCTCTGCCGGAACTCTGCAGAGGAAGCACACAGCTGAAAGCATGAGTCTCCCAGTTCCCCAACCCCACGTCCTTCCCTCCAGCCCTCTAGGAGCTGGCATATGTGTGGCAACCTAAATGGTTGCAGGGTGCAGAGGCTGCCCTCCAGGGGCTCACACTCTGGTAGGGCAAATCAGACAGGTACCGACGTCAGGAGGTTATGAGGGCCAAAAGAAAAGCAGGGCAAAGTATCAGAGAACTTTTGGGGAAAAGTATACACAAATGCTGTGCAAATGCGTAAAGGAAAAACTGGAAGCTCCGGGGTGATGGGATATTAGGTGGTTTTTATCTTCTATATGCTTGTGTGTCTTTTCTAATGTAATGTGTGTGCATTCTATTAGAATCAGAGAAAAGAGCATAATTTTTAAAAGAAATTTGGAGGAGGAAGAAACCTGAGAAAATGAGTAGAGCCTCATAGAAGTCATAGCTGAACGAAACCTTCAAGAGTGGGATGGATAAGACGGTGGAGGTGGAGGGCGGAAACTGCAGGCTAAAGGAAGAGGCAGCACATGGTAACATGCACGAGGAGAAGCAGGAAAAATAGGGGCTCTGATGTTTGAATCCCAGAGGCTTTTCCACTCACTGGCTGTGAAATCTGAGGCAAGCCACTTTACTTGGAGGAGCCTCTGTTTCCTGGCCTGTAAAACGGGGGTGAAGGTGCAAACCTCACAGTGACATTGGGAGAATGTATTATAGCTCACAGCTGGTTAGAGGGCAGGTCGTAGGCTTGGAGAACTAGGAGGAATTGTCTTTTCAGCTCAGTGCTTGGCCCCAAAACTACAGGCAGAGGGAGAATCGAATACCCCCAACACTCATTTAAGACCCTGGCAATAAATAAAAAGAAGTGGAAACTGAGGCGTGAAGAGTGAGCTAGGATATACAGGGCTCCACAGCCCATTCCTCCTGCCCAGACAGGCTTGTTGCTGTCCTGCAAGGTTACCTTTCACCCACAGAGCCCTTTCCCATTGATGTCATTGGGTCCCAATGCCAAATCTCTGAGAGAGGAAAGGTAGGGTTTTACTCATTGTCCAGACAAGGAAACTGTCTCAGAGAGGTGAAGCAACCTGCTTAAGGTCACAGAGCTAGCAAATGGTAGCATCAGGACTTCAGCCAGGGACAGCCAGGGTCATCTGGGTCCCACGCCTGGCTGGTCACTTCCACACAGCATCCCTTCTCCTGTCTGTCAGCTGTCTTGCCACACCTGCCTCCTCCAGGAAACCCAGGTGCACTTGAGCCCCTGACTTCCAGCTCCCGAAAGGCTCCAGGAATTGTAAAGGCAGATGCGACCAGGGCCGTCCTGAGCAAAGCCTGTTTCTCTCTTCCTGGGGAATCAGGGCCCTGGGCAGGCAGCATCCACACCAACCAGCACAGGCAACAGCGTTATAGCAGGGAGCTCCAGTGAGACTGGATGTGCAGCTCCTCATAGGGAAGCCTCTTCCCCACCCCGATCTTACCCACAGGGCCTTGGTTTCTGCTGACCCCCTGGGGGCATTTAAAGCCATTCTACTGTGGATATGAATAGCCCTATTCTGTATTTCCAGGGCAAGAATTTCACCAGAGTGTATCTGCTGGTGAAAAAATACTGATTTTTACCAAAACATTTCCTCTTAAAGATTAAAGAGACAGTTTGCAAATTCCCAGGTTGACAGCTCCTTAAAGCAGAGAGCCAGGGAGGAGCAGGTGATTCTTCCTAAAGCAAATGCTTGGGAACCACACAGTTCTCTCTGAGACCAGGAGCCAGGCTGCTGACGTGAGGGACCAGCTCAGGGCTGCATCAGCAGGACCTCAGCAGATGGACGCTTCACGCTCGCCCTGTGGCTCTGTCTGCACACCTCTATCCACTCTGGGTGAGTGAGCTCCCCAAAGGCAGTGCCAGGTCTTTTCCTCTATAGCCTACACAGAATAGTTGACAAAATACACATCTGTACGGCGCACCTGGGGTACAACACGGAATAATCCCTCACAGTCATGGAGGCGACAGACGCATTAGCGGATAATCATAATACCATGTGAAGTATGCCCTCACAGTATTTGCTCATTCCAAATATTGATGGAGAAGAGAGGTAGCAAAATACTGGGTGAGGAAACAGCCCTGACAAAGCATGCGGAAAAGAGAGAGATGTCAAGATGCATTATAACGGCAGCCTCTTGAAGGTCTAAAGTTTTTTCTGGTTCATTCATTTAGCAAATGAATTCATTTAGCTAAAAGCACTATGGATACAGTGAGACAAATAAAATATGGTCCCCGTCCCCAGGGAGCTCTCAAGAATCTTTCCCAGGAGACATGCTGGAGTACATTTAAAGAGCGATAGGGGAATTTTGTTCCTGGCAAAGTAGTAGTATGCTGTTGGATAATAATATTTATAGGATATTTACTACATGCTAGGTTAATCCTCACATCAATCTCACGGGTAATAAGGGAAACTGGTAGAGAAAGGTTATGAAATTTTCCAAAGCACAGAGACCAAACGTGGACCCAGGCACCTTGGCTCCAGAGCCTGTGTGTGCAGCCATACTGCTCCTGCGGTTACTGCAGGAATAAACAAACAGTTGTACTAACAAAGCACCCACCTCCCCAGAGCATTCTCCATTCTGCGCCTCATAATCCCCCAGCTTCCTGCCCTGTGCCTCCTGGAACTCTTTCTGGCTGCCTGGTCACCAGGTCATGGCCTGGGTATGGCTGAAAAGCATCTGAGCAGCCTGGCATCACCCTCACCTCTGGCTGCAAACATGCAGACTCGAGAGGGCTTGCCAGGTCAAAGGCTGTTTTGCTTTTAGCTCTCTTTTCAAGCACATCTTCTCCCTGAAGACCTGGGGCCCAATATCCGAGCTGTGGAGCTCCTACCAGTCATGGAGGGGGCCACCCAACACACAGCCTCCACACTTAACTCAATGCTCAGGGTAGGTGGGCCAGCCAGAGCAGCGTACATGTCCGGATTTTGAGAGACAAACAGCAGATGAAGCCAATCGAGTCTTATCTGCCTGGACTCCTCCTCCTCCTCCTCCTAGTCACTACAAGGAGCTCCAGACTGGCCTTCCTTCCTACAGTCTGTCAGTCTGTCTCTTTCTCTCTCTCCCTAATCCATCATTTATCACAAGCATGATTCTTTTGCAGCATTTGGGCTACATGTTACCTCCCATAGGTAGGCACTATATCCATAGTGCTTTTGCTAAATGAATTCATTTGTGAAATGAGTGAACCAGGAACACCTTAAAGCCTTTAAGAGGCTGCCATTACAATGCATCTTGACATCTGTCTCATTTCCACATGCACTTGCCCAAGCTTTTCCCTAACCCAGTATTTAGCTACTTCTCTTCTCCATCAATATTTGGAATGATCAAATAGTATTCATGCACACCTGACACTGTATTTTGATTATGTGCTACTGCCTCCATTCCTACCGTCTTTGTCTATTTCCCCAGTCCATCGTCCTTTATCACAAACGTGGTTCTTTTGCAGTCTTTGGGCTAAATCTCACTTCTCAGACCTAGGACATGGGATCTAAGCCAAGTTGACTTCTTCAGTCCCGTCTCTCATAACGCACCCCATGCAACCAGTACTCCAGGTGCACAGAACCATGTTCTTTAATATCAGCAAGCCTTTGCCCACACCATCACCCCTGCCTGGAACACCTCCCTCTCCCACCCCTTCCTTTTCTACCTGATGAAACCACACTCATCCTTCAAGGCTCAAACACCACATCCTCAGTGAGCCTCCTCTCCTTGACTGCAGTGTCAATTGTGGTTCCTCTGTGCTCTTCTAAGGCCCAGGGCTCCTCTCACCTCCCTTAAAAGCAGGGCCATGTCTTAGTCACCTTGGCACTCCTGTTGCTGTCACGGGGTCTAGCACACACTAGGCTCTCAACTGGGTGAGTGAATAAGTCACTGTGGACACTGGAGCATGGGTTGAGTTGGGAGCAAATTCTCACGACTTCCCAGGGTTGGCTGCAAGCTAACATATGTACTTCACTATGCTTGAGAGGGAAGCTGGATCGGGCAGGAAGGCAAAAAGGACCCTGGAGAAACGAGACCCTTTTCACTACTGCTCCTCTGCGAGCCTCGAACAGAGCCGGGAGCTGGGGCCTGGGCTGCCTGTTGGAGAGTAAGTGTTGATGAGGACAGAGCTGTGAGGACCCATGCGATGGCTCTGGGAGGAGGCAGGTGTGTGCGAGTCACGGCCACAGTGGCTGCTGGCCTTTGGACTGTCAGGCTAGCTATGCTTTCTTCGTGATACTCTTGTGCCCTTCTCTTTGAGCACATGGTGGGAAACCCATGCACTTGAGCACCTAGGTGCACATCTCACTTCTGCCATTTAACAGCTGGGTGGCCTTGGGCAACTTGCTTCACCTCAGTTTCCTTATCTGGTAAATGAGAATATAATAATATCTACTGCACAGAGTTTGGTGCAGACTGACTGTGATGATGAAGCGTCTGGCCTGTAAGAAGTGCTCAGGCAGGAACAGAAAGCCAAATGCCGTATGTTCTCACTCGTAAGTGGGAGTTGAACAATGAGAACACATGGACACAGGGAGGGGAACATCATACACTGGGTCTGTCGGAGGTTGGGGGCAAGGGGAGGGAGAGCATTAGGACAAATACCTAATGAATGAGGGGCTTAAAACCTAGATGATGGGGTGATAGGTGCAGCAAACCACCGTGGCACAGGTATACCTATGTAACAGACCTGCACACTCTGCACAACCAAAATAAAATTAAAAAATGGATGTGCTTAGGGTCCTTTGCCCTGGAGAGGCTCCTTGTGTTCCCTGGGCTGGGGCAGAGGCTTCCAAAGAAAGAGAGGGCAGCAGTCAGACCCTTAGGGTTGGCACAGCTTGGAGAATAGATGGGGCCCAAGGCAGGGCAGAGCTGAGCCCCTGCCAGTCATGCCTGCTGCGTCTGCAGAGGACAAGGAGAGGTGCTGAGGCTGGCATGATGCCACATGAGGGCAAGAGGGTGGGGGAGGAGGTGAAGAAAGCAGGGCAAAGGGACCAGATTCAGAGTGGGTTTTGACATCCATGCTGAGCAGGGGAAGGCAGGGGCAGCTCCAGTCTCTGAGCCCTGCAGTCCTTCTGGAAAAGCCCTGCCCTGGAGGAGTGCCCAGATCCAGCCTGACTGCTACATGGAGCTTGGACAATACCCCTTAGGACTAGGCCCTGAGGGCCCAGCAGTGGCCAGGCTTGAGGGAAAGAGCATGGGCAGAGCCTCTGCTCCACACACGGACCAGGAAGTCACCCAACCTCTCTGAGCCTCCGTTTCTGCTTCTGTGAAATGGGGTAAAAACACTCGCCTCCTAAACTTAGTAGGAAGCTTGATGAGATCATATTGACAATGCACTTAGCAAAGGGCATGGCCCACAGGAGGTGCCCGATAAATACTGGTTCCTTTCTTCAGCTCATAGTGCACTGGGGCCTCTTCTTGCTGCAGACATGCGGTCAGACAACAGAAAAGGCTCCTCCCTCCAAAAGCTGAAGATGCAGTCAGAATAAGGCAAAATGATCTCAAACCTAATACCTGGACCTTCCCAGTCAGGCTATGTTGAGAAACCTCCCAAGTAAGATGGCAAATGGAGGCAAAGACCCCTCTGCCCACAAAGACATCACAGACCCTGATGGTAGGTGATGGGAAACCCAAGGGGCTCATCTGCCAGCCCACAGCCCCAGTGAGGAAGGACATTTGTCACCTTTTGGATACATGATTCAGGGACATCTTAGAAATGCAAGAAATGGGGGTGCATGTTGATATTCAGACACTGGGCCAAAGTCTTTCTCCCTGCTCAGTTCTGCACTCATGCTTACAAAAAACCTGACACCTTGAATAATTTTCCCCTAGAAATGATTGGCAGGGAAAACTTGCCCTTCCGCTGATTGGCTGCAACTTTTATTCCTAAATACATGCTACAAAGCCCAAAGAGCCCCTTTCCCTTGGCTACTGGGAGGGCGCAGAGCTGGCTGTTAGTTGTCATCTGCCCGGGTTTCTGAACATCTTTTTAATCTCTTCATTTCTCAGCTCCTATTTTCTTACCTTTTTAAAGGGTTTTATTTTACATGCATCTTTATTTTATTTTTATTACTATTATTATTTTGTGGGGACAGAGTCTGGCTCTATCGCCAGGCTTGAGTGCAGTGGTGCGATCCCAGCTCACTGCAACTTCCGTTTTCCGGTTTCAAGCGATTCTCCTGCCTCAGCCTCCCGAGTAGCTGGGACGACAGGCACGCACCACCATGCCCGGCTAATTTTTTGTGCTTTTAGTAGAGATGGGGTTTCACCATTTGGCCAGGATGTGCTCGATCTCTTGACCTTGTGATCCGCCCACCTCGGCCTTCCAAAGTGCTGGGATTACAGGCGTGAGCCACCACGCCCAGCATCTTTTTTTTTTGTTTGTTTTAAATTATGCTTTAAGTTCTGGGATACATGCGCAGAACGTGCAGGTTTGTTACATAGGTATACACATGCTGTGGTGGTTTGTGGCACCCATCAACCTGTCATCTACATTAGGTATTTCTCCTAATGCTGTCCCTCCCCTAGTCCTCCACCCCCTGAAAGGCCCTGGTGTGTGATGTTCCCCTCCCTGTGTCCATATGTTCTCATTGTTCAACTCCCACTTATGAGTGAGAACACCTGGTGTTTGGTTTTCCGTTTCTGTTTTAGTTTGCTGAGAATGATGGTTTCCAGCTTCATCTATGTCCCTACAAAGGACACGAATTCATCCTTTTTATGGCTGCATAGTATTTCATGGTGTATATGTGCCACATTTCTTTATCCAGTCTATCATTGATGGGGATTTGAGTTGGTTCCAAGTCTTTGCTATTGTGAATAGTGCTGCAGTAAACTTACCTGTGTATGTATCTTTATAGCAGAATAATCCTTTCAGCATATACCTAGTAATGGAATTACTGGGTCAAATAGTATTTCTGGTTCTAGATTCTTGAGAAATCACCACACTGTCTTCCACAGTGGTTGAACTAATTTACACTCCCACCAGCAGTATAAAAGTGTTCCTATTTCTCCACATTTTCTCCAGCATCTGTTTCCTGACTTTTTAATGATCGCCATTCTAACTGGTGTGAAATGGTATCTCACTGTGGTTTTGATTTTTACACGCATCTTTTATCAGCTAGTTTCAAGTGCTTCTTGGAAGTAGGTGGGTATAAATAATAGATTCATAATTGACTCAGCCTGGGGTTCTGGCTCGTTAATTGAGACAGTGCTCTTTCCCCAGAAACCAACATTTATTGGTTATATCTGGATCCTCAGAACACCTACTGATGATGTGTGTGTCAGTGCAGCTCATGATCAAGCTGGAAACCAATGTTGGTGCTGCGATTTCCCACATTGGGAAATTACTGCTGTGCAGCTGAGTAACCATGGGATTAGAGTCAGACAGAACTCAGTTTCAATTCCAGCTCTGCCACTTATTAGCTGTGTGAATTGGGGCAAATAGTTTAACCTTCCTCTACAAATGAGACTTGAGAACAGTATGGACCTTGCTGGTTACCATAAAAATGAAATGAAATAATGCATGCAAAGGACTCAACAAAGAACCTGCTCATAGTAGCGATGATGATGAGAATAATAATTAGCAGCGTTTGTTCAGTCCTCACTGAACACACGGTGGCCCTTGCAATAAAAGCGTGTACATCCTCAACTGAGAAGATGGTTGAAAGGAGGTTTCCCCTCTGCCGAGCCCTGAGGATGCATCTATTACCTGCTCCAGAAGACAGCCCCCGAGACCTTCTGCATCTCCCCCAGTGCAGCTAGAAGGAGCGAGGACTTGCCACAGCCCACCTGCCCCACGATCATGGTCAGCTGACCTGCAGGGAGGGAGGGTGGTAGATGGGAGTGGGGCCAGGGGGAGTCTGAATAACCATCACCCAGAAAGACAGACAGACAGATGCAATCTTGTGCATGTATCTTTGAAACATGCAGGGGCCCCTGTTTTCTTTCCTCCTGCTTAGAATCCCCAACAAGTCCTCTCCCTCTTTAAGCCTTTCTTTCTGGAAATTAACATCCTCCTCTGGCTCCCCAGGTCCTTCCCCGCTCAGATTTCCTGCCCCACCGCCCTTCCTAAGCACTTGCTTCTCCCTTCCCACTCTCCCAGTGTGAGCCCAGCTCCTGTGATCCCAAGAAACGCCATCCCGGGTGCCACCTTCAACCCACTTCCATTTGCGTATGGCTGCCTCTGCCAGAGGTCCTCCTGCCTCATGGCCTCTGGGACCTTGCCCAGTCTCAGAAACCCCACCTCTTCCACTATCTTCTTTGGCTACCCATGTCTAATCTTTCTGTGCATTTCCTATACTGCCTGAAATGGATGGTTTGAAATTAAGGCTGGCAGTTTTACCCTATCCTTAGTGCTTCACTCCCACCTCGCACATGAAAGCCTCTAGAATGTAGCCCACCCCTTCTCTAGTATACCCAGGGCACCCACCAAGAATGAGCAGAGAGCAGGGACTCAATAAGTGCAGCTTTGTCTTCTTATCTCCATGTTACTCAGTGGGACATGGTGAGGGGTGTGCTGGAGGGGTGGACTGGGCCGTACCTTGGGGGACACGAATGGTGATGTTGGACAGCGTGGGGATTCCATCCGGGGTCCACGTGAAGTAGCCTCCCATGATCTTCACAGGCCATACCCCACCGCCCAGGAGAGAACAGAAAAGCAGCTGATTCCCGCTGTGAGTAGTCTCTCGCCTCTCCTCCTCCACAAAAGCCAAAAGACACTGATTCCAGCCCCTAGATTGCTTCTAGGGCAGTGGAGTGGGAGACTGGCCTTCTCATACTGACCCCTGCCTAAGGCTGGGGGTCCCCCAACTTGGTTGTCCCTGGTTTCTGGATTCCTATGGACTCTACCAGCAGGCAGGGTTCCCTCTGCAGAGGACTCTCCGCACGTAGCTCTCGGGCCTTCCAGGCTCGGAGCTCCCTCTGGGAGCTGGTGCTGGGTGGCCAGGCAAGGGGCAGCAGGGTCTAGGACTCACCTGGACACAGCAGTTTTCAGCATCACCATCTGTGCTGGCGACCAGGCTCTGCAGAGGGCCCGTGAGTCCCCGACAGTCCTCCCGGGCTGGACGCTTGCGGTTCACAACCTTGAGGGGCTGGGGGTGGTTTGGAGGTGAACCCACTGGGCTGGGAGCTGTGTAGGTAAGGGAGCCCCTCTTCCTGGGAAAAAAGGCAGAAGTCCGACACAGGGGGGCCAAGTTTCCAGCCTTAGAGGACCATGCTGGGAGTAGCAAGGGGAGGCCAGGCACTCACCACTGCCTGGTACTTGCTGGCTGGGCCCTGGGGCGTGGGCTCACGGGGGGCACACTGCTCCTCGCGGATCTCTGCACTGGACAGGAACTCACTGAGCTTTTGCACACTGCACGGGAAGCACAGAGATGCCCCTCACCCCTGCCAGGGGCAGAGGGGAGGGGAGAGGGTGCAGCCTGAGAGAGAGCTCTGAGAAGGCTCTTGGGCCTGAAGTGTAGTCCCACAAAGCCCACACTGAAGGGGGCAGACCAGTAAGCATTCCCATGAGGGCAGGTAACTGGTGTTACCAGGGTTTGCTAGGGTTGACCAGTCAGCTGGAGTAGGTGGGGGTCTGGATTAGAGGTGGGATTGGTTAGTTTTAGGGTTGGTTTAATGTTGAAGCTGGTTAGTCTGAGTTCTTAGACTCAAGGATGGTTGACGTTGGGTTGGTCCCTGTGGGTCCGAGGTGGCACTGGAAGCTTTGCTCTTCCAGCTCTTGCTCTCCCATCCTGGAGATATGAAAGCTTTCTGGGAAGCTCAGGATTGTTTGTATTCTCCTTTCTTCTCTTTTCTAAGTATCCAATAAGCTTGGGGCACACAAGCCATCCTACCCTCAAGGCAAGGTTATTCTGGGGCTGTAAGTTAGCTGTGGCCTGGAGTCACCCTTTCTGTGTGCCACCCCCTAGATGGGAGGGGCAGACCGCCAGGCTCTGCCCTTGTCTCCTGTCCAGCCTTCCTCCCCAGCAGGCAGTGACTGGGAAGGGTGGAGCTGGCCCTCATCTCTTGGGTGAAGCTTCACGTAGTGTCCCGAGCCCACCTTCAGCCAGAGCCTGAGCTTCCTCACTGAAAAGGCCTCTGGTACTCTGGTGTTCCGTTGCTGGAAACAGTGGGATCCAGAGTGTTTAAAAATGTGAATGCTTTGGGATCAGTGCAACAGTTTCCTGGCAGGTGCAGCATTCTTGAATCTGTGGTTTCTACACAGAATCATAGGGCTGGAGAGTGGGTGGTGGGAGGTGGGGTGATCATCAGACCCCACAAGGCCATGGCCAAGAAACTGACTCAGCACAGACATCATGGAAATGGGAGCTAATCCCTGTTCAACCAACAACTCCTTTGTTAGTACTCCTCAGAGCATAATTCTGCTGAGTTATAACCCATTCCATCTTTGAACCCATGCCAGAGCCTCCCCAGGCAAGCTACCCCCTCTATCAGCTATTTCATTCTAATAACTACTCCTTCCTTCCAGCTTCCCAGAACCTGCCAGGGTCCCATGAGACAGGGGTGTCACCTTCCTCAAGGCTGAAGACACAGAGGACATTTGTTACTGACTGGTCCTCTGGCCATGGGTAAGGACAAGCCAGTCCTCCACAGAGGCATGACAGGCTCTTGCTTTCAAGGAGCCAGAGCTATTTCAGAGGAGGTCTTCACACTCCAGATACGGCATTTCCCAGGCATAGCCTCAGCCTTCTACCTTCAAGCTCTCATTCCCAATGACAGAGTCCCCATGAGGCTCTAGAGCCCGGAAGTGGGAGCCTCCAAGAGCTGTGGGCCAATCTGAGCAGGACCCAGAGCTTGGGGGAAGCTGTTTCACTGGCCAAGGCTCGAGGAGGGCTCGGGGCTGTGGAAAGGGTAGGGGATGCCCAGCCTGGGCAAGACAGACACAGTGGATGCCTTCTGATATCCAAGGGGCTGCCACATGGGGAAGGGATGGCCTCATTCTGGCTGGCTCAGGAGGGCGCAGTTAGGACCAGTGGGTAGAATTTAGGAGGATTCTACATTTGGCTCAACATTATTATTATTTTTTTTAGTTGTCGTGGAAGTGACAGTGAGTCCCCTCTCCTGGGAGGTATGTAAGCAAGTACTTGCTCAGGGATGGTGAGCTGGAAAACCATACAGGCCAATGTCCGTCTGACCAACCAGGACCAGCTGCATCGAGGCCCAGCAATGAGGGTGCGTCCTGGGACCAAATAACTACGGATTGGCAGTCACTCAAGCAAGTCCTGAGGCTGACACAGGAGCTGCCTGCCCAGTGCCCTGACCCGGACCCTCCCCTCACCTCACTAGAGCTTTGACGGTGGATCGGACCACGCTGGACAGCAGGAACAGCGGTGTGACCAAGATGTGGAAGAGGGAGAGGGAGGCAAAGGCCACGGACGGCGAGAAGTCGGCCTCTTTGAAGAAGCTGACGTGGCCCATGAAGGTCTGTGGACAGAGGCACAAGTGAGGCTGGGGTGGCCCAGGGTGTGGGTCCCTCCCACACTGGAACCGCTCAGCCCTGGAAGGGAAATGAGAGGGCTGGCAGGGAGGGGGCTCCTAAGAGGACCTTTCAGTTGGAGACACCCTCATCAACCCCACAGTCATCTCATGGAAGCTTCCCCAACAAGTTCAGGACTTCAAGCTGGAGAGCAGGAGCTGCTTCCTCCCTGTCCTGCCCAGTCTTGGCCGGGAATGAGCAGGGAGGAGACCCCAGGTTAGGTCAGCACTGCCCTCTCCTCAGACAGCAGGTGGGGTGCTCATCTCGCCAGTCCTCATCGCGAAACCATAAACACAATGATTACGAAACCATCATCTCGTGGCTCAGGGCTTTGCCCCAGCCACCTGGCAGGCTCAGTGGCCTGTTACCCACAGTTCCCGAAGAGCCAGGCCAGGAACCAGCTCAATAAATCACATTGGAAGTGAATTCCCAAGCGTGCCAGAGAGGCTGTGAACTCTACACAGCTCAGGGACACCAGTCCCGGGGGAAATAAATAGATCTTTTTAAGGAACTGCAGCCGTCACAGAAGGCGGGGATGCGAGGCTGAGTGAGGGGGCTGCAGGCTCGTGGGAGCCCAGGCCTTTCTGTAGAAGCACGCTGCCTGTCCCCAGTGGCTGAGCTCACACACAGCTTTTATCAAAATTGCTCTAGAAAGCTACCATTGCACTATCTAATGGCATGGAGAATTGTGTGTGGCATATTCTTAAATTAAAAAGAGCAGGTTACAAAACTGCATGCACAGCACATTCCTATTTTTATAGAAAATGACATCTCATAGGTCTTAAAAAAAGACTGGAAAAAAACACATTAGACATGTTACCAGTGGGATTATGGGTGATTTAAATTTTCTTTGTGCTTTCTGTTCTGGATTTCCCTTCATTTCTACAACACACATGTTTTACTTTAAAAATTAAAAATCTTGTTAGCTATTTTTTAAAAGAAGGTTTAATTTCTCTAAATACTAAGCCTGGGTTTTTTTTTTTTTTTTTTTTTTTTTTTGAGATGGAGTTTTGCTCTTGTTACCCAGGCTGGAGTGCAATGGCGCGATCTTGGCTCACCACAACCTCCGTCTCCTGGGTTCAGGCAATTCTCCTGCCTCAGCCTCCTGAGTAGGTGGAATCACAGGCAAGTGCCACCACGCCCACATAATTTTTGTATTTTCAGTAGAGATGGAATTTCACCATGTTGGCCAGGATGGTCTCGATCTCCTGACCTTGTGATCCATCTGCCTCAGCCTCCCAAAGTGCTGGGATTACAGGTGTGAGCCACCCTGCCCGGCCTAACCCTTGGGTCTTCCATGCTGGGAGGCAGAGGACCCTGTCTGGCTAAAGTTGGGGAGGGGCTGCACCCTCTATAAATTTCCGATCCTGTTTGCAGTCTGGCTTTGGAGCCTGCCTTCTGAGGCCCCTGTGCAGAAAGGCCAAGCCTTGGTGGCCCCTCACTGCAGATGTCCTCCCCGTCCACCTGCCCCCAAGAGACAGAGAGAAGATCCACTTACTATGAGAACAGCTGCGATGGGGATGGCCGTGTTCATGAAAACTGTGGAGGAAGCACAGGGATGAGCTCAGTGGGAGGAATGTGACAGCTACACATGGAGACGCCCAGGGTGGCCAGAAGCAGCACAGCCCAGCGGGGACAGCCTGCAGGGCAAAGCTCTGGTAGGCTAGGGGCAGAACGCTAGCCCTGTGGCATCTCCAGGTCCTCACCCCATTTCCCTCAAGACTCTTGTCCCAGGTACCCAGGTCCCCGACTCTGGGGCTTACGCCATTAAGTCACTCTATGTGGACAGAGTGAAGTTAGCTCCATGGGAAAGTGGTGGGAGAAGGATTGGAGAGTTGGCTGTCTGTGGCCAACTGTGAGGTCAGGAGCACATGTTTCTGGGGGCACTAAGCTGCCACTCCTTCCTCTGCCTTTGGCTCCTGTGTCTCCCTAACCTGGGCTCTCCATGAAGCTTAGAGGCTTCCTAATCTCCCATGGCTCTTGAGAAAATTTCAAACTCCTTCACATTGAGGTATTAGTAACTAAGGACAGCTTAAAGCAGGATGTCCCTTAGAGTCTGTGTGCAGGTGGGGGGGCAGTTTGCTGCAACAGAGTCCCCCTCCTTATTCTGTTAAACGTGTGGCCTTCAGATCAGTTATAGGGACTCCAGGAAGCAAAGAGAGTGGGACTTGATATCAGAGGAGGGCAGAATCCCTGTTACTTATAAGTTGTATAACCTAGGGCATGTCATTTACCTTCCCTGTGCCTCCGTTTCCTCATCTGATTTTTGTAAATGATAAATACTTGTTCATATACCCCAGCTCTTTCCAAGGTCAGAGGAGATAACACGAGTAACAGGCTCTTTGAGCCCTGGGTGCTGTCTAGACATCATACCACATGGGCTACTAGCTTAGCCCTGCTCCACACATCACCCCTCTTCTGGCCTAGGGTGTGAAATGCTCAACAGTCCCCCTACCCTAGACCTAAATTTCCAGAGAGAGCAGTCCCCCCAGGGCATAAAAGATAACCATGCCAGCTGACACTTTCCCATCCCATCCTTCTTTCAAGGATCCTCTTCCAGGGTATCCCAGAAAGGAGTCTGGTTCTGCCATTAGCCAAATTAAAGCAGAGGGATCAGGAGTCAGTCGCCAGAAGCCAGAGGCCAGGACTCTGCCTGTGCACATGGCCCCTGTCTAATGAATGGTGAAGTCTTTGACACTCTGAAGAAGTCCAGATGGTCAATATCATTCCAAGAAGCTGACTGCCCATTTACTCCAAGAATCCTGCAGCAGCCAGTATATACAAAGCATTGTACATCAGAGATGTGGTCCCCAACTTCAGGGAACTCCAATGGGGTGGAAGGACATGGCCTCTGCCCTCAGGGAATTCCCAGTCTAAGGAAGGAGACAGGAACAACTATGCTCCCAGGAAGTTCCAGGTATGATAGGGAGACAGAAAACATGCCCTTAGGAGTGCTCAAGCAGATGGGAAGGACATTGTCTCCAACCTTAGGGAATTTCTAATCTGATGAGGAGGACAAAGCCCCTGCCTTCGGAGAGGTCTCGGTCTCATGGAGGATGTATGGCTGGAGCCCTGGCAGATGGCGAATTTTTCTGCCCATAAAGCTTTTAATCAATACCAACATCATACGTGACTGTGTTTTAACTGCTCTTCCTCATGAAGGCTGGATGGTTTCCAGGTGCCCGCCACCATGTCACAGCCCTCCCTCACCATTTCCGGCAGAAGAGTATATTATTGGTGTTCCCACAGCATAAGGGACCCAGATCTGGGACATAGGACATAGTGTGGCCATTACCGGCTGGGGGGAGAGGGAGGAGGATGCCCATCAGACCTTGACCATCCATCACCAACCATATAGTTCTAAATTCGAGGTAGCGTTGCCCCTCCCCTGTAGGGCCAGTCACTCCAACGAGAGGCAGGGGCCTCTCCTTTGCTCCTCCTGGCCCATCCCCATAAATAACCCATAAGGAGGCAGTCCTGTGAACCATCCCTCAGCCCCCGCTCCAGGCCAAGACCCCTCCTTCACATTCTGGGGCTTGACTCCTCGCCAAAGCATAGGCTGGGTGTTGGATTATAAATTGCTACAACGCTCTTGGAAAGCAATCTGGTGCTTTGTAGCTAGAGCCACACAAAAGTTCAGACCTTCTGATCCTATAATCCGTCTCCAGGGAATTTATCCTGAGTAATCATTCAAGAGCAGCACAAAGCCATCCACAAGATGGTATTAGCTGCAGCTAACACAAAATTCAATAAAACAAAACCACAACCACAGCAACAGCAACAAACCACCCCAAACGAAATGAACTGAACATGTCCAACGAGAGAGGCTGTTTTAGTAAATGATGATGCATCAGCTGTGGGGGAGATTTTGCAGTCAGAAAATGTGATAATTGACACTTCATTCTACTGCATACTTTCCCTGGTCATAATTTTTTTAATTTAACTTTTTTCAATTTTATTGTCTTTATTTTTGTAGCTGCCTGGACTCCTTTGAGGAATGAGACAAGCTATAAATAAATTTAAAAATGAACATCCCAAAGCTGATGCAGCAACATGGAGTATGCTTCTGATATAATTAGCTTCTGCCCGGTTCTGGGTGTTATATGGAGACACTAAAGAATGAAAGTGTGATTCTCCATTTCTTTCACTCTCCTCTTGAAGGATGGCCTTTGTGCAGAGAGTTCTGGATCCCCTTCAAGGCCGGGGCTGGGAGAGTGGAATCATCAGCTGCTTGTATTTTAAAGGTCTCTCTGAAGACCATCTTGTTGGGCTCTGCGGTGGCTGTGGCTGGACCTGGGAGGTCTGGGGGTGCTACAGGCTCTGGCACCTCTCTGAGCACAGTAGTCGGTCCTGTGCCCTAGTTGGGAGTGAGACAGGAAGGCAGGGAGCTGGGCATACAGCTGTCATAGGTTGAAGATCTGAGGCCTTTGCCCTCGTTTTCCTGAACCACATAAAGTTCTATAAGGTTCCAAGGTAGTGAGGGGTAGCGGGGAATATGGCCAAGAATAGATTTCTGTCCAACTCTGGCTCAAGGTGAGTGACTCACCTTCACTTGATTTAGAAGAAAAACAAAAACAAAAAGAACGTGATAGTGCTCAGATCTTGAATGTTAAGGAGGAAGAACTGTTAAATAATGGCAAGTGAAACAGGATTATAAAACCACCTTCTTGTGTAAGTGTGATGCAGTTATGGCAAAGTTTAGTTGCATGTAGGCTGGCCTGAAAGGCTGCCATCAAAACTGAAAGCCCTTCTGCAATAGTGTAGAGACGTGGGTATTTTTTAGAAAATCCTCTCCAAAAATAGCCCTTAAGACTTATCCATTCAAGGCCAGGTGCGGTGGCTCATGCCTGTAATCCCAGCACTTTGGGAAACGGAGGTGGGCGGATCACCTGAGGTCAGGAGGTTGAGACCAGCCTGGCCAAAATAGTGAAACCCCATCTCTACTAAAAATGTAAAAAAATTAGCCGGTTGTGGTGGTGGGCACCTGTAATCCCAGCTACTTGGGAGGCTGAGGCAGCAGAATCAGTTGAACTCGGGAGGCGGAGGTTGCAGTGAGCTGAGATGGCACCATTGCACTCCAGTCTGGGCAACAAGCACACAACTCTGTCTCAAAAAAAAAAAGAAGACATCCATTCGAAAAGGGTCTCCCTGTTCCAGGCCTTGTGCTGGGTTCTGGGGGCTACAACATTAAACAATTGTGTCAGTTTTTCATATCCCCAACCCCTGCCCGAAACAAAAAAATATAAAACAAGGCAACAAATCAACAAACCAGAGCTGGGATCAGATCATCCACTCCCCCTGGCTTTGCCTAACGAATACTGTCTGGCCCTTATGGGCGCCAGCCTGGCATTGCAATACTAGGAGCTTTTCATTTCCAAAGCACTGTTACATGTTTCAGAAACTTTGTGTCAGGGAGGCCCAGCCAGCCATTTGTACCTCTGATTAACTTCAGCTTTGTTGCCTGTGCAGGGCCAGGGGAGGAGCGTGCAGGCTCACAGCTTGGGCCTAATTGCAAGATGCACCTGCAGGAGGGGAAATGTATTTTGAAGTGCACAGGGCTATTTCCCATTCAGTCCAATAGTCAGTGCAGTCAACAGAGGGAGAAGGAAATCAGGTTAACTGTGTCTGTTGCTGGCAGCTGAGGAAGTGTGGCAGGAGGCATCTCAGTCAGACTGACTTCTACCTCCTTAATTGATGGGTGCCCTGGCTCTCTCTCAGCCCCGCTCCCCACCAAGCCAGGCCAGAATATGCATAAGCAGCCCACTGTGGCTGCACCAACTGGCAGAAGGGTGGGTAGATATTGAAGAATTTCAGGCCTGGCAAGGTGGCTTATGCTTGTAATCCCAGCACTTTGGGAGGCCGAGGTGGGTGGATCACCTGAGGTCAGGAGTTTGAGACCATCCTGGCCAACATGGCCAAACCCTGTCTCTACTAAAAATACAAAAATACAGATATATATCCAGGTATAGTGGCAGGCACCTGTGTGTCCCAGCTACTCAAAACGCTGAGAATTGCTTTAACCTGGGAGGCAGAGGTTGTAGTTAGCACAGATGGCGTCACTACACTCCAGCCTGGGCGACAGAGTGAGACTCAGAAACAACAACAACAATAACAAAAAGAATTTCAGAGATGCTGGGGAAGGAAGGGGGACCACGTATCCTGGTCATGTTGTTTCTCTCCACAGCCTGTTCTGAGTCAGGGCCTCCACTGAGGACAGAGTCTTCTCCCACTGCATCCCCAGGCCTGGCACACAGAAGGTGAACAGGAAATACTTGTTTAAAACAAAAAGTGAATGGAAGAAACAAAAAGACTCAGGGCCAGGTAAGTAACACAAAAGAGAAAGAGGTGCGTTTGGAACTAACCCTGTGGCTCTGACCACATGCAAAGACACTATTCATGAGCATGGTCAGTTTCCTACAAGACTGGGAAGGCCAGGGCCATGCCTGCTTCCTCTTTAACACCCAGGACCTCCATAGAGCCTGGCACAGGGAAAGGGCTCTGGAATGGGTGTCGCACAATGGACAGAATGAACTGGCAGCATATCAAGTGTCTGCCTGATAGGACCTAGGACCCCTTTGTCACCTCTACAATGCTTGTCCTCAGATACAGAGGAACCACCTAGAGTTATGCTGCTTCTGCAAGGTAAAAAGGATTGAAGCCGGGCGCGGTGGCTCACACCTGTAATCCCAGCACTTTGGGAGGCCAAGGCGGGTGGATCACGAGGTCAAGAGATCGAGACCATCCTGGTCAACATGGTGAAAACCCGTCTCTACTAAAAATACAAAAATTAGCTGGGCATGGTGGTGCACGCCTGTAGTCCCAGCTACTAGGGAGGCTGAGGCAGAAGAATTGCTTGAACCCAGGAGGCGGAGGTTGCGGTGAGCCGAGATCGCGCCATTGCACTCTAGCCTGGGTAACAAGAGCGAAACCCCGTCTCAAAAAAAAAAAAAAAAAAAAAAAAAAGGATTGAACTATTGAACTGACTTCCGAAGGAAGAGACCACAGCACTTGTCTCCAGCATCTTCCCACTTTGTCTTCTACTCATTGAAATCCCACTGTCTTGCAAGGTACAGCCCATATCTCCCCTACATGAATCTCTGGGTGAACATTTTTTCCTTGAAGGAGCAGCATAACTCTAGGTCAGGCGTCCCCAAACTATGGCCCGCGGGCCGCATGGGCCCCCTGAGGCCATTTATCCGCCCCCCCCCCCACTTCAGGAAGGGGCACCTCTTTCATTGGTGGTCAGTGAGAGGAGCACAGTATGTGGTGGCCCTCCAACGGTCTGAGGGACAGTGAACTGGCCCCCTGTGTAAAAAGTTTGGGGACGCCTGGTCTAGGTGGTTCCTCTGTATCTGAGGACAAAGGGGTCGTCGGTCCTATCAGGCAACCACTCGATATGCTGCCACTTCATTCTGTCCAGCCCTCATGGACATCCTTCTCTGTGCTTTGCCTTTTACTGTGGAAGACCTCACTGAGACATTTCAATTCACCGAGAGTCAGTCCCCTCTGCTGTAAAAGGGGACAATAGAGCAATACACCTCACCAAACTGTTATGAGGATTAAATGCAATCACGCTCGCCTAGGCAGCCAGCACCGACCTGGCCACACAGTTCTGTTCTTGCCGCCACACTGTTCTGTGCACGTTAGCTCTGACTTCTCAGTAGAGTGTAAACTCCTTGAGAAGAGGGAGCACATCTTAGGGTTTTTCCCTTACCTCCTTCCTCGTGCTTGGCACAGGGCGGGGCATATGAATAGGGCTCACTCAACATCCACTGAGCAACTTACATTTCTATTTTTATTCAAGAGGAAATATCAATTCTGGATGTCACTTTTGATGCCAGAGAAACTGTGGCCATTCCCTTTTCAGCCCCCTGTTTTATCCTGTACCAGTTCAGGGCTCCAGACAC
This sequence comes from Saimiri boliviensis, assembly GCF_048565385.1. Taxonomy (NCBI): domain Eukaryota; kingdom Metazoa; phylum Chordata; class Mammalia; order Primates; family Cebidae; genus Saimiri; species Saimiri boliviensis. Next base: position 87,060,825 of record NC_133454.1, read on the forward strand.
AGCTGCTCTCAGTGATACTGACGGCGAGACCATCCGATAGAGTCACAGGTAATCCCGCCTGCCCAGAAGTCTGACGGTGCCACATACGGACCGCCAGACTGAAAGCGAAGCATCACCAGGAGGGGCCCCAACAGGAAATGTGACTGGGGCTCCTCTGCAGTGTCAGGACTCAGACTGGCGCCAGGGGTCAGAACAAGAGATGTTCTGATGTCCTCACGCCTAATGACCTGTGTCTTGATCCCTGGTAACAGAAGGCAGGAAGTCCAGAGGAGGTAAATGAACATGCACTCAAAACATATGCCTTCAGCCAGGAGGTACCCAGCACCCTACCACCCGTCTCTCTCCCCCTCCCACTGCTGACTAACAGAGTTAAAAAAAAAACACATCCTGGGAAAGGCAAACACACTGAGCAAACAGCACTTGACTTTCAAAGCTCTCCCCAAGGGCTCTTCCCTTTCCCATCCTCCACCGCCCTCTTCCAGGGACCAGCCTGGGCTGCTCTGTTTCTCTCTCTAGGTCACTTGGACAGGTGAGGGGTCCTGGGCCGGCTCCTGCTTGGCTCCAGAGCCCCTTACTTTTTTTCAGAGTCATCTCAGCTCTTGACAGCATGTCCCTTGGTCCTCCCGGCCCCAGGCCCATCGCAAAGCCAGCTTATCTTCTGGGGGCCCTGGAGGACAATAAGCGCCCACTAGGTAGGCTTCAGTGGGCTAGCCTGGGAACACAGGCATCTTATGATGCTATTTATATAAGAAAACGTGTCCCGGGCTGCAGTTTGGAAGGTGGGAAATGAGTACATATCGCTTAGGAACAGTCAAAGCAGATGTCACCTGCCCCCACTATATGACTTGAGGCTGCCCCTACTTCACTGCTTGCTGTGCCAGGAATCTTGGGGACCCGGTGCCCTCACTTTCCTTGCTGCTTCCCTTCCCTCTCTCTATCTCAGCAATAGTAAGCCAGCTCCACCCTACCCTGTCATTGCAGGGAGAGGAAATCCCCTGGCTACTGGGAGAAGCCCTCACTCACCTCGGCAGCTGTTCTGACTACTGGGAACTGTCTCTAAACCTGTACACAAGTGAGGGGTTACTGTTCACATAACCAGCCCCCAGGGGCAGGCAGAACTGACAGAGAGAAGGTTGAAGTGGGCCTGGGGCTGAGGACACTGGCTTTTTTAAGCTCCCCACATGTTCCTTCCCAATTTCCCCTGTTTATGGAATGTTTAGCCTGAGTGTGTTTGGAGGCTCTGGGCACCACAGGGTCAGGGATGAGGCTAACGGGGAGACACCAGGAACTTGGAGCGTCTTGGTGAATAATCCAGGGAACAGTGGCTGCCTGCCAGGCTCACAGCTCCATTCTGAGAAAATCAAATTCTTGCAGGACTTTCTGCATAAAACACATGGCTTGTGCCATGTATGGTAAAGGGCCTAGCCACTGATGCCTGGATCACGTTCCCTGCCTGAGGCATAGGACGCCATGGTCTGGCTGGACACAGGGAGGCTGGACACTTGGGGTATTCACGGCCAGTCTTATTCTGTGAGAACACTGCTGTGGGATGTTTCCCCAGTCCCCTAGAGAGGGACATGCCTTGCTGCCCAGGTTTCCAAATTGTCTTGGGGAGCAGGACACCTTGATGGCCACCTAGCTCCATCAGACCCTCTCTCTAGGCAGCAAGAATGCCAAGAATACACAGATGACTTGAGTGACCATCTCATTCTCCATGAGGCTTGCTGTATGAGTCTATCTGGGAGATACTACCAGCATCCCCTCCATTACCACCTTCCGTCCCCGACCAGGTGTGTCTCTTCCTGACACCAAAAGAACCAACTTTAGCTGGAGGAGGTGGTCAGTAGCCTCTCTTAATTTCCTTCCCTATTTTCTTTTTCTTCTTCTTTTTTTTTTTTTTTTTTTGAGACGAAGTTTCGCTCTTGTTGCCCAGGCTGGAGTGCAATGGCACGATCTTGGCTCACTGCAACCTCCGCTTCCTGGGTTCAAACGATTCTCCTGCCTCAGCCTCCTAAGTAGCTGGGATTACAGGCCCGCGCCACCACGTCTGGCTAGTTTTGTGTTTTTAGTAGAGACGGGGTTTCTCCATCTTGGTTAGGCTGGTCTTGAACTCGTCACCTCAGGTGATCCATCTGCCTTGGCCTCCCAAAGTGTTGGGATTACAGGTGTGAGCCACTGCGCCTGGCCTCCTTGCCTATTTTCTACTCCTGTTAGAGCCCTGAGATTTTTTCCTCCTAAGAGAAAATAGCCTCATAATGGCATCCTGTGGTAGCCTAAATCTTCTTCACCCCACAGAGGCCCCCAGCAATTTATGGAAAATAGCCGGAGGCCGGGAGTTAAGAGACTTTGGAAGATCTAGTCAGAGCCATGCTGCTAATCTCAGGAGGGACCTGAGGAACACACTCCCTCTGGGCCTTAATTTCTCATCTGTAAAATGGTTCTACCAACTTACTCTCCTTGCCACATTCCGTGTAATCCCCACACATCCGTCTTCGAAGTCACAGATTCTCCCTTCAGCTCTGCTCATTCATGTAACCTGGACACTGAGCAGGTTTTAGTTTCTTTTTTGTTTTCTTCTCTGCAGCAGCTTCCATTTGGCCATAACGACTCCTAGACTGGACAGGTCAGGGAACTAGTGTGAAGTCAGCTGGTTGCTAAATATCTACATCCCAATTATGCGCTTGGGAAGTAACCACCATGGGATGGGTCCACGGAGCCACGAGACCAACTGACATAAACCTGGGCCAGGACTCCGTGGATCACCTGACCTCCATAAGCCCTCACTCTGGCCGGGGAACCATTGTTCACAGAATTAATTTCAATAACTAAAATTTCAATTTCTAAAAAATCTTTTGGTTCTTTTCTCTCAATACTTTCCTATATGGCCTTGTGGGTTTTACATCCTCTTTTAGCTTTTTAATTACATAAAAGAGACTTATTTTATTTTCTGTCTTAAATTATTCTATCATCTACAGGCTTTGAGAGACTCATTCTATTTTTTTTGCATCTGCGGACTTTCACTCTGGTGATACATTTTCCTCTTTTCTTTCTTTCCTTCCTTCCTTCCTTTCTTCCTTCCTTCCTTCCTTCCTTCTTTCTTTCTTTCTTAGTTCCTCAGTGTTCAACAGGAGTGTTTGCCGTAACAGTTCCATATTCTTGGCTGGGCATGGGGGCTCACGCCTGTAATCTCAGCACTTTGGGAGGCTGAAGCGAGCAGATCACTTGAAGTCAGGAGTTTGAGACCAGCCTGGCCAACATGGCAAAACCCCATCTCTACTAAAATTACAAAAATTAGCCGGGCATGGTGGTGCACGCCTATAGTCCCAGCTACTTGAGAGTCTGAGGCAGGAGAATCACTTAAACCTGGGAGGTGGAGGTTGCAGTGAGCCGGGATTGGGCCAGTGCACTCCAGCCTGGGTAACCAAGTGAGACTCCATCTCAAAAAAGAAAAAAGTTCTATATTCTCAGTAAAATGGTTTTAAGTATGTGGGACTCTAGGATTTTTACCAGTTTTAACCTTTTTCTTTTTCCTTGGCTTGGGGTTCCCAAACTACTTGGCTAATATAAATTCAGTCCCTACACCAGTGAGTACCTTCAGCTTGGGCTTCTGATATTTGAGGACAACTAGTCTTTTTCTTTTGCATGGCCCCAAGTGGGTAGAAGCTTTCTTGGAGCTTCCCTAGGGTGATGATAGCTCAATCTGACTTACTGAAAAGTCTTCATTCTTAGGAGAGTTCAAAACTGTGGTCATTTACTTGTTTTCTGCTCCCTGTCAATAACATATCAGTTCCATGAGGAATGAGACCTTGTCTGTCCTTCTCATCACTGTAATCTGAAGGCCAGCACAGTGTCCAGCACATAGCAGGCTTTCCGTGCATGTCTCTGGATAAATGAATGAAGAGTGCTTTGATTTCTGGGAGCTCAGCTATCAGAGCCAGTCTGAGGCTCTCTCACTGAGTCAGATAATCTTGAAGGCTCCTGCTTCTGTCCCCGCACCCCCTCACCCGAGCCCTCTCCTTGCATGTAGGCAGCAGCACCCAGGGCTGGCTGCGTGGGTTGAACTCACTGGAGATGGAGGTATAGATGGCAAAGGCCCTGAGGCTGGTCATCTCCTTCCTGCGGGTCGTCTCCACCCGCGTGCAGAAGATGTTCTCCCAGGCGTACAGCTTCAGCAGCTTGATGCCACGGAGCATCTCGTTGGTCTGCTTCAGTCGCTCATTGGAATACTCCTGCAGGGGTTCCCAAGTCAGAGGGGAGATGAGTCAGATGGAGCTTCTGCTCCATTCCCCGCCCGAGAGGAAGGCCTGGGTGTCAATGCTGTCACCACTGTGCTCGGCTCCTCTCCCCACAGGGTGGCAGCCCCCTCCCCCATTAACTCCATTTCCCAGACAAAGAAGCTGAGGCCTGGACAGGTGAAGGGGCCTACCTACTCAAAGTCAAAGTCAATGACAGTGTGAGTGTCTGGGAGGAGACCTGCTGCTATCGGAGGAAGGAGGGGAAGGGGGGCACAACACATACACCTTTGGACACTCACCAGTGTGCTCCGCTGGGCCTGAGACAGCTTGGTGGCCACGAAGTACTGGACAGGAGCCAGCAGAATGATGACAGCCGCTCCAATTAACGCACTGACTCCAAGGATATAGTAGAGGAGAATCACACCCACGATGATCTGAGGAAGGGTTCATGGGGATGAGTTCCCTTTGACCTGGTGGTTGCCCTGCCAGGCGCTATTGGCAAAATCCCCGTTTCCCCAGTTCCCTGGAGTGAGACATGCCTTGGTGCACAGGTTTGCAAATTGTCTTGGGGAGTGGGGTGCAGGGAAGGAGGGGAAACAAAGCAATTTCATAAAGAGATTAGCATAATGGGCTCTCACACAAGCAGAGGGTTGCCGGGCTGGTAACTAACTGCATTATCTGAAAGGCTGGCTAACGCCTTAACTCTCTCCAGTCTATTTTCCAGATGGAAATCTCAGAGCTAAGTTTGCACAATGTTTGTGACAGCACCTTTTGTTCTGTTTGGTGGCTCTCAGGGCTGATGGTTCACTATCATTGGAAAAATGTAATACCTGAGCAAAGGGGCAAAGTTGCTGCATCCATGCCAGATGAAACCAGCCTGGGTTCTGAGAATTTGCTTTTCATTTTTATGCTCCTGGTTTCTTTAATTTTTTTAAATGAATCTGCCAGGTAAATCTGAAAACAGAATTCCTTCTGCGTCTAGCTTTATGTAAATGACTGCCCACTTCTGAATATTTATGAGAAGTGAAAACTGCCAGTCCCCAAAGTGCCAAGATGACAGTTTCTCAGGTTGCCTTCAAAGGCAGACGCCTCTAAATACGGGGCTTTTTCTCGAAGAACAGATGTGCTAGCTTCCTGATCTAAAAGAAGAGAGAGAGAAAAAAGACTGCTTGCCTTGGTCCTGTAGTCCCAGAGCCCTACCACAGACTGGCATTAAGCTCAGCACCGCCTCAAGGTTAGAGGAGTAAGTGGGAGGCCCCGTAACTTAATCACAGGGTGCCTCCTGGCTTAGCAGGCATCTTAGAGGCTGGGAAGTGGCCCCTTCACCACCTGCCTCCCAGTGTTTGACAGGTGTTAGGTGCTGGCACAGATGGGCAGAGGACCACCTTAGGAGATGAAGAACCCTCTTCCCCAGCCTGCCCTGCACCATCCCCCTTCTGGACTTATCTCTGGCATCCAGTCCTTCATTAGCTCTGCTCAAATGGAGGACATCAGGGTGTTCTTCAGCCAGCTTGGGTTGGTCTAGACACCAAGAAGGCTCCCATGGCACCCCAAAGCTACTAACAGGGCACCATGTGAGTCGGTGCCTGCACCCACGCCACCTCCAAAGGACTGGCAGCAGCTGGGGTGGGGGTTGGGGCTGCAGTAGCTGCTGTTCCCTGGCTCCTCCTCATGCTTCCCCATCCTCTCCTCCCTGGTACTCCCCAGACTCCTTGGTCCTTTGCACAGGTCTGAATGGCCCTCATGGGGAAGAACACTGGAAATCAGGGATTCTGAGTGTGCAAAGCAAGTGTGAGAAATAAAAGGACTATTTTGTCTCCTATTCACAGGTTAGAAATACAATCTAGTGTAGCAGACAGGGCATAGTCTTTGGAGTCTGTGGCCCTGAGTTCGAAGGTCCCAGCCCTTGGCTGTGAAATCTTGGGCAAGTTACTTAACCTCTCTGAGTCTTAGCTTCTTCATCTTTAAAATGGTGATTATAATGCCCGCTCTGCAAGATTCCGTCCACTCCGCAGGACTATTGTGACGATTACATGAACATCCATGATAAGCACCTAGAACTGTGGCAGGCATGTCGTTGGAGATCAATACAGGGTGGCTTACCCTCCTCTCCGAAAACAAATGAAAAAGCCTTACGGGAACTCTGTCCCAGGGGAACCACATAAAGGAGATATATGAGTAGGGTGTTGCCACTGGTTCATTGCGTGACCCAGGGTAAGGTCCCTGTCCTCTCTGGACCTCTGATATTCATGAGATTGGGAAACACAAAGTCCTCCATTATAGCTAAATTCCTTAGCCTGGTGTTCTCGATAAATGTCAGGGAGCGCCCACGAAGCCCCTGAAACTGCAACCAAAATGTTTGAGCAAGCATTTATTTTTCTAAGAAAGTTTCACTAGCCTTTCAAAAGTATGCATAGATTAACAGTGGCCAAGGGCTGGGGGCGAAGACGAGGAGTGACTGCCAGTGGGCATGGGTTTCTTTTTGGGGAAATGAAAACTTCCATATTGGTAATGATGGCTGCACAACTCTGTGAATATAGTATCCTAAAACCCACTGAATTGTACACTTTAAATGAGTGAGTTATATCTCAATAAAGCTATGTGCATGTGACCAAGAAGAATCCTCAGGGATTACACGGGAACAGGGTTTCAGCACTAATGTCAATATTATAAAAAGCCTTGTGTGTCTTGTGGCTAACCAGGCTGCGCACACAGAATCTAACCACGTGAGTTTCTTTGCCATGGGGCTGGGATTGTATCACCTCCCAGGAGTAACACTGGTTCTTGAGTGCTGGTCAAATTTATAAGTGGTAAAGGTATGCAAAAACAGAAAACCAAAGGACACCTGATGATAAATGAGCAAAAGTAAGAAGTCAATAGAGATAAGTATCCCAATTAGCTGAGCATGGTGGAGCACGCCTATAGTCCCAGTGACTCTGGAGGCTGAGGCAGGAGAATTGCTTGAACCCAGGAGGCGGAGGTTGCAGTGAGCCAAGATTGCACCACTGCACTCCAGCCTGGCGACAGAGCGAGACAATGTCAAAAAAAAAATATATATATCCTTACCACAAGTGCAAGGGTTAAAACACAGTGAGAGGGGCTGGGCCAAGGCCAGGCATGGGGCAAAGGCTGTTAGTGAGTACTAGTTAGCACTATTAGCAACGATGCACATGCAACAAACACTGTCAGTACTAGTCATGGTAACCATGCAGCAGGTTTATTAGACAAAAATCTATTTTTTTTTTTTTTTGAGATAGAGTCTCACTCTGTTGCCCAGGCTGGAATGCAGTGACGTGATCTCGGCTCACTGCAACCTCTGCCTCTTGGGTTCAAGTGATTCTCCTGTCCCAGCCTCCTGAATAGCTGGGATTACAGGCACACATCACCACACTCAGCTAATGTTTGTATTTTTAGTAGAGACGGGGTTTCACCATATTGGCCAGGCCTCAGGTAATCTGCCCGCTTTGGCCTCCCAAAGTGTTGGGATTACAAGCGTGAGCCACCGTGCTCAACTGACAAAATCTTATAAAACATATTGTTCTACGGGACACAACAGAAAGTGTCTTGTAAGCTTTTGAGTGCAGTGTACATGTTAGGGTCCTCCCAGGCTGTCTCTCTCTGCTCCAGGCCCTCGCAGCCGAAAGTGTTAACTAACGAGAGAAGCATGGTCAGAAATCTTCATTTTTCATGTTTTCAAAAAAATTGTGTTAGAGATGAGGTCTCACTATGTCGTCCAGGCTGGACTCGAACTCTTGGGGTCAAGCCATCTTCCTACCTCAGCCTTCTGAGTGGCTGAGACTACAGGCATGAGCCACCACACCCAGCTTAGAGAGTCTTGTGCACAAAAGGCTGATTGGTGGCTGAACTAGATGAGCTCTTCAGGCCCTTCTGTAGCTTTTGTAGTCATTGATCTGTCTTGGCAGAACGGAGCGGGGCAGTCTGGGCGTGGGTAGGTGGTAATAGGGGATGGCATATATGACTGTTCCCATAAAAAAGAACATCAGATTCCCTCCGTCCCATCTTGTCTAGCTGTGTCCCTGTGGGAGCCTCTCCCCTTATTTTCTTTTAATATTTTTATCTCTAAGCTTTACAAGTAAGGAGGACCAATACAAATCACTGGAGATGAAGGTTTACGGAGTCTTTATCCCGAGAAGCAATGGATTCTGGATTGGTAACATCTCATTCACCCCATATGTGTGCAAGTTAGAGGGATCTGATATTTATGAAGTGAAGACTCTGCCGGCTGTGTTATATTCTCTAACTGAATTGCCATAGCAACTCCAGAGGGCAGGCATCCTCCCCATTTCATAGACGAAGAAACCAAGGCTCAGAGAGGTTAGGTATTTGAATCAGCCTGTCTCACCCAAGGCAGATACTTTCTGCTGCATCAAGTTCTCCCTGAGGAACCTGCCGCCCTTGTGGGAATGGGTCTGGGATTTCAGTTTCTGGCCTGAACACTAGAGTGAAGATTTATTCCCAGGCATAGGACAGCCTCAGACTCTGTTATGGAAGAGCTCTGGATGGGAGATGGGGCACATGAAGGCTGAGGTCAGATAAACCACGCTGATGACTCTCCTATTGTTGGGGGAGAATGTACCTCTTCTTGAGCCAGCTCCAAAGATTGTCTTGCTTTAAAAACTACCACATTTTAAAGTTTTTATTTTTTATATTTTAAGAGACAGGGGTCTCTCTCTGTTGTTTAGGTTGAAGTGCAGGGGTGTGGTCATTGCTCACTGTAGCCTTGAACTCCTGGGGTCAAGCAATCCCCCCACCTCAGACTCCCAAGTAGCTGGGACTAAAGGGACACACCACCATATCTGGCTAAAAGCACCATGATTTTGTTTGTTCGTTCGTTTGTTTTTGAGACAAGGTGTTGCTCTGTCACCCAGGCTGGAGTGCAGTGGTATTATTATAGCTGACTGCAACCTCTGCCTCCTGGGCTTCAGGTACTCTTCCCGACTCAGCCTCTGGGTAGCTGGGACTATAGGTGTGAGCCACTACCCCCAGCTAATTTTTTGTACAGGCAGGGTCTCACTCTGCTGCCTAGGCTAAAAATATCATGTTTTTAATCTCCAAAACTAACACATGCTTAATAGAGAATTTAGAAGCACATAAAATAAAAATCACTTATAATCCCACCAGGTGGTTTTTCAATTCTTTTGTGTGTGTGAATCTGTACAAGTGTATACATAACATATATTCCAGTTTCATAGTAAGCATACAACATACTAACTTACTCTCTTTGCTAAAAAATACATCATTAACACTTTTCAACGTAATTATTTTGCTACAACATAGCTTTTAAGATCTGTAAGTGTTCCACATATGATTTTTCCTTTCTTTCTTTCCTTCTCTCTCTCTCTCTCTCTCTTACTTTTCTTTCTTTCTAGATGGATTCTCACTGTGTTACTGTGTTGCCCAGCCCAGTCTTGAACTCCTGTGTTCATGTGAACCTCCTGCCGTAGCCTCCCAAAGTGCTGAGATCACAGGTGTGAGCCACTGCACTCGGCTTGATTTTTCTATAGTTCGTAAAGTTTACTCCATTTTTAAAGCGGTCATAATACTGCCTTCTCTGGTCATTAAGAGAGATGGCCAGTACTTGCAGAGTATGGGACAGGAGGGAGCCAGAGGTATCCCTTGTGGTACAGCCAAGTGTGTGGAAGGTACAGGCAAGCACGGAGTGGAAGACAAGGCGCTCCTAGTCACTGGCCATGGACCAGCAGATTCTAGCTGTGTGTCCTGCTGCCCCCCTCCCTTCCCCTCAGCACATCCGGTACCTGTACTGGCATAGCCCAGAGGTTTGGGCACAAGAAGAAAAACCACATGAGCTGATTGGTGTCGATGGCAACCAGGTTACAGATCTGCCCAGCAGTCATTTCTCCCATGGACAGGTTGGAGGTGGACAGGTGCATAATTTTATTATAAATCTTGGTCTAGAAATGAGAGTAGAGTATTTCACATTCATCATCATTCTGATCATCATCACCACCCCAGATGTCACCTGTTACAGTGTGCCAGAGGTTTCTCAGACAGTCCCCATGATGCCCTAGAGCAGCTCTGTAAGGTGGTACTGTTATCACCGTTCCAACCTACAAATGAGGTAACAGAGGCTCAGGGAGGTAAAGGGCTTTGTTACAGATTGAGTAAGTCAGAGAGGCACTATTCAAAGGAGGAGCACAGAAAGCTACTTCCCCAGCAAGCAAGGTTTTTTCCCATGGACAGGACTTAATTGGTTCTTTATTTTTATTTTTATTTATCTATTTAGAGACAGAGTCTCACTCTGTCACCCAGGCTGGAGTTCAGTGGTGTGATCTCAGTTCACTGCAGCCTCTACCTCCTGGGTTTAGGCAATTCTTGTACCTCAGCCTCTGGAGTAGCTGGAGTTACAGGCACGCGCCTCCATGGCCAGCTAATTTTTGTATTTTTAGTAGAGATGGGGTTTCCCCATATTGGCCAGGCTGGTCTTGAATTTCTGACCTCAGGTGATCCACCCACCTCAGCCTCCCAACGTGCTGAGATTGCAGGTGTGAGCCACCGCACCCAGCCAGTTCTTTATTTTTTAAAGCAGATCTCCATGTCCAGCTGTATTCTTGATTTACCAGAGGCCAGTGGAGAACACACATCAGAGCCAGAAAAATGATGAAATAGGGTGGCCATCTGTTTAAAGTGGCCATCTCCAGCCTGGGGAGGGGATCTGCTCTGAGACCAAATCCTGTCATAAATGAGCCTTGAAACAAAACAAAGGTTTGGCTTTGGAAGGTCTGATGTGTTACATGATTCAAGGGTCAGTCAGCCCCAGCACCAACCCCAGAGTGCAAACACCTCAAGGACCCTCACAGGGCAGACGGAAAGCAGATGTGGTAATGGGCCCCCCGAGCTCTGAACCTAAAATCTTCATGTGCAGAGTGATTGTGCCTCCCAGAAAGACTGCAATTTTTGGGTATGTGTTCTTGAACAAGGAAAAATGCATCTGGGTTTTAAATGTCCTCGGGATGCCTGCTCTTGGATGAAATTCTATTATTCATTCTGTTGTAAGGTGGGTTCCCACCCCTTAATTCCTCTTTTGTGTAAACCCACGATTTTTGTGGGTCAGGTTTTCTTAAAGCGGGAACCTGTTCTATGTCTTTCTGTGACTTTATATATACCGTGGGTAAGGTTTAAAATAATGGCAATGAAATTTTTAAACAAATCTATATACCTCCTAGGTTATACGAAACGAAGCTTTAAAAGATAATCACCTAGTTTCAGTGAAATAGGGACACCAAGTAATCTGTGAAATAAAGCCTTATTGAGTGAAGACCAGCATACACAGAAATGCACAACCGAGAGCCTATATATATATATATATATATATATATATATATATATGTGTGTGTGTGTGTGTGTTTATATATATATATACATATACATATACATACACATATATACATACACATGTATACACACACATATATACATATATATGTATAATTCAGGAATTGTGCTTAATAACTTTTTATGCACAAAATGTGGTTATTCTCAAACCCCTGAAGACACAGACTCTCATCTGTAAGGATAAATTTTCTGGAAATCTCTGAAAGGAAGAAAGGTTTTTTATTTCCTCATCTTAATTTGTTTCTTTTCTTTTCTTTCTTTCTTTCTTTATTTTTGAGACGAAGTCTCACTTTGTTGCCCAAGCTGGAGCGCAGTGGTATGATCTCGGCTCACTGCAACCCCTGCTTCCCTGGTTCAAGCTCAGCCTCCTGAGTAGCTGGGACTACAGGCATGCACCAACGTGCCCGGCTAATTTCTGTATTTTTATTAGAGATGGGGATCTCACTATGTTGGCCAGGCTGGTCTTAAACTCCTGACCTCAGGTGATCTGCCCACCTCAGCCTCCCAAAGTGCTAGGATTGCAGGTGTGAGCCACCATGCCCAGCCCTCCTAATTTGTTTCTATAATTAATGCCAGTGATTCCTTTTTGTGTCATAGTAATGAATCTCTCTTATTAACACAAAAGATTCAAACAGCTTGATAAAAATAATTATATGCTAACACATTAAAAAAACATTTTTGGCTCTTTTAGAGTACTTGGAAAATATTGGCTGGTAGGTAATTTATGACATACACACAGTAAGTAGATTTAATTACAAAACTGTCCAAACACAGAAGTGGTTGTTGTTTGTGGTGGTGCAAGTCTGCCTGTCACTGCAGGGGTCTGAGCAGAGGCTGGGATTTCTAGAGAGATTTTCTGAACTGGGCGACAGTTTGGGTTTCTCCCAGCTCTGGGTCCCCGTGAGTCTCAGAAGGTCTTAGATTTTCCTGGGCTCTTTCTGCTATTGTCACATAATGACATTCCTGAGGGAATGCTCTGCTTTCCCAGTGAGAAAACACTGGGGGTGGGCAGTGTTGCCATATACAGCTGTAAAGGTTGTGCACTGCACAACTTCACAGGGCACTGTTCACACAGGCTATTTCAAGATAACCAGAGTTTGAACTCTGACACCGTTCCTAGTCCAAGATATATCCTTGTCTTCTTGGTCCCTTTTCTGCAGTTTCTGATCCTGGCTCCCACATGACCAATGTTAATGATTCTGAGGAACATTCTTGAAGAATGAGGGAGCTTCAGGGTTTTACTATGACTTCATAGAAATCATTAGGCATAGCTGCATCTACTTACTCTAAATGCCCATTCTCCTCTTTGCACCAAGAATTTCTAGCTTGCGTATATAGCTATCAAGAAGAAAGACCAAGCTTTCTAGCCTCTCTAGATATGGCAACTTGGCCAATTTCTTACCAATGGGATGGGATAAGATATATGCAAGTTGAGCATTATGATTTTAAAAGAAAGACACGTTCCTTCCTCTTGTCCCTTCTTCTGGCTGGTTTAAATATAAATATAGTGGCAGTTTCAATTGCCACCATTGAGACAAAAGTCACAAAAGAAGGCTGGCAGAGCAACATTACAGAAGAAGCCAGGTCCCTGATCATTGTGTAGCTCCTGCGTCAGCCCTGACTCCATGTGAAGAATAAACAAACTTCTATCCCATTTAAACAACTCTCAAACAGGATGTCTCTAGTCTGATAGCTGAACCAAAATCCTAGTGAAAACTCTGGGACTTGGACAACTCTCATCCTCACCCTCTTCAAAGGGGCCCTGAATACTCCCTGGCTTTGATCATTTTTCCAACAAACTCTAAGAAGAAAGCCACAAAGGCAGGACCAACAGCCTAGACTTAAGTGTCCCAACTGACCAAATAGGTCATGCTCCTTAGTGAGCAAGATTTAAGAACTCAAATAGAACTCAGAGCAGTGGTCCCCAACCTTTTTGGCACCAGCGACTGGTTTCATGGAAGACAATTTTTCCATGGACCAGGGAAGGGGGGAAGGTTTCAGGATGAAACTCCCACTTCAGATCATCAGGTAGATTCCCCTAAAGAACACACAACCTAGACCCTCATATGCACAGTTCACAATAGGGTTCATGCTCCTACGAGAATCTAATGGAGCCGCTGACCTGACAGGAGGCAGAGCTCAGAGCTCAGGCAGTAATGCTTGCTTCCACTGCTTACCTTCTGCTGTGTGGCCCGGTGCCCAAGAGGCCATGGACCAATACACCATCTTAGAGGGGACCCTGTCTTAGAGGCTATCTCGACCTGGTATGGCAAGCACATTCCTTTTTTCATGCCTAAAGAAGACTGTCTGGTAGCAAAACTCTGGAACAGCCATGTAGAGAGGATTCCAACGTTGCATTTATTCCTGGTCAGAAAGAGTGCTGTGATCAATTCGTGATGTCTGCCACTTTCATGCCAAGGGCTGAGCAGTTGGCTTTTCAGACCGAGCCCAAGGCAGAACCAGAGCCAGAGCTACTCCAGCTCCCAAGTCCGGCTCAAGACATTTTCCACTATCCCACACTGCCTTGTCAATGGTTACTGTTTTAAAACACTATTAACTGGCAACGAAAAATAAATTCATAGCAGAATTATTCTTGAGTGTCCATGATGATGAATAACACCTGTGGACATTATTCCTAATAATGGTTCTCAAGGTGAAGTGAAAAAATTATCATCCAAGTACCTGTATTGCTCCTCTCAAGTTAATTCCAGTTTCAATGGCCACATAGTAGGATGCTTGCAGAAATGTCCTTTGCAGTAGGAGGGCAAGGAACAGAAGCACGGCTAAGACATAGGCATTGGCAAGGAACTCTTGGGATGAGACGAAGTAAACACCGAGAAATTGTGTCTGTTGGAAAGAGAAATTCAGAGGTGGCTGTCATTGCCAGCAAAATGACCACCATCAGTACACGATCACTGTGCCATAATGGACCCTGACCATGATTATTACAAGACCCCTCATACTTACAAAGGCTTGTGCAATTGTTTATGAGTGAAAAATCAGACTGATAAATCCAACTAAGCATTCTTCTAACTACAGGGAAGGTTGCTTACACCCTGTTCATCTTTCCACTTAGTGGAACAGAATCGGGCCCAGTTCTAACCTCAGGTCCATAAATATGACTCTCAGCATCATGGCCACAGGCCCAGGGGGCAGCATTCTGAACGGAGCAAGAATAAACAGAGCAAATCACAGGCAGCTAAAACCTGAACTGGTAGAACAAGTCTCATGGTGCATATTCCCTGTTACAGAAATGGAATCAGCAGCTCCCTTGTCCCAAACTCACCAACAGCCTGTGCTGTAGCGACTTCTAAGCAGAAAAGACCAGTGGAAAACATGGCATCATGGAGCTCTTGGGAGAGAGATGGGAGCTCATCACTTATAAGAGACTGAATAGATTTCAGACCCAAGCCCATGAGTCTCATAGGCTCCCAGGGCCTCCTGTTAAAATTTAAGATTCTCTTGTGCATTTCCAGCAAGTTCTCAGATGGCAACCATGAAGAGAAACAAACATTTAACATTGTTGCTAAAGATACCAGGGAACAACAGTGTGTCTATTTCCGAATTCATCAATAACTCCCAGGAAAACTTTGATCTTGATTAATCCATTGCTTCCGAGCAGAGCCACATCAATATTTCCGTGAAGACAGAACTCTGATCTTTCTTGAACGCTGCCCTGGACTGTGCATGCTATTTGGCAGGGTGTGGGAGCCACTGCAGGTAAAGAGGGATGGGAACAAAGTGATGAGAAGGAGTCTAGGGCACGTCCCTGACCAGGATCAGGGGGAGAGGGCCTGGGCTCTCAGTGGAGGTCTTTCTCTAGAGTCAGGAATTCCTGGAACTTGGATCAGAGCTTTCTGATGGTGGCCTCTCAGTTTAACAGAGATTCTCTATGCCAGTCCTCACTTCTCCCTGGAGCTGTCTGGTTTTGCTCACCAGTGTCTCTCCCGTGCTCTGTGGGACGGGGGTCTGTGTCTGTTGGGGGCATCAGGAAGCAGCTACAGGGAGACCACCAAGGGATGCGTGCAAGACTGTGAGAGGAAGGCCCTACCCAGGCTCTGTGTCTCATTTGCCAGTGTGCTAGAGGGAGAGGCAGAGAGAAGAGGACGAAGGGAGGCGGTCGAAGGTGGAAGGGCGGGAGTGGGCTGTGAGAAGCAAATTGGGTCTTAACATTAGGCTTCAGGGAGAGATCTGACTTTACAGGGGAAGAAGGGACAGGAGACAATATTTATCAGGTGCAAAACTCCGTCCTCACAATACCCGAATGAGGAGGGTACCATTACTAGCCCCATTTCATACATGAAAAAAGGAGTTTCAGCAGGGTTAGTGGCTGGCCCCAGGTCACATGCTGGTAAGGGAACAACAGGTGAACGTGAACCTGGGTGATATCAAAAACACTACCCCAGACTCACTGTCTAGGCCTCATCCAGGCCTTTGACCTTAAGTGTCCTACTGTCAGTTACAGGCTTGTGACTTGTTGGGGATGGGAACATGCCCCCTGGTTGGTACTCCATCAGAAATATAGGCACATGGGTTTAGGAAGACCCAGTCCTGTTGAACATGCCCTGGGATTCTTCTGTCCCACTGTCCTCTGTAGGCACGCAGCTCTGAAGACTGAAGTTCACGATTTTAAAGTAACAAAACACATCAGGAGAATTTATCCCAAAGAAAATAATTTTGGCCGTGGGCGATGGCTCACACCTGTAATCCCAGCACGTTGGGAGGTTGAGGCAGGCAAATCACGAGGTCAGGAGATCGAAACAATCCTGGCCAACATGGTAAAATCCCATCTCAACTAAAAATACAAAACTTAGCCGGTGTGGTGGCGCACGGCTATAGTCCCAGCTACTCAGGAGGCTGAGGCAGGAGAATTGCTTGAACCCAGGAGGCAGAGGTTGCAGTGAGCCGAGATTATGCCATTGCACTCCAGCCTGGCAATGGAGTGAGACTCTGTCTCAAAAAAAAAAAAAAAAAAAAAAAGAAAGAAAGAAAAAGAAAATAATTTCACATAAGGTAATGGTTGTATGAACACAGACATCTATTTTGGGGCCAGAGCAGGAGGAGAATGCAAAAACCCACACAAATGTCCAGCCACAGGGACTGGTTAGGCAATTATGATACTCATGGGACCGCTATGCATCCAAGACCACTGATTCTCATGAAAGCTCTGGAGCAACATGGAATGCCACACACACATTGTGCTACGATGATCAGAAAACACACAGGCTGGAGAATGAGGGCTGGAAAAGCCAACTGACCACGTTTGTTGGTTAAACTATGGGTGTTACTTGTTAAATATACTCGTCCATATTTGTACATTTTTAACAAAACAATAAATTCTGGTTTTGCAGCTCTAAAGACAAAACTTTGACTCCCTCTCTTCCTCCAACATGCATATCCTAGGTTCAGAAAACTATTTTTGTAGACTGAGAATTTTGTGATCTGTTAAAATAAAAATCTCACTGCAGTTATAAGTCATTAGGTCATTATTAGATCTCTCTTCACAAAGTCAGTTTAAATGGGATAAAACCTGGAATAGCTAAGTTTTGGTTAAGAAGTGGGTACCAGCCGGGTGTGGTGGCTCACATCTGTAATCCCAGCACTTTGGGAGGCCAAGGCGGGTGGATCATGAGGTCAGGAGTTCGAGACCAGCCTGGCCAACATGGTGAAACCTCTAACAATACAAAAATTAGCCGGGCATGGTGGCGGATGCCTGTAGTCCCAGCTACATGGGAGGCTAAGACAGGAGAATCTCTTGAATTGGGAGGCGGAGGTTGCAGTGAGCTGAGATTGTGTCACTGCACTCCAGCCTGGGTGACAGAGTGAGACTCCACCCAAAAAAAGAAGTGGGTACCAGACTTGCCAAGAGGCCTGCAGTGCTGCCCAAGGAAGGGAGGCCCTGGTGGAGTCTCCTGAGAAGAGGGTCCTGGGAAACGGGGAGTGGGTATGACAGCACTGGCTAGCACCCCGCAGGTACCACAATGAGAGAGGAAAGACCAAGGAGCTATGACCTAACACCTGGTGGAAGAAAATGCTTTGGAAAATCATAAGCACTAGTCTTGCATTTTCACAAGCTCTCAGGGAAGAATTGTGTTCGTTTCCAGGGATTCCCCCAGTAGTGCTCAAATACCCCTTTTTTAAAAGTAATCAAGCCTATGATCTTCATGCCCCTACGTACTTTCTACAGAAGTTATTATACATTTTGCAGTTGAGGCTTGCAGAATGTGACTGCTGAGGAGGATAAACAGAGTTAGCTGCAGAGGCAGAACTAGAACCCAGCACTCCCAACTCTGCAGTTTGGACCCCCATGGGCTCTGCCTGGTCAGAGGTATGATTGGAAAGGTCCCCTTCCTGTGTTCTCTGGTGCTTAAAGGAGAGGGGATCACTTGGGCTCTTGCTTCCTATTTTGGCAGGTGCCGAAAGGTGAGTTGTCCACAGGTCCCAGCCCCAGGAGGCCCTGGGTAAAGATGGGAACCTTGACCACCCACGGACCAACACACCTACCCAAGACTGTTTGACATGACTGGTAAGAGCCTGGACTTAGAGGTCCTGACTCATCGTATATTAGCCACTGTGTCCTTAGGTAAGTTCCTCAGCCTCTCTTAGCCTCAGTTTCCTCGTCTGTAGTATGAAGCTATGAAGGGTTTCTACTTCAGAGAGTTGTTATGAGAAGTCAATGTTGTTAGGGTCACAGCAAGGCAAGCCCATAGACCCCCTGCCCGTTCTCCCCTGCTGAGCTGAGCTCACAACAAAAGCAGCCTCAAGCCTTGTAAGCAGGGCACCTGGGTTCTAGGATATGGTGCACTCGGCTCTTGAACCCAGGATGGTGACCCAATTAAGCAGAATGTTAGCACCTACGAACAAAGAATTGGTTTTTCTTAGAATAGCACCTGGCTACCTGCAAAACCCCTATATGACCCCCATAGTCTGTAAGCCAGGCTGCTGCTTTCATTGCCTATGGTGAGGCATCCAAACTGGCATGTTGAAATAATCTTGCTAAACCTGACTCTGGGTCTGCCTCCCCGTCCTTTCAGTCAACCTTACAAATGTAACAGTGCATGTAAAAAACAACAACAACAAAAAAACAGTAAGTGTAAGCACTTAATATACAGTAACTGCTGCATTATTCATTCACTGCAGAACCATTTCCCATGCATCTCCTGGGTGCCAGACAGGGTGCTGAGTGCTGGGCACACAGAGCTCAGACAATGGGGGACAGAGGATCAAGTCGGGGAAAGAGACAAGGGGTGCTTTGATAGGACGTTATGTGAGCACAGAGGAGAGGCATCTAATTCAACCAGATGAAGGCTTCCTGGAGCAGGTGACATTTGAGCAGAGTCTAGGTGGCCAAGAAGGAGCTAGTGAATTGAAGGCAGGTACTCCAGAACAGAGCAGCTGCATGGACTTGGTTATGAAGAAGCCAGAGCACACACCAAAACCATGAATTCATAGAGACATCAATGCATATATACTCATTAAGTCACTCATAATGATAGCCACAAATACGGCCATCCAAACAGGGGCATACACACACACATGCACACACACAGAAAAAGACACACCAGGCTGGGCATGGTGGTTCACACCTGTAATCCCAGCACTTTGGAAGGCCGAGGCTGGTGGATCACAAGGTCAGGAGTTCAAGACCACCAGCCTGGCCTACATGGTGAAATCTCATCTTTACTAAAGGTACAGAAAATTAGCTGGGCGTGGTGGTACATTCCTGTAATCTCAGCTACTTGGGAGGCTGAGGCAGGAGAATTGCTTGAACCCAGGAGGTGGAGGCTGCAGTGAGCCAAGATTGCACCATTGCACTCCAGCCTGGGTGACAGGGTGAGACTCTGTCTAAAAAAAAAAGACACATCAAAAGACATAAGGACAAACAGAATACACATATAGAATAGAACCATAAGCAGTTCCTAGGGGAACTCACTCAGAAATAAACACATACACACTCCCAAACCTACACGTTTTCCTACTGAGGTTTAGAGGCTGTTTGAAGCTTTAGCCCTTTGATCAAACCCAGGCTGTGCCTTCTTCCTCTGGCTCAGCGGATAGCCCAGGACAGTGCTGGCAGGTTTCAGACACCAGCAGCTCCTTATGAATCCAATTCCCTTGCCCGCTAGCCAGATCAGTGGCATCCACAGTAGGTGACAGATTGCGAGTGGGGAGTGGGCTTGAGAGGAGGCTGGAAAGAGCTATAGATCATGGGCAGAGCCAGACCTGGGTCCCAGCTTTCACTGGGGAGTGGCAGCGGGGTGACAGGAGCATCAAAGGGCTGGCAGATCACAGACACGCTCAGTAACTAAAGATGACATCAGAAATGTTCGCCCGTAGATGTTATGTTTCTTGCCAACTCTGAGTATCTTAGAAGGGAAGAGTGATGATGAATAAACCACAGGTACCAAGCTGTGCCAACTGCAGCAGGATGGATTCAGGCTGGGCGGAAAAAAAGGGCTTCCTTGCGCAGACTGTTAAACACTGCAACATGTAGCTAGGGAGCTTCCTTCTTTGTCGTTCATAAAGACCAGAATAGCACTCGGCTCTCTCTGGATTAGAGTAGCTGGGGGGCTGGGAGATGAACCAGGCGACCTCAGTAAATGATCCCTTTCCCCCATTTTGAGAGCTCAGAAGCCCACATGAGAATTAAGCCACAACCCAGGCAACCACATGATGGAGAGTTCTTTGTTGCAGACACTGGAGACTATATTTACTTTCAACTCTCGTTTCTGTGTCGGAAATTTGCTGATTGTGTTTGGGCTGCAGGGAACAAATATTAAATCTGATAAGGCCCACTGCCACTGAGGCAGAGCCATCTGTCTCAGGGATTTGTGTGCTAAGTAACTGGGACAAGAGCATTCCAATGAGAGGGCAATAAACCCCAGGGTTTGTGTATAAACAAAGAGAAAAAAATGGTAATGATGATATGAACGAAAATTCTAAGTGTTCTAATCTTCAGATCAGATGAACTACAATTCTAAGTGTTCTCACCATCTCTTTGGCACATCCTGTCTCAAAGCTCCCTCCTTAGCAGAATCCCACAAGGGAAACACAGGAAGAAGAGAGTGGTGTGGGCACGCTGATAAGGGCTCTGGCCTGTGTCATTTCCCCGTAATATTAACAACTGGCTCCATGCTGCTGCAGGATCGCCAGTGCAGTGTATTCTGGGGTAGCCGGTGGTCAGATGACAGCTGAAGGTGACAATTCTGTAGACAAGAGAAGCAGCTGCTTCCCCTCGCTTTTTTGGGCCAGGTAAAGTACAGAGGCTCAAAAAGCCAGATATGGCTTCAAAAGCCATCAAAGTTTAAATAAACAAAAGCAGTCTTTGCATTCTTGATTGAACAATAAATCTTCCCATGGCAGCCTGGCAAATTCCTACTCATCCATCAAGACCCCATTTAAACATCCCCTCCTCTATGAAGCTGTTTATGACCATTGGCTAAGTTAATCACTCTCTTTTCCCATAATTCCCTGAATATACCTCCTAAGAGTCATATGTAACACATAGCATAAAAGTATTTTACTTTGATTTCTCTCTCCACCATTGGATTTCATAATCCTTGGAGCCAGAGCTGACAGCTTGAAAATAAGTCAATTCAGCTTCCTGGTTATAAATGCCCAGACTGTGGAGTGAAAGGGTCATGTATTCAAATCCTGCCTTTGTTGCTAACTAGCTGAGAGACTCTGGGAAAGGTACTTAACCTTTCTGAGTCTCAAATTTCTCATCTGTAAAATAGGGCTAAGAATACCTATCATCTCATAAATAGTACAATATGTGAGTTGTATCACAGTAAAGCTGTTACAAAAATGTACTCACACCAAAGGTAGTTTTAGGGATTAACTAACACATGGATAACTCGTGCACACAGCAAGGTATGTATCGTGTGGTCAATAAGTGGCTGTTCATATTGTTAACCATCCCTCGTCATAACCGTTGCTTTCATATTCCCACAGCCCAATCCAGGCCTGGCACACAGAAGTGTTCAATAAACGTGTGCCGCATAAATCAGACTCAGCGTATCTCATATTTGCGGCCAAAAACTGCTCAGCCGACTAATTATATCTCCAGAAAAATGAAAAGAAACCTCCTGAGGATTAACTGCTAGCTGCGATTTTGGAATTCATGAGATGAACAAACGTTACGCAGAGGGTACCATAAATTATTAAAAACCCTAGTTCTCAGTTCTCTGCATTGTTTTCAGACTGGTTAAAAATAATGACATCCTCACTTGGAAACTAAAACTCTGAAACTTATTAGGGGTGAAAGGTTTTTCATTTTGTGACCATTTAAACCTAAATGGCTGTAGGGAAACAGACAATAGAGCACAGTAACTCCCCAGCCCCCGAAGTGGATGCTACGACCCCATGCATGGAAAATAACGTTTCCATCTCCAACAAACTTCAGTTTGTAGAGTCTTTGCAGCTACAAAAACCATTGGATACAATCTAGTCCAATAAGTTTCCAGTGTTTTTAAGCCATGGAAACTTTTCTTAAAAAAGAAATCTTAATGGAGAAGTCCAACATATTAATAAAACTGCGGGCAGCTTTGAATGCAATCTGGAGTGGGGAAGGACAAAGCTCCACTCATGAGGGTTTCCCATTCTCCTCTGACAGCAGTTCCCAAGATGCCCCTGCAGAAGCTCGAGTGCCAGGATTTACAGGACTGAAGAAGACAGATCTTGAAAACTCTTAAAGAGTTTACTAAGATGACATGAACGGAAAGCCAACAAATCCAAGTCACAGAAGCTCTAGACACTGAACAAACAAAGGCACTTCTTGCAGCTTTCAGAATGACCTAACTACCGGGAGAGGTATTATGGTGGTGCTGGTGAGCGGACAGCAGGACCCTTGGGGCATAAGCTCACCCCCTGGCATTTCTGTTGACCAGATGCAGAGTATTCTGTGGTGGGGATACTGCTATGGGCTTTGCACATGTGCGAGGAGCCACTCCAGTGTGGCCAAGGCTCACACACATTGTCTCGTTGCACTTTCACATACCACGGAAAACTTTCTAGAGGGTGCCTTCCCCTTCCCCTAGGGCTGCCTACCTTGGGCTGGAAGACATCATTCTCCTTCCCAAGGTGGTCCACGATCCCGAAGATGCACAGCGGCCCGGCGAAGCCCAGCAGGTCTGCCAGGATGCGGAAAGTGCTGCTGAGGACCAGGCGCCTCCCAAAGGCATGGCTGAGTGCCTGCCAGATGGCCCGGGCACCTTGAGTGCCCTGCATGTCCTTCCGCTGCCCAGAGAGATTATGGCCAGGTCAGAGTAGCTGAGGGCTCATTCATGGCTGGCCTTAGCCTCCCAGGATGCCCCTGGCTCCTGTTGCCCCGGGAAACCCAGTGATCACATCCTCTGCAAACAGGTGAACTCCAGGAAGAGATCATGGAATCACCAAGTGCATGATTGGGAGGGCCCTGTCAATGCTGACATGGTCTAGATGGGGAAACTGAGGCCAGCTGATTGCTCAAGGTCATCAGCTGTGTGAACAGCTGGTCAGGAACTATGTGATGAACACAGCATTGGAAAGAGGAAGTGGCCGTGTGCCACACTCACTCATTGCCACCTGCCACCGTGTCTGCCTCAGCAGCTGCCCTGGTACGAGGGCAGAGGCAGGGAAGGAGCACTGCACTGGGAGGCAGGAGACTGACTCACCGCCTACCAGCTGTGGGCCGGCTCTGGGCAGGTCACAGCCTTTCTCAGGGCCTCAGTTTTTTCCTCAGTGACATGGGGAGATTCCTGCCTGGCTCAACTGACAGTCACAGTAAGGACCAGGCCACTAACACCCCTGCTCTCCAAATCAAGTGAGCACTCCAACCTTTATTATCATTAAGCTCCAGAAGAAAGAGCACACGGCATGAGAGTCCAGTGGGCGCCACTTTCCTTCTCAGAGCCTCAGTTTCCCCATCTGGATGAGGATGTTGGACAAGATGATCTAAACAGTAAGGGCCATTCCAACTGTGCCTGTCCTATGAACCTTCAGCCCTGCCTGCACTTGTCCTTGGTTCACTGTGTGACTTAAGGCAAGCTTCTCCCCCTCATCAGCCTCAGTTTCCACTCTTGTCCCACCAGGATTTTGATCTAATGACCTTTGAGGTCCCTCTGTGACCCTAAACCAGAAGGCAGGGAATGGATGGTGTGGCTGTGCCCCCACTGACCACCTGGGCGTCAAAGGCCTCGCAGAGCCGCTGGTAGTTGGTGAGGGCCCTCATGGCGATGGGCAGCTTCCCGATGGCTCGCAAGTCGATGGGCTTTTTGTGGGCCGTCTTGATGAAAGCATTCATCCACCAGTAGGTGCCTTTGGACAGCAGATTCACAAAGGGTTGCAGGAAGCGCACCCCTAGGTCCTGCAGGTCCTCAGGTGGCTTCACCTCCCTCGGTGTCTTGAAGAAGATGTATCTCTGTGGGGCACAGGGACCATGGGGGATGGGTAAGTCAACTTCTCACCACTCCCCACCTTGTCCTAGCAAGGATCTGGGGTTGTGATATTCCACGCTTGATCTCTTACCGATGAGGTCATCTTTCACCTGTAATTATTACCAGGAAAAGGACGCCCCAGTACTTCTTGGCCACTAATGTCAGGGCCTTCTGACTTTATAACTGCTCATTGAGGTCGATTTTGAACCCCTCTGGCTAGGCTGGGTTAGGAAGGAGCAGGAATCTCTCATATACTATCTTCTTCACAGATCTAAGAATGCTACCATGTTTCATATACAGTTAACAGAACTCCAAGTCATACAGACCTGGGCTCGAATCCTGCCTTCTCCATTTACTAGCAAGGTGTTTTTGGACAAGCTCATCTAAAATGTTTCCTCATTTATAAAGGGGATGGTGCTTGCATCACAGGGCTCCTGTGAGGGTCACTGGAGCGGAGGAACATAAGGAGCTTTGTGCCCTGCAGATAGCCAACTAAAAGCAGAAGGGTCAGAGAAATGCAGGCAGTCCAAGTTCAAAAGGGCTATGGCCCTCGCTGCTGGCTGGAAGGTAGGGAAAGGGTTTTCTCACTCATTGCTGGTAGATAACAGTCTTTCTGGAAGGCAATATGTAACACTGATCAAAATTTAAAATACACAGACACTTTGACCCAGCAACACTGCTCCTTGGACTCTCTCCCACAAAAATAAAAGCAGCAATACATAAAGATATAAGTAAGCTCTGGCCGGGCGCGGTGGCTCAAGACTGTAATCCCAGCACTTTGGGAGGCTGAGGCGGGTGGATCACGAGGTCAAGAGATTGAGACCATTCTGGTCAACATGGTGAAACCCCGTCTCTACTAAAATACAAAAAATTAGCTGGGCATGGTGGCGCGTGCCTGTAGTCCCAGTTACTCAGGAGGCTGAGGCAGGAGAATTGCCTGAACCCAGGAGGCGGAGGTTGCGGTGAGCCGAGATCGCGCCATTGCACTCCAGCCTGGGTAACAAGAGTGAGACTCTGTCTCAAAAAAAAAAAAAAAAAAAAAAAAGATATAAGTATGCTCAATACACCATTATTCATGAATGCAAGAACTTGGCAACAGAGTGAATGCCCATCCATAGAGAAATAGCTGAATACATTGTGGCTTATCCATTTGATGGAATATTATGCAGCCATTAAGAAAATGGAATTAGCCATATCAGATGGCTTGGAGGGAGTCCCAGGAGATATTTGTTGGGTGAGAAAAGCACAGTGCATAATATGATCCAATTCTTACAAGACAGATAGTGAGAGGGAAACCTACCTATTCACTTGTGTTGCGGGGGGAAAAGCCTGAATAGGTATTTATTTAAATAGATGCATATGGTATTATATTAATAAAAACAAAGCATGGAAAGACAAATGAGGTCATTAATCTGGGCTACCTGGGGAGGCAAGGGCAGGGGAACAGGAAGTTTAGAGTCTGGGGTGGGTAAGAGAGAGGGAGGCAGGAGCAAACATAAAGAAAAAGAAAACACTCATTCATGTATGAGCGTGACTGTATAAATACATTAAAGCACAGAGAAGTCCCCCAACCCCGAAAAAAGGAAAGTAGGAGAAGCCAGTGCCTGATGCTTTTTTCCCTCTCTATGGGAGAAAAGTCATCCTCCAACCTCAGCGAACACACTCGTCACTCCCTCTCCCTCTGGGAGCCTGGAGTAGAGCGCATGTGGGCCAGATGCTGTGTCTTTTCTGAAACTTCCCTCATGTCCTCACTTCCCTTTAGGAGGGGCAGGTAATGAGCTGATCTCTTCTCAGCTTGGCTGAGAGGTAGAGTGGAGACCCGAATGCAGGGCAAGACAGAGGTCAGAGCCTCCGCTCCCCACCCCTCACTGGCCCAGGTGCATCCTTGGTGGCCTGCTTACCCTCACCCTGATGACATTGATCTCCACGAGGAGCAGCATCCCATAGAGGATCACCAGCAGCCCCGTGAGGCAGAAGCGCAGCTGTGAGAAGCCGATGGCGTGGTCCAAGAACTTGACAAACTTGATGGTCTTGGTGATGAAGGCCAGGGTCCAATATACCAGCAGGGCTGCCGAGGAGAGACGAAAGATTGCAGGAGACGTGTGTGCCTCGTGCGTGCACTCACTCACATAATGTGTGCAACAATGTGGCAGAGAAGGAGACAGAATGAGTGTGTCCAGGTATGTACATTTCCGAGTAACAGGATGGGCAGGTGTGAATACATCAGAATGCCTGACTTTAAGATGACACATGTACATCTTAACATTCATGAGAAACACAAATAATCTCATCGATCGACCTGGTCAGACACATGTCCCTTAACAACAAATGATCATGGGAAGAATAGGAAATTTATTTCTTGAATTTAACTAAGTTACAGGCATTGTGCCAAGTAAGCACTTCAAACACATGATCTCATTTATTCCTCTCCATAACTGTTCAAAGAAAGTACTGCCATCACCCCCAATTTCTCAGACAAAGGAAATGAGGCTCAGAAATATTAGGCAACTGATCCAAGGCCACACACCCATTAAGTGGCAGAGCTGGGCTGGCCTGAGGCGGAACCCGTATGTGCAAGCTCCACGCTATAATGACTTCCTTGGGGAATTTTTAAGTGAGGGAGATCTTAAAGGTCACTCAATCCAGCCTTTCATTTTACAGATGAGGAAACTGAGGCCCAGAGAGAGGACGTGACCTTGCCCAAGTGCACTGGCAGCCAGGGACAGAGAGAGGGTGAAAGCCCAGGTCCTGGTCCTCAGAGCCCACCACATCATGATGATGGAGCAGGGGTACAGGGGATACAGAGCAAGCCAGCCGCGGTTCCGTGAGGCAGTGTCATACAGGTGTTAGTGGTGGTGGCCCTGCAGTCAGATACACCTGGGCTCAGAGCCTGTGACATAACAGCTGTGTGACCTTGGATTAGTCACTTGGCCCTCTAGAGCTTAGTCTCCTCATCCATTAAGTGGGAATAAAATCGTGCTACCTAGAAGGTCCTCGCCAGAAACGTATGGAAAGCATTTAGTGCAATGAGCCTCACACGAGGTGGGTGTTCTTTGGACATTAGCTGTTATATTTTTATTATCTCCAGGTTTAAGACCTGGGGCAGGTAAACATCAGAAGCTATCAGTAGAGTCTACCTTAAATTCTCACACATGCCCCTACCTCAATCTGCCAATAAATCACTGTCAAGCTTCCAACAACCAAAACCAGCAATAATCTGTGAAGTCCCCCTTTGAGGGTGGGGAGACTTTAGCACCAGCTCCTCCCTCCTCCCTCCTAGACCAGATGCAGATAAGGTTGGCCTCATGCCACAGAGCCCCTCCTCAGAGGACCTGGGTGAGGGAGAAAGACTTTCCCCCTGCCCTCTATCCCTATGTGGGCCTGGACATGTATGCCAGAGCACCTCTTGGTGACAAATCTGGGGTCTGTCCTGCGTGGCTCTGGGTTAGAAAACAGGTTGAGATGTTGGGCCCCACCACGTGCCCAGGTTGAGCTCACACAGGGGGATCAATGCTGTCCACCTTGGGTCCCTGCATGAGGACATTAGGATGGGGGCAGAAGCATTTGCCTTCTGGTCCCATGCCTCAAGACTGGGATAATGTCCCCCAGCTCAGTCTGGTCTCTAAGTCTTGAGGAACTCCACAGCTGAAAACTGTCCCCCTGCCTCCACTCCACTCCCCCAGACAGACAGATTCTATCCCAGGCATCAGAATCCCTTTAGTCCTTACTGAGAGCTGCCTACCGGAGCCAGGACTTGAAAATATGCCTCACATTTGTCTTGTCCTGACCACTTGGTCTGATTTGCTCTTCATAACAACCCTGTGACTTAGGCAGGGACTTACTCTTCCTGCCCAGGTGGAGAATCAGAGGCTCAGAGAGCTTGGATGTCTTCTGCAAGGTTACACAGGGAATTAGTGGTGGACCCAGGACTAAGCCTGGAGGTTTTTTGCACATTCCTGTCCTGCAGGGCCCAGTGCTCAACCTGTTGCCAGACACAGCAGCGATCAGCAAAAGCTAAATGCCTGATGAGAGGAGGGAAAAGGAAAGAGGCATAACACGGGGGCTGCTGGTGAGCTCCCATTACTCCTTCTCCCTCCGTTCTCCCTCACCCCACACCTCCCATTACCAAATGCTGTCTATTTCACCTCCTAAATATCTTGAATCTATCTGCTTCTCTCCATTCTCATGGTACCACCTAAGTCATCACGCCTCCTCTGGATTCCCGCTCCACCCTGAGAGCCTCCCCATTGGTTCCTCCACTTTCCCCCAACTTGTTCTCCTCCAACCTGGTCTTCATAAAGCAATTATTATGATTATGTTGAAAAACGCGTCAACACACCCATGTGCATTGCAGTGCCATTCACGAGTCAAGAGGCAGAAGCAGCCCACTGACAGATGAACAGATAAACAAAATGTGGCATATCTATACAGTGGAATATTCGCCTTAAAAAGGAAGGAGATTTCGGCCTCTCGCAGTGGCTCATGTCTGTAATTCCAGCACTTTAGGAGGTCCAGGCGGGAGAATCACCTGAGGTCAAGAGTTCGAGACCAGCCTGGCTAACTTGGTGAAACCCTGTTTCTACTAAAAATAAAAAATTAGCCGGGCATGGGCATGTGCCTGTAATCCCAGCTACTTGGGAGGCTGAGGCAGGTGAATTGCTTGAACCTGGGAGGCGGAGGTTGCAGTGAGCTGAGATTGCACCATTGCACTCCAACTTGGGCAACATGAGCAAAGCTCCATCTCAAAAACAAAACAAACAAACACAACAAAAAGGAAGGAAATTTCAACAAATGCTACAACATAGATGAAACTTGAGGACATGATGCTCAGTGAAATAAGCAAGTCATGAAAAGACAAACAGTGTATGATGTCGCTTAGATGAAGTACCTAGAGTTCTCAAATTCATAGATAGAAGGTAGAATGGTGGTTGTCAGGGGCTGCAAGGAGGGAGACATGGGGAGTTACCATTTAATAGGTACCGAGTTTCAGCTTGGGAAGATAAAAAAGTTCTGAAGATGGATGGTGGTGATGGCTACACAGCAATGTGAATATACTTTTTTTTTTTTTTGAAACAGGGTCTCACTCTGTTGCCCAGGCTGGAGTGCAGTGGCACAATCTTGGCTCACTGTAGCCTCCACCTCCTAGGCTCAAGCAATCCTCCCGCCTCAGCCTCCCAAGTAGCAGGGACTACAGGTGTATGTTACCATGCCCAGTTAAGTTTAATTTTTTTGGTAGTCAGGATTTTGCCATGTTGGCCAGGCTGGTCTCAAACTTTTGAGCTCAAGCAATCCACCTAAGTTTCCCAAGGTGCTGGGAAACTGAGGCATGAGCCACCGTACCCAGCTGTGAATATACTTAATGCCACAGAAAACTATACTTAAAAACAATTAAGATGGTAAATTTTATGTTAAGCATGTTATACCACACAGACAAACACACAGACACCCCTTCCCATTGCTGTTGGGATAAAGACCAACATCTGTGGTATGCAGTGCTCACACTTGTGATTCCAACACTTTGGGAAGCTGAGGCTGGCAGATCACTTGAGGCCAAAAGTTCAAGACCAGCCTGGTCAATTTGGCGAAACCCCAACTCTTCTAAAAATATAAAAAATTAGAGAGCCATGTTGGTGCACACCTGTAGTCCTAGCTACTTGGTAGGATGAACTACAAGAAACCACTTGAACCCAGGAGGCAGAGATTATAGTGACCCAAGGTGGTGCCACTGCACTCCAGCCTGCGCACAAACAAACAAACTCCAAGTCCAGCTCCCCTCCACTTTGAGCCTGAGCCACTCATATTCTTCTGAATTTTCTAATGTGTTTTGTTCCTTCTGCCTTGGGGCCTCCGCACATGTTCCCTCTGCCTGAGCATTCTTCTCTCCCTCTCCCAGTTGGCTCCTTCAGTTCTCAGCTCAAATATGACTTTTTCAGAGAACACTTCCTTGGCCTCATCTGGGTCCCAGGGTCATGGTTCCTTCATGGGACAACGTAAACTGCATCATCACAGACCCCCTCTGTATGGAACTCCATACCCAGGCCAGACATCAGTCTCCTCAGAGGGCTGGCCATTCTCCCATTACCCATTGCCCTCTGTCCCAGCTCACAGGCACGTCCCTCCTTTTTCCCTGTTCAAGAATTTCTGGCTCTGTGGAGCCTCCTTTCCAGGGAGATAACTCCAACAAGGGGAATGGAGGGAGTTAGTCTTTGTTCCTTGGAAAACGACTGTTCCATCCACGGGTGGTAACTTTTGCTTTAAAGAGAGAACATCATGTGTTTGCTGGAGAATGAGAAAATGAACTCCCCGGATGTCCAGACAGGGTGTTTCCAGGGGACACTGGTCGGCCAGGCTCTGGTGGTTAATGAAGGTTTCTCTATAGACGAGGAGCTGCTTCAGAAATGGAGGCGGGTGGCTCTCTGAACCCTGTATCTAACATCTCCCCTCTCAACCTGCTTCCCCTAGCTCCCATTCATACTCATGTCGGGGTCCCTGGGCCAGGGGTAGGGGGGTCACCTGGATAATCCTGATGGAGCTCAGATCCCACCTTCCATAGAAAGGCAGCCCTGTGATTAGCGCAGGAAATACCCTCTACTCCCTGACAACACTGCAGTGTCACTGGCTTAGCACAGAATATTCCAGACTCCAAATGTCAGTTCAATGCTGTGATTCCTCAAAATCACAGTCTGACTTAACGACACACTCTGAATACAATCTAACTGCCAGATGTACAGCCTCAGCCTTAGACACACAGGCTGAGTCCCAACACAGAGGCAGACCTGCGGATCGATACCTTTGCCCCAAGGACAAAGTCTGAGGGCCTTTAGGCATGCGTTCTCAGTAACTGTTAGGAGATACGTGGATGCTGGACTCTTGGCTGTGCCCCTTGATGAGCTAGATTAGTGCCAGTTATTTAACCTCTGAGCCTCAGTTTCCTGATATGTAAAAAGAAAATATAATAGTACCTACCTCATAGAGTTGTTGCAAGGATTAAATGAGTTAACATACATCACATAGGTGGGACGGCACATGGCATACACTAAGTACAAAATAAGTATTTGCTGTTATTATTTTTAACCTCTCAGTTTCAGGGTCCCCCCACTGGAAAATGGGGATATTAACAATACCAATAAGGAGGCAGGGGAAATTAGCCTGTGGGACGATGAATGTAAGGAACATGGCACGGAGCCTGCCCCATGGCACATGCTCGGTGAACATCAACCATCACCCTGTTGCTTCTGCCTGGGACTCGAGTCCCACAGTGTCAGAAGCTCTAAGTGGGGACTCCTTCCCGAGTCTCTCTAATGTCAGCAAACCTCAAGCTTTGGTCATGGAGCCTTTCTTTTCTCTCCCCAGGTGACCTCATCCAGGCTCAAACTTTTATTTATTTATTTATTTATTTATTTAGAGACGGAGTCTCCGTGTCACCCAGGCTGGAGTGCAGCGGCGTGATCTCAGCTCATTGCAACCTCCGCCTCCTGCGTTCAAGTGATTCTCCCACCTCAGCCTCCCTGAGTAGCTGAGACTACCAGTGCATGCCACCATGCCAGCTACTTTTCGTATTTTTAGTAGAGACGGGGTTTCTCCATCTTGGCCAGGCTGGTCTCAAACTTCTGATCTCAGGTGATCCACCCTGCTCAGCCTCCCAGCGCACTGGGATTACAGGTATGAGACACCATGACCAGCCCCAGGCTCAAGCTTTAGATGTCATCTACAAGGCTCACCTGCTGAACGTGTAGCTCCTCTCCTGACCTCCCCATGAAGGCACAACTTGCCTATCTAACTGTCCGCTTGATACTTGAGTTGGGTGTCTCTGTGACATCTCACACTTGATATGCCCCCAATAGAAAACTTGATCTCCACCACGGCCCACCTCCCCCTCCTCTGCCACATGGTTATTGATGCCACAGTTCACCCAGGCACTCGGGCCCGGAGCCTGGGACTCTTCCTCGCTCCTCTGCTGACCCCTGCCCTCACCTCCTCCCACTCTTCCTCTTGCTCATCTGGCTTTGCCCCCAGTGACCTCTGCCAAATCTGTCATTATCAGAGGTCCCTTCACTTGCCACTTCCCTTGCAGGGAACCCTTTCCCCCAAATATCTACATGCCCACACTTACCATGCCCTTCCCTGACCAACCTGTGTAGATAGCAACATTGCCCCACCCTTGATTTTCTTCATAGCATCACCACCACCTATTTGTTTGTTTGTTTATTCACCCTCTGCCTGTCTGTCTCCTTCACCAGACTGTAAGCTCCATGAAGTCAGGGATTCTTTTTTCTTCTATTCGGAATCTCTACCCACCGGAGCAGCACCTGGCACACTGTGAATCCTCAGTAAACATTATCTGAAGAAATGAATGAAGGTACTGCCCCTCCATCCTACTCCTCACCTACCAATCAGCAGCTTGGGGAAGTTGGAAGTCTCGATGTTGTGATAGTAGACCACGGAGGTGACAGCAGCCATGAACGCCATCCCGGCTGGCATGTACAGGTGGAGGTGGCGGGACTCAGTCACCCTGAAATGGGAGAGAGAGACAGACAGGATAGGATGTGTTAAGTACTGCAAAAGAGCAGCCCAGGCCTTGAATTCCAAAGCCCAAACACCAAACCTTTATAGCATCACTGTATAGGCTGCAGGGCCCTTCAGTTAGTGGGCATATTTGGGGTATGGGCTGGGCAGAGATGCCAGTACATGTAGTAGAGCTGGGGATATGATCTGGAGGCCTTACTGGTGGCTGATCCCTAAGCACAAGGGTCCCTGGGGTCCCTTGAGTGGTGCAGGGGCCCGTATGCCACAACTCACCCAGTGACAGCCCCATTTAACATGAACAGAGGCCGAGAGATCCAAGATGGCTGATCACTAGCAGCTCGGGATTGTAGCTCCCAGTGAAAGCACAAAGAACGAGAGGGAAGCCACACCTTCACATGAATTCTTGTTGCTCACGCACCAGGAGATTCCCAGCGGAGGAGCCCCACGGGTTGCCAGTGCGGTTCTTGTGACTGGCGAGGCGGTTTTGCCAGCGCCTCGGAGTGTCAGTTCTTGGTGCAGAGTCAGAAAAGCACCATCAATCTTAACGCCACTGATTTAGTCGGTGCAGTGGGTTGCTCAGATTTCAGCGCTGAGAATCAGTAAGTTGGACGTCCACTCAGAAAACCAATTACAAAGACGGTAATTATAAAGACCACAGATGGATAAATCTACAACGAAGGGAAGAAAACAGCCAAAAAAGGCTGAGAATACCCAAGATCAGAACACGTCTCCCTCAGCAGGGGATCACAGTTCCTCATCAGCAACGAAACAAGGCCTGATGGAGAACGAGTGTGTTCCAATTACAGAAGCAGGCTTCAAAATGTGGATAATAAGAAACTTCTGTGAATTAAAAGAACTTGTTCAAACCCAATCTAAAGAAACTAAGCACTTTGAAAAAAGATTTAACGAAATGTTAACAAGAATAAACAATTTAGAGAGGAATATAAGTGAACTGATGGAGCTGCAAAACACAATACGAGAACTACGTGAAGTATGCACGAGTTTTAATAGCTGAATTGATCAAGCAGAAGAAAGGATATCAGAGGTCGAAGACCAACTCAATGAAATAAAATTGGAAGACAAGATTAGAGAAAAAAGGATAAAAAGGAACGAGCAAAGTCTCCAAGAAATATGGGACTATGTGAAAAGACCTAATCTACGCTTGATAGGTGTACCTGAATGTGACGAAGAGAATGAATCCAAGCTGGAAAATACGCTTCAGGATATTATTCAGGAAAATTTTCCCAACTTAGTAAGGCAGGATAATATTCAACTCCAGGTAATACAGAGAACACCACAAAGATATTCCTCAAGAAGAGCAACTCCAAGGCACATAATCGTCAGATTCACCAGGGTTGAAATGAAGGAGAAAATACTAAGGGCAGCCAGAGAGAAAGGTCAGGTTACCCACAAAGGGAAGCCTATTAGACTTACAGCAGATCTCTCAGCAGAAACCCTACAAGCCAGAAGAGAGTGGGGACCAATATTCAACATCCTTAAAGAAAAGAAATTTCAACCAAGAATTTCACATCCAGCCAAACTAAGCTTCATAAGTGAAGGAAAAATAAAGTTTTTTTGTGAACAAGCAAGCACTCAGAGACTTCATCACCACCAGGCCTGCTTTACAAGAGCTTCTGAAAGAACCACTACACATAGAAAGGAACAAACAGTATCAGCCTTTCTAAAAAATACCAAAAAGAGCATCAATATAATGAAGAATTTACATCAACTAATGGGCAAAATAACCAGCTAATATTAAATGGCAGTATTAAACTCACATATATCATTATTAATTCTAAATTTAAATTGACTAAATCCCCCAATCCAAAGACAGACAGGCAATTTGAATAAAAAACTAAAACCCATCAGTATGCTGCATCCAGACCCATCTCATATTCAAGGATACACAAAGACTCAAAACAAGGGATGGAGAAAGATTTACCAACCAAACAGAGAGCTAAAATATATAAATAAAAAGCAGAAGTTACAATCTTTGCCTCTGATAAAATAGTCATTAAAGCAACAAAGATCAAAAGAAGCAAAGAAGGACATTATATAATGATAAAAGGATCAATGCAACAGCAAGAAGAGCTAAAGATCCTAAATATATACATACCCAATACAGGAATACCCAGACATACAAGACTAATAAAGAGACTTAGACTCCCACATAATAATAGTGGGAGACTTCAACATTAATATTAGACAGATCAATGAGACAGAAAATTAACAATGATATCCAGAACTTGAACTCAGATCTGGAACAAGTAAATGTAATTAACATTTATAGAACTCTCCACTTTAAATAAACAAAATATACACTCTTATCAGTACCACGTCATATCAACTTAGAAGTTTAAGCGAAATGTTGGTTGGCTCCTTGTTTGTTATTTTCTTCCCTCATTTTCTTTCATGTCTCCATTATTAAGGACAATTATAGGCATACCCACATTTAGACTGCATTCTAGCCCGGGCAATAAAGCAATACCCCCATCCTCTCTCCCTCTTCCTCTTTCTCTTTCTTCCTCTTCTTTATTCATTTTCTTCTTATTAAAAAAAAAAAATCTAATCTCCTTTCCTTCTGCCCCACCTTTCCTCCCCATTCTCTCTTCTTATCTCTAGGAAAAAAAAAAAAAAACATGAACAGCATAAGTCAGCATTGGCACCCTCCCCAGGGGCTGTGATAACTAACTGATGAGAGTCAATATTTATGGAGCATTTACCCTGTGCCAGGCACTGTTCTATGCATGCAATATACGTGAACCCATTTAATCTTCATTAAACCCTATCAAGTGGGTACTCTTAGTCTCCCATTTTATGGTTGAAGAAAGTGAGGCATGAAGAAGCATTTCCAAGGTTACCGGTTTTGTCTCCTCCCTCGGGGTGGGAAACAGGGCAGTCAATGCCAGCTCATATTCTCGTCACTTTAACTCACGGAGGCCTCTAGGTGGGTGGGCTCTGGCCTGGGTATGAGACCCAGAGGCAGCCAGATCCTCCTCCCAGGCCTCAGTCTCCCCCATGCCTGGTGAGGAGGGTCACCGTCGTTGGTCATGATCATGCCCTTCCACAGCTCCCTCCTGCAGACAGCAAAACCCACTCTGCTCAGCCTAGAAAGAAAGGCCCAGGCTATGTGGCCTCCAGCCACTTTACCAGAGCTGTCCAGGCTGCCCTTTCTGCTCCAGCCCCATGGGAGCCTTTCCATTCCCAGATGGCCTGCTACAGCCTATTGCCTCAGTGCTGCAATTGCCCACCAGGCTACTTCCATCCAGTGTGCCAAGGGTCCCTGCCCTTGAGAAGCTGATGGTAAGGAGGGGGCCGCCTTGCTCAGAGCTAACTGTTAGGCTCGGCAGCCTAGGGAAGTGATACCACCAATGTGCAGCAGCTGAGAAAGCACAAAGGAGGGGATGGGCAACCAAGGACAGCTTCCCAGAGGAGGTGGCACCAAGCTGAACTTTGATGGATGCATAAGAGTTCAAGAGAGAAGGAGGAAGGATATGAGGAGAGCCATGCTGTGACCTCAGTGGGTCTGGTGGGACTGAGGTGCAAGTGTAGAGGCAATGTGGGCTGTCCACCAAAGAGCATCTCCTTGTCATTCTGTGCCAGGAGGACCACAGGTTTGCTCCAGAAGCAATGTACCCAGCCCCAGGGAATAGATGATGATTGGTTTAAGCAGCCAGGCAATTCCATACCCCTTTGCCAGTGCTGGCCCACATATTCTGGCCAGTGAGATGTCAAGGAAAGAATGATCTCCCTCATAAAGGAGCGGCATGTCAGGAGCATGCCCTTCTGCTCATGCTAAGCAATACCCAAAGCTAGGCAGCCACCTTGCGAGCATGGGGAAGATAGGCTGACACACAGAGGATGGTGTGGAAAGATGGGAAGGGGCTGGGTCCTGAAAACATCAATGAGCCACCAAACCAACCTGAAAAGGCAAACTACACATTTCTTGTTTAGTGAGACAGTAAATATTGATATTCTTTAGTGGCTATTCTCCAATAAAGGTCTTCAAACTAATACAGAAAGTACAAGAGAGACAAGGCCAGAGAGCAGTCATGAATGGCAACACTGGGCACAGCCAGCAGCCTTCCCAGGAATCTTCAAAACTCTTGCCTCTTTACTCCGTGAAATAATTTTGAAACACCCTCTACTCTCTCACACAATTTTAAGCTGACATCTAAACATGTTTTACTACATGTTTACATAAGCGCTTTTTTAAAATAGGAGGTAGAAATGTTACAGTTTTATAAAATGAAATAAGATGAGGATTAACCATAATTGAACTAAATATTTCATGGCATGGCTTCATAGAATAGTTTTTAGCTGCTTTGTTAAATAATACACACTGAATCCATTCCACGTGGTTCGGGAGTAAAATAAAAATAAATACATACTGAATTAGTTAAGAAATTAGGTAAACTTTCATATACAGGCTTTATGTAGTGTATGGTGGTCTGGGAAAACATTGTAGTTATTAAAAAAATCTTCACTAACTTATCCTGGATTGCTTGTTCTGAATTCAGAGCAGCACACACAGAGATAATACCCAAAGGAAGAGGGGAAGCCCTACAGGTTTAAGATGGCTTAATTAGTCACTAATTGAGGCTCACCCTAAATCAAATCAGGGCTGCCTTAATCAGCCCCCACTCCCACCTGCCTCCCAAATTTCCAGACAGCTCTGAAAACCCAGGCTGGATTAGATTGGGGCTATCACAGGGGTCTGTGACTTCTGTCTGCTCTTTTCCTGCCCTTTGCTCAGGCTTGCCTGCCCCAGGGGTTGGAGCTCACAAAGATCCGATGACAACTGCTGGGCTCAGGAGCTGATCTGTGTTCTGGGGAGGAGATGGCCCTTTGCACTGAGCTGAAGCAGTTTGTGGCACAGGTGCAGCCACACATAGAAGGGGCTGCTGACAGCCAGCAGAAGGGTGTCCCTGGACTGATTCATTCAAATTTCCCACATTCTGGGAATACGCAGTCTGCCCAGTGCTCTGCCACTCCAGGCTCTGCACTCTGTCCGTGCTCAAATTTCATCCTCCACAGCTCCATGAAGCAGGCAAGCCAGGGATGAGGCCAGAGAGCAGTCATGAACAGCCACACTGGGAATAGCCAACACCCTGCCCAGGAATCTTCAAAACTCTTGCCTCTTGGCTGGGCATGGTGGCTCATGCCTGTAACCCCAGCACTTTGGGAGACCGAGGCAGGTGGATAATAAGGTCAGGAATTTGAGACCAGCCTGACCAACATGAAGAAACCCTGCCTCTACTAAAAATCCAAAAATTAGCTGGGTGTGGTGGTGCACCCCTGTAATCTCAGTTACTCAGGAGGCTGAGGCAGGAGAATTGCTTGAACCTGGGAGGCGGAGGTTGCAATGAGCGGAGATCACACCACTGCACTCCAGCCTGGGTGACAGAGCAAGACTCCATCTCAAAAACAAAACAAAACAAAACAAAACAAAACAAAACAAAACAAAACAAAACAAACCCCACCAAAACTCTTGCCTCTTTACTCCTTGAAATAATTTTGAAACACCTGATACTCTCTCACACATTTTTTATGTTGGCATCTAAAAATGTTTTATCATATGTTTATATAAATGCTTATGAGGCCCAGAAAGGCTGAATGACTTGTTCACAGTCCCACAGCTGGTGCACAGCTGAAGTACTTGCTGAGACCCAGGTCTTCCTTCTCCAGGGGGAGGGTGTCTTCCTCTGTCTCCATCTGGTAAGTATTTCCCATCTGAGGACTCGCCGTGGGATTTGTGCTTCTTTGGAAAGGGTGCTGGGGGTAAGGGTGGAGGCGGACTTGTCACCTGCTTATGTAGCACTGTGCCTTCTGGTCGTCTCGCTGGCCTGGGGACTTTGATAAGCAGGGAGAGTTGCTGCCTCCAAGGAAAGCAGCTATTACAGAGATCACTGCTGAAGCCAGGATGCAGGGACTTTGGGGGAGGGAAGGTGGGAAAGGGGAGGGTGAATGAGGGAGCGTTTCCTCTGCCGTTCCAGAGCCAGACAGCGCTGGCACGAGTGCAGTCTGGGTACAGTCTGATTCCAGCACAGGGGGCGCTGGAGCTGATACTAAAGCCAAATATCCCTCTCCTCCACCACTCCCTCTCCTGGCAATCTCTCACCCTTGCCAGTTACTGGATTCTTAGTGAGATGGCTGCTCCAGCTCTTCCGTCCTGACTGCTGATGCACCATTTCTGTCTGCAGCTATCCTTACCTAGACTACTGCAATCAATGCTAAGTGCCGCTTCTATTTTACCTCTAGCTTCTCCCTGCCTCCAGCCTGCCCTGAACACCTCCTCTGGTTCTCACCTGAGTGTTGTGCTGATGACATCCCTCTTCTCACACTGCTGACCAAATCCAACCCAAACATGCAGTCTGGGGATCACAGTCCTCCTGAGATGCCCCAACCTGGGTTCCCAGCCTCAGCCTTCATTGGTCCCCAGGCTGTGTTTAATGCTCCAGCCCCAGCACTGCTCCCTGGCCCTACTGGCTTTTCTCCTTGGTGCCTTTTCTCTTCCTGCAGGCACCACCAGCTCTCTCTCCTTCCTCCTCTGTGTGTCAGAAACCTAGTCACCCTTCCAGACTCCTTTCCAAAGCCCTCTCAACCACCAAGCTTGCCCAACTCTGCCTTCCTCTCACCTCCCAAAGTACTTATTTGTAACAGGGTTCCATTTATTCTCCTAAGGACTCAATAAATGCTTATGGACTGAATAATGTTTATGTTTGTCACATGCCTTGCATTGTGAATACAAATGTGAACAAGACTCAGATTCTAACTCTTAGGCCTTTCTGACTCAGAAGGCAGTTTTGCAAATAGACATAAGCTTTAACATACAGTATGATCTGGGCTGTAGCAGAGGTGTAACAGGTGCTGTGAGGCATTCCCCACTCCCGCACTTCCACAAAGGGAAAGTGGGCATAAGGAATGAGGCCAGAGGCAGGTGGGGCTGACTGTGAAGACCTTGGATGCTGGGCTGAGGATCTGAGACCACATTTTTGAAACAGCTGAGAACCAAGGAAAAGGTCTTAGGCAAGAGTGGGTGGCATGCTTAGATTTTCTTTTTCTAAGAAGGTAACTCTAGCAGCTTGTAGAAGAGGCCTGGCATTTTCCACTGGAGTTGTGGCATTCTCACAGGCTCTAGCATTATTTCACAGGGGTTTGGCATGCAGATCCGTGTTTCCTCTACTCTCCTGGACTGATGGCAGGGCCTGGGACTCACTTGTGTCCAGTGCCTGGCTCAGAGAGGCTGGCACATGGGAGACATTGGGTTGCTGGATGTAGCAACTAAAGATATGGGCTTGTGGAATGCAGATGAGCTAGAGTCTCCTTGGGCCTTTCAGGAAGTACCCTGGAGCAGATTTGCTTTCCTGAGTCCTCACACAGTCACTCACCCATCAGACAGGATGCCCTCCGCAATCTCACACACCAGGACGAAGAGCAGCATGAAGGTCAGGATCCACCGCAGATTGTGCCCGGGGAAATGAAGCCATGTGCTGTGGTGGATGTGCACCTTGGAGCTCTGACTGCCCCATCCTGCAGGGAGAGACAGTCAGAGGCAGGGGTTCTGGCCCACCTGGAGGAGGAGGGTGCCTGCACCCCAGAAAGGTGCTTGGACCTTGGGTCCATGGTGGGGGTGACACCTACACTTGAGGATCCCCAAGGCTGGTACACACGAACTAAACGTCCAACCCATACATCCTGGTCCTATGCTGGTGCCTCCCCTCCACGCCTTGTGAGACAGGGTCTTTTTTTTTTTTTTTTTTTTTTTTTTGAGACAGGGTCTTGCTCTGTTGCCTCTGCTGGAGTTCAGTGCTACGATCACAATCACAGCTCACTGCAGCCTTGATCTCCTAGGCTCGAGCAATCCTCCTGCCTCAGCCTCCTGAGTAGCTGAGACTACAGGTGTACATCACCATGCTCAGTTAATTTTAATTTTTATTTTTGTAGAAAGAGGTTGGGGTTCAGGGGTGTCTCATTATGTTGCCCAGGCTGGTCTCAAAGTCCTGGGCTCAAGCAATCCTCCTGCCTCAGCCCACCAAAGTGCTGGGATTACAGACGTGAGTCACTGTGCCCTGCCCAGGTACCCCATTATAGACGCTAACTTCTTGTGTGACAAGTCATCAGGTTAGTAAACCATTTGGTTGAGAACAGAAGTGTAAATGCTGTTCTTTTTTGATTTTTGATGCACATATGAGCACATATTGTGTGTGTTTTCTTTCTATTTCTAATTGTCTTTGTTAATAAGTAGCAACTCTGCTTCTACAGCAACCTCTTGTAAATCTAATTTTGTGGCAATCTTTCCTTTCTTCCCCAAAGCTGTATATAAATTTTAAGATTTGCTTTTTTTCTTAAAGTGAATGAACACGTTTTAGGGAAGCAGGGGAGACCGTATCAGTTGATAGACCTGACTGGTCTGAAAGAGTCAGGTCTTGGAGAGAGATGAGGGTACCTCAGTGGAGAGGCACACACGATTGTCCCGACCGTGGCGCCCAACTTTGCAAGCAAGGGCGCAGGGGTCGCTGCGTCGGCGAGTCGGAACTACTTTGCGCAGAGCCTGAAAAGTTGCGCTCTGGAGACACACGCCCGGGTGAGGTGGCGGGGGAAGGGGACCCAAGTCCCTAGCTCTCGCTTCTCTCCTCGCCCAGGGTGCGGGCCCGGGACTGTCAGAGATCACCGACCACTAAGGGGCTCAGCCGGATAAAAGCATAGGGGTGCGCGGGGCCTCCAAAGCACCGGCTGCCCTCCTGCCTAGGCCCAGCTGCGGCTGACAGGGAGGGTGCCTTGGGGGAGGGGTGACCCGGCTCCCTAAGCTGCGCCACGGAGGGTGGGGCCCGACCCTGGTCCACTTTCCCACCGCGTGCAGAGACCTCCTCTTTCCCTTTCCTCCATCCCAGCTCTTGGTCCTGCAGAAGCAAAACTTGGCGATCCGGTGGGTCACAAACGTCCGCTGTGTTTGGCGCGGGATCGGGGACCCCGGGGAAGTGAAGTGATGAGCGGGTGTGCGAGTGCAAGGACCGGCGGGCAGGACACAGGGCAGGGGACCCCGGGAACGGGGCGAGCCGGTCGCGGGCCGGAAGGGGACACCAAGCAGTGCTGCGCGCAGCGCCTCCTCCTCCTCCCTCCCTGCTCTCCCGTCCCCTCCTCCGCGGCTCCCGGCGCACGCTCACCGATGAAGAGGATGGGGAAGGTGATGAAGAGCAGGAAGACGTGCGGCACCACGTTGAGCGCGTCCACGAAGCAGCCGTTGTTGAGGACGCCCTGGTCCACCCGGTAGGCGGCCGAGTGGTTCTCGCTACCGCAGAAGGCCAGGGGCATGGCGGCGCGGACGCGGGCTGGGCTGTGGCTCCGCTGGCTCCGCTGGCTCCGCGCACTTCCCGCGCCTCCCACGCCTCCCGCGCCTCCCGCGCCTGTGTCCCTCGCAGCTCCGCCGCTCTGCCTGGCCGTCAGGCCCCCCCACGCCCCGGGGCCCCGCCCCGTCGGCCTCCCTTTCCCGCACCCCGCCCTGCTCCGCCACCTG
Source organism: Saimiri boliviensis (assembly GCF_048565385.1). NCBI lineage: Eukaryota > Metazoa > Chordata > Mammalia > Primates > Cebidae > Saimiri > Saimiri boliviensis. Next base: position 87,102,893 of record NC_133454.1, read on the forward strand.
CGGGGCCCGGGGGGCGGTGCGGAAACCGACCTGCCACGCCTGTGCCCGCCTTCCAGTTGTGGCGGCGCGGGCTCCCAGATGTTGCCTGGGTCGCTTGTGAGTGCCCCGCTGCGCGCGCGCGCTGGGGGTGAGGGGAAGGGCAGGCGGGGATGGGCAGTGGGGTGTGGGCACGCTGGAGACTGGGTGGGAAGGAGAGTGGGGCGTGCAGAAAAGGAGAGGAGGGTCCGCGTGGCCTGCAGTGGGCGGGTTCGGGGTCCCGAGTGTGCGTTCATCTGGGCGTGGTGAGGATGGATGTCGAGAGCTGAGGGATGGGGACAGAGTGGCGCGTCTCCACCCCGCAAGGATGAGAAAAGTGGGGCAGAACGTTGCCTTGTAGGGAGGTGCTTGGACATTTTCAAAAGTGGTCCAAGGTGGGGCGCTCCTCGGTACTACTTTACACCGTATCTGGCACTGTCTCACGAGGGATCTCCCCGCACCCTTGCTAAGTACAGGTGCTAATCGCTTCCATTTTTCTGATGAGGAAACCCAAGCTGTAAGGAAGCTGAAGGGAGGCCAGTTACATGACTCCCCCAAGGTCTCGGTGCCACAAGCAGTGAAGCATAGCTTGAACCCAGCTCCTCAGGCCCCCTGTCCCCACCCCCATCATTTGGCCTCGTGCCTCTGGTGCATGACAACCCTACAGCGACTAGCAGACCAGTGGATAGAATGGGTGACAGCCCCAGGCTGAAAAAGAGGAGCTTTAGAAATGCATCTGGACAGACGGATGTGAGGCAGTGGAGAGGGACTGAAATTCTTAACCTGACCTGGGTCAGGCTTAGTGGCTGGAGGACACTGTAAAGACAGTGTTATGTCTTCCCATACGTTTTGGAGAGATTCTCACAAGACTGTGGCCCAAAGAAGTTTATGTCTTATGTAGAAATAACAGAAAATGGGATTTGGGGGTTAGACTTAAGAAGAACTTTCCAGGTTAGGGGTATGAAGCATAACTGCACATGTTCTCAGGAAGGGTCAGGGGAAAACAAAAGGAAGACCCCTTCAGCCCCTTTGCTTATAAGCTTCACTGAGCCTGCCCTGAGGCTGCTGAGTCTGGTGAGCCTCTCCAGCATGCTGTCAGCAAGACCCAGGCTCTGCCCAGGCTCTGCCCAGGCCCTGAGGCAGAGGGCAGGTGGGATTGGGTGAACAGCCTTGGTAAAGCAGGAGCTTAGGGTCTGAAAGCCTCAGTTTCTGGTTTTGGAGAATTTCTCTGAAGCCAAAAGATGTTTTTTTCAGCATCAGCCAAAATAGTGAAAATTTGCTGCCAGTGAATATCCAGCACCAGGGACAGGGGTTAATTAACCTAGGAAAATGCAACCTCTGGGACGGTGCTAGCTGAGCCTGTGTAGATAAATAGAAAAAGTTTACGAGATAGTGTCAGGTGAAAAATGGCGAGCAAAATTGTGCTTTCCATGATTGCAGCCATAAGAAATATGCATGCTTGCATGAAGCCTGCAGGAAAAGGTCAGACTTGGAAATACGGTAACGTGGTGCTCAGGGTGCAGTAGCCACCGTTGCTGTGGTTATCATCACCCTCTTTCTTTAAAAATGAGACAACTGAGGTTCAGAGAGATGAGACGACAGGTGCAGGTGCAGGTCACCCAGCAAGATTTTTTCCTTCTAGTTTCTTTTTCTTGCTTTCAAGGCTTTTTTCATATTTTCTGTAATGTTGTTACTTTGTTTTGTAGTTACAATTTCAGTTTTTCACACTTTCAGCAATGCTATCTTTCTTTCTAGCAGTGATAACATATTTACTTTCAAAGAACAGGGTTCCTAGTCCTGGCTCTACCACTCCTAGTTGTGTGATTTTGGGGTAAGTTGCCATTCTGCACTCCAGTTTCCTTATTTCTAAAAGGAAAAGATAATAGTATGGACCCCAGAGGATGAAGATGGGATCATGGGTGTGAATGTGCTTTGTAAGTTGGGGAGATGGTCCAAGCTACTTTATCCCCTGGGTGACCACACATGGCAGCCCCTCGATCAATCAGGGCTATTTAATGGTCTCTCCCTCACCTCACAGTGCCTGGTGTAACCCTCACACTTGCCTATTCTGGGTCATTTAAAATAAACAAAAAGTCTGGTATTAAGGGAGCATCACCTGAGACTAAGAGAGTATTAAGTCTGAAGTCTTGGGGGCCAGTGTTTGCCATCTCTAGCACAAACTTGTGTGACTGTGAACAAATTCCACCCTGCACCTAGCTCTACAGTGAGGACATGCACCACCCCGCCCACCATGTGGGTGGGAGAGTTACTTTGAAAAGTGTGGAGTCAGGTGCACACGGAGGCATGAAAGGACTTTCTTTGTAGTATATGGGTTGTAATCCTGGAGTCAGCCCAAATGCTCATTAATATGGGGCTGGTTCAAAAAGACAAAACCCAAACAGACAAAAACCAGGTATTGTCTGTACTGTGGGATACTGTGGAGCAAGCGCAGAGAACAGAGTTAGGCTTACTGGCATGGGAAGATGTCCAAGACACAGACGCAGAGCAGCGTGTGGCACATAAAATCATTTATGTCTGTAACAGGGCTACGCATGCTTCTTCGGGGAGGTGCTGGGTCTCTGGTGCTTCCCCACCTCCATCGACGCCTCCTGTTTCTCTTGCTAGGGGCTGGAAGAAGGTCAGACTCTGGGAGCCTGCTCTGAGCTAGGGTACCTCCCTCTGAGAATTTCCAGCCATTCTCCTGACAAAATGAAAACCAGGGCTGGATTTCAGAGACTGGATTCTCACCCTCAATGGCTACTGGGTGGGTGTGGCCTCAGGCAGAGTGCAGGAAAGGGGCTGGCACAGAGATTCAGAAAAGTCCTTTCCACATCCCTTGAGCCAGTGAGGTCAAGGCTGCGCTGAGCCATGATCAGGCCACTGTGCTTCAGCCTGGGCAACAGAGAGAGATCCTGTCTCCAAAAAAAAAAAAAAAGAGAGATCCCTTCCAGCTCTAATGTCGTTCTGGCCTTAGTGCCTTTGTCTCTATCTAGCTGACTAGGTCTGCCAGGCACAGAGCTTCAGAAAAGTCCCTTCGAGATCCCGTGAGCCAGGGAGGTCAAGGCTGCACTGAGCCATGATCAGGCCATTGTGCTTCAGCCTGGGCGACAGAACGAGACCCTGTCTCAAAAAAGAAAAAGAAAAAAAAAAAAAAAAAGGCCCTTCCAGCTCTGATGTCATTCTGGCCTTAGCGCCTTTGTCTCTGTCTGGCTGACTAGGTGTGCCAGTGTTCCAATGACCATGGCAGAGAGGGTCATTACAATGACAATGGTGACATAATGGAGTGGGGTGATATTTTAAGAAACGAACCCTTTCGATAACTCCAATCAACAGTGGGCTGGTTAAAAACAGACAAAAGCAAAACTCACGGTGTGCTCTAAACTCCAGAATAGTGGGGAACAAGTGCAGAGCCTGAGTCCAGGCGACCACACTGACTGGCAGAGATGTGTCCTTTTCTGTCTCCTTCAGGTGCTCCAAGCCTGTGTCCATAGGGGATTTGGGAAGACTGTAGAACCAGTGAAAGAGACGACTGAGGTAGACACAAAATGTCTTAACTGGAACCTGGGAAGGAGAAGTGATCTCCCGTCTCACGGCCATCATGCCCCATGTCAGGAGGAGGAAGTAGGGGAAAAGTTCTTTAGAGAGGGAGCCTGTATCCAGCCTCCCTGCCTGTCAGTTATAGGGGTGACTGGGGTACAGCCACCCAGAAAGGGCAGGTGGTGTGTAGACTGTGTCAGAAAATCCACACAAGGGCTTTTTAGGTTTTTAAAACAAAATTTTGGCCAGGCACGGTGGCTACGCCTGTAATCCCAGCACTTTGGGAGGCCGAGGAGGGTGAATCATGCGGTCAGGAGTTCAAGACCAGGCTGGCCAAGATGGTGAAACCCTGTCTCTACTAAAAATATTTTAAAAATAGTAGGATGTGGTAGTGGGCGCCTGTAATCCCAGCTGCTTGGGAGGCTGAGGCAGGGAATTACTTGAACTCAGGAGGAGGAGGAGGTTGCAGTGAGCACAGATTGCGCCACTGCACTCCAGCCTGGGCAACAGAGCAAGAATCTGTCTCAAAAAAAAAGTTTTTTTTTTTTTTTGTTTGTTTGTTTGTTTTTGTCTTTCCTGTAGGGATGGGGTGTCTCACTGTATTGCCCAGGCTGGTCTCGAACTCCTGGCCTCAAGGGATTCCCCCCAACCTTGGCCTCTCAAAGTGTTGGGATTACAGGTGTGAGCCACTGTGCCTGGCCCACATACAAGGGCTGTTTTAAAGAAAGGTTTTCTTGTTCCAGGGCAGGGCCACCAGATGACAGAGGCAGGGGACCCTCAGCTGTACTTGAATGGCAGGGGTAAGGCGGGAACAAGACGAACTCTCCCCAGTCTCTTGGCGCCACGTAACCGGGGAGGTGGGAGAGGAATTCCAAGAGCGGCCAAGGTTAATGTTTTCCACCAGCCTAGTGGGATGGGGGCTTGATATAGATACGAAATAACATTCTTGTTCTTGGCCACTTAGGTTTTGGTCCAAGATCACCCTCACCACAGTGACATAACCCAGGAGGGTTCAGCTGACTCATGGCCTGGTTGCTGTATACCCTTGAGGTCAGTTAAGGTCAAACTGAGCATCTCCTTGCATCCTCTAAAAGAGCCAACTCCCAGTCCGTTGATTTAAAAAAAATGAAAGCTTTACTGAGCTGTTTACAGAGAGCTGGAAGAGGTGTAATTCACATATCTCACAGCAGAAACGGAGTAAAAGTCCCCATTTCTCCTGTCCACCAAGTGGTCGTCTCCCTTGCGTGTCTCTCATATCTCCTTCCTTTCTTTTTTTTTTTTTCACAGCGTCTTTTTAAAAAACATGCCCCTTGAGCCCCAGAGCAAGTCAGTATCTGCCTTCAGCTTGCTTACCCACTTAGGGCTTCTCAAGCAAGCCTCGCTCCCTTCCCAAGCTGCTGGTTGTCCCCAGACCTGCTCTCTTCCTGGGTAGATTATTGAGGGGGCAGGGGTGATGAGATTTTCTTCTTTTTGTTTCACCAACAGTTGTTGAGTGCTTAGTATATGCCAACCACTTTACGTGTTTTAAATCTCACAGTAACCCTGCCTAGTAGTTACAACTATCGGGAGAACTGAAGCTCAGAGAGGTTAAGCCCCACTCCCTAGTCACACCGCTGGGAGTCGGTAGAGAAAAGACCCACACTCAGCGACACCTGGCTTCAAAGCCTGTGTTGTTAACCACTTCTCATAGGGATCCTGGGGGTAGCAAGGATTTTTCTGCCTCTGAAACTTTGGCTCCTAAGGAGGTAGTACAGGGTCCAAAGAACAGACCTTTGGGGAAACCTGTGTACCTCTGCATTTTGCCTTTTCTCTGTGTCAGAACCGGAAAGAAAGGCCTAGTTCTGTTGCCCGCATCAGTCAGGGGACCAGATGGGAAGATTCAAGTGTAGGGGGCCTGCTCCCTGGGGCCTTACCCGTGGGTGAAGCAGGCACACAAATGACCCTGCAATGGTCTGCTTTGGAGACAGCTGCCACCATGGACGGAAGGAAATGATGTGTGTGAGTGGCATGTAGACAGCTCCTGGTCTGGCCCAGTGCTGTGGAATCCCATAAGTGTGCTGGCTGAACCTGCTCCCTGCGCAGGGCCACACTGCCGCAGACTTTCTCTCAGGGTTCAGCCAAAGAGGACAAAGAGGACGCCACTCTCTGGCACAGCCGGGACTCTGACAGATGCCTCTGGCAGACACAGCATGGCCTCAGCTGTTTGGGCCTGGAGGGTCCTGCTAGAGCTGGGGCGGAAGCCAGGTAACTTGAGGGCACTGCTCAGTGATTTCCCATTTCCTGTACCTTCCTCCCCTCTCTGCAGAGGGGCTTCAGCTCCCATCCCCTGAGCAGAGCTTACCTAAACCCAAACTCTGTGGTGGGAAAGTTTAGATCCTGGCTTTACCCCTGGCCAGCTGTGTGACCTTGGGCAAGTCAACCTCCCTGAGCCTTAGCTGTCAAGTAGGAAGAAAAACCTCTCTCTTATGGATCGTGTGTGTGAGAAAGCCTGGCACGCAGGAGACATTCGACTCAAGCTTTTCCACTTTCAGAACAGCCAAGGGCTTCTTGCCTGAAATCCCAAGATACTGATTTTTCTTTTTTTAATAATTGATTGAGTTCCTACCTAGTGCCAAGTCATTTATTACATTGTCTGGCTTAGTCACCATCTCTCTTTAAGGCAGGTAATATGATTGTTATTACCAAGGTGAGAATAAGGCAGAGTGAAAACCTGGGTTGCCTAAGGTCATCCAGCAAAGAAGGTGGCAGAGGCCAGGTTCCTTCCGGGCAGCTTTATGAGATATAGGGATGGGCTTAGGCAGGGGTGGGAGACATGAAGAAGGCAAAAGCGGGAGTGGAAGCTGTCCATTTGGAAGGGGGTATGAGGTGGTGTGTGGGGGGACTTGTCTGGAGGCAGTGTCTGCAGAGCAAGCCCCTTGTTCTTGTTTATGTATTTAATTTTTAATTTTTGTGGATGCAGAGTATGTGGATGTATTTATGAGGTACATGAGATATTTTGATAATGTGTAATGATCGCATCAGAATAAATGAGGCATCTATCACCTCAAGCATTTTTTTTTTTTTTTTTTTTTTGAGACAGAGTCTTGCTCTATCGCCCAGGCTGGAGTGCAGTGGCATGATCTAGGTTCACTGTAACCTCTGCCTCCAGGGTTCAAGCAGTTCTCCTGCCTCAGCCTCCTGCGTAACTGAGATTACAGGCATGCACCACCACGCCCAGCTAATTTTTATATTTTTAGTACAGATGGGGTTTCTCCATGTTGGCCAGGCTGGTCTAGAATTCCTGACCTTGTGATCTGCCTTCCTCAGCCTCCCAAAGTGCTGGGATTACAGGCATGAGCCACCGCACCCTGCCTCATTTATCTTTTCTTTGTTTTATAAATAATCCAGTTATACTTTTAAAATTACTTATTTTTAGTTTAGTTTTTGAGAGGGAGTCTCACTCTGCTGCCCAGGTTAGAGTGCAGTGGCACGATCTCAGCTCATTGCAACCTCCGCCTCCTGGGTTCAAGTGATTCTCCTGCCTCAGCCTCCTGAGTGGCTGGGATTACAGGCCTACACCACCACATCTGGCTATTTTTTTTTTTTGTATTTTTAGTAGAGATGGTGTTTCATCACATTGGCCAGGCTGGTCTTGAACTCCTGACCTCAGGTGATCCACCTACCTTGGCTTCCCAAAGTGCTGGGATTACAGGTGTGAATCACTGTGCCTGGCCCTCTTGAGTTATTGTAAAATGTACAGTAATTTATTGTTGACTGTAGTCGCCCTGTTGTGCTATCTAAATACTAGATGTTATTCATTCTCTCTAACTATATTTTTGTACCCATAACCATTCCCCTTTCCCTCACTCCTCCACCCTTCCCAGCCTCTGGTACTTCTACTCTCTATCTCCACGACTTCTATTGTTTTCATTTTTAGCTCTCACAAGTGAGAATATGTGAAATTTCTCTTTCTGTTCCTAGCCAGAAATGTTAAGCCATTTTGCTTAACATAATGATCTTCAGTTCCATCCATGCTGTTGCAAATGACAGGATCTCGTTCTTTTTATGGCTGTATAGTACTCCAGTGTGTTTAAGTACCACATTTTCTTTATCCATTCATCTGTGGATGACACTTAGATTGCTTCCATATCTTAGTTACTGTGAACAGTGCTGCAACACACATGAGTGTGCAGATATCTCTTCAATATACTGACATCCTTTCTTTTGGGTATACACACAGCAGTGAAATTGCTGGACCATAGGGTAGCTCTAGTTTTAGTTTTTTGAGGAACCTTCAAATTGTTCCCCACAGTGGTTGAACTAATTTATATTTCCACCAACAGTGTCCAAAAATTGCTTTTTCTCTACATCCTCAGCAGCATTTGTTTCTGCCTGTTTTTTGGTTATAAGCCATTTTACCTGGGCTGAGATAATATCTCATTGTAGTTTCGATTTGCATTTCTCAGACAATCAGTCCCCTGTTCTTATTCAGACTTGGCTGGTTGAGTGTGTGTCTATACGTAACGTATATAGTTAACTTCTTTGTTGCAATGGACTGAATGTTTATGTACCCCCCAGCCCCAAATTCTAATCCCCAAGGTGACGGTGTTAGGGGCTGGGGCCGTCCGGAGATGATAACATCATGAGGGCAGAGTCACCCTTATGAAAGAGGCCCCAGAGAGCTCATTTGCCCCTTCCACCACGTGAGTTTACAGTGAGAAGACAGCAGTCTATGAGGAATCAGGCTCTTACCAGAGACCAATTCTGCTGGTGTCTTGATCTTGGACTTCCCAGCCTCCAGAACTAGAGGAATAAATGTCTGTTGTTTATAAGTCACCCAATCTATGTTATTTTGTTAGAGCAGCACAAACAAAGGCGTTGGTGCACTGGTGAAAACTTGCTGTATAAATGGAGGTAAGTGTGGCCACACGTGAGACCATGATTCTGTGGGAGAGGAGTGAGGAAGACCCTTCTCCGGTACTTGGCCAGAGAAGAACCTCTCTACTCAGGGCAAGAAGAACCCTGAAAGGGAGAGTGTGGGAGGGAGAGTTAGGAGTGAGGGAAACATGGAGACAGACTCACAGCCAGTGCCTAGCATTTACCTGCTGTAAGGCGACATTGCCAAAGTGTATCCTCATGCCCCGTGTTGAACCACAAGCTATTTTTAGCTAAAATTTTGTACACTAAAATTTTAAATTAGTGAATATATTAAATTTTATTTTATTATTTTTTTAATATCCCGTGCGTCCTTGAGAAGATAATTATTTAATGATGTGAGTGTTCTGAGGCTTGGGCAGAGGACAGAGCCTAGAGAAGTTCTGTTTAGAAGAGCAACCCCGGCGGTTTGGAGAGAAGCATCACCTTTTCCAATGAAGCCAGAGAAAGCATGTACAATTCCTCTGCTAGAGACTGGTCCCCTGGTGGGATGGAGTAGGGGAGGGGGGTGTGGAGGTGCTGCTCATTCCCCTAATTGGGGAAATAGCCTGGCTTAGTCAAGGGGTGCACCAATATGTAACTAAGACTGTCAGTAACGGGCATTTAGGAAGCACCTGCTGTGCCAGCTGGATTGCTCTGTAAGCCTGCAAAGTCAGTATGATTGTGTCCTTAGGAAACTGAGGCCCAGAGAGGCTAAGGGACTTGTCCTAATTCCCACAGCCCAGTAAGATTCAGAGCCTAGATTGGAACCCAGGTTCAGCTGTGTCTAGAACCCATGTGCTTTCTGTACTGGTGATTCTCAAAGTGTGGTCCCTGAGGCCAGCAGGATTACATGAGAATTTGTTATAAATACAAATTCTCAGGCCAACCCCTAACCTACTAAATCTGAGACTCTAGGGGTAGAGTTCAAATATCTGCTTTAACAAGTCCTCCAGGTGACTCTGATGCATGCTAAAGTCTGAGAACTATTTCTCTCCACCGCATTGTCTCCCGATAAGGAATAATAACGGATGGTCCCTCTCTAAGGGGGGTTACAGTACGGCTAGGAAAACCAAAGAAATACATATTTATTGAAAAATAAAAAGTTGGCTGGGCTTGGAAAGGAAGCTTCCTAGAAGCTTTAAGGGAAAAGGTGGCCTTGAGGGTTGGCCCAGTCTGTACAGGTGAAGAAGACAGCCTGGTTGGGAAGGGTATACCAGTGTGTGCGAAGGAGGGGCCACTATGATATGATTTTCCAGATGCAGTGAGTGAACTAATGAGTCTTTCTAGGATGAGGTTCTCTGAGGGGAGTCATGGAAAATAATGGGGTGGAAGCAGGCTGGATTGTTAGTGGTTTGGAACTTTCAGCTAAGGAGTTCCCCACAGAGCTTTTGCCCCTATAGGCAACCGTCATTCATTTGACAATCTACATTTGCAAAGCGCCTGCTGTGTGCACTCTGAACGCGGCAATGGAAGCTGAAAACAGGTCTTTCCCAGAGGCTGTGCTGTTCCCTCTTGGAGACAGCACCTCCAAATCCCCCAGCCATCTGAGGACCTGCTTCTCAGCTTTCAGCACTGGGCTCCTGTGTCACTTCCTAATTAACCCTTTCCTGATTCTTCCTCGAGGTGATCTGACTTAAAGGTCACCCCCCCCACCCCATGTCCCCTTTTCTAAGCCCACTTACGGACTGAGTTAGGAGCTGCAGACCTGAGGTGGCTGCCAGCTGGATGGCTGTTGGACTGTGTCGAGGGTCTGGAATCACATAAGACAAGGTTTTGCTCCTTGGTACCTGTCAGGTAAGCCATGGGGCCTGCACAGTAGTCTGAGCTGGCTCTGTAGTTTCAGGATCACCCTTGACCAATGAAGAGTCTGTGGCCAGAGTGGCCTGTTGTGCCACATGCAGGCAGAGTGGGAGAGACTACTTCCTTGGAGGTGACTGCCTTCTGTGCTTGCGGAGAACCTGCTGTCGGCGGCCAGCCTGTAACCATCACACTGTTTGCACACGTGGATTGCGGAGAAATAACATTTCCTTCAATTTCTCAGTGCTCCTGTAAAAAGCCCTAACCTCCTGAGACTTGGAAATGTATATGACATAAAGGAAAAGAATTTGTGCTTTCCCCTTCCTTAGAAGCATTCTGCCCTTTATATAAGCAGGAGAATCAGATCTGTAGCTATTTGTCTAGTTAATGGTGCTGTTCTAAAAGGATAATAAAATGTATCTGTCCATATGAGGCATGTGGGATAGTCAGATTCATAGAGACAGAAAGTAGAATGATGATTATGAGGGGCAGTGGGGAGGGGAGAATGGGAGTTATTATTTAATGGGTACAGAGTTTAGTTTTACAAGATGAAGAGTTATTAAGATGGGTGGTGGTGATGGTCGCACAACAGTGTGAATGTACTTAATATCACTCAACTGGACTTAAAAATGGTTATGATGGTAAGTTTTATGATATGTGCATTTTATCATAATTTTTTTTTTCTTGAGATGGAGTCTCCCTCTGTCACCAGGCTGGAGTGCAGTGACACGATCTCAGCTCACTGCAACCTCCACCTCCCAGGTTCAAGCAATTTTTCTGCCTCAGCCTCCCGAGTAGCTGGGACTACAGGCAAGCACCACTACACCCAGCTAATTTTTGTATTTTTAGTAGACATGGGATTTCACCATGTTGACCAGGATGATCTCAGTCTCTTGACCTTGTGATCCCCCTGCCTCAGCCTCCCAAAGTGCTGGGACACAATAAGGATAAAAAAATTCTTATCTCCCCAAGGGGGCCAAAGGGTTACAGCTAGGGTTAGTTCCAGGTTACGGTCCCAAGGTGCCAGGAAGACTAGAATGCTATCTCCCTAGGTATTCCTTTATTTTATTTTTTCTGGGTGCATAATAGGTGTATATATTTATGGGATATGGGAAATGTTTTGATACAGGAATGCAATGTGAAATAAGCAAATCATGTAAAATGGGGTATTCAAGCCCTCAGGCATTTATCCTTTGAGTTACAAAGAATCCATTACACTCTTTTAGTTATTTTTAAATGAATGATTAAATTATTGACCATAGTCACCCTGTTGTGCTGTCAAACACTAGGTCTTACTCATCCTAATTGTCTTTTTTGTACCCATTAACCATCTCCATCTCCCTCCCCAGCCTCCCGTTACTCTTCCCAGCCTCTGGTAACCCTCCTTCTACTCTCTATTTTCATGAATTCAATTGTTTTCATTTTTAGATCCTATAAATAAGTGGGAACCTGTGACGTTTGTCTTTCTGTGCCTGGCTGATTTCACTTAACATCATGACCTCCAGTTTCATTCATGTTATGGCAAATGACAGGATCTCATTCTTTTTTATGGCTGAATAGTATTCCATTGTGTATATGCACCACTTTTTTTTTTTTTTTTAATTCATCTGTGGATGGACACGTAGGTTGCTTTCAAATCTAGTCTATTGTGACGGTGCTGCAACAAACACAGGAGTCTAGATATCTCTTCCAGATACTAATTTCCTTTCTTTTGGATATATACGCAGCAGTGGGATTGCTGGATCATATGGTAGCTCTATTTTTAGTTTTTTGAGGAAATCTCCAAACTGTTCTCCATAGTGGTTGTACTAATTTACATTCCCACAGTGTGTGAGGGTTCCCTTTTCTCCACATCCTCACCAGTAATTTACATTCAAGAAAGTTAGATTGAAAATCCAAGATTCTTTCCATCCCTTCTCAAAGAAGCAAAGGTTTTGTTTTGCTTTTTCCCTTTACCTTTCAGGAGAGGAGGCAGGGACGGCTGTCTAACTTCTGTATATAAATGGAGAAAACCATTGTTTTCGATCTCTCACGTATGGACTGTCCTGCCACTCAGGGAGGAGATTTTTCCTGCAGGCTTTTAACACTCCATGCAGAGATAAGGTCTGGGGCAAGGGAAACTGACACACTTACTATTTACTGTAAGGTAACTGAGAAGAAATCTGTCCTACCTCCTGTGTACACTGAGGATAAAATTAATGAAGATGAATACTAAAGCCCCACATGTACATATGTGTGTACCCACATGCATGATTTCATCTGGTGGTGTATTTGGGGTCCCTAGAGAAAGAGCTTAGAGGACTTTCTTCAGAGAGGAGAAGTTTCGACAGGTGTAAGTGCTACAGGTATAAGTGTGGGGGCATGGTAAGGAACAACCCTTTGCCTCAGAGCCTACCCTTAGGAAGCTCCATCCTCAAGAGTGAGATTGGCCCCAAGCTGCTCTTTCTATAGCATTCATCCCAGATTTTAAGTTAATATTAATTTCAGGACCAAGAACTATTTCTAAGCACTTGATCTGTATTGATTTTGATTCTCATAATTCTAGAAAGTTCTATTTAAACCCCCTTTATAGTTGGAGAAACTAAAATGAGATTTAAGAAATGTGACCAAGGTCAGATTTCAGTTCTCGCCTTAGGACTTTTGGGGAGCAAGTGTTGGAACCCTCATATCTTAGCCTTGGGGGTCCTGTGGTCATACAACACCACATACTATTTTTCACTCCCAACTGTTGGCCAATTACCCAGCCCTGGCAGCTGAGAGTTGGTGAGGATTTTATATACCAAGGGAATGAACCCCTGGTGTCTTGGCCACAGGCCCCTTTCAGTATAGGTCACAGGGAGAGGAAAAGGGAAGAAGAGGTGAAAAGGAAGAGAAAGGGCACTTCTGGGACAAGGGTTCTCAGGGGACACCCCTTTGTGTCTGCCTAGATCCATTTCTCCTTCTTCTGTAGCAGCCCCCAATTTTCCTTTTGGAATCCCCTCTTCCCCTTTACCTAGTCCATGTGGTACTGGAGGGAGTCACTCCTAACCCTAGCTACAGGGGTGGGTGTGGACCCAGGTCTGGCTAATCAGAAATGGCCACAGTCCCATTTTGAGCGAGTCAGACTTATGTCCTCAGGATTTAGCTGAAACTATTAGGAAAAAGGTGTGCTTTTTCCCCTGGGGTTGCACTACTTTGTAGAATACATTTAGAATAACAGAGGCCATCTTGGCATCATGTGGAAAGAGCCCATTTGGGAATGAAGCCAAACAGAGGAGTCCAGAGACAGTGCACTAGTTAATCTTACATGTCAATTTGGCTGGGCCACAGTACCCAGATATTTGGTCAAGCACATCTAGATATTGCTGTGAAGGCATTTTTTAGATGAGATTAACATTTAAATCAGTAGACTTATCCCCCATCATGTGGATAGGCCTCATCCAATTGGATGACAGCTTTAACAGAAAAAAAGCCTGCTGTCCTCCTAGGAAGAGGGCATTCTGCCAACACACTGGCTTTGGCCTGGAACTGCAATTATCAGCTCTTCCCTTGTTTCCAGCTTGCTGGCCTGCCTTGCAGAGTTTGGCCCTGCTGGCCTCCACAATCTTGTGAGCCAATTCCTTAAAATAAAAATGTCTCTCTCTTGCTTCAGTTTCTCTGGAGACCCCTGGCTAACACAGATGGCCAAAATAGATTCATCATTTTAGTACCTTGATCCAGCCAAACCCAACATCATATACTTCTGGGTTTTTCATGTAATTGCTCCTCTTCAGTTGGGTTTCTGTCACTTGGAACCCAAGGGGTCCTTTTCAAGAGGGAGTGGTGTGCTCACATTTACTGAACTCTCATTCCATGCTAGCCTTGGTGCCCTCCTTTGATGGTTGACCAGGTCTTAAAGGGTGCGTAGGAGTTCACGCAGCATGAGGAGGACAGGGTAGAGTGAACATGTGCAAAGACATAGAGAAGCGATGGCACATGGCAGGCCGAAGAAACCAGAGCATTCCATGTGGCAGAAGCAGAGGAAGTGATTTGGTAAGAAAACCAGGCTGGAGAAGGTCCAGGGGCCAGAGGTTGTAGAACTTTGAATGCCAGGCTGAGGGGCACCTGAAATCAGATTCCATACATCCTTTCTTTCTCATCCACTCGAATCAGTATAGCACTGTGGTTAATGACATGGGTTCCTGGAGCTGCCTTGCCTGGTCTACTACTTACTATCTATTCAACCTCAAGTATGTTACTTAATGCCTTGGTGACTCAGTTTCCCCAATGAAGATAACAGCATTGTCTATGTCATAGGGTTCCATGTAATGATTAAATGAATCACTACACATTTAGAGTTCAGCACAGTGCTTGACAAGTAGTAAACACCTAGTAGTTAGTAACAATCTTATTCCTACCAAGGCCAGTGACAGGCTTCTGGGCTGCAAACCCCAGGCCCCAGAAAGACAGTTGCAGCCCTGTACCCTCTCCCTGCGTCAGGCAGCCCCACCTGCCTCCCTAGGGGGCTGCTGCTCTCCCTTCTAGTTCTCACAGAGGCATGGCCAGGCTGGGCTCCAGGGAGCTGGAATTGTCATTGCAGCAACAGGAGAGAACAGGACTCTCAGCTCTAGAAACAGATTCTTAGCCACATCTCGGTCTTGGGAATTAGGCTGGAACTGGGTGAGAACAAGCTTTCCAGACACACAGGCCCAAAGGGAGTTCCAGAAACACAGAGGCCATAAACTTAGCCCTTTCCCCCCTGACTCCCAGATATGGAGGCGAGAGGCTTAAAGCCAGCTCAGCAAACTCTGGGGAGTAGCTGTACAAAGCAACTTCAATGAGATGCGTAGAATGCCAGAAGTTCAGAATTAAAGGGCATCCTTGGATTCCCAGGCTTTTTAGGTTTTGCGTTTCCACGGGGTGATGCAGAGAAAGGACACCTCTGCCAACAACTTACGGGGATGCTGACAAATCATCCCCTCCTTGGCTTCAATTTTCCTGAACATCCAGTGACAGAGGGTTTAGGGTCTAGGGTGGCAAGGAAGTTTCATCTTGTGGGTCAGATTTGCTGAGTGGTAAGTGGCTGCCTGGCTGGCTGGTTAGAGAGTGTGGCGCATGGGCAGTCCTTGCCCTAGTTTTAGCTCTAAAATGCTCAGTCTTGGTCACTGAAGTGGATCCTGATGTCTGGCCCAGTCCTCCCATGGACTCTGGCCTCAGCAGCAATCCTATGGCTCCCAAAGCGAGTCAGGAGTGGATTTAGGTTCTACCTCTATACAAATTCCTCCACACTTTCCCTTCTTACCTGGTTAATGCCAGTGTCTGCTGGAGAGAACTATGCACTCTAGGTTCAACGTGGGACAACTTCCTAATGAGAGTTCATTTCCTTGATGACAGTGAAGAGAGAATTATAAAAAAGGAAGCTGAAGCCCATCGTAGTCTATGCACTTTGTCGGCCCTAGGTGACCTCCTGGCTCGGGCTGTGCCATCCACTTCTCCTGCTTCCTCACAGTCCCCCTTCCTACCTTGGTCAGCCCTCAGCCTCCCTGCCCTTCTCTAATCAGGAGCTCAAGGCCTCTTTATCATCTCACTCACCAGGTCCTGATAAGCACTGATAAACTCATTCAATCCAGCTGCAGGTGAATTTCCAATGGTGAGATTGCAGGCACTGACCAGCTCAAGGCCTCAGCAGAAGTTTTTGTCGGTCACAGGAGGAGGTGACCATCACCCAACAGCGGAACATTCACGGTTCTTCAGTGGTAGGGAGAAGTATTCTGCCAATAGACTGGAATTTGCGAGATTCCGATGGGAGCTGCCCTGCCCTCTAGAGCATATGTTGGAAATGGGTGCACACAGTCCCTGGGACCAAAGTGCCCAGTTGGAATCGCAGCTCTGCTACTTCCTCGCTGTGTGACCTCAGGCAAGTGACTTAACCTCTTTGTATATCAACTCTCTCAATAAAATGAGTTTGTTGATAATAATGGCACCTGCCTCACGGAGTTATTGATGGAATGTATGAGCTGAGTGCTTAGAACAATACCTGGCACATAGTCCATGCCATCTGAGTGTGGGCTGCTGTCACCAGGCTTCTGGGATGGCCGTGCATGAAGCCCAGGTGTTGCAGTTTGAGATGGCAGACAAGGGTTTAGCCTGGGCTGGGCACATGGGCGTCAGCAAACAGCAGCTCCCACCTCTTACCTGGGTTTTGGAATTGTGTCCAGAGCCAGGCTAGGTGCTACATAAGAAAACACAGGGAACTCATCTGCGTGGTTGCTGTCTCAGAGAGCCAGTAATTCGAAGGACACTGTGGCTTTGTCTTCATTGAGGACATCAGAAAGCCTGGCAGTTTCCCTGCTCCCTCTCTCCGTCCCTGCTCATTGATTTCTTTGAGTCTCACATGGCAGTCACTGCACTTTGATCTGGGCCCCTCGCCCCTGCCATGATTTTGGGAGGTGCTGGGAGCAGGGAGTCTGTCTGTTTTATCACCGAGTCCTCGGGATCCAGCTTGGTCTGCATCCATTGTGGGATGAGGTCACAGGGCTGAACCTGGGGTATGGCCAGTGGGTGTTTTGCAGTCATCCACTGGTAGGGATGGTGATCATGACTTGCTACCTGCGGTCCTTGCTGCCTCAGGACCTATGCTGGGTGGGATGTGACACCACCCCCAGCCACCATTGATAGGACCTGTGATTGGTCTCTAACCTACCGCCCACTCAGGTGATTTGGCCTGATCAGATTCTACCTCAGGAATTTGAAATGGGGAAACAGAGACAGGGTCAGGTGAGTCATGCTGACACAGCCCCACTCTCTTTCCCAGAGCTAGCAGTCCTGGTCTCTGTCACCAGAAGAACTTTGACGTGCCCCCTGCTGGGCCCTCGGAGTTATGGCTTCCTACCTCAAGCCCTTGTGTCTCCCACGGTCCTCTGTGGGATGCACTTCCACGGAGGGAGTGGACCCTGCATCTTCCCCCTCACATGCTGTCGTCGTGACCTCAGGAGAAGCACTGGTGGCTGTGATGTCCTTGAAAGAAGCTGGGGCACCCCATATCTTGAGGCGACCCTTTGGGGCTCCTGCCTTCAGCTATGCTTTCTGGAAGTGAGCAAAATCCCTGCCACATAGACTTCATCTCCTCCCATCTCTGCTGAGAAGACACTGAAGCCCAGCACAGCCTGTCTCCTGCTTCCACAACCCTCTGTTCCAAGCAAGCCCTGGCCATCTGATCACATCCTTCACGTCAGACCCAGATCGCAGCACTGGGATCTGTCTCTCACCCTTGAATAGGAGCCACAATCCTTATGGCTTTTTGATTTGCAGCCTTGCATCTGCTGCCCAAATCCACACTCACTCCTATAAGTTGGAAAAGACATGTGTTTATTTTATTAATGAGCTCACAGTAAGGTTTGCAGCGACAATCCTAGCAGCCATTAGAGCAGGCGCCAAAGGAGAGGGATGGAGAGAGAGAGACTCCAGTGGGGTCTTATTAGGGTTCAAGGAAGGAGTCCCCTAGGGCTGGGAGAGACCAAATTCACTGGGCCAGAGGAAAGGAATGAGAGTCTGGATCCCTGAGATACTTTCCCAAACAGCTGCCTGCTCCCTCTCCTCCATGTTGGCCTTCAGAAGAGTGGGCAGAGCTGTTCGTTATCTGGCGCTGGTTCAGGGCCAAAGGGAGTTTGAGATTTCTGGGTGCTGGGTTCAGGACTCCAGGGATGCCATCTGGTGCCTGGAGTGTGGCCTCTCTCAAGGCTGGTCCGAGGCTTTGTGTTCAGGAGGTGGAGCTCACCATTTTCTAGGGGTGAATTTGCTTTCCCTTTTTGGACTTCAGAAGAAGGTCCTGCAGGGAAATGGAAACGGCCCAGGTGGGTGCAGGCCTTGTGAGTGCACACTCAGCCCGGCCAGAGCAAGGCCCCACAGCAGGAGCGCCTGCCCTGGCAGCACAAGGCCCTGCCAACCTTTGGAGACCCCTCTGGGTGCAGGCCCCAAGTGGCTACACACCAGTCACAGCCACAGCACACAGGAGGCCAGGGAGAAAGCGGGGGGTGAGGGGGACACCTGGGGTCGGGGGACGGGGAGGGGGAGACCTGGGGGAACACATGCAACAGTCCCTTGCAAAAGGCAAGTGACAGAAAACACAGGGCCATGCAGGCCATCCCAGAAGCCACGGTCTAGCCAGCCAACTGTCTTGGGAGCATGAGCCCCTAATGTTTTGGGAAACTTGTAACAGGAAGGTCAAGTCCAGGCTTGGGTCTGCCCCAGATGCTGCTATCTGTGGCTTCAGGCCACACCAAACACCAGTTTCACAGCCACCTGCCAGCTCTGTCCATGGGCACATCCCTATCACAGGGTGAGAAACACATCCCACAGTTGGGCTCCGTGGTATGTCCCACAGATAGAGCCCAGGGCCAAGGAAGGGAGAAGACAGAGAAGACAGCATGTCTGAGCAGGGCTCAAGCCACGGCAGGGCACAGGAGGACGCGAGCAACTCTAATCCACCAACCCGGGTTCTTTGGACCAGTCTTCAAAACCTCTTAATAGCCCTGGTTCTGGCCAAGTGTGGGGGCCAGGGTAGAGCAGAGCTCCCAGCAGGCTGGCATTCATGCGAAGGGGAATTTTCACATTCTGCTGAGGACACCTCTGGGGGGCAATTCCAGCTAGGCCTCCTGTGGGCTCCCCTAGCCCCATGTGCCTAGTTCGAGGCACAGTCTGTGCCCCACAGAGAATGGTGCCCAGTGCATCATGCCACTCATTTGGGTGCTGCTTGGGACCCAAAGCAGGTCCCAGGCCATGATGAGTCAGGACACCTGGGTCACAAGCACATTTCGCAGACTGGGCTCTGTGCCACCTCCCTGAGGGAAAGGCCTTGAGTCTGAACAATTCCACTGTGGCCAACAGCAGGCCCCGGGCAGCACTTCAGGGATGGCGCTTTGTGTACCCTCCAGATGCCAGTCCAAAGAACCTGCTGACAACGTGGGCAGCAGATGGTCACTGCACGCAGCAGGGAAGACAGGGCCCTGTGGCCAGCCTGCCTATTCACCATGGGCTCCAGCTGCAGGAGGAACCCGTGTCTGTGCACGGCAGCACGGTCTTCAAGGAGCTTTCGGACCGGCTGGGGGCTTTCAGCTGCGGAGGAGGGAAGAGAAGCGCTATACACACGGAGCAGAGCAGGAAACACAAAACAGGTTTGGTTACTGCCAGGCAGAGCTCCACGGGCCTCTCCTTTCACTGGGTTCCTGCCTTGGGTTCTGCCTAGCCCCTGCATTCCGGAATTAGTAGCTGCCGGACCTTGGTTTCTCCAAGACGTGTGTAGAGCTCAGACTCTGCTGGCCACGGGGAGCAAGCAGGCGCAGCCACGACAGGAGGTAGGAGGCAGCCGTGAGTGGGTGAGTGGTGGGTGGGTGAGGGCTGGAGGGGTGACGGAATGTGGTGAGGATGGAGGTGAGACACCACAGAGGCAGAGGGACAGAGAAAGGCAGACAGAGAGGTAAGAATGGATGCAGAATGACAAGGACAGAGGAGCAGGGACTCAGAGCCAGGGAGGGAGAGGAACGGGAAGAAAGAATAGGAGACAGTAAGAGAGAAAGGGGAGTGAGAAGGGGAAAGAGGAGGGCAGATAAGAGGTTGACAGGAAGGGAGGAAGAGAGGGCAAAAGAGAGAGAGGGAGGAGGAGAGAAGGCAGAGAGACTCACAGTACACAGAGACAAATACACAAGGAACCACAGAGAGAGAGAGAGACTAGGCCAAAGCTCCCTGAAGATCCCACAGGGTGGGGACAAAAACCTGTGGCCCTGGCTGCCTAGAGACACAGCAGAGTGAATGCAGTGAGCCACCAGGAAGACCTTGCAGCGAGTGAAGTGTGGACACAGACATCTTCTAATCGTCTAATCATGGGGCAGGGGATAAAGTTCTGAGTGGCGAATTAACAATCCTGAGTCTTTGTCCCAATGTCACGGCTTATTCAGTCTAAGACCTCGAGCCTCAGTGCCCCATAGTAGAGAAGAATTTGGACAAGCCCTCCTGGGAGGCAGCTTGGACACTGCTTCAGGACAATCTTAGCACTAGTCCAGGAGTTTTCTAGGAGCTCTGGCTAGGAGAAGCTGCGTGCTTGGGCCATTCCTTCAGGCGGGAGAAGGCTGGGGTGGGCTGGAGAAAGGTGGCTGAGATTCTGGAGAAGGAAGAGGCACTCTCAGGCTGGGTGACTGCACACACTTACAGCTCATCATCGTACTCCTTGGGGGGGCAGACGGCAACCACAAGGTCGATCCAGTCCTGTGGGGAGAAGGTGTGTGACATTCGGGCACACTCATTGGACGATGCGTCTGCCTCGGCACTCCATCCCCATTTCTGGGCACCGTGGCCCAGATCAGCCAGCTTGCACCTTCTTCCCAGGGGCCCACATGGGCCTCACTGTGGGCTTCCATGGTCTGAGGACATTTCTAGTCTCTGAGGCTTCGGGACCACAGAGGCCAGGGTTGCAAGGCCTTCGAATGACACTAAGTTCCCAAATGTTGATCTATGGACTGGGGACAGGCAGCAACCTCAGAGTCACTTAGTAGAACTTCTTAAAAGTGTAGACTCATGGACTTGACCCCTAGAAGTCAGGGGTGAGTCCTGGTAAATAGTCCTTTAAACAACCTCTCTGGGTAATTCCGATGCACTTTCTGATGCACAGCCAAGTGGGGGACTTCTGGCCCACTTTTGGATCTTAACACCTGAATCCCCTTCGCTGCCATCCCTGACTTGCCCTTCATTTTCCCTCCTTGGCTTGGGTGTATCCCCTGAAAAGTCTCGGAAATATCACTGGGCCCCTCTACCGTGTGCTAGTTCCTAATATTGAGCTGAAATCTCCCTCTTCCCCCGGGACTTCCCTCCATCGAATCCAGGCCTTCCCTCAGGAATCACAGAGAACACTTCGGCTCCCTCTGCCCTAAGGCAGCCCTTCAGATAATCAAAGATAGTCATCATGTTACCCGTGAGTCTTCTCTTCTCCACATCCCTTCATGTGGGTCCCAGGCCCATCTGGTCAGCTTCCTCGGCACTGAACTTAATACCTCAGGCTCGGCTGCCTGTATACAGTTGCACAGGTTGTGCACTGCACAACATGAGCAGGCACCATTCACACTACAGTCTATAAAAGGGCACCCCCTCAGATTGTGCAGTGCACAGCCTGAGCAACTTTATGTAGCAGCCCTGCTCCAGGTGGGTGTCTAATGAGTGCAGAGCGGATTCCCACCAGCCCCTCCTTCATCCTGGGTTCTTTGCTTTTGTTAATGCTTTCTGGTAGGCCCCAGCATTCTCTTGATTCTTGTTCAGTGTGCACTCAGAAAAGACCTTAAGTCTTTTTCTTGGATGAGCTGCCATGCTCTGGCTTTGGGAGTCTGTATGAGCCACTGGCTTTTTAGATCTAAGGTCAGGAATTGACATTTATTTTTTTGAATCCCACTTTGTCAGATTTAAACCACTGGCTGGATGGAGTATGTGGTGTCACCAAAGAGTTTCCTGGACCCCAGATGCCCGCCCCGGGATGAGGCTTCCAGTTGTGAGGGCTGGCTGCAGAGGCCAGGGTTTGAGGCAGGCAGGTGAGGGAGGAAAGGAGGAACAGGACTTATTCTTACCCCGCCCTGATTCCAGGCCTTCTGCAGGGCAGCCTCAGCCTCAGCCAGGGTGTAGTCTGTCGCAATCTTGCCGTTGATTGCCATGATCTCGTCTCCTTTCACAATGCCACCTGCAGGAAGATGAGGCTGATGGACCAACTGGGCTGTATGTGACACGTGCCTGGCCCCAGGGCTTGGCAAAGGGGGTCATTGCTGGACCACAGAAGAGACCCGTCACTGGGTTCTGAAAGCTCATGTGGACTCAGAAAGCATGAGGGGAAACTTAGCCACCTGGTGAGTGGTTAGTCAAAGGGCATTTCATACCCATCCCATCCACACCCCCTCACCCCAGCTCAGGAGAGCAGGGACATCATTGACGATGAGCCTCTGTTACTACAGAGGGAGATGGTCCTGCATTTCCAGCACAGTATGAGGCCTGAGTCAGTTCTGCTAGCTGGCCCTCCCTGTTGCCCAGCCGTGCTGGTACGTTCTGGTCCCTGAGCTGCCATGCTCTCTCCTGCCTCAGAGCCTTCATGTCACTGTTCCCTACCTCGCTTTCTCTTCTCCTAGGTCTCAGATGAAATGTCAGAGGGGGCTTCTCTGACCTCCACTCAGTCAAATGTAGATCTTGCCTGTTCTCTCCCAGCATCCCGGGCTTTTCTTACTTGGCATTTTCCACCATTTGTAGTCATTAACCTGTTTGTTTACGTGTTTACTGATGGTCTTTCCCACCACACTGCCAGCTCCACGTGGGCAGGGATTGTCTTTTTGGCATTATGGCAGACATTGCCATAATGTCCCCAGCACTTCACATAATGCCTGGCACAAAATAGGACCTCAGTAGGTATTTGCTAAATAAACGAATGCTGTAAAAAAGGTGCTCCTGGAAAAGCCGCCTGGGATCTAACAGTTTTGGGGAAAGCTGAGTTGTAAGCTGAACAGAGCTACTCACTGCAGGATCTGTCAGTCTTGAATATGCTAACATGCACTGCGGCTCTCCGGGATGTAGATAGATTGTGCGTGGTTTCCCACATCTCTTTGACATCAGAGCCCTTTTTTGAGGAATTTCTCCCAGTCCTAATGTCCGCAGAACACTCTCCAGGTGACATTGAAAATAAATCACCCAGAAGCCTTGTGGGAAGGGAAGCCCATCGGAACGTGGTGTATGATACTGACAGTGGCGGCCATGATGGCTTAAAACACACATGCTCCTAGGGAAGCTTCATCTGCAGCTGATTATGCTCAAAGCAGTGGAGGACCAAACCATAGAAATCAGTTGCCTCTGCGCAGTGCAGAGGGGCATAGGTGACTTTCACCTTTTCATTTGGTACAAATCCAAGACAGAGTCTCAGGGGCAATAAGGCAGTGGTTGGGTTGGGGCTTTGTAAGTGGGAAGGACCCAGGAGAGTCGCCCCTCCATCCGGTCCCCTCTCTCTGCTAGACACAGCAGACAGGTGTCACAGAAATGTCACCAGGTGACATAGAAATGAAGATAGAAGAGAAGGGTGGGGCCTGGGTGGGCACTGATGGGCTGGGGCAGCTGCCCAGCTGGGCAGGCCCTCTCCTAGGGCTGAAATGAAAGCTTAGAGTGTGAAGTCACCGAGGACATGGGTGCAGAGTTGGACTTGTACCCACGGCTCCCAGTGCCCATAGCTCACCTCAGTAACCTACAGAAGCCTGGCTGCCAGCCCCAGAGGGCCTTTCCCTACTCTTTTTCCTGCCCCTTACCTCTTACCACCTCCAGCTTATGGTACAACCTGGCTCCAGACTAGAACTGCCCGGAAAAGACCTGCTTATGGGATCCCCAACTCTGGACTGGGAAAGTAAGAGGCCTAGGGCTCCTCCTCTAAGGGCACCTACATCCCCACAAAGGACTCAGGAGCTTCCCTGACATGGAAGAAGCCATCACCAACGGTGGGGGTTCACACGCTGTCCAACAGCTGAAAGGGGTGATTGTTTGAAGCAAGAGATTGTGCCTGGGGTCTGCAAAGGTTTCACTCATCAGCAGAGGGTGTTTTTGTTGATAAGGGGATAAAGAGCAATGCAAAATGAGAAGACAGACACAGGGCATGGGGGCCTCTGGCCCTCTGGGAGGGAACAAGGCTGTGGAAGACCTCAGGCAGAGGTGGCAGTAAAGCAAAATAACCAAACTGCCCAGATTCAAGTCCTGCCTCCACCTTCTCCTGGCTGTGGGTCCTTGAACAAATACTTTAACCTCTCTGAGCCTCAGTTTCCTCAGCTGTAAAATGAGACTAACAGAACCTGCTTTCAGGGTTGTGAGGATTAAGTGAGTTCATGTCCGTGAAATGCTCAGACACAGGGCTGTGAGTCAGGTGAATGGCAGCTAGCACATGGCTAGTTCTGGGCAAACGTTTGGCTCCTGCCATAACTGAAAGGACAGGAAAGGTTTTGGGGGCTTCCAAGCTTCTCTTCTTCCTGAAAAGCCCTTTCTCCGCTTCATGAGGCTGCCATTGACTAAGGCTCAGCTCAGGGCTCACCCTTCTGAGGAGCGATCCTGGCCTCCCTTTTCCCCTTGGGGGTTTAGGGGCCCCTCTGGTTTCCCACAGCTTCGCTCCATTCTGAGTTCCCCGTCAGCCCTTAGGAGGCCATGCTCTGACTTTCAGTATCTGGCAATTCTGAGCCCGTCTACAACCCTGGCTGGGGAGCCGCTGAGGATAGGGTGGTATCTGGCTTGGTTGTGTACTCACAGTCCCAGCACCATCCCATCCCCGAGGGATTGGACAGATGACTGGATGGATGGACCGGAGTGGGAGGGCGTTTTCCAGCAACTAACAGCCCACTCCCAGTGGTCACCTGTTTGCTTTCCCGGAGGGCCCTGCCCAACCTCTGTATCATCCCCAAAGCTGGGTGTGGCTGTTTCCCACTCACCATGCCGCTCGGCAGCTCCCCCTTCGTACACAGCAGAAACGACCACCTTCCCAATGGGGGAGTCCACACCACCTTCCAGAGCCAGGTCTAAGGATCCCTCCTGGTTAGAGGAAAACAGGCCTTAGGGAGCCAGGCCGACGGCAGCCTGTGGACCCTGGGCGTGAAGGAGTCTCTTGACAAAGCCACGGTAAGAGCAGGAGAAGCCATGGGGCCAGAGGCAGTGCCACCAG
Organism: Saimiri boliviensis; assembly: GCF_048565385.1. Lineage (NCBI taxonomy): Eukaryota > Metazoa > Chordata > Mammalia > Primates > Cebidae > Saimiri > Saimiri boliviensis. The sequence continues at coordinate 87,127,800 of NC_133454.1, forward strand.
GAGAAAACAGGGCCTGGATGCCAAGTGGGGCTTGGGTACTATGCGGCCCTATAACAGAGAGGCATCTCCATGGGGAAAGGGGAGGACAGTGGGGACCTGAGAGGACACCTGGGAGTGACCTTGAGAATAGAAGCAGGGAACCAAGGCGGGAGGGGCGGGTGCAGAGAGGGATGGCAGCCCGCTGGCCTCCACGTGCCCAGGTACCTTCTTAATGCGCAGGAGCCGGACGTCCTTCCCCATGATCTGCTCTGGGCTGAACTAGAGGGAAAAAGACAGTGGGATGCTTTGAGCTGGCCTGAAGGATGGCGCTGGGGGTAGGGGCGGAAGGGGAATCCAGGCACCTGGGGGACACTGGGCCCCATAGAGCACATAAGCAAGGAGACCGTGCCCAGTCCTACCCCCCACTGGTCTCCAACTGGGGGGTCCCAGGCCCAATGGGGACAATGGACACATATGTGCATATGCGCCATACAGTTGACACTGGAATGCCCTCTGGAAGGAACCTTTGTGGGAAGAGCAGCTGGGGCATCACTGGGGCTCTTCTGTGCCCCACCGCCTCCCAGGACCCCAGGGCCTAGAATGCACTACTGTCAAACGCTCTAACCCCCATGCTACCCTGTTCCTGGGGTTACCCCCCCCAGGAGAGAAGAGTCATCTCTTACCATAGAGTAGGGGTCGAAGCCTTCCTCATATTTCCGGAAGTCCTGGAAGTAAAGGGAGGGTTTTAGGGCAACAGAGCAAAAGCCCTTGAGGGTCAGGGTCGGGGAGGAGGAGGGTGAATGGTCAGAATCCAAGGGTCAGAAGTGGGGGCAGGGTGGGAGCAGGCGTGGCCAGGGTGGGGGATGCAGACAGGAGGCCGGCAGCCCCAGCAGCCAGGGCACCCCGGCTCGGGGACAAGCAGGAGGCTGAGGAAGGCTTTAGAGGACCCGGGCTCTGCCCTGCTTTAGCGGCATAAGCGTCAGGGGCTGCAGGGGCACCAGTGATGTCTAGATGGTCTGGAGAGGGAGTGTCTGCCTTGCTGAAAGTGTCAGCCCCAGCCTCAAGTCCTTCAGGTCCCACCTCATCTCTTCCAAGTCTCCACTGGAGCAGGCCCCAGCTCTGTTGGGATGAAGCTCAGGGCATCTCTACCCCATGCTCTGACTCCCAGGAGGGGCCCATCCAGCTCAAGAGAAGGCTATTCCTGGAAATGAGCCACAGGGTGATGGAGGGAGGTCACAGGCACAAGAGGAAAGCAGTTGGTGATGAGAAGCTGTGCTGGCCTGGGGTCTGGCAGTGCTCTCATGTAATGCTCACCTAGAAGGTAAGAGGCCTCCCCAGGTTCTGGGGAGCCCAGGTTGCCCCTTTAGCCAGGGGAGAGGGGAGGACACACAGTTCAGGGGACCTGGCTTGATGGGGGATGCTGTGGGGATAATGGCTCCAAGATGCAGAAAGAAGGCAGTGAGGTAGCACCTGAACATGCAGTGAGGCAGTGCCTGAACACGTGGCCTTCCTCAGGAGTCACACGCAGTGAGTGGGAGCCAGGGGCATCCCCAGGCTGAGGCGCCAGGATGCTGAGTGTGAGGGTAGCAGAGCCATGGCTGGTCCCCACGGGAGGTGGAGCAGAGGAGAGCCCCGTGGCAGGCCTCGCCGGACTGAGTGGAGCCACCCTTAGCATGAAGGTCCCTAAACCACACCAAGTGACCCCTGAGGCCCATGGTCTGTGTGGTGGGGAGGCCACAGACACCCCAATTCTCAGAATGCAACAACCAAGTTCTGGGCACAGGCTGAGCACCAAGTATCAGCAAATAGATCCTCAGTCATCTGCCTGGTATCCCTCCTCACTTGCTCTATCACCTAGGCTCAACCCCAAGAGACCGAGAGCCTGGCTCAGCTTGGAGGCTACATCCAGGTCAGTGTGTGGGCAGCAGACAGAGGAGGGGGCGCAGGGAATGCACGGGCAAGAGGGGTCATTGGGCAGGATGTGGAGTCGATGCTCTGACTTTGAGGGCCCTGCCTACCTCAGCTGTTTCCTCTGGAAGGCTGGCTCTGGCCTCCTCTCTCCATGCTCCTAAGCAGCAGCTCTCAGGGATGGGCGAGATGGCAGGGACTTGCCTTTTGTGTGCATTTAGAGACTCATAAGCCACAGCAACTGGTCAGCCCTTAAAGAGGCAGCCCAGACCCTCATTCAACAGAGGAAGAAACTGAGGCCCAGAGAGGTGACATTCACGCCCAAGGTCACCCAGTCAGTGGGCAGGGGAGCAAGGGTTTGCCTCCAAGCCTGGAGCCTAGACTCTGTACTTCCCTACTTCTCTCCCTGTGACGGCTATTTGTCCGCTAAACCACCAGGTCCTGGAAGGCCTCTTTTGTGGCCACAGTGCTATAGAGGCAGGAAGGCGCAGTGTTTAAGAGCACAGGCTGCAGAGAACAACCTCCCAGATTCAAATCCAGGGACTGACACTGGCTGTGCCAATGTCGGCACATTTTCAAATCTCTCTGCTTCGGTTTCTCACAGATGAACTAGGTATGATAACAGCATTACCACCCAGAGTTGTTGGAAAGATTAGTTTGACAAATCCCTGGGCTGGGAGCAGTCTCTTTTGCCGACACTTATGTCTCACTTCACAATTAATATTGCCCCTTTGCTCCCTGCCTGTGGTCAGATCAGCCTGTGGCCTGATGGTGTTACCAGTGAGGAGGCTGGAGAAGCCTGGGCTGCCTGCAAGATCTCCCTCTGTCCTGGGGTTTCTTTCATTGGTGATGAAACAGCCAACCGAATGGCTGGCTCTGTGGAGGTAACCCCAGGAGGCAGGGGGGTAGGTGGCTGCCTGTCTGTTGCCACTCAGAGCACCAGCAAGGACTTCCACGTCCCTGTGCACAGGAGTACCCTAGGCACATGGAGGACCTCAGCCACCATCTCCTCCCTGATGCTGATTCAGTGTCAGACAGGGTTGGCGAAGCTGTGATCTGCCCAGAGGAGAAGAGGGGAAGGTATAGGGAGACACCTAAGGCAGCACCTTCCCTCTCTCCTGGGGCTGGAGCGAGGGCCCATCTTGGCCTCTGAGGGTTCCCTCTGCCCTGATCCTCTCTGGACAAACAGCAGCAGACAAAGTAAGTGCCCAGGGATCCGGCTGCCTTCTCAGCTCATGCCCGGGATCTAACAAGCCCTGGGTCGCCATCTGATATGAAATCCTCCCCAACCCTTGCACAGGCAATGGATGACATAGTCCTGGCCTGAGGCTTCGTGGCAGATGGGGCCGCCGCGGACCTGACCAGGTACTCCCAGAGAGAAAGAAGTGGCACAGAGTGGGAGGGACAGGGGGTGGTGGGGAGATCCCCAGACACACAGTGAGTATCATTTTACTTGTCTGAATGCTGTCTGATAAACCACCATCCTCTTCAACATCTCCTGTGGCTGCCGGGGAGGAAAAAAAGTTCCACACTGGATATTACCAATAGGTCTTGGCTGCCCTCTGGTGCCAGGCCTCAGGCCTGCCAGCCTAGGGCTGCCCTGCTAAGGTCCCTCCCTGAGCAGACAGTCTGGCTCATGTTAAGGGACTACTCAACACCCAAAGATGCTACCCAGTTGTTGTCAAGCAAACACCACCTCTTGACGTCAGCCAGAGAACATGACATGAATGCATCGGCAGGCTATCCCAGGAGCAAAAACTTTGCTCTCTGGGGAGCTGATGGGACAGTTAAGGCCCAAAATAAATATCTCAGCTGTCCTGCCCTGACATTTGGATAGAGTTTCCTTGAAAGGGAAGTTAAAATTCTGACATGACTCTTGTCACTGTGCATGGGAGGCCAGTCAGTGGTCAGCACCTCTGGATGGTGCACATGAATCCCAGCTCCCTTAGCAGTCAGTAACAGGCCAGCAGACCCTTCCACTTCACCAGGACCTCACCTCAGACTCCTAGTCCTGAGGAGAGGTGAGAAGTGAGTTGGAGGAAGGGATTGGACCTGCTCTGGCCAGTGCCCCATCTGAGGGTGTTTCACGCCAGGCCACAACAGGCCTTAGAGCCGGGGCCAGGGCACCTGGAATCTCTGTAGGTTTTGGCAATATGGCAGTGAGGATAAGAGTGTGGACTTTGGAGTCTGAAAGGCGTGAGGGTAAGTATGAAGTTCAGGCTCTGCCTGGGGGCACCTGGTGCCCCTCTGGTAACCTCTCTAAACCTCCCTTTCCTTGAATGTTAAACAGGATGTCCCCAGGAACCATCTCACAGTACTGCTGTGAGGATTCATTGAGGCTGTACAAAATGTCTACACGTGGGAGGCTCTTCACAGGTCTTATTGGTTATTATTACTTTTAGACAGAGCTCCAGGCTGTTTAGTCAAGTAGGGAACAGAAAATTCCACTGGTCATGTCAACATCTGCTTACACCTCTGTGGCCTCAACTCGTGGCCAATAAGAAGGTTACAAGATGGCATCTGTGATCTGCGTTTTTGTCCCACCTCACTTGCCCTCCAGAGAAAGCAGAACCCAGGGTGGGTAGCCCTCGTCTGCTCCTCTAGAGATGACCCAGAGGGGGCCCAAGGGGCTCACCAGAACTTCAGATTTCACAGCTGGCCTGTAGATGAAATTGGGTTCCTGGTGGACCATGACAGGTTTGGAGATGGTGGACACGCCAGGGCCTCGTGGAGGCTGTGGGCTTGGGCAAAATGTCTACAGGGGTTAGTTTAACAGGGACCCAGGTGAGGTCATGGTGGGGTGGCCGAGGCCAGTCATGCTACTTCTACATACATGCAAATGTACACCCATGCACATGCTAAGCCAGCCTGGTCCATGCAACCTGCTGGAGGTCCTAGGGGTGTGATCTTCAGCAGAGGGATGAGAAGTCCATTGGCCACAGTGTGGGCTGAGACCACAGAAACTACCGAGTGGTTCTAAAAAATCAGGTGCTTGAGTTAGCGCATGGCTTGTGGGTGCTAGTAGCCAGTGTCACTCAGGAGACACACCTTCAGACCCCTCTCTCAGTGGCCATGGGTGCTATCCAGTGTCCCCTGTCTTTAAGGGCTCTCTCTTCTGCCACAGTTCCAGTTCCTGAAGCATCTGCCATTCCTAGTGGGTGGGGGCACATAGTATCTAGAGGCCATAGGGTGAGGACCAGTAAGGGTGGCATCCAGGAGAGCTGATGCAACCTGTCTGCTCGGCTCTAACCCACTTGAACATCTTGGGCAAGTTGTATCTAATCAGTTCACAACCCTGCCCCAAACCCTCCCAAGAGTCTCCATTGACTACTGAGCTCATTGGCTTGACCCCCAGGCCTTTCTCCTTGACCCCCAGGAGGTAGACGTCCTCTACCTTCCTTTTCAGCCTCATCTCTCACTCCTTGCCACCCTCATCGCGTTGCCTAACTTTAGCCTCCAAAATGCCAGGCTTTCTTGACTTGAGGCCATTGCATGTGCTCTCTCCTTCTTCCGCATTACCTTCCAGGTCTTAACGTGGGCAACAGTGCCTTCAGGAACCCTCCCTTGAGATTTTGCTCTCCTCCACCCCTCTTCTTTATTACAGCCCCTGTGCTTCCTCTGTGTCCACCCTGGTGGTGTGGCAGTTGCCTGCTTACTTTGCTTCGTTCCCCACCAGCCTGTCCTGAGCAGGGAAACTGCAGCTGTCTATGTAGCAGGGATTCCCAGTGCACTGCATAGTGCCCTGGCATATAGTAGGTGCTCAATAAGCATGCACTGAATGAATAAATGAATGACTAAATAGTACAGTAAGCACATGGGACAGTGCCTGTGGATAGATTTGGCCCTGAAAACCACTCGATAGCAGATGCCGGTGTGGCAGGCACAAGTGTCAAGCCAACACAGGTGTTCATTTCCACGACTTGGGGCCTGCTGGTGGCTGGGCTGACTGTGTGGTCACCCACACATCCTGCTGCAGCACTGATGACAGCTTGCCAGGGGTGGCAGGGAGGAGGAGTTTGGGCAGGGTAGGTGGTACAGGGGTGAGAGATGGGCCAGATGAAGCCAACCAAAAAACAGCCCCCTGGCCTTTGAGGCTGGGACAACCCTGGCTTCGATGTCACTAAAGACATTTTGGGTCCAGTTCTTCAGGGGCTCCTTGTGTTGTTCGGGGTAGGGGGGCTTTTAACCTTCCCTGGGCTCTGATCAAGAACTAACAGTGGGAACTTGGCAATGCCGTGAAGAATCAGAGAAAGCTAGACTCTGTCTTGAATCTTGACCCTAAATGAAAGTTTTGCTGAGATTAACGGAGATTGCTAAGATCCCAGGTTTGCAGCTTCACCCAAATCTTCCTGTACTCTGAACTGTCAATAACCATAGTTAACGTCTACTGAACACCCATGATGTGCCTGCCACCCTTGCCATCTTGGAATGTGTTCATGTATTAACTCATCTGATTCGAATAGGTGGCTGCCATTAGCATTCTTATTTTTGAACAGGGATGACCAGGCTCAGATAGATGAAGTAGCATGTGTTCAAAGTCACCCAGCTAGTAAGTAGCAGAGCCGGGATTCAAACCCATGCAGTCCGACTCCCTGTAGCTCCAACTGGCCGTCTTTATGTTCCCTGCACTTGCAATGCCCTTGCTGCCATCCTCCATGTATTGCCATTCCTCGAGGCTCAGCTCGTAAGCCCTCTACTCCATGGAGCTGTCTTCAACCTTTGGTTAGAATGAATCCCTCCCACACTGCATGGCCTATCCATATTTTACCGCAGAAGCCTGCCTGGGCAGCAGCTCTTCTGTCACATGGTGAAGTCCTGGAAAGCACAGACATGGCAATCTCCTTTGCATCCTCTTCGGCACTGTTCCTCTCTCTCTTTCGCAAAGAGAGGCCCCAGGCAGGTACTCAATCAATGTGGACTCAGCTTTGTTGAGGAAAAGCTACTGCTCATCTTGATGGAGGCAACTTACAGAGAAGAATGTTGTGCAAAGCTAACTGAGCCCTAGAAACCAGATCCTGGCTGGGCTCTGGGAGAAGATGTCCCAGGAATAGGCAGATATCTTCCTATCAAAGCTGCAGGGCTCACGACCCCAACCAGAGCTCCAGAAAGGGTCCCTCTGAGAGTTTTCTGCTGGAGGCTGCAGCCTTGCTGGCATCCGGCACTGTCTTCACTGCCACCTTCCTTCCCCTAAGCTCTCCTGAGTGCTCTGAGATGTTGTCCTTCTCTCCATTAAAGAACTGAAAGCCATGCAGGGCAGGTTAATAAAAACCACTGGTCAGGTGCTATTATTCACTATGCCCTCCCTCAGCAGCCCCTGCTACCCTCAGCTGACATAAACTGCTTTTGCACTGACTCAAGCCTGGTCTCGTGGCTACAGGAGCAGAATAATATTTTGTTTTTCCCTTCATGGGATCCAAGCTTCATGTCTTCCTCCGAGATTGCATATTTCAAAAGTCTTTGGATTACGAATGATTAATAAAAAATGTTTTTTTCAGAGAGACACTTTATCTTCCCAACATCCAAGAAAAACATTCCTATTCTTTTAGTAGTAAATTTGGAGATTTCTAGGAACTCTCCCATCTTCATTTTTTCTATAGCTGAAAATTGGCCAGAAATTTCTGGGTATTACACTTCAAGCCAGTGCAGTTGGCCAGTAGCATAGAAAAGGGCACTGGAATGTCCTAATACTGCATTTGACAGTACAGTGTTATCACTTCATTTACAGAGCCTAGTACTTCTCTACTGCTTCCTCCTCCCCTCCCTTTTTTCCTGTCAAATCGGGAGTCATTTCCCATATTCAAGTCTTCCTGGGATAAGAAGTGGAAATGACTGGATGTGAGAGTGCTTGTATTCATTAACATAGCCGTGCAAGAACGACGTGGAAAGTTACCAGCCTATGCTAGCAAAGAAGAGCTACCAGAGAGCAATGAATATTAAATGGATACACACTGTTGCTTACCCCAAAGGTCCCAGGCCATTCACATACAGTATAGCACTTCAAAATCTGTAGGAATCATATACATGCAGGATGTCCACACATGCACACGGAGGGGGCATTCCTGGAAAATGAGGTGAGACGATGTTTCTTTCTGTCCCCACTCTCAGGAGCAGCGGAGGACATGGGAAACAGCAGTTCTCCCCATTCTTCCTGCTTCCAAGCATAGCATGCAGAACAGGGCAGTACCTTTGCGGTGGTGAAGCTGCGTTCAGGGACAGGGGAGTTGGTGGGCTTCCCACTGTGGTTCTTTCCCTCCCAGTCCTCCGCTGGACTGCCTGTGTCCCCAGTGCGGAAGGGATGGTTGCCCAGTGCTTCTTCCAGCGCCGAGGGCAGTGGGCGGGTGGGAGTGAGGTCTTGGGTGGGAACGGATGGCGGGGGAGGGATGGGAATGGGGGGTGGAGTGCGCTGCACCCAGGGGGAGGATGAGGTGCTCACATGGCCAGATGAGGGGAGGACAGGTGGTGCCGGGACCTTGTGGGGTGGGTTGGAGGATGGAGGGTGGGGCATCACTGGCAGAGCAGAGGGAGTCTTGGGGGGATAGTAGAACATGTCCAAAGGGATGTCGTCCAGGTCAGTGGTGTGCAGGTGCAGTCCGCCTGCAAAGCGTCTCAACGGTGGGGCCAGGGGAGAAACAGAAGGCGGAGGAGGTGGGGGCCCTGTGGTCATCTGGGGGAGGGTTGCAAGAAGGTTCTGTAACTGTCACTCTGATTAGTGCTCCACTTCACATCGAGCGCTATGCTCTTCTAATCTGTTTCTCTTGCTACTGGAGACCCACCACTCTTAAACCAGAACCGTGGGGTGCTATTCCTCTGCCACCTCGATGCCCAGCTGAGCCCATACTAGGCTGCTGGTAGGGAGTGTCCAAATGCAGTGGAGCCCCTGAGTTATGGCATCTGTAGGTGGTAAGGTGTTCACATAGTTCATCCTCTAAATTGGAACGCCTTAGAGCGTGTAAGGGGCACGCTTAGCCATAATGCCAGGACAACATCCCTAACTGGGGCCATCTCAGATGAGCTGGGACTTAGTGATCACTCTGGAAATACACCCAGAAATACAGACATATCCCTCCTCCTCAAGAGGGGAGTGGGCTGGAAGGGGTGGGCCTGGACAGAGGACGGGCCCCTGTGAGGCTGGTGATACTTGCTAGTGGCCATCTCATCTCCCACTGTCCGCACAGTGGGTCATTCTGAAGGCAGCAGGAGGGTCTGTGTGGAAAGAAGGGCTCTGTTACCTCTGAAATCTCATTATCAGCAGAGGAAATCTGCTCAAGGCGAGTCTGACAGAGCCTCTCCACCCAATATTGAATCTTTTCCGATTCTTCAAGGTCTTCCCGCTCTGTCTCAGACACCTGGGACCCAGGATCGGCGCAGAGAGGAGAAGACAAAGGGCACATTAAATAACATGGACAGAAATAGCATGAAAGCACTCCTTCAAAAACTCCAGAGTACTGCGAGGTGCAGCAACTATCTAGAAAGAGACCTGGGCTTGTTCCAACTGGCCCTCAAGGAGGCGGCAACAAGGGAGAAGAGTGTGGCGGGGTGTCAAGTTCACCAAGCAGAACTTGTTGGCAAAATCAGAGAAGGGGTTCATGTATTGTGAGGGATCAGCTGGATCTCAGATCCCCATGAACCCTGAGGCTCTTACGATTTTCCAAGAATGGTCTTTTCATAGCCTCCCACAGCACATTCCAAGAGTTTAACTTGACTCTTTTTTTCCCTTCTCTATTGTGCCTTGCCCTCAGAAGCATGAGTTCAGTCTTATTTTTAATTATGTAGCTAATTTGTTCATAATGTCAGACCTAATGCATTTCACATTTTCCAGGACTTCTCTGGTTTTATAATCTAATCAAATTGGCATTCTGATTCATGTATGCGCTAAAGAGAAGCAGAAACAATGATACCTCCTACAGCTAGGGAGTTAAGGTTACCCATCTCACCTAGCATAGAAATTATTCATGGTGTACGGCTGCTTTGGACATGCTTTCAGGGAAACGGCTTCAGATATATTCCTAGGTTGATGAGGTCTAGCCACAGACATTCCCTATGTTGATGGGAGCAGCCTTAGACTCATCCTGATTAATGGGGAGATAGCCTCAGACATGCATAAAGGGATTAGTTTCAGACCCATACTTCCTGAGCCAAGCTAAGTTGTGGGGGGTGGGGGGATCTTGTCTTAGAATAACCTGGAAAGGGAGGCCAGAGTGATTCAGACCTATGAACAGGTCAGTGGAAGCCTAACTTCTAAGCTACAAGCAAGGCAGAAGAGTTAGACTCAGACCATACTCCGAGTAGCCTCAGAGCCATACCTAAGATGGAGAGGCCTAGACTTAGACTCTGGTGTGGTGGAGTGAAGAGGACAGACTCACGCCTCTAAGCCGGGTGTATCATGGGCTAACCTGAGACCTAACATCTGGTCAGAGAGGCTAACCTCAGACATACCCCCAAGCAAGGAGGCTAGTCTCAATTCCAAACATGCTGTAAGCCAGGAGCTAACCTCAGATGGCCCTGGGCAGGTGGCATGATCTCTCTCTCTCCAGGCTGGAGAGCGGGGAGGGGCTCACTCCACCCTTGTGTGTCATTTCGGGAGAACAACTCCAGCTGGTCCTCTGGGAGCATGTGGGGAACAATCACATTGTGTCCCAGGGACGCTCGCCTGGCCTGCAGGCAGGACACGTACCTCCTGGGCCAGCCGGTTGATCTTTAGCTGCTTTTCCTTCTCCAGCATTTCCTCTTTCTCTTTGTAAAGCTTTTGCTCAAACTCCAGTTCCTTCTTATTCTTTCTCAAGTCCTGCAGGCTGTCATACTTGGCTTTCTTCTTATCTTTTCCTTTCTGAGTAGATGTGGCATTGTTTGTATGAGGATTGCAAGGAGTATCAACGCTAGCACAGCACAGCACACAGGCATCCAGGCCTCAGGTAGCACAACCGTCCCACGGTGAGCCCCTCCCCCAGCTCTGCCTCACCGCACTGGAGATCAGACCTCAGCTTCAGGACAGGAAGGCCACTGCTACCCACTGCAGAGTGGGAGACACATTCTCTTTACCAGCCAGAAAGACTAGCTTATTAGTTTACCAACTAGCTGTGTGACCTTGGCTAAGTTCCTTAACCTCTCTGTGCCTGATTTGCCTCATCTCCCAAATGGTAAAAATATCTCCTCCACAGGCTTGTCACCCAGTGCCAATGAAATGACATCTATGAAAGAACTTTGTAAAAGTTCTGTATAAATAAAAAATAAATAAGTACTGTATAAATAAAGGGCATTGCATTGATTTCCCCGTATCCGGCACATGCCTTCTATACAGCACCTCATGCTCAGATTCAGGAGCCTCCAGAGAAAAACTGGGAGGGCTGGCAAGCCCCAATCACAGAGGTCCTGTCCTAAGCCACACGCAGACCTGGGGGCTCAGAGCCAGGGATATCAGATTTTTCCCGGGTGCTTCAGCTCTGGACCATTTCATCCTGGTGAGTCTAGACCCACAGTTTCCTCTGAACTGGACCCCTCTACTGAGGGCTAGCTGGAAACTGCGGGACTGGGAGGCAGGGGATGGAGAGGATGGCCTAAGTGCTTTACACCCACCATCAGGTTCTGGAGGATTTGGGGAGGGACGTGAAAGGCAAATAGACTCTTTATTTTTCCTGTAGGAACTAGACCCACCGACCCTGCATTCTTGGCCGCTTCCCTCATGGGGCTGCAGAGAAGCCAGGGGCTAAGGCGGGAAGAGAATGATGATTTATGAACTGCCTATGTGCCAAGGGATTTACATCAATAGTCTCCCATGTAGGTTTATCTTCATTCTTTGATGAAGGAGCTGAGGCTCAGAGAAGTAAAGTCCCTTGTGCAATATCAGACATCTCATAAGCGATGGTGCCAGGATTTGGACCTGAGTCTTTGAGGTCCCAGTTTTTCTACAGTGCCCCTATGAGCTGGGGGCAAGGGAAACACTGCAGGAGGGAGGGAGTGTCAGCCCCCGTCATGCACAGTGTGGAGGACAGAGCGAGCACTCAGGAGAGGGGCAGCAGAGACAGCCCACACCCTGCGCAATTTCTGGGGTAAGGAGGAAACGCCCTGTTCACTGAGCTCACCTCCACCCCAAACAAGCCTTCTGGTGATCTGCTCTCAAATTTCCTAAATCAACTGAGCATCCAAGGCCAGGAATGAGGAACTGAGCTCCCTAACCATGGACACAGAACTTTCGTCCACAGCTGGTGGGACTTGGTGGGACTTGGTGAGACCTCTGAGGGACTCTTCCTAGCTCCTCTCCTAAAGACACACGCTTCTGTGCACTGCTAATGTGCTCCAGAAATGGTCGCCTCTGGGACCCACCTCCAGAGCAGTGTATGAGCCTCTTGAGAAAATGGTTCTCCCTGCTTCAGAGTCTTGCTTGCTTCATTGCCTACCTCACTCCCTAGACTCCTAGCTCAGTGGACAGATGAATCCCTGCCATTGTGGTAGAGATTCAGACAGCAATTTCCCAACAGGAGCCAGAGACACTGCCTAATGACAGCTTGCTAGAGTCAGAGCCTGGCCTCCCCCAGGGACACTATGAGAGAAATGACCATTCTGCTGCTTTACAAAAAACTGCTAGTGCTGGGATTATAGAATCAGGGCTTCTGGGCAGGGCAGTAGACAGTTTCTGTCTCATGCCCAAGAAAGTCACATCTGTCCAGATGCAGAGGGCAAGCTGCCCCGTGGCATTTCCCACTGATTTCAGACTAGCCCCACACAGGTTACCTAGCTGTGTGTGAATCTGCCTCCCCTGTCAGACTGTGGGCTCCCGCAGGTAGGGCTGGTCTATTTCAGTGACTCAAGCAATTCTGGTGAAAGGGCTTAGTCAGAATCATGAACCCTTCAGGCCCTGGCATAAATTTTATGGGGCCAAAAGCCTGGAAACCTTGAGCCTCAGAGGGATTTACTGCCACAGTGGAAATAGAAGACGCTGAATCTTTATATTATTATTATTATTTTCCTGAGAGAGGGTCTTGTTCTGTCACCCAGGCTGGAGTGCAGTGATGTGATCTTGGCTCACTGCAGCCTCTGCCTTCTGGGTTCAAGTGATTCTCCTGCCTCAGCCACCCAAGTAGCTGGGATTACAGGCATGTGCCACCGTGCTGGGCTAAATTTTTGAATTTTTAATAGAGACAGGGTTTCACTATGTTGGCCAGGCTGGTCATGAACTCCCAGTGTCAGGTGATCCACCTGTCTCAGCCTCCCAAAGTGCTGGTATTACAGGCGTGAGCTGAATCTTTATATTTTTAAATAAAGGGAATTTATTCACTGATGATAATGGCCATGGATGCCTGCCTGTATTTCCTGGGGACTTGGTGTTCCAGCTGCTGGGAGACAAAGAGTCTCTCATGGCTCCAGAAAAAATGACGATGGGTTTTCAGAGCCGGCATGAGGGGCAGGGTTCTGTTGTCCTTCCAGCTGTCAGTTACATCCATGGCCTGTCAGTTACAATATTCCTTTTGGTCCAGACTGAGAGGGGAGACAGATGGGGTGATTGTGCTATTGATTCTACCCAGAAGCAATTTTTCTCTTTTTTGGAAGTAAAAATGAAAACCAAAATGCCAGCTGTTTCTGGAGTAAGTAGACTAAGGGATAGGGGAAAGGCTGCCCTCACTATCACCAGCGCTTGCAAGGACGTGATTTCTGATGGGAGGTGGTATGTGTGGAAGACTCTAGTTCTTTTACATTTACATGTTATCAGTACCTGAAAAGATTGGACATATCTGCCTCCTTTATTGTTTTTTTCGTGTAAAATCCTATGTGTGGTTTTGTGTGTGCATGATTGTGTGTGTGTGTGTGTTTTGTCCTCTCTAGCTGAGTTCTCATGGAGGCAGCATATAGAGAAGAATTAGAAATCAAACCCAGTGAGGCATCCTAAGCCACCAAAGTCAGCCTGTCAAATGAAACAGACAGTCTTATGAGACCAAGGCCTTTCTGAGGCCATGGCAATGTGGGAAGGAATTCCCTGAGGACCTCTGTTCCAAGTTTATTCAACGCTGTACAAATCATGATCTATGTTCCTAGATAAAGGCACTTACCTCTTCAGGAAAAATATTACTGTCAGTTATTTTAATAGCAATGTGCTGGAGGAAGGGGGTAGACTTTCCTGGCACAGTTAAGATTCCCATTTCACAGGCAGAGAGAAGTTACATATCATCAAGGTCACTCAGCTGCCAGTGCTCTGGTTTCTGGAGAACCAACATCTTGCCAGCGAGTGCTGGTCAAGTGATCACATTCAATTTAGCTCACCCAGATTTATGCTGATGCCTGACTTCCAAACACCCAGGCATCTCAAATGTCCAATTACAGATATTAACAGCAGTGTTTTCACAGTCAAATGTCAATGTGATTTAGAACGACAAGGACAGGAGAGTTTTACAAGGCCTGGAGATATTGCAATAGGATTTAGAGAGAAAATTAAAGGTCCTAGAGACTGGAAAATGCATTATCCTGGGCACATGCAGAGAGATTCCTAGGAGAGGGCTGTGCTTGGTGTAGGCCTCTGTCCTGACTTGAGGCAGCAAATCCCCACCTCGCCAGCCAGGCTGCGTCTGGCACAGCCGGTCTCATAACATGCACTATGTACACCCACCCCGGTAATTCGCTCTGTCTGACCCCAGGCTTCTGGCCTTGGCATCTAGTTCTACTTGTCAGAGAAACACAGGAGAAGCTTCCTGCCCCTTCCCTGTGCCCATCAGGGTCGGTGCTGATGCACACGGTGCCAGATGGTCCTTGGGCAGGTCTCATGCCATGAATACCTCCTCCAGTATTGCCTTTGCAACGGCACGCAGCCATTTGATGTCAGCCTGACACAGAGACGCAGATGGGGTTAGCCTTCCGAGTGAACAGGCCAAGGCACACCATTTAGTGTTGACAGGACAAGCAACGTTTGGGAAAAGCCAAAACCCACAGCAAACTCAGCAGCACGCCAGCACGGCACCCAGCCCTGTCCTACCTTCCGGATGGTTGGGAATTTGCCATCATAACGATAAAACCACCCAAAAGCTATAAGAACACAGAGAACAAAATGATGAGACACAGCTCAGCTCAGTTCAGCCAGAGTGTCCATGGGCAGCAGACGGGAGCTGGGTTCCCAAGGAATGCATGGCTTTGTGAGATGAACAGCATTGGCAGATCTGACAGCAAAACTGCACCCTCTGTCCAACCGTCTGCTCACCTGGCCTCACCTGCGTTGCAGAACAGGCCCAAGACCACCTGAGAAAAGCCCTGGTTCCCAGACCCTGGGTCACTCTCAGACGCCTCTCCCCAGAACACTGGCTTCAGAAGTCAGGGCCAGAACATCAAAGAGAAAACCCCTGTGGAAGGACACGCTTTTCCAAATCACAGTCTTCACATACAAAGCCTTGTTGAAAGAGAACAAGGCCTTTTCTAACCCATGTCTGGTCCCTCCATCCAAGAAATGGCTCGAGACAAAAGGGAGCCTGGGTGTTTGCCTAGAACTGTTGTTCAACAGAACAAAACTGGCTTGTCTCATAGCACAGGCCAAGTCCTCTGCTTTCAACACCAAAAGGGAAGGCAGTGGCTGGGGCAAGTCTGGGATGGACGGCTCCAGCAGGAGTGGGCAGGAGATGTGCTCCCAGAAAACACATCCTCATCCAGGCCAGATAACCAGTGCACCAGCCCCCTTCCTGCCCCAGGCCACGGCTCCACAGAGTAATACCCCCAATCCGAAGCTTCCTGGGGCCAAGAGTGATGGCTGAATTACCCACTCCAGGCCAGCCTAAATGCTGGAACACGATGCTGAAAGCCTCCTGATGGACCAGAGACTACCTCCTTAGTTGCTGGATCTGGGTGTGGTCTAGGGGGTTCTGGAGGAGAGGCCAGAGCAGCAAAGGGCAATTTGGGCAGTATCTAAATACTTGAGCCAGCGGTTCAGTGGTACCAGTGTGTAACAGCTGATCTACTAGCATGGCCATTGAATCCTGTCCTCTAGGCTTTATGTACGGTGCTTGGGCCAAGCCAGGGCTTCAGGGAGCTTTGTAGACTCCAGCGGTCCCCATACATGCCGGTCCCTATACATGCTGGTCCCCTGAATCTGGGTGTCTGTACTGAGGTCAGGAGGAGGTGGGCAGGGCAAGCAGAGCAGCCAGGCTAGGGAGCAAAGCGGGGGCGCGAACCTGCTCTCCCCGCTCCTCCGTGCCTCCGTCAGGGTCGTCTGCGGGCTCGAGCTCAGGCTCCACTCCCTGATCATCTACCCGGGGAAAAGAGGAGGAAGCTGGTGAACCAAGAGAGACTTGGGAGACCATGAGGCCAGAGAAGCTTCTCAGGAGTGTGGGGACCTATGATCAGCTTCCTCCAGGGAAGCTGTGAGGTGAGGGGCAGGGGACAGAGTTCAGGAGTGCAGAGCAAAGGTTTTTCGCTCTGAGCTGGTGCATACAGTGCTTTCAACCTTGGCAGCTTTAATTTCTCTGTCTGCACAAAGGGCTAACAACAGGAAACTCAGCTCTGAGGGCAGTGTGAGAACTATTTTGTAGGGTGTTGGGCTGAAGGTTGGGAAGTGCAGTGAGGAGGATGGGAATATCTGTTAACTGCACAGGTTTGAGGACAAGGCGCTGCGACGGGAGAGCAGATCCTCCTGCCTTCTGCTTATCACCCTTGCCTTGGAGCTCTGGGTCCTCAGGGGATGTCTGAACAGTCTGGGCAGCAGGTGGAGGCTGAAGGTCTTGAGGAGGTGGGGATATCCCAAAAGGTAAAAGGGGTACATGTGGTTAGGAAGACCTGAATTTTGACATAATGTGGAGAGAAGAGCAAACTCTCCATTCCAGCGTTTCCGGCTTGGACTCTGGCCTCCCTAGGACCCTGGAAGGTAGTGTACCAGTTTGCTTGTGAGCTGCTTTTTAATATTTCAAAAGCTTAACAGAACTTGCCCATTGGCCTGTGCAAAGCCTCTTAAGTTCTTTTGCTCTTCGCTCAAATTACATTTACCCAACAGTGGAACCTGGATGCTCCCTTGTTAACAAGGACTACTTAATACAATAATGGAACACAATTATTTAATAGTTTTAAAGGAAAATAACCTCAACTTCCAAATCATGGGGTCTCTTGTGGTGGAGGTTGGGAAGATAGTGATGGGGCCCTGGATATGGAGAGCAGGTTGGAGATCTCGGATTTAACCCTCCCCATCTTTCAGGAATCCTTCAGCTACTGGATTGCCCGTCCCCCACCTCCATGCAACCACCTCTTGCCTAAGCTAAGGAAAGGAGCTTCTGTGGTGGTTTCCTGGTCTTCAGGACTTGGCAAAATGTTGGGGACTACTGGATTAGCCATGGGTAGGTGGGAAGAAGCAATTGTAAGAGCCCTCTGGGACAGACTTGGGGGGCAGTCAGCCCCAGGCCTATCATTAGGATGAGTGACTTCACTTTCCAGATAAGAGACGCTCTGTGCTCTTTTATTTTAAAAAATGCAGGGCTGATCCCTTGCAGGCACAGAAGCCTGAGTCAGGAATAGCCTGTTGCAAGCTAGGTCCCCAAGTTGAAGGGTGGTTGGGTAGGCACTGGCTGGGGCCCAGGCCTGCTGGACCAACTCAGCCAAGACCATGTCAGCCCCCAGGGAACAGGGAATGAGGCGGGAGGGGAGCTGGCTCAGGGACCTCACTGCATTTCCTGCCTTAGGTCCAAATGAGAATTAAATCGCCGGTGCATACCGAGATGGATGGAGGCAGCAGCTGTCCCAACTCAGCGGGCAGGTGGGGGTCATCCATCCTGTGCTTTGTGGAGCTGCCTAAGATTACATTTACCTTGAGCAAAGGCAAAATTCTTTCTCTTTTTATTCAAGGAGCTTGATTTGGTTAAAAAGCACTAAATAAATAACCAGCGAGTGAAAGGGTTTTTATTTTCTGTTGCTCCTGAGAGCATGTGTTTGCTGTGAAGCGGAGACCCAATTTCTTGAAAGGTACCAAATTGACTAGGATTACTTCCATGAGAAGCAATTAAAATCGATTTCTCTCCTGCAGCTCCTATTGCACTCATAAGAGCAAATTAGCTGCCCGTCTAAAACACGGATCATTCATCAGGAACTTAGTTCTGGCCACAACCTCAACTGATACTGAATGTCACGGGGGAGGCTGATGAGAATGTGCTTTGTCCTTCTGAGAGGACCAGGGGATGACACTGCCCTGCTGCCAGGAAGAAATGTGTTGGGAATTGTTTGCCTGCACCAGGGCGGGGTGAAATGGAAGCGTCCAGATGTCCTGCACCTCTTCCCTTGGTGCAAGTGGCCTGTGCTGGCAGGTTGACATTCCCATAGGTTTTAGATGTGACCCAAAGTTGGGGACAGAGCTGTCCAGACCCCAGCACAACATGCCGAATGGCTGCCCCACAGAAAAGTTGGGGAATCTGGGCCCTTGAGTCCAGATTTGCCCCTGGCGGGAGGTTCCCAGGGCAGCTGAGCACAATCAGCGGGAGTAGGGCCTGTCCTGTTTCGACTGTAAGTCAAAACAGCTGGAAGGTGGGAGTAAGGACCCAACCAGCAGTCCTGGACTTGTGGTTGTCATGGCCCCCGTTTTCCTCCATCAGTGTGTGCTGTCTCTTAAAGAGGCCTCTGGAAGTTGGTGTGGAGAAGTTGGTCAGGGAGCAGGTGGAAGTGGGGACATGGGACAGATGAAGAGAGGCGATGGTAAGGAGAGCATGAGCGGAGGCCCCAGGATAGCACAGCTGCAGCCCACAGCTGGGTGCCTGGGAGGGGTCTCCTAGTCCTGTGTCTGCCTCGATCCCTGGAGGGGGGTGACAGTGGTCCACCTACAGGGGTGTAGGGGCTGAAGACTCTTGGCAATCTCCTCCCACAGTTATGCATCAACCTTGGACCACCAGAGCCCTTCTCTGATGTGAGCTCCTTCCTCTCTTTTCTGCTGCTGGCTTCCCCCCAAAGCCCCTATTCAGAACCAAGTAGGAGGAGAACCCGGCACCCAAAACACTAAGACAGTAATCCCATGAGTTAGTTTCACTTTTGCCATGGCTCTTACTGCCCCTTCAGCAGCCGACAGCCTGTCCAAGTCAGTGTGGGGACCTGGGAGCTGAGTATGCGGAGCTGGCCCGTGAACGAGGGGATCAGACAGAGTCCTCCTACCTCGATGCCAGGGCAGATGACCTCTGACTCACCGCTGCTCCTCCACGAAGGAACCGCAACCCAGAGCACCCTGGGCTATTCACCTGGGAGGTGGTCGTGAGGGTAGAGGGGCCAGCATTTCTGTCTAGACAGCTTAGTCTTTCCCCCCAGCGCATGAAACTTACACTTTGGCTTGCGAAGAGGTACTGGATGCACCTCAGCGGCGATGGTTTTAGGCAGGAGTAGCCGTTCCTTTGAGCCCCAGTCTTCTTCCCATTGCTTCTTAAACTTCTCTTCCTCCTCTACAATCCTGAAATGAGACCCCCATGCCTGCTGATTGCAGTCAGGACCCTCATAGGCCCACCTCCTGCATATTGGAGAGCCCCAACCAGCCTTGGGAGAAACCCTGTGGTTCTAGCCATGGTGAATCAAACAAAGCCCCAGAGCTTGTATTCTAAATTGAGTGTGAACCCCACCTTGGCAGTTACATGAGACTATGTTCCAGTTACTATAATTTGACGGGCTTTACTACGAATAAAGGAGGACCCACCAGGGGCTGAGAGAGCCAGGTAAACCGGTTCTGGAGGCAGCCTCTGGCTGGCTACACTCCCCCGAGCACACAGGTGTCCACCCACAGGCATGCATGGAGACTCACTGTTCCATCTCCTTCCGGTATCTCTCATTTTCCTCTGCTGCCTTCTGGGCAATTTCTTTTCTCCTTCTGAAACGCAAATGCAGATTGTCACGTTTCAGCCTATGCAAGAGAAGTGAACTTTTCCTTACTGTGAATTCCTGATCTGAGAACAGTTTTTTTTGCCAAGCCCCCTTCCTAGAAGGCCTGGACCAGCTTTGGCTGTGGGCCATGTTATCTAACAAAGCCTGAGCCCTGTGCTCTTGAGTGTTTTTGCCTGGCATGGCTGAACAGAGATGCTGGGCTGTGGGAGCAGGGAAGCAGATGCATGTGAAGGCCACACTCCATGCCTAGGTAAGGTAACTGATGACAGGTGGGGCCTGGAGTGACCCCAGGAGCAAAGCAGGGGCTCCTAGCCAAGTGGAATACTCCCAGCTAACTCTGTGATGGGGTAGATGGGGATAGCCTTTCCTCCTTCCTTTTCAAAATACTTTGATTGATTGATTGATTGATTGATTGATTGAGACAAACTCTCACTCTGCACCTAGCAGTGCAGTGGCGTGATCTCGACTCACTGCAACTTCCGCCTCCCAGGTTCAAGCAATTCTCCTGCCTTAGCCTCCCAAGAAGCCGGGATTACAGTCACATGCCACCAAGCCCAGCTAATTTTTTGTATTTTTAGTAGAGACAAGATTTCACCATGTTGGCCAGGATGGTCTCGAACTCCTGACCTCAAACAATCCACCTGCCTCAGCCTCCCAAAGTGCTGGGATTACAGGCATGAGCCACCACACCCAGCCATGAAATACTTTTAAATGCCTAGGATGTATCTGGATCTTGACAGTAGTTTTTGATTTATGAATTGCTCACCCCATTTATTCTCTTAGGCCATCATTTCAATCATCCTGGGTCAGGGTGGCCTTTATCACTACAGGCAGGGCAGTCCTGTGGGGACTTGCCAGATTGCCTGGGGGTGATCTCTGCTTGGCCACATGTGACTTTGGACATAAGTGGCTTCACCTCTCTGAGTATCAGTCTCCACACCTGTAAAATGGGGTTAATACTATCTACCCCCCAGGGCTATAGTGGGAATTAAGAAACAGAAACAAGGCCCTAATACAACACCAGCCTTATGGAGGTACTCTAGATGTTTAAATGCAGTAGTTAATCCTAGCTAGAACCTATTGCTAGTAGGATGCTTATTTTCCATATTCTTGGAATCTTGGAAGTCAGGGGGCTCAGCAGGGAGGAAGGGGCCAGGTGGTCTGAGGCCTAGGATGGATTCGCTGACCTACTACGGAACTCATCTGGTCTGAGGACTGGCCTCTAGGGAGGAGGAGGAAGCCGACTGGGGACGCAGCAGGCAGGAAGCAAGCTGGGTGGGGTCGCATGGTGGGGTGGGAGGCGGGGTGGGGCACACAGGGCCGGCTGCACTCACTGCCGCTCCATCTCCTGCTGCTCCTGGAGGATCTTGTTGGACTCCATCGCCAACCGCTTCTGCATGAGAAGCTCTTGCCGCTGCAGCTCTTGCTGCCGTACCTCTGCCAGCCGCTCCCGATCCGTCATGAACAGCTCCCGGCCCTCGTGAGGAGGAAAGAGGCCCCTTGCTCAGCCCCTGGGGAACCTGGATCCACTGCCACACCCCGGGGGCCGAAATGCAAGCGGTCTTCTCAGCACCATCAGGCGCTGTGGCTCCCGGGATCCCTGACCCAAACTTCTTGCTGGGCAGAAGTCTTCTGCCTCTGCTCTGTCAGAGCTTCAGGGAAGGAGACCTGCCACCCTGGGAGTGTGTGGCAGAGATTAAAGGTCAGAGGGGCTGGGGAGGAGGGTCAAGGGGCTCCCACCAGCTTATTCTGGACTTACAGCTCCAGCTACGATGGAGATGGTCAGGCTGCGGCTACTCTTCAGCACGTTCACGGCCTGTGGGGGCAGGAGGACAGTGGACCGAGGCCTGACAGAACAGAGCAGTCCAGGCAGACAGCACCCAAGGCCCCAGGCTCGAGGGTGGTGGGGGTGAGACGTGGGGTGTGGAGATGACAAGGGCCAGCAGGGGAAGACCCCCACAGCTCACCTCCTTGTGGTCCAGGTTAGAGAAGTCAATGCCGTTGACTTCGACAATCTGGTCCCCTGTCTGGTGGGGAAATGGAAAAGGATTAGTGTATTTGTGCTGTCTGTACACTCACTCATCCGCAGGACAGCTCCCCAGCGGCTCTGGGTCAGATGCTGGGTCTTCAAGTGCCTATATCTCAACTCCCCGTGATGAATGGAGCAGCTGGAAAGCTCTGGTGGGGTGCTGGAGGGCTTAAAGCTGACCCTGCCACCCCCCTCTTCATAACTATCTTATCAGCTATCAAATATTATACCATTACATGTTCATTTCTTTGGCTAAATTTGATGACATTTGCTTTAGAAATCACAGTTTGTAGATGCATGAACCTTGGAGCTTCTCATTTAGCAGAGGCTGTATTGAATCGTCATAACAGAATAGCTAACATTCACTGGTCACTTACAGTGTGCCTGGCACAATTCTATCACGTCTTAATTATTTTAACCCACACAACAACCTTAGAAGAAAGGCTTTATCATCCCCATTTTATAGGTAAGGAAACTGAAGCACAGACACAAGCAGTAACTTGTCCAAAGAAAAGGTTAAGGGTTCCTGCTTTGGGATCGTACCACCTAGGTTTAAATCCCAGCCTTACCATAATAGGGACATGATTTGAAGGAAATCATATACTGTCTCTGGGTCTCAGTTTCCTCATATGTAGAGTGGGGATAATGGTGGTACTTAATCCTCAGAGTTCTTGTGAAGTGTGAAGGGCGTGGAACAATGTCCGATGCAAAAGGACACTGAATGTCTACTCCTTGATTACTATTAGCACATTCCCAAGCTCATGACCAACAACTATCAGAGCTGGGGGGAGGCTGCAGAAGGGGTAAAAGTCCCTGCTCTGTGAAGCCTTCTCTGGGGGGTGGGCTCCTCCTCACTCACTGATCACTGAGAGAGGACCATGTGGAAAGGCACATGCCCCTGTCACCATGGGATCACAGTGTGACCCGATTTCCAGTGGGCCCCCACTGGGGCTGGCCCAGCGTCACTCACCTCCAATCCCACCTCAGCAGACAGGGATCCAGGCTTCACGTGGCTGATGAAGATGCCAGGCTTCTGGATGGAGCCGCTAGAAATGCTGCGGGAGGCAGGAAACGTGTGCTCGAGATACAGGTCACCCATGTCCAGTGCTCAGGACACAGGTCCCCCGTGAGCTCTGGACTGAAGGCCCTCAGCTGCCTACCTGTCTCCCCGTCCAGCCTGATTTCCACTGCTACCCTGGGTGACAGCCACAGAAAACTCCTTGTAATTATTCCTACCCAACCTCTCACCTAATACACCTCATATGTTGTTTCTTTCTTTCTAGCACTTTCCTGTTCATCCCCTCTACAAGGTTTTCATCAGATCCTCTTATTTTTTAGAGACAGGGTCTTGCTCTGTCACCCAGGTTAGGCGTGCGTGATCATAGCTCTCTGCAGCCTCCAACTCCTGGGCTCAAGCAATCCTCCCACCTCAGCCTCCTGACTAGCTGCGACTACAGGTGCGCACCACCATGCCTGGCTCAGATCCCTTATTCTATCCCAAGACTAAGCTAGCTGCTCTGTTCTCAGTGCTCCTATGACATTTATGGCAAGGATGGCACATGTACTGTTATTCTTCCCTCCTAGATTGGTGGCAGAAATCATTAACTGATCACAGCTCTTTCCCACAAGCCTGGATACAGCTTTAGAATCCTTTTCAAAGCAGCACTCCAGGGAGCTGCTACTAATTGATTAGAGATGGCACCTATTTGCCATCCTGGATCCAGAATGTAGTTCCATTCGAGTCCCTATCACCCTATAACTGTTTATGTTGTTGGCTTCTAGATTAGGCTGTTGTCTCCCAGAAAGGAGGGACTTTTTAGTCACTTATGCTTGGCACAAGACATTGAATAAATGTGAATGAAAGGAAGGAACAGGAATAACTTAAATAATAATAGCAGTCCAGCCTGGGCGATAGAGCCAGACCCTGTCTCCAACAAAGAAGTGTTGTCACCCATGGACAGTCACATCCCTCGTGGGCAAGGTTTCCTCAGAAGTGGCAGTGAGGAAGGGCAGAGGGAATAGGGGCCTGCGGGGGTGCACTGGCCACGAATGACCCCAGTGCATGCCCGCCACCCACCTGCAGCCAAGGCCCCGAGAGCCCACCAGGCTGATGAAGACCTTCTTCTCCTTGTTTTCCCAATTCCCGGGTGAGCCCAGGCTGCCTCGCCCGCCCTGAAAGAGACAGGAGCAGAATCACTGAGTGTCCACATGCTTGCAAGCGGCCTCTTGAGCTTGTGGGATCTGCAGGGCGAGCACTGCTGAACCTACACCTCCCGGATTGTCCTTCAGTCCCTGGGGATGTGTCTGTACCACCAGCTGAGAACTGCTGCTCCACGGTGGTGTGCTGGCTGCCCTGGGGCCTGTGTGAAGCCCCTGAGGATGCATCTCTAGGGCAAGCCCTCCCTTCAGGACTGGCCGCCCCTCCTGGAAGATGACCCCACCCAAGCCCCATCACAGGAGGTCTGGCCCTTACCCCGGATTCTGACACAAACTGATCCACATACTGCCACTTGAGGGGCTCATCAGGAGAGCTGATGGGAAGGGAAAATAGATGGGAGGGTGGTTAACGAGAGATATTTGAGGAACGATGACCCAAATTTGATCTACGATGTCTGGAGCCTTCAGCCTTCACTGGCCCAGGAGCAGGGCTGGCATGGTGGTAGCTGGACCTCAGGGCTGTACCAGGACCCTGGGCCCACAGGGAAGAGTTGGCCTGCAGAGGAGGGACCTCTCACCTCTTCACGGGAATCAGGCCGATGTCTGCAGGAGAAAGGCACAGGGGTTAGGGCAGCTCCTCCGCCCTCCCTCCCTTCCCCAGGAGCAGGGTACACCGGCTGCCTACCCGAACCCACCGTCATGGAGCCCTGCCCTGCTCTGGCCTCACTCACGTCTCACTTTGATGGACACAGTTTTCTTGGTTCGGATGAGGTTGATGACCTCTTCATGGGTGCAGGAGGAGATGGAATATCCGTTGATCCGGACGATCTCATCCCCTACCTTGACCACAGAGAGAGGCAGGAAGCGCCAGGTGGAGTGAGCGTCAGGCCTCCAGGCAGACTCACCACCAGATGCTTCCGGCCTGTTCTCCGGAAAAGGGAAGGGTGCCCACCCCCTGGAATAAGCCTTACTCTCAACGAACCCACCCTCCATCAGCTGGGGGGTTCCAGGGCAGGCGGCATGTCCAAGCAGTCTTGCCGCCCCATTTTATAGATGGAGAAACCAAGACAGGGCAAGGGGCACAGCAGGTGTGCAGCAGAGCTGGGAGAAGAACTCAGAACTCTCTGCACCCTCACTCTGGTGCCCCTTTCATCCCATTGGGGCACCATCAGATTCTGGATTCCGTGTAAAGGGTGATCTTTCACTCAGCTTTAAGCTGCTCTTACCAGGACTCTGTCCCACCCTGCCTCTAGGAAGTCAGATCCCTGTCTCTGTTAATTGCTGCAACACTGTAACTAGGTCGGGGTGGGGACCCTCTGTAACTCCCGACCCAAGCTCACATCACCGACACACACACATGATTTCTTTTTCTCCCACTGTATGGAAACTTGATGAACATTTTAACTCTGCTGTGGCCCTGACCTCTGAATTCCTATTTTGGGAGCAAGCAAAGAACGGTGAGTGAGCACAGGGCTTTGGCATCAGATGTGCTGGGTTCAAATCCCTTCTCTTATTATTATTAGCTATGTGACCTTGGGCAAGTCTCTTGAACTCTCTGAACCTGTTTTCCTCATCTGTAAAACAGGGAATACCAAGGTTGCTGTGAGAATGAACTTGTGTACGTAAAGCCAGCCAGTGCCTGGCACACTGTAAACGCTTAATAAATGATTGCTATTGCTATCATGAGTTAGTTCTGATCCCTGAATATGGCTCAGGTCTCTCTTCGCTGGGTTTAAGCCACAGCAGATGGTGAGATGGAGATTCAGGGCCCTGGGCGGCCAGCCCTGGATACAGAGCCGAGGTGAGATTGCCCCCTGCTGGACACTGCCGGCTTCTTCAGGCACCCTGGCCCTGGGGATCAATTCTGGAGCTCCTCATTTAATAACCACAGGGGAGGAGGGACTCTCAGATATCAGCTGAAACTGAGGCCCGAGGAAGTGAGGTTTTGTCCAAGGTCACACAGCCAGTAGCTGCAAAACACAGACTGGCTCCTGGAGAGGATCCCATCTGCAGCCAGTGCAGGTCTGCTAGGACCTTAACTTAAACACACATGCTCACCCTTTGGAGCCTTGCGGGCACACGTGAGGGACACAACTGGCCTCCCTGTGGGTCTGGGTAGATAGGGTCTGGGAGGACACGCAGCCTCCGAGGGGTCCTCTAGGGCAACTCCTACTCGCTATAGCACTTCCATGGAGTCGCCTTCTCACTATTCCAAGGAACGCTTCCCCCCCCACTCTGGGACACAGACCCAGGTTTCTCAGGGACCTGACAGGAATGGCCAAGGGCTCAAAATGGCACCGAGGTGGGGGCCCACTAAAGAACTCTGTAGGTTTCTGGGAACATCGAATTCCAGGACAGCAGCCAGACTAACAACCCTGCAGGGCAGGAATTTGTATCTCTTGTTTTTAATCAGATGAGGAAACTGAGGCTCTGGGAGGTAAAGTGACTTGCTCAAGGTTACCCCACTAGTAAACAGTGCTGTGGGATTTGAAGTCAGGCCTCCCTGATAGACAAGTGGTGTCTCTTGGGTGTCTGGAAGCAGAAAAGAAGGGCACCTGGCCAGCCTGGCTGCCATTGCCTGCACTCTGCCCTCTCTGAATCCTGGCCACCTGTCAGAGCCCTCAAGTCCCACACAGAGGCAAGAATTATGCTGTCCATGTTATGACAGGGACAGCCAACGCACATGGAATAATGTTCTAGGCTTGGAATATACAGCAAGTTGTATGGCACAGGCTGCCCTGTGTAAGGCAGAGGACGTAGGCTAACCTAGGATATTCTTGAAAAAAAACCCTCAAGTATCTTTAGCTGGGGACAAGGGCAGGGGGTGGGCCTCCGGGCCTAGGTCCTGTGGGAGGGTCCAAGCCCACTCTGGGGACCCGGTCTCACACGTCAAATCAGCACAGGTCTTTAGCCCAGCCAGACTGTATCTGAACTCGTCCTTCCTCTGCCTTCCAGAATCTTCTCCGAGCTGCCCTCAGGTGCGAGATGTCCCCAGAAACATGAACCCCAGACAGGTCAATGGATGCAGCCATTTTTCCCCCAAGCTCCTCTGTGTGAAGTTCCCTGTCTTGTTCCTAAAGGGAACTTGCCCAGAGCCCCCATCGGAATGATTCCCACGCCGCCCCTGGCTCAGGTTGCAGGATCAACTTTCCTCCCCCTCTCCCCGTGAGAGGCCCTGCAAAGGGCCCTTTGTGCAAGGGCCACGATGATAGGATGATGCGAGGGACAGCGGCACAAAGGAGAGATGAATCCGTCAGCTAGAGAAAGGGTCGATAATTCATAAGCCTGAGAAACCGTCAGGAAGGTAAAACTCCAGGTCTCATTAAAATACCCCAACACCCCCAGTCCTCGGGGCAGCATTGAGAAAGGCTTGTCCTAGGAGAGCTCGCCCTGGAAAAAAGAGGGCCTCAGCTGACGCCAAGAGAAGAGCTCATTATATGTTTTCTCTGGCGGCGTTTCTGAGCTGGAAAATGTGCAGCAGAGGAGAGAAATAATGAAAGGGCTGAAATTTCAGACACCACCAGCGAGCCGTGAGACAGGGATTTAGAACAAAGCAGTGTCTGTCAGCTCCCTGTTCCCACTCCCCACGCCATGGTGTCTTGTACCATTAGTCTTCGAGCCCCTCGAAGCCCCCAGCTTGGCAGCCCGGATTGGGATGTTGATAACGTATCCGCTGGAAGCTCTGGGAGATGGTGCGAGGGCCTCCTTTATCTTGACACACAAAAACACAGCTCTAGGCTCTGGTAGGAGCGAGACCTGGCGGTCTGCCTATCTCTGCTCAGGCCCTGAGATGCAGGGACCCCAAGGAAGAGGCACCTGGGATGACGAAGAGAGATTTCTGGGCTTGGCAGTCAGGAGACCCAGTTTCTAATCCTGGCTCTGCCACTTACTGGCCTCTGAGCCTCTATTAGTTCTGTAAAATGGGGACGTCCGTTCAATGCATAAGTGAGGACTGCTTGTGAGCATGTGACCTGGCACATTCCAGGCACTTCTTAAATCTCCCTCTCTCTGTTCACTTATCAAACTCACAGCATTTATGTGCCAGGTCCTGTAATAAGCACTTTCTATTATTAATTCATTGACTCATACAACCTGACGTGGTAGATAGTACCATCAGCAACTCATTTTATAGATGAGGAAACTGAATCCCTGGGTTAAGTCATTCCACCAAGTCACACAGCTTAATGAAGAGCAAAGCCAGGATTGAACCCAGCTAACCCTGCTCCTGGGTCTATGCTCTTCGGCATCACACTGCACCAGGCTTTCTTTCTCCCTGCTGGTAAAAGGCGACATGCCCAGAACTTCACGTGCTGGTGCTGCTATGCTCCTCTTGGGAAGTAGGCGAGGTGAGGTGAGGTGCAGCGGCAGCAGCTGGAAGGAGCCAGCAGCCAGGATCCTAGCTTCACTAAAGAAAACAGGCAATTGCCTGCAGCCTGATTTCTATGAGCCCGTCAGGAGGTGCCAGCCTCTTTCTCACCCAAAGACTAAGAGAAGTGGGTGACCACGTTGTGCCACAGAGCCTAGTGGATGAGTGAGGGGGAGGCAGGAGGTCTGAGGCCCTGGCTCCCCCCGCCCCAGACTCTGCTTGCTCACCTGGAGCCCAACGCTGTCTGCCTGACCGCCTTTGATGAGGTGGGAGATGAAGAGCCCACAGCCAAACTCCAGGCCACCACGCACGCTCAGGCCAAGGCCTTCCGGGTGCAGACGGTCCAGACGCACCTCCTTCAGCTTCCTGCCACATGGGAGAGGTTGGTGATGGTGCAGCCCGACTGCCAGCTCTGCCCCGCCCACTAGCCGGGGACTCTGTCCATCCCAGGTCGACCTCTCCACCCCCTGCCTCCATCCTGGTGGCTTCCTCTGCACCTGGAGCGCCGGGGGGTCAGCTGGTCATATTCCACCTGGTGCTTCAGTGGGATCAGGGGCCGAATGGCATCAAACAGAGGCAGGCGGCTGGGTTCATTGATGACCAGCTTCAGGTCTCCCACGAGCACGGCCACGTCCATGGTCCTGTGGAGATGCCAAGAGTGCCTGGAGCCTCCCTCCTGACCACCACCTCAGGGACCCAGGGATTCCTAGAGGAAGCTGTTTCAGACACTGGGCCCAGGCTTAGGAATGGGGGACACTGCTCCTGAAAAGCCCAGAGACCTTCACACTGAGCCAGTGCCTGAGAAGGCTTTGTTCTCTCATATAAATATCCCCAGGAAACCTGCCCAATGGGGATTGTTGACCCATTTTGCGGATGAGATGAAGCCAGGATTTTAAACTCAGTGCTGCCTAGCTCTGAGCTAGGGATCTTTCCAGATGGGAAAGCGCTATGTGAGATGCTGACGACTCCTCACGCACTCATCGTCTCCACTCGTACCTGCTGCTAGGCTCTGACAATTCCGCCTCACCACAGTTCATGTGCCTCCTCCCTCACACTGTTCAGACCTTTGACTGCAGCTGCCTGCCCGCGGACTCACTGCCGTCTCATCTTTTCTCAATGTAAGGCACTCCCTGACTTAAAGCCCTCTGATGGCTCCTTACTGCCTAGAGGACAAAGTCCACACTTCTCAGCAGGTTCAGGGCCCTCCATGACCTGTCCCCGTGGAGCTGCTCCAGCCTTGTGCCTATTTATGATCTCCATGTCCTCCCAAGTCCTACCCTACCCCCCCTGGATTACTTATCCCCATTCATACCCTTGCTCTGGTGCCTCCACACTTTAGCTGATGCTGATCCCTCATCCTGGCATGCCCTTCCACGATATTCCACCTACCAAAATCTTTTTCTTTTCTTTTATATTATTTTTTTTGAGACAGGGTCTTGCTCTGTTGCCCAGGCTGGAGTGCAGCAATGCAGTCATGGCTCACGGCAGCCTTGATCTCCTGGGTTCAGGTGATTGTCCCACCTCAGCCTCCCAAGTAGCTGGGACTACGAGCATGTGCCACCACACCTGGCAAATTTCTTAATTTTTTTCTGTAGAGATAGGATTTTGCCATATTGCCCAAGCTGGTCTCTAACTCCTGGGCTCAAGCAATCCTTCTGCCTCAGCTTCCCAAAGTGCTGGGATTTCAGGTGTGAGCCACCATGCCTGGTCCCAAGTCTTTCTCACCCTTCAAAGCCTTGCTCAAGCCTTCCTGGTCCTCCCTCTTCCCTTGCAGTTCTTCACATTTCTGCTTTTACTTCTACTTAGCAGTTATTTGATGTAACTTATATTAGAGTTCTTTGTGTTTGTAGTGTCTGTCCATCTCCCCTCCCCAGGCTGCAAGTTACTCAAGGAAAGAAAGTGGACCTAATTCATTCCCAGATTCTGCATGGTGCCCAGCAGTGGCAGGAGCTTATAAAGTACACAGAATGAATCAAAAAGCAAGTGGGTGATCAGAGACATCTGATACAAGGGCGGTGGCCAGCTGGCATTTCTTGTACTATCCCAACCATCATGCTGTACTGAATCTATCTGGCTACTAGATGGCCTCCTCCATCAGACTGTCAGCAACCTGAGAACAGAGACCAATCTGTTTTGCTTACAAGTATACTCCAGCCCCTAGTACAAAGCCAAGTACAAAGTACTTGTGTAAATAGTTGCATAAATGAACAAATGGTGTGTCCATTTGATTTCCAGGAGCAGCGAGCATCTACCCCTTAAGCTTTTCTGTCTCAGAGCAACCCATCCCTGGGCTCCCTGAAGACAGAGGAACCTGGGTGGTCCACGGGAGCTGGAGCCGGCATACTTACTGGTGGTACATCCGCAACACATCATAGAGATAGTCCTTCTCTGCATCATTTTCAATCAGAAAATCCACCTGGAAAATCCAACAGCAGAATCACAGCTCCAGGCCCAGCACACCACATAGCAGACCACAAGGAGAAGAGGTCATCCCCAGGGGCCTCCCCAGCAGCTTTTCAGGACTGGGGTGTTGAGGAGAGGAGAGAAGCCACAGGCCAGGCTGCCCCTCTGACCCAATGCATCAGACCTATCCAGACCACCCCACCGCGGCCACAGGGGTATGGCTGCCCTTCCAGATGTGGCCAGGCTGAGCCTTGTCCCCAGGTGGGGCACTAAGTGCACACATGGGGATGCACACACATGCACATATGTGAATCCCCATGGGACAGCTACGTGCCGCCATGGCAGTGCTGCTGCTCACCCCTGTGGCTGTGTCATCCGTGGCCAGAAGATGCCCACTGTCTCACCTGATGGTGGCTGTAGTGCCGGATGAATGCTTTCAGGAAGGATTTGGGCCACTCACTCAGATGGCACATGCCACCCACCAGAAGCCCCCTACCACCGAATTCTTCTGTAACATCAATGCCAGGGGACCTTGACTCTGTACTGTCCTGGCCTTAGCTGGGTTGCCCTGAGTTCTGACCACTAGTCAGTTTCCTGGCCACTCCTTCCCCTCCTCAGGCCCCTGCACATGCCCCACAGGAGGAGTCAGGTTACATCATTTCAACTTGGTTGACGTCAGTGGCTGGGACTCTAAGGTCGGGTTCAGGAGTTGTTTCACTAGCACCTCAATCCCACTGAGGGGCCCAGAATTCCACTCCCTGAGTTAGCTCAGTGTGAATCTCTACACTGTATCTTTGGCGCTCTCTTCAGCTCAAGAATGGGTAACAGAGCAAGGTGGAAGCTTGAGGGGTCACTGGGTCCTTCTCTCCTCCAGCCTCCGAGCCCAGGGCCTCAGCCTTTCATAGAGAGGCTGCTGCTGGAAGCTGCATGCACTCCACTGACTGGTCCTCAGAAGAGGGCCAGAGCAGCGTTACCTCTTTCTGTGGGTATCCCAAGAGTTCCAAAAGACTGGGGCAGTCTGCCTGTCCCACCACAGAGAGGACATGCTGGGCCCAGCCATTGGGATTTCTGGCCTGAGCAGGGAGTAAAGAATGCAGATTTCTGGCCTAGATCTGGCAGTACCTCCTTCCCTACAAAATCAGGCTGAGCATTTCATTAAAGGTGACAATAACTTAGGAGGCTTAACCACAGCTGGGCTTCAGTTGCTACAGAAGTTCACCCCACTTGCTCCAAAAGGGCACCCTTGCTTTCTCCCTATCTCAGTGCAAGGAAGGCCGGGTGCAGTGGCTCACGCCTATAATTCCAGTAATTTGGGAGGCTGAGGTGGTCAGATCACCTGAGGTCAAGAGTTCGAGACCAGCCTGGCTCATATGGCAAAACCCTATCTGTACTAAAATACAAAAATTAGCCGGGCATGGTGGTGTGCCCCTGTAATCCTAGCTACTTGGGAGGCCGAGGCAGGAGAGTCACTTGAACTTGGGAGGTGGAGGTTGCAGTGAGCCAAGACCAAGATTGCACCTGTCCAACCTGGGTGACAGAGCGAGACTCCATCTCAAAAAAAAACAAAAAAACAAAAACAAAAAACCGGAGCTTCCAGCTAGAAGACAGGAGATGGAAACATGTGCTTGAGTGGGCAGTGCTAAATCTTAGGGCAGGAGGCTGGCCTTTTGCACATGCTACCTCCGAAAGCCCATCTCTCTACAAAGCCTGGATTCTCTCACTGCCATTGCCTAGGCCTGTGTGGCAGTCGGGTGGGTGGGGGGGTGCCTCCATGAGACAGGCCTGGGCTGCCCACATTGCACTGTGATAGGGGAGTCCGAACTCTCTTAGCAGCAGGGGCCAGAAATATCTTTATAAATTAGATCGTGTCGCTTGCTTGCTCAATAGTTTTTTATACCCCAAATCAAACCTAAATCCAAACTCCTTTCCTTGACTTACCAAAGCCCAGTCTCCTCTCCTACCAGTCTTCCTGGCTACAAAGGCCTCCTTTCCGTTCTTTCCACAGGCCGAACTCTCTCCAGCCTCAGGGCCTTGTTGTATGCTGTTCCCTCGGCCTGGACTGCTTCCCCCACTTCCCTGCCTGGCTGCTCCTTCCCAGAGAGTCTACCCTGCTCACCCACCCAGACAGAACCCACTCCTACGCCCTGGAGACATTTCAATTCCTTCACAGCGTCAACTGTAATTTGTAATTTAAGGTTCGTTTTCTCTGTGAATTGTTTTCTCTGTCTCCTTCTCTGGACAGAAAGATCCCATGAGGGGAAAGACATCTATTTTGTTCTAAACTCCTCGTGCCTAACACATAGGAAGCACTCCATAAAGAAGTATTGAACGGAATTGTTTGCCTGCTTCCTGGTATGCCCACATGGTTCAGGTGCGGGGGAGGTAACCACGGGAACAGAAGGGGAAGGAAAATGATGCTGCCCCCATGATCCCACATGGGGTGGCACTGGGAGATTTTAAGGGGCTTTATTCCATTTATTTATCACACTGGGGCCAATATTTTCACACCATGTTGCAGCTGAGGAAACTGAGAATCAGAGAGGTTAATTCACTCAGGGTCCCACAGCTAACAACCAGAGCTAGGATGTGAACCCAGGTCTGACTCCAAAGCCCGTGCTCTTTTTGCCACACCACGTCCATTGATTGTGACTCAGGCCTGGCAGGGGAAATAACTCCCAAGGTCCCTTTAGGCCAGAATTTCAAACTCTTTGCTTTCAATAACTTCTTTCTTGTCTCTAAGCCCCATCTCTCTCCTCTGCATTGTTAAGAAAACACCTTGGCTTGGTCTATAATGAGTGAGAAAAACGCAACATCTTTGGAATGACTCTTTGAACCCAAGTGTTCTACTTTCTAAGAGGAGCATAAAAATCCCATCCGTTTTGGCCGGAGTGAGGACACCCTGACCAAAGACTTCTAGCCTAGTTCTAGCCCTGGGTGGTGACACAAGAAAGAAGATGGGAGAGGGAATATCTTTTACCTTTTGAGTTAGAGAGTTTCACTCTGCTTGCCCAGGCTGGAGTGCAATTATGCGATCTTGGTTCACTGCAACCTCCGCCTCCTGGGTTTAAGCCAATTCTCCTGCCTCAGCCTCCTGAGTAGCTGGGATTACAGGCATGTGCCACCGTGCCTAGCTAATTTTTTTGTATTTTTAGTAGAGATGGGTTTTCTCCATGTTGACCGGGGTGGTCTTGAACTTCCGACCTCAGGTGATCTGCTTGACTCGGCCTCCCAAAGTGCTGGGATTACAGGCTTGAGCCACCGCACCTGGCCGGGGAGAGGGAATCTCTCATTGACTGAGGCCTCAGGACTGAAGTTCTCTCTTATCCCTCTTTGCAGAAATGTATCCTTCTGTAGCATTAGATTTCAGTGGTGAACAGCTGTCCTCCTTAGATTTTGTTTATTGTGTATTAGGTGGAAAATTAAGGGAATTTGCAATGTCAGGGTCTAGGGTTCTCTTTTACTGCCTTCCCTGGGCTAAGCACAGATCACCTGGAGATGGTCTTGGTGGAAAAGGGCCTGGCACTGCGGGTCCTGGGCTCCTGGCCCTTGTCAGCAGCCCTCTAGCACCAACCACTGCACCCAGAGGCCTCATCCTACCTGTCTCCTGAGACAGCTGCAGAGCTCAGCTCTTCGGCCCCATGTCCACCCACCATCACCAGTTAGGTTACTCAAACCCTGTCCTCAGTTCTGCCCATGCTCACTTCTCCAGTGTCACCTCTGGCACATCCCAGGGACTCAGCTGCAGCAGACTAGATCCTTCCCCCGACACACTGGATTCTCCTCATCCTCACTCACAACATCCCATCTACCGCCATGTCTGACTTGTCCACTTAAACAATTCACTATACACCTAACAGCCAGCAGGAAACATAGATCTGGTTTATGTAGAATGCTGTTTAAATATGAATCTAAGTGATAAATCATCACAAACTTGAAAACTGGTTTTTACACAGGAGATCCTACAAAGGGAGGGATCATTCTCCACCCAGAAATATCTCAGAGACGCTCAAAGAGAACAGCACTGCTTTGTTCTCTGACCACACCTCAGTGAAAACACAAGCTCACACCTCACTCTTCAGGCATTAAAAGGCACCAAGAAAGAAAATCGAGAAAGAAGGAAGTTTCCCTAAAGCCTGAATGTGCAGTAACAATACCACCATTACCTCAATTACTTTTTCTTTGTAGTCTTCCCTGTGGTCCAAATCAAATTACTTTTCCAATATCAAAAAAAAAAAATTATATAGTGTCCTCTCTTCTGGAATTCTGCCTAGCACCAGCCCGAGGACGAGCTTCAGGGAGTTCCTGCTGTGTACCATTCTCCCAGTACCCTGCGCTCAGGTATGTTCGAAGCGCCAGGCACACAGTAGGTCTCCCACACCTTCTTTCCTTCCTTCCAAACATGTTCTCTGTTTCCCTGTGGAACCCAGAGCCATGTCATGCACACAGGCTTACGGTGCCTAGTGGCATCTGTTGATGAAAAGGGAACTCCATTTGCTCTAGTCTAGAGCCTTCTTTCTGGCCTTTGGCCCAGGCCTGGGTCCCTACCTTTCCACTGGTCCTCAGCACACATCTTCAGGTATGCCTCCTGTTAGTTCACTTCCAGTTCATCACAAAAAAAAGTGGGTCCCAGCTACTCCATCTATGCGCAGTGGACCGCTTCCCTCCTCTCATCCGAACCCTGCCTTCATTTCAGATGAGCCCAAGTCCCCTCCTCTAGAGTCCAGAGTCTCCTCACCTGCCTCCCAGCCTGAGCTCTTCCTGCCTGGCTCACTCATCCCAGCCAGCCTCTCCCTACTGACTGTCCGCTGCCTGAGGACCCTCACATGCATTATCTTTCATCTCCTAACAACCTTCTGAGGTGAATGTTATCATCCCTATTTTACAGATGAGGAAATAGAGGCTCAGAGAAGTGACAGAACGGAGACTCCAGCCTATGCCTGCTGGCTCCAAACCCTCTGCTTTTTTTCAAACTATCACTGCTTCCACCCTGTTTAGCCATTAGCAGTGATGGTACCAGCAGTATTTCCTCTCTGTGGACTTCTCCTCCACCTTTAAGACTCCAAATATCACCTCTTCTTGGTCAAGTCTTTCCTTAGGCTCCCCCATAAAGCTGAAGACATCATTCTCTGTGCACACAACAGCACTTTGTCCCCAACTCTGCCATGGGACTCACCAAGCTTTGCTGAACTTTCTCCCTTGACCCTCCTGTCTCTCCACAAGCCTGGGTGTGGCCCAGACACGGGTCTGGGTTGTGAATGTGGTGGTAGAGACAAAGAACCCCTTCCCCAACTAGGTCTTCACCGCTATGTGCCTCAGTTGCCTTATCTGTAAAATGGGGACAAACATCTCTTTTGAAAATGAGATTTAATATAGCAAAAACACACAAAATTGATCATCTTAATTATTTTTAGGTGTGAAGTTCAGTAGTGTCAAGTATCTCTACTTTTTTGTGAAACAGATCTCCAGAACATTTTCATCTTGCAAAACTGAAACATTAAACCCACTAAACAGCTTCCCCTTCTTCTCTCCCCCAGCCTCTGGTAATCACTATTCTAATGTCTGTTCCTACAAATTTCAGTACTTTAAGTACCTCATGTAAGTGGAATAATACGGTATTTGCCTTTTTGTGGATTGGCATATTTCACTTAGCCTAATGTCATTGATGTTCATCTATGTTGTTGCATGTGAGAGGTTTTTCTTCCTTTTTAAGGCTGAATAATATTCCATTGCATGTATATATCACATTTTGTTTATCTCCATATCTATTAATGGACATATGGTTACTTTCACCTCTTGGCTATCGTGAATAACGCTGCTGTGAACATGGTTATGCATGTATCTCTCGGAGATACTGCTTTCAATACTTTCGGATATATATCTAGAAGAGGGATTATTGGAATATATGAAATTCTATGTATTTTTTTAAGGAGAAGATTAAAGAATTTTATGATGTTTAATTCTATTATAACCTCTCATTGGTATAGATATGCTGCTCGAGGAAGTAGAAATTGGCATCCCCTTTCTGATAGGCAAGTTGGCTGCATACGTAAATATCCTTAAAACTATTCATGCCATTTGTCTCCCTTCTTAATGAGTTAGTCACAAGAAAAAATCATATATGTGGATAAGGACTCTATACAGCAATGTTCACTGCAATCTAAATGACCACAGTTAAATGAAACATGGTAACATGTGCGATGGGATATTACACAGCTATTTGGAAAAGATGTTTTGATATATTCTTCATGTAATGGAAATGATTCTGATACAGTATTTAACAAAAAAGTAATATACATAATAGTGCCTAAAATGTGACCTAAACATTTATAGAAAAATGCACTAAAAAGTTCACTTTTTAAACTGATTGGTGAACTTACTGATTTTTTTTTTTTATATCTTCTTTACACATTAATGTGTGATGCATTTTCAAAATTTTCCAAATGGGTTTGTATCACTTTAATTGTCAGGAAAATACAAAACAAAAGTTTCATATTGACCAAAAAAAAAAAAGTTATTTAATCACTATGAGAGATTAATAACTGTTTTTTAGTATTAATTTAATGAGTTAATAATTATGAAGAGTTTAGAACAGTGCCTGGCAAGTAGTAAGTCCTGTGTTGGTTACGTAAAAATAAGTGAGAATAAGTGGATATAAATTCTATATCCTCAGCAGTGGACAGCGAGCGGCCCTCTATAGATGTTAGTGGGATGAATAGATCCAGCCACATTTCTTCCCAGGCCTTCAGAGTGTGCATCCCAGATGGGGGCTTTATTTGACTCTTGTTTTCTTATCATCTATCTTTTCCTTCTTTCCTTCCTCCCTTCCTTCCCTCCTCCCTTCCTTCCCTCCTTCCCTCCTTTTTAGACCAGGTCTCACTCTGTCACCCAAGCTGGAGTGCAGTGGTGTGACCACAGCTCACTGCAGCCTCAACCTCCCAGGCTCAATTGATTCTCCTGCCCCAGCCCCTCAAGTAGCTGGGACTACAGGTGCATAGCACGAAACCTGGCTAATTTCTGTATTTCTTTGTAGAGATGGGAATCTTTCTATGTTTCCCAGGCTGATCTCAAACTCCTGGGCTCAAGCAATCCTCCCACCTCAGCCTCCCAAAATGCTGGGATTACAGGCATGAGCCACCACACCTGCCTTCTTTTCTTTTTCTGGAACCACTTTACTGAGGTATGCCTGACATGTAAAACGCTGTACATATTTAGTGTCTACAAGTTGATGAGTTTGGGGATAAATGTGCACGTGTGAAAGCATCGCTACCATCAAGGCCATAGACAGTACCCTTTATCTTTTCAGAGGCTCTTGTCATATCAGCTAGTTTGCCGCATTTCACCCAGTGTCCATCACACCTTCTTGTTTTCCTTCCTCACTTGCTGCTCCTTCTCCTCCAAAAGTTATGGTGCCCCAGGCTCCGTCCTAAGTCTCCTCTCCATCTGCACCATCTCTCTAAGGGACCTCATCCGTTGCAGGGGTTTAAATAACACTTACATCCCTGAGGACCTACTGAGGCTTATCTCCAGGCCAGACCTACAGCTTCTCAGTCATCTCTCTACCTGAGGGTCTAGCAGGCATCTCAAACTTGCAGCATTCAAAGTGGAATGCTAGGTTTCCCCCGCCTTCTTCTCTGTCCCCAGCAACCTGTTCCTTCTCCCCAAAAGGTGGATTCACCCTTGATGTCTCTCTTTCGACACTCACAACCAATCCATCAGCAAAGGCTGTCAGTTCTTCCTTTAACATGTTCCCTGAATCTGACCCATTCTCACTGAGTCAGCTCCTGCCTCTGGCGTGGGCTCCTACAGGAGCCTCCTGACTCAGGTTCCTCTTCTATTCTTGCCCCCTCAGCAGGTTCTCTATGGAGCAGCTGGAGCAATGCCTTTTAAATGGAAATCATTCACACTCACAAGAAAATTCCAACCTGACCATGTCCTACCAGGCCCCCACCAGCCCTCTGACCCATTTCTCACCATTCTCCGCTCTCCTCTGGGACGCACTATCCTATTTGCTGTTCCACACAAGCAGGCACCTGCTTGCCTCAGGGCCTTCGCACTTGCGTTTGCGCTTCGGGGATACTCTTCTACATGTATCCCTGTGGCTCCTCTCCTCACTTCTTCTAGGTCTCTGCTCAGCTGTCGCCTCTTCAGAGAGGCCCTCCTGACTGTCCACCTTGTGATTCTCTCTCTCTCCATCTCAGTTTGGTTTTTTTCATAGCATTTATCACTACCTGGCATTATACAATACTTTTCTCGATTTCCTTTTAACCATCTGTCTTCCCTACTAGAACATGCTGTCTAAGAGAGCAAGGGCTTTGTTTTGGTTTTTGATGCTTAGAGTACTGCCTGGCTTCTATTAAGAGCTCAGTCAATATTTATTGCCTATGTGAATGAATGAATGATTAGCAAATTCCTAGAGAGCAGTGGTTCTTTCTGATCTTATTCATCTCACCCAGTCCTCAGATGCCTGACCTTGGGCAGAGTACACCAGCTATGCTCATAAATGTGTGATTGCTGAAGAGGCAATAAATACCTTCAAGCAAATGAGTAACCAGGTTCCTGCCATGTGCAGCTGCTGTGAACAGACGAGCAGTCTCCCTTTGAAAGCTGGTTTTTTAAGGGAGAAAACAGTCTCTGACCGAGTCCTGCTCCCCCAAATCCTGGCCCAGTGCTGCTCCTAGTTACTGTAAGGGCATGCAAGGGCTTCTGGCAGCCTTGGGATAGCTTCACAAATCAGAAGGAGCCGATGCCTGGAGCCCATTGGCTCACATTGGACACTCGCCAGGTATCAGCTGAAACAGCGTGGTGACGGCAGGGCCAGAGCAGCCAGTACTTTAACTGCTATTTAGTCTTGAATGTCTTGTGAGGTAAGGACTATAAACTCCATCTCACAGCTGAAGAAACTAAAACTTAGGGAGAGTAGGTGGTTTGGCCAAGGTCTTAGCCTGTAAATTAACATGGCTAAGATTTGATCCCGGTTGTGCTAACTGCAGATAATAAACAACAGTGAACATTTGTTGAGGGCTCCCTAAGTACCAGGGTCTATTTAATTAAGTTCCCCCCAACACATGTAGATCTCATTCAGCATTCAGGATAACCTTATTAATTAAATACTGTTATCTCTTTTCACAAATAAGAGCACTGGGGCACAGAGAGATTAAGTAACTTGCTCAAGGTCACACAGCACTTTCCATTGTAACACATTATCTTAACTATTACCTCCAGCAACTGAGGATTTAGATCACAAGCCATTTGCTCCAAAACACTAAGGAAGGGATCCCTACAAAGCAAACAACAGCAAGCTGTAAATTTCTCCCAGCATGTCGTGTGCCTCCTCTCTATTCTCTGCTGCTTCATCCTCTCTCCCCAGTTCCTGGATGATCCCCAACCTGGGAGGGGAAGGCTACTGTCTCCAAGGCAGCAGGGTACAAAGTCCAGCCTGGGCCTTGCTTAGCACATGGTGCCTGCCCTGCCTGCACACAGGAACATTAATAGGTAATGACTCTTGTGATGAGGAAGAGCAGGGCAGAGGAAACGTGGAAGTCTGAGGTTCTTTGGAGCCTGTGGGACCTGGAGAAGAGGAACAGGGGCAAACTCAGAGTTTGAGTCAGACGGCAGAGACCCTGGAGGTGATTCCCGCAAAAGAGGCAGAGTAGATACCCCACAGAGTAAAGGCAGAAGACCTGATATTATTTCAGGCCAGAGGCAGGAAAGTGAAATTCAACCCTGAGACTTGGGTTGGGGGACGGAAGGCTGAGCTCCTTCAAACTGGGTTGCCTGAAATCTACACTCACAGAATGTCCTTAGCGGCTGAAATTTCTTCTGACATGTCTCTTTGCAACAGAATGTACCAGTGAATGCTGTCTCATGCTCCCCTTGGTATTTGCCAGCCCCTAAATTCTTACTGAACCTCCAGTTATCACCCACCCCTGGGAGCAGGACCAGGGATGTCCCAAACCTTGTTTTCAAGAGCCTTCTGCCAGTCTGAGCTGTCCCCTTTGTGCCCCTACAAAAAGCTTAGCCCCAACATGCAGCGCCCAGCCATGGGTAATTACAGTGTAGGGTCTGCCTCCCACCTTACACCACCAGCAATCTGAGGGCACAGACTGTGAGGATGCTCAAAACATGCTTATTAAATTAATAACTGACCTTGGGCCCTTGACCCCAAGCCCCTGTGGCCCCTATAGTGGCTGGCTCCTTGGGCTCTATGGGCCTCTCTATGGGAAGGAAGGGGTTAAGCACCCTGACCTCCCCTGCCTGAGCTCAGCCCTTAGACCTGGAAGAGGTTTGGCTTGGTCTAAAGACACTGCCCCTGGGGGCATGGGAGAGCCTGGGGTCACACAGTTATTAATAGTTATGTGCTCCTCAGGCAGGGCCTGTAGGGAGCTCCAGATACCCCTGGCTTCATCCCGAGACTCAGAGGCATCCTAGGGCCTGGTGGGGAGGTCGACTGGGTCTCTTCGATGTTCCTCTTTGGTCTCAGGGCCTCAGCAGATTCTGCACAGCTTCGGGAATTATTCTGGAAATGCCCTGTGTGAAATCCAGCCTCTTCCAGTGACGGTCCTTGAGGATCCCACTAGTGAGGCCCCTCAGTGGGACACACCAGGGTAGAGGCGGCTCTGCCTGAAGGATCCGGCCGGCCAGAGGCAGCTCCCACGCTCTCAGTACCTCCTCCCTTCCTCCCCACCACACCGGTCAGCCCCAGCTCCTCAGCTACTTCTCAGGCCTAAGAAACGCCCTTAGGCCGGCAGGGGGCCCCTGAAAAGCTTCAACTCTTGTTCTGAGGTCAAAAAGCAGAGAGACGTCTAGTTTTCCTTCTCCCAACCCTCACCTCTCAGATACTGCCCCAGACTTTCTCCACATGCCTCAACAACCCTGAGCTGGGGGCACTAGGTAGGAGAGGGACTTGCCCACAAAGTGGGCACCTCAGAGAAGCGGCCAAAGCTGGAAGGAATTCCAAACCCTGAACCGTCCCCTCCCCTGGAAGGCAGAGGGAGAAACACTGGCGGAAGATGGATCCGTTTAGCAGTCCCTGAACCCGGAGTCTCCGCGCTCCCTCCCTCACTTTACTGGGGATCCCTGCTGCCAGCCAAACCACCCTCGGGTATCCCAGCCCACCCAGAGCCATTAGAGGGCTGGAAAAGGGAGGGGCAGTGCCGGGGTGTCCACCCTCCACCCACTGCGCCCAGGACTCCGGAGTCCCAGAAGCCTGGGGCTCCCCGCAGCTCTGACCTTATGCCGGAATTCTCGGGCCACTTTTCGGTCCATGGCTGGGCCAGATCCAGCCGCGTCCTTGCAAGACCCGTTCCTTCAGGTGCCCGGCTGCCAGGAGCTGGAAGGAGCTGCAACCGCGACCTGCTCAGCACCCTCGGATCTTGGGGCGGGGCCTGAGAGCGGAGGGGCGGGGCTGGGCCGCTGTGGGGCGGGGCCGCTGCGAGGCTGGAGTGGCAGGTGCTGAGTCGTCGCCTCCCACTGAAGCGTGGGAGCAAGTGTGCCTATGGGCCTGTGGTGGCAGTAGCTGGGTTTCAAGGTGGTATTCCTCTTGAAGTGGTACCTGAACACATGCGTTTGAGGAAGAGGATCGTGGAGACGTAGGGAGGAGGTTTGGAACTTTTTTGTGGGGACCAGAATAGAGAGATCTGGAAACTGTGCACACGGGTGGGCAGGGCACGGGGCAATCTGGTCAGTTTTCTATGGATACTCATGTTGAGGCTCATCGCCCTCCTAGACTGTCAGCCCTTGCCACACGCTCGCCTTCAGCCTGCCTTCCGTCCTGGCCTTCTCCTGTACTTTTCCACTCAGGAGAAATCAGTCCTTGTTCTGTGAATTCCTTGGGGGCGGGGCTGGGTTTTACTGTGGGCCACAGGGTTCTGAACCAGTGTGTGTGGGAGTGGTCCCCTCAACTGACTTCCTCTCTTACCTTCCGTAGCACCTCCGTCCCCAACAAAACAAGACAAAAGAAACCCAAACCCAACACACTCACATATCCACCAAAGCCTGGCAGAGCCTGGCGGTGACATTCTTGAGCTATGCTGACCTTCACTCAGGGCCTAGATCCTCTGGTTCATTTAATTCAACTCAGCCAACACTTGCTTAACTCCTAGGTCTAGTGCTGGGTGCAAAGACAATGATGAACCAGGCCTGGAAAGGAATGAAAGGAAAGAGGGGCCAGAAAGGGGTGATTAAAATGTGTGAATCAGGGGCTGTTAAATATGGCACTTGTGCCTGAACTTGCCCCTGCCCTTGACAGGGCCAAGGAGATGGACAGCAGCTCACATCAGGTAACCATTTACAATTGTAACTTTGGGGTACCTAAACATCCCCTTTCTGCATCCCTCTCCCCAGTAGCTGAAGTTTTACAAGCACACTATTTTTGTTTGGGCTAAATTATTCCTAGTTTAAGCTGTAAATCATTCTTGGAGAAGAACCTTAAAATATGATCTGTGTTCTCACCTTAGTATTAACTATTAAGTCTGCAATAAAAGGGAATAACTTGTGGGATTTTTGAATGGTCCAGAAAAGACTACACAAAATACTCTCCCTTCCGACTGATTTCATTGATTCTCTACATTTAAAAAGAATGCTATATGGCTGTTTCTTTTGTGTTTAGAATCCCGGCAGAGTGGTGAGTGAATGTCCTTATCCTGGAGAATGCTGTTCACCTGCCACCCCAATCCTTATTTTACATGGCATCACCCCCACAGCACTCCCTCCATCTTAAAATGGTCCCCATTTTGTTTTGAGAATCGCATTGAGTCCTGATTCTCCTCTCCCCTGATTTTTTTTTTTTCAAGCTTCTTTGGAGACGATCTGCTTTCTCCCATTCCTTAACCAGTGTTCCTTAAGGCTCCATCCCTAGCTCTTTCCTCTTCATCTTCTTATCTGTGCCCCTGGCTTCCTCCTGTGTGATGATAGCTATGTATGCTTTATTTATCACTAGATGCCTAGAGCACTGCATACCATGGAATTAATGCCAGACAAATTCGTTGAGTGAATGAATGAATGAATGAATGCATCTCAAATCTATACCCTTGCCTAGGAGTCTACTGGGGGCAATACCACCTCCACCACCACCATCATCATCCTACGAAAGACCTAGCATCTAGTTGGTGTTCCCTAAGTGCTGACCAAGTGAATGATGGACATGCTCCCAAGGGGCTCAGTCCCATGTTTTCACCATTTTAAAATTCCTCCTGGGCAGACAGTGTGCCTTGTTCACACAGTTAAAGCTGTTTTGTCAAAGTTTGGCCCTGATGGTGGCAATAACATGGGAGTATGAGACATGTTTATTATTCAGCCATCATTTCCTGAGCTAGGGCAGGAGCTGCTGCTGGGCATTCAGAGGACTAAGGCATGGTCCATTCCCTAGAGGTGCTCAAAACGGGGCATAGGATAGTGATGTGGAGACCCAGGTGGAAGCTGTGGTGGGGCATGGTGGGAACACAGGCTAGGACTCCACAGGCTCTGCTACCGACCCCTGACCCCTGAGTGGCATGTCCCTGGGCCTCAGCACGGCCCTCTGTAAAAACAGAAAGAAGGGCCAGACTCATAGCCGCATCTTGGGTCTCTGGTGTTGGGCTTCCAGGACCCAGGTAAGGGGAGCTGGAGGTCGCACAGGCTGCCTCTTTGCTCCCCTAGAAAATTTAGGGCTTAGTAGTCTGAATCCAGCCTCCGCTGGGGAGGAGTAACCACAGGCCACTAAGAGCAGAGGCTGGGCGTGGACAGGCGCCTAAATTATGATAATAAGCCGGCACTCTGGTCACTCTAGCTCGGGGAGGAGCTGAGCGCCTGGGAGGAGGGGCTGAGGGAGCCCTGGGCCAAGAGAGCAAAAGGGACCTCAGCTGCGGAGTGGAGGGGACCCTGCCTTGGCTCCGCTGCGGAGTGGAGGTGCGACGCTGCCTTGGCTCGGAGAAGCACCGCGGGAGTCTGG
The DNA here is from genome assembly GCF_048565385.1 of Saimiri boliviensis. Classification (NCBI taxonomy): domain Eukaryota; kingdom Metazoa; phylum Chordata; class Mammalia; order Primates; family Cebidae; genus Saimiri; species Saimiri boliviensis. The sequence goes on from NC_133454.1 coordinate 87,172,371, forward strand.
CCTTGTGCTCAAGTACCCCGGTCCCTTCGCGTCCATGGGGGTCCCGGCGTCTGCACTCTGCTGGCTTCTTTGTGTCTGGCTGCCCCAGGGTGAGCCGGCGGCTGAGTCCTTGCGGGTGCAGCGTCTCGGTGAGAGGCATGTGGACTCAGGGAGGTCTCTGGCTTAAGGAAAAAAGTAACGTTTAGAGGAACGGGCTGGGCAGGTTGGAGAGAGGGAGAAAAGAGAGGTTTGAGGGAGAGCAGAGGGACTCCCAGGAGGAGGGGTCAAGAGAGGAGGGACCCCGAAGGCAACAGAGGCAGGCCTGTGACTGTGAAGGGAAAGTGTCCCCATCAAGGCTGGGTGCAAGAGACCCGAGGTGGGGAACTAGAGAGAACTGGCGGCCAAGGAGTGAGAGGAAAGAGGGAGATCCTTGTGGAGAAGGGTCACCAAGAAGGGAGAGAAAGGATTTGAGAAGACGGCAGGGAGGGAGAATGGGGGAGTGCCCGGTGGTGTGGGAGAGGCTTTCTAGCAGCTGGGGTCCGGTGGTGGGAGGCCCCAACAAAGAGGAGCACAACTCCAGTGGAGAATGATCCCCTCCCTAGCCGCAGCACCGGCTCCGTGGAGCAATGCAGAGCTGCGGCCAGAGCCAGCCGGGGAACCCAGGTGAGTAGGTGTGAGCTGTGGCAGCCCCACCCACAGCCCCCATCCGTATTTCTGGCATTGGTGACCCCAGGGCTTTAGGACGTAGGGTGGAATAGGCCTGGTGATGGTGGGAGGCATAACCCATCCTGGCCACCGATTCAAGCCAGACTCGTTTCTCCTTCAGCAGCAGCCACCAGGAGGCGGCCATTGCCATGGGGGATGCTGTTACAGTGATGGGAGGCCAGGTAAGGGGGTGCCTAGGGAGGGGGCTTCACTGGGCAGGAGCTCATTTCTGTCTGGATCTGAGGCTGGCAGGGAACTCTGTAGGTTACAGGAGGGGTCTCTGGACTTGTTCAGAAGGGGACAAACTCCTGCTATATGTCTGAGGTCTGCAGATTCATAAAACCCTTCTACTCCTGCTTTCCTAATCTCTTGGGGGTCTGTAGCCCAGTCTTTTTTGTTTTTTTAGGAGAGGTGGGCACCAGTGCTCTTTCAGGAGGGAGCTGAGCTCTCCCTTCCAGCAGGTAAAGTAGAAAGATGAACGTTTAGAAGAATGGAGTTTTATTTTCCCTGACTGGCCTGCGAAGACCCTCAACCCTGTCAGAGGGCCCTCTCCAAACCCGGAGCAGAGCCCCAAGAATGCTACTGAGAGGCAAGACAAAAACTAGGCCACCTGGTGGAAGTTGCGAGGAAGGATTGGTCGAGAAGCAGAGCCTGGAACTCTTATCCTTTGGGCCTTTTTTCTTTCTTTCTTTCTTTCTTTCTTTCTTTTTTTTTGAGTTAGGGGTCTTGGTCTGTGGCATGGGCTGTAGTGCAGTGGCGAAATCATAGCTCACTGCAGCCTTGACTTCCTGGGCTCAAGTGATCCTCCTGCCTCGGTTACCTGAGTAGCTAGGACTATAGGTGTGTGCCACTGTGCCTGGCTGAATTTCAATTTTTTTTTTTTTTTTTTTTTTTTGGCAGAGACAGAGTCTCACTATGTTGCTCAGGCTGGTCTTGAACTCCTGGCCTCAAGCGATCCTTCTATGTCAGCCTCCCAAAGTGCTAGGATTAGGCATGAGCCGCTGAGCCCAGCCTTTATCTTTGAGTCTTGACCATTCTGTTGCCCATCTTCCTAGGGTCTTCTGGGTTTGTGGGAGAGGTGGCAGTTTTGTTTTCTCCCTTTGCCAAACTTCTTTGGTCTCTGGATTAGGTGACTCAGGTCCACTTTCGAATCCTGCCCTGCATAAATTTCCCCCACCTGTAGCTAGGTCCCCCAAAGCAGCTGAGCCTCAGCTCAGGTGCCCCAGCAATCAGCTCTGGGGAGCCCCTTGAGTCAGCAGGTTGGGGAGAATCATTTATAACAGCAATGAGTCCCAACTCCTGCCCTTTGGAAATAGACATGAAGGCCCCAAGGTGGAATGAGGGGGGATAGGGTGGGTGTGCTTCTTTTCTGGTGTGGATTTCCTGGATCTTTTACTTCTTCTTTGCCCACACTTCCAGGCCCTAAGATTTAGAATCACAGTCAAATACAGTTTGAGTTGGAAGATAATGGAGCCATTTTTTTTGTAGGTAGGGAAGTTGAAGTGGATGGATGACTTGCGGGGTCCCACAATGAGCAAGTGGAGCTAAGTCTCCTGGCAGAGCCAGGCCGTGCACTCAGGACTCCAGGAGTCCCTGCGTTTTAGGTGGGGGATGACCCTTCTCCAAACACTTCATTTCCCTGCGGGCATCCTCCGTGCAGCTTTCCAGGGTGGGCGTCCCCCTTTTCCCGGGGGAAGAGGCACCAGTGAGTGGACCAGGCAAGCCGGGCAGGTTTCTCACACTGCTCCTTAGAGCAACAAGGGATTAGAATGGCCTCCTTCTAAGGTGACAGGATTGTGGGGTGGGGGACTGAGGCCCATGTACCAGGGATACTTTGAGGGCTCCTGTTTGGAATGCCCTCTTCAGGAAGTGGGGATGGGCCCCAGACCAGTAGGCAACCAATCTTCATTTCAGTGCTGTCCCCTCCTGCAAATCTCAACCACTCTCTAGAGAATTGTTGCACACAGGAGTCCATGAACTTGGACAGGGAAAAATAAAAACACATTGTTATTTACAGGAACCTTAATCCGACTGAAATTCAGCATCCCTTTCAATTATTATTATAGTCTACAAACCACAGGAGTATTTGCGCCGTTTTGACTGTCGCTGATAGACATCACAGATATTTTCCTACCACTTATGGTTGTCGCTGTTTCAAGATATCACTCTGTTCATCACTACTTCAAAATTTTGGCAGTGATAAGGCCCACTGCTAGGTCTTTTATTTAATGTGTTATTAAAGAAGCTCAAATATTACTAAATTACATTTATTATTATTTTTTTTTTGAGATAGAGTTTCACTCTTGTTGCTCAGGCTGGAGTGAAATGGCATGATCTCGGCTCACTGCAACCTCTGCCTCCCAGGTTAAAGCGATTCTCCTGCCTCAGTCTCCTAAGTAGCTGGGATTACAGGCACGCGCCACCACGCCTAGCTAGTTTTGTATTTTTAGTAGAGACGGGGTTTCTCCATGTTGGTCAGGCTGGTCTTGAACTCCCGACCTCAGCTCATCCACCTGCCTTGACCTCCCAAAAGTGCTGAGATTATAGGCATGAGCCACCACACCTGGCCTAAATTATACGTTTTTATAAAATATTTTCATAAAATGATACTGCACTATAAGTGATTTTCTTTGAGACCTTATCCTTTATTTTGTGTATTTAAAAACATTATTCTGAGAAGGTGTCCACATAAGTTTCACCAGATTATCATAAATGATTAAGAGCACCTGATTGATTAATCCCTGAAGACGAGCCATTTGGACAGGATTTAAGGAATCCTTTAGAAAATGGCTTTGACTCTTCGCACTGCGGGTTGTCTTATCCTCAGAACTCACCTATCTCAGAGGCCACATCTGAAGTGAGAGTGACGTGTGAAGACACAAAGACTGAGTTTAATGACAGCTCTCTGGTGGCTACAGGTTGGGGTTGTTTCCTGTGACCCAGCCGTCTCCTATTTCCTGTGGTCTCTGAGGGCCCGGTGAGATAGATTAGTACCCAGGTGCGAGGCCTGACTCCTGGGGCTGGGCCTGAGTCAGCTGGGTAAGGATTGCCAGGGAGAACCTGGGAACCTGAGGCCAAAGTGGGTGAGGACACCAGAACCTGGCGAAGATGTCAGAAAGACCACGAAGATGAAGGGCAGTGCTTCAGGGAACCAGCTGGCCTGGCTGTGCCTGCCACGGTGGGGCCAGAAGCTGGGGTTGGCTCCAGGGACCAAGGGCCGGAATATTTCCTATGTTCCAGTCCTTTGCTGGAGGACTGCGAGGGAGGATGATGTGTGAGGTAAATACCCACAGTGCGATTGCTGGCTTTTTGGCCCTGTGAACATGCACATAAGCTCCATCGGGGCAGGAACTCTGCCCTGTTCGCTGTACCTAGCAGAGCGCCTGACACATGGTTCTGGGGATGCAGAAAGGAGGAGGCTGAGCCTCTAAGGGAGAGGAAGTCGACTGTGCCCAGGATGCTGGTTCTAGGTGACATTAGAGGTCTTCGACTGGGGTTCTGAGAGGGCCGGTGTCCAAGTCATCTAGCTGTGTGGTGATTGAACACGCATGTTGTTAGACAGTCCTTCTTTCAGGAGTTCCTGTCTGGAGAGACCATGCTCTGGGAATTTTGTCTGGAAAACAGGGCTTCTTAGCCACACTTGTCCTGTCTCCTCCTGGGACCTGAGCTGTTAGGGCAGCAGTCCTGATTGGGAGCTGGGTGGTGGGGACAGTGGGTGGTGATCCGTGGGCTGCTGTTTTTGCTGTTCTTGGAAGAGCCCCAGAGGAAGTTTGGGGTGGGGGTGGCTGTGGGGTGAGACGTTCCCCTGACCTGGGTTGAGGGGCCGTCTTTGTTCCTTAGCTCTTCCTCAGGCTGTTTATCTAGATAAGGGATCGTGTGTGAGGCTGTGGAGGACATGAGGGTTTACTGGGAGGAGGGAAGAGGGGAGGCTGGCGGGTACTGGGGCATGGAGGGGAGGGGGTGTGTCCTGGCCATGGGCCTCATGCTCTGCCACAGAGATGCCACTTGGGAAGGTCAGAGCTAGGCCTTCGTTCCTCTGAGCCCAGGGCAGGCCCAAACACTCTCCTCTGCCTCTCAGAGGCGCCAGGCAAGGAGTGGCTGGGTACTGAAGGCAGGGCTCCTTCCTCTAAGGGATGAACAGGGAGGGCCGTGGCCACCAGGAAGCCGGCCAGGAATCCCCCCTGAGGTCAGCCCTCAGTGTGTCCTCTTCCTCCTGCCTTTACAAGCAGCCTGAAGCTCTGGACGCTGTGGCCATGTCTTCCTGGGAAAGGCGGCTCCATCGAGCCAAGTGTGCCCCATCCTGTAAGTGGCACCTTCGCTGTGGCCCGTGGGTTGTGCGTGGGAGGGCCCCGGCCCACGGAGAGGCTGAGAGGGCAGGTGGGGCTTCCCTCAGGCCTCTGTGACCCCTTTTTTCTGCTCGCAGTCTCCTTCTACCTGCCCCAGCCTGGGCCTCCGTCCATTTGCCTTCTCCTCCCTGCCTGTGGAGAGCTTCCTCTCTAGAGTCCTGTTCCTATGACCACGGCCTGGGACTTCCGTCACGGGCTGACTCCAGTGAGGCTGTGCTTCGTTACCTAGCGGTGGTTTCCCCTCCATCTCACCCTGGTTCTGTGGCTGCTCTTTACTTCCCATGCCAATGCCCTTCATCCTCTGTTTTCTGTAGCCCCCCTACCTGTCCTGTGTCCATGGCCACCCTCACCTGTCCTGGGTCTGTAGCCTCTCCTCCCACCTGTACTGTGTCCCCCACCTGTCCCATGTCCCCCACCTGTCCTGTGTCCCTCACCTGTCCTGTGTCCCTCACCTGTCCTTTGTCCCTCACCTGTCCCGTGTCCCCCACCTGTCCCGTGTCCCCCACCTGTCCTATGTCCCTCACCTGTCCCGTGTCCCCCACCTGTCCCGTGTCCCCCACCTGTCCCGTGTCCCTCACCTGTCCCATGTCCCTCACCTGTCCCGTGTCCCCCACCTGTCCTTTGTTCCTCACCTGTCCCGTGTCCCCCACCTGTCCCGTGTCCCCCACCTGTCCTGTGTCCCTCACCTGTCCTGTGTCCCCACCTGTCCTCTCACATCATGGCTCCTTCCCTCGCCACCCTTGCTTTGTTTGGTCTCCTCTTCACATGTGGCTGTTCTTGCTACAGCCTTGCCCCCGTTGCCTGGTTCCCCCTGTGGCCTCTTCCCAAGCATGTGGAGCAGTGAGGAGGAGCAGCACCAGCAGATCTCTGGGCAGACCCCCTGCTCACCTACATGCTCCCCATTCTCAGTTCCTCCTGCCTTGCTTGCTAGCCAGGAACAGCTCTAGGAACTGAAGGCCCAGGTGGGGCTGGCCTGGGGACCACCTGATGCATATTGGAGGCAGATGCCCTGCCACCCCACCTGCCTGCCAGAGATGGGGCAGGGCTGTGGTCAGAGGCATCAGCTTGTGCCCGCACTCAGGCTACCTGCTGAGGAATGTTGGGGCTGGGGCTGCCCTGGGGTCTGGGTCCTGTGAAGCTTGAGAGCACTGCCTCCCTGGGTTCTGCCAATCTCAGCTTGATGGGGCAATGCCTCCGTGTCTCCCATGCAGACTTGTTCTCCTGCTTCAATGGTGGCGAGTGTGTGCACCCAGCCTTCTGTGACTGCAGACGCTTCAATGCCACTGGACCTCGCTGCCAGATGGGTGGGTCTGGGCTCCACCCCATCCCCGGGCAGGACCATGGGTGCAGGGAAAGCTGGGGGAAAGCGGGCAGCACTTCCAGGGCTAGAACCCACCAGCCTCTGGCTTGGTGCCCACCGAAGCTACATAGAGAGGTTCTCTTTTCCCTGCCTCAGTTTACAATGCTGGCCCTGAGAGGGACAGCATTTGCCGGGCGTGGGGGCAGCACCACGTGGAGACATTTGATGGGCTCTACTACTACCTCACCGGGAAGGGCAGCTACACGCTGGTGGGGCGCCATGAGCCGGAGGGACAGAGCTTCTCCATCCAGGTGAGGCCTCCCCTGCCCTGCCTGTCCAGGAAGGCTTCTTTAGGCCCTGGAGGCTGCACTGGGCTGGGCTCTGCTTGTCATAGTTGGAGAGACTGGCTCCTTCTTCTTCGCATAGCCCCCAGCTCCCGCCCATGCAGTCTGCACCTGGAAGGAGCTGGGAGCTCCACAGCTCTCGCTCACCCACGCACCCTGGTCATTCATTCATTGAGCCACTCATTGATCAGGTATTTATTAAGTGCACACTGTACTCTTTTCTGGCATAAAGTTTGGTGTTGAGAGGCCCTGTGGCCACAACACAGATGTAGTCTTTGTCCTCACAGAACTTACAGTTTAATGAAGAAAGACATCATCTCCGATGACTCATTTCAAGTGCAACTAAGTGCTACTGAGGAGGAATGCCAAATGCTAAAAGAACATGTCCTGAAAACCTAATCGTGTTTATTGGGAAGGACGGTGACCCGGGAAGGCTTCCTGGAGAAAGTAACATTAAAGTTGGGATCTAAGGAATGAATTGGAGTTAGCCAAGTGAAGAGTAGGAGAATGTGGGCCGACTCGAGAACGTTCTGGATACAAAGATCAGGGGGTGCTTAGAAAGAGAATAGTGCCTCAGAGGACATGATGGAGGTCCTGGATGACTCAGTTTAGAGTCACCTCCTCTAAGAAGCCCTCCTGGATCCCCTGACCTTCCAACCTGGCTGAGGAGCTCCTCACTGGGTAACTCAAAGTTCCACATTATGACCCTGTCATTGTATTTCTCTTGCAAAGGTCTGGTTTTGGGTTGGTTTCCTCTGCCAACTGTGAGCTTTCTAGGCCAGGGGCCATGTCTTTCTGTTTCACAGTGCCTGGATGGGTGCTCAGTGAAGGTTTGTGAAGTATAGGAACACATGTGTGAAGGCCACTATCAGGCAAGCCTGATTTTCATGGCTAGCCCTTGTGGTAAACCAGGAGTCACTTTCAGCCACAGCTCAATACCCCTCCACCTGGAGGACAGTCTCTTTGGAGAACCAGCTCTGTTGGAGGGCACCATGGTCAGTACCAAGTTAGGCTCAAGGGACTGGGGGTGTGGGGAGTCTCCAGTGTTCAGTGTCCCCCTTCTGCCAGCCATTTGTGATGCTTCTATCTCAGGCATGGACCTATTAGCCTGCCCTAGGGACCATGCCCTGGATGGGCTGGGAACTGCAACCAATTTCCCTGTCTCTGCCTCAGCCTGTCACATAGCAGAGATTTTCACAGACACATCTCCTTTCACAGACACACATTTTCACAGACACACAAAATGACCCATCATTTTGTGATGGATATGTTACAATTACTTAGACAGATGGGTTGCCATATATTCGTGGGTTACAAAATCAACTTAACAACCATCGTAAAAAATGAGACAAATAAAATAGAAAATATTGTAAGAATGCATTACATGATAGGGATAAGTATTATGTTGTAAAACTTTCAGTTATATATATTTCTTATTGTGGGTCATGGTCACAAAAGCATGAACACCCTTTAGTTAGACCATGGGGGAGCTCTCACAGTTCCCACCTGAAGTGGCTCCAGCTTGCTAATCACACTGAACAGTAATCTGGTGGAAGGTGTGTTCCTGGGAAGGGTTTCCACACTTGCCAGGGGTAAGCTCTGGGAAGCTCTCCCTGCAACCCCACCCCATCCTTTGGGTCTATGGTCTTTGAAGCCTGCGTTCTGTCTGAACAGAGGGAAGAGGAGATGTGTCTGTGTGTGTGTTTGACAGCAGCACGGAGCTGCATGTGTGCCTATGTGTGTAGGGGAAAGGTACAATCCATACCTGCCAGGGGCATGGGGGAAGGAAAGTATGTATATAGTGCGTGCACTGAGAGTGTCATGTGAGAATTCATGGAGTGTGTATAGATGCCTGTGTTTGTGTTCTGTATGAGTGTGAAATGGTGTGAGTATGTCTGTTGGCCTTCAGTCTGTTGGGGTAGCCTGGGTAGGATAAACAAAAAGGTTCAGAAATAGGGAGATGGCATGATTGACTGGGAAGAGCCCTGGAATCGAGCCATCCAGACCTGGGCTAGAATCCCAGCTCTACGATTTCCTAGTTCTGTGTGTGTGTGGTCTTAGTCACTTCACCTGTCTGTGAATCCACTGCCTCCCCTCTGTGACGTATGGGGACTGGGTCAGATCACAGAGGAAAGGCAGTTGGTATGCAGGAGACAGGCCATCAGCGTTAGTGGAAACTCAACCGGGTGCAGAGCTCAGGGTCAGGCCTGTGGCAGAAGCCTACAAACCGCACTCTGAACTCCATACTCAGGTGCACAATGACCCACAGTGCGGCTCTTCCCCCTACACCTGCTCCAGGGCTGTTAGCCTCTTCTTTGCGGGTGAGCAGGAGATCCAGCTGGCCAAGGAGGTCACCCATGGAGGCGTGAGGTAACTAACACCTTCCACACTAAGCTGGCCTATCCCTGACACTGGTGGTGATGGATGGGTGAGCATCCGCTCTTCTCAAGCCCAAAGGAAATTGTTTTCTGGGGACAAACAGCAATTCCCACCATCTGGGCAGAAGCATACCAGCGGGTCACTGGGTTTCTTGCCACTGGGTTTTTGAAGAATGATGATTTTTTTTTTTTCCTGGAACTCTCAGACCTTGTTAGTTTCCAGACAGTAGGCTTTCCAGAAAATAGAGTTTTCCAGAGATTTGAGAGTTTACATGATAAATATGCTTACTTTTCCCTCCCCAAATTTTACAGAATCTTCCCAAATGGATCATCCACAGTTTCTGCCTCCTCCCAGCACATTCTGAGCACACTTTTACCCACTTCTGATGACACTGGGTCATTGTGAATGTCAGTTATCTTGCTGGGCCATCAGGGATGCTGGGGGGACCACCAAAGGAATGATGACCCCTTGCTCCATGCTAAATGGCCCCAGACTGTGGTCCTTTGTGAAATCTTTCTTGCGTCTTTTCCTCACTGTTCTTTCCTTTCCTCACTGTCCACTGTCTCTCCATGTGGCTGTCAGGGTTCTTCCTATAATGACACATCTCCCTGTCCTCATATGCTGCCTCATATCTGGAAACTGGGCAACCAAGTGTCTGGGGCTGAGTGTAAAATTTATGGCCCATAGGTTTCTCCTGTGAATAAAGAGTTGGTAAATGGGTCTTGTGTCTAGTTAGACACTTTGCTGGGTTGAGGGTTGCCAGATTCCAGATTGGCTAGGGGTGCCTGTACCAGGAGGACTGGGAAAGTGGTCAAGGCTGCTGGGCCCGGCAGCTTTTCTTGCACTCCCAGCTTTCCTCCTCTCTTGGCTTCTCTTTCCACTTTGTTCCTGCACCTCACCAAAAAAATACAGCACATGTTTGCTTATATTCTCTCCTGTCTGGGAGGACGGAACTTGGAGTCACTTACTCTAAGATTTATCCCTGCCCGGGAAATTGCCATTTTAAAAAACCTTTAGAGACAAAAGAATCCGGCTCTAATGGTACACTTAAAGGCACCTGGGAATTCTGGGAATTCGTAGGGAAGGGAAGTGGGGGCCTTGAATTACGGGGTAGGGACTGGCTGTTCCTTTGGTGAAGGGAGGTGGTGTGGATATCCTGAAGCTCTGGGATGTGCCCTGCAGGGTCCCACTGCCACATGTGATGGGGAGCGTGCGTCTGCAGCAGCTTGCCGGCTACGTTATCGTGCGGCATCAGTCAGCCTTCACGCTGGCCTGGGATGGCGCCTCGGCTGTCTACATCAAGATGAGTCCCGAGTTCCTGGGCTGGACCCATGGGCTGTGTGGGAACAACAATGCTGACCCCCAGGATGACCTGGTGACCAGCTATGGTGAGGCACAGACAGGTGGCCTCTGAGAGGTTTTGGGGAGGAGGGGAACAGGTCAGGCTGGGAGGGGTCAGAGGGGACTTGGAACAGAGCCCTGCAGTCATGGCCATGGCATTAAAGATGCAGCGGAAGGCCAAGGGCCTCTTCCTAACAAATGCGTGTTCCTGGGCATGTTCTTAAAGTACACTCAACCTCAGGTTCCTTATCTGCAAAAATAGTCATGATGAGAATTCGCACTACGGTTGGGTGGGGATCTAATGGGCACTTTGCCGGTGGGATTGACCCTGCAGTGTCGGGGTTGGGGTGGGCAGGCAGGGAGCAGAGGGCCAGAGACAGCCAGGAAGAGAATTGGTCCAGCTAAAGATACCCATGCAGGAGCGGTAGGAAGTAAGAGTGGAGCGTTCAGGGCCAAATTTTGGTGGATCTGGCCAGAAGGGTCGCAACCCCTTTTGAGTAACTACATCACACTAAACACTTTACAGGCATCACCTTAAGTAGTACTTGCAACACTCTCACTGGGGGATTATGTTCCCTATGGCAAATACGGGGAAACTGAGGCTCAGAGAAGCACAGGAACTTGTTGAGGCTTGCACACCAGTTCTCTTTCCAGTATGTGGTGCTGCGTCAAGTTTGGAGCCACAGGGAGCTACTAAATGTTCCTGACCGTTCTTGGCTATTACTACCGAACAGCTTTTTCAGGAGAATGGCTCGGTTGGGAAGCGCTGATTGGGATGGGAGCTCAGGAGACTGGATTCTTCAAAACTCCTTACCCATCCCTTGACATCGACTTTCCCTCAGAGCCCTCTGTCCCTCCTGTCCACCCAATCCCACCACTGCCCCATCATCATGTCAGTTCCCTCCTCCAGGGAAGCTGACTGACGACATGGCTGAGTTTGTGCACAGCTGGCAGGAGCAGGCCCCTAACCAGCCTCCAGGGCCCACAACCTCCTCCCTGCCTCGCCCACCATGCCTACAGCAGAGCCCAGGAACCATGCAGGTCTGGACCCTGGGGAGAGACTCCCCCACCCTAGAGCCTGGCTTGCTATCCAACTCTTGGAAAGCCACTGGCTGCAGGACCGCAGGGTGGCTGGTGCCCTTGGCCCTGTCCCTCTATTCTCTACCCTTTCCCTCTGGCCCAAGTTGGGGTTCCGTGTGGGGCTGTGTGTGGCTTTGCCAGCCTCTAGCCCTGGCTCCTGGCCCCTTGCTCCAGGGTGTGTATGAGAAATGTGAGGCTCTCCTGCGACCCCCCTTTGATGCCTGCCATGCCTATGTCAGCCCTCTGCCCTTCACAGCCAGCTGCACCAGTGATCTCTGCCAGTAAGTGGGGGTGGTGTGGGCTATGGAGAATGCTCTAGTATTGGGGTGAGTGCTCAGCACATGGGCCACCAAGCTGAGTGAACCCAGGTACTGCCAGATCTGCTTCCCAAGGCTCGGAAATTCTCACCTGCATAGGTGGGACTGAGCTGCCCCATTCAAGTGAAGCCCGGAAATGGGGCTGGACCCCATCAGGGTCATACAACAAGTTAGTGGCAATGCTGGGACTAGAATCCAGCATTTGTGGCTCAAGTCTAGGGATCTGTGCACCTAGATGCCTTCCTGGGCAGCCTTGCCCAGCTGGGTGGAGAGGAGGGGGTTCCCTGAAGCCCTGGCAGTCTCTGGGATGCTGGCAGCCTGGTGGCACTTTGGGCTTTGTTCCAGTGTGACCCTTGGTTTCTCTGCACAGGTCAATGGGTGATGAGGCCACCTGGTGCCGGGCGCTGGCAGAGTATGCCCGGGCATGTGCCCAGGCAGGGCGGCCCCTGCAAGGCTGGAGGACCCAGCTCCGGCAATGCAGTAGGTGCAGCGCAGTAGTGGGCAGGGAGGGCGTCAGGCTGTGGGTGACATTCTCAGGCCTCAGCTGAATGTCTTGTCCTGCTCAGAATCACAGTTGTCAGAACTGTAAGCCCCGAGATTTTGTTGCCATGTGACAGATGAAAAACCGGAGGGCTCAGAATGGGAGGGACTAGCCTGGGTGACTCTCAGAGCCTCCCCTTGCAATTCCTTCTCCTTGTCAATTTCCTGGGCCCCCAAGGCTCCCTCTGGAACTAGAGAATTAGGAAGATCAAAGCCCTCCCTCCCATCCCTACCCCACGGCCTGGGGTAGGAGTTGGGTCCTGGCAGAGGTACACCCAGTAGCTGACAGACCATGGACTGCCTCCTTCCCAAGCTGTGCACTGCAAGGAGAAGGCCTTTACCTACAATGAGTGCATCCCCTGCTGCCCTGCCTCCTGCCAGCCCCGGGCGTCCTGCGTGGACAGTGAGATCGCCTGTGTGGATGGCTGCTACTGCCCCAATGGTATGCTGGGGCAGATGTAGGTGCCTGGCACCATCTTCCTGGCCTGGCACAGATGGGCATAAAGAAGGAGTTCAGAAGATGCCCATTTGTGGAAGGAAGGAAGGAAGGAAAGAAGGATGGAAAGAAGGAAGGAAAGGAAGGGAGGGAGGGAGGGAGGAAGGAAGGGAGGGAGGGAAGAAGGAAGGGAGGGAGGGAAGAAGGAAGGAAGGGAGGGAGGGAACAAGGAAGGGAGGGAGGGAAGAAGGAAGGAAGGGAGGGAGGGAAGAAGAAAGGGAGGGAAAGAGGGGAAAAGGGAGAAAGGAAGAAGGAGGGAGGGAGGGAGAGAGGAAGGAAGGAAGGAAGGAGCAAACAATTAACAAATGAATAAAAATGGTTTAAGAGAAGTGAGGTAGGGGACAGAACGGCAGCCTCTTGAGAGATTCATCAGGACATTTGATTTTATAGGGGTCTTTAAATTAAGCAGGACTGCACTTCTTCAGGTGTGTATGATGAGAACAGGTCATTCGCTTACATATACGCATACATTTGTTTAAGCATGCATCCACGTGTGGGGACTTTATCCTGTTGTTTTTCAGTGTATAAATTTGCAGCACATCTATAATGTGCCACTTGGCTAGGAGGATGGCTGAGGTAAAAAGACATAAAGACACAGGCACTGACTTTAGGGATCAGAATCTGGTTTCAGGGATATGACACTCATATGACCAGTCTAAGGTATGATGAAGTGAAGACCAGCTCAGGGGTTCAGATGAGAAAAAAGTAGAGGAATTCAGAATGAGGAGAGGTTGTCAGGGAAGTCATTCCTGGAGGAGGTGGTGCCTGGTGCCTGAGCTGGTTTAGATGCGGTGACAGGCCTTTGAGAGGTGGTGAGGAGAAGCTCATGTGCAGGTTGGAGGTGGGGTTGTGGGCAGTTCTCTGAGCAAAGGTCTAGAGATGGGATTCTTTCACCAGAAGGTGTTCACTTCTGGCTTGAGCCAAAGATTTAGAGAGGAGAAAGTTTGGAAGTGAGTTAAGAGATGAAAGAAGTTAGATAAGGGGGTCTTTATCGCAGGCCCAGGAGCCATGTTTGTGAACAGGGGCAGAGATGAGTTAATTTGCCCTTTGCTGTCATTCTAGGGCTCATCTTCGAGGATGGGGGCTGTGTGGCACCAGCTGAGTGTCCCTGTGAGTTTCACGGGACTATGTACCCACCGGGCTCTGTGGTGAAGGAAGACTGCAACGCTTGGTCTGTGTCTGCTGCCGGGAAGCGGGCTGTGGGGCATGGCTGCTGAGGCTTTCCACGAGGGCTGTCCACCTGGGGTCCAGGGGCTCTCACTCAGTACCTTTGAGTCCCAGGGGAATCTTATTAGCTCCAATCCATGGGGGGAATCTCTACCGCCCGTTTGAGAGATGGGTGACTGAGGGCTGGGAACAGGTTCGCTGTGGGCCCTGCAGTTTCCCAGCATCTAGCCCCGGCCTGGAGGGCTGACCCCTTGCCTCCTTGGTCTCTGTGTTTTAGCACATGCACCGCGGGCAAGTGGGTGTGCAGCACAGCTGTCTGCCCAGGTATGTCTGAGCCCCACCTTGCACTAGACTCCCTTCCACCAGCCTGATAGGTTTGGGATGAGGAACTTCTGGGGGCCAGGCCTGCTGCAGGTGGGGGTGTCACCCAGTTCCCTTGGCTAAGTCTAGGCCCCTTTGTTTCCTCAGAACCACTTTGCCTGTTTAAGGGACGGCTCCAGCCCCTGCCAGGAAGGGTTTTCCATGAGAGAAGGCTTTCCATGGGTTCTGTATATCTAAGGACTTTCCTGAGTTGGGTAGGGGGACTTGGACTGAGCCTGGTTCTCAAGGGCAGGCCCTGGTCTCCCCTCCGAGGGAGACCCCCAGGGCAGGGCTGTGCCTCTCTTTAGAGAGTTCTCTGGGCACAGGCCTATGTCTCCCACCGCCCAGGGCTCTCAGAGGGCAGGCCTCATTCCTTACACTGCTCTGATTCCTGAGGGTGGGGTGCTGTGTCCTGCTCACGCTTGGAGCTTGCAGGGCAGAGTTCCCCTGGGGCAGCTCCCGTGGGTCAGTGGCCTTTCTCTGCCTCTCAGCTGAGTGCTCAGTGACTGGTGACATTCACTTCACAACCTTTGACGGCCGCCGGTACACGTTCCCCGCCACATGTCAGTACATCCTGGCCAAGAGCCGCTCCTCGGGCACCTTCACCGTGACATTGCAGAATGCCCCATGTGGCCTGGTAAGAGCTGGGGATCCCAGACCCCAGCTACCCCTGTCTACTGTCCCCAAGAGAGACCGGGACTCAGGGCAGGGCTCTGGTCCTCCCACAGCCCCACCTGCTGCCTCTTCTCCCTGGGCAGAGCCAGGGGCAGAAGACTGGGTTCTGGCCCAAGCACCTCTGCTAACTGAGAGTTACTTCCCTTTCCTGGGCCTTGGTGGGCTTTGGTTTTTGTTTTTAGATTTTACTACCTAAAATTTATACACACACACACACACACAAATATATATTTATATAAATTTATATATAATATATAAATATACAATATGTAGCAAAATTTAAATCTAAAAAATTTTATATATCTATATATAATAAATATATAAATATATATTTTGTATATCTATATATAATAAATATATAAATATATATTTTATATATCTATATATAATAATATATAGATATATAAAATACATAGTAAAATCTAAATCTCTATAAAAGTATACATATAAATATGAAAGTATAACACTGGCACCTACTTTTAAACCAATTAATTTATGAAACAAATCTCTTGTAGAATACATATTGGCATTGAAACAGTTTAAAGAAATGTGGTGACTATCTACAATAAGTTAGTTTCGATTATTGGTTTCCTCCCATACTTTATGTGTCTTCACACATGAAAAAAATTAAGATTTAAAAACATTTTATATTCCAGAATTTTTAAAAAAGGACACTGTTGTCTACTGCTATTTTTTTTTTTTTTTTTCTGAGATGGAGTCTTGCTCTGTTGCCCAGGCTGGTGTGGAATGGCACGATGTTGGCTCACTGCAATCTCTGCCTCCCAGGTTCAAGCGATTCTCTTGCCTCAACCTCCCGAGTAGCTGGGATTACAGGCATGCGTCACCGCATCTGGATAATTTTTGTGGTTTTAGTAGAAACAGGGTTTCACTATGTTGGTCAGGATGGTCTCGAACTCCTGACCTCGTGTTTTGACCTCCTTGGCCTCCCAAAGTGCTGGGATTATAGGCGTGAGCCACTGTGCCCAGCCTGCTATGGTCTTCATAAAGGACTTCACTTAAAATTTCAAATAAAAAAGAATTCAAGTTCTAGAATAACTCTGTGTCTTTTAAGAGCATTTTTATATAGAATAATTTGAACAGCATGCAAACAACTTCTTTTGTTGTTGCATAGCTGTATTAGGAAAATGACACCCATTTTACAGAAAAATCTCAAAATATTTACTGCAAAAAGCTCAAAACAATGTTAGAAAGACCAGTGTGAATGGCATACAGAAATCTCTTCCTTATAAATTATTAACTGGAATTCCCGATTGTGGAGTGGGCCTCTGTGTTTTAAAAACAATCTCTAAAATTGCTTTAATTCAACTTTATCTTCTCTGCTTCATTGGATTGCACCTTCGACATTCGTCCCTCTCGTCCTTCCTTCTTTCTTTCCATCCTTTCGCCCTTCCTTCTGCAAACATGGAATACCTATTTGTGCCAGAAGCCGAGCTGGGTGGAGACTGGGATGAATTAGAGGTGGCTTGCCTTCCTGGGCCCTCTAGTTTGGTGGGCAAGGCGGACAAGTGAACCTGTTGTAACTGGGCTTCAGCAGCTGCGAGGACATGGAGGGCACAGGCGGGATCTCTAGGGGGGACCTGCTTGTTGTTTTACCTGGACTCTGGGTGGCAGGAGTGTGAAGTGGATCAGGAAAGACTTCCTGGAGGGCATGACCCTTGAGCTGTGTTAGTCACCTGTGAACGTAACTGAGAAAATGACCAATGTGCAAGTCTGGGGTAGATGGGGGTCTCTTTGCCTCTCAGCGGTGACTCTGCTGTCCCTGGGCTGATCATGCTCAACCAGTCCTGGAAGCTCCAGTCTGGGCTGTGCCCAAGCTCCTCCCCATACATCAGAGCAGGAGCTTCACAGCCTCACCCAGGGCAGCTCCCCCTCAGTCCTGCCTCCCTGCCGGCCTTGCTCTAGCCCCTAGCACTGAGGGCCCTGAGTGTGAGCAGGCATCAGCTGAAGGTGTCACTCTATGGCCCTGGGGACACAGGCTGAACTGTGGATGAGGCGGAGGACGGGGTTTTCTTCTTCTTTTGGCCTGAGGGTCCCCTTCCCTTCTTTCTGCTAGAGAATGGCCTGGCCCTGCCTTAGCTGCTTTCTGAGTCAGGAGACGGCTCTTCCTCAAAAGTGGAGTCATTCCCATCACATTCTGAGGGTGGCAAAAGACAGACAGGACATACAGACACAGCCCAGCTGCTCCTTCCCACTCACAGAATTCTGAGGGCTATTGGGCCTCAGGGTCGCTTACTCAGCATCCCTCCACATTTTTTTCTGTCACCCAGGCTGGAGTAAAGTGGCACAATCTCAGCTCACTGCAACCTCAACCTCCCAGGCTCAGTTGATCTTCCCACCTCAGCCTCCAGAGTAGCTCCTATAGAGACATGGTGACTGTATGTAATCTGGCATTCTGGATTGTATGTAATCTGGTACCACAGGCACATGGCATCTGGCTAGTTTCTTTTCTTTTCTTCTTCTTTTTTTTTTTTTGTAGAGATGGGGGTTCATAATGTTGTCCAGACTGGTCTCAAACTCCTGGGCTCACGCGATTCGCTTGCTTCAGCCTCCCAGTGTTGAGATTATAGGTGTGAGCCACCACACCAGGCCTTCTTCTCTATGGGCAGAGTCGGGGGCAGAAGACTTCAGAGTCCGGCTGAAGAGAAGACAAAAGGTTCTGCAACCTTCTCCCTGCCATGTCCTTGATAGGCGGTGGGCCAGCCTTGGCCTGAGGCAACCCTCTTCTCTGCAGGACAGTGCTTCTTGACGGCCGGTTCTTTTTTATCTTGGGTCAGCTCTCCTCCTTGTAACTTCACCCACATCATGGACCCATGGAGGGCCAGCCTTGTGTCAGCTCTGTGCTGGGCATGGTGAGGTTACACAGAGGAATCAGACCCGGATCCAGGCTCCTGTGGCCTGGAGGGAGGTCAGCATGTCCTCAGAGAGCTTCCACACAAGTTATGACATAATCAGTGGCATCACAGGGAGTTCTGTGAAAGAAGAAATAGTCCTACAGGTCAGAAAAAAAGGATCAGGGAAAACCTCATGACAGAGGTGGCATTTGGGCTGAGTGGGCTAAAAGGTGAGCCTAAAAAGAAATCAGGTATGCATGGGTAAGGAGAGGGAGGGAGGGCACTCCAAGGGCTGATTAGATCATATGAGAAAAGCAATGAGGTTGTAATATTCCAGGATCCATTAAAGCAGATGCAGAAGGACTTGGCAACTGACTGACTGTCTGGTAAAGCTGGGAGTGTGTGGGAGAGAAGTCAAAGATGAAGCTGTGACTGCAATCCTGGGTGACCAGCACGGAGTTGGGTGGGGACATTAACAGAGAGGTTGATAATGACGATGATACAATATTTGCACAGTGCTTTGAACTTTGATCAATTACTTTGCAAATAACATCTAATTTAAGTCTCAACATACCCCATGTGGTAGTTATCATTCTCCCTGTTTTAAATATGATGAGACAGGTCTACAGAGGCTTGGGGCATTCCTGATGATCCACAGCCAGCAGGAGGCAGAGCTGAGCCCAACCTAGGGTGGACGTTATCGCAGCGTTTTAATACATCCACCCCAGAACCTGTGTAGTGTTTGCAGTCCTCAAAGTGTTTTTTAAAATAGACTATTTTTTAGAACACCTTTATCTTTCCAGAATAATTGCAAAGATAGTACCTAGAGTTCCTGTCTATCTTGCACCTACTTACCCCTGACATCTTACACTAGTATGATACATATGTCAAAAATAATGAACCGATGTTAATAGATAATTATTAGCCAAAGTCCGTACCTTATTTAGATTTCTATAGTTTTTACCTAATGTCATTTTTCTGATCCAGGGTACCAGATTACATACAGTCATCATGTCTCCTTAAGTTCTTCATGGATGCTACAGTTTCTCAGATTTCCCTTGTTTATGATGACCTGGACAGTTTGAGGAGTGCTGGTCAGGTGTTTCAGAGAATGCCCCTTTATTGGAATATGTCTGATTTTTTTCCCTTTATGGTTAGACTGGGGTTATGTTTTTTGGGAGGAAGATCACAGAGGTAAAGTGCCATATTCATTACATCTTATCCATGGTACACACTATGAACATGGCTTATCGCTGTTGATTCTGACCTTGATCATCTGGTGGAGGTAGTGTTTTTCAGGTTTCTCCACTGTAAACTTACTCCTTTCCACTTTTTCCACACTGTTCTTTTTGGAAAGAAGTCACTATGTGCAGCCCACACTTACAGAGTGGGAAGTTATGCTCCCCCTTCTTGAAGGCAGAGAATCTACATAAATTATTTAGATTTTTTTCTGCCGGGGAGATTTGTCTCTTTTCTCCCATTTACTTATTTATATCCGCATACACTCATGGCTCTTTATTTTCTACTTTGAGTTTTAATCCACTACATCTTTATGTTCTTACTTGAATTCTTTCAGCTTTGGGCATCAGGAGATCTTTCAGTTGACTCCTTGTCCCTTTGACAATGTGTGTGTATATGGTGGTGGCGATGGGGCCTGAGTGTGCATGTGTGTGTTCACGTTTTTACTTTCTGGGTCTGTTAGAGGCACCAGGCTTATCTTGTATCATTCCTGTCCCAGTCCTAGTATCATCTTTTTCTCCAAAAATATTACCAGGCTCTCCTGGTTCCTTTTATTGGACAATGACATTAGGATCAAGATCCGGGTATGAGATATGCTCATTGTTACTGGGGTATGATTTCTTTTAGGCCTTCTCAGCTAACAGCAAAAGATAGTACTGTCATTACCTGTGGGGTATTGGTTCCAGCACCCCACTCTCCATAGATACCAAAATCCACAGATGCTCAAATTCCTTATGTAACATGGTATAGAGTATTTCCATATAACCTATGCACATCCTCCTGTATACTTTAAATGCTTATAATACCTAATACAATGTCAATGCTAATATAAATAGTCATTATGCTATATTGTTTAGGGAATAATGGTAAGAAAAGTCTGTACATGTACAGTACAGACACAAGCATTCGTATTTTTTCCCAAATGTTTTCAATCCATGGTTGGTTGAAACCATGGATGCAGCACCCCAGATATGGAGAGCTGACTGTATCTGCATAATCATGTTTATCTTTGTATATATGCATAAGTATAAATATTTTTCAGTATAACCATCTGTATCTATATGCTAACCATGACTTCATACTGATGGTCCAATTCTAATCCATTCCACATGGATCATTCTAGCTTCTTCCTCTTGCTTATCTGTAAACATTCACTCTAACAGTAAGAAACCTGGCCTTCACCATACACCATCCATTTACCTAATTGTTCAATTTCAGTATAATGTATATTCCTATTAATTCATACCTCTATAGGAAATAACTTTATCAACTAAAGTACAGTTTTTATGCACAGCTCCTTTTGCCTTTAGTCTTATAAATTCCACTTATTTCAAAGTCACTATGTCAACACATTTCCTCTCAGTCTCTTCACTAAGATCGTTTCATAAGTTTGTAATGTAGTTATATTTTTTATTGTTGTCTACACTTCATGCTGATATCCCCTCCTACATGATTTTTAGAATTTGCTTACATCAAGTTTCACTCTTAGTGAAGTTCTGTGGGCTTTTGGAGGTAAATACAACCTCCAAAATATTTTATGCACATTAAAAAATCTGTACCCAACTGGGTAGGATTGGGTAAATGCAAGTGTTGTATCTGTTTTGCAGAGGAGAGAACTGAACTCTGGAGAATTTAAGTGACTCCTTTAAGGTCACGTAGCTTTCAGCTACATTAGGATTTGAACCTGAGACTTTTGACCCAAAAGGTGTGGGCTTTATTTTCACACAGGTGGTATGTCCAGAGGGGACTAGAGGACGAGTGGGTTGAACAAAGAATATGATGTTTTAGACATAATGATTTTGAGCTGTTTCAGGGATTTTCTGTCCCCCGGGAAGGAACTCAGAAGGATGATTGTGGTTTGTTGCACAGTGTCTTTCTTTAAAGTTTCAAGCCCTGATCATTCTGTCACTTCACTGTGTCACTCTTCTGGTTCACTTTCTCTGGTTGGCTGTTGGACTTAGGATAAAGCCTAAAAATATTTCAAGGCTCTGCCTAAGCTGGCCTTTACCTACCTCTTGAATCTTTTTAAAAATTGTTTTTATTATTATTATTGTTTTTTGTAAAGATGGGGTCTCCCTATGTTGAGCAGGCTGGTCTCGAATGCCTGGGCTCAAGCAATCCTCCCGCCTCAGCCTCCTAAAGCACTGAGGTTATAGGCATGAGCCACCGTGCCCAGCCTTGACCCTTATCTTAAACGACTTTGCATGATGGGTTCTGTTCCCTCTGGTCTTCTTTATGCCCTTGCATGCATTAAATGACTTCCTGCATCAGAGCTTTTATACAACTTGTTCCTGTTGCCTGGATGTCTCCTTCTTCCTCTTCTCTCTTTGCCCAGCTAGCTTCCATGCATTCTTCAGATTTCAACTCAAATATCACCTTTCTGTGTGCCTTGGTTCTCTAATCTGCAAAGTGGGCATGTTAGTAATGCTTTGTTAATTAGATTGCTATGAGAGTTAGGTGAGCGAACATATACAAAGATATCTGAACAGCACTGAACATAGTAACTCCATGTGAAAGTTAGCTGTTGGTTATAATTTCATAATATTTTAGTATTATTATGGGTTTTATTATTGTTATGATAGTTTTATGTTATTATCATTCCCTAGGAAGGCCTTTCCTACCTCTGCAGACTAAGTCTGGTTCCTTCATATGCTTTTCTAACACTCAACACCTCCTAACAGCACTGATCACAATTATAATCAAACAGTCAATGTTAATTGCTTATTTAATGTCTGTGGCCCACACAAGTATATAATTTCCACGAGGACAGAAACCTTGTCTTATCACTGAATTCATAAAGTCTGATACAGTATGCTTTGCACATAGTTGGTGCTCAGTTAAGTGTTTAAATGAATGGCTGTAAAGCACACTGCCATGTGTGTACCTATGCAACAATCTTGCATGTTCATCACATGTACCCCAAAACCTAAAATGCAATAAAAAAACAAACAAACAAAAAAAAAAATGAATGGCTGTGTGGATGTTTTCCTGTGGAGGGAGTTATGAAAGGGGCCCAATGTGTGGCCATTTTAGAGGTAGAGAACCTGAGGCCCAGAGAATATTACCTCATTTCCTGACTGCTTGCCAGTAGAGTGCAGGATGTAACACATGAAATGAGTTATATAAACACCCATAAAGGGATGAAATTAAAGTTCTGGGTTGTGATGAAGTGGGGCCAGTGTTTCTGAGGCCAGACTCTGGGCCATCTGGGTTCCATCTCTTCTCTGTGTCTTTAGATAAGCTGAGAGTTGGCCATTATTTTTATTAGTGTTATCCTCATTCTGCTACTAACCTTCTCCAATCTGAGGCTCTGCCTGCTCATTCCCCGAGAACGAGGATACCATTTGGTTGGATGATCCCTGATATCCTTGGGGTTCTATCTGTCATTCTGAGGAGACTGTCCCTCAAACTGGGCTGGGGTCTTTGTCCCTAGAGGGCTCTGTTGGAACCAGCAGGATGGACAGACCAACCAAGTCTGCCCCATTGACCTTTTTATCTTTCCAGAACCAAGATGGAGCCTGTGTCCAGTCAGTGTCAGTGATTCTGCATCAGGACCCTCGAAGGCAGGTGACCCTGACCCAGGCAGGTGATGTCCTTCTGTTTGACCAGTACAAGATCATCCCGCCATACACGGATGGTACGGTTGGGTGGACAACAGATGTAGTTGGGAACTGAGGGTTCAGACTCTTTTTCCAGGCTTCTCTGGCTGAAAGCACTGCTACACTGGCAAAAACTCATTTTCTAGTACTGGGTTGGTCAGGGTAGGGGACATTTTGGTTACAAAAATGTGGACTCCAAAAATGTGTCCTTGTCCCACCTCAACAGGACAGTGGGCTTCCTAGCATTGTGATGGCTTCTCCCAACATGAGCATATGCATGGATGTTTCCCATTCTTACTCTCATAATTTATTAACTACTTGTTATACTCTCTGATTCCACAAGGAACTTACGTGTAGCTCATAAGAAACACATCTAACAAAAATGGCAAAACGAGTAAGAAATAAAAATCTAGCACCAGAAAGAAAGAAAAACAACAGGAGCTCAAGGTTGAGAGGAGTGGGAATGCACTGGGTGTCAAAAGACTGCAGAAATAAATATAAACCATAAAGGGTATAAAATGTTCTACAATAAAATCTAAAATTTAAATTTGTTACACTTGAGTCTAAAATTGCATCATGAGCTTCCATAATAAAACTGTGTTGTGGCCACTGCGAAGAGAATGGGTAGTTACAGAATCCTCCTTCTGCTAGAGGAGGAAACGTGTACCAGTTCCTTAGTGGGAGCAAAGCTTTAATTGGCACTTGATGCTAAAAAAAAATTTCTCAGCCCAGGCCGCCGTGGGAAGTTATCCCTGGGTCCCGATTTCATCACTGAACAGGGTTTCCTCAAGCCTCCCCAAATCAGCTTCACGGCAGGCATGGCTTCAGTGTGGGGGTCTGAGCCGGCCAGGCAGGTGGCGGTGGTGGGCGGGGTGTGTACTGGCTGCCCTCTCACTCTTCCCCCTTCGGATTCTGTGCCCAGATGCCTTTGAGATCCGTAGGCTGTCCTCCGTGTTCCTGCGGGTGAGGACGAATGTGGGCGTGCGTGTTCTCTACGACCGTGAGGGGCTGCGGCTGTACCTGCAGGTGGACCAGCGATGGGTGGAGGACACCGTGGGCCTCTGTGGCACCTTCAATGGCAACACGCAGGACGACTTTCTGTACGTAGGCCTGCTCCGGAAGCGGAAGAGGAAGGGAAATGGGCCCCTTGGCGGGGGAATCTAGAGGTACTGCCTAAGCATGTGTCTCCCATGGGCCTTCACCATTTACTGCTTTACATTTAAATTTAAGTATGTTTCTTTAAAGCAGCAGTTTGCAGTCCTCTGTGTGCGGAAGACTCACCTGGGGAGCTTGTTAAGCCACTGACTCTTGAGTCCCGCTCCTCAAGATTTAGGGTGGACTCAGGAATCCTACTTTTGATAAGCACCTCTAAGATTCAAGTATGGGAGGTCTGTGGACCATACCTTGAGAAATGCTGTTCAGAATGAGGTCTTAAAACCCAGGACCTCAGACTGACTGATTTGGCTCATGGTTTTGTTTGTTTTAATTGAGGTGGACGCTTTAGGTAAGTGTAAGCTCCTAGTGAGCCAAAGACACAAACATTCCCACTTTCTAACCCACCAGGCCAGCCTAACCCATGTACCTTTCCTACGTGGTACTTGAAGGCTCTTGAGTTTGTACCCCATGAGCCTCCCAATATTCAGGGAAAGGCTGTTTTCTGTGAGCTGGCATATTTGGGCACAGACATAGATTAGGAACTTGGCAAGGTTCATAGAAAGGAGAACAAAAGATTGATCTTAAAGGCTGGAGATTCTGGCCAGTCCTTCGAGTTACATGCATTAGTGGATGCAGAAGGAAACAGAGGAGGCATTCTTTAACCAAAAAAGAGAACTCAGATTTGCTGTGAAGAACAAGAACAAGATAAAGCTCAGAACTTTTCAATGCCTATACATTTAAAACTGTGGCATTCTACTAAGCCTTGCCTGGTAGGGCTGATGTTAGGGTAGCTGGCCAAATAGTAGAGGCAGACCCTGGTTTAGTGTGTAAGCTATTTGCCACTCCACTAAATGTGACTTCTGGGTAGGGATATTGCCCTACATAATATGAGTGCTGTCGTTGCCCTGGAACAATATGTGGGCATGATGGGTGCCAGGCAGAACCTGACCCCCTTAGGGACCACGACCTCCCTCTGCTCAGCATCTACGCCTGCATTTGGTGACTCTTGGAGACCTGTGATGTCTAGGAAACATGCTCATCCTACTTCCTCCCTTCACTGCTCCTTGTGTGACAGTTTCCTACTGAGAGAGCCAAAGGGAAGCCAGGGAGTTTTCAGGAACTGCCCGTGGAGAAGGGAAAAAGTCTTACCCCTATGGGGTTTGATTCTCTTCATGATGTCCCTGTTTCTTTTTCTGACCTGAAGAGCTGGGGTTGGGGAATGAAGTGGGAGTGTATGGTCCTAGCCCATTTTGAGCCGTTTTGTTAAATGTCGTGTGTGTGTGTGTGCGCGCGCGCGCGCGCGCATGTGCACACACGCCTGTGTACCTCCATAACTCTGTGTGTTTGAATGTGGCTGTGTGGACCACCTTAGCTGTCTGGCATATATTTGTGCTCTGTATGTGTGTGTGTGTGTTGAGGGTGTCTGCATATACATGTTATAGATTTAGGTGAGTACACATGCTCCTCTGAGTGTGTTTATATGGATGTGTAGATTGACTGTGTGTGTGTATATGATCAAGTAGATGCTTACCTGGATCTGTACTATTTGTGTCCCTGGGTCCACATGGGCAAGTGTGTGAATATGGCTGTAACATGGCTGCAGGTCCCCAGTGGGTGTACCTGAGAGCACCCCACAACTCTTTGGCAATTCCTGGAAAACGCTTTCTGCTTGCTCCCCGCTGGTCCCTGGCTCCCCACTGGACCCCTGTGATGTACATCTGCAAGCCGGTGAGTTGGCAGGGAAAGGGGAGAGGCATGGGCACCTAGGGTTGGGAGGACTGCTTCTTCGAGAGATATGAAAAGGGAACTCGGGTCAGGAGGGTGCTGGCCAAATTTGTAGGAGTGCTAAGAAAAGAGGAGCAGCAGGGGGGTGGGGAGGAGAGACAGTGAGGTCCAGGCAGGCAGGAAGCCTCATAGCCTTTCACTATCAGGTAAACACACACACCTTGATACTGGCTTCTCCACCTCCGGCAAAAGCTGAAGTCAGCTCTGTGACCCCACCAGGCCCCACCCTCTCTGCCCGTGTCCCCTACTACTCCGGTGCCCTCTGCTGTGCCGCAGCTGCCCTGGCCTCCCTGTCCTTCTTTCTACAGTCAGGACTGCTGTCCTCTCCCTGCCTTTGCACCTGCAGTTGCCTCTCCTGGAATGCTCTTTCTGCAGACACGCACATCCCTCAGTTCCTCGCTTCTTTCAGATTTTTGCTCAGACATTACCCCCTTGCTGAGGCCTTCCTGACTGCCTGAATTCAAATTGCTGTTGCCCCTGCTGCCTGGCCTTGCACTCCCCATGCTGCGTCTTAGCTTTCTCTTGCTCCTTAGCTTCTCCACTTTTGAAGTTGCTATGTGAATTTTTTAGTGATGGTCTCCTTTGACCAGCATGTAAGCTCCAGGGATTTTCATCAAGCTGCATATTCACACCCAGATGTACTAAACCACACCCATACCTTCCCAGCCAGCTGTGCACTGAGGTAGCTGCCTACATCCATACTGTGCGCTCTCTCGCTCTCGCTCTCTCTCGCTCTCTCTCTCTCTCGCTCTCTCTCTCTCTCTCTCTCTCTCCTGAGCCATGGGGAGGGAGAGAGACAGTCCTGGGATACCAGGCAGACTGCCCCCTGACTGCCTGGCTCCTGTTCTTCCTGCCCCAGCTTCCTACTCAGTGCAGGCCTGTAGTGTGCTCACGGGGGAGCTGTTTGCGCCCTGCTCTGCGTTCCTGAGCCCTGTGCCCTACTTTGAGCAGTGCCGCAGGGACGCCTGCCGCTGCGGGCAGCCCTGCCTATGCGCCACGCTGGCCCACTATGCCCACCTGTGCCGACGCCATGGGCTCCCTGTTGACTTCCGCGCCCACCTGCCAGCCTGCGGTGAGTGCCTACCCATGTGGGGCTGGGCTGGGGGAGCTGCAGCTCCAGACCTGTGTGTCCCCTGCCCCCTCTCCACTGGGATGCCCTCCAGTCTCCTCCAGCCTGACTGCACCCATAGCCTGCTTCTCCTCCAGTGTCCTCCACCACTGCCAATGGTCCCCATCCCCTCGGTCACTCAGGCATAACACCTGGGATGTGTGACTCAGGACTGCTTCTGTTAACCTTGCTTCCACTCCATCTCAAGTCCTGTCAGTCCTACTAATCCCAAATTCACCCACTCCATCAGAGCCACTTCGTGTCGCACCTTTCTAAAGACCACTTGCCGTTGCCCTGGAGTTTGAGTACACATACTCAAGTCGTGTGCCAGCCCCTACCCATCCCTACCCTAACCCTGGGCTATGCTCCTTCCCATGTCTTCGTCACCTCTCAGCTCTAGCACAAGGCCTGACTCTCAGTGAGCTTTTAGCAAATGTTAGTTGAATAAATGAAAAAGGCCCTGTACTGGGAGTCAGGAGGCCTGAGACCTGTTCCAGCGCTGTAGGTGGCTTGCTGTGTGTCCCCAAGCAGGGCTCTGATGTTCTCTGAACCAGAGTTTCCCCAAAGGGGATTGGACAGGACCACTGGTTCTTAACCCTGGCTGCATATTAGGGTTTCCATAGGAACTTTCAAAAGATTCACGCATCTGGCCAACATCGAGTGTCAACTAAGGCAACAGATCTGGCAGTGAGGCCCAGGCATCGGCATTTTCAGAGGCTCCCCAGGTGGCTTTGGTGTGTAGCCTGGGTTGAGAACAGCTGAACTTGTTGGTCTCAGTGGATCTACTGGATTTTACAGTGGGAGACTCTGTGAGGAGTGGGACGGTGGCCACACTGGCTGGTCTCGAGCTCCTGACCTCAAGTGATCCGCCAGCCTCAGCCTCCCGAAGTGCTGGGATTATAGGCATGAGCCACTCTGATTTTTGAGTTTTGACATGTAATAACCTGCACAGCTAAGATCTCAGGCAGGTAAAGGCCCCAAAGGACAGCGGTAGGCACTGTGGTGCATCCAAGCTAAAACACTGCTAAAACTAGATATAAGTGCAGAGGCACTGCAGGATACAGAGCAACATTCAAAATTCAATGATGTTTTAATATCAGGCTGAACTTGGCAGAAGGGTCCACCCGATGATTTGCCATTGCAGTGTATTGCTAGGCAGTAGCACTCTGGAGTCAGACCTGGGTTCAAATTCTGCCTCTGACTTTGATCTGCTGTGTGACCTTGGGCAAATGTCTTAACTTCTCTGGATCTCCATTCTCCTCATAGATTGACAGCCCCACTCCACACAACTGTGGGGGTGAGGGAAACAAAGCATGGCCTCCCTTCTCACTGCAGCACTGTCCTGTGAGGCCACCAAGGAGTATAGCCCCTGCGTGGCCCTGTGCGGACAAACCTGCCAGGACCTGGCCAGGCCTGAGACCTGTGGGGTTGATGGTGGTGACGACCTGAGCAGGGACGAGTGTGTGGAGGGCTGTGCCTGCCCGCCAGACACCTATCTGGACACCCAGGCTGACCTCTGTGTTCCCCGGTGAGTGGGCCAGCTTGACCTCTGGGTTGGGTGGGCTGGTGGGGCCAAGGATCTCCATGGCATCTGAGACTGGGGAACCTGGCTGGGCCTCTCGTGTCCCGGCTTCCCTGCACAGTTGCAGGCCACACCTTGGTGGGTAATGTGGGTGGGCTCCCTCCTTGGAGCCTCCCTTCCAGATCTCTCCTCAGCCTTGGCCTTCGGGGCATTCCAGCAGCTTCCTCACAAGACAGAGCAACCCCACAGAGCCCAAGGGCCGTCTCTCTCCTCACTGGCCTCTCCTTCCACAGCATTTATGGACTTTCTAGTATGTTCCAGACATTTCTAGGCCTTGGGAATTCAGCAACAAACAAAGCAGGGTTCTGCCATCATGGGGCTCACATTCTAGGGTGGCAAGACAGACAAAGAAATGAACAGACACTTAATGGACGGGGGCAGCACGAGCTGTTGAGCCAAGTAAGGCAGAGTGAGAGTAGGGAGCCCATTCCTGGTTGCATTACTTGAGGTAGGCCTGGAAAGCAAGGGGGGAGTGAGGGAGGAGGCTCCAGGAAGAAGGGGTGGCCTAAGGTTCAGCTGGTTCTCAGTGTGGCTGGAGGGCAGAGCAGGAGGAAGAGAGTGGGAGGCGGTGACCCCATATTCTGGGGCGACTGGCAAGGTCCTTGGTCCCTTCCAGGCCTCTGTTTCTCTGGCTATAAAATAACACGTTTTTATTGGTGGTTTTCAAATGGCGGGCCTCTTTAGGGTAAATAGGAGTCACTCACAGGCCTTCCCAAACTACAGAATCCTCCGTTGAGATCCAGATGTGTGCCTGGCAGCTCCCACCCCTGTACGCTGAGTGTTGCCATCAGAGGGTGTCTGTGTGGTTTGCCAGGGAGAGGAGGCGGTCGCTGATCAGCACTGGGGCCGGAGGAGTTCCGGCATCCCGTCCGTGACTCACTGCTCGGCTCCAAGACCGGCACGTGCCTGTAATGGGCACGTTCTGTGGGAGCTGTGTCAGGAGGAAACATAGGCTTTGCCCTTAGATTACCTGCAGAAAAGAAGAAAGACAGCACAAGAATCCCTACCTTACAGAATCCCTGCGAAGAATCAATGAGATAATGTGTGCAGAGGGCCTGGCTGGGTGTCACTGGCCAGAGTTCAATGTGCTTAACAACCAGTGCAAGCACAGGCACTGAGCAATGGGATCGGATGCTGGGCGTGAGTGACCAGGACACCTGCGCCAGGCTGCAGCACCAGCTTCCTATCTGCCCCATTCCTGACCTGACGTGGGCTCAGGAGCCATGCTCCTGTTCGTTCTGCCCTTCCCTTCTTCGGTCCAAATGAGGCTGGCTGCAGGAGAGTATGGAGACCAGTAACTGTCCTTGTCTAAGTTTGGTGCATGGCTCTGAATCTGGGACCCAGCCCTGACCTCTGTCCCTGGTGCCAGGCAGGCTTTTCTGCTCGCTGGAGATGTGCCACATGTCACTATAGACACCATTACTCTTCCCTGTGTCCTTATGCCCCTGGTTGGCTGAGGGTGGGGTCCCTGTCCTTGGCAGTCCCTGCTTCAGCTCCTGAGCCTGCTCACCTTTCTCTGCTCCTGCTTTTTATAGGACCCAGTGCTCCTGCCACTTCCAGGGAGTGGACTATCCCCCAGGAGACAGCGACATCCCATCCCTGGGCCATTGGTGAGCTCCGTAGGTAGCAGCCTTCTTGCCCTCTCTTTAAAGGGAGGCTGCTGACTGAAGACAGTCTGGCTGAGTGGAACTTTCTGTGAAGGGACACCCAGTCCTGCTTTGTGCAGGGAGGGGGCAGTGAATGAGGATGTCTGTCTGAATTCTGCAGTGACCCGAGGGCGGCGACATGGGTGTCTGGGTCCTGCAGTGATTGGGTCGGCTAACCCTGGGGCCTCTCTCTCTCTGCAGCCACTGCAAAGATGGAATCATGAGCTGTGATAGCAGAGCTCCAGGTAAGGGTGACTGGAGGGGTGGAGCCTTTCTGGGGGCTCCCCATGATAAAGGAGAGTAGGGAGTGAGGCCTTGATCAGGCCACAGTGAACCCACCCGAGGTTTTGCCCTACACTGGGCCTTCCGTGTTCCTTGCCCTCATAGCAAGACTCTAGCTTGGAGGGTGGCACCTGAAATCCTGTCCCAGCCTCAGCCCCACCCTAGTGGCTGTCCCTGCTGCTTGCGGAGGAGAGGCTGAGACTCTGTCTTCCTCCAGGGCAGCCACCTGGGGCAACCACGTTGAGTGTCTGGGCAGTTTCTTGACTTCCTCTGAGTCCTGATTTCCTGACTGAGCTGTCATGTATCTACTGAGGCAGACCCTGCCCAGGACAGTGCTGGGTGTGGGTTCACAAAGGTGGGCAGGACAGCCTGGGCTTTTGAGACCCTCCTAGGCAACAGAGACAGGGATGGGGCAGGACAGTGGGGGGGGGGCAACCTTCAAGGGGCTGGGAGGTTGGGGAGGCCCTGGGGGCTGGAGCATTCAGGGAGGGCTTCCTGGGGTGGAGGAAGGGATCAGAGAACAATCACACAGTAGGTGGTTCGGAGCAGGGCCTCCAGAGTCATCTGGCCTGGGTTCAAATCTTCCCCGGCACTCACTAGCTGTGCAGCCCTGGGCCACCCACTTTATCTCTCTGGGCCTTCATTTCCTCTTCGGCCATAGCCTAGATTCCTGAGTCCTCTCCATGTTTTGTGTATATTCCTGGAAGTGCTTTTCCTTTGGTCACTTCTGGCTTTGGATTTCTGGCTCTTTGGGACTTTCATCTCACCTCCTGTGCCTGTTCCTTTCTCGCTGGTTCATCCCAGCCTGGGCATGGCACTCAGCTCCTTTTTGTTAATTTTCCTAAAAAAGATCACTCACACAGTATGAATGTGCGGGGCAGACCTTCCTGAGGGCTCAGGGAGAGAGGGTGGGTTCATGTCACAGAAATAATGGTAACAGGACAGTGACTCTCCTGGTCGTGCAGAGTCCTCTGGTCCCGCTGCCGCACTGATTGCTCATCCTCTTGCTAGCCCCTCTCCTGGTCCCTCTGGGGCACTTCTCACTTTATGATGACTTTGGGGAGGAGAAGTGGCTTCACTCCATTATTTGGGAAAATGGGAGACGATAATACTTCCTAGAGTTGTTGCAGGCTTCAATAAGATGACACGGGGGATGTGCCTGGAGCAGCCTGGTATGGGGGATGGGCAGCGATGGTTCCTGGTGGTTGTGGTCCCATTGTGTGACAGACAGCGCACATCTATCCCTCCCCCTGTGAGGTGTATCTGGGAAACCAAGCAATGCCCATGAGCAGCCGGGCTGGGAGGAGGCTTCCAAGCCTGTCTCTCCCTCCCTCCATCCTCCTGCTGCTGCCGCCCCTGTAGCCCAGGAGCCCATCCTGAAGCCCCGAGCCCTCCATTCCCATCTTCTTCTCTTCCAGCTGCTGCCTGCCCAGCAGGCCAGGTCTTCGTGAACTGCAGCGACCTGCACATGGACCCAGAGCTGAACAGGGAGAGGACGTGCGAGCAGCAGCTGCTGAACCTGAGCATGTCAGCCCGTGGCCCCTGCCTCTCAGGCTGCGCCTGTCCCCAGGGGTAGGTACCCATGCTGCCTTGGGCCCATGACTCTGAAGACTGGTAGAACCAATGGCCACAGGGTGGAGTGGGGGCAGGGAAAACATCACACAGCCTGTAGGAAGGCACTAGCCTGGGCTGGCCAGCCACAGCCATCATGGCCAGCGAGGAGTGTGGAAAGAGGAGGGGCTGGGCATCCAGCCTGGAGTGTGCTCTGTAGGAGGGAGAGCCCTGGCCACCCATCTGTGAAATGGAACCATCATCATGCCCAGCATCTTCACAGGCTGCTGTGAGGAATCAATGAGCTCGCTCAGTGGAAGTACTGAGGGGGTGTTGGGCACGCTGTGGCGCTGCCGTGGGGTGGCCACTGGAGAGGAAACCTGAGGGGGTGTTGGGCGCGCTGTGGCGCTGCCGTGGGTTGGCCACTGGAGAGGAAACCTAGGTGTAGCTCTCAGCCTCTTCCCCTCAGGAGGAGGGTCGATGCCTCCGAAATACTAAAAAATGAAGACCCCACCCGGAGAAAACTGTCCCCTTCCCAGGTCCCCCAAACCCTGCCATTAAAGCTGTGAGAGCTGTGTGGTCAGGCTCTGTGGGCATGCCTGTGTGGGCTCTGTACACTGAGGTGGCCCAGGGCCCAGCACCCAGCTCTGCCCCCTTCTCATTCCCAGGTCTGGGCTGAGAAGACAGCTGGTAGCTCATCTGGCTCAGCAACACCAGGCTGTGACCTTCAGCCTGTGCAGAGATTAGTGGTCACTTGGGAGTCGTGGCCCAGGCCTGCTAGCCAAGGAAAATGAGATGGGGGTCAGGGTGTCTAGGGCGGCAAGGGGAGGGGACAGTCAGTTGGAGCTTTACTGTTTCTAAGACACTTGGGTGTTGTTACCTCCTTCTGTCTCAGAGCATCCATGGTAGAAAGGAGGGGAGGACCGTGATGCCCATTTTGCAGATGAAGAAACTGAGGCCAGGGGCAGGGTGGAGGGAAGTGGTACCCAAAGAACCAGGACTCAAACCCAAGTCTCCTTACTCCAAGCCCAGCCACTGGCCCAGAGCACGTGAGGTCCAGGGTCTGGTCCCCTACACAGAGATCATAATGTAGGTTGTGAGCCTGCCCCTTTCAGGCAAGAGCGTCTGAAAGAGAACCTGCAAGCAATCCTGTACCTGGCCATCTGCTGCCATTTGGGCCCCGGAGTGACATGTGAGGAGTATCTTGGTCACTGAAGGTCCCCTTGTGACGCCATCCTGTGTGCACAGCCTGCCTCTCAGCCTGAGGTCAGGAAAAGCCAGGGTGTCTGGGGTCAGGAACTACTCACTGCCAAGAGCAGTGGCAAAGCCACAGAGGCACAGTGGAAAGAGTGCCGGACTGGAGACTGGGAGACTGGGCTCTGGGCTCAGTTTGGCCGATG
This sequence comes from Saimiri boliviensis, assembly GCF_048565385.1. Classification (NCBI taxonomy): domain Eukaryota; kingdom Metazoa; phylum Chordata; class Mammalia; order Primates; family Cebidae; genus Saimiri; species Saimiri boliviensis. The sequence continues at coordinate 87,205,599 of NC_133454.1, forward strand.
ACCCATTGCGTGCTGTATCAAAGCCCCGCTAAGGAGCTTGTCAAAGTGAAATTGGTACCGTCTCAATTTGTAGGGAAGAGCAGGCATTTCCTACTATCCTGGGACATCCTCTTGCTGGGACAGGGCTCCCAAAGATGCCTAACCATCCTTAACAAACCCTGCCTAGGACCCTTGGCACTCATGATCACCTCTGTGTATGAGAGTTCCGGCTGTCTGGTCACCATGCCCTTCTCTGTAATGTGTCTAAGAATTTCCAAAGAACGGTCTGTAGTTGTCTGTGCACCTCCATGTTTTTTGCTTCTGGGAACTGAGCCAAGGGCCCTGGGGTCACTACGCCATGAAACACAATAAGCACAGATTCTGGAGTCAGGCTTGAACCCTGGTTCTACCACTTTCCAGGCTGGTCTCAAGAAATCCTCCCAAAGTGCTGGGATTACAGGTGGGAGCCTCTGCAGCTGGCCAGCTTTACAATCTTAGCTTTTACATTTAAGCTCATGATCCATTTAAAATTATTACATTTTACATATGTTGCAAAATGGAGTCAAGGTCTATTTTTTTTTTTTTGATGGACATCCAGTGGTTATAGCCCCATTTTTAAAAAAATACTTTCCTCTCCTATGTAATTGCTTTGGCATTTTTGTGAAAAATTAATCGACTGTATACACATGGGTCTATTTCAGAACTCTACTCTGTTCCATTGATCTGTTTGTCTGTGTTTATGCCAGTATCCACTCTCTTGATTTATGAAGCTTTACTGTAAGCCTTGAAATCAGGAAGTGAGAGTTTTTCAAATTTTTTCTTTTGTTTCAAAAAGTTGTTCTAGATCTTTGCATTTCCAAATAAATTTAGGATCATCTTATAAATTTCTACCAGAAAAAGAGAAACCTCTGAGGTTTTGAATGAAACTGTGTTGAATTTGTAAATCAATTTGAGGAGAATTGACATCTTAACACCAGTAAGTCCTCCAAACCACAAATATGGTATTATTTTCCTATTTATTGGTCTTCTTTAATTTTTCTCAGCAATATTTCATAGTTTTCATGTAAAGGTTTACACATTTTTCATTGAATTTTTTCATAGGTATTTGCTGTTTTTGTTGATGTTATGAATGTATTATTTTATTAATTTTCCATTTTTTAATTGTCATAATATAGAAATACAGTCGATTTTCACATGTTGACCTTGCATTCTGCAATCTTGCTAAATCTATGAGTTCTAGTGGTTTTTTTTTTGATGGATTCTTTAGGATTTCAGTAGGTGATCATGTCATCTGTGAATAAAGATGACATGATTAAAAATTTTAAATAAAGTTTAAAAATTTTAAACTTTATTTAAAATTGTAAATAAAGTTTTACTTCTTTATTTAAAATTGTAAATAAAGTTTAAAATTTTTAAATAAAGTTTTACTTCTTTATTTAAAAATTTTACATCTCATATGTTGCTTGCCTTCTTGTGCTGTATTGGACTTACAATATACTTTTGAATAGCAGTGATAGAAGTAAAAATCATTGCTTTTGTCTTATTTTGGGTAAAGCAGTCAGTCTTATACCATTAATTCTAATATCAGTTTTAGTTTTTTTGCAGATGATTTTTACTAGATTGGGGTAGTTTCTTTTTATTTCTATTACGGTGCAAATTTTTGTAATAAATGGGTATTGAATTTTGTCAATTTTTTTTTTTTTTTTTTTTTTTTTTTTTTTTTTTTTTTTTTTTTTTTGAGATGGAGTCTCACTCTGCTGCCCAGGCTGGAGTGCAGTGCTGTGATCTTGGCTCACTGCACCTCTGCCTCTCAAGTCCAAGTGACTCTCGTGCTTAAGCCTCCAGAGTAGCTGGGATTACAGGCATGAGCCACAACGTCTAGCTAATTTTTGTATTTTTAGTAGAGGGGGTTTCTCCATTTTGGCCAGGCTGGTCTTGAACTCCTGGTCGCAAGTGATCCTCCTGCCTTGGTCTCCCAAGTGCTGGGATTATGTGAGCCACTGCACCCAGCCTGTCAATTGATTTTATTTATTGGACTATTGTATGATATTTTCCCTTTATTTTATAAATGTGGCAAATTACATTGGTTGATTTTAAAAATCTTAAAGCAGCCTTACATTCCTGAGATAAACCCTAGTTATGACTGATGTAATATTTAATATTCTATGGCCTGTGGTTTTCCGTACTTGCAATGTTTTGTCTGATTTTGGTATCAGATTAATGCCGGTCTTATAAAATGAGTTGGGAAGTATTATTTTCCTTTCAATTTTTGGAGGAGTTTGTTTAAAACTAGTATTATTTCTTCCTTAAACACCTGGTAGAAAATTTACCAATCTTGGAGGAGTTTTAACTTCAAATTTAATTTCTTTAAAGATATTAGGCTATTCAGTTTACCTATTCCTTCTGGGCTGAATATTTATAGTTCACGCCTTTTAAGGAATTTGTTCACTTCATCTAAATTGTCAAATTTATTCACTTAACATTGTACGCGATATTTCCTTATTTTCCTTTTACCTTTTACTATCAGTAGAATCTGTAGCAATATCTCCTCTTTGTTCCAGATATTGGTAATTTGAATATTCCCCTTGCCCTTTTTATCATTCAGTTTAGACAGGGGTTTGTCAATTTTATTGGTCTTTTCAAAGAAGCAACATCTGGTTTTGTTGATTTTTCTGCATTGTTATTTTGTTTTCTATTTCACTAATTTCTGATCTTATCTTTATATATTTATTTATTTTTGAGGTGGAGTCTTGCCCTGTTGCCCAGGCTGGAGAGCAGTGGCACAATCTCGGCTCACTGAACCTCGGCCTCCCAGGTTTAAGTGATTCTCCTGCCTCAGCCTCCTGAGTAGCTGGGACTACCGAAGCACACCGCCACGCCCCAGCTAATTTTTTGCATTTTTATTGGAGACAGGGTTTCACTGTGCTAGCCAGGATGATCTCGATCTCCTGACCTCGTGATCTGCCCGCCTCAGCCTCCCAAAGTGCTGGGATTACAGGCGTGAGCCATCGACCTGGCCATCTTTCTTTCTTTCTCACTATTTACTTTGGATTTAGTTTGCTCTTGTATTTCTAATTTAGAGCTTTTTTTATTCCTTTCTATTTTGCATCCAGACCTGGACATTCCGGCCACTTCAGAAGCCCTGAACCCCATTTTCTGTCTGCTCTCCTCAGGGAGACATTGTGCTGTGCTTGGGTTCCATCATCCTGTACTATAGTCCAGAAAGTGACTCCAGGCAGAAAATATGGATACAGGAGCAATTAACAAGAGACTCCCTTCAGTAAAATGCCTGTAGCACCCTTTCTTTTTACTTCTTTAACCCATGTGCTTGTATTCTTTTCAAAAATAAAATAGGAAGATTGAGTAACTTGTTTTAGTTAGATCCTGGATTTGAACGAAAAATTATTTATTGCCGGTTTGTGTTCTTAGCCCTGCCGCAGGCTCTGTCCTGTTGATACCTGGATCTAGCCTGATGCTGTGGCCTGAGAGCTTTAATAAATGCCCTCAGACATCCTTGGCTCCGGTCTGGGAGTGGTCAGATTTCATGGAAACCAGACTAAAAGATGGCAGCGCTGCAGCTTTGCGGCCTGTGGTCTGAGAGCTCCACGAACAACCTGAGTAGGAGGGTCAGTGCCCATATCCATGGCCTGTTCATCAGCACACAGCTAGTGCCTAAGGAGCAACTGGCAGCCCCCCGGCCAGTAGCACTGTGGCTGGTAGAGGTAAACCTCGCTTCCTGATGGATGACAGGAACTTCCAGGCTGGGCCGAGTTTGTTACCGGTTCTTCCAATTACCAAGGTGCCTCTGAACCTCACTGGGCAGCTGCAGGAAGGGCAGTAAATACACAGTCAGCGTCTTCTAGGGTAAATGTCGGATGCCACCTCTGAGCATCCAGGTTTAGGCAGGGTCCTCCACAGTTGGCAGCTATGGGAAGGGTGCTCTCCTGACTGCCTGCTTGCTGTGTCCCTACAGTCTGCTCAGACACGGGGATGCATGTTTTCTGCCAGAGGAGTGTCCCTGCACTTGGAAGGGGAAGGAGTACTTCCCTGGGGACCAGGTGACGTCTCCTTGCCATACCTGGTAAGTGAGGGCCCCAAGCAGGCTTTGCTTTTTTGCTGGGAGGGGGCGTGGATATGGACGCATGGTGGAGTGTATAGTCTAGCATTCCCCTTTCATTATGTTTGTATTCATGTTGTGTGTTTGTGTGTTGTGTGTGGTATAGGGGTTTGTGTACACATGCAAGTATATGCATACAAAGGAATACGTGAATGGGTTTGTTCAGCTATGTATATGAATGTGTATACATACATATTTGTAACCATGACAATTTGTTCGCTTATTTATATGAACACGAGTGTGAGTGCAAATCCAAAATGCATATGTGCATATGTGAACATACGTGTACATGGATATATATAAAAAGGCAGACATTCACAAATCTCAATATGTTAGTGAATATATACAATTAGAAATTTGTATATGTAGACGGGTGTGTTTATATATATTTGTGTGCATTAGGATCCATTTAAAATATGTGGACATGTTACCTGCAAAGTGTGTGGATAGATGTGTGGATTGGCTATACGTCTTTGTATTCACATGTGAGTGAAAATATCTGTGTAAGGGTGCCTGTGCAGGGGTACATTCTTGTGTACGAAAGTACATGTGAGGGTATTTGTTCAGTAATGTAAGTGTGCATACATGGGAGTGTGTGCACCTGGAGTGGATTTATGGAAACAGCCTCCAGGCTAGTTCTGCAGGGCCTGTTCTGGGTCATGCAGTGGTGGGTAGGCAGTGGGTAGACTCAGCTTTCTGATAGCGAGAATGCTGGGGGAGGGGGTGAGAAATGATAAATGTGCCCTGATACTGGAAAATAAACCCAGTACCTGTTCCAATTTCGAGAACCAGTTAGGGGCAGCCTGAAGTGAGCAGGAAGCCCTTGGCATGGGTACTCCAGGGCCCAGCAGAAAAGCTCAGAGAGGTTCTATCTCAGAGACCCATCTGGCTAGCTGGAGCATGGCCCCAGTCCCTGTCCCATGCTGGGATTGAAACCACCCTGTTTCTGTGGCCTGCAGGATGGCCACACAGGAAGTGTTTCTTTCTGTGTTAGAAGCAGGGTCACAGTCAAGCCCATCTGCTCCAAGGCTGGTTTCCCCAGATACATCCGAGTGTGCCTGGCAGGGCAGAGCCCTGGCTGTTTGACCCCAGAAGTCCCTGGGTATAACGATAAGACACAGACCTCTGCATAGGCTGTGTGCTCATTTTTTCATGGGATTTTGTGACTGTGTTGAACCAGAGATGACGAAGGATGCCAGGCACATGAGGCGAGAGACTGGGGCTGGCTGGCCTGGGTTTATCCAGGGGCGCTCAGGCCCTGAGACAGAGTCACTTCCATCACTTCACTGGACTCCAGCCCTGGCAGCAGCACCCTCACCCTCAGGCAGGGAGTAGGTAGCTGAGTTACGTTGAAGCTTCTCCTGTGAGCGCAGTGTGCTCAGAAATCAGATCCAAATCAGAGGGGGCGAGAAGACTGGAGCCAAGGCCAAAGAGCTGGGATTATTTAGGATTTGGAACTCTGACTTGAGAAGGCATCTGCCTTCACAAGAGAGGCTGTGAAGGGTGGGTGTCCTCTCCTGTAGAAAACTAAGGGATAGGTGGGCAAGTTTTTACTTTTTAACTCAGTTGTGAAAATTCTACCTCCTATTGCATGGACAAACCTTGACATTTGCTCTCAAAGGACTTGCCACTGTGGCCCAGATTCCAGCTGCTCTCCCTGGGAAGGTGGGTCATGCTGGTGCCACTCAAGCATTTGCTGGGATCTGTGTACGGAGCCTGGCTGCCCATCTCTTCCCAGCTCTGTGTTCTGCGTCGCCATTGTCAGCAGCATGGCCAGCCGTGGTGGGAGTATTCCCAACACTGCCTTTATGGCTGGGTCATAGGTCATGTCGGTGGGCAAGTGACTGGATGGATACACAGGCTTAGGAAGCTGTGGAGTCAGTGCATGGCCGAGTGTGTCTGTGGCACGTGACTGGAGAAAGCCTGCCTCTCATTGTTGCTGTCAGACATGAAGCCTTGACTTCCTCCCCCTTCCAAAGATTTTGGCGCTGAGCTCTGTGACTCTTGCCAACCTTACTCCTTCCCTAATTCTTGGAGAGCTTAGTATCTGTTTAGAGGTGCTTCTAGTATCTCCCAACATCACAGTTTCTTCATCCTCTCTTTTCCAAAGACCTTTCTCCATCCTAGTGGAGTGAGGGGTCATCTTGTAGATCTTGTCATTCCTAACAACTCACCCAGCCCATATCCCAATGTCTCATCTCACCTTCTGTCTTTCTACCCCACTCCCTGCCATACCCTGACTCCCTCAATCCTGGAACGCCACGGGGATTTCTCATCCACAGCCCCTACCACCTCTCTGCTGCCTCTCACCCGCTTTATGTCTCCCTTCCCTTTTGCCTCAACCTGTGGTCGGAACCACAACCACTTCCTTGATGCCGCCCCACTTTTCTTCCTCCTCCCGCCTTGCCCTACTTGTTTGGCAAAACCACGACCCTGGTGACATCCATGCCTTTACTTCCTTTGTGTCTGCGTCCATGAAGCTGAATGCGACAGGAGGGATGTGCAAAACCCGGCTGCCAGCTCTCATTTAAATTCATGGACTCAGAGCCGTCCAAAAAGGCCCTCAGGGTGATGGGATCTCAGACTATCTCCCGGGTCTGCTTTGCTCTTTCATCCTGCTGGGTAACTACTCCACTCTCTCCTCTCTCCTCAAAGCCCTGACGCCTCCTCCCCTCTCATTCTCCTCTGATGATCCTGCTTCCTGTTTCCCTGAGGAAACTAAAGCCATGAGAACTTCCCAGGCTTTGTTCCCATGGATTCTGCCTGGACAGCAGATGGACTAAGTGGCCATGTTCCTATCTAAAGTCAATTCCTTCACTTGTACTCTGGGTGCCAGTTCCTCCCTTGCCCACTCAAGGACATCACTGCAACATCTCTCCCCCTTTTCTCCCATAGAAACAATTTGACATTCTGTACTGGGCCATCCCTATTGCGTAAGAATATATCGTTTGAAAAAATTTCAATCTCCTAGGAACTGCTCCATTCCTCTGCTTGCCTTTTATTGCAAAAGTTCCTGAACACTTTTTCTGTATTTGCTGTTTCAAGCTCCTGTTCTTCCATTTCCCTTTAAGCCCTCTCAGTCAGGCATTTTCTCATCATTCCATTGACAGTGTTCCTGCCAAGGTTACCAGTAACTTCCATGTTGCCATATCCGGCTTTCCTTTCTCAGTCCTCACCTTCCTAGACCTGTGGATGGCATTTGACACAGTTGATCATGTTTCCATCATTCCCTCCTTTTTGATACTTTCATTCATGTGGCTTCAGGGATACCACCTCTTCTTGCTTTTCCTCTGACCTCTCTTCCTGCTCCTTCTCAGCTTCCTTCATTGGTTCTTCCTCTTCTCCATCCTCCTCTGTATTTATACTCACTCCCTTGGTGAACTCACCCAGTCTCATGGCTACAAAGCCCATCCATAGGCAGAGGATGACCAGATTTCTACCTGTAGTCCAATCCATGCTTCTCAACTCTAGACTCACACATCCAACTGCCTGCTTGACATCACCATATGTATGTCTAATGGATGTCTCAAACTCAGCATGTCCGGAACTGCACATCTGATCTTTCCCCTCAAACCTGCTTCTCCCTCAGCCTTCCCCATCTGAGTTGATGAAGACTTCATTCTTCCAGTTACTCAGGCCAAAAAATCTGGAGTCAACCTTGAGTCTTCTCTCTTACTACCTGTATCGAACCAGTCTGCAAACCCCTTTAATTCTACCTTCAAAATACACCCAGAATTTGACACTTTCTCACTCTCTCCACTGCTGTTACCCTGCTCCAAGCTGTCATCTCTTCCCTGATGTGCTGCAGTAACCTCCCAACTGGTCTTTCTGCTTCCCCTTGACCCCTTTGAGCTTAGGCTCAGTGTGGCAGCCAGAGTGGAACATAAATCACATCATGTCATTCCCATGATCAAGTCTTCCAGTATCTCCGTCCTTCATTCCTAGCAGGCGCTAGCCTTCCTGCAGTGGCCTTATTGGACCCACGTCATCTGACCCTCCATGGCCCCTCTGAATTCTTCTTCTACTCTCTTGCCCTTGCACTCTCCATTCTAACCATCTTGTCTCCCGGGTATTCCCCAGGGCCTTTGGAGAGACTGTATCATTTGTCTGGAATACCCATGGAGCTAACTCTGTCACCTCCTTTTCCTCTCTACTCACACGTGCCCCAACCACCCTACAATTTAAAACTGTAGCCCACTCCACCAGCATTCCCGGTGCCCTGTATCCTGCTCCCCCATAATACTCATTGCCTTCTAACTCACTATAGTACATACTCGCACTGCCTTATTATTTTTTGTTTAGTATATATCTTCTCCCTCTAGAGTAAACATTTTACAGAGGCAGAGGATTTTTTCTTTTTCTGTTTTATTCCCTGTTGTATCTCAAAATTTTGGACTAATGCCTGGGATATGGTAGGCACCTAATGTTTGTTGAATGAATGAATAAGTGAATGAACAGAGTGGTAAAGGGAGTATGGACTTTGGAGTTAAATAGATCTGTGTTAAACATCAGGTCCGTTATTTATTGGCTGTGTCCGATAACCTTCTGAGCCCTGGTGCCTCGTGCATGAAATCACAATCCTACCCTCCAGGCTTCTGTTAGAGGTTGATGATGTTTGTTGACCCCTTTGCGTAGGGACACGGTATATACGCATTAAATAGGCAATGGCCCTGTCGTGAGTATTCAGATATGGGGTGGGTGTGCCCTGTGAGCAGGTCTGGGTGTGTGTGTTTCAGCGTGTGCCAGCGGGGTTCATTCCAGTGCACCCTCCATCCTTGCGCCTCCACCTGCACTGCCTATGGAGACCGGCATTACCGCACGTTTGATGGGCTCCCGTTTGACTTCGTGGGGGCATGCCAAGTGCACCTGGTCAAGGTGAGTTCCGGGATGTGTCTGCCCAGCTGGCTCCATGTGGACCTGTCAAGGCATGCTGGTGCTCTGGACTCCAGTCTGATGCAGAATTGGGTGGTCGGGGATCTAAGCCCTGAGGTGGGGCTGTCTAGAGACTGGAAGAAGTGCTGAGACACAGACTCAGGGCTGGATGGAGCTCACCAGTCCTGAGATACTGCACTGCCTGTCTGCTCACTGTTATAACCTTGTTGTCTTGGGTCCCAATGCTTTTTCTGCCTATACTAGCAAGAACTAATGCTTTCCGAGCTTTTGTTATATACTTAGGAGTCTGCTGAGCCATATTTTGTGGATCATTTCACTTAAATATCACAGCAGCTCTACAAGGTAGAGTTTATGGATCCCATGTTATAGATGTAACAACTCAGGCTAAGGGCAGTTAGGTAACATACCCAAGTCACACGGCAGTCAGTGGTAGAGCTGGGGTCAAGTTTGACCAAGAAATCTGACTGTAGAGGTGGTGTGCTTAAAGGAGTCACAGGTTTTAGTTTCCAGCTCACCTGAAGGAAGAAAACTGGTGATATGGGGGCACAGCAAGGGGAGGATTCCTCCCCAGTAGGAATGTGCACTGACGTGGTGGAGGAGTGTCACAGACACTCCTATCTCTTAATAAGAGTAACATCAATAATAAAAATAACAAATAATACTAATAAAACCTTTTATGGAAGGAATCTTATCTATAGGGCAGGCACGGTCCTGGGATCTTTCACATAATTGCAGTAACTCCACAAGATAAAGGTTACTGACCTCATTTTATTTAAAGAGTTTTAAAGGTTAGTGCATGCTCTTCACCAACATTTAAAATATTGTAGAAGCGTATATTAAAAGCAAATATTCCCCTTCCCATCTCTTCTGTTCCTGTCTCCTGTGGAATAACCACTCCAAACAGTTAGGGATGAATCCTGCAAGACCATTTTTCTGTGAGACATGGACACACACACACACACAGACACATACACACACACACTTTGTTTAGTTTATATGAATAATATTCTACAATGTGCTTTCTTCATTTACTAGGATACCTTGACTTGATTTCATATAGTCAGTGCACACTTTTTTCTTTTGAACAGCTGTGTAGAATTCTCCAGAATTAATGTCCTCTGGTTTGTTTTATTGTTTCCCATTGATGGACATTTAGGTTGTCTCCAATATTTAAATGCTGCAGTGAATACCTGTGTGGTTGTATCCCCAGGTTCTTAGAAGTGGAATTGCTGTATAAAAAGCTATGTACATTTAAAACACTCAATGCCAGCAAATTGCCCTCCAAAAAGCTTACCCTAGCATCAGGAACGTATGTGAGACAGTACCTCCTCCACAAACTCTATCGACACAATAATCCCTATTATATATTTATTCATACATTCATTCCTTAGCTATTTTGGGGAGTCACTACATGCTGAACACTGCACTAGGCATCCAAAACCAGAACAGCTTCAGAGAACAGAAGTCGCCCAAAGTCACGCAGCTCAGCTAATGCAAAGTAGAAGTGGATTGAAAACCACTCGGGAGTGCACGTTCCTCCACCTCTGTGCCTCTCGGCAGGATCTCTTTTCTCTCTTGTTTTATTGGACTCGCTTATTTTCTCCTCAGAGCACGTCAGATTTCAGCTTCTCTGTTATGGTAGAGAATGTGAACTGCTACAGCTCTGGCATGATCTGCAGGAAATTTATTTCCATCAACGTCGGGAACTCACTCATTGTCTTTGATGATGACTCCGGAAATCCTGTAAGGCTCAGTACCTGTGAAGGTTGTGTAGACAATTTACAGGTCACCAGGGGTTGGGGCAGAAGAGGGCCAGGGCCTGGCTTCCTTACTACAGCAGTTTCTCTTGGAGAGCCACTGAGTTAGAAGCCCAGACTGAATTCCTTGGCTGGGGTCAGGAACACAGAGGCCAATGTCAGGATATGAGGGAGACAGAGGTGTTGATGAGAGCCTGCCTGCAGACATAGCTGACCTGGCCACTGGGGGGGGCACTTGGGTACTGAGGTACTGACCATCTCTGTCCCTCTAGAGCCCAGAGAGTTTCCTGGATGACAAGCAGGAGGTCCACACGTGGCGAGCGGGATTTTTCACACTGGTGCATTTCCCACGGGAGCACATCACCCTCTTGTGGGACCAGAGAACCACAGTGCACGTCCAGGCTGGGCCTCAGTGGCAGGTACTCACATAAGTGGCGACCCTCATGGGATCCTCTGCCCCTGCTTGGGGCTGAGCCAAGCCCTCGGTGTCCTTGGTGAGCTGTACCCTCCCTGAGGAGCCAAGAAGAGCTCGCCTCTGTTCTCTCCTCCACGCCGCTCCGGGCCTCTTCTCCTCTGACACTGCCCCATCCGTCTTCAAACTGTGACCTCAGCAGTGGCTTCTACGTCAGTGATAGACCCCTGGGCTCATGGAGACCCCTCTGCCTGTGGCTCATCCCTGGCATGCTTGCAACTGACCATGGTGCCCTCTCTCCTTTCAGGGCCAGCTGGCGGGCCTCTGTGGGAACTTTGACTTAAAAACCATCAATGAGATGAGGACCCCAGAGAACCTCGAGCTGACTAACCCCCAGGAGTTTGGCAGCAGTTGGGCTGCAGTTGAGGTAAAGTCTCTCCAGGCTGGCTCATGCCCCTCACTCAGATGGGCACCATCAGCACTGAACTGGCCCCAGGTCAGGGAAGAGGGACGCTGTCGTGAGGCTTCTCCTGCAGTGTTCTCAGCCTTTGACTGCATCCCTAGCCCTAGACTCTGTCCTGTGGCCTGAAGATCATGCAACCTCTTGTCTCACAAATCTAACTGCCAACCCTACCCTGGATCAAGCCCTGGTAGGGTGGTGGGGAATTGGGAAGGTAATAAAGTCTGTTATAGGAGAGATGGTCACTCATCATTGATGCCCCCCAGTGCCTGGCACTGGGTCTGGCACAGAGAATAAACCAAGAGAGACTGAGGTGGGTTGAGGCAATCAGGGAAGGCTTCCTGAAGGAGGTGAGACTGGTGCTGGCACTTAAAGTCTGGGCCATGCTTAAACTGGTGAATAGATCAGAGAGAAGTTCTCTGAGAGGAAGGGCAACACTAGCAGAGCCAGAAATGAGGGGGCTGCCCCAGAGGACAGTCTGAGAGATGTCTAACTGAGGCTGCCAAGCTGTTACCTGTGGGGGAAACGGCACTGAGTTGAGAGCAGGAGACCTAGGTTCTTGTCTTGAGTCATCCATTTACTTTCTGGGTGACCTTGAGTAAGTCCCATCTCTGCGATCCTCTGTGAAGAGAGGAACTGGGCCAAGAGAAGGATGATGAATAGATTTCACTTCATATGACAACTTTGATTGGCCAAAAGAGGCTGCTGGGGAGCTATGTTGAGAAATAATCCAAGATCTGTGTCCAGCTCAGCTGGAAGAAGGACTGTGATCGCTTATTTATGTCTGCCATGGGAGCAGCAGTGGACAGTGGTGATATGAGTGTTACATATTTGCCTCTCTTAGACTTAGTGATCCTAATGTCCCGCTGGGAAGTACACGGAGATGAGCCTATGTAGACGGGCGTAGGGGGAGCGTATAACTGCTCCAGGTGGGACAAGCCTGTTCCCACAGCCTCTGAAAAGTGTGCCCTAACCCACCCCCACTTTAGAGAAGCTCAGTAGGTGACTAACCCCTGTTGTCCCCACACCCCCATATACATCATATTTCTCTTGCTAATCCCATTGGGCATACCACGGGGCTCTCCAGTGAAGATGTAGTCTAAGAAAAGAGGTTCAGCAGTCATCAGAAAAGTCTGTCTTAGTTATCCACGGCAATGCAACAATTTTATGACTTAGTGGCATTAAACAACACACATATATTATCTCAGTTTCTGTGGCCTGGGAGTCAGGGCATGGCCTGACTTGGTTCTCTGCTTCGTGTCTCACAAGCCTGCAGTCAAGGTGTCGGCCAGGGCTAGGCTCTCACGGAGGCTCCACTGGGGAAGGAGTTGCCTCCATACCTGCTCACATGGTTGTTGGTCACATTCAGCTCCTTGCAATTGTAGGACTGAGAGCTTTCTTTTCTTTTTTTTTTTTTTGGCCAGTTTTTGGCAAGAGACCACCCTCAGCTCCAAGAGACCACTGACACTTCCTGCCATGTGGGGTACCCCAACAGCCAGTAAGGGAGAGACTCCAGCGGGATGGGCTCTGGGATCTCATGTTGGGAATCATGTGATCACATACACATGGCCATCACCTGGGCCCTATTCTGTTGGTTTGAGGCAAGGCATCACTCCCTTCCACACTCAAGGGGAGGGGATTTTACAATGACATGAATATCAGGGGGCAAGGATCATGGCGGCTACCCTAAAATCTGTCTGTCCTGTCAGGCAACAGGCATTTGTCAGTAGGGAGGTCAACAGGCCTGCCATTGCCCCTTAGTGCCCAGACACCCTCGATCCTCGGGATACGTGTGTCCTGAATCCTCTCCGAGAACCATTTGCCAAGAAGGAGTGCAGCATCCTGCTCAGTGAGGTGTTTGAGATCTGCCACCCGGTGGTGAGTGGACCCCAGCCTCGGCCCCTCCCGAGCCCCCCTCCACTCTCCTGGGATCCTTTCAGCTCTTGGACTCCCCTGTGTCTTAGAAGGGACAGCTCAGATCCACAGGAAAGATCTGCCCAGATCTGCTATTCCCCTGCCTCCAGCTGGCTCCAACGAGTCCATCCTTCTCCCCAGATGACCAGGCACAGACAGCCAGGCAAACAGAGCTTGTGCCCTTTTCAAGCCCATCTTGATCTGGCTCTTCCTCCTTATCACAAAGTTCTTCTAGATGGTGGACCCAAAGCCCTCATGCTGAGGCACCGCCTATTGCCTGTTCTGCCTCAGTGCACGCAGAGAAGGCTGGAGCTCAGCATTGCACGGCACCCTGCAGGACTTGAAGGCTGCTGCCAGACTGGCCTTGGCTGTCTCTGGCCCCAGCTGAGCAGTTCAGGCTCTACCCCTGCTCAGCCACTCTCAGCTCCTGGATCAAACAGCCCAGACTCCGGAGAGGAGAGAGCTTGATTCTCAAAAGTGGGCATCTGCCTGGTCCATGGAGTTGTCATTTCCTTGGGAGCTGGCTGTCCTTCTCACTTCACACCTCATGAGACAGACAGCTCACCCTGTCCTGTGGTCCCTTCGTGTTGGTGCTGGGAGCCATCAGCTGAAAAAAAGCTCCAGATCTGACATTTGGGATCTGTCCTCTGACCTCTGACTTCTGATCTTCAGGTTGACGTCACCTGGTTTTACTCAAACTGCCTGACGGATACATGTGGCTGCAGCCGGGGTGGTGACTGTGAGTGCTTCTGTGCCAGCGTCTCTGCTTATGCCCACCAGTGTTGCCAGCATGGGGTGGCTGTTGACTGGCGAACCCCACGCCTCTGCCGTGAGTGTCCCAGACAACCACCCGAATGTCCCCTGTGGGCATGCCCTGGAGGCACTGGAAGTCTGTCTGGCGTTTACTGAGTACTTAGAATGTAGCAAGCACCAACTGCTTTGGGCGTGTTATTCATTGACTTCTTACAACTACCCTTGGAAACAGGGCTATATATTTCCTATTTTACAGTTGAAGAAACAGGCTAGAGAGAGAGAGATCAAGTAACATGCTCAAGGTTAGTGGTGGAGCCAGGGTTCATCCCTAGAGAGTCCAGTGCAAACCTGTGCTCTTAGCTACTTTGCTGAAAGAATCAGGAGCCTAGACCTAGAGGTGCGACTTGCAAGCTGTGTGACTTCAAACAATTCACCCAGCCTCTCTGAGGTTCCGTTTTCTCATCTGAGAAACAGGAATAGACCTGCCCCACCAGGTTGACTCTGAGGACCAAATGGGATGATGAATCTAGGAATCCTTTGTCAGCTGAGGTTTGCAGGTCCCATGAGAGGCAGCACAAATGATCAGTTTCTTCAGAGCAAAGGTGGTCTGCAAATGCTTTTCATTGCACACTCCTATCAAGTAAAATCATTTTGTGTACATACATATGCACACACACATATGTACTCATAGATGTGCATCCATATAGTATTAATGTAAAATACATAAACAGATTTAAGAATAATTTTTTTTTTTTTTTTTTGAGACGGAGTTTCGCTCTTGTTACCCAGGCTAGAGGGCAATGGTGCGATCTCGGCTTACCGCAACTTCTGCCTCCTGGGTTCAGGCAGGTTGTAAGAAGTCAATTCTTCTGCCTCAGCCTCCTGAGTAGCTGGGATTACAGGCACGCACCACTATGCCCAGCTAATGTTTTGTATTTTTAGTAGAGACGGGGTTTCACCATGTTGACCAGGATGGTCTCGATCTGTTGACCTCGTGATCCACCCGCCTCGGCCTCCCAAAGTGCTGGGATTACAGGCGTGAGCCACCACGCCTGGCCTAAGAATAAATATTTAAAAGATGAAAGAAAATTTAAAGGAGTCTAAATTAGTCATTGATTATTTTTTATTTATTCCTGCACACCAAAAGATTTTCCTTGTGCAAGCATCTTACTTTGGGGAGCAATGGCCATAGCACAGCCTTGCACTTTGGGATCAGACTGAGTTCGAACCCCAGCTCCACCAGTTGGCCTGGGACATATTCCTCATACTCTGAGTCTCTTAGTCTGTAATGGAGAAGTGAAGGTAACTGCTTCTACCTTGTAGGGTGCTGTGAGGTCTAAACAAGGCAATGCACGTACAGCACGTGGCACAGTGCCCTGTGCTAATTTGGGGGTGGTTGTCATTTTTTCACGGATAGCCGGGTGCTGGCATGTCCTGAGCCCTGGGGCCTCCAGGCAAGATGCCCCAAGAAGAAGGTGGAGCTGGAGGACATTTGCTGAGTGTCCCCTGTGCGCCAGGCCTTGTGTCTATGCGCATCCCTTCATTTAATATTCAAGGCTAGGGGAAGGGGATTGAGGCTCTTACCTGCGGTTCAAGGTTTCGGGGGCACCAAAAATGCAGTAAGCAAGAGAAATAATATTTTAATGTAATATTTCTTTAAAATAAAAGTTACTGCAAAAATACTGTGATGAACAAACTATTCAAGAAGCAGTGGTATGAATTTTTCCTTTTGTCTCAGACTCTAGTGGAGCTCAGTGGAACACTGTTAATGATCCTGTCTTTGTTTTTAAATTTTGATATTTTCATCATGGATTTTTTTTTGTATTAATTTTGATGTCCTAAAAATATTGCATTAAATAGTATTTATCTTGATTGCTGAGATTTTTGGTAGCCCCTTAAATTTCACATCTGAGATGAGCAGGTTGCCTTACCCTGGTCCAGGCCCTGGCCCGTCTATGGGGCAGATGCTAGTAGTGGTCCCACTTTAGAGGAAGGCATTAAGTTTCACTGACGTTCAGTAACTTGGTCCAGTATGCACAGTTTATGAGTGGGGGAAGTGGGATTTGAACTCAGGTCTGACTCCAGAGAGCTGGCTTTTTAATGACCCTTCTTGACTACCTTCCCTTGACTGGGTACACCCTGGAAGCCAGAAACTTGGCGATTTTCTAATTTTCTTGTTCAGCCTTCCGAGTCTGCAGATGGAGGGAGAGGCAGGCACGAGCCTGCAGCCATGTGGCGGGCCTGCCTCCTGACCTCTTATGCTCTTTCTGGAGGGTGACCCCAGATGCATTGACCTTGTGGTCTGGAGTGTGGAGTGAGTCGGTGGCTCTCTTCAGACCATGCCTACGTGTGAAGCATGCTGCTTCTAAGCTTTATCCCAGGTCCATCGCCTGGCTCCTCATGGCTTTGCTGCTGGCTTTAGGGGTCTTCTGTGAGGTCCCAGACACACCCCATTGAACTGAGCAATCTGCGGCCCAGGGGCCAGGGGAACAGGCTGTGGTGCTGAGGCTTACCACTAGAGGGCGCGCTGAGCTCACGCTTGCAGGAGATTGTCAAGGCTTGGCTGGTGCAAGTGGCGCCACAGTGCAAGTGGCTTGAAAAAGCTGAGGATGCTGCGGGCTTCTGGTCCCCTTCGCACCCAAGTCTCTTGGAAGACCAAACTCCATCTTGTGCTTATCTTCTATGGGGGCCTTCCGCAGCATTTCCGATTGAAACTCCCATTCCTTGGTTCTAATCTTGCTCTTCGGCGCCACACAGAATATACCCGCTTCTTTCCAACATTCATTCATTCGTTTGTTCATTTACTTGACTCATTGCTGAGGTGCCTGCTGTCGGCCAGTCTTTGAGCCTTGTGCTGTCTGCCCATAGAGGAGCCATTTCATCTCCTCTACTTAAAATATCTGCATCCGTGGCCATCCCCGAATCTTGGCATGTGCGAGGCAGGCGAGGCCCAGCACTGGGGGAAGAAGGGAGGCTGGGGTGCTGGGGGCCTTGGCTCTGTCTATTTGTTCCAGGCTGTAGGCTGGCTCTCAGGAAGTCTCTGTTCTCTCTCTTTCAGCGTATGACTGTGACTTCTTTAACAAAGGTAAGTCCCTCCTCCCCACGTGGAGCCTCGGAAGCCCAGGCACTGCCAGCCACATCCTGATGCCACACAGCATCAGCCATCCCGTGGCACTGCGTGCCCTGGCAGAGCCATGACCCAAGCTGGGAGGGCCCCAACATGCAGAGAGAGCCCTGACAGTGCAGGACCCAGGGATGTCCTATGCCTCTGTCCTCAGCGTTCCTGCATCCCCTGGCGGGGCCCAGGCACGCCGGCTCCTGGGGACCACTCAGCCGGGCAGCCCCAGCAGGAAGGAAAAAAACTCCATTCTCACCAACAAACTAGCTTCTCCGCCTTCATAAGCTAGCTCATCAGGCCCACAGAACGTCACCTTGGGTTCCCTGAAGATTTGCTTTCGGCAAAAGCAGACACAAACTGCCCTTTCTGAGGATGGGTGGGACAAGACATGTGGCCTGCCACATTCATCTTCAAACTCAGCCAAGGTTGCAGGGCACCGGGAGATGCTCTGAAATCTGGATTAACAGGGGTGAAAACACAGGTCATAATTAAAGACCCAGCGGAGGTTAACGTCAACTTTAGAGCCACGGGGATTGGGTGAGCGGGTGGAGAAGGGCTGCCCAGGAGTAGCTTTTCATCCATTTGGGCCAGGATCAGACCCTGGCAGAGTGAGATGCTCATCTGTTCCTCAGTGCTGTTGGCCTTTGGCTTCCAACCCCCGACCCTCCTGGGAACTGTGCTGCCAGGAGCAGGCCTTTGTGGGCAGAGATGTAGGGCTTTGCCCTCGGTTGCCTGCATTATCAGATTTTGGCTTGAGAAACTTCACCCTGGCGAGAGCATAATGGGTGAAGTGGAAGAGAATGACTGGAGACAGGGTACCATCTGGGGGCCTGTGAGATGAGGGCTAGGTGAGAGTGTAGCATGAGCCTTCGGGGGACTGCAGCTCTGCCAAAACGCTAGGCCCCAGGGGCTTCTGACAGCACCAAACCTTCAACCCCTAAAAGAACCAGCCTGCATTGGGAGAACTGTGGTCCCTGGGACAGACAGGATCTGTCTGACATCAGGCAAGACATTTCAGCAAGACGGTGCTGCTCCGTTTTCGCGCTTCCATGGCATTTTGGGTGGCAGTAACTGGCAAAGGACAAGCTGTTTCTAGCATCCTCCACCTACCCACCCACCCACTCACCCATCCTTGCTCTGTTCTTCTACTAGCATTTCCTCTGGTCCAGGCTGGCCGGGTGCTGGGAAGTCAGTGGTCCATGAGTCGTGCCACAGCGGCGTGCGGAGCGGGCTCACACCGACTCTCTAGCACCCATTGCGTTCCTAACTCCATGTTCAGTTGGTAGTTTCCAGTCGACCCCTGGTGGGAGTGTTTACATCATGGAAACCCACAAGCCCTAGAAACCGCATTTTATTTTTTGAGAGCCGGATGTTAACCATTGGTCCTCACAGCACTGCCCATCTCCCGTCTAGTGGGGGTGACGGATGTGGACCTCCTATCCAGGTCCTCATCAGAAGAGTGGTGACTGGTGTGTGCCATGCTCCACGGCTGGTGGGGTGCAGAGGAGTGGGGACAACATTTGCGTATGGCAGGAGGGGGTGCAGGGAGAGCTTCATGAGGAGGTGACATTTGAGCTGGGCCCCAGAGGTTGAGTAGGCGTTTGCCAGGCACAAAACGGGAGGACTACTCTGAGTGGGTGGAACCGTGTGATGGGACATGAGCTGGGAAATAGCACCACGGCTCCTTCCAGGAAGAGCAGGAGAAGTTCAGCGTGGCAGGAGCCAGGGCGTGGGGGCACTGGGGGTGGAGGGGAGGGGCTTAGGGCTGAAGGGCTCCTGAATTCCAGCTGGGCTCTTTAGAGTCTGTCCTGAGGGCCATGGAGAGCCACTGCTGCACCCCAGCAGGGGACATGGCTGGGAAGGCAGCTCAGCAGCCGTGGGGAGGAGGCCTTGGAGGGCAGGGGCACAGCAGAGGCAGGGAGACCCTGACAAAGCGATCGTCCAGGAAACCCGTGCTCCGTGCCAATCTATACTCACAGCCGCAGGAATTCTAAAATCAAAAGTGACACGTGCTTGAAATAATTAGATAAACACTAACATGTCTATCATCCCTCAGGCCTGGGGTGGGCAGAGAGCAGGTCTGATGTCTTCTTCCAGAGGGGACCTTGAATAGGGCGGCGGCTGTGATGGTGAAGTGTCAGGCAGTGGGAAGGCTGTGGGGAGACACGGGGGGCCCAGGCGCTCCTGTGGACCGCCTCTCCCCGGCTCCCTGTGAGTGATTCAGGCGCTGTGCAGAGGGTCTGTTCCTTTCAGGGCTGGCAGCCTGGGGTCCTGTCCCTTCCTTCTCAGGGTCATCAAGGTCTCTGGGATGTGGGATGAAGGAAGCCATCAAGAGTTCCTCCTTGGTAGCCTCCCCTCCCACCACACTGCTGCCAAGGGATGGGGCAGGAGGCAGGGGTGGCGGGCAGGCCAGGGAGGCCAAGCTGCTGATGGGTCTCTTCTCTCCAGTGCTAGGTAAGGGCCCTTACCAGCTGTCCAGCTTGGCAGCCGCTGGTGCCCTAGTGGCCATGAAGGCAGTGGGCGATGACATAGTCCTAGTGAGGACAGAGGATGTGGCGCCAGGGGACATTGTGAGCTTCCTGCTGACAGCTGCTCTGTACAAGGCCAAGGCCCATGGTAAGGCCCACCCCAGTCCCACTCTGGCTCTTCTGGGAGGGAGGAGGGTGCTGGAGGAGGGGAGGGTACTGAGGTCGTTAAGTACCCTATCTGTAGTGGCCGGAGAAATGGGAGCTCCGGCAAGTGCCCCTTTCCCAGTTGAGATGGTGCTTCTGGGTCAGCTTCTTATCCGCTGCAGAAACACTCTCCATCTGCTCCCCTAAACACCAGGCAGCCAAGGCACAGGTGTGTCTCTATACCTTGCTGCACGCAATAGCTGCGTTCCAGAAAAGCAAGTGGCTGCTCTCCCTCTTCATGCTCCTCCTCCTCCTCCCTCTCTTCCTCTCTCACCCTCTCTCCCTCCTTCCTCTCCTTCCTTTCTCCCTCCATCTCTCTTCTTGTCTTCCTTCCTTTCACTGAGCCCTAATCCCATGCCAAGCACAGAGCTCGGTACTGGGAAATCAGGGATACAAGAGACACAGTCCCACCCATCAGAAGTCCACAGTCCCACTGGGGAGACAAATATGCCCAAAGGCAGTCACAGCACCTATGAGAACACTGGGGAGGGCCCCCCACTCAGTCTTAGAGTCAGGAGAGGCTTCTTAAGATAGGGGATGTTCCCTTGAGGGTGAGAAGGAGTCAGCAAGAACTTACTTACTTACTTAGTAAGCTAAGCTCAGGAGTTGGGACTTTATCTTGAGGGCAATGGGGAGCCATGGAAGGGCTTTGAGGAGGGGAGGGACATCCTGGCTCCTGCCCAGCCCCAGGCACTGCCAACACCCCCAGCTATGGGTGATGTCCATGGTGGTGTGAGCCTGGGGGAAGTAGGTGGTACCCGGCAGAATTGAGTTGCCGCAAGAGGAGGCCTGGGAGTGAGGAGCCAGGGACTGGGCCACAGGAGAGCCAGAAGCACCACTTTCAAAGAGAGCACGTCCTCCCTTCGCGTTTCTGACCCCCAGATCCCTGGGCTCCTGCCTGATGAAGCGTGTCTCACCGCCTTCCAGAGGAGCCAGCCATCTGCTTAGTGAGGCTTTCCTGTTCTCTATGCAGGATTTTAGTCTAGTAGGTAATGCATAGTCCAGAGAGGGTGTTGCCTTTCCACTAGATTTGTGGATATGCTAAGCAGGACCCTGGAGTCACCTGGCCTTAAAGAACATTGCTGGGCGCAGGGTCCCAGAGGTGCTGCCATCCAGGCTCCACCTCAGAGTCAGGCCTGGGTCTCATGGGCTCAGTGGGGACCCAAGCTCCTCCCTCACCATTCTGTGCTGCTTCTCCTGAGCTGTGCCCAGGGTCCTGGGCAGCCAAGGAGAGGTGCCTTGCAGGTAGGACCTGGGGTGGCTTCCGGGAGGAGGTGCCCCTTGATTTGGGCCTTAAAGGATGAGAAAGGTGGTGATGAGAAGTGGAGAGCAGGAAACATCACAGAGGCGAGGACCCAGCAGTCACTGAGGCCCAGGCTCTCCACTCTGTGGAGTCACCACCATGGCCTGGCACAGGTCCCTGGGGTGCCAGTGTTACCCGAAGATTTTGGGGGGCGGGGAGGTTATTTATTTAATAATCATATGTTGCCCTTCTATAGCACCTCTCATGTACTGGCATGGTTCTAAGCGCTTCATGTATAGTGACTCATTTGATTCTCAAGACAATCTTAGGAGGCGGATTTTCCCAATCTAATCTACAGATGAGCGAACTGAGGCCCAGGAGGTTAG
Organism: Saimiri boliviensis; assembly: GCF_048565385.1. NCBI lineage: Eukaryota > Metazoa > Chordata > Mammalia > Primates > Cebidae > Saimiri > Saimiri boliviensis. The sequence goes on from NC_133454.1 coordinate 87,227,303, forward strand.
GTGATTTACCCAAGGGCGCAGTGCTTGTTAGTGACGGGCGCCCACTGTTTGGGTTCAGAGTCTTTCAGTCACACTCCTCTGCCATGCTGCCCCCACACCGAGGCATTAAACAAGAAATACAGAGAATGGCACGTGAAACCACTCGAATATTTATGGTACAGCACAAGACGCTGCGCCTCAAGGTGTCTGCCGTGTTAGAGGACAGCGGGCAGCGAGGAAAACAGTGGAGAAGCCTTGATCCCTGCCAACTCCATCTTCATGAAGGAGGAAGCCAAGGCCCAGAGGGGAGAAGTGACTTTCCTGAGGTCACACTGCCATGGAGTGGGCTGGGGCTGAGGCTCAGTGCCCTACCTCGCTGTGCTGCCCCTGCCTGTGCCTGCATCCCTTTGTGGGGACTGGCCGTGTGGCAGTTAAGATGCTGGGCTCTGGCCTCAGCCTGCCTGCACCCAGCCCTGCCTCCCTCATCCACCGCTGATGTGACTCTAGGCCTTACTTCCCTCCTCTGTAAAATGGGAATAGCAATATCACCACCTTGTAACCTATCATAGAAATGTACTCTCTGCCCACCCCTCAACCCCCAGGATGAGCTCCACGAGGACGAGACTTTCCATTATTTTGCTCCCTATCATGGCCTCAGTGCCTAGAACAGGGCCTGACCCACAGCAGGCGTGCAGTAAATACTTGCTGCTGAATGAAGGGATTTTCTATGTCACGGGGTTCTCGTAGGAATTTCATACCTTGCGGGTAACTGGCTTGCTTAGCACAGTGCCTGGCACACAGTGAGTCATGCGTAAATAGCAGCTGTGATGATTAACACGAATAATGAAGTCTGCCTTCCGTTACCTGCCATCTGCTCACGGCTGCCCATGGAGGAGTAACAGGGACACTACCAGTCACACAGGGGACACTTGGGAGGGGCTGAAGATGCACCCACCTGGCACCAGGCCATGCCAGGCACTTCACACACACCTCACTGATGACCACTCCAACAGTCTGGGCATGAATGTGCTTGCCCATAGCACAGCCAGGGTGGTGAGCTGGGACTCCTGGCCCCATGCTCACTACCTGTGCCTGCTTGTGGATTTGGGAATTGGGAAGACCCAGGAAGCCTGTGCAAGGGAAACTGTCCACCTGGCAGCATGCCCCCATGTCCTAGAAACGAGCAGTTGTGGAGGCTGCAGTGAAGACAGAGACGAGCTGTGTGTCTCTGGGCAAGCTCCTTTCTCTCTCTCTCTAGGACCCTCTCCCTGTCTGTGGGTTGGACGAAGGGCTGCCAGTGCTGGGAACCCTATAACCTGGCAGATCACTAACCCCCAGCCTGCCCCGCACATCCAATGCAATGCAGCCCCATCAGGGCAGCTGCCTCTGTTGTATTCACTGCTGGATCCTGGGTGTTTAGAATAGCGCCTGGCACATTGAGGGCACTCAAAGGTGTTTGTGGGAGGAGGGAAGAATGAAAAGAGGGATGCAAGGGGGAGGAAAGGAGATAGTTCAGCTACTTTCCTGAGTCTCAGCAGTTGGGGGTTCTCTAAGCCTCTGCTCGCCCTCAGGTGGGGATGGTGTGAGCAGAGGGGCAGCCAGTAGGCAGGGCCCTGCTGGTCTGCAGGTGTGCTGCTGTCTGGAGTCACTGAGAGAGCAGATGTGTGCCAGGATGCTGTCCCGAAGCCCACCCAGTCTGGACTTCTCCCTGCACTGACCCTCCCCATGTGGCTTTCTGCAGACCCAGATGTGGTGTCCCTGGAGGCAGCAGACAGACCCAACTTCTTCCTGCACGTCACAGCCAACGGGTCTCTGGAGCTGGCTAAGTGGCAAGGCCACGACGCCTTCCAACAGCGTGCCTCCTTCTCGCTGCACCGGGGGATGTGGCAGGCAGGCCTGGTGGCCCTGGAGTCCCTGGCCAAGCCCGGCTCCTTCCTCTATGCGTCAGGCCCAGTGCTGGCCCTGCGGCTGTACGAGCACACGGAGGTGTTCCGCCGGGGCACGCTCTTCCGCCTTCTGGGTAGGTGACTCCTGCCATCACCCTAGGCCCCTTGGCCCTCTCAGTCCGCTGCTCTTCCTGCCCTGTCCCCACCTCACCCTTCCAATTGACCCCAAGAGGGAGAATCCTCCTCGTGGCACACGGGGCCACGCGGGTGCAACCCTGAGATGAGAGGTGGCCCAGCCTTCAGGTTGACGGCCTAGGCAGTCACGAGCAGTGTGGCTTGGGGTCCAGTCAATTTCCCGAGTCCTGCCAACTGCCACAGGCCAATTACATGGTCTAAAAATACAGTAGCCTTTGTGGAAGTGAGGGGAGACATGATCCTGGCTGCAGTGTGCGTCGCTGCCGGCTCAGTTTTCTTGCTGATGGGGTCACATGCCTGCCCCATGAGTTCAAACTGCTACATGGGACACAGGTCTGGGGACCAGCAGCCTCATCTCTCGGTGGAAGGCTCAAGCCTGTGGACAGGAATGGGGCAACTCCCCGACCTTCTGCCAAGGCCAAGTGGGGGTACTTGTGTCTGTGGATGGATCCACTTGCATGTATACATAAGCAAATGTGTCTCTTCAGCCAGCCTCTTCATTTCATCACACACCCCACCCAAGCCAGGGCTGAGTGAGCTCATTCTTCCCTTCAGCGGCCAGTTATCGAATCCTCCTTTGAACTTGGCATGGGACAGATTTATCACTGGCCATGATGACAAGACTCACTCATGATGGGAATATTTGCATCCCTCTCCAGAAGACCCTGGGGCAGAATGGCATGAGCCCAGGCTTTGAAACTGGACAGTCTTGGATTCGAATCCTGACCCTGGTCTTAGAGACTTAGAGGAGAGCCCCCATTTCCTTGACTCGGTTTCTTCATCTGTGAAATGGGGAAATTTGTCTCGGAAGTGAGGCTTTGTCTCCTGGGCTTTGCCCTGGGCGTGGCACATAGTAGGTGCTCCCCAGATGTAAGTTCTGCTCTCTAGGCTTTTGGAAAAGCAGGTTTCTTCACAGCTGGCAGCAGCGTATGGATTAGGATGTCTGGAGGGGCTGTCAGGGTGGGGCTGCTTCCTGGAGCCTGCCACGGAGCCTGCCCACACCTCCCTGCCCAGCTGTGTGTCTAGAACTGATCATTCGTGCCGAGGTAGTCTGGGGTCTACTTGTCTGCCTCCAAGCTCCCCATAGGCTGCAGACTGTTCCTTCATTTATCAAGGTGCCTGCCACAGGGCCTCTTTTGAGAACATCTCCCCTGAAAACCTTTCATTTCCCCAGCATCATCTGTGCCTGGGTTTCCTTCTCTCTAAAGTGGGGGTGATACTAGTGCCTGCTTCATAGGACGTTGGTAAGGCCGAATGAGAAAATACATGTGAAATGTTTCACGTAGCGCCCGGTGCTGTTTAAGAGTTAGCCCCAGCCACCCGGAGCAGTGAGGGTGGTGCTCACACGACCTGCACCCGTTCTTTCCTTAGGCCCTGGGAGGCTCTTCAGGGCATCCTCTGGGAACAGAGAGGGCTGAGCCTGGGGAAGAGTACCTCCCTTGTCTCTATGGGGCCAGGTGCCCAGGAAGGCTTTGGGCTAGAGGGGGAGGGATCTCCCAGCGCCTCCCCTCACCCTGCAAAGGAGAGCCTCTTGCCTCTGTGGAGGTCTGCAATGGCCCTGCTAGCGGGAGGGCAAGGAGGAGGAGGTTACTGTGTCCTGGGATACGGGGCAAGCCTAAGCACCAGGGTCCCAGAGGGGCAGGATGGGTGGTAGTGTAGCCCAAGGGAGAGATGGGGGGTTCAGGCCCCTTCTTTGGCCATCCTTCAAAGCCTCGGCTAGAGCTTCCCTGTCCTCAGTCCTGCATTCGGTTTCCAGAGCCCTTACCCCAACCACCGTGAACGCTGTTTCTCCTTAGCATGGTGTTTTCCCCCTTCACTTTCCCTGCATGGGTCCATTTTTCCCCTCCACAGGATGGAGGGACAGGGCTGAGCTCTGGGACTCCTTCTGTGTCTGCACCTGACCCAGAGTTGCTGCCCCATCTTGCTTTTTAGATGCCAAGCCCTCGGGGGCTGCCTACCCCATCTGCGAGTGGCGCTATGATGCCTGTGCCAGCCCCTGCTTCCAAACCTGCAGGGACCCACGGGCAGTCAGCTGCCAGGACGTACCCAGGTGAGGTGTCAGGGACTGTGGGCGTGGAGTCAAGGTGTGTGTGCCAGTGTGTGTGTGCACTCACATACATTTGTGTATGAGTGTTTCCTATGTTGAGTGTATGGGGATGTGTGTACCAGGGTGACTGTGTCTTTCTATATGTGCACATGACTGAGCATATGTGAGTCTCTATTTGTGCACGATGCGCATGCAGCAGAGCCTCATGTGCGTTTGTGAGCAAACTGCTACAACTGTGCATTGTACACAGCTGCATGTATGCATGTGTTGTGTATAGCTGTGTGTGTGTGTGAGGGCGTATTCACTGATGTTTGTGGCAGTCTCTGTGGATGTGTACGTATGTGTGTGTAAACACTTTGGACTTCTGCAGGGTTGGAGGGGGTATGTTGGGCCACGTGAGAATGCATCCAGGCAGACGTGTATGAACATGTTCACAAGTGTGTGCACAAATGCACTTTGTGTGTGTGTTTCCCTCTCGGGCTGAGGGATAGGAGTGTGCAGGAGTGTGCTGCCTATGTATTTGGGTGTGTGTGCTGTACATGTGCGACAGCATTGCTATGGTGGGTTGTGTGTCTGTACACGTGATAAGCACGTGTGCACACACACGTGTGTCATAAGAAAGGGTAAGTCCTGTGCTCAACCGAGGGAAAGGGAGGCAGCCTTCTCTGTATTTCAGGCCACTAGCCTGCTGTCTGCTCTGTCCTCAGGGTAGAAGGCTGTGTCCCTGTATGCCCCACTCCCAAGGTCCTGGATGAAGTCACACAGAGATGTGTCTACTTGGAGGACTGTGAGCGGCTGGGACTTCTCATCTTCCCCTCGGGTTTTCTCTAAGTCCCTAGGGTCGAATTAAGCAGTCATGCCCCAAAGCTCCCAGGTCCCAGAGAAGCAAGGTCAGCACGGGGACCTCTGGAAAGAGTCACAGGCACCAGAGGCACAGGCCTCATCCGCTCTATTCGCCCCATTTCACAGAGAGGGGAAATGAGTCCCAGAATGGGGTCACATGGTGAGAAGGTGGTGCAGTCAGACTTAGACCTGAGGTCTCCTGGGTCTGAGGTCAGGGACTGAGGTCTGGGGCAGAGTCCAGACCTGCTGACTTCTCCTGGCCATCAGAAGCTGCCCTCACCCCATCCCCAAGGGTGCCAGTCCTCAATCCCCACCCTACAACCCTGGCCAGCAATGCCCGCCACCTTCTGAGCGGCAGTCACCCCACCTTCTGAGCCTCTTCTCTTGTCTCCATAGGCGTAGAGCCAGCAGTTTGGATTCCCACAGAGGCCCTTGGCAATGAGACCCTCCCTCCCAGTCAAGTACTGCCTGCTTCCAGTGATGAGCCACACCTGCCACAGGAAAGCCCCAGGACCCCCACCCACAGGCCAGCCCTCACCCCAGCTGCCCCACTCACCACAGCCCTGAACCCACCAGTGGAAGCCACTGAGAAGCCAGTGGGGTCTCCAGGCCCCACCCAGTCCACTCTGCAGCAGCCTCTGGGGCTCACTGCATCTCAACTCCCTGCCCACCCCACAGAAGCCCCAGCCAGCAAGGGAGTGACTGCCAGCCTCCTGGCCATCCCCCGCACCCCTGAGCCCTCATCCCTACCCACTGCACTGCAGACACCCACACCTGGCATGGTGTCGGGTGCCATGGAGACGGCAAGGGTGACTGTGATCTTTGCAGGAAGCCCCAACATCACAGTCTCCTCTCGGTCACCCCCTGCCCCTCGATTCCCGCTCATGACCAAGGCTGTGACAGTCCCAGGCCAGAGCTCCTTGCCTGTTAGGACGACACCTCTACAGGCCTCCTTGACAGCAAGTCCCTCCTCCAGACCCGCGGCCTCCCCTGGAGTGATCTCCAGGTCCCCCACCTCCTCGGGATCCCACAAGGCTGTGCTGACACCTGAAGTAACTAAAGTCATAAGCAGGACAGGGGTCCCCCAGCCCACCCAGACCCAGAGTGCTTCAAGTCCCAGCAGCCCCCTAACCATGGCTAGAACATCAGCAGAGCAGGTTCCTGTCAGTCCCCTTGCAACCAGCAGCGTGGAGATGGAGCTGTCCACAGAGAAGGGTGAAGCGGGGTACAGCCAGCCCACGGGCTTGCCTGCCTCCCCACAGCCACACCCACTCCCCACTGCACCACCCCGCCCAGCCCAGCATACCACCACGGCCACCAGGCCTCCAGCTCTGCCCCCAGGGACCCCAGCTGCCACCAGCCTGTCAGCAGTCACTCATGGGCTGGGAGCCACAGCCTTGGTGTCCCTTGAATCAACTCGTCCCTCCCAGCTCCTCTCTGGCCTGCCTCCCGACACCAGCCTGCCCCTGGCCAAGGTGGGCACATCTGCCCCAGTGGCCACACCCGGCCCCAAAGACTCTGTCATCACCACTCCACTCCAGCCACAGGCCACATCTCTCGCTGTGGCCATGACTCTGGCTGCTCAGACGCTTAGCCCAGTACTGCCTCTCACTCCGGCTACAGTGGCCCAGACACACCCACCTGCCCACACAGCACCCCTGGCAGCAGGCACAGCTCCAGGCCTGCTGCTGGGAGCCACCTTGCCAACCTCTGGAGTCCTGGCCGTGGCTGAGGGCGTGGCCTCCACGGTGTCTGTTGCCCCGCGAAAGAGCACCACAGGGAAGGTGGCCATCCTGTCCAAGCAAGTGTCTCCACCCACCTCTCTCTATGGCTCTGCCCAGGGTGGGCCCACAGAGCTCATGCCTGCCGTGAGCCACCCTCTTGCTCCTTTGGTGACTAAACCTGAGGGACCCCAGGCAGGCACAGCTCTGCCAGTGCCCACGTCCTATCCCCTGAGCCCTGTCTCAGCTAGGACAGCCCCCCGAGAGAGCACGCTGGTTCTGTTGCCTCAGCTGGCTGAGGCCCATGGAACCTCGGCAGGGGCTCACCCCCCAGCAGAGCTAGTGGACAAGGCCACCACAGAAGCATCTGGGCGCTCAGCCCCAGCCCAGAGCATCGTGGAGGGTTTGGCAGAGACCTTGGCAACCACCACTGAGGGCAATGCGTCCACCACCTGTGTCGTGAGTGATTTCTCGGGGTTCTGGCCACCTGTATGTGCCCCTTCCCTTTATCCCTTCCCTCTTCCCTGCTAGATGGACTTTTAGTCGCTTTCCTCGTTCCTGCCCCAAGCTCCTGGTCCCTGAAAAATTCTTCAGTCTTCCGTTGGCCCCTTACACCATACCAGGTTTCCGCCTTGCCCATCTAGGCCCTGGAGAGCTGATGGGATGGCCTAGTGTGGTGCCCAGGTGACAATGTGGGTATGCTGGTGTGTGCCTTTTATGCCTATGTGAGACTGCTCTGTGCATTTGTGTTCACATATGTGACACGACATGAACACTCATGCATCTGCATATGTTCTTGTGTGTGAGATGTGTGGTGTTTGAGACACCCTCACGGGCAGCTTTGTGAGAAACTGTGTGTGTGTGTGTGTGTGTGTGTGTGTGTGCGCGTGCGCACACAGGCTTGTACAAATATGCTAGGGTTTCTGTGAGTGTGAGCTAGTGTGTATACACGCCTGTGTACCCAGACCTCTCAGCAAAGGTCAGGCAGATCTGCAGAGGTCTCAGGGAATCGGTCCCTGGCCCCTGAGCTGACACTAAGCACAGCACCAGGCCCCAGATGGCTTGTTGCTGGGTGGAGGTTGAGGGCATCTTTCCCCAGAAGGTCCCCTGCCCCACTAGGACCTGCATGTGGGAAGGATCTGGTGCCCTCGCGGCTTGTGGGGTAGGGTGGGCTGTAGCTCCTTGATGGGCACTCACACATCCTTCACTCTGTGCCCAGCCAATCGCCGAGCAGGACTGCATCCGCCACATCTGCCTGGAAGGCCAGCTGATCCGTGTGAATCAGTCCCAGCACTGTCCCCAGGGCGCTGCTCCCCCTCGCTGTGGGATCCTGGGCCTCGCTGTGCGGGTGGGTGGGGACCGCTGCTGCCCGCTCTGGGAGTGCGCCTGTGAGTCATGGGGTCAGCGGAGCCTCCGGCATCCTCGCTCTATCCTTACCCAAGCATGACCGCCACCCCTGATCTGTGTGCCCCAAACTCCCCTCCCCCTGATCTGTGTGCCCCAGACTCCCCTCCCCCTGATCTGTAGGGCCCAGACTCCCCTCCTGGCCGTGGCTGAGGACTCCTGTGGGAGCTCGAGCTGGCAGATTTCCTATGCTTGGGACCTCTGATCTGTGTGATGCCTCCTCTGAGCCACCTTCCAGACCCCAGGGCTCTGCATCATCCAGGAAGGGGCCCAGGCACCTGCCCCATCTTGCTAGTCTTGGAGGCCTTGGTCTCGGAGGCATCCACTGGTTCTTCTTGTGCCGTGCCCCTCTCCCAGGTCGGTGCTCAATCTTCCCAGACCTTAGCTTCGTGACCTTCGATGGAAGCCACGCAGCTCTGTTCAAGGAGGCCATCTACATCCTCAGCCAGAGCCCAGATGAAATGGTCACTGTCCACGTCCTGGACTGCAAAAGTGCCAACCTGGTGCCTGCCCCATGCCTCTCACCCTGCAGGGGACTAGGAACTGGACTAGGATAAGAGGGAGATGGAGCAGTGAGCCAGGGTGCCCCAGGCGAGGATAGATGTAGAAGCTCCCCAGAGCTCCCTCTGTCTCCAGGAGTCTCCTGGAATGGGCAGGGCATCCCCAGGTGATGGCTCCCTGGGAGACTGGGGAAAGAATTGAGTGGAGTTCGCCACCTCCTGGCCCCAGCCTGTGCCTTTCCCAGCTTGTGTCAGCTTCCTGCCATGTAGGAGAGATGGCATGAAGTGCAGAGGAGCTGGGATGTCACACCAAGGGTGTGGCCCGAGGTCTTGGGTGCTGGCTGCAGGGGATCTCCTACTAGGATGTCCCCATAAGCCAGGTGGAAGGAGGCAGCTTCTTTCTCTTCCCTTCCCTCCTTCCCTCCTTCCCTCCTTCTCCCCTTCCCTGCTTCCTCCCTTCCCCACTCCCTCCTTCCCTCTCTTCCTCCCTTCTTTCCTTTTGTCTGTTTTGATCTGGGCTTGCGTAAGGTCAGATGGAACCAGAAGTGTTCCATGGACCCCTGGGCACCATCTGCGATGGGAGTCTCTGGCATAGTGCAGGTGGGGAGTCAGGGGAGACGACTCATATTTGCTGTGAGAAGGCTCCAGGTTGATGAGGGCTGGGTTCTCTCTGCAGGGGCACCTGAACTGGCCCCCCTTCTGCCTGGTGATGCTGAACGTGACTCACTTGACCCATCAGGTCACTATTGATCGCTTCAACCGAAAGGTGAGTGCATCAAACAGCCAGCCTCCAGGGCAGGGCCATGGTTAGCCAAGGGGCATGGAGTCCAGGGGTGGAGGGGCTATGAGGCTGAGTCATGATTTGAGACAGGGGTAGGGAGGGGAGCTTCTTTAAAAAACAGTGCAAAATTAGATATATTTGGAAGCAATTATAATTAGAATGCTTGTGGCCACTCTAATGTCAGGGGAGGAAGTATACCAGGAGGGAAGGGATATTGTTGTGACAGAGAAAAAGTTGGAAAGGTAAATATTTATGACTAAAAGACCTCACTTTTGCAATTTTTACAAAAACCTAAGCCCACATGAGCACATTACGACTAGGGCCCCTACCAAGAAGTGAGGAGCCCCGAATATAAGCTTCAGTGGCTTAACTAAGTTCACCCCTGTCAAGGAGGCTGGGGTATCCGACAACAGCCCACCCCCATGTGGGCATCCTTCCCAGAGGGCCAACCTTTGCTCCTTCAAGCAGGTGGGCAAAGGGGACTGATCCGTCTTCTCCTCAAGTCCCAAAGTTGTGACTCTGCCCCCAATTCCTGAGCCTCAATCTGCAGCCTCCCTGTTGGAATCTGCCTTTGAACACAGGGTGCAGCACACTTTGTGGTGCTGGCAGGAACAGGGCTTAGGACAGTAGGTTTCCCACGGGGTGGAGGCTTGAACAGAACCCTGAGTTTCGTTTCTTAGTTTATAAAATTTTTCCATTAAAAATATTAGCAGTAAAATTTTTCTATTAAAAATATGAGCAGTGGCCGGGTGCGGTGGCTCACGCCTGTAATCCCAGCACTTTGGGAGGCCGAGGCAGGTGGATCACAAGATCAAGAGATCGAGACCATCCTGGTCAACGTGGTGAAACCCCGTCTCTTCTAAAAATACAAAAAATCAGCTGGGCATGGTGGCGCGTGCCTGTAATCCCAGCTTCTCAGGAGGCTGAGGCAGGAGAATTGCCTGAACCCAGGAGGCGGAGGTTGCGGTGAGCCAAGATCGTGCCATTACACTCCAGCCTGGGTAACAAGAGCGAAACTCTGTCTCAAAATATATATATATATGAGCAGTAAAATTTATCCTACTTAGTATACAATTCTATAAGTTGTAGAGAATAGACCTGCAGTCATATAGCTACCACCTCCAACCATGATACAGAAGAGTTTTACATCCCAAACACTACCTCCTGCCTTTTTGTTGCCAACCCCTTCCCCACTTGCTGACAACCATTGTCCCCTGTTCCTATAGTTACGCCATTTCCAGAATGTCATATAAATTCACCAGAGTGTATGGTGACATCCATATTGTTGCACAGATCAGTAGTTCAATACTTTTTATTGCTGAATACTATTCCATTTTATGGATGTACCATGGTTTATGTATCCATTAACCAGCTGAAAGATAATTTGAGTTGCTTCCAGTTTGAGACAATAGCAAATAAAGTGGCTGTAAACATTTACATACAGGTTTTGTGTAGATAAAGTCCCTTGGAGTAGATTTCTGGGTTGAACAGGAAGGATATATTTAGCTTTAAAATACTTGCCAGACCGTTTCCCAGAGTAGGCATTTCGCATTCCTACCAGCAATGGATGAGAGCTCCAGGAGCTTTGCATCCTTGCCAGCGCTTGGTGGCATGTGTTTGTTTGTTTAGTCACTCTAATAAGTGTCAAATAAGACCTCATTTTGGTTTTAATTTGCATTTCTCCGCTTATGTTGAGCGTCGTTCCATGGGTTTATTTTCCAGAGTGTATGCTCTTTGGTGAAGTATCTGTTCAAGTCTTTTGCACATTTTAAAGATCATGTTGTTCTACTGAGTTTTGAGAACTTTTCTTGTATATTTTAGATACAAGCCCTTTATCAGATATAAATATAATTTTCCAGTCTGCAGCATGTTTTCCCACTCACCCACTAATGTCTTTCAAAAGACGGAAGTTTTCTTTATTTTGATGGTGTCCAGTTTATTAGTTTTTTTCTTTTATGAATCATGATACTGGTGTTGTACCTAATGAACCTTGCCCAAAGTCACACAGAATTTCTCTTATGTTTTCTTCTAGAAGTTTTATAGTTTTAGATATTGCTTTTATGTATATCTTGCATTTTAAGTTAAGTTTTGTAAATGGTGCAAAGTATGGGCTGAGATACATTTTTCAAATGTGAATACTCATTTTTTCCAGCACCATTTTTTTTGAAGAGACTATTCTGTCTCCATGGAATTGTCTTTGAACCTTTATTTAAAAACCAATTAATGTTTGGGATTGTTTATACACTTTTCATTTTGTCCTGTTAATCTGTCCTTTCACTGATGCTATGCTGTCTAGATTGCCATTACTTATTGTTAAACATTAAAATTAGGTGGTATTGTTTTGTCTGTTTTTTTGTTTGTTTGTTTGTTTGTTTTGTTTTTTAGAGACAAGGTCTTCCCCTATCATCTAGCGTGGAGTGCGGTGGTGCAATGATAACTTGCTGCGTCCTCCACCTCTTGGGCTCAAGTATTCCTCCACCTCAGCCTCCCAAGTAGAGGACAAGTGTATGCCACCATGCCTAGCTAATTTTTAATTTTTTTATACAAATGGAGGGTCTCACCTATGTTGCTCAGGCTGGTCACAAACTCCTGGCCTCAAGGGATCCTCTTGCCTCAGCCTCCCAAAGTGTTGGGATTACAGGCATGAGCTACTGTGCCTGGCCTAGCTATTGTAATTCCTTTAACTTTTCATAGAAACTTAGAATCAGCTTTTTGATATCTATCAAATGTCTTCCTGGGATTTTGAGTTGCACTCAATATATAGATTATTTGGGAAAATAACTGAAATAATAACATTGGTAAGTCTTCCAGTTCACGAACATGATTTATCTATTTTTTTTAATGGCTTCTTTGATTTTTTAATTTGTATTTTATAATTTTTAGTGTAAGGATCCTACACATATTTTAATAGAGTTATTCTAAGTACTTTATATTTTTTGGTTCTATTGTAAGTATTTCTGCTGTTTTTGTTTTACTTTCCAATAGCTCATTACTAATGCAAATATAACTTACTTTTGCATATTGAGCTTGTATCTTGCAATGTTACTAAACTCACTTATTAGTTCTCATATTCTTTGGGTTTTTCTACATAGACAATTATGTCTTCTCCAAATAGAGACAGTTTTATTTCTTCCTTTCCAATGACTATGCTTTTAATTTTTTTTTCCTGCCAATTGCACTGGCTAGGACCTCTAGTGTGATGCTGAGTAAGAAAGGTTGAGAGCAGTCATTCTCGTCTGATCTTAGGGAGATGGCATTCAGTCTTTCGTATAAGTCGTGTGTTAGTTGGAGGCTTTGCACAGATGTCTTTTATCAAGTTAAGAACATTTCCTTTTATTCCTAGCTACTGAGAGTTTTTTATTACCAGGAGTAGATGTTGATTTTATCAAATGCTTTTTTCTGCACCTATTGGGATAATACTGGTTTTCTTTTTCAGATTATTAATGTGATGAATTACATTAATTTTTGTATGTTAACCCAGTCTTGCCTTCCTGGAATTAACTTCATTTGTTATATTATCCTTCTTGTATATTGTCGGATCCTTATGATGGATATTATTCTACATTTTCTTTTCTTGTAATGAGATAGTTTACTATTAGTAATAGAGTAATACTGGCCTCATATAATGAGTTGGAAAGTATTCTCTTCTTTTTAATTTTCTGGAGAAGTATATGTAGACTTGGTAATATTTATTTCTTAAACATTTGGTAGAATTCAACAGTGAAGCCATCTGAGCTTGGATTTTTCTCTGGGGAGATTTTGAAACACGTGTTCAATTTCTTTAGTACATGTAGAACTATTTTTGGTTATATATTTCTTCTTCGGTAAATTTGGGTAGTTTGCATCTTTCACAGAATTTGTTCATTTCATCCAAGTTGTCAAATTTATAAACATTAAGTTGTTCATCATATATTCTTGCTATACTTTTAATTTCTATAGGACATGAATCTATGTGCCATATCTAATTCCTGACATTATCTGTGTCTTCTCTCTTTTCCCTGACAAGCCTGGCTAGAGGCGTCTCAAACTTACTGTTCTTCTCACGGAATGGCTTTATGGGTTTTCTCTATTATTTTTATGTTTTCTATTTCATTGATTTCTGCTATCTTTATTATATTCTTTCTTCTGCTTACTTTAGCCTTAATTTACTCCTCTTTTTCTAGTTTGTTAAGGTAGAAGCCTATGTCATTGATTTGAGACCTCTATTCATTTTCTAATATAAGAATTTAGTGCTACAGTTTTAGCGGCATCCTACAAGTTTTGATATGCCATGTTTTCTTTCTCAATCAGTTCAAAATACTTTTAAAGTTATCCCTTTTGATTTTTATTTGACTCACGAATTGTTTTAAGTATTTTATTTAATCTTCAAATATTTTATGATTTTTCAGATGCCTTTCTGTTATAGATTTCTAATTTAATTTAATTGTGTTCATAAGACATAATTTGTCTAACTTGAATTCTTTTACATTTAGTAAGATTTATTTTATGTTCAAAAATATACTCTAAGTAAATGTGTATTTTATTATTGGGTAGAGTGTTCTATGAATGTTAATTAGGTCAAGTTGGCTGATAGTGTTGTTCAAGCCTTCTAAATTCTTACTAATTTTTTATCTGTTTATTCTCAGTTACTGAGAGAATGGTGAAATTTATGACTATAATTGTTTATCAATTTTTTCCTTGGAGTTTTATTAGTTTTTTTATTCACTTATACTGAAAGTCTGTTATTTAGGTTCATAACATTCAGGATTGTTATGTCCTTTTGATGAATTAACGCTTTTATCCTTAGGTAGTGGCCGTTTTATCCTGGTAAAAGTCTTTGTTCTGATTTTCACTTTGAATGACTTGTCTGTAATAGCTTCTCCAGCTTTCTTTTGATTAGTGTTAGCCTGTATAACTAATATGTATATCTAAGGTGTATCTTTTATGTATATCTAAGATGTATCTAATATGTATATCTAAGATGTATCTTTTTTTATTCTTTTACTTTAACCTATTTGTGGCTTTTTATTTATTTATTTACTTTTGAGACAGAGTCTCAGTCTGTCGCCCAGGTGACAGAGTGCAACAGCGCGATCTCAGCTCACTGCAACCTCTGCCCTCCAGGGTTCAAGTGATTCTCCTGTCTCAGCCTCCCGAGTAGCTGAGACTACAGGTGTGTGCCACCATACTCGGCTAATTTTTTTTTTTTTTTTAATAGAGATGGGGTTTCACCATGTAGCCAGGATAGTCTCAATCTCCTGACCTCGTGATCTGCCCACCTTGGCCTCCCAAAGTGCTGGGATTATAGGTGTGAGCCACCACGCCCAGCCAGCTCTTTATTTAAAGTGGGATTTTTGGCCAGCGTGTAGGCTCATGCCTGTAATCTCATTTTGGGAGGTTTAGGCAGGTGGATTGCTTGAGCCCAGGAGTTCAAGACCAGCCTGGGCAGCATGACAAAACCCGATCTCCACTGAAAATATATATATTAAAAAATTAGTCAAGCACAGTGGCACATGCCTGTACTTCCAGATATACAGGAGGCTGAGGTGGGAGAATCATCTGGGCCCAGAAAGTTGAGGCTGCAGTGAGCTGTAATTCCACCACTGCACTCCAGCCTGGGTGACAGGAGTGAAGCCCTGTCTCATAAATAAATAAATAAATAAATAAATAAATAAATAAACGTGGGTTTTTTTTCAGTGGATAAATAGTTGAGCCTTCCTTTTAAAAAAATCCAATCTGACAATCTCCACCTTTTAATTGGGGATGTTTATACCATTTACGTTTAATTTGGTCCTCAACATGGTGATGTTTATATATTGTTGCTATTTGCATTCTGTTTGTGACATCTGTTCTTTAGTCCCTCCTTCTTCTTTTTTCTGCCTTCTTTAGATTGTTTTTAATGACTCCATTTCATCTCCACTGTTGGATTATTGTCTATACTTTTTTCTCCTTCCATGATTGCTTTAGATATCATAGCATGTAATTTTAATTTGTCACAGACTAGCTACAAATAATATCATATTGCATTACATATATCATAAGAACTTTATAACAGTATATCACTATTTCCTTTCCCCAAGCCTTTGTGTTATTGTCATAAAATTTACTTCTATATTTATCACAAACTCCAAGTAAATTTTTATTATTTTTCCTTAAGCAGTTAATTTATCTTCTAAAGAGAACTTTTAAACAAGGAAAGTTTATATTTATCCACATATTTACCATTTTGTGCTTTTTATTCCTTTGTGTAAGTCGAGATTTGCATCTGTTATCATTTTTCTTCTGCTTGAAAGACTTTAACACTCATGTAGTACACATCTACTGGTGATAAATTCTTTCAGCTTTTATATGTTGGAAAGTCTTGGTCTTTCCTTTATTTAAAGAAATATTTTCACTGAATATAGAATTATAGGCTGATTTTTTTTGTTTTAGTCCTTTAAAAGACTTTGATACTGTTTTTTTATTGAGGAGAAATTGACATGACATAAAATTAGCATTTTAAAGTGAATAATTCATGGCATTTAATAAATTCCATGTTGTGCAACCATCACCTCTGTATAGCTCCAACACATTTTCATCACCCCAAAAGGAAACCCCATACCCATTAAACAGTTTCTTCCTATTCACCTCTCCCCACAAGCCCTGTCAACTACGAATCTGCATTTTGTCTCTGGATTTACTTATTCTGAATATTTCATGTAAGTGGAGTCAGACAATATCTGACCTTTTGTGTCTGGCTTCTTTCACTGAGATCCATGTTTTGGGGGTTCATCCACATTAAAGCATGTATCAATGCTTTATTCATTTTTATGGTTGAATAATATTCCATTGTATGTATATATTACAGTTTGTTTATCCATTCATTTATTGATGGACATTTAAGCTGTTTTCATATTTTTGACTATTTTGAATAGTGCTGTTATGAAGTTCCACTATCTTTTATCTTGCTTATTTCCAATAAGAAATCTGCTTTCATTATTTGTTCCTTCATACATAGTGTATTTTTTTCTACCCCTTCTTGCTGCTTTTATGATTTTCCTTCTATCACTGTTTTTAAGCAATTCAGTTATGATAGGCCTAGTAATTCATTTCTCTTTTGGGGACTTCAAATACATGTGTATTAGGATACTTGAAATTGACGCGCAGATCACTTATGCTCTCTGTTTATCATTTTATTGGGTCTTTTTAAATTCTGTACTTCATTTCACATAGTATTTATTGCTCTAAGTGCATTAATCTTTTCATTTATAGTGTCGGAACATGTAAATTTCATTCAGTGGTTTTAATCTCAGACATGATATTTTTCATCTGTACAAGTTTAGTTTGGGTCTTTTTATATCATGAACATCTCACGTTCTTCTGTTTTCCTCTACTTTCTTGAGCACATATAGTTAAAACAATTTTTAAAATAATTGTTTGTATTTCCTTTTCTACCCTGTGCGTCTACACTGTGTCATTTCTCAGTTCTGATTGATTTTTTTCTTTCATTATAGGCTGTATTTTCCTGCTTCTTTGCATGCCTGACAATTTTTTAAATTGAATTCCAGACATTGGGAATTTTGCCTTGTTGGATGCTGGATATTCTTTCATTTTATTTTAAAAAATATTCTTGAGCTTTGTAATAGTTATGCTACTTGGAAACAGTTTGATACTTCTGAGGTTTGCCTTTAAGCTTTGTCAGGTAAAGCCAAAGTAGCCTTTATTCTGAGTGTGATTTTATTCTTTATCCTACATACCAATTCCCTGCTACTAAAGCAATACCCTTCTGCATATCCTACCCTACACTCTACATATTAGAAGGTTTTTCTATTCTAGCTGGTGGTAGCTCCAACTATTCCCAGCCCTGTGTTTAACTCTGGATTTTTAAGTCTGTTCCTTTTAGGTGTTTTTTTCTCTAGTCTCAGTTAATTTTTCTCACCTGCATACATTGATCAATATTCAGCTGAAAATTCAGGACAGCGTCAGGACAGAGTTGGAGAGGGATTTTGCAAAGCTTCAGAACTCTCTCGCTCTCTCTCTCTGTGCCATGCAAACTCTAGCTACGTTGGCCTTTATGAACGTCCATCTCTTGTCTTCTAAACTCTAGGAAACCACCAGGCTCTGCCTGGGTTCCTGCTCCCTGCACTGTAGCCTCAAACTCTCTAAGTAATAATCTTTAGCAATCATGAGGCTCACCTCATTTGTTTCCTTTTTTTCTTTTCTTCAGGGATCACTCTCCTGCATTGCCGACTGTTCACACTGGAAGACTGTTGTTTTACATATTTAGTCAGTTTGTTGGTCATTTAAGGCAAGAGGGTAAATCCAGTCAGTTCCTATTACTCCACCTTGCTCAGAAATGGAAGTCCAAGTCCTTATTTCTTAACCTTTTGTTCTTTGTCTTTGCTTGGGCTTAGAGTCCTGTGAATGCAGGTGAGGCTCCTCTCTGGGCTTCAGATATGTATGTTTACTCCCAGAAATCAGAGAGTGCTCATGGATCATGAAGCCCAACCCCCTGTCTGTACAAATAGAAAGGCTCAGGCTAGGAGAGCCAGGGGCTCTCCTAGGGTCACAAAATTTTCTTTGTGACTCCTGGACTGGGGCTTCCTCTGCATAATAGTTCATGTGCTGCACGATTTGCAAAGTGATGAATAAAACAGCCTAATCCTTTTTTAGTTTTTAATTTTTGTGTATATAGTAGATAGTAGGTGTACATATTTATGGGGTACATAAGAGATTTTGACACAGGCATTCGATGTGTAATAACCACATCATGGAAAATGGGACATGCACCACCTCCAGCATTTATCCTTTGTGTTACAAACAATCCAGTTATATGCTCTTTTAGGTATTTTTAAATGTACAATTAAATTATTATTGAGTGTGGTCACCCTGTTGTGCTATCAAACACTAGGTCTTACTCATTCTTTATAATTTTTTTACTCATTAACCATTCCCATGTCTCCCTCAACCCCTGCACTACCCTTCCCTTATGTCCATGAATTCAATTGTCTAGGTTTTTAGATCCACAAATAAGTGAGAACATGTAAGGTTTGTCTTTCTGTGCCTGCTTATTTCATTTAACATAATGACCTCCATTTCCATTCATGTTGTTGTAAATAACAGAGTCTCATATTATTATGGCTGAATAGTACTCCATTGTGTATATGTACCACATTTTCTTTATCCATTCATCTGTTGATGGATACTTAGGTTGCTTCCAAATCTTAGCTATTGCGAACAGTGCTGTAACAAACATGGGAGTGCAGATACCACTTCGAGGTATGGATTTCCTTTCTTTTGGGTGTATACCCAGATTGCTGTATCATATGGTAGCTCTATTTTTAGTTCTTCGAGGAACCTCCAAACTGTTCTCCGTAGTGATTGTACTAATTTACATTCCCACCAAGAGTGTGAGGGTTCCCTTTTCTCCACATTCTCACTAGCATTTGTTATTTCCTGTCTTTTGGATAAAAGCCATTTTAACTGGAGTAAGATGATATCTCATTATAGTTTTCATTTGCATTTCTCTGATGATCCATGATGTTAAAAACATCTTCATATGCCTGTTTGCCATTTAGATGTCTCATTTTTTATTTTACTTTATAACTTTTATTTTAAGTTCAGGGGTACATGTGCAGGATTCTTATATAGATAAACTCATATCACAGGGCTTTGTCGTACAGATTATTTTGTTACCCATGTGTTAAGCCTAGTACCCATTAGTTATTTTTTTTATACTCTCCTCCTCCCGCCCTCCACCCTCCACCCTCCAGTAGGCCCCAGTATCTGTTTTTCCCCTGTACATGCCATGTGTTCTCATCATTTAGCTCCCACTTATCAGTGACAACATGTAGTATTTGGTTTTCTGCTTCTGCATTAGTTTGCTAAGGATAATGGCCTCCATCTCCATCTATGTTCCTGCAGAGGACATGATCTCATTCTTTTTTATGGCTCTATAGTATTCCATGGTGTGTATATATACTACGTTTTCTTTATCCAGTCTGCCACTGATGGACATTTAGGTTGATTTCATGTCTTTGCTATTGTGAATAGTGCTACAATGAACATATATGTGCAGGTGTCTTTATGATAGAATGATTTATATTCCTTTGGGCATATACCCAGTAATGGGATTGCTAGGTCAAATGGTAGTTATATTTTTAGGTCTCTGAGGAATCACCACACTGTTTCCACAATGGCTGAACTAATTTACACTCTCACCAACAATGTATAAGTGTTCCTTTTTCTCTACAACCTTGCCAGCACCTGTTATTTTTTGACTTTTTAATAACAGCCATTCTGACTGGTGTGAGACAGTATCTCATTGCGGTTTTGATTTGCATTTCTCTAATGATCAGTGATGTTGAGCTTTTTTTCATATGCTTATTGGCTGCATGTATGTCTTCTTTTGAGAAGTGTCTGTTCATATCCTTTGCCCACTTTATAATTAGCTTTTTTTTCTTGTATGTTTGTTTAAGTTCCTTATAGATAATGGATATAAGACCTTTGTCAGATGCAGAGTTTGCAAAATTTTTCCCATTCTATAGGTTGTCTGTTTACTCTGTTGATAGTTTCTTTTGCTGTGCAGAAGCTCTTTAGTTTAATTAGATCCCACTTGTCAATTTTTGCCTTTGTTACAATTTCTTTTGGCATCTTCGTCATGAAATCTTTGCCGTTCCTGTGTCCAGAATGATATTGCCTAGATTGTCTTCCATGGTTTTTATAGTTTTGAGTTTTACATCTAAGTCTGTAATCTATCTTGAGTTAATTTTTGTATATGGTGTAAGGAAGTGGTCTAGTTTCAATCTTCTGCATATGGCTAGCCTTTTATCCCAGTACCATTTATCGAATAGGGAGTACTTTCCCCATTGATTGTTTTTGGTGACTTTGTAGAATATCAGAGAGTTGTAGGTGTGTGGCCTTATTTCTGGGCTCTGTATTCTGTTCCATTGGTCTATGTGTCTGTTTTTGTACCAGTATAATGCTGTTTTAGTTACTATAGCCCTGAAGTATAGTTTGAAATTGAGTAGCCTGATGCCTCCAGCTTTGTTCTTTTTGCTTAGGATTGCCTTGGCTATTTGGGCTCATTTTTAGTTCCATATAAATTTTAAAATAGTTTTTTTTTTTGTAGTTCTGTGAAGAATGTCATTGGTAGTTTGATAGGAATAGCATTGAATCTATAAGGTGCTTTGGGCAGTATGGCCGTTTTAACAATATTGATTCTTCCAATCCATAAGTATGAAATGTTTTTCCATTTGTTTGTGTCATCTCTGATTTTTCTGAGCAGTGTTCTGTAGTTTTCCTTGTAGAGACCTTTCACCTCCCTGGTTAGCTGTATTCCTAAGCATTGTATTCTTTTTGTGGCAATTGTGAATAGGAATGCCTTCCCGATCTGGCTGTTGGCTTGGCTATTGTTGGTGTATAGGAATGTTAGTGATTTCTATACACTGACTTTGTATCTTGAGACTTTGCTGAAGTTGTTTATCAGCTGAAGGAGCTTTTGGGCTGGAACTATGGGATTTTCTAGATACAGGATCATGTCGTTTGCAAGCAGGGACAGTCTGACTTCCTCTCTTCCTACTTGGAGGTCCTGTATTTCTTTCTCTTGCCTAATCGCTCTGGCCAGGACTTGCAATACTATGTTGAATAGGAGTGGTGACAGCGAGCATCCTTTTCTTGTGCCAGTTTTGAAGGGGAATGCTTCCAGGCTTTGCCCATTGAGTGTGATGTTGGCTGTGGGTTTGTCATAGATGGCTCTTATTATTTTGAGGTATGTTTCTTTAATATCTAGTTTGTTGAGAGTTTTAAATATGAAGGGTGTTGAATTTTATCAAAAGCCTTTTCTGCACCTATTGAGATAATCATTGGTTTTTGTCTTTACTTCTGTTCATGTGATGAATCACATTTATTGATTTGTATATGTTGAACCAACATTGCATCCCAGAGATAAAGCCTACCTGATCATGGTAGATACACTTTTTGATATGCTGCTGGATTCAGTTTGCCAATATTTTATTGAAGATTTTTGCATCTATGTTCACCAAGTATGTCTTCTTTTGAGAAATGTCTATTTTAAATCTTTTGACCATTTTTAAAATCAGATTATTAGATTTTTTTCCTATAGAGTTGTTTGAGCTCCTTATATATTCTGGTTATTAATCCCTCATCAGATGGATAGTTTTCAAATATTTTCTCCCATTCTATGGGTTGTCTCTTCACTTTGTTGATTTGTGGTGAGGGTGGGCTGTGCAGAAGCTTTTTAACTTGATGTGATCCCATTTGCCCATTTTGCTTGGTTGTCTGTGTTTGTGGGGCATTATTGAAGAAATTTTTGCCCAAACCAGTCTGGAGTTTCCCCAATGTTTTCTTGTAGTAGTTTTATAGTTTGAGGTCTTAGATTTAAATCTTTAATCGATTTTGATTTGATTTTTATATATGGTGAGAGACAGGGTCTAGTTTCATTGTTATGCATACAGAGGTCCGGTTTTCCCAGCACCATTTATTGAAGACACTGTCTTTTCCTCACTGTATGTTCTTGGCACTTTCGTCGAAAATGAGTTCACTGAAGGTGTGTGAGTTTGTTTCTGGGTTCTCTATTCTGTTCCTTTAGTGTATAAGTCTGTTTTTTGTTTGCTTGCTTTTGTTTTTCAGGCAGAATCTCACTCTGTTGCCCAGGTTGGAGTGCAGTGGCATGATCTTGGCTCACTGCTACCTCCATCTCCCAGGTTCAAGTGATTCTCCTGACTCAGCTTGCCGAGTAGTTGGGGTTATAGGCTGGCTAATTTTTGTATTTTTAGAAGAGACAGAGTTTCACCATGTTGGCCAGACTGGTCTCAAACTCTTGACCTCGGGTGATCTGCCCACCTCGGCCTCCCAAAGTGCTAGGATTAAAGGCATGAGCCACTGTGCCCAGCCTACATGCTTATTTTTATGCCAGCACCATGCTGCTTTGGTTACTATATCTCTGTAGTATAATTTGAAGTCACAGGTAATGTGATTCCTCTAGTTTTGTTCTTTTTGCTCAGGATGTCTTTGGCTATTCTGGGTCTTTTATGGTTTCCTATTTATTCTAGGGTTTTTTTTTTTCTATTTCTGTGAAGAATGTCATTAGTATTTTGATGGGGATTGTATTGAATCTGTAGATTGCTTTGAGTAATATGGACATTTTAACAACATTGTTTCTTCTAATCCATGAGCATGGACTGTCTTTCCATTTGTATCCTGTTCAATTTCTTTCATCAGAGTTTTATAATTTTAATTGTAAAGATCTTTCACTTCTTTGGTGAATTCTTAGATAATTTAATTTTACTTGTGGCTATTGTAACTGGGATTTTTTTTCAGATCGTTCACTGTTGGCATGTAGACATGCTACTGATTTTTGTATGTTGATTTTGTATCCTGCAACTTTACTGAATTTTTAAAACCAGTTCTAATAGTTTTTTTGGTGGGATATTTCGTTTTTTTCCAAATGTAAGATTATATTATCTGCAAACAGGATAATTTGGCTTCTTCCATTCCAGTTTGGATGCCCTTTATTTCTTTCTCTTGTTTGATTGCTCTAGGTAAGACTTCCAATGCCATGCTGAACAACAGTGGTGAAAGTGGGCATCCTTTTCATGTTATAGGAAAGGCTTTTCATTTTTCCCCATTCAGTATGATACTAGCTGTGGTTCTACAATATGTGACTTTTAATATGTTGAGGTATGTTCCTTTTATACCTAGTTTTTAAAGGATTTTTATTATGAAGGGATGTTGAATTTTATTGAATGCATTTTCAGCATCATTTGAAATGATCAAGTTTTTTGTCCTTTATTCTGTTGATATAATGTATCACTTTGATTTATTTGCATATATTGAACCATCCTCTCATCCCAGAGATAAATCCCATCTGGTAACAATGAATGATCTTTTAAAATGTATTGTTGAATTCTGCTTGCGAGTATTTTGTTGAGGATTTTTGCATCAATATTTATCAGAGATAATGACTTGCAGCCATTTTTGATATGTCCTGGTCTGTTTTTTTGATACGTCCTGGCCAGGGTAACAATGGCCTCATAGAATGAGTTTGGAAATATTCTCTCTTCCTCTATTTTTCAGAATAGTGTGAGTAGGATTGGTGTTATACGCTCTTCTTCAAATGTTGGTAGAATTTAGCAATGAAGTCATCAGATCCCAGGCTTTTCTTTATTAGGAGACGTTTTATTACATCTTGTATCTCACTACTTGTTATTAGTCTTTTCAGATTTTGGATTTCTTTTTGGTTCAATCTTGGTAGGTGTATGTGTCTAGAAATTTATCCATTTCCTCTAGATTTTCTCTTCTACTGGCATATAGCTGCTCATAGTAGCTGCTAATGATCTTTTGAATTTTGGCAGTATCAGTTATAATGTCTCCTTTTTCATCTCTGATTTTATTAGAGTCTTCTTTCTTTTTTTTCAGGCTAAAGGTTTATCGATTTTGTTTGTCTTTTCAAACAAACTTTCAGTTTCATTGATCTTTAGTATTTTTTCATTTTAATTTATTTATGTCTGCTCTGATCTTTATTATTTCTTTTCTTCTAATTTTAGATTGGTTTTCTCTTGCTTTTTTAGTTCTTTAAGATACATTGTTAGGTTATTTATTTGAAGTTTTTCTTCTTTTCTGATGTAGGCACTAATAGCTATAAATTTCCCTCTTAGTACTGCTTTTGCTGTATCGTGTAGGTTTTGGTATGTTGTGTTGCCATTATTATTTGTTTCAAGAAAAGTTTCAATTTTTAAAATAATTTCTTTATTGGCCCACTTGACATTCAGGAACAGATGAAACAGTCTAATCTTGAAGGGAAGAGGTTAATTCACTTTAAAATCTGAATTTTTTCATATCCCATTTTTTTCAGTGTAAAACTATTATAATAACCCATGGTACATTTAAATTTAACCTTGATAATATGTAATAGAGGTTGTAGCCTTGAATTTAAAGTGTTTGTGATAATTAGAGTGTGTTGCATATTTAACAAATATTGATTTAGCCCCGATTTACGTCAGGCCCAAAGGCAGATGTTGGGGATTCAAAGATGAATCAGACATAGTATCTGCTCTTAAGAAACTCAGTTCACTGGAGATCTTGATGTGGAAACAAATAGATTTTCTGTCTTAATGGTCAGCACAGAGATGAGGAAAGCCCAGAGCAGGGGTATGTAACTCCAAGACTGGGAATTTAGGGAGAATCTCCCAGAAGAAATTATCAGAACAGAATCAGGAAAGAAGAGAGTGGTTGGAAGGTCTCTGGATTTGTATTTATCTGGGCATTAAGATGCGGCTTGCCTCCTGTGGTTCCATTTCTTGTTTCATTGTATTCTTTCCATAAAATAGTTTTAGAATCCTCCCATGCCACTTTGACTGTGATTTGGCTGCATGTGCCTGAAACAGCCTGGCACATAGCAAATACCTAAAAAAATTTTGTCAGATGATGGATGGATGGATGGGTGGGTGGATGGATGGATGGATGGATGGATGGATGAATAGATGGATAGACTGATGGACAAGCTGTGCTCACACTGAATTCCCTCCCAAGGTGACTGTGGACTCGCAGCCTGTGTGGCCACCTGTGAGGAGGTATGGGTTCAGAATTGAGGACACAGGCCATATGTACATGATCCTGACTCCCTCACACATCCAGATCCAGTGGCTCCACAGCTCAGGACTCATGATCGTGGAGGCCAGCAAAGCCAGCAAGGCCCAGGGCCATGGCCTGTGCGGTAAGGTGGGACCCAGCTCGGGGGAGGGGATGTTTCCCAGGTCCGCCTCTGCCTCCAGACATAATTCCTTCTGGAGCAGGAAAGGCTGTGACAGAATACCAGGCCAGAGGTGGGAGCAGGAGAGCTGCCAGGGCAGGGAAGCCTAATGTCTTGTGTCCTGGGGCCAAAGCTGCCAGTAGGGAGATAGTAGAGGGCTACAGGGACTCACCTAGTTGTCACTTCAGCCAGGACTGTCTGTTAGCTTCCCTGACAGCCTCCTAATGTTAGATAATCCTGTCCATCTGCATGAGCCTGGGCATTTCACAAAGCACTTCCACACTCTTATCTCACTTATTCTTGGTAATCCACACAACAGCACTGAGAGATGGCCATTAGTAACCCCACTGAACTAAAGAAGAAAAGGGGCTCAGAGAGATTAAGTGGTTTAGCTAAGGGCACACAGCAGAGCTGCCACAATACACAGAACTAGTGCTCTTCAGACCACAGCATAATTGCAGAGAGCATGTCCTAAGGGATTGAATGTATTCTCATAAGGAAAAGAGCGACAGGACAAGCCTGGATGTGGGCTGCTGCTCATTTCTAGGACATAAGCATGTGGACACTCATGGGGCACTCCATGACAGGCTACCATGATTGTTATTATGGGTGAGCTAGAAACACTCATGACACATGCATGCACACACACATACACCCTACATCCTCCACCTGCAGCCCTGGTGATCATTCACACATTCACATTCATGCCCCTCTGCATTCAAAAGGCCCTTTACACATGCACTAACACATGCGGGTCAGCTCCTTGCTCATTCTTTCCTTTGTTCAACGCGTATTTGCCATGTACCAGGCACTAGGGATAAAACAGTGAACAAAACAGACAAAATTCCTGTTTTATGATGCTTCTGTTCTTACGCTGAACACTTCTTACACACATGCCACCACCACCACCACCACCACCACCACCATCGCTACCACCACCATCACCATCACTGCCATCGTCTTTTTCTCACCATTTCTTCCTTCTCTTCTCTTCATTCCCAGCAAACAGCACTGTGGTCAGCAGTACCCTGGTGAGCCAACTCCTCCCTAGGATACCTTTGTGTCACCCCTCACTGACTTAAAGCCAAGACCCAAAGTGTGACTATGGGGACCATTAATAAGATATGAGAGTTTGCCTTTAATCATGCTTTATATTCACAGAATGGTGGTTAGAGGTGTTGAAGCAGAAGTCAGATCATTTATATCTCCATTTTATTTGATAGAACATCTGATAGCTGGGAACCCTGCTAGAAAAACTTGGGGGAGTGCTGAGATAAATGAGAATCTAAAAGAAAATGAGTCTTTGTACTCAAAGAGCTACAATCTTTTGTGAAAGGCTGACCTGCAAGCCAGGGACTGTTACACAGATTTTGGAAGGTCATGGGTGGCGCATCTGAGGCATCCTTGAAGGAAGGGCATCCGAGAAAGTATTTCAAGCAGAGGGAGCAGCTTGAGCAGAGTTGTGGGCAGGAAAGTGTGTGGCTGGAGCACATAGATGGTGTGTGAGAGATGAGACCAGAAGTTTAGGTCACATTAAAAGCTGGGACAGATAAATTTCACCCTTACCCTCATCTCAGTGCCTTAACACAACAGAAGCTTATTTCTGGCATACGTAAGTTCCCAAATGGATAATAATGAGTCAGAGATCCGGATACCCTCTATCTTCTGGTTCTGCCATGTTAACATGAGTTTCCAAATTCACAGGAGAGGAGGCAGTTGGGAAGGTTTTATAGACTAGGCCTGGAGGTGGTACTCATCACCTTCACTCACATGCCATTGGCTGGGACGCAATCAGATGATCTCACCTAGCTGCAAGGGCGTCTGGGAAAAATACACTGACAGCCCAGGAAAAAGAGGGAACAGTTGTAATTAGCTAGCAGTCACTGCTAAAGCAGATTTTTTGGGGGGTAGCTTTATATTTTGCTGAAATGTAGCAAAACTTATAAACATTTAGAACTTGCAAAGATAGTATAAGGTAATATATACCTTTTACCCAAATTTACCAGTCTTTCACATTTTACCCCATTTGCTTTTCTCCTTCTCTCTCTCTGTGTGCATACATTTTTACATGCACATTATATATATGTGTGTGTGTGTGTGTGTGTGTGTGTGTGTATGCATTTTTCAGAACCATTTGAAGATAGCTTCAAGACATTGTATCCCTTTACCCCTAAATACATGTGTGTTTCCTAAGAATGAAGACATTTTGTTTCACAGCAGGTTTGCTAGCTTCCCTTCACCTAATTTTCCTCACCTATAAAATGGAGATAATGCTGTTATTGACCTCAAAGAACTGTGAAGAATACAAAAAGTGAGAGCTGACGACATGAGAGTGGTAGTGACGATCTGTGGCTATTGGGATTGTTTGGCCCCTTTCAGGTATCTGTGATGGAGATGCAGCCAATGACCTCACCCTGAAGGATGGCTCGGTGGTGGGTGGGGCTGAGGACCCTGCTCCCTTTCTGGACAGCTGGCAGGTGCCCAGCTCCCTGACCTCGGTGGGCCAGACCCGCTTCCGCCCAGACAGCTGCGCCACAACTGACTGCTCTCCCTGCCTTCGCATGGTGTCCAACCGCACCTTCAGTGCCTGCCACCGCTTTGTATGTGCCAACTGGGTCCACTGGGGACACCTCCTGGGCTAACTGGGGATGGCAGTACCTACCTGCAGAGGCTCATTGTTCCTTCTGGGCAGGGAGGGGAGGAGTTGGGTCTTGGTGTGGCATCATAGTAAGCAGCGCTGCCTGATGCATATGCCCAGGTGTCTCCAGAGTCGTTCTGTGAGCTGTGGATCCGGGACACCAAGTACGTGCAGCAGCCCTGCGTGGCCCTGACTGTGTACGTGGCCATGTGCCACAAATTTCACGTGTGCATCGAGTGGCGGCGTTCTGACTACTGCCGTGAGTTTGGGGGGCCAAGGGGACCCTCCTTTGTGACTATTGCTCCCATCCTCCATTAAACTGGGAAAAGGCTCCCAGATGTAAATTCATGTACAGTTTCCCAGCTTTACTCATGCATGCATTTATTTATTGCATTAGTAAATTTATAAATATTTAATGTTTAATTTATATTTAATTTTTATATTAAAAAGTATATACATTTTTATATTAATGAACACTTTTATTATAATTCATATGAATATATTAGCACGTAGTAATTGTATGGTTATTTAGTATTTGCTTTCTTTGCATCTCGTCTCTGAAAGTGGAGTCTGCAGCCATCGCCACCTCCCGGGGTGGTTTTGAGGCTGTCGGGGAGAGTGTGCCGAGTGCTCACAGAGGCCTCCCCCACCCTCCAGACACCGTCCAGTACATCTTAGCTCCCTCTGCTTCTTTTTTGCTCATCTTTCTCTTCTTGCAGTC
Source organism: Saimiri boliviensis (assembly GCF_048565385.1). Lineage (NCBI taxonomy): Eukaryota > Metazoa > Chordata > Mammalia > Primates > Cebidae > Saimiri > Saimiri boliviensis. The sequence goes on from NC_133454.1 coordinate 87,255,748, forward strand.
TTTCCCCTCTTTCCTGAGGAAAGGAGATGAGATCTGCTTCCTCCTCCCCCAATTAGGTTTGACTGGTGGGGTCTACAGGGGTGACCTGGGGAAAAGTAGCTTGATTTATAAATGTGAACACATCTAGAAAGGCTGGGATCGGCTCACAGGAAGGCCACACCCACAATATGACAAGTAAAAAGGCAAAAGTCCTCTTGGGTTGTGTTCTTCTAACTGTGGATTCCAACTTAGAATGAAATCAGTTTAGGGGTCAGCACCAGCATTTTAAAAAAAAAATACAATACAATAGAATAAAAAATACCAGTGTGTATCGCTCATAGAAAGTTCAAGTGTTGTTTTGTAAAAGAGATTTTTTATTTTATAAAGAAGCAATTTTCAACCTAAATACTCTTTGAAATCACTCAAGGAACTTGAAAATGCATGGACCCCACAATCAGAGATTCAGTTGGCCCGGGGTGGGCTCCCTACAATGGTACCTCAAAAACTCCCAAGGGATTCTTGTGTAGTTGAATTTGAGGACCACTGTTCTACACGCTTGTGTATATTGGGCCACAACGTAATATCTACTTTTTGCAGTCAAGGAAGTTTGAAAACACTGATCTAGAGCAAGGGGTTGGCAAACCTTTTCTGTAAGGAGCCAGATAGCAAATATTTGATGCTTTGTGTGCCATATGGTCTCAGTCATAATCCTCAACTCTACCTTTTTAGTATGAAAACAGCCTTAGACAGAATATATATAAAGGAACAGGCATGACTGTGTTCCAATAAAACTTTGTTTGCAAAAACAGACAGTGGGCTGGATTTGGGCTGTGGGCTGTACTTTGCTGAGTCCTAATATAAGGAAGGAGGTGATGTCACCAAGCCCTTTGACTTAGGCACTCTCTGCTGAGCCCCATCCTCATTCCTTCTTATTCTTTTGGCCCTCAATGGGGAGCCCTGCCTGGGGTCTGAGGTAGGCCTGATGTCCACTTTGTCCCTGCAGCCTTCCTGTGCTCCAGCGACTCCACATACCAGGCATGTGTGATGGCCTGTGAGCCCTCCAAGACATGCCAGGATGGGCTACTAGGCCCTCTGGACCCAGACCACTGCCAGCTGCTGGGTGAGGGCTGCGTCTGCTCTGAGGGCACCGTCTTACACCGGCGCCACTCCGCACTCTGCGTCTCGGAGGCCAAGTGCGGTAGGTTCCTCCCCTCCCTGGGCAGGGTCTCCAAAGTTGACCTCACCTCCTGCTGCCCATGGCTGAGACCCATCTGCAACCTTCCAGGTCTGCTTAGGGGTGGTCAGTACCCCAGGGAGAGTCTAGCCTGGGAAGTTCTGGGCTCCCCACCTTCCTCAGTCCCCTGCACCCTGCCATGCCCCTCTGCAGCCTGCACTGACAGCATGGGGGTGCCGAGGGCCCTGGGGGAGACCTGGAACAGCTCCCTCAGCGGCTGCTGCCAGCAGCAGTGCCAAGCCCCAGACACCATCGTTGCGGTGGATCCGGGCTGCCCCAGCCCCCGCCCTGAGAGCTGCCCGCGATTTGGGGAGGTGGCCTTGCTCCTACCCACCAAGGATCCCTGCTGCCTGGGGACTGTCTGTGGTGAGTGTCTGCCTTCACTTCCTTAGACCTCAACTGTAAAACAGCTAAAAGGCTCCAGCCCTGCACACTGTCTCCAGTGGAGGAGAGAATCCCTGGGGGCAGGGGTAGAGGCTCGGGAGCCAGTGCAGGGAGTGCTGTGGAGCCAGGCAGCCTGGCCACTCTTCTTCCCCCACCTGTAGCCATGTGGCCTCGGGCAAATCAGTTCACATCCTCTGTGCCTTTGTTAGTTCTCCCGGGACATGAGCTGACAATTGGGCCCATTTTGGGAGTTGCTGTGAGGGTGGGGCACATGTTGACAAATGTTAGGTCTTGCTGCTCTTCTGTCCCAGTTCTGAACCCTTGTGTGACTCTCAAAGCCTCATCTAGGAGTGTGGGTCCTGGGAGCAGTGGGAGGAGTGGGACCAGGTGTCCAGGGGGTAGGCAGTGCTGGAGAGCAGTGGGGACATCCAGCCTCCAGGTGACAGGCCCTGTGGTCTTTGGGCCAGTGTGTAACCAGACTCTGTGTGAGGGCCTCGCCCCCACCTGCCGCCCAGGCCACCGCCTCCTCACCCATTTCCAGGAGGACTCCTGCTGCCCCAGCTACAGCTGTGGTGAGAGGCCTGGGGTGAGGAGGGTGGGGATGGGCTGAGGGCAGTTGGGGGGAGGATGGCTCTGGGGGCAGGTGCCCAGGTGTGGCCAGGCAGGTTCCTCTCCCAGCACCTAAATCCGGCCTTTTCCCCAGAGTGTGACCCAGATCTCTGCAAGGCAGAGCTGGTCCCCAGCTGCCGACAGGACCAGACCCTGATCGCCGGCCGCCTGGGGGACTCCTGCTGCACCTCCTACTTCTGCGGTGGGTCACCGTCAGGGCACACAGCCGGACCACAGTCTGCCAGCCTCACCTCTGTGTCCTTGGGCAGCTGGGAGGAAAGGCTGGGGGGTCTTCAGATGGGGTGGGCAAAGGGAGAAAGACAAGCTTACTGTCCAGGAAATAGGGTGGGAGGAAGAGGACGCCGGCCCCGTGTCACCCCCAGATGACTGAGCAAGAGGGAACTGGTGCTTGTTCGGTGTAGTGGATGAGAAGGACGCCTTTGGGTGGACGACAGGGAGAACTTCCAGATTCTGATATCAGAACAGGTCATATGAGACCATGCGATGCTGCTATTAGCTTAGCTCCTGCCACACCTGGGTTGTGGAGGCGCCCCTGCCTGCTATGTGTTAAGCCCCTATGCAGGGACTGCTGTTACAGCATTGACCCTCTTTCCCCTCAGCCTGCGGCGACTGTCCAGATCCCATCCCCGAGTGTCAGGAAGGGGAGGCGCTCACCGTGCACAGGAACACCACAGAGCTCTGCTGCCCTCTGTACCAGTGCGGTGAGTCCTGGCTGGGCACACGGTGGGCCACAGTGGGAAGGGGCCCTTCACAGAGTCCTCGCCCCAGGACCAGTGGGAGTTGACCGCAGGCCACAGAGCGGGTGGTGAGCTCTGAAGGGCTGAGCAGCTGAAGCCAGGACGAGTGCAGGCCCTCCTGAAGAAGCTAGGTCAGCCTGTCAGGCTGGAAGGTGGGACGTCCAAGCCTGTCTCCTCCATGGAGGCTCCCGAGGGCAGTCAGAGGCTTGGGTAGAAGGACAAACGCTTGGGTCCTCCCATCCCCACAGCACTGATAAGAAGTCCTCATTCCCCGACTGACCCCAGGCTCCCCTTCAGGGTCCCTTTCTCCACTGTGTCGCCATAGTGCCTGCTCCTGGAGGCTATAGCACAGAAGGCACCATGCTGCAAAGCCTCTGAAACTCTTTGATTTTGCAATGATAAAAAAAAAGCATGCCTTTTCCAACATTTTTATAGGACCTGGTACCTGTATGTATGATACTATACACACATATAGACATGGATAGTATGTACATATTATGTACTGTGTTCATAGTACCTTAATAGAGAATGCACTGTGTACACAGGACCTCAGTAGTAACTATTAAGCATAGTGCAGCCAGCATTATGGACTGTTTGTTTTAATGGATGAAAATGAACAAAATGGTTTGATTTAAATATGACTCGATTTACAAAAATTGCTTTACACATAGATAATAGGAGAAGCATGATGTTTTTTCTTACCCAGAGCAGAGTAGGAGAGGGGCCTCCATCAGGACACCCAAGGGCCGCCCTGATTGGTTCAATGTCAAGAGCCACCTCAGAAAAAATGTAGGCTCCCATCCCACGAGAGTTGCCCAGATGACCAGGCCCCACCTGACCAGGAGCTGTTTGGCCACTTGCCACAGTTATTTGCAAGACTGATCTGAGCACAGATTCACTATCCTTTCTCCTTCTCTTCTGTCTTTCTCTTTCTGTCCTCACCTCACCCCTGAGCCATCCTTGGCTGTATTCACATTTCTTTCCACGTTTCTCGAGAGGCAGCCTAGTTATGTGGATGGAGTATGGGCATAGTCACTCAGCCTCCAAGCCTCAGTTCTGCCCTCTACCAGCTGTGTGGCCCAGGGCAAGTTACTTACTCTCTGAGCTGAGGTTGCTCATTTATAAAATGGTGATGCTAGTATTTGCCTTGAGGGGCTGTTGTGGAGATCAGAGATAATTTATGTGAAGGACCTAATGGTCCTTGGTATGCAGTAGGTGCTCAAAAACAGAGGCTGTTGATATGATCACTTTCTCCCAATCTTCATCATACTTTTACATGACAAAAGCACTGTATGTGCATTGTAGAAAGTATACATTCCAAGTAAATGCAAGAAAATGAAAATACCATCTTCCCACCTGCTGGGTAATTCCATTGACAATGCTTCAGTGGATACTTACCCTTCCAGATTCTCTCTATGCCTTCAAGTAGATGTAGTTTACCAAAATCAGCTCATTCTGGACATGCTCTTTTATTTTTTTTTTAAACTGGCTGTTTTCAGCGAACAATCTCTATCTTTCCATGTTTACATTTTCAACTCCTATCATACCCAGTCCGTGTTTCTTCTTGTTTGTCCAATCCAGGATCCTGTCCAGGACCATGCGTTATAATGATGTGCCTCACGTCTCTCTTACCCTAACACAGGTCCCTTTTCCTGTAGGGCCTCCCACTGTGGAGTCCAGGCCATGACACTGTAGAGTCCCACCTTCTGGACTTAGCCAGTTGCTTTCTTTTGGAGCAGCTTACCTGTTACCTAGTCCTCTGTGCTTCCTAAAACCGAAAGTTCCAGCTAAGGCTTGATGGGTTCGAGTTAAAAATTTGGGGCTAGACAGTATGTGTGTGAGCTTCATAGCACATCAGATCAGGTGCCAGACACTGGGTTAGCCACCTAGAACTGATGTTAACGTTGGCCCAGATTAGGTGGTCGTGATCCTAAGATCTCTCCATTTTACATTTTTCCTCTTCCAACCAGAAAATAGCCTATTACTTTGACACCATTAGAATGTCCTTCTCCCTCATTTTTTGGAACACCATTTGATAATCCTTGCTTGTGCCAGTAACTTTATTAGTAAATCAAGTAAGTATTATGGTTTTCAGATCCTCACCTTCAGTGCTGACCCTTGCCCCTCCCTATCCATCAAAATGTTGCACCCTGGGAGTTCCCTCACCCCTTGCCTTGTTCTCTCAGCAAATGAGAATGGCCAAGGAATCCAGAACCGAGAAAAGTCAGCCTGAAGACTAGGAAGAAAGGAAGTGTGGGCCCTGCAACGTAGCGTCAGTTGAAGCAGGGCAGGCTCAGGTGGGCCCCAAGTGGATGACGTTTCCACAGGGTGGGAAACGTGTTGACAGAGCAGGATGGTCCCCATTCGCAGACCTTACCCTAATGGCTGGCTCTCCTCTGACCACCTCTTGCAGGGTGACTCCAGGCTGGGGAGCCCCAGTTTAATGAGCCTGAGGTTCTGACCCTGTCACATCACCAGTGCCTCACAGGCACAGCACCAGGACCTGAAGTAGCTCCCTGGGGAGATTTTGGGTGCCCAGACTCTTCCCTGGGGCTCCAAAGACAGTAGGGGGTCACTAGGGAGGAGGCACGGGGTAGGCCCACTTAGCCAGTATTGCCCTTCTGAGGATTCACAGCCCCAGGTGTCTGTGACTGATGTGTCACCTGCCTCTCCTCCCCCACAGTGTGTGAGAGCTTTCGCTGTCCCCAAGTGCAGTGTGGCCTGGGCACTGCCCTGGTGGAGGTGTGGAGCCCTGACCGCTGCTGCCCCTACAAGTCCTGTGGTAAGTCGGTGGTCAGGACAGCCTCCCCAGCTGGAGATCCAGTGGCCCTGCTGAGGAGAGGGGCTGGGGGAGCTCTGCCCACCACTGTCCACTTTTCTCAGATCCATCCCCTGCAGAGTCTCTAGAGGAAGCCCCACAATCAGGTTCCTCCTGCATCGGCTCTCTGAGTGCTGAGTGTTCCTACAGACTTTTCCCTCTAGGATGAAAGATGGAAAAAGCAAGTTTCCTGTTCCAAAGAGGGTTTCCATCTTAAAAAGCCCTTACTGCAACCACCTTTAACAAAAACATAATTTTTTTATGAGACGAAGTTTTGCTCTTGTCACCCAGGCTGGAGTGCAATGGTGCGATCTTGGCTCACCACAACCTCCACCTCCTGAGTTCAAGTGATTCTCCTGCCTCAGCCTCCTGAGTAGCTGGGATTACAGGCATGCACCACCACACCCGGCTAATTTTGTATTTTTAGTAGAGATGGGGTTACTCCATGTTGATCAGGCTGGTCTCAAACTCCCGACCTCAGGTGATCCACCTGCCTCGGCCTCCCAAAGTGTTGGGATTACAGGCGTGAGCCACCACGCCTTGCCTCAAAAACATAATTTTTGTTAAAATTCACCTCACAACCTTTTGGAAAACAGGTGGAATGTCAGTGATCAATAATAAAAACCAGGGAATTTTATATAAAAATGTGATTTTTAAAGAGTCAAGAAGCTCTATTTTGCATCTGGTTATTTTGTGTGTCTTTTTCCAGGCTTCACTGGAACGTAAACCTCATGAAGGCAGGGATATTAGTCTGTTTCATTCATCACTATGTCTCCAGAGTACAGAACAAAGCTCAGCATATTGTTGATGCTTAAAACTATTTGTTGCGTGAATGAGTGACTCAGAAGAGTGTTCACAGTGACTCTGGCCTGGAGTGCTCAGTCGCTGATGCAGCTGGAGCAGTGGACTCTTAAGTTTGTTAGCAGTGCTCAGCCATCAGCTCACTCACAGATAAGACCTGCTATAGGGAAAGGCTGGGAGCAGCAAAACTGAGCTTGTGGGAACATGGATGTGGGAAATGTAGGTGGTCAGAAGTTCCACCCGTGCCATGTTTATTCCCAGAGAGGCCCTGCCTCTGCTCTAGAATAGGCTCTGGACCAGGTGGAAGGATGAATCCAGGTGACAAAAGGAAACCTGTGATTGGCCCACCTGCCTATTTATCCTCACTCCACACCCAGTGGAGAGCTTGGTGTTCAGAAACCATCACTGCTCACCTGCCTAACCAGGGGAGCTACAGGCCTCCTCCTGCCTCCAGGCATGGAACGAGGCTGAGCTTTGGGCCTCTTCCTCTCCTCTCCCAGGCCTGGCCTGGAGCTGGGGATTCAGAGGAGGGTGTGTGCCAGCAGTGAGAGATTCAGGGGATTTCCACCTGGACATCTCTGATGAAGTGGGGCCTGGTCCCTCGTGTTTTTCAGAGTGTGACTGCGACACAATCCCAGTGCCCCGGTGCCATTTGGTATGGAGACCCTCCTCCTCCGATACTCCCTGGTCTGCTCCCCTTTCCTTTCCTCTCTATCCCCTTCCCTAGAGAACCTGCTCCTTTAATCTACTGCAAGGAACCCAGGGTTGCAAGTCAGCATTCTTGTCCCAGGCTCTGCCACTGGCTTTCTGGGTCTGGTGCCCTCCTTTGTAAAGTGGGCATAATCATGCTTTAGAGTTGTGGTAAGGATTAAGTACAATGATGATGATGAAAATTATCATGAAGGTGATGGTGATGATGCTGATGGTGGCGATGATGGTGGGGACAGTGAGGATGGTGGTGGTGGTGACAATGGTGATAGTGCAGTGATGATGGTGGTGGTGGTGATAATGCACTGGTGATGGGGACGGTGAGGATGATGGTGGTGGTGATGGTGATATTGCAGTGGTGACGGCGGTGTTGGCGACGGTGAAGATGATGATGGTGGTAGTGATGGTGATATTGCAGTGGTGACAGCGGTGGTGGCGACGGTGAAGATGATGATGGTGGTGGTGATGGTGATAATGCAGTGGAGATGGCAGTGGAGACAGTGAGAATGATGATGATGGTGGTGATGGTGGTAATGCAGTGGTGACAGTGGTGGTGGGGATGGTGAGGATGCTGGTGGTGGTGATGGTGGTAATGCAGTGGTGACGGTGGCAGTGAGGATGATGGTGGTGGTGGTGATGCTGGTGGTGGGGATGGTGAGGATGATGGTGGTGGTGGTGAAGATGATGATGATGATGATGACAATGACAATCATGACAGTAGCTAATGTTTATTGAGAGCTTACTAAACTCTCGGAACTTTCCTAGGCCTTTCGTGTGTTATTTATTCTCACGACAACCCCATGAGGTTGATTCTGTTGTTTTCTCAATTCTGCAAACGAGGAAGCCAAGGTTAAGGTCATGAAGCTAGTATATCACAGAGCCAGGGCTGACACCCAGGAAATCTGTCTCTAGAAACTGTGCCCTTAGCCACCAGGCTGCATGGCCACTGAGGGAAGTGAAAATACTTTAAGAAATGTGAAGTCATTTTACAGTCCTTTTCTGAATTACATGTAACCCTCCCCACTCCAGCACACATTTCCTCTCACTCTGTCCGCCATCCCTCTCCTGCTCCTCTTAAAATTGCTGAAGAAAGGTGAGAAGTAGTGTGAGCCAGCCGGAGCTTTGTCCCTCACTGAGAAAGGGGGGGACGCTGGACGGCATTCCTCATCAGGGAGGCCCGGGGACTAAGTTTCCAGGGTGCGGAGGGGCCCCAGGCCTGCCAGCCCCCCTTCCTGCCCACCACAGGGAGGGACTGACATAGAGAGGTCCCAGGTGGCAGGCTGCTCCTGAGGGCCAGGCTGGCCCCGACCCTGGGTTGCTGACTGCCTCTGCTCCACCCAGTGGGAGAAATCCCAGCTGGACGAGGAGTTCATGCACAGCGTGGAGAATGTGTGTGGCTGCGCCAAGTACGAGTGTGGTGAGTGGGGGAAACCTCGGGGCAGAGGCAGGCCTGGGGGGTGCAGGTGCCTGGGCTCTGGACAACCGTGGCCACCCTGCATGCCCATCTAGTGAAGGCCCCGGTGTGTCTGAGCCGTGAGCTGGGCGTGATGCAGCCGGGCCAGACGGTGGTGGAGCTCTCGGCAGACGGCGTGTGCCACACCTCCCGCTGCACCGCCGTGCTCGACCCTCTCACCAGCTTCTACCAGATCAACACCACCTCGGTGCTGTGTGACATCCACTGTGAGGCGGTAGGGTGCAGCCCGGGGCAGGTGGGTGGGGTCAGGAGGGCTGCCCTGGCAGACTCCGGGTGCTCCAGGAACCAGAGGGCCCTTGAAGCTGGCCTACTCCCCCAAGACAAGTCAGAAGGGCCCTGAGAGACCTCTGCAGAACGTACCGAGAAAGGGACTGGGTTGGGAGAGGCCAGGAGGGGAACAGTAAGGGACAGACTTAAGGCACGGCAAGGGTAGTGTTGAAAGAGAGAGAGCACACACTTAGGTGCCTGCTGAATGCCTGGCACATTCCCTGTCCCTTTGGTTTGCATGCCTGTGTCACTACTATTTTGGGAGCACTTCATGCCCAGGACTTAGGATGGTGACTGGCTTCTAGTAAGGGCCAAATAGATATTAGGTGAATAAAGAGGGTGAGAATTACTCCCATTTTTCATGGGAGAAAACTGAGGTTTAGGGAACCTGTCATTTGTCCAAAGTTCTACAGGAACTGAGACTCAAATTGAGGTCTGTCTAGAATAAAAACTGGCATCCTTACTTACTAGAAATGCCTTTGAAAGGGTGGAGATGCTCTTTGCTATAAGGGAGGCTCAGGGTAGATAAAGGGGCGACTGGCTGCCTGAGAGAGAAGAGGCCTGGGAGCTCCTCTTCCCGGGCACCTACAGAGGGCCCTTCCAGGCGCCTGGATCCCTCACAGATAAGCAAGCAGTGGGAGAGCCAGGGTGGAGGTGGCAACTGGCTGAGGCCCACCCCGCCCTGGCCTGCAGAACCAGGAGTACGAGCACCCGCGGGATCTCGCTGCCTGCTGCGGCTCCTGCAGGAACGTGTCCTGTCTCTTCACCTTCCCCAATGGCACCACCTCCCTGTTCTTGGTAAGAAGCCCCCCTTGCTGCCCACCAAGGAGGGTGTCCCAGGAGGGCACACCAGGACTAGAGCCCTCTCTGGCTCCCAGGCCAGGGCTGGGTGCAAACAGGCTCCCAGACTCTATGGGTTTGCTCAGGCTGTCCGTCTGATCACAGCCCCTATCACCCACTTCTGTGCCCTCCAGCCCGGGGCATCCTGGATCGCAGACTGCACCCGCCACCACTGCAGCAGTACTCCCCTGGGTGCTGTGCTCGTCCGCTCCCCCATCAGCTGCCCACCGCTCAACGAAACCGAGTGTGCCAAGGTCTGTGCCTCCTTTTCCACTGAGGCCGAGGCCAGGGGCATCCGCTGTCTCACTGGTGGTGGGGTGGGGGCCCTGTGTGCAGGAGTGTGGGAGGAGGGGCTCCCTGGAGCCTGTGCCTGCACTGCCACCCCAGATCCACATCGCTGTCTCTGCATTTCTTTTTGCCCTAACCATATCACACCCTGCCTCTTCACACATCACATGACCACAGGCAGATGCGCACACACACACACTGTTACATGTTCTAGGCATGCAGATAGACACCAACAGGCCACCAGCCACTCACACACCATGCACTCCAGGGACATTCACACACTCGGCATGCCAATGCACACACCACGTGTCATCACACCCCAAGGCACTCACATAAGCGCACTCTTGCACACACATGCCATGCAGATGCACAGTTCAGTCCTGTGATGGCTGGTGGGTGTCTAGCACTAGCATGGATAGCTGTCAGTGTGGGCACACCTCAGAGAAAAGGATTTCCTGGAAGGCTTGGGGTTGTTGCTGAATTATTAAAGTTCCTAAGATTAATAGTGGACATTTAAAGATTTCTGATTCTTCCCTAGAAAACAAATATACACACACTCTAATGACTCTCTCATACACACACCCACACGTGCAAAATCACACAGATGTTCATATACATGCTCA